>NC_053038.3:153102884-154442884 GCF_002575655.3 Aegilops tauschii subsp. strangulata
TGAGGGAGAAGCAGATTCAGCAACGAGTGAAATGATGGTTGCTTCGTCCCTCCAACTTAACTGCGGGAAAGGTGCGGCTTTGTGATTTGACGCCTCATTGCTCATTACTACGCCGGCGCCATGACTGGGGTGCTTCACCCCGGCTGCTCTGCACTGTATTCCGGTTTGGCACGTGGACCCGGTAGCTTGATGTCCCACATGTCGGCGAAAGGGACTAGAAGATTTATGAAAGCGAGCGCTCCACTCTTACGACGGAGGAGTAGACGACACGACGGCCCAGTGAACTGTCACTTGTAGTACTGTATAGTACTATAGTTTTGCTGTTTTGCACGATCCATCGATACAAACCCGATTAAACAGGAATGGGCGGGATTTTTCCCGCGCGGTAGATGATACTGGCCATACATTTCAAAGGCAATTTTAATGTATGCAAACTGAATAATTATAAGTAACAATATGATATCTAGTAAAACTAAAAACACATATGATTTATCGTGTTAGTGTAGTAGTAGTGCTGTATTGCATAGTTGTTAGACGGAACATGCAAGAACGTGTAGAGATGTAGTTTTGGAGGGCCTATAGAGAGAAAAGCGTAATACGGTCACCGAACTTCAGAATAAGCTGATTACGGTCACTATATACGTTTTGCAGTGATTATACGGTCACTTGCTCACAGTTCAGCATCGGATTGCACTCTGTTGACCGGCCAAATAGTCTGCATGGTGCCATGTTGACTAGTTAAATTGACCACGTTCCTTGTGGGTCCCACTTGTCAGTTCGCATAGGCAAAAGGTCAGATAAACACAAATTTACGCAGGCGCGACAAGGCTCCAACCCGTGCGCGGGAATCACCTGGTCGTGTATGTGTCTGTTAGGGCCTGATGTGTGCGCATGCACGTGTAGGTTGAGCACTTGAGCGTGAGAGTGTGTGTTGGTCGTGTGGTGTACTGGTGTGTGCATGCGTGCGTGCGTGTGTGCATGTGAGTGTTGCGTGCATGCGTGTGAGTGTTGTGTGCATGCGTGGCTGCGTGTGTACGTGTGAGTGTTGCGTGCGTGCGTGGGTGCATGTGTTTGTGTGAGTGTTGCGTGGATGCAGTTCGTGTGCATGCGTGCTGTGTGTGTATAATCACCACACCAGCCCCTGTGTGTTAAAACAGACGGCTCAGCATACCAATATAAGTCCACCTTCTCCGCTGTGCCCGCGGTCATGACTTCGAACCATCGTCCAAATATTTTTTGTCATTTGTTTTCATTCTTACTAGCAAGATGCCCGTGCGTTGCACGTAACATCAAGATGCATTTGTATGACTTGTTTATCTTGTGAGTGAAAAGGATGAACAAGGGAAGGCCTTATTTGCAAATGTGGAGAGGTGTGTGGGTACCTTTTTGCAAAATTGCCATAGTTTCTTTCCTATCCGTCAGATATAAATCGGACGGCCTATATTGCAGGATGACAGGCACACCATCATCACCAACTCTGTTTTTTATAAGAGCGTATTTTATGTATTTTATAAGAGTGTAGATGTAGAGTAGATACAAGTCGACAGGTGGGCACGATGGTAGTGAGATAATGTGATACAACACTAGAGGTGCCACGTGGAGCATTTAACTGGTCAACTAGTCATGTCATGAGCAAATACAGAGTTGTACGGTGAGCCCATGACTGTATAATAACAACTAAACGTAAATGGTGACCGTAATGAGTGGATTCTGAAGTCCAATGTACGTATCGTCCTTTTGCTTCAAATACAATGATCGTCATTGCATATATCGCGAGAGAAAGATGAAACATGCGTGAATTTTCTGGGGGCTTACTTTTAGAGGACCTGGAGATAGTTTTGTGTGCATACGTGAAAGGGGTGTACAGGGGGGTATGCGATGGAGAGAGAGATGCTCTTCGTTTCTCTTTATTATGACTAACTTTGTATATAGTATAAAAATATACAAATTCACAGTGCGGAATAAATATCATTGTGGGCACCATGCAATGAAAATTAGCGTTCGTACTCCTCCATATAACTTTGTAATGTTGTATATATGTAGAAACTCTAAAATAATTTTTTGGCCACACTTTATTCAAAAGGAATGTTGTATGCGAAATAAATGTGAAGAGAGGGTTTTTAGATGAATGGTGTACGTGATGTAACATGTGTGAATGTGTAGTTGATGCATTTGGCAGGGCCTAGAGAGGTATGTGTGTGTATTACGTATTCGAGAGAGGCATGGATAGAGGGGCCGATGGGGGGACGTGGGAGAGATAGCACGAGAAATGAGAGTGGTCTAGAGAGAGAGAGAGACGAATATGACGTCACGACAAGAGATTCCATTCCCTTGAGTGTGTATATGCAGGGGGGAATAGAGGCACCAGGAGAAATTTTCTGTGTGTGTGGTGTTTGTGTTGGTATGTGTGGGTGTGAGAAGATAATGAGACGTTGGGGCAGAGGGTGTGTCACCGCGTGAGGTCCGGTGGGTCGAGGTGAGGCCCTTCGTTCGGTTCCGTCCTGCGCCACATTGGTCAGCCCGTGACGCATTTGGGAAGACCCATGGATGACTAGTCGTACAAGACAAAGATAGCAGAATTGTGAAGGACTCTATGTCCACTGACAAAGCCGGCTAGGATTTGTAACCCTAGGTTCTCGGACTAAGGTAACCCCTTTATCTCTGATATTACTATTCATCCAACCTAACTTTATGGGGCATCCTACAGAATGCTCTGCTAGAATCATACTCGTCGATTAGGAAGAGAGGTGTGAGACAATGCGTGAGAGACAGGCGTAAAGATAATGTGCGTACATGAGACACGTAGGCAGGTCCATGTATATAGAAAGGGTCGATGAGGATTGTGCGTGTGTATGTTTGCGAGAGGAAGAGTGCTTGTGATAAAGGTTAGTGAAAACAGTTGTAAATGGTTACGAGAGGGAGGAAGGATTATATCTAGAGCATGTGTGCAAGAAAGACAACTCGGGAGAGAGTGTGTGAGCATGTGTGAGAGACCACCGATGGAGAGTGAAACTACACGTAAAAGACTGCTCTACACGTTGATTAAAGATATAAATTGTATCCAAATATTAGGATGGGATCATGATATTTGCAATTCGCGTAAGGAGCGGTCATTGATCCATCAGACATCTAGATTCTATCGAATTTGAGCATGTCTATGTTATTATTCGGCACAATTGACCCACATAGTTAGTATTTTGAACTCCAGACAATGCATTGCTTTAGCAATCGAATATAAACGTGAGTATAGTTCATGTTGTGTGTGTAAAGCACATTATACATATGAAAGTTACACAATGGACATTATAAATAGCTACCTATGAACTAGCATACATTTGAATTCAACTTAAGGTGGTTTAAAAAAACAAATTCAACATGAAGTCCATTCAATTATTTGAATTTCATATCATGGCATTTGTAAACCATACCTAAATTATGGGGGCACTAATCTTTGCTCTGATTTTGTACATAATAGCGTATGTAGTCGTGTACAAAATAGATTCAAATTTAGCTCCTCCATTCCAAAATAATCGTAGTTATAGGATTTTCAAGTGTCAAAATTTCAAAAAGAAGCGGATAATTTAATGAGGTTTTGAAACATACAAGGTCAAATATAACGTTGTCTATTTAGGTCAATCCTCATAGTTCAAGAGTACTCTAAACGTGAATGCTTGTGTTTCAAAATTTCGAACGAAGCGCCAAAAGAGACTCTACTCGCCCGAAACCGCGTGAGACCAATGTTTGGTAGTTCAAGGAAATTACTTTTCTAATAACTCCGACTCGTGAAACCTACCGGCCCGACGTCCAAAGGTCTAAACCAGGGTAGGTTTGTAGCTTCATCTAGACGCCACACTACCGCATCCGAAAAACATTCATACACAATGGCCGCCTAAGCACACATGCGCGCGGCCGAAATCGCTCCCGCCCACTATTTGGGACACCTGGGATTACCATCCTACCCCCGACCCGCAGTAGGTCCGAAATTTAAGAGGGGGGCAAAGTTTGTACTTTCCCCAAATTTCAAACAAGCGCGTCCCATCTTCTGTTCAAAAAAGCCAAAAACAAGCGCGTCCCAGACCGAAACATGGTTCCCCCCACCCGTCCGATTCCCCATTCGTAATCCATGGGCGCCAAAACTACCTCTCCACCAGCCGCGAAACCCCAGCGTCCTCCGTCCGCCACCCCATCCCACCCATCTACCGCCGCCCTCCTCCATCATGCTGGAGCCGATACCCTGACGTCATCTTCCACCGCAACCTCAACCACAACGCCCTCCACGGCTAGTAGTTGAAGCCGAGGCTGAGCCGTCCGTACCCGAGCCAGTTCAACCACGCCGTCCTGTGCCTCACCGCTGCCGCTCCAACTTTGCCACTCTCCACCGCACCGGAGCTGTTCCTGCTACGCCTTCCTTCGCCGCCTCGGATCTGCTTCCCCTCCACCGACATACGGCCATGGCAACAATGTCAACAATTTGGCCATGGGTTCGTCCAAGCCTGCACCCTCTAGAACATCGGTTTCCCCGGTAAAAAGAAGAAGATCGGCGCGACATGTGGAGGTGACCACACCGGCAACCAAAAAAGGTACTCCTCTTCCCTTATTCGTGCAAATCTTACGTCTCTTCTTGCACGGTATTCATCCCACAGAAGACACTAGTTGACCGCTTCTTCTTGATACTAGATGTTCCTAGTAACTCGCGATGCACAACGTTTCTCCTCATATACTATTTCACCTTAGCTAGAGGTCCGTCGCCCCCCTGAATTTCAATTTCTGGCCAGTTGATTCCCAATTAACGGAAGCATTCCCCAGCGTAACAGGCGCTAGTACGCCTATTACGCCGGGAAAGCAGCGCCTTGGTGTTTATCTTAGGGGTGTGTGCGGCCTAGAGCTACTGGTGCCCGATCTAGAGGTCGGCCGGGATTAAAGGGATGGCCTGGGGGCGCTGCCAAGCACTGCGGTGGTGTGAGGTCGATGGGAGGGCGGGGCGGCGGAGGCAGGGGTCTGGGCCGGTGGTCGCTGGTGGTTCGAGAAAGATCGTCAACAGTGACTGGCGGGAGGTAGACGAAGGCCATCTGCCCGTTCCTTATAGATCAGACGGTTCATTAAAAAAATCAACTGACCAATTTATTTTCAGTTGACTGTTATCTTAGATATGACCACATGTGGTGGTGTGCTGGAGGAGTACCTGCATTTCCTGTGCTCATATATTACAAAATCATACGGAGTAGAATCTAATTTTGTTTTCTATGCAATGTTGTAGAGCTATCATATGTCTCCTGTCATTTATTTTTCAGCCACCTGCTATCTGCTACTTTTACAGTGCACTAGTTCTGCACACACTTCACCCTTACTCTCACTATTGTGTTTTTATGCAAGGGTATTTCAGACTCTGCTGCCATGAGAGAAGCCAAAAAGAAAAGAGAGAAGTCGCTCCAGCTTTGTATGCGGGTAGGCAAGACACGTTACAGCACTATAAAGGGTGCAGTGTTAGCTGATGGAGACGGTAAACGTAGCTCTGGAGTTGATGACCTCGCTCGCAATGAACCACCATCCCAGGTGCTTGCTTTAACTTTGCGGTGTCATATGTGGTTGCATGTTCCATATGGTGTCTAGCTTGTATTCGAAAGGCCGAAGTCGGTAAGATAAGGAAATATTTTTTTACATGAACCACCATCCCGTGAGCACCAGAAGACAAATAGCTAGTCAGGGCACTGGCCGAGCTAGTGACAAGCCCAACAAAGATAGGCATTACCTGGAAGCCAACTAAAAAGCTGCGATGGTGGCGAAGCAGCCCGCCTCCCACCAGGCTCTCAGGTCCTAGATGATCATGCTCACCACTGTAGCTGGATGTCTAGCTTGTATTGCTTCCAATTTGGTTAAATTGCATCTGCTTAGCTTACACATTATACCTTTGAATAAGACATGCCTTTCTGTTTTTGGTACATACTAGTACATCTGTGTATTAACCATGTTCTTACATCAAACTAATGTTCTTGTGTATCCCTCATCAATCACTTATGACGAGGCAGGCAGGCAAGGGGACTACTCCTCATTTAAAGAATGCAGCGTCAGCCTCCCGACATGATTCTCAAGAAACAGCAATGCTAGATGAAGATAGTGAACGTAGCTCTATAGTTGATTACAGCATTTCCCCTACACTAGCATCGCAGGTGCTTGCTCTAAATTGGCAGCGTGATACGTGGTTGCATGTTGCATATGGTGTCTAGATTGTAATTCTTCCAATCTGGTTAAACTGCATGTGCTAGTCTACTTAGCTTATACATTATACCTGTTAATGTGACATGCCTTCCTGTATTTAGTACATAGTACATCTGTCTATTAAGCATGTCCTTACATAAAACTATTGTTTTTTTGTATCCCGCATCAATCAACATGACGAGACACCTTTAGTATATGCAGTGCGATATTAGTTGCATCTTTCATATGATTTATAGCACGCACTGCTTCTAATTTGTTGAAATTCCATTTATGATGGGACGCTTTTAACTTGGTAGAGTCATATTGGTTGCATCTTTCATGTGGTGTCTAGCTTGCATTGCTTCTTATTTGCTGGAATGGTTTCTGATTAGTTTACACAAAGAGTTGTGAACATGCCATGCCGTCCTGTTTTTCGTACATATTCCATCCTGGTATCATGTGTTTGCCTTACATCAAAGTAGTGATTGTCAGTATAATGCATGAATCAGTTCTGAAGAGAGAATTTTATTGCTTTTTCTTGTCGGTTTTACTTGCCAATTCAAAATCAATAAAGCGGAAGGGAGTTAGCAAGGTAGCGGATAAAGGTGCTCCTTCCGAACGGAGGGCCTCTACAGTTTGTACTCCTCCACACCCCCAAGATGATTTCCAAGACAACACATACATAGACACTCAACAAAGCTGTGTTTATGATGAGCACGTCTCCCCTAGTGCAGCATCACCGGTGCTCCCTCTAACTTGGCACTGTTATATGTGGTTGCATGTTATGTGTGATGTCTAGCTTGTATTGCTTCTAATTTTGTTGAATTCCATCTTCTTACTTTACACATTATACTTGAATAAGACACGTGTTCCTGTTTCTAGAACATACAATATCTGTCTATCACACCATGTTCTTACATCAAATTACTACTGTTGTGTAACCTGCAACAATCACTTTTCATAAGACACGTTTGACTTTGGAGTGTGATATAGGTTACATCTCACATTCTTTTCTAGCTTGTACTACTAATTTGTTGAAATGACACTTATGACGAGACAGTTTTAACTTGGTAGAGTGATATTCGTTGCATCTTTCATATGGTGCCTAGCTTTCATTGCTTCTAATTTGTTGAAATGCCTTCTCCTTAGTTTACACATCATAAGCTGTGAATATGCAATGCTGTGAATATGCAATGGCACTAATGACGAGAGACCTCTAACATGGTAGTGTGATGTTGTTTGCATCTTGCATATGATTTATTTCTTGTACTGCTTCACATTTGTTTAAATGCCATTTATGATGAGACACTGTTAACTTGGCAGAGCGTGTAACATCCCAAAATTCTAATTTTTGGAATGTTATAATAATTAAGATATATGATTCTTGAGTAATTGATTGAGTGAAATTGATTGGAATTTTAAACTTTTGAAGTTTTCTTGAGAGGGAATAAAAGGACTTTCCAAAAAAATGTTTCTGTTTGAAAATATTTGAATTTGGAAATATTTCAAACTTCATGCCACTCAATGATCCTCATGATTTCTTCAATGAAAGAGAGTGGGAAGTAAAGAAAAATTTCATTTTGAATTTGTGATTAAATTTTTTTTTTAACTCAAAGAGGCATTTGAGTTTTATTCAAAAACTTTTCTCACAAAGAACACTTGAACGAAAGTGTTGAGAGGGAGTAACATGACACCCCAAAAATGTTGGAATAAATTTTCCATAGAGTTTTGAAAATCATTTTGATTTTTGTTTGAATTAAAAAAATGATTTTTCAAAAAGTATTTTATTTGCCCCTGGAAAATATCCCATTAAATTGGGCTTATTTTTTCTGATCATTTTGCTATATAATACTCCTATATGTTATTTTCATTTTATTTTCTAAAATGATTGTTTCTTCACGGGTTATTCAATAAAAGGAAGGTACTGTTTTTTTTGGGCCAAATCCGGTCCGATCCGTACCGAATCATCTCTTTCCTCCTGACGAGATGCTCCAGATCTCCAGCCACCGCCGGAGCATCGCTGGAATCGCGGGATTCGCGAAATCCCTCGCCCCCTCCTCCAAGCCGACCTCCCCCCTATAAATGTCCACCTCCCGCACCCATTTCCCCCCCTAGTCCCTCCTCTCCTCGCCCCACGTCGCCGCGCCGCCCCGCCGGAGTTCGCCGGAGCCGCCGCCGTTTGCTCCGCCCCACCCACCGCCGGCCCTCCCCCCACCCACTGCCGCCACCAGCCGCTCCGCCCCGCTCCGCCGCCCCCGCCCGTCCCCTCGCCTCGCCCGGAGGACCACCGGAGCCACTCCGCCCGAGCCCCTCGCCGGAACAGCTACAGTAATCCCGATCTACCTTTTTTCGTTCTGTTTTTAAAACAGAATAGCTTCAATCTTGTAAAATCCGCAGTTAATTATCTACGAGGTATTTTTGAGTGATTCCAACTGCCTTGGATCACAAATTTTATGAAGTTTCTGTTAGTTCAATTTTATTTCATATTTGAGCAGTTTAAATTTGGTTTTGTATGAATTTTCTCAAATCACTAGATTTGAGCTATTTTGAGTGAGGAATATTATTTTTGACCGATTCTTTTTGCTACTGGTTACTTATTAGACTAGCTACGTAGTAGTGTTTAGTTTGCATGTTAGTGAGTTAGTTAGATTAGCTTTTTATTGTAAACAGTACTGTTTACTTTGTTTTTAGTATTGTTTGTAGTTTAATTATTATTATTTAGTTTAATTAGTTTCTTTTGCTAGTTTTCGCCAGTGTGTCATATATTCTATTGTTTAACAGTAGGTAATTTCTAGGATTTATTAGACTTAGTATTCTTGAGGTTCTAGGTGTTGTTTGTTGTATGACTAGTTGCTAGCAATAGAAATAGTGTTATTTTATTGTTTTGTTAGAATTTTATTATAGGAAAAATACTTTATGTTACTTAGTGAATAATTATTTTTACCTTGTGTTAAGTATTTTTGTTTTAGGCTTTTTACTTGTTGTTAAGTACAGTTGTTGTGGTGTAGATTAGCCCTATAAGTTTATTTGAGTGATTTGGAGTTTTATTTGGTTTTTACCTTCGATCCTATTTTGATTTCGTTGTTATTTTGATAGTTATGATTGAGTGCTAGAATGATTGCTTATGTGAATACTATGCTTGCTTGTATAGATTTCATCGGAGAGTGACGACTAGTTTATCAAGTTTTTGAGAGCAATAATATCTTCAACAACTGACCAGGCAAGTTCACTTTGACCATGTTTTTCATACCTATGTTTTATTTGCATGTAGTAGCACCCTTTTAACAATCCCTCCAGTAGTGTTATTGAATCTTGTAGTTGAGTGGAATGCATGAGGTAGGAACCCATCTCCCTGATTACCAAGCCCGGGATGTTATATAGTTTTAATGCTATGCTATAGTAGACAGGGTTTGGTATGAGTGCACGAGAGTGGTGTGAAGAAGGACGACTCTACATCAATGGCGACAACTTCATGATGGCATCGGCAAGGACTGCATCTTCAGGACTCCAAGACCTCAATATTTTGAGACTCGAGACAAGAATTCAATACACACTACTGGGTGAAGGACGGTTGACGGGCACCCTGGAGAAACAAGTGGATGGCCGGGATGCATGGAGAAGCGCCATGACATCTTGCGGAAAGCTTCACCCAGACTCAAAGAGACGGAAGAATACTTCATGCCCGGAAGCTTACCTGTGCAACCGCAAGTCACTATGGGCTCTGGCTTGGTTGACCTTAGTTGTGACTCTGGCTGGGATGGTGCTAGCAGATGTAGAACTACGGTAGGATTGGATGAGCACCGGACAGTGGTCAGAGGAACTCTTTGGAAGACCATGTTTCGCTCATCTTGTTCTCAAACACCCTGAAGTGCGAGAATGTAAAAAGAGGGACCAAATCTTGCAGGTAAAGTGTACAAACCTCTGCAGAGGGTTAAAACCTAATCGATTAGCCGTGTCCCTGTTATGGACAATTTGAGCCTCTGGACATGGATCTATCTCGAAACTCTCAACACCGGACTGATAACATAATTGTGGGCAACTTATGATGATTTTGGACTATGAGACATCGGTTGGCGGAACCATGTCACGATAGAAAACTCTGTAGTATAGACTCCTGATATTCCTTTGATGTAGGAAAAATAAAACCAGCTTTTATGCAAAACAAAACTCAGACACAGAGCCACAAAGCCATATTACATATAGTATAGTTTCATCATCTGTTTTCTCATGTTGTGATCTTGCCTGTACATTCAATGTACTGACCTACACGGCTGCAACGTATCATGTTGCAGATATTTTCTTCCAACGAGTAAGAGTACGGTACAGGGTTACGGTCTACACTCAACCTGCCGATGGCGTTGATGGGACTCCACACCCGACTATTTGTTTCTGCTGTGACTTATGAGGTATATATCAATTTTACGTTATTTATACATGTGATTGCACTTTGATATATACATTGATGTACTGTGTGTGCCAGCATACTGATCCAGGGATGGCACAGAAACACAGAGGCTTGACCGTCTGTGGTCGGGTCACTACAGATATGGTATTAGAGCACATGTTGACTGTAGGACGTGACCCAAGAAATCGGAAAGCCCCTAGGATAGGAAATCTCTAAAACTTTATTTTCAAAAGAATCCATTACTTCTCATCTTTTCTGATTTTATCAAATATCCTCTCTTACCTCAAATAGTTAGAATATACCCTTTCCCTTTTGACCACACGGAGGATCAACTGAAGCCGCTCCAAGAAGGACAAGATATCGGATAATCGATGACCTCTTCAGAGTAAAGAGGATTTCACCATGCATTAGAAGAGTTGAAGCTACAACAGTTGAAGACTCCGAAGACATGAAGACTCTGAAGATTTATTTGACCTTAAGAAGACCAAACCCATGTTATATACTTACGTTAGATGCAACGATTTGTGAGCTGTCCTTTGTTTGATGTTTTATCGACAGTCACAAAACAAAACTCGTTTCTTCAAAATTATTGTTTGTGTTGTGTGTATCTATCTCTATCTCTCTTATCTAACCCCAAATCCCTTGGAACCAACAGATGATGAGTGAAGAAGGACTGGTATTCTCTGGACCGATGACTCAACCGGAGGTAGAACTATGGATTCAGAATATGGAGGATCACTTCAGGAACAACTTGATTGGAAGCAAGTATGAGGTTCAATGCTCTTTGGTACTTTACAAAAAGTGCTGCAACCTGGTGGAAAATGCATCAAACCATACAAGGATACAACGGAGCAAGAACTTGGGAGGAATTCAAAAAGACTCTGATGAGATCATGTCTCATCCAGAAGCACCGTCATAACCAGATGAAGCAAACTTGTGCATGCAAGATATGTGGAGAAATAGGACACACCCAGGAGGAACACCAGGATGTATGCCCTCATTGTGAGGAGAATCACCTAGCCGAAGAGTGCCCGACTAGGCGAGTTACTTGTTTTCTGTGTGAAGGGACTACACACTACCCTGGTCAGTGTCACATTTACCCCAAGGTACAAGAAATTACCAAGCAGCAGAAAGAAGCCATGAAAAAAAAAACTCAGGGAAAATTCAGAAGAATCTGTGATGAAGGAAGTTATTGAAGACCCTGATGGTGAAGGCCTAAACAGGTTTTTCGCCCAAGCCTGCTATTCTTGTGGAGAAGGACATTTTCAAACTATTGCATGAAGGAAAGCCAAGAGTATCTCAGAGACTTCCCGACAGCAGAAGTGGAGTTTGACCCTCAGGAAATAGAAGCTCTGATCATTATAGAGAAATTCAGGAAGAGAAAACGAAGGCATTCCCAGAACAACCCAATTTCTGCAGAGAAGGACCTGAGTCATATCACTTGTTACAGGTGCATGGATTTAGGTCATTATGCTAGTAAATGTCCAGAAAAGAAGCCTAGAATCCAAGGAGCCTACATAATCACAAAGAAGCCCCGAGACATGTCGGAAGTCATTTGTTTTCGCTGCAAGGAAGCAGGACATTTTGTTAGGGAATGTTCAAATCAGAAGAAAGCTGGAGCTGAGTAGTTGAGATTTTGATATGGATAATAAGAGTGGTAGAAAGCAATCTTATTTTCATAAGTTCGATGAGTTGAGTTATGTAATGGGTGCTCAGAGATTGTAATGAATTCATGAAATCAATAAAGTTAATGTGTCATGATTTCATACGTTAAATTTTATGAGTTGTTACTCTATGAACAAAGATTTTGACCATTTTCGAGGATATGAGAAATATGGTCCATGGATGAACTAGTGCATTTCATTTTAAGTGTGGTAGTACTCTGTAAAGCCACATGATCAATGAAGAAAAAAAAGGTGTTGTTCATGACGGTCCATAGAAAGGAGCCGTACAAAATAAGTTGGAGTTTCATGATGATGGTTACCCCAAGAGTATGACAAAATGAAGTACTATTGGATTTAAAGGAGGTTTAATGTTGGAATATGGAACAACTGTAACTCCACGGATGAGTTAACACTATGCAAGCGCTGAAGTGGACCCATAACCCAGAGGCCCAGGATTTGACCAAGGCACAAGCACAATCTTGTTGAAGGAAGAATTCTGGAAGAAGTTGTGATTTGATCAGCAGACGTTACATAGGATGTTACGTAAACCCCGAGATTGTGAAGAACGATAGATGTTTTGTTCAGCTTGCAGAAACAATGGATTTACCCAAACCTAGTTCGATGACGAGAGAAATTTCTGCAAAGCTTGTGAGGATGCCCGAGTGTTAGAAATACGAGATTCACTAAACCTTATACAGGGTAATGATCTGGGTGCGGAATGGATTGATCACCATACCGACTTACTCTTATCATTCGCTCCTGATATTTGGAATGGTAAATCTGAGAGACTTACCCATAGTAAAGTGACGACGCTTGTTGAAGCCTTGCTTAAGCCATAGAATGGTATGATGATAAATCTGATGTACATGGCAGCTGTTGCCAATCATAGATTATACGGTGAGAATGAAGCCAAGGCCCTTTTTCTGCAGAAACCATTAATGGTAGACCACCATGAGTATTTTGGTAGTTGTCTAGAATGGACGCAGATCTATCAGCTAAGATCCAGTCTCGGCCGAACTTCATCTTTGACGAAGCGACCCAAGATTTTGAGGAAAACGCTATGCTTCTGACAGAAGAGTGTTAATGAACTCTTGTAAGATATGTGAAGAGACAGATATTGTCGGCACTCTAGAGGAAGTATCTGAGTTTATTGGAACTGTAACCTTGCTTTTAAGTGTGGTAGGACCCCTGACCTTTCCGGCCAAAAAGATTTGCTAGAAGACCCCCAACCCCTAACCTTTTCTTGCTAGCCTCTTCGAATCTCGAGGACGAGATTCATTTTAAGTGTGGTAGTTTGTAACATCCCAAAATTCTAATCTTTGGAATGTTATAATAATTAAAATATATGATTCTTGAGTGATTGATTGAGTGAAATTCATTGGAATTTTAAACTTTTGAAGTTTTGTTGAGAGGGAATAAAAGGACTTTCCAAAAAAAATGTTTCTGTTTGAAAATATTTGAATTTGGAAATATTTCAAACTTCATGCCACTCAATGATCCTCATGATTTCTTCAATGAAAGAGAGTGGGAAGTAAAGAAAAATTTCATTTTGAATTTGTGATTGAAATTTTGTTTTTAACTCAAAGTGGCATTTCAGTTTTATTCAAAAGCTTTTCTGACAAAGAACACTTGAACAAAAGTGTTGAGAGGGAGTAACATGACACCCCAAAAATGTTGGAATAAATTTTCCATAGTGTTTTGAAAGTCATTTTGATTTTTGTTTGAATAAAAAAAATGATTTTTCAAAAAGTATTTTATTTGCCCCTGGAAAATATCCCATTAAATTGGGCTTATTTTTCTGATCATTTTGATATATAATACTCCTATATGTTATTTTCATTTTATTTTCTAAAATGATTGTTTCTTCGCGGGTTATTCAAAAAAAGGAAGGTACTGTATTTTTTGGGCCAAATCCGGCCCGATCCGTACCGAATCATCTCTTTCCTCCTGACGAGATGCTCCCGATCTCCAGCCACCGCCGGAGCATCTCCGGAATCGCGGGATTCGCGAAATCCCTCGCCCCCTCCTCCAAGCCGACCTCCCCCCTATAAATGGCCACCTCCCGCACCCATTTCCCCCCTAGTCCCTCCTCTCCTCGCCCCACGTCGCCGCGCCGCCCCGCCGGAGTTCGCCGGAGCCGCCGCCGCCGTTTGCTCCCCCCCACCCACCGCCGCCACCAGCCGCTCCGCCCCGCTCCGCCGCCCCCGCCCGTCCCCATGCCATGCCCGGAGGACCACCGGAGCCACTCCGCCCGAGCCCCTCGCCGGAACAGCTACAGTAATCCCGATCTGCCTTGTTTTTCGTTCTGTTTTTACAACAGAATAGCTTCAATCTTGTAAAATCTGAAGTTAATTATCTACGAGGTATTTTTGAGTGATTCCAACTGCCTTGGATCACAAATTTTATGAAGTTTCTGTTAGTTCAATTTTATTTCATATTTGAGCAGTTTAAATTTGTGTTTGTATGAATTTTCTCAAATCACTAGATTTGAGCTATTTTGAGTTAGGAATATTATATTTGACCGATTCTTTTTGCTACTGGTTACTTATTAGACTAGCTACGTAGTAGTGTTTAGTTTGCATGTCAGTGAGTTAGTTAGATTAGCTTTTTCTTGTAAACAATACTGTTTACTTTGTTTTTAGTATTGTTTGTAGTTTAATTATTATTAATTAGTTTAATTAGTTTCTTTTGCTAGTTTTCTCCAGTGTGTCATATATTCTATTGTTTAAAAGTAGGTAATTTCTAGGATTTATTAGACTTAGTATTCTTGAGGTTCTAGGTGTTGTTTGTTGTATGACTAGTTGCTAGCAATAGAAATAGTGTTATTTTATTGTTTTGTTAGAATTTTATTATAGGAAAAATACTTTATGTTACTTAGTGAATAATTATTTTTACCTTGTGTTAAGTATTTTCGTTTTAGGCTTTTTACTTGTTGTTAAGTACAGTTGTTGTGGTGTAGATTAGCCCTGTAAGTTTATTTGAGTGATTTGGAGTTTTATTTGGTTTTTACCTTCGATCCTATTTCGATTTCGTTGTTATTTTGATTGTTATGATTGAGTGCTAGAATGATTGCTTATGTGAATACTATGCTTGCTTGTATAGATTTCATCGGAGAGTGACGACTAGTTTATCAAGTTTTTGAGAGCAATAATATCTTCACCAACTGACCAGGCAAGTTCACTTTGACCATGTTTTTCATACCTATGTTTTATTTGCATGTAGTAGCACCCTTTTAACAATCCCTCCAGTAGTGTTATTGAATCTTGTAGTTGAGTGGAATGCATGAGGTAGGAACCCATCTCCCTGATTACCAAGCCCGGGACGTTATATAGTTTTAATGCTACGCTATAGTAGACAGAGTTTGGTATGAGTGCACGAGAGTGGTGTGAAGAAGGAGGACTCTACGTCAATCGCGACAACTTCATGATGGCATCGGCAAGGACTGCATCTTCAGGACTCCAAGACCTCAAGATTTCGAGACTCGAGACAAGAATTCAATACACACTACTGGGTGAAGGACGGTTGACGGGCACCCTGGAGAAACCAGTGGATGGCCGGGATGCATGGAGAAGCGCCATGACATCTTGCGGAAAGCTTCACCCAGACTCAAAGAGACGGAAGAATACTTCATGCCCGGAAGCTTACATAGTAGCGCAGCCCGGCAAGCCTTGCTGGGCCGTTCGGCCCCCTTCTCGCCTGCCTGCGTGACACTTCTTTGGACGGGTGTCATTTGGAGGTGATTTCCTTCGGAAACGGCTGCCACGTGCCAAATAACAGCCACTTAGTCACTTGGGGGCTCGACACCGCACCGATCAATGATTTGCGTTATTGTGAGGTGGAGCACTGGAGTCTTGGCGGGGTATTCCGCCCTAATCGTGCCCGGCAGGCCTGCTGGGACAATCTTGAGACTTGTCTTCGGGGAAACTTTGTCCTCGGCAGGCTCGCATGCCCGGAGAGGGAGGTTTTTCCTTAGTGGTGTCTTCCTCCTTTAGCTTGACTTGGTCTTCTTGATCAGCCCTTCGATTTCTCAAAGTGTAATCTCTTCTGCTTGGTCTGGTCTTCGATGACGTAACCTTGCTCTTGAGCCTGTGTATAGTCCGGGCAACACATCTGGGGTTTGTTGCACCGATAGGAGCCCCCGAGCCTGGCCTAAACGCGCTGCTGAGCGTCATTGGGTAGGCCCTGTCAAGTACATAGGCGAGGAGGCTGCGGTAGTTCGTCCTTTGAGGTCTTCTTTGATTCTTCATTAATCTGAGCATGGATTGGCTTCTGGCTTCCCGGTGCGTTGCGTAATGCCAATTGTAGTGGGGTCATCTCTGTAATGGCCCGTGAATGACTTTAACGCATGGGGGAGTAACTGCCAATTCACTCTTCCCACTATGTCCTTATCCCTTGCCACGTATGCTGCATGTATTGAGTGGAGTAGGTAATGGAGGCGCGTGGTGCAGAGAGAGCGCCATGGCAGGGGCCCGGTCTTCTTGGGTTAGTGGAGAGGGACGGCTGTTACCCATCGAGGGATCATCCCCCAGCCTCATTTTCCCTATAAAAGGGGATGTGGGCAGGGGCATAGGCTCACACCAATCTCCCCCCTCGGTCTTCTGGTCTTGTGTCTTTGTTATGGAGTGGGGAGGGGAAGAAGGGCGCGGCCGCACCTTTGTTGGGATAGGGTCCCCTTCCCGTCCTCGCACAAAGCACCCGGCCTGGAGTGGTGGCCCAATGCTTAGTGCGAGAGGAAAAGGCCTTAGGTGGGTGCACGGGCGGCACGGCGGCAGCACCGGAGGTAGCTACTCCGGCGCGCTCATCGCCGGGCCGTCCGCGGCCCCAATCTTAGTGAGGGGCCACGTGGGCGACACCAAGCCGAAGTCCATAATAGACACAAAGCATGGTAGTCGACCGTGGCCTATCCTCCCTTCTCCCGTGATGTCGAAGGGAGACCGCAGAAGCGGTTTCGCCATTGGTTACGGCAGATCCCCCTTTTGGGGTACTTCTTATCTTGTGTACGGGCGGGTTCCTTGCGCCCGTTCATGCTTCTTGAGGGGAGGGCATCCTTCTAGCTTCGGGTCATCGGGGATGACCATGCTCTCCGTGGAGCCTCCTGATACGTCCATTTTGCATCATGTTTTCTTACTGATATTTATAATGTTTTTACCCCTAATAATGCTTTTTGGAGTAATTCTAATGCCTTTTCTCGCATAATTTACAAGGTACACACTAAGAAGGAGAATTCTGGCAGCTGGAAATATGGACCAGAAAAAGCTACGTCAAGCTACCTATTCTACACAATTCCAAATGAGCTGAAACTTCACGGGGATTTTTTATGGAATATATAAGAAATACTGGAGCAAATAACTACCAGAGGGGGGCCATCAGGTGGGCACAACCCACCTGGGCGCGCCAGGGCCCCCAGGCGCGCCCTGATGGGCTGTGGCCTCCTTGGCCCACCTTTGGTGCCCATCTACTGGTATATAGGTCATTTTGACCTAGAAAAAAAATAAGAGGAGGACTTCCCGGACGAAGCGCCACCGCCTCGAGGCGGAACTTGGGCAGGAGCACTTTTGCCCTCCGGCGGAGCGATTCCGCCGGGGGAACTTCCCTCCCGGAGGGGGAAATTATCGTCCTTGTCATCACCAACAACTCTCCCATCGTGGGGAGGCCAATCTCCATCAACATCTTCAACAACACCATTTCATCTCAAACCCTAGTTCATCTCTTGTACTCAATCTTGTTACCGGAACTATAGGTTGGTTCTTGTGGGTGACTAGTAGTGTTGATTACATCTTGTAGTTGATTAGTATATGGTTTATTTGGTGTATGATTATATGTTTAGATCGAATATGCTATTTAATACTCCTCTGATCATGAGCAGGTTTATCATTTGTGAGTTGTTACTTTTGTTCTTGAGGCCATGGGAGAAATCATGTTGCAAGTAATCATGTGAACTTGATATGTGTTCGATATTTTGATAGTATGTATGTTGTGATTCCCTTAGTGCTGTCATGTGAACGTTGACTACATGTCACTTCACCATATTTGGGCCTAAGGGAATGCATTATGGTGTAGCAATTAGATGGTGGGTCACGAGAGTGACAGAAACTTAAACCCCAGTTTATGGGCTATTTCGTAAGGGACAGAATGGATCCAAAAGTATAATGCTATGGTTAGAATTTATTCTTAATACTTTTCTCGTAGTTTCGGATGCTTGCGGGAGCGTTAATCATAAGTAGGAGGTTTTTTAAGGTAAGAACAGCACCTAAGCACCGGTCCACCCACATATCAAATTATCAAAGTAGCGAACACAAATCGAACCAACATGCTGAAAGTGACTAGATGAAATTCCCGTGTACCCTCACGAACGCTTTGCTTATCATAAGAGACCATTTTGGCCTGTCCTTGGCCTCAAAAGGATTGGGCTACCTTGCTGCACTTTCATTACTACTATTGTTATTTGCTCGTTACAAATTATCTTGCTATCAAACTACTCTGCTACTTACAATTTCAGCACTTGCATACATTACCTTACTGAAAATTACTTGTCATTTCCTTCTTCTCCTCGTTGGGTTAGACACTCTTAATTATCGAAAAGAGCTACAATTGATCCCCTATACTTGTGGGTCATCACCTCCCGAAGCTCCCGATGCCTGTCCTGGTCGCCACGGCGAGGGATTGAGCAATGGCGGACGTGCCTCCTCAAGCGACAGTGATGAGGAGGGTGGCGGCAACCCATGACGCATCAAGAGCGAGGACGACCGCTCCGACGTGGCGTGATCGCCAGCAGCACCATCATCACCGGTTGGGCCTTCGGCAGTGCCACCATCTGCACTTGCCCTCCGGTTTCTTCCTCCCAGCACGGTAATGGCGCCATCCTGATCCTGCGGAGGCGCCGAATCCTAGCCAGACCTTCCCTCCGTCTTCTTCGTCTCCCACTGTAGTTTCGAGTAGGAGGGGAACAGAGCAAATGAATCGATTGAAATTGGAGTTCCACCAAAAAAATTCCTATGCATCTAGTTGATCGTGATCGGAATTATATATATAATTTTTGGCCTCGTGAAGGAGAAAGTATCGCTCTAGCTCGGGGGAGGCTTAAGTCAATGTTATATTCATGCCGCAATCATGAGCTCTCAAGAGAAATTTTTATCCAGAATTTTTATGCTCGGCTTTGTGGTAATGATCAAATCATGCTTGATACTTCTTGTGCTGGTTCTTTTATGAAGTAGACTATTGAATTCCGGTGGGATCTTCTGGAAAGAATTAAACGCAACACTGAAGATTGGTAACTCGACGAAGGTAAAGAGTCAGGTATTAAAATTAAATATAATTGTGTTAAATCTTTTACGGATATCGATGCTTCTCAAAAGTTTAGCACTAAATATGGACTTGACTCTGAGATAGTAGCCTCCTTTTGTGAATCATTTGCTACTCATGTTGAACTCCCTAAAGAGAAGTGGTTTAAATATCACCCACCTATTGAAGAAGAAATTAAAGAACCGGTACCAGTTAAAGAAGAAACTATACTTTATAATGTTGATCCAGTTGTTCCTTCTGCTTATATTGAGAGACCACATTTCCCTGTTAGGATAAAGGAACATGATAAAGTTTCAACTGTGGTTAACAAAAGCTATATTAGAACACCTAAACCTGATGAAAAAATTAAAGTAGAACCTAGCATTGCTATGGTTAGAGATCTCTTAGAAGAATATATAAATGGGCATGTTATTTACTTCTGTGAAGAAGCTGCTAGAATTGCCAAACCTGATCAAAAGGATAAACATAGACCTATTGTTGGCATGCCTGTCATCTCAGCTAAAATAGGGGATCACTGTTATCATGGTTTATGTGACATGGGTGCTAGTGTGAGTGCTATTCCTTATACTCTTTATCAAGAAATTATGAAAGGCATAGCACCTGCAGAGTTAGAAGACATAGATGTTACTATTAACCTGGCTAATAGAGGCACCATATCACCATTTGGGATTGTTAGAGATGTTGAAGTCTTGTGTGGGAAAATAAAATACCCTGCTGATTTTATTGATCTTGGTTCCCCTCAAGATGACTTTATCCCATTATCTTTGTAGACCTTTCTTGAATACAGTTAATGCTAAGATAGACTGTAAGAAACAAATTGTTGGTGTTACCTTTGGTGATGAGTCTCATGAGTTCAATTTTTCCAAGTTTAGTAAAAATATTCATGAAAAAGTATTGCCTAGTAAGGATGAATTAATTGGTCTTGCTTCAATTCCTGTTCCACCTACTGATCCTTTAGAACAATATCTGCTAGACCATGAAAATGATTTACATATGCATGAAAGAAATGAAATAGACAAAATTTCTTTGAACAACGTCCTCTGCTTAAACACAATTTGCCTATTGAAACTCTAGGAGGTCCTCCTCCACCTAAAGGTGATCCTGTGTTTGAATTAAAACAATTGCCAGACACTTTGAAATATGCTTATGTTGATGAAAAGAAGATATATCCTGTTATTATTAGTGCTAACCTTTCAGAACATGAAGAAGAAAGATTATTGAAAGTTCTAAGGAAGCACCGAGCTACTATTGGATATACTCTTGATGATTTAAAGGGCATTAGTCCCACTCTATGTCAGCATAAAATTAATATGGAACCTGATGCTAAACCCGGTGTCGATCACCAACGTCGGTTAATTCCGAAGATGAAAGAAGTGGTAAGAACGGAAATATTAGAACTTCTGGAAGCAGGTATAATCTATCCTATAGCTGATAGTAGATGGGTAAGTCATGTTCATTGTGTTCCTAAGAAAGGAGGTATTACTGTTATTCCTAATGATAAGAATGAATTTATGCCACAAAGAATTGTTACAGGCTATAGAATGGTAATTGATTTTAGAAAACTAAATAAACCAACTAGAAAAGATCATTACCCTTTGCCTTTTATTGATAAAATGCCTGAAAGATTATCTAAGCACATACACTTTTGCTTCCTTGACGGATATTCTGGTTTTTCACAAATACCTGTTTCTCAACCTGATCAAGAAAAGACCACTTTTACTTGTCCCTTTGGAACCTATGCTTATAGACATATGCCTTTTGGTTTATGTAATGCACCTGCTACCTTTCAAAGATGTATGACTGCCATATTCTCTGACTTTTGTGAAAAGATTGTTGAGATTTTCATGGATGAATTTTCTGTTTATGGGAAGTCTTTTGATGATTGTTTAAGCAATCTTGAGCAAGTTTTGCAGAGATGTGAACAAACAAATATTGTCCTGAATTGGGAGAAGTGCCACTTTATGGTTAATGAAGGCATTGTCTTGGGTCATAAAATTTCTGAAAGAGGTATTGAAGTGGACCAAGCTAAGGTTGATGCAATTGAGAAAATTCCATGTCCTAAAGATATAAAAGGTATTCGTAGTTTCCTAGGTCATGCTGGTTCCAATAGGAGATTTATCAAAGACTTTTCTAAAATTTCTAGGCCTCTCACTAGTCTCTTGCAAAAGGATATTCCTTTTGTTTTTTATGATGATTATTTAGAAGCCTTTGAAACACTCAAGAAAGCCTTAATTTCTGCACCTATTGTTCAACCACCTGATTGGAACTTGCCTTTTGAAATTATTTGTGATGCTAGTGATTATGTTGTTGGTGTTGTTCTAGGACAAAGAGTTGATAAGAAACTGAATGTTATTCATTATGCTAGTAAAACTCTAGACAGTTCTCAAAGAAACTATGCTACTACTGAAAAGGAATTCTTAGCAGTGGTGTTTGCTTGTGATAAGTTTAGACCTTATATTGTTGATTCAAAAGTAACTATTCACACAGACCATGCTGCTATTAAATATCTTATGGAAAAGAAAGATGCTAAACCTAGACTTATTTGATGGGTTTGTTACAAGAATTTGATTTACATATTATTGATGGAAAAGGAGCTAAGAACACAGTAGCTGATAAATTTGTCTAGGCTTGAAAATGTGCTTGATGACCCACTACCTATTGATGATAGTTTTCCTGATTAGCAGTTAGCTGCAATAAATGTTTCTCATAGTACTCCTTCATATGCTGATTATGCTAATTACATTGTTACTAAATATTTACCACCTAGCTTTACATACCAACAAAAGAGAAAATTCTTCTATGATTTAAGACATTACTTTTGGGATGACCCACATCTTTATAAAGAAGGAGTAGATGGTATTATTAGACGTTTTGTACTTGAGCATGAACAGGGACAAATCCTATGAAAATGTCACACTGAAGCTTATGGAGGGCGTCATGCTCGAGATAGAACCGCTCATAAGGTATTGCAGTCTGGATTTTATTGGCCTACTCTCTTCAAGGATGCCTGTAAGTTTGTCTCATCTTGTGATGAATGTCAAAGAGTAGGTAATATCGGTAAGATTCAAGAAATGCCTATGAATTATTCACTTGCTGTTGAACCATTTTATGTTTGGGGATTTGATTACATGGGACCTTTTCCTTCGTCTAATGGGTATACACATATTTTGGTTGCTGTTGATTATGTTACTAAATGGATAGAAGCTATTCCAACTAGTAGTGTTGATCACAACACCTCTATTGAGATGCTTAAGGATGTTATTTTCCCAAGGTTTGGAGTCCCTAGATATTTAATGACTGACGGTGGTTCACACTTTATTCATGGTGCTTTCCATAAAATGCTTGCCAAGTATGATGTTAACCATAGAATTGCATCACACTACTAGGGAAAACCCTAATAGTAGCGCCTGAAATATGCATAGTAGTAGCCCTGGGTCCAGCACTACTCCTACCGCGCTACAACTAAGTTGTAGAAATAGCGCTGTTATTGGCAGCGCTACTGGTAAGTATTGTTAGCAGTAGCGCTTCCCGGACCAGCTCTATTGATAACTATCTGCAGCGCTTGTTCACAAGAAGCGCTGCTGGTAAGCCAGCGCTACTGCTAGGTGCTTTCCAGCGCTAGTACTAATGTTCCTGCTTTCCTCGGCCCACACCCCTCTACGTATTTGTCTTGTATTTATACACGCTCTATATAATAGTTTCATCAGATCATAGTAAACATACACTATTCTCATCATATCATAGACATATAGTAGTCTCATCATACCATCATCATTATCATCATTCAACACAAATATCATCACATCGCGAAAATAGCGATACATAAGTGCGATCATGACATGTCTCGAATAAGTGCAACTGCATGGTCATGGCACACACACAAGTTTCATCATCTCTATATAAACCATGATGTAGAAGAGAAGAGCAATCAACATGAGCAAGAGCGCGACTATGTAGTACCGGCGGTCCCGTCCCTGCTCATGCTGGAGTGTCCACCTCAAGTAACTACTTTCCACTTTGGCTCTGCTGTCGAACCCACTGTGGCTAGCACCCGGGTACATGTGCACCTGGGCCTGAGCGGCTGTCCAGTGGTCGTAGACTCCTGGAACCCTCCCAACGTACACGGCGTAGTAGCCCTTCGCCATCTCTAATCTATATACCTGCATCATGAGTTGATGAATTGAACGATAATATGCAACATAATGTACTTAAGAAAACAAAGAGGCATAATTAGCAAACTACAAGCAACCAATAGTAAACATAAATGACGAAGTTCCACATACCCAAACTAATTAACCAGAGCAATCTACGCTAGTTCAGGACCAAGGTTTAGTTACATCACATAGTTTCGCCGTGCATAAATTCAAAGTTTTGCCAAAGAAATATAGTAGTGACACATTGTCATCAACAATTAGTCCTCCATGTCGGCAGTCCAATCTTCATAGTCAGGGAGGAAGCACCCGAGCTTCTTGAAAGGCTTCAGGTCCTAACGGTGAGCGAGTAGTAGTGCTCGGACATCTTCCCGCGTGATTGGCCCATGGTAGAAAATCCCTGTTGGTTCGAGGACCTCCTTCATGATCACTTGGGCAAGTTCACACTATATGTGATAAAACTCAGCTGTGATTCGATGATCCAGTGTCTTTCCTATGCTTGTGGCCCAGCTGACAATCTCGGCATCGTTGGTAGTAGGTGACATACGAAGGCGTTGTTTATCCCTTCTGTACTCGAGCAGGTGATGCATGAGGTAGAATCCATCAACCATGCTACAGTGCGGTTGCTGGATGCAGCAGAAGTCGGTCTTACGACCGAAAGCCATCCTGCGACCCCTGTTCTTTTTCACCTTGATATATCCACCAGACAGGCTGAAGGTTAACAGGGCACTATCGAGAACACTCTTTATGTGCTTGTAATCCTTTTTCCTGAGGTTCTTCGATGAGTCCAAGTACATAGCATGGGAGTATTCCGGGTACAGAACGATGAGGACGACACCCCCCCCCCCCGCTGCGCAAATTAAGTACACCTCAAATTAGCCTCCATGCTTGCAAAGGAATGATTAACACTTACGAAAAGATATGTGCAGATGACTTACGTGGGATGAAAAGGCACGAGAATCGCTTTGTTTTCCTTATTAGCAATCATGAAGTCGTGGAGGTACTTGCTCGCATAGTCACGGTGCTCTTTGCAAACTGCCAAGAAGCTCTCGTGCATATAGAAGGGGTCCGCGACGCAGGTATATTGTATGTTCTAGATCTTGATGAAGTAGTTCAGATATAGCGCATACATGCGGATGAACTGGAAATCCAGCTTGGTCATGTGGAACATGTCGTAGATGTAGTCAAATAGCAGGATGAACTTATTCGCGGGCCATCTCTCGACGTACAACTTCCCACCCGGCACCTGAGCCGCATAAAGCGGGTATCCTGGTTTTTCCGTGATCAGAAGGCTTTTCTCTCTAGCCAGCAAATCTTCATGTAGTCTCCTTAGATCATGATTTACTAGGTGCTCTAGCACTTCGGCAGGTAGGATCGGCTCGCCGGCGACATGGAAGCGCTTCGCACCTTGGACAGGTATTCTGTCTACCACCCGGGGCTTCAGAGCCGGCTGGCTGCTTGAAGCAGCTCTGGCGCCTTTACGGCCTTTCTTGTCCGGTCTCCTCCTTTGCTTCTTGGTGGGTGGCGGTAGTGAGCCCACCATACCTTCCCTAACCACCACCCCCAGTGTCGTCGGGCTAATCAGTGGACGGGTCTCGGGGGGTTGCTGGGTATTGGCGGCATTTGGAGGCATCTCCTGTGAGGATCTCTTGAAGAGAGACTTTTTGCATTCCGCCTTAGGACGTTCCTGCTCCGGCAAATCAGGCAGCATGAAGTCATCATCTCCACGCTCATAGCGTGAGTCTTCGTCGTCCTGAGCCATCAATTCTCCATCATCATAGGCGGTATTGAAAGACTTGTCTGGGTCATCATCATCATCCTCCATGTCATCATCAACGTTTGCTTCTTTAACAGTGGGGGCGACATCATCTGGCACTAATGGAGGCTCTCCCTCACGTCGTCCGCTATCACCCGCCACGGCAGGTGCAGGTAATATGGTAGGTGGGGTGGTTTTCTTACCTTCTTGAGAAGGTGGCGTTGGCGTGATACTGGGCGCCTCGAGACGAAGAAGATACTGGGCGCCTCAAGATGAAGAAGAGACTTTGGCCGAGGCAAGAACCAGCTCTTGCATGCGCCAATCATCTTAGGGGTCTTGTCGTCATTGACAGGTACCGGAGGAGGAAAATCCCCGAAGCCCGCTAAGACACTGGCCACGTTAACCTTAAAGATGCCATCGGGCATCTCTCGGTTGTGGAACATGCGGTCCTTTAGCTTCACGATCGTTGCCTTTCCCACAGCCACCTTCTGGCCCTTGATGTCATAGAGTAGGGTGCACGAGGTGTCGTCGGCCTACAAAGGAGACATGTCTACGACGTCAAACATCCGAAAGGCAACTGAAACGGAAGACTATAGACATGCTGGTGAAAAGGGTATGACGCGTAATTACCGTGAGGGCGTCGAGCTCAGCCAGTGATGAAGGCCCACCGAGCATGCAAGAGACGGAGGTCGGGCTGCTATGAACAGGAGCGGGACGTTTTGCGGTTGCTTGAGCAGGTGCTGGTGTTGTGGTGTTCGCCGAATTGCTCCCGACAAAGCTGGGAAGGGGAAAGTCCTTCGGTCATGCATTTGGATTGTTCTTCGTGAAATCGAAAAGTGTCGGAATCAAGCTGACCACCGCGTGAGTGACCGCTGCATTGATGGCCCCAAGCAACTCTTCTTTGGTCTCAGCTTTTGTCTTATTGACCGCAATCGCGACCCTGTCGTCGATGCTCTACTGAGTGACAACCGACTGTCTCTTCCTCATTTCCTCTGGCTCCTCGTGGTAGCACATCTTCCATGAGGCGTCATTTCCGACGCCGTGCACACGTCCATAGGACGGCGGCTTGTCCACCATGACCTTTTTCATTATGTTCACAACCCGGTTGAATGGGGTGTCCCACTTGGGCCTCGCCGACGTCTGTGATGACTCGTCGCTTTCGGCTGCCTTTTGGTGCTGCTCTTTCTGCAAAAGGAATGTGGATGGTTTACTAATGTGACAAAACTTGCAGTCAAATTGATTGGAAGCTAATATGATAATGTGGTAATATAACAATTACCAAAAGTCTCATGAACTCCCTCATGTCCGGGTCCATGTAAAAGATCTTTTTGAGTTTGTGCCACTTGTACCGGGCCCTGATCCAGTCATGCTCCAGCGGGTCGGTGACTTTCACGTTTGGCGTCCTCCTTGGCCCATACGTGCCTCTTCCCCTCGTAACCACGGCTTCTGAGGCGGTGGGGAGGCGTGTTCCTGGCCTGGAGCGCCTTCATTATCTCCGACTTTGCCTTGACACTTTCTTTATCGCAATTCTCCATGAATTTTGCAAAGTCCTCTTCCGTTATTGACAGATTATCAGCATGAATCTTTGACCACGGTTCATTCTTCGCAATCGCTTTTTTCACCCGAACTTTCCAGGCGGACAAGTCGTTGGTGAACGTCACCATTGCCTTGTCGTTTATCTTTGTCATGGCGACGTCTTCCCACGGATCTTTATATTTGACTTCATCCCGGCCGGGGAACAAGAACCTATTGTGCAACTTCTTTAGGAGCATGTTCTCCATATGTGGTATGAGCCTCAACCTCTCGTCGTTGATGTTGGCGGTTTCCCTCAGGATGCATCCAAGTTGATTGCCCCAGCACGAGCGTGCTTCCTCCGGTGCCGTTGGCTCTAACTTCTTGGGGTGCATCTCCATGACCACAATTTTTTCGATGCCAAGCTCGTTTCGTCTTCGTGTCCTCTTCTTCTTTGTTGCTTTATAGGCTACGACAGCATCGTTGCCGGTCTCGGGGGTGGTGTTGGTGCCGGTGCCAGTGCTGGTGCCGGTGTTGGCGTCGGTGTCGGGGTTGGTGCCACTTCCGCTACCATGCAACCCCATCTGGTGTGCGTCCAGGTAATTCAAAAAGTGATTTGCTGCCTCGATGGGGTCTTTCAGGCGAGCAGAACCACCCACGACTTCGGCGTCGGTAGACATGTTTTCTATTGAACAATTGTAAATAAAATATATAATGAAGAGAAAAAAGGGGCCTATATTTGGTCGGAATGTTGATTCATTCCCCTTCCTGCAAATCCCGGGTACTCCATATGTCCTAGTTTGTAGCACAAGTCATGCTGAAAATCACGGAAATTTTCGGCATGAACTTTGCTAAAAGGTGGACATATGGAGCGCCTGAAATTTGCCGGAATGGAAATGAATCAATATTCCGGCAAAACATAGGCCACTCAGATATTTTTCGACAATTGGCACAAAAGTTCATATAACAGATTTGATGCTATCTCAAGAGAACATGGCAACATTATATGACAGATTTCCAGGACATAGCAAATTAACCATTAGCTACTGCCCTAAACAAATTTGCGCCAGCTAAATTTCTTCATTTGCTAAAAAAATTGGCCTTAGCTATATTTGCTACTGCCCTAATTACCTATAGTTTTTAATTTAACACAGTTTTTTATTTGCTATTGTTTTTATACCTAATTTTTTGCTACTGTTTTATACCTATTTTTTTGCCAACTTGCAACAAAAATTTGCTAACTTGCTAAAAAAAGAAAAAACAAAAATTTGCTAATCAACTACTGCCCTAATTTGCTAACTTTGCTAAAAAAATTTGCTAGATTTGCTAACTTGCCCTAAAATTTGCTAAATTTTCCCTAAACAGAGGCTAAATTTGCTAAATTGGCCATAAACAAAGGCTCGGGCGGGGGAGAGGAGAGGGAGAGGAGGGCAGGGGAGAGGAGAGGCTTACGGCGAGGGAGCTCAGGCTTGGGCGACGGCGGTCGAGGGCGGCGGAAGGTGGCGGCGGCGAGGTCGAGGTCGCGCGAGCAAGGGAGATGTGGGGGCGGCGTTGTGGTCGAGGGCGGGTAGGGGAGACACTAGTGAGGTCGAGGGCGGGCTCAGGAGACGGCCGGCGACGAGGTCGACGGCCGGCTGTCGAGGGCTACGGACGGCTCGAGGGCGGGCAGGGCGACGGTGGCAGCGACAGAGTGGGGGAAGAGGGTGTGGGGAGAGTGGGGTTGGGACTTGGCGGGCCTGGAAAAATTTGAGCCCTCGCGGTGGTTAACTCAAAATAGTAGCAGCGCTGGTTTAGGATCCAGCGCTATAGCTATCTTAGCTATAGCGCTGGGTTGTAATGCAGCGCTACTGCTAATGGCACATAGTAGTAGCACTTTTTTAGGATCCAGCACTATAGCTAAGATAGCTATAGCGATGGATCCTAAAAAAGCGCTACTGCTAACTGTTCCAACTTTTATTCTTTTCTTTTTATTATTTTCCTTTTCTAGTTTTTAGTTTTCTTTTATTATTTTCCTTTTCTTTTATGTTTACTTTTCTGTTTTTTTGTACTGCTTTCTCCCTTTTGTTTTTGTTTTTTTGTTTTTCTCCTGACGACGGAGTCTCCCTCTCCCGACCGCGCGAATATAACCAGAACCATGCATGTGGTGGTAACATATCAGTTGACCGATAACGGTTACTTAAGTGCGTACACAAAATAGATACATATATGTAAATGTAGGTTTCTGATCAGCTGCGTCGACGACGTTTCACATTGAGCTTCTTCCCTTTCTTGTTTGTTCCCGAGTAATTGAAACCCTCCTTGTGACTTTTCCGGACCCATGGCGTATTATCTTTCTTAGGTAATGTAGTATTGATTCTTCTTTTCATGTATGCTTCATCGTCATCGTCATCTTCCCTCATCGGGTTGCCGTACTGGTCGTAGTCTTCCTCGTTGGCGACTCCATCCGTTCTGACAATGCTCCTTTTGGATCTCCTCACGACAACACGGCTGGGATTTGCCGGGTCGGTTATGAAGAAGCATTGTGTCACATGCTTAGCGTGTACCCATGGCTCATTTTTGGTGATGACGTTAACGTTCATGGGATTGCTCTTCGCGTCGGGTATAGACATGGTGGTGAAATAATTGTTTTCACTTACGACGTCCTTGGCCCATCTGGCATGAAACATCGTTCCATCGTGCATTCCAGCATAGTCAAGCTGCTAGATCTCTTCGACCCTTCCGTAGAATCTTTCAGTTGTGCTGTTGGCATTGGTCACGCATTGAATTGTCACCCCGGAGTTCTAGTAATCACTGTCCATGTCTTTGGCCTCCGTGTAGAACGTGTACCCATTGATATCGTACGACTGATAGGTCGCGAGCTTGGGCGCGGGGCCATGTGCTAAGGCATGTATGAGCAATCCGTCCGAACTGCCCTCTTCTGGGAACTTTTCAAGAACTTGCTCTTTAAACCAACGCAAGAAAGTGGTGTTGTGCTCTACAGTAACTTCGTCGTCCGTCTTGAGCATCCCCTTATCACGGTACTTCTTTGTGATGGTTTCTTTGTGATGTGCCACATAATCATCTACCACATCTAGGTGTTGTAGCACTACTAAGTTAGCCCTGTCAAAGTCATTCCGTCGATCCGAGTAGTCCACGTGCAATTCCCTCCGGCCGTGTTGTGACCATCTCCTTCGAGCTTCCCATCGTGCTTCTTGACGGGCAAATCAACAACAGGGTTTCCGGCGCTTATATAATTCTTGCAAAAGGAGACACACTCATTCGTCAGATACCCCTGAACGATGCTCCCTTCGGGACGGGACATGTTACGAACGAATCCTTTGATGACCCCATTCATCCTTTCGAACGGCATCATGCTGTGAAGGAATGTCGGCCCGAGGTTGATGATGTCATCCACGATGTGGACACAGAGATGCACCATGATGTCAAAGAACGCGGGTGGGAAGTACATCTCAAGCTCACATAGTATGGCAACGATCTCTTCTTGTAGCCTTCGGAGCTGCTTCACACTTATGGACTTTCGAGATATAACGTCGAAGAAGTTGCAGAGACTAGTAAGCGTTTCATGGACGTGCTTCTCCATTATCCCTCTAATGGCAACCGGGAGTATCCACGTCATCATCATGTAACAGTCATGAGACTTCAACCCGTTGAACCTTTTCTTCTTGGGGTCTAGAAATCTGCTTATCTTCCCACAGTAACCGGAACTGACTTTGATCCCATAAGGCACCGCATGAATCGATCGATCTCCTTTGCACTTAAGGTGAACCAAGAAGGGGAGCAATAATTCTCCTCCTTCTTGTTGACTTTTCTGCCCCTTTCCCCCTCCTCCGTCTCCGTCTCCTCAATCAACTTTTAACGGTGGAGATCTTTCCTGATCTTGAAATCTTCCAAGTCTTTCCTTGCCTTCGACCCATCCTTGGTCTTCTTCGGCATGTTCATCAATGTGCCAAGCAAGTTCTCAAGGACATTCTTCGTGATATGCATTGGATCAAGGTAATGAGGCGTGTCGTGATTGGACCAGTACTCCAAGTCCCAGAAAATAGACCTCGTTTTCCATACCTTCAGCAACGGCTCCGGCGCCTTTTTGATCTTTCCCGGCGCGGGACATTGTTCCAAGTTTCTCAACAGCTCGTTGATTTTGTCGCCGCTCCTCTTACGTGGAGGTCCTCGAAGCTCAGCCAGCGCATTGAATAGATCTCTATGCTTTCACCACGGGTCATCCTCCTCGAGCCATCTACGATGCCACATGTACACGATTTTCTCGGACCCGCCATCTTTCGTTGACGTAAGCTGCTGAGACGTTGTATCATCCATGCACCTCATGCATCTGCAGTATCCGTGGCACACCTGGCCTAAGGTGTACCCGTAACCGAGATAGTCGTGCACCGTCGTCATTAGCATGGCTCTCATATGGAAATATTCTCCTTTGCTGGCGTCCCATGTCCATGCCAGTGTTTTCCGTGTGTAGCTCCTCTTGCAGAAGCCCCATATACAGGTTAATACTATTTCCCGGTTGTTTTGGCCCTTGAATTAGCATGCTCATGTGTATGTACTTTGTCTTCATGCAGTTCCATTGGGGGAGGTTGTACATCCATACAAACACGGGCCATGTGTTATGGTTGGTGTTCAGGTTTGCAACCGAATTCATGCCATCGGTACTCGCACCAAGCACGATGTTCCTTGGATCTTCTGCAGCAAATCCATATATGGCGTTGAATGCTCTCCACTGGCTACCATCTACGAGGTGTCTCAGCCTCGAATCATCTCCATCATCAGGCTTCTTCCTCTCCGTGTGCCAGCGCATGAGCTTTGCTTCCTTAGGATCTACAAAATACCGCCGCAGACGGGGAGTGATCGAAAAGTACCATACAACTTTCTGAGGAGCTTTCTTTCCCGCCTTCTTGTATCGAGAAGCATTGCACACTGGACAGCTTGTTTTTTCCGCGTGCTCCCCCTGATAAATGATGCAATCGTTGATGCATGTGGGGTACCTAATGTGCGGCAAATCAAAAGGGTAAACGACTTTCTTGGCCTCCTTGACACTAGTAGGACACAGGTTCCTCGCGGGAAGAACTTTATTATGTAGATACTTCAAATTCTCATCGAGGATTTTTGCTGTCCATTTGTTTTTGGCCTTTGTCTTTAGAAGTTCGAGCGTGAAACTCAAGCGGGTCACCTCAGGATCGCAACCGTCATACAATGGAGTCCTCGAGTCTACTTCAAGTTGCGCCAGCTTGGCCTCCTCTCTAGAAGCAGCTCTCTTACTAGTTGTACTCTTGTGAAGGAGGTCTCAAACATGAGGGTCCTGCACAACTGCACTTAGTAGCATCGAAGACTGCGGCGTGACCGCCGCCTCTTCTCCGCCATGTCCGGACTCTTCTTCGCCGTGTCCTGAATCTTCTCTGCCGCCGTCGTCATTTCCGGACTCTTCCCCGCCGACATGTCCGGTGCCATCGTCTTCATGTTGATCGGTCATCTCTCCGTCTAGCCCCATGTCGTTATTCCCAGCTGCCATGTGGACGTCCTCATCATGATCATCTTCTTCACTTATCCACTGAGTATAGCCATCCATGAAACCATTCATCAGCAGGTGCGCCTTCAAAGTGCCATGATCAAAAGGGTCCAAAAGGACTCCTTCCTTGCATCTTGCACACGGACATCTAATCCTAGTCCGATTATTTGGATACATGTCCATCACCGCGGATTGCATGTATCGCTCCACCTTCCATCCACTCACCTTCATGACCGACTGCACGGTATAACAAGAAAAAGGGTTATAAAATAAATAATCCATGCTTCAAAGTCATATATATATAATTTTGGCATGACCTTGCCTAAAAATAGGACATATTGTGTTTGCTCGAAATTCACCGAAACGGAAATAAATCGACATTTCAGCAAAACATAAGCAACTCGAGGGCATGTCACTCGCACAAATCTCTCCATATATATATCCCAAACACATATATTCTCATTCACACACATATTCCATTCTTGAAATGAACGACTTTTTACTCACATATATATGTCCTGAGAGAGACCGAGAGCACGCGGTTAATTAGATGATGAGAGAGAACGATCAAGAGAGCACGTGTGGTTGGCTAAATAGCTAGCTAGATCTAGTTTTTGGGGAGGAGAGGTGAATCTAGCTAGCTAACTAATGGAGAGGGGTTATGGTGGAGGGGGCATTAATGGGGGAGGGAAGACAGGTGTAGGAGAAAGAGAGAGGCCCTTTATGGAGGAGGGTGCCATTAATGAGGTGAGAAGAGAGGTAGGAGGAAGAGAGAAGAAGACCAACAATGGTGGAGAGTGGAGAGGGGAAAGGAGGGGGAGAGAGGGCAAAGTGGGGCAGGGGAGGGGGTGGAAAAGGTGGCACCAGCCGCAACTAGCAGTAGCGCTGCTCAGCAAAAAGCGCTGCTGCTATGGGACTTAGTAGCAGCGCTCTCAAGGAAAAGCGCTACTACTAAACTATTAGTAGTAGCGCTTGTTTCTACACAGCGCTACTACTCCAGTGACCGTCGGTGGCCTCGTCTGGTCCCACATAGTAGTAGCGTGTTTTTGCTTCCCAGCGCTACTACTACAGAGTTACTAGTAGCGCCTGCCAGCAAAAGCGCTACTGCTAAATAGCAGTAGCGGTTAATATTTTACAGCGCTACTACTATGCTACTATGTATAAGCATTTTCCTAGTAGTGTCACCTTATCATCCTCAGTCTAGTGGTCAACTTGAACTTAGCAATAGAGAAATAAACTTAATTTTGCAAAAGACTTTTAATAGGTCCATGAAGAATTGGTCTAAGAAATTAGATGATGCACTTTGGGCTTATAGAACAGCATATAAAAATCCTATGGGTATGTCTCCATATAAAATAGTTTATGGAAAAGCTTGTCATTTGCCTCTTGAGTTAGAACATAAAGCATATTGGGCCGTCAAAGAGCTCAATTATGATTTCAAACTTGATGGTAAAAAGAGGTTATTTGATATTAGCTCTCTAGATGAGTGGAGAACCCAAGCTTATGAAAATGCAAAATTATTTAAATAAAAGGTTAAAACATGGCATGACAAAAGAATACGAAAGTATGAGTTTAAAGTTGGAGAATATGTTCTTTTGTACAACTCTTGTTTTAGATTCTTTGCGGGAAAGCTCGTTTGAAAATGAGAAGGCCCATATGTCATCGAGGAGGTTTACCGGTCTGGAGCCATCAAAATAAATAATCCCGAAGGTACTAACCCAAAGGTTGTTAATGGGAAACGAATAAAGCATTATATCTCAGGTACACCCATTAACGTTGAAAGTAATATTATCCAAACTTTGACACCGGAAGAGCACATAAAAGAGTCCTTCCGGAACACTCCAGAATCATGAAAATAAGGAGGTACGTTATACCGCGAGTAAACGGACTCCGAAAAATCTGCAAAATAATTTTTATCAGTTTTGGAATATTTAAGAATTTTGGAAATAAAGAAACTTCCAGGGAGCCTCCCCTAGTGGGCACAAGACACCAGGTGGGTTCTGCCCACCTGGAACACCTTCCGTACGCTGGTTTTCTCCCGTATGCTTGTCCTCCAAGATAAAAAATCTATATATACTTCCCGAACCTGTTAGTCACCGTATCGCGAAGAAATTCTCTATTCTATTTTCCTTGTTGTTTTCTGTCAGATCCATCTACCATGGCCTCTTCAAGATCCTCCAAGGACAAGTTCTTCAAGAACGTCATCAACCCTTATCTGCGGGAGGTGGTGCGGCACCCTCAAACCATCTAGATGCATGAGGGGGTTCTGCACATCCGCGATGAGGAAGGTCCCAAGGGCAAGGGAACCATGGAGGCTAGGCTTCAAGCCATGGAGCAGGAAGTCTTCCGGTGCAAGGGGATGGTGGAGCGTGGGGTCAATGCCAATCACCTCATGGTCACAGACCTTTCCAGTGATCTCAAGGTGGATGGCAAGCCCATGAAGGACATCGTCTTCACCCTCAACGAGCAAATCAGCTTCCTCCAAAGCCAGATCTATGTACTCCAGAACCAAGTCTTTGAATATGATGCAAGGTTAATTCCGCCAAGCTTGGGGGAGGTGCCCTGGTATTGTATGACCCCACTATCTTTTTGCTTTTACTTATTTTAGTTCGATTATTTCTTCTTTGAGAGTTTGCTTAGTGATCTATCCTTGTAATCATGTGCAAGTTATATAATAAAGTTTAGTTTGAGTTTTTGCTTTCTTTATTTCCATGTTGCAAATAAAAGAAAAGAAATAAAGAAAGAAAAAGAGAAAGGAAATAAATGAAAGGAAAGGAATAAATCAATAAGATTATATACTAATCCTATGGTAGGTGATGGCACCACATAAGGAAAAGTATAAGTAGAAAATTTTATTAGAGATTGACAAACATAGCACTAATCAATGATGCAACTCATCAAAGAATTAATAAGGGAAGAGAAGATTCACATATAAATATACTATCCTATCAATTTTTTGTGATTGTGAGCCCTCATCAAAATATTATATGCCAAAATTGTTGATGTTGGGCAAGGAAGACAACGTAATGATTTATGTTTGTTTATATTCACATAGAAGTCATATTTTCATAGATCCTTCAACATGCGGTGCTTGCCCCTATCTTTGCTAGCCAAAAATTCCGCACTAAGTAGAGATACTACTTGTGCATCCAAAAACCCTTAAACCCAAATCTTATTTTCAAGTGTCCACCATACCTACCTAGGGATTGAGCAAGATCCCTCAAGTAAGTTGTCATCGGTGCAAAAAGGAAATAAAAATTGCTTCTAAAAGTGTGAGATCATTTAGTGTAAGAGAAAATTGAGCGTTGCACAAACTTGTGATGGTGAAGAATAAAAGCGACAGACTACATAATAAAGGTCGCTATCACAAGGGGCAATGTAACTTGACGTTCTTTTGCACAAAGGGGTTGAGCATACAAACAAATAAGCGCATGGAAACCTCTGCTTCCCACTACGAAGGGCCTATCTTTTACTTTTATGTGTTTACCTTTATGCACAGAGTCAAAGTTTTTCTTCTATTCCTTTTTATTTTTCTCCTTTGGCAAGCATCATGTGGTGAGGAAAGATCTAGGTACATATGTCCAGTTGAATATAGATAGCATGAGTTATTATTGTTGACACCACCCTTGAGGTGAATATGTTGGGAGGCAAAACTATAAGCCCCTATCTTTCTATGTGTCCGGTTGAAACGTTTTGCTCATGGGTATGCGGTGAGTGTTAGCAATCATAGAAGACTATATGATGGTTGAGTATGTGGACTTGCCTAAAGGCTCTGACACGTGACCCTTCCTGAAAAGATGATGAATTGTAGTTGCAAAGTTGACTGGGACCATAGTTTGTTGGTTCTAATAGAGTGTTTGCTTTATACTTCGATGATGTGATGAACTATTACTTATTCATGAGAAGTATATGATAAAAGTTCTATGATAAAAGTCCTACGATTAATTTTGTTGCTGTTATAATAATCAACATGATGCTTCTATGTCCGTATTTTGCATCATGTTTTCTTACTGTTATTTATAATGTTTTTACCCATAATAATGCTTTTTGGAGTAATTCTAATGCCTTTTCTCTCATAATTTACAAGGTACACACCAAGAGGGAGAATTACGACAGCTGGAAATCTGGACCTGAAAAAGCTACGTCAGGCTACCTATTCTGCACAACACCAAATGAGCTGAAACTTCACGGGGATTTTTTATGGAATATATAAGAAATACTGGAGCAAATAACTACTAGAGGGGGCCACCAGCTGGGCACAATCCACCTGGGCGCGCGAGGGCCCACAGGCGTGCCCTGGTGGGTTGTGGCCTCCTCGGCCCACCTCTGGTGCCCATCTTCTGGTATATAGGTCATTTTGACCTAGAAAAAATATGAGGAGGACTTTCAGGATGGAACTTGCGCAGGAGCACTTTTGCCCTTCGGCGGGGCGATTCCGTCAGGGGAACTTCCCTCCCGGACAGCGAAATCATCGTCCTCATCATCACGAACAACTCTCCCATCCTGGGGAGGGCAATCTCCATTAACATCTTCAACAACACTGTATCATCTCAAACCCTAGTTCATCTCTTGTGTTCAATCTTGTTACCGGAACTATAGATTGGTGCTTGTGGGTGACTAGTAGTGTTGATTACATATTGTAGTTGATTACTATATGGTTTATTTGGTGGAATATTATAGGTTCAGATCCAGTATGCTATTTAATACTCCTCTGATCATGAGCATGTTTATCATTTGTGAGTAGTTATTTTTGTTCTTGAGGTCACGGGAGAAATCATGTTGCAAGTAATCATGTGAACTTGATATGTATTTGATATTTTGATAGTATGTATGTTATGATTCCCTTAGTGGTGTCATCTGAACGTCGACTACATGACACTTCACCATCTTTGGGTCTAAGGGAATGCATTGTGGAGTAGCAATTAGATGGTGGGTTACGAGAGTGACAGAAACTTAAACCCCAGTTTATGCGCTATTCCGTAAGGGACCGAATGGATCCAAAAGCTTAATGCTATGGTTAGAATTTATTCTTAATACTTTTCTCGTAGTTGTGGATACTTGCGGGAGGGTTAATCATAAGTAGGATGTTTGTTCAAGTAAGATTAGCACCTAAGCACCAGTCCACCCACATACCAAATTATCAAAGTAGCGAACACAAATCGAACCAACATGATGAAAGTGACTAGATGAAATTCCCGTGTACCCTCAAGAACGCTTTGCTTATCATAAGAGACCGTTTTGGCCTGCCTTTGCCTCAAAAGGATTGGGCTACCTTGCTGCACTTTTATTACTACTATTGTTACTTGCTCGTTACAAATTATCTTGCTATCAAACTACTCCGCTACTTACAATTTCAGCACTTGCAAACATTACCTTACTAAAAACTACTTGTAATTTCCTTCTGCTCCTCTTTGGGTTCGACACTTACTTATTGAAAAGAGCTATACTTGATCCCCTATTCTTGTGGGTCATCACCTGCCGAAGCTCCCGGTGCCTCTCCTGGTCGCCACGACGAGGGATTGAGTGACGACGGACGTGCCTCCTCGAGCGACAGCGACGAGGAGGGTGGCGGCAACACATGACGCATCAAGAGCGAGGACGTCCGCTCCGACGTGGCGTGATCTTCAGCAGCACCATCATCACCGGCTGGGCCTTCGGCAATGCCACCATCTGCACCTGCCCTCGAGTTTCCTTCTTCCAGCATGGGAATGGCGCCATCCTGATCCTGGGGAGGCGCCGAATCCCAGCCAGACCTTCCCTCCTATTCTTCGTCTCCCCTTGCAGTTTCGAGGAGGAGGGAACAGAGCAAAGGCATCACGAGGCACTTATCTTTTTTTATTCTTAAACATGTAAGCATTGGCTAAACTTTAGTCTAAATTATGTAATCTTCTTTACCCATGTTTGTGTTTTGTAAGACCTATACTTGTTTATTAGCATATTAATGAAAAAGACAAGCTTTATCATGTACTTATGCATGTATCATATCCATGCAGAGGTGAAATGCCTCTACACATTCAAGTAAACAAGTTTTCGCCGGGAGGCAATCCTGCCGGTACCCTTAGTTTGTCGCAGCGGGGCTATGCTTGCCGGGCACGAAACCACAAAGAGGGACCAACCCCCCACCAAACCTTTTTCCGTCAAAGGCGACTGAGACCATCCTGACCGAAGAAACGTTTGAGTCAAAGGATGGGAGCACCTATGTTTCGAAGGTGGCGAGGTTTTCATATGCAGAAGCTTTACTTTATAGAACACGTATTGGATAAGAAAGAACTTATATGTTCGGCTTGTCGGGGACCGCTATGTAGGCTTGTCTTCGTTTCTACTCTTCGGGACCAAGTCCGCGGCAAGAACCCTGCAGCTCACTGTAGATGAAAACAGATCCACATGCGATCTTATCTACATGATCATGCTATGCTCATGACATGCTTATGCATGCATGCAATCTTCTTTGGGACCCCCATCGCTTCACTTATTTCTCTGTTGCTCAGGGTCTGCGCCTAGCTTTGTACAAAGGGTTACATGCAACTTTGGCAAAGCTTGTACAAAAGGTTGGCTGCCGGGTAGGGCCCGACAGCCGCGCCTTACGGGTAGAACTGACGGAGATACTCAGTGTTCCATGAGTTTTGCAACTGAATGCCATCTCCGGTCTCCGGACGCACTGAGTTGGGTCTGGTGACTCATACCACCCGGTAAGCGCCTTCCCACTTTGGCGTCAACTTGTTAGTTCCCTTGGCGGACTGAACCCGCCTAAGGACAAGGTCGCCTTCCTCAAAACTCCGGGCATGAAACTTGTGGCTGTGATAGCGACATAGGGCTTGCTGGTATCGGGCAGCATGCGTCGTAGCCCAGAGACGGTTCTCCTCAAGTAGCACAGCATCATCACGTCGGTGTTGTTCTTGCGCTACTTCATCGTAGGCAAGTACTCGAGGTGATCCGTGGGGATAACTGCTTCTGCCCCATAGAGTAGGGAGAAAGGAGTTTGCCCGGTAGCTCGATGTGGTCTCCTACGGAGGGACGAAAGAACCACCGACAGCTCATTGATCCATCGCCTGCCACACTTTTGCAGCTTACCGAATGTTCTTGTCTTGAGTCCTCGCAGCACTTCAGCGTTCGCCCTCTCAGCTTGTCTCCTTGGATGGGTAACAAAGGCAAATGAGATCTTGCTTCTGAGGGCATGAACGTAATGCATGAAGGCGCAGCTTGTGAATTGGGTGCCATTGTCGGTGATGATTCGGGCAGGGACCCCGAAGCGGCACACCAATCCTTTCAAGAACTTGATAGCTGACTGTGCGGTCACCTTCCTCACGGGCTCCACTTCTAGACACTTTGTAAAGTTGCCAATTGCAACGAACAAGAATTCAAAGCCCCTGATAACAAAGGGGAAGGGGCCCAAGATGTCGAGCCTCCAGACCGAAAATGGCCACGACAAAGGGATTGTTTGAAGAGCTTGAGCAGGCTGATGGATATTCTTGGAGTGGAACTGGCAGGCTTCACACTTGGTGACTAGCTCGATTGTGTCATGGAGGGCTGTGGGCCAGTAGAAACCTTGCCAAAAAGCTTTCCCAGCCAAGGCCCTTGATCCAATGTGGGAGCCGCACATACCCATGTGTATCTCTGCCAGCAGTTCCTTTGCTTCTTCCTGGCAGATGCACTTCAATTTTCACACCATTGGGCCTTCTTCTGTATAGTGTGTCGTCAATGAACTGATACATAGTGGCCCTCCAGGCTACTCTTTCAGCTTCTTCTTGCTCTTTGGGAAGTTCTCTTGTTTGGAGGAAATGGATGATGTGTCGTGCCCAAGTTGGAGCATGAGGCTCAACATTGAGCACCAGCGGCACCTCCTCATTCACGGGAGCGCATGCCTCAACCGCAGAGGTTGGTAGTTTGGCGGCAGGGTGCAGCTTACCGATCAAAGGAGAGTTGTTCCCGCCAAGCTCTCTACCGAGGGCTTCAGGAAGCTCTGCGGGGAGAGGCTTGCCGGTGTGCAGTTTCCTCCTCTTTCTGGCGATTGTTCCCGAGCATACGGATGGTTGAGTCAGATAGATAACAAAAAAGTCCCTGGTTCCACAGGGAGTTTTTTTGCAGCGCACTTTGACAGATGATCAGCAATGTTGTTTTCCACACGTGGCGCGTGCTCTGTTTGCAATCCGTCAAAGCGCTCATCCAACTTTCTCACTTCCTATATGTATGCCTCCATTAATGGGATTTGATAATCCTTGTTTACTTGTCTCACCACAAGTTGTGAATATCCTCGGATGATCAGCTTCTTGATTCCCAGTTCTGTTGCAATTCTGAGCCCGACAAGGAGCACTTCGTACTGTGTAGTGTTGTTCGTAGCCTTCTCCCAGAAAAATGCATTTGAATGACGTACTTGAGGTGCTCCCCAGTGGGAGCAACGAGAAGCATGCCAGCTCCTGCACCTTGTAGGGAGAAGGCACCATCAAAGTACATCATCCATTCTTGGGGTGCTTCCTTGTCGGGGATGACTGCCTCCAGCACTTCTTCATCAGGAGTAGGCGTCCACTCGGCAATGGACTCTGCTAGTGCTCTGCTCTGAATAGTTGATGTGCTTTCAAATTTCAAACCGAAGCTGAATAACTCCAAAGCCCATTCCACAATTCTTCCAGTGGCCTCGGGGTTTCGGAGTATGCGTTGCCAGGGGAAGCGGGTGACAACCGTGATCTCATGGGCTTGGAAGTAGTGGCGCAGTTTCCTTGAGGCCATGATGAGGCCAAAAATCAACTTTTGCATGCCTACAACAGGGACCTGACGAAGTACATTGGGCGCTCCACCACCTTCTTCCTTGCCACGATCTTCGAACTGCCTCCGCTGCCCTTGCATCTGACCTTGCCGGGATGGGTTCACTTTCCTCTCCAGAGGGGAGGGTGGTGGCGGCTGCTGCTTCATCTACCTCCCGCTGTGCCACTAGTGCTGCGCTAACCACTTGATTGGTCGCTGCTAAATATGGTAGCAACGGCTCTTGTGGTTTAGGAGCGACTAAGGTGGGAACAAAGGAAATGTAGGTCTTCAAATCATGTAGCGCAGCTTCCGCCTCCGGGGTCCACTCCATGGGTCGTGCCTTCTTCAAGATTTTAAAAAATGGCAAGGCGCACTCGACGGACTTGGAAATGAGCCTACTCATTGTGGAAACACATCCAATCAAACGTCTCACGTCCTTAACTATCTTGGGTGCTTGAATCTGCTTGATAGCCTTTATCTTGTTGGGGTTGGCCTCTATCCCTGGTGGGACACAAAGAAGCCAAGTAGGTTGCCGGAAGGAACGCCAAACACACACTTCTCAGGGTTCAGCTTCAAGTTGATCTTGCGTATATTTGAAATGTTCTCTTCCAAGTCCTGAATGAGAGTCAATTTGTCCTTGGTCTTGACCGCTATATCATCCATGTAAGCTTCAATATTTCTGTGCAGCTCGGACTCAAAACCAATCTGTACTGCTCTTCAAAAGTGGATCCGGCGCTCTTCAACCAGAAGGGCATTCATAAAAAGCAGTACATGCCATATGGGGTTATGAACGCGGTATTCTCTTCATCTTCTTTGGACATGAAGATATGGTGGTACCCAGAGTAGGCATCCAGGAAGGAAAGCAGGTCACACCCAGAGGTGGAATCCACAATCTGGTCGATGTTCGGCAAGGGCAATGGGTCCTTCGGGCATGATTTGTTCAAATCTGTGAAATATATGCAAAGCCTCCATTTCCCGTTAGCCTTGCGCACCACCACTGGATTTGCTAACCACGTTGGATGCAATACCCCTCTGACCAAACCAGCTGCCTCAAGTTTCTTGATCTCCTCAGCACTAAACTGCTGCCACTCCAAAGCTTGCTTCCGGACCTTCTACTTGACGGGCCGGACATGTGGGCAGACAGCAAGGTGGTTCTCGATTACCTCCCTAGGAACACCGGGGATGTCAGATTGTTTCCATGCAAACACATCAACATTCGCCCGCGGGAAGGCAATGAGTGTGCTTTCCTATTTGTTGTCGAGGGTGGCACTGTTAGTAAATGTACCATCATCGGCAGCCTTGGATCTTTTGCTATTGGAACTCTCCGGCATGTCATCAACAGGTGCAGCGCACTCCGAAGAGGTATGCTTCTCGGATTCCTTGCTGGCATCCTTGCTAGCTTTCTTCTTTTTCTTGCTTTCCTTGGCGGGAGCTGTGGCTTCCGCGGCCTCTCCAGCGACTACTTCCCGGTACATCTTGTCCACGCGTATGATTGCGTCATTCTTGTCCGATGGAATGGAAATGACGCCTATTGGCCCTGGCATCTTCAGAGTGTTTTAGGCATAGTGGGATGCCGCCATGAATTTGGCCAGGGCTGGGCGACCAAGGATTCCATTGTACAGCAGGTGGAGGTCAACCACATCAAACACAATCTTCTCAGTCCGGTAGTTTAACTCCCCTCCAAACGTCGCCGGCAGTGTGATCTTGCCCTTAGGACGAGTCCTGCCGGGGTTGATCCCTTGGAACATACCAGTCACCTTGAGCTCTTCATCTACTATCTAGAGTTTGCTGATGACCTTCGGAGAAATCAGATTCAAGCCGGCCCCACCGTCAACCAACATCTTTGTGACCTTGAGGTTGCAGATCGTTGGTGAGACCAACAATGGCGAGAACCATACCACGATGGTGCGGTCAGGGTGATCCTCTTCATCAAATATGATGGGCGTGCTAGACCACTTGAGCAGCTTCCGAGAATCTACCGCTGGCTCCACGGCATTGACTTCACGCGCCCACTGTTTAAGTTGGCGGCGAGAGGAGTGCAAAGATGCACCCCCGTCAATGCATAGGGTGTCAATGGTTTTCTGGAACTCCTGCTCACTGCTTTCCTCTTCATCTCCTTCACCACTCTCGTCATTGCAATCCGTCTTCCCATGGCCTCTGGCGTGTTTCCTTTGATACTGAGGAGCCTTTCCGAGGCAACTTGCTCTGCCGCCTCGACCCTTCCCGCCAGCGCCATCTTGGTCTTTCTCCTTACCACGTTTCTCATACTCAGCTCTCTGCTTCTTCACGAATTTCTCAACCTGATGACACTCCTGCAGATCGTGGCCCTTGGTCCGATAGATCTTGCAGTACGGCCCATCACCTCCAGCCTTCTCGGTAGTAGTGGTTCCTCGACAATCAGTGCACGCGACATCTTCCTTGCCGGGAGTCTCGGTCTTGGCCTTCTTGCCAGTACTAGGTGCACTCGATCCTTCAATGGTCATCACCTCTTTATCCTTGTGCTTCTTGTTCTTCTTCTTATGGTTGGTGGTGTTGTCGTCGTCCTCTGAGTCGATGTTGACGCCATCTTCTTCACCGGGGAGTCGTCTCCCCTCTTCTACTTGGGCACATTTATCCACCAGAGTGTATAACTCATTCACAGTCTTGGGCAACCGAACATTCATTTTAGAACGTATCCGACGGTTGCGCATGTTGGACTAGAATGCAGCTATCACGGCTGTCGGGTGGATGTCTGGATTGTTCCTATGCACCCGGTTGAACCTCTGCATGTACTTCTGCAAACTCTCTCCTTCCTTCTGTGGCAGGAGCTGCAAGTCGCTGGGCCGCCCTGGTTCTTGATGGCCGCCCGTGAAGGCGCCAACAAACTCATGGCACATGTTAGCCCAGGTCAAGATGGCATTCTCTGGCAAATGCATCAGCCAAGTCCTCACATTTGGCTTGAGTGCCAGAGGGAAGTAGTTGACGAATACCTTCTCGTCTCTTCCCCCGGTAGCTTGAACAGCGATGGTGTAGATGCTCAAGAACTCTGCAGGGTTCAATCTTCCATCGTACTTCTCGGGTATTTCTGGATTTAAAGTGCGAGTAGATGGTCAACGGACTTGCCGCAGCTCGCGAATGAAGGCGGGGCACCCAATCTCAAAAGGCAGGTACCCGTGCCCACCGGGTGTGGGCTCGTCGACGTCGGGGCCATTGCGCCTATCAGACAGGTGGCGGGTTTCGCGGCGTCATTCGATGGTGACGCATGTGTCCTCCCTCCGCCTTTCTTCCAGGACACGCCCCTGGTCTCGACGTGCTTGAGGATCGGATCAAGCCATCGACACGTCGTCGGGTTCCTGGTTGCGTGGCTCTAGATGTGGCCCCTGCGCTGGCTGCCGCGGAGGGGATTGCACCATGGTGGTGGCCCCTTCGGTACGGCTAGCGGCTCGGGCCATTGTCGCCGCCTACGGAGGCTGTGACACCCCCGCTCTCTATGATCCTCTCGCCTCAGCGAAACCAATCAGGCTCTCAATGGTGGCTCTCCACTCATCCGTCCGCTCGGCCGCCGGCGGAAATCTCAACAGGAGTGTCGGTGCAACAAACCCTGGGCCTATTGCCCAGACTGTGCACATGCACGGGAACAAGATTACGGCACCAACCCAAGTCAGAGCACAAGAGACCAAGATCTTCGAAGAACCAACATGCAGCTCAAGGGGACCAAGATCAAGCCAGAGAAGCAGATACCATTAGGAGAAAAGCCTGCCTTGCCGGGCAGGCGAGCTCGGCGAGGGCGGGGTCACCCCTGGAAGAAAATGTCCAAGCAGTCCCGGCAGGGCCTGCCGGGATTCGCGGAGGCAAAACCACCTCACCCAACTACTCCGCCACGACCCACGTCATCAAGCAGTGCGGTGTCAAGCCGCAGAGTGATTAAGTGACAGCCATTCGCCACATGGAAGCTTCCTTCTACAAGAGATGCCTATGAACGACACTCATCCTGCAAGGTGTCAAGCGAGCAGGTGTGAAGATGGCAAAACAACCCAGCAGGGCTTGCCGGGCAAGCAATGATGTGACGTTGAGTGGCACATTTAATGCACCCTGTCAGCCTGCAGGGTTAGGTATGATAGCACTGTTTGCTATCTTATCAGTGCATCATGACTACTTTGCCATTGTGGTGACCCCTTAAGCTATAACAGGAGGCCCATGGCAACCGTAGAAAGGGTTAGAAGGTAGAATACACACACACACACCAATACGCGCGTAGCCACTGGTGCCTTGGGGCGACCCTGCCGGGCAAAGTGTACTACGCACCACCACCATTCTTCCACCATCAATCGTCCAAACCGGGAGTAGGCTTTTATGCGTCACAGCGGCCCGAACCTGCGTAAAATTGCCGGTGTGATCTTTGTCGTGCTACCCCACGCTCTTCTGCTCTTTGTGCAACATGAGATCCCCCTACCAAACCAGCAACAGACCCTTGATCCCATAGGTGGTTGTGGTTTCCCATGACAAGGAGTTGGGCTCGCGCCATGGCCTCCGAAACAGTGCTCGGCATGGATGACGAAGTGCACCGTAACGTCGCCTGGCTTCTGACGATGCCGGTAGTGGCAGCGTCGCGCTCTCATCGTCATGAGCTAGTCGCTAGGGTGGTGTGGTGATGAGGTGGATGTACTTGGGGGTCGCTGGCTCCGTTCGGCGCATCGGCTTGGCCAGCCCATCCCGGGGGTGGCGCGTGTCCCACGGCTGCACCCACGACGGGGGCAGTAGGAGTGTTGCGGTTCGCCCCAGAGCGAGCGCGCCACTGTGGCTGCGTCCTTCCGTGGGGTGGAGAGGCACGGACGGAATGATCTCTCCTCCCGCACATTGTGGAGCGTGGCCGCTGGGATGTTGTTGGCGTTGTCCTTCTTCGGTGCCTCCTGCTCCCATTTCAGCCGCAGGGGAGGTGGTGATGACGCCACCTGCGCCGGCCACCCCCCCCCCCGCCGCGGCGTCCATGTCCCCCTGCATCCCCGTAGCCCCCACGACCTCAGCGGCCGCGTGCGGAGGGGCCTTCGAGGTGGACGGGTGAGCTGCAGCACCAGGTGATGGTGTCCTGGACTAGGGGTACTCACCACGTCGTCTCCCGACCAGGTGGATCAGGCCGAGGACCGCCATGGTAGTTTACTCATGGGCCACTTCGGACAGCCCATGCCGCATACAAGAAAGATTCCACAAGACTTGGTGATCAAGAGAAGAACTACTCTCGACCAACGTATTCGACTAAGACTCTTGTTATCCTAGGCCTATGGTACATTATATAAGCCTGGGCCAGGCTAGTCTATAGAGGAGGACATTATTCATCATACCCACAGGTTTTAGACCACAACATATGATCTCGAGGTAGACCAACTCTGTAATCATACACATCAAATATAATCAAGCAGGAGTAGGGTTTTACCTCTTAGAGAGGGCCCGAACCAGGGTAAACACAGTGTCCCTAGCCTCCTGTTACCATTGATCCACAGACGCACAGTTCGGGATCCCTACCCGAGATCTGCTGGTTTTGACACCAACAATGGTGCTTTCATTGAGAGTTCCGCTGTGTGATCGGCAAAAGATCAATGGCTCGCCTACAAATCAACTGCGACGTCAGCGTCTTTGTCGTCGGCTCGATTAGTCACCTTGGCTTGACCAAGGACTATGCCCTTCCTCCAATCATCATGTTCGGACGAGGGCCTTCATCAACATCAACTCCAATCTCTATCATGATCATGGAGGAATCAACCATGGAGCTCGGGGGCTCAACGTCAACATTGCCCTCGGACGACCGTGCTGTTTTTTTCTAACAGCAAAGTTGTAACTGATACCACCACCTCCTCAAGCATCGCTTTGACGATTGCTTCAGTGTAATTGTGCGGAATTGAGTCTACAACAGCACTGTAAAATTTCGTCGCGTTCCGATGGACCAATCTCCGCCGACCTCCGATATACCGGAGCACTGTCGAATCTGGATGGGAATCTGGACGAGTTTGGATCATGGTGTCTAGCATCCAGCTGGGACGTCCTTTGGAAGATCCAACCGCTGATCGGCTGCGGAATTCCTATATATACCATCCCTCAAAATTTCAGCTCGATCCGACCATCCAAACTCCGGGAACCTTCCGATTAGTGCATCACTTTTCGGATCTGTTTTCTGCGCGAATACGAATCCGACCTGAGTTCATCTTTCTTCCTGAACGGGATATTGGACAACCTTTTTTGGAAGAATCTCTTTGTAGGTTATTGTGTTTTATTTCTGGATACATGCTCACAAATTTTGCTCCTTTTCGGAGGTAATCTTCACCGTCACGCCGGTGTCAAACCAGCCCTTCCTCCACGTCTACAAACCTGCGCTAGACAGATCGTCGCTTCATCGAGCCGAGCACAACCTTATGGGATCATCAGCTCGGCAAGCCGAACAAGAGTTCGGCATCGCGAAGACTAAATTATCACCAACACCATCGCCCCACGGATTGCATGGGTCAGGCACGCCGACATCGCCGCTCGGTCACTTCATCAATCCGGCTTTGACCGTGTCACAAGTTATGACCAGCGTCGGCATGGCCGCACTGTTGCTTCTTCAAGATGATGTTCATCACATCGAACTGCTTCAACACCTCGGCTGACATGGCAGCTGCAACATCTCCTTACCGACCCACTCTGTTACCTCGGCCTCGACCGGGGGCTTCGCCATCTCTTCATCAGCCTACTCCAGAGACTTCGACATCACCAGTCGACCAACTTCATCACGTTAGCTGGACCAGGGGCTTTGCCTCAGCGAGCCAACCTTTGCCAGCATTGCCATGCCGTCGCTTCGTCGCCCATCGGGCAATGGGTGTGCGGATCGAGTCCCAATTTTGGGAGTAACCTCTCTTCATATTGGTATAACAGATAAACCAGGTGCTATTAATCCTAGTAATTTTTTCTTGTTTGGGTTCATTTTTCCCGAGGAATTATTACTCTGGTTTGTTCCATCATCAGTACACAGGTCTGTCAAATGGTGGCCGCATTAACGACGGTCGCGCGGTGGTTCGGTCAGTTTCCGTATACAGTTCGGCGAACGCCGCATTCGGAACTCGGACCGGCCTGTGAATTCAGGCTTTGCCATGCCTTCACCACTTCACACCGATGCCCTGCATCGACATTGACTTCGGCGCCAGCCTACATTTCTTTAAATAAATTATTTTTGCCAAAAGCAATTATGCAATGATTTTTTACATTATTCTTTTTGCACCGCGCTATTTTATGTGTGTAGGTGATCGACTTCGACTATGTCACGCGGTCACTTCGGCAAGACAACGTCGTCGTCCCAATTGGCATAAATCGGCTCGCATGATCACCTTGTTGATCGAATTGCCATACCGACATGTTCGGGTGCCTCGGGGACTTCGGCATCATCAAGAGGGTCCTACCTCGTCGGGTTCTCGGCGCACGGGCCATATTTCTTTTATTACTCACCTCATATAAATTATTAATCATGCAACTTTTTAACAAAATAATAATTATTACTACTATCTCCGGCTTGCACTATTTTCTGTGCACGGGTAAATGATCTGGGTTGGGCAGCGCTGTCCCTCGGCGTATCGACATACCACGTCACCTCGGCTGGACCGGTGGCTTCGTCATCACTTCATTAACCCATGCCGGGAACTTCGGCGTCACACTGCCAGCCTGCATTGGCCGTGCTATGTCACCACTTCGGATTGCCGAGCTCTTTGCTCCGCCACGTCGGGACTGGCTTGGGGGTTGGGACCTTGAGCCGCTATAAGCTCGGCCCACGTCACACCGAGCACATTAACTAGCTAAGTCGCCTCCATGCTCAGTTTTTTTAATTCTTGTTCGGTTCGACCAAGCATTATATTTGTGTTAGAAACTTAGTTTTTCAACAAACGTTGTTTGTTACAAACACTTCCTTGCCCAATTTGATTGGGGGCTCCTAAAATTGTATGAGCTGTTTTATAATAAGTATTCTTGTTTTAAGTCGTTGCAAAGTCTTTTTTCTACCACTGCTTTCTCCACTCGAGTGTGTGGTCAATCACCAGATGGCCTAGTTTCTCTCTAAAGCCACTCGAGCTTTATTCGCTAAACTGGCCTTGGAAACGCACTCCGCCTTTCGGATAGGGAGGTTGAAGCCGAAGGCTGATCTACTTGAAGTCTAGAGATCGGATGTGTCATGTTAAAGCACGACATAATCACAAAAATTTCGAGACCAATCTTCGGATTGGCACCAAATAACTTGATTTAGTTCGGACTTAAAGTTTCCGCATAAGTTTTTTGGTTTTTAAGCTTATGGCACTTTTGATCTATTTGTGTGTTTTTCTTTTATGAGGCGGGACATCCTCTTGACTAAGGTACCCTACATAATAGTTTGGCATTTTTCCTGCCGACCTGCACCTCGGTGTTGGGTCTGAGCATAAATCCCGCAGTACACTGCCGGACACTTTTTAAGCATCGACTATATCAACAGGGGCGGCGACTAGAGCCGAGCCCACCGAAAGTGAAGGTACTCCGAGGAGCCCTCGGCAAAATGTTCTCCGATATTGCTTTATATGTATCAGTTTTGAATTGTGTCTTCGGTCAATAGTTGGGTTGCCCGGCTCCTGTGTTTGCCTCCTACGTTCCGCTTTGTTCGGCTAGGTGCGCAAAGGGAGAACCACTGCGATTGCGCTTCCATCTAGCATGGTTAAGCGCCTTAGTGGAGAAAGCCAAAAACTAACTGTCATAATAATCGTAAACTGGTCAGCGATCCGATGACTGTATTAAACTATAAGATTGATAGAGGTCACCCTGTGTTAAATGACGGTCCGATCATAACATTGGCCAAAGTGTTTACGGTTTGACCTCGACTGTCGCCGAACACTAACTAGGGGTAATTGGCCTCCCAACTTTAAGCTCCTATGACTAAGTGAAAGTTATAAAGCCTGCATATCTGATTGCCTTGTATCCGCCAACGCAACTGCCTTCCGGCATTGAGACGTCCGCTAAGGGTTGTTTTGTTATTTCGGAAACACCATGTGTAGCATCTACAAAGGGGTAGAAGCCGATGATGGGCCACTTTCAAATGATAAACGGTCACAACGGAGTCAAAATAAACATATCTCATCAGCGTTTGTATTTATTATACAAGCACTACTTTCCGTAATTATTGTTATAAAGCCATAATATGCATCAATTTGACTTAAGATTTTGGCCAAGCTGGATTGCCTGGCTCATGTGATTACCCCTATGTTCCCGATTGTACAGCTAGGAGGTAAAGGGATCACCTCTGTGATTGTTACTTCCGGGACAGCCGTATTAGTACCTCAGACTGGGAGAAGCCGAAGCTAGCCATCTTAAAGAATATAATTGGTCTGCAACGACGGAAGTGAAATTTTGGTTCATTAATACCATAGAGTTCGGGAACTTTCCCCGAACTAAATCCAAAGAAAGGAGGTGAGGTTTCATGATCATGATCAGCACAACCCAAAGAAAAGAACCGAGAGTGGGATTATTTTCTTTGGAAGATGTTTACATATCTCTCTGCGTACCGTTGTTTATTAAACCATATGGCCGGATTGCCTTGTTTTCCATAAAACTTTGCCCTTATAACGACTTTATAAAGTAGGAAAACACTCCTCGGCTACTGGCCGAAGAGGTTGAAGCCGATGGTCGGTCAACAAAGTTTTGTACAATGCGGATCTAGGCATTAATTGTGTGAAGTACTTGGATACATAGAGTCATTTCATTTAAATTGTGATTTTAATCAGGATATCAATCCTTAATTCGACCACCCGTGCTCGTATTAAGGCTCGGGGGCTACTCGGCTTCGAGCTTATCATTTACAAATATCAAAGGGGTACATCGATCCCCTGATCTAGTGTTGCCACCCGACTGGTGTCTCGGGGGCTACTACATTGCCTATTCAATGCAAAAAATTCAAAGTGCTCAGCATTCGGCTTGACCGAACTATGGGCAAACGCGTCTTCGGACGACAATAGGTACCAACTGGGACTTATATGGCATCAAGATAATATAGTACGACGACTTCTCAAAACCCTCTCTCAAGGGCCCGTCCGCCGACCAGTATATCCTCTAATTTGCATCACGGATTCTAGGCCGACACACACCCTTAGGGCTACTGGCTATATATCTCATCAGTAAATAAATTGCATCAATCGGAAATAAAATCCGCAAAAAATTAGCCCGAGCCGGAGGTGGTGCATCCCCTCGGAAGCAGTCCGGCATAAAAGCTCGGCTGCGAGTGGCTGGCTCCATAAAGAGCTTTTCAGCGTTAAGCTCAGATAACCTCCTTCAAACTTTTTCAAGCCAAGGTGATCTATGACACCTCAGATATAGTCCGGCATTGGAGCTCGGGTACAGTCCGGCGTTGCAGCTAGGATATAGTCTGGCGTTGGAGCTCGGATACAGTCCAACGTTGGTGCTTGGCTGCAAAAGATACCTCGAATGCAGTCCGGCGTTGGAGCTTAGATACAATAGGACACCGCCGCAGGGGAACAACTTCAAACCCGAGGTGTGGCATAAAAAATAACCAGGCATTGATAAAGGCCAAGAACTTAAAGGGGCTCCTCGGATACCCGACGTGTAAACCCTTCGGATTCACTTCGGCGATCTTCAAGATCGAAGATGAGAAAATTTGTTGAACTAGTTTTCAAGACCGACGACCGAAGATGAAAAGAAGTTCGGAAGAATCGAGGAGCGTCCCCAACTTGAAGACCGGTTTAGGGGGCTACTAACGGTGTCCTGGACTAGGGGGTACTCACCACGTCGTCTCTCGACCAGGTGGATCGGGCCGAGGACCCCCATGGCGATTTACTCATGGGCCACTTCGGACAGCCCATGCCGCATACAAGGAAGATTCCAAAAGACTTGGTTATCAAGACAAGGACTCCTGTCGACCAACGTATTCGACTAGGACTCTTGTTATCCTAGGCCTCTGGTACATTATATAAGCCAGGGCCAGGCTAGTCGATAGAGGAGGACATTATCCATCATACCCTCAGGTTTTAGACCACAACATATGGTCTCGAGGTAGATCAACTCTATAATCGTACACATAGAATATAATCAAGCAGGAGTAGGGTTTTACCTCTTAGAGAGGACCCAAATCTGGGTAAACACCGTGTCCCTCGCCTCCTGTTACCATTGATCCACATACGCACTGTTCGGGACCCCCTACCCGAGATCTGCCGGTTTTGACACCGACACCGGACTTCTTCTTGGGCGCCATGAATGATGAAGCCGGCAATGAAGAAAAAGATGATGAAGATGACGCGTTGCATACACTCTCGGGTTCGTGCAAGCGCTTCCCCCTACCTGGCGCACCAAAGATGTCATGGGAAAGCACGACCACGTAAGGGGCCATCGGCCCCTTTTGGTTCGGCAGGGGGGAAGAGCACATTGCACAAAGAGCGGAGGGTGCAGAGCAGCACAACAACGATCACACGGGAAGTTTTTACCCAGGTTCATGCCGCCATGAGGCGTAAAACCCTACTCGTGCTTTGGTGGATTGTTGAGGGGACCGTGGTGGAGAAGCAACTGTCTAGCCCGGTAGGGTCGCCTTGGGGCGAGAGCAGCTACGCGCATATGAGTGTACAAGGGTCTGAATCCTTTCTAAGGTTGTCACGGCCCTCGTTTTATAGTTCAAGGGGTCACCATGATGGCAAATCGGGCATTGCATACTGATTAGATAGCAAACAGTGCTATCATACCTAACTCTGCAGACAGGACAAGGTGCATTAAATGCACCACTTAGTGTCGCATCGTAGCGCATCCCGACAAGCCTTGCCGGGCCGTTCGACCACCTTCTCGCCTGCTTGCGTGACTCATCTCTGGAGGGGTGTCATTTGGAGGCGATTTCCTTCGGAAGTGGCTGCCATGTGCCAAATAACAGCCACTTAGTCACTTGGGGGCTCGACACCGCACTGATCAATGACTTGCGTTGTTTTGAGATGGAGCGGTGGAGTCTTGGCGGGGTAGTTCACTACAAAGAAAGACACTTCCGTGATGATACATGTTTGTCACAGTAGGTCGCGTTTTCTGTCATTCATGTACATCCATGACAAATTTATGACAGAATCAAGATAGTCATACATGTGCTGTCGTATAAGTGTTCCATGACATTACCAAAATTATCATCACAGAAGTGTCCACTTCCATGACGATAAATCGCACGTCATAGAAGTGCTTTCGTCAAGGGTGACCGACATGTGGCATCCACCATAACGGGATGCCGTTAAGCTATCGGGTCCGATTTTGGATCCAATAACCCATTAACAGCCCGGACCAATGGGAATTTTCCATGTGTAAAATTCTCATTGGGCGAAGGAAACACGTTTCCGCTCAACGTTCGGACAGATGTCATCCACTCATTGGACAGGAAGCGCCTATAATACGTCAACACGTGGCACGGCCCAACAGAGGCCCATTTCAGTGAAAAGGCCGGCCTATTTGACTTGGACAAAAGGTAACGGGCCAGCCCACAGAAAGCTTGTTAACGGCCTGTTCGTATATAGCCCATTTACGGCCCGCTTACTACCAGCCCGTTACGGCCTATCAAAATTAAGCCCAGTAGCTTCATCTGGGCCGTCCAATATGATTCCAGCCCGCTGTAACTTCCGGCCCATGTATGGCCCATGATGTCTTTCAGCCCATATGAGGCCCTTTGTAACTCTTGGCCCATTAAAGGCCAGAGATGAAACTGGCCCATAATGAACAGTGTATCGCTTTATACCCATTAACGGCCCATTATTCCGTCGGTCTTTTCCAGCCCGTGTTAACTTTCGGCCTTCTAAGGGCCCATTTATTCTTGCGCTCATTTCTAGAATTCGGTTAGATACGGTCTATTACTCGCCTGTTCCGTTTGTGTGCCAAATATAGCCCGTGGTTACATTCGGCCCGTTTGTGGCCCGTTAACCCGTTGGGCTGTTTTCATAGCGTTATCAAATACGGCCTATTAACGGCCCGTTATGGTCCATGAATAGTACGACCCATGTTTGGCGAAATGATTATATGCCCCGTAGAAGGCCCATGAATCCTACGGGCCATAGAACACCAATGGATCCTACGGCCCGTAGAAGGCCCATGGATCATAGAGCCCGTAGAAAGTCCATGGATCCTACGGCCTGTAAAAGGACCATGGATCCTACGACCCGTAGAAGGCCCACGGATCCTACGGCCCGCACGAGGCCTATGGTTACAACAGTCCGTGTGTTGCCATGATTATTGTGGCCTAGTTACCAAAACTAGGTTATTGTGGCCACTGAAAAAACGCGGAAAAAGAACAGCAGTGACTACAAGCAAACAACTAAACAAGACAATAAGGAAATAAATAAGCAAGCAACTAACGCTAGCCTATTATAGCTATTACACATATTACATCCACTGGGCATCAAAGTTCGCCACCAGTGCAAATATAGGGAACAAAGCAACATATTACATACACTGACCGTCAAAATTGGCCATCAGTACAAATAAACGCGACAGCAAAAGAAGTCCATAACTGAAACAACTTCAGAAGAGCTCAAGAAACGTTATCCTGGGTATCCACCATGCTGGCAATAAGCTTAGCAAGCTTATTCGCTTTGTCCTGTTTGGCGCTAAAATCCTCCAACGCTTGCTGTTGCACCAGAAAGTATGCATCTGAATGCTCCAGGGACTTCCGCAGTCCTTCCGCTTCTTGTCGCAGCACAGCTGATCGATGTCTTTCAGCTTGTAGTTGAGACTGAAGAAATTGAATTGATTCAGACAATGAGTTTGAATAGCTTGTGGAAGCGGTAGTGGCCAGTAACTCGAACAGTAAACCAAGACATGACTTTGGGGTAGCCTCACTGTCTTCAAGATAGTTCTCCTTAGCTGTTTTATCAGCTTTGTTGGAGACCAACAAGGATGTCCCATGATCCTGAACCTTATCTGCATTACTTCCTTTATCATTGCTTAATAAGGCACTCTTCCCTAATATTCTGTCAGCATTCTAAAAGAAGAAACAAGCAGACACATAACAGGTTTAGCATGTACTAGTATATGAAACTCATTTCGGTGCACTAGTTCATTAGTAAGGTGGACAAGATTAAACTACCAAGTCTTCTATTGCCAAGTAGTACATTATAAAAGCATCAAACAAACATATATCTATGTCCTATGGTCACTACATTGTCTTGCGAAATCAAAATAGAGACACGGTTCAAATCATATCAGTTCAAGAGAAAGCAGCACTGAAAGAATACAAAGCGTGGGAAACTAAACGGCACAACAAGATTTTAGATGGGTACCACGGGTCTACATGTACAACAACACTATTGGCCCTGTTATGATGCTAGTAATGTGCATGATATGAGAAGTCAACTGTATACACAATTGAAATTGAAATCAACAGAGCTATTTATAAGAGCAAACCTGTTAAAGAAACATGCGTAAACATACCTGTTGTGCCATTGGAGTTTCCATTGGATAGTTCAATTTAAAAACTAAGTTTGTATGAGTAAATACAGTGATACAAGAGCAAAGCAGTATGCACGATAGCAATGGAATCTTAAGTGAGAACAATTGTTCTTCAGGTTTAAGCACTTGTTCTACATGAACAGAGTATAGTAAGATGCAAGCATATAGTACTTAAAATAAAATGAGCTCATAGACCTTACCACATTCTTGGTTCGGGACCAGTAAAGAACAAGGCATTCCAAGTCATCGTCCAGTAAATGTGTCTCAGGAGAACGTAAGGGAATTTGATGAGTTTCTTTGCCAGTGAAGTACGTTTTCTTCAGGTAATTCCGATACTGCCACCAAGCAGTCTTGAAGAAAGCAGAGGTATTAGCACAGGTTACCTCATCCTGAGTTTCCAAATTGGTCCTTCTCTATAGAGAAAAATGGGTAAATTTGCTGTATTATAACCATCATGGAGGTAGAATGTATGGGACAAAGCAAAGTAATTGCCATGAATAACATTACTTACACATAACTCCTGGACAAACACCTGCAACTGGCATTTTCCTTCATCTTCAGTATAATATTTCCATGATGGGAAGATACGCACATAGGATTTAACAACATGAAATGTGATAGATGCTAAACTATGAATGGCTGGTTGTGCTTCCTCCATGGGAATAGGTGTACTAACTGGTGGAGTTCGGGTTTGCCGTTGTAGTACTGGCGCTTTGGGCACTGGAGCTGCCTTACTAACTGCTCTTGTTTGGGAGCTCTGTGGTGGAGATGGTGATGTGTCAAGAGGAACTGGGTTACTTTCTGCTGGGGTTGGGGTTAGATTGGGTGAAGCTGGTTCTCTGTCCATCACAGTAGGGGTAAAATCTGCAAAAGTCTTGGTTATGTGTGGTAGGGCTGGTTCTCGTGCATGTAAAACCGGGGTGCTATCTCCACCAAGAGGTAGCACTGTTTTATTTGCAGACCGTGTTTTTACTCCGCTAGATACTGCCATCACCAGCTCCAATTCAAATGGCTGATAAACAGGAAACATAATTGAATGTACAGACATTGTATGAGAGACAGATGCAATAGATAGTGTGGAAAAAAGAGGGCATTAAATAATTGACCTGTATATTGTTTAACTAAAACGGATAGCATGACATAATTTCACATATATGATGTCTATCTAAACTGGATAGCAAAGCATAACATAATTCAAAGATATGATGACTAACTAAACAGGATCGCATGACATAATTCACATACATGTTATCTAAGTAACCAGGATCGCATGATTTAATTCATATATGTGATTTATATGCTAAGCGGAGGGCATTCGCATATATGATGTCTGAACTAAGAACATGGTGTCGAATATTATGTGAATGATGTCTAAACTACGCAATGCAAGACACCATATGCATGATATGAGCAATAGAACTGTGCCAAGTTAGAGCATACACCTCGGTGGGGGAATAGGAGTGGTCATCTGTCTCTGAATCCCTCTCTGGGGAGCTATCGGGACCCAACAAGAGTTCTGCTTCGACATGTAGCACTGTCTGCTCTGAGGGCCTTGCCTTCACTCCATATTTTTCCATCACCCACTCAAATGGCTGATTCACAGGAAGAGTAGTTTAATGTACAAACATTGTCGCCAAATGGAAATTTAATGAAGAAAATGATGGGCTAGATATCATTCAAATGTATGATGCCTAGTTAAACAGAATGGCATTGCACATTTCACATATATTATGGCTGGCTAAAAGACATGAGACTGCATAATTCCCATATATGATATCGAAACAAAACAGGTGGCATTACCAAACATGTCTAAACTAAGCAGATGACATATATTATGTTGAAAGTAGGCACAGCAAGGCAACATATGCATGATATGACTAACATCATCATGCCAAGTTAGAGCAAACACCTTGGGGGGTAAATATGAGTGGTCAGCTGCGTCTGAATCTGTTGGGGAACGTAGTAATTTCTAAAAGTTTCCTACGCACACGCAAGATCATGGTGATGCATAGCAATGAGAGGGGAGAGTGTTGTCCACGTACCCTCGTAGACCGACAGCGGAAGCGTTATCACAACGCGGTTGATGTAGTCGTACGTCTTCACGATCCGACCGATCAAGTACTGAACGTACGACACCTCCAAGTTCTACACACGTTCAGCTCGATGACATCCCTCGAACTCCGATCCAGCCGAGTGTTGAGGGAGAGTTTTGTTGGGGAACGTAGTAATTTCAAAAATTTCCCTACGCACACGCAAGATCATGGTGATGCATAGCAAACGAGAGGGGAGAGTGTTGTCCACGTACCCTCGTAGACCGACAGCAGAAGCGTTATCACAACGCGGTTGATGTAGTCGTACGTCTTCACGATCTGACCGATCAAGTACCGAACGTACGGCACCTCCAAGTTCTACACACGTTCAGCTCGATGACGTCCCTCGAACTCCGATCCAGCCGAGTGTTGAGGGAGAGTTTCGTCAGCACGACGGCGTGGTGACGATGATGATGTTCCACCGACGCAGGGCTTCGCCTAAGCTCCGCGACGGTATTATCGAGGTGTAATCTGGTGGAGGGGGGCACCGCACACGGCTAAAATATCGTATATCAAGTGTGTCTAGAGGTGCCCCCCTGCCCCCGTATATAAAGGAGCAAGGGGGAGGCCGGCTGCCTATGGGCGCGCCAAGGAGAGGGGGGAGTCCTCCTCCTAGTAGGAGTAGGACTCCCCTTTCCTAGTCCTACTAGGAAAAGAAGGGGGGAAGGAAAGAGAGGGAGAGGGAGAGGGAAGGGGGCTGCGCCCCCCTATCCTAGTCCAACTAGGACTCCTCCTGGGAGGGGGCGCACCACCTCCTGGCTGCTGCCCTCTCTCTCCCCTCAAGGCCCACTAAGGCCCAATACTTCCCCGGGGGGTTCCGGTAACCCTCCGGCACTCCGGTTTAATCCGAAACTTCTCCGGAACACTTCCGGTGTCCGAATATAGTCGTCCAATATATCAATCTTTACGTCTCGACCATTTCGAGACTCCTCGTCATGTCCGTGATCACATCCGGGACTCCGAACAACCTTCGGTACATCAAAACATATAAACTCATAATAAAACTGTCATCGTAACTTTAAGCGTGCGGACCCTTTGGGTTCGAGAACTATGTAGACATGACCGAGACACCTCTTCGGTCAATAACCAATAGCGTGACCTGGATGCCCATATTGGCTCCCACATATTCTACGAAGATCTTTATCGGTCAGACCGCATAACAACATACGTTGTTCCCTTTGTCATCGGTATGTTACTTGCCCGAGGTTCGATCGTCGGTATCTCGATACCTAGTTCAATCTCGTTACCGGCAAGTCTCTTTACTCGTTCCGTAATACATCATCCCGCAACTAACTCATTAGTCACAATGCTTGCAAGGCTTATAGTGATGTGCATTACCGAGTGGGCCCAGAGATACCTCTCCGACAATCGGAGTGACAAATCCTAATCTCGAAATACGCCAACCCAACAAGTACCTTTGGAGACACCTGTAGAGCACCTTTATAATCACCCAGTTACGTTGTGACGTTTGGTAGCACACAAAGTGTTCCTCCGGTAAACGGGAGTTGCATAATCTCATAGTCATAGGAACATGTATAAGTCATGAAGAAAGCAATAGCAACATACTAAACGATCGGGTGCTAAGCTAACGTAATGGGTCATGTCAATCACGTCATTCTCCAAATGAGGTGATCCCGTTAATCAAATGACAACTCATGTCTATGGCTAGGAAACATAACCATCTTTGATTAACGAGCTAGTCAAGCAGAGGCATACTAGTGACACTCTGTTTGTCTATGTATTCACACATGTATTATGTTTCCGGTTAATACAATTCTAGCATGAATAATAAACATTTATCATGATATAAGGAAATATATAATACTTTATTATTGCCTCTAGGGAATATTTCCTTCAAGTTTCGTCAGCACGACGGCGTGGTGATGATGATGATGTTAGACCGACGCAAGGCTTCGCCTAAACTCCGCAACGATATTATCAAGGTGTAATTTGGTGGAGGGGGGCACCGCACACGGCTAAGAGATCAATAGATCAATTGTTGTGTCTCTGGGGTACCCCCCTGCCCCCGTATATAAAGGAGCAAGGGGGAGGCAGCCGGCCAAGGGAGAGGCGCGCCAAAGGGGGAGTCCTACTCCCACCGGGAGTAGGACTCCTCCTTTCCTTGTGGGAGTAGGAGAAGGGAAGGGGGAAGGAGAAAGAAGGAAGGGGGCGCCCCCCCTCCCTAGTCCAATTCGGACTAGCCCATGGGGAGGGGTGCGGCCACCCTTTGGGGTCTTTCTCTCCTTTCCCGTATGGCCCATTAAGGCCCAATACGAATTCCCGTAACTCTTCGGTACTCCGAAAAATACCCGAATCACTCGGAACCTTTCCGAAGTCCGAATATAGTCGTCCAATATATCGATCTTTACGTCTCGGCCATTTCGAGACTCCTCGTCATGTCCCCGATCTCATCCGGGACACTGAACTCCTTCGGTACATCAAAACTCAATAAAACTGTCATCGTAACGTTAAGCGTGCGGACCCTTCGGGTTCGAGAACTATGTAGACATGACCGAGACACCTCTCCGGTCAATAACCAATAGCGGGACCTGGATGCCCATATTGGCTCCCACATATTCTACGAAATCTTTATCGGTCAGACCGCATAACAACATACGTTGTTCCCTTTGTCATCGGTATGTTACTTGCCTGAGATTTGATCGTCGGTATCTCGATACCTAGTTCAATCTCGTTACCGGCAAGTCTCTTTACTCGTTCCGTAATAGATCATCCCGCAACTAACTTATTAGTCACAATGCTTGCAAGGCTTAAAGTGATGTGCATTACCAAGTGGGCCCAAAGATACCTCTCCGACAATCGGAGTGACAAATCCTTATCTCGAAATACGCCAACCCAACATGTACCTTTGGAGACACCTGTAGAGCACCTTTATAATCACCTAGTTACGTTGTGACGTTTGGTAGCACACAAAGTGTTCCTCCGGTAAACGGGAGTTGCATAATCTCATAGTCATGGGAACATGTATAAGTCATGAAGAAAGCAATAGCAACATACTAAACGATCGGGTGCTAAGCTAACGGAATGGGTCAAGTCAATCACGTCATTCTCCTAATGAGGTGATCCCGTTAATCAAATGACAACTGATGTCTATGGCTAGGAAACATAACCATCTTTGATTAACGAGCTAGTAAATTAGAGGCATACTAGTGACACTCTGTTTGTCTATGTATTCACACATGTATTATGTTTCCGGTTAATACAATTCTAGCATGAATAATAGACATTTATCATGATATAAGGAAATATATAATACTTTATTATTGCCTCTAGGGCATATTTCCTTCAGTCTCCCACTTGCACTAGAGTCAATAATCTAGTTCACATCGCCATGTGATTTAACATCAATAATTCACATCACCATGTGATTAACACTCATAGTTCACATCTCTATGTGACCAACACTCAAAGGGTTTACTAGAGTCAATAATCTAGTTCACATCGCTATGTGATTAACACCCAAAGAGTACTAAGGTGTGATCATGTTTTGATTGTGAGATAATTTTAGTCAACGGGTCTGTCACATTCAGATCCGTAAGTATTTTGCAAATTTCTATGTCTACAATGCTCTGCACGGAGCTACTCTAGCTAATTGCTCCCACTTTCAATATGTATCTAGACCGAGACTTAGAGTCATCTAGATTTAGTGTCAAAACTTGCATCGACGTAACCCTTTACGACGAACCTTTTGTCACTTCCATAATCGAGAAACATATCCTTATTCCACTAAGGATAATTTTGACCGCTGTCCCGTGATCTACTCCTAGATCACTATTGCACTCCCTTTCCAAAATCAGTGTAGGGTATACAATAGATCTGGTACACAGCATGGCATACTTTATAGAACCTATGGCCAAGGCATAGGGAATGACTTTCATTTTCTTTCTATCTTCTGCCGTGGTCGGGCTTTGAGTCTTACTCAATTTCACACCTTGTAACACAGGCAAGAAACTCTTTTCTTTGACTGTTCCATTTTGAACCACTTCAAAATCTTGTTAAGGTATGTACTCATTGAAAAAAACTTATCAAGCATCTTGATCTATCTCTATAGATCTTGATGCTCAATATGTAAGCAGCTTCACCGAGGTCTTTCTTTGAAATACTCCTTTCAAACATTCCTTTATGCTTTGCAGAATAATTCTACATGATTTCCGATCTACAATATGTCATTCACATATACTTATCAGAAATGTTGTAGTGCTCCCACTCACTTTCTTGTAAATACAGACTTCACCGCAAGTCTGTATAAAACTATATCCTTTGATCAACTTATCAAAGCATATATTCCAACTCCGAGATGCTTGCACTAGTCCATAGATGGATCGCTGGAGCTTGCATATTTTGTTAGTACCCTTAGGATTGACAAAACCTTCTGGTTGCATCATATACAACTCTTCTTTAATAAATCCATTAAGGAATGCAGTTTTGTTTATCCATTTGCCAGATTTCATAAAATGCGGCAATTGCTAACATGATTCGGACAGACTTAAGCATAGATACGAGTGAGAAACTCTCATCGTAGTCAACACCTTGAACTTGTAGAAAACCTTTTGCGACAATTCTAGCTTTGTAGATAGTAACGCTACTATCAGCGTCCGTCTTCCTCTTGACGATCCATTTATTCTCAATTGCTTGCCGATCATCGGGCAAGTCAACCAAAGTCCACACTTTGTTCTCATACATGGATCTCATCTCAGATTTCATGGCCTCAAGCCATTTTGCGGAATCTGGGCTCACCATCGCTTCTTCATAGTTCGTAGGTTTGTCATGGTCTAGTAACATAACCTCCAGAACAGGATTACCGTACCACTCTGGTGCGGATCTTACTCTGGTTGACCTACCAGGTTCGGTAATAACTTGATCTGAAGTTCCATGATCATCATCATTAACTTCCTCACTAATTGGTATAGGCGTCACAGAAACTGGTTTCTGCGATGAACTACTTCCAATAAGGGAGCAGGTACAATTACCTCATCAAGTTCTACTTTCCTCCCACTCACTTCTTTCGAGAGAAACTCCTTCTCTAGAAAGGATCCATTCTTAGCAGCGAATGTCTTGCCTTCGGATCTGTGATAGAAGGTGTACCCAACTGTCTCCTTTGGGTATCCTATGAAGACACATTTCTCCGATTTGGGTTTGAGCTTATCAGGATGAAACCTTTTCACATAAGCATCGCAACCCCAAACTTTAAGAAATGACAACTTTGGTTTCTTGCTAAACCTCAGTTCATAAGGCGTCGTCTCAACGGATTTTGATGGTGCCCTATTTAACGTGAATGCAGCTGTCTCTAATGCATAACCCCAAAACGTTAGTGGTAGATCGGTAAGATACATCATATATCGCACCATATCTAATAAAGTACGATTACGACGTTCGGACACACCATTACACCGTAGTGTTCCAGGTGGCACGAATTTGTGAAGCTATTCCACATTGTTTTAATTGAAGACCAAACTCGTAACTCAAATATTTGTCTCCGCGATCAGATCGTAGAAACTTTATTTCCTTGTTACGATGATTTTCTACTTCACTCTGAAATTATATGAACTTTTCAAATGTTTCAGACTTCTGTTTCATTAAGTAGATATACCCATATCTGCTCAAATCATCTGTGAAGGTCAGAAAATAATGATACCTGCTACAAGCCTCAATATTCATCGGGCCACATACATCTGTATGTATGATTTCCAACAAATCTGTTGCTCTCTCCATAGTTCCGGAGAACGGCGTTTTAGTCATCTTGCCCATGAGGCACGGATCGCAAGCATCAAGTGATTCCAAAATCCCATCAGTATGGAGTTTCTTCATGCGCTTTACATCAATATGACCTAAACGGCAGTGCCACAAATAAGTTGCACTATCATTATTAACTTTGTATCTTTTGGCTTCAATATTATGATTATGTGTATCACTACGATCGAGATCCAGCAAACCATTTTCGTTGGTGTGTATGACCATAGAAGGTTTTTATTCATGTAAACAGAACAACAATTGTTCTCTAACTTAAATGAATAACCGTATTGCAATAAACATGATCAAATCATATTCATGCTCAACGCAAACACCAAATAACACTTATTTAGTTTCAACACTAATCCTGAAAGTATAGGGAGTGTGCGATGATGATCATATCAATCTTGGAACTACTTCCAACACACATCGTCACCTCGCCTTTTACTAGTCTCTGTTTATTCTGCAACTCCCATTTCCGAGTTACTACTCTTTAGCAACTGAACCAGTATCAAATACTGAGGGGTTGCTATAAACACTAGTAAGTACACATCAATAACATGTATATCCAATATACCTTTGTTCACTTTGCCATCCTTCTTATCCACCAAATACTTTGGGCAGTTCCGCCTCCAGTGACCAGTCCCTTTGCAGTAGAAGCACTTAGTCTCAGGCTTAGGTACAGACTTGGGCTTCTTCACTTGAGTAGCAACTTGCTTGCCGTTCTTTTTGAAGTTCCCCTTCTTCCCTTTGCCCTTTTCTTGAAACTAGTGGTCTCGTCAACCATCAACACTTGATGTTTTTCTTGATTTCTACCTTCGTCGATTTCAGCATCACGAAGAGCTCGGGAATTACTTTCGTCATCCCTTGCATACTATAGTTCATCACGAAGTTTTACTAACTTGGTGATGCTGACTAGATAATTCTGTCAATCACTATTTTATCTGGAAGATAAACTCCCACTTGATTCAAGCGATTATAGTACCCAGACAATCTGAGAACATGCTCACTAGTTGAGCGATTCTCCTCCATCTTTTAGCTATAGAACTTGTTGGAGACTTCATATCTCTCAACTCGGGTATTTGCTTGAAATATTAACTTCAACTCCTGGAACATCTCATATGGTCCATGACGTTCAAAACGTCTTTGAAGTCCCAATTCTAAGCCGTTAAGCATGGTGCACTAAACTATCAAGTAGTCATCATATTGAGCTAGCCAAACGTTCATAACGTCTGTATCTGCTCTTGCAATAGGTCTGTCACTTAGCGGTGCATCAAGGACATAATTTTTCTGTGCAGCAATGAGGATAATCCTCAGATCACGGATCCAATCCGCATCTTTGCTACTAACATCTTTAAACGTAATTTTTCTCTAGGAACATATCAAAAATAAACACAGGGAAGCAACAATGCGAGCCACTGATCTACAACATAATTTGCAAAATACTATCAGGACTAAGTTCATGATAAATTTAAGTTCAATTAATCATATTACTTAAGAACTCCCACTTACATAGATATCCCTCTAATCATCTAAGTGATTACGTGATCCAAATCAACTAAACCATGTCCGATCATCACGTGAGATGGAGTAGTTTCAATGGTGAACATCACTATGTTGATCATATCTACTATATGATTCACGCTCGACCTTTCGGCCTTCGTGTTCCGAGGCCATATCTGCATATGCTAGGCTCGTCAAGTTTAACCTAAGTATTCTGCGTGTGCAACTGTTTTGCACCCGTTGTATTTGAACGTAGAGCCTATCACACCCGATCATCACGTGGTGTCTCAGCACGAAGAACTTTCGCAACGGTGCATACTCAGGGGGAACACTTTTATCTTGAAATTTTAGTGAGAGATCATCTTATAATGCTACTGTCAAACAAAGCAAGATAAGATGCATAAAGGATTAACATCACATGCAATCAATATAAGTGATATGATATGGCCATCATCATCTTGTGCTTGTGATCTCCATCTCCGAAGCACCGTGCCCGTGATCTCCATCTCCGAAGCACCATCATGATCACCATCGTCACCGGCGCGACACCTTGATCTCCATGGTAGCATCATTGTCGTCTCGCCAACTACTTGCTTTTACGACTATCGCTACCGCTTAGTGATAAAGTAAAACTATTACATGGTGATTGCATCTCATACAATAAAGCGACAACCATATGGCTCCTACCAGTTGCCGATAACTCGGTTACAAAACATGATCATCTCATACAACAAATTATATCACATCATGTCTTGACCATATCAGATCACAACATGCCCTGCAAAAACAAGTTAGACGTCCTCTACTTTGTTGTTGCAAGTTTTACGTGGCTGCTACGGGCTTAGCAAGAACCGTTCTTACCTACGCATCAAAACCACAATGATAGTTTGTCAAGTTGGTGTTGTTTTAACCTTCGCAAGGACCGGGCGTAGCCACACTCGGTTCAACTAAACTGAGAGAAACAGACACCCGCCGGTCACCTTTAAGCAATGAGTGCTCGCAACGGTGAAACCAGTCTCGCGTAAGCGTACGCGTAATGTCGGTCCGGGCCGCTTCATCTCACAATACCGCTGAACCAAAGTATGACATGCTGGTAAGCAGTATGACTTATATCGCCCACAACTCACTTGTGTTCTACTCGTGCATAGCATTAACGCATAAAACAAAGCTCGGATGACACTATTGGGGAACGTAGTAATTTCAAAAAAATTCCTACGCACACGCAAGATCATGGTGATGCATAGCAACGAGAGGGAAGAGTGTTGTCGACGTACCCTCGTAGACCGACATCGGAAGCATTATCACAACGCGGTTGATGTAGTCGTACGTCTTCACGATCCGACCGATCAAGTACCGAACGTACGGCACCTCCAAGTTCTACACACGTTCAGCTCGATGACGTCCCTCGAACTCCGATCCAGCCGATTGTTGAGGGAGAGTTTCGTTAGCACGACGGCGTGGTGACGATGATGATGTTCTACCGACGCAGGGCTTCGCTTAAGCTCCACAACGATATTATCGAGGTGTAATTTGGTGGATGGGGGCACCACACACGGCTAAGAGATCAATAGATCAATTGTTGTGTCTCTGGGGTGCTCCCCTGCCCCCGTATATAAAGGAGCAAGGGGGAGGCAGCCGGCCAAGGGGAGAGGTGCGCCAAAGGGGGGAGTCCTACTCCCACCGGGAGTAGGACTCCTCCTTTCCTTGTGGGAGTAGGAGAAGGGAAGGGGGAAGGAGAAAAAAGGAAGGGGGCGCCCCCCCTCCCTAGTCCAATTCGGACTAGCCCATGGGGAGGGGTGCGGCCACCCTTTGGGGTCTTTCTCTCCTTTCCCGTATGGCCCATTAAGGCCCATTACGAATTCCCGTAACTCTCCGGTACTCCGAAAAATACCCGAATCACTCGGAACCTTTCCGAAGTCCGAATATAGTCGTCCAACATATCGATCTTTACGTCTCGGCCATTTCTAGACTCCTCGTCATGTCCCCGATCTCATCCGGGACTCCGAACTCCTTCGGTACATCAAAACTCAATAAAATTTTCATCGCAATGTTAAGCGTGCGGACCCTTCGGGTTCGAGAACTATGTAGACATGACCGAGACACCTCTCCGGTCAATAACCAATAGCGGGACCTGGATGCCCATATTGGCTCCCACATATTCTACGAAGATCTTTATCGGTCAGACCGCATAACAACATACGTTGTTCCCTTTGTCATCGGTATGTTACTTGCCTGAGATTCGATCGTCGGTATCTCGATACCTAGTTCAATCTCGTTACCGGCAAGTCTCTTTACTCGTTCCGTAATACATCATCCCGCAACTAACTCATTAGTCACAATGCTTGCAAGGCTTATAGTGATGTGCATTACCGAGTGGGCCCAGAGATACCTCTCCGACAATCGGTGACAAATCCTAATCTCGAAATACGCCAACCCAACAAGTACCTTTGGAGACACCTGTAGAGCACCTTTATAATCACCCAGTTACGTTGTGACGTTTGGTAGCACACAAAGTGTTCCTCCGGTAAACGGGAGTTGCATAATCTCATAGTCATAGGAACATGTATAAGTCATGAAGAAAGCAATAGCAACGTACTAAATGATCGGGTGCTAAGCTAACGGAATGGGTCAAGTCAATCACGTCATTCTCCTAATGAGGTGATCCCGTTAATCAAATGACAACTCATGTCTATGGCTAGGAAACATAACCATCTTTGACTAACGAGCTAGTAAAGTAGAGGCATACTAGTGACACTCTGTTTGTCTATGTATTCACACATATATTATGTTTCCGGTAAATACAATTCTAGCATGAATAATAAACATTTATCATCATATAAGGAAATATATAATACTTTATTATTGCCTCTAGGGCATATTTCCTTCAGAATCCGCCTCAGAACAGATATCTTCCTCTAGATTACAGTTTGGAGAGGGGGAAGGCTTTGCCATTGAACCCACGATGGAGCGATGTCTGCATGACATTGTATTGCTGCGCAAAACTTTTGTCTTTTTCTCTACATGTTCAGCATGACTGTGTACAATATCTGACATGCACACACAAAAATATAGTGAGATTATGTGAGGAGAGCATGCATAAATCTAGAGTAATGGTAACAACCAGTCAGTGGATCCAAAAATAATGATAGCAGGCTGATGATTGCTTTAATTTAATAAAAAAACAGATGATGATTGCTTTACTATTTGTTTCCCACCCAAGATGAACAACATAGGCATACCCTAGGTGAACATGATATTAGACAGAGATACTATTCATTGTTGCCTTGATATGTGCCCCACAACTAATTTATAACTCAAGTTTGAACATCAATTTCGACCTGACTTGGAGTCTAAGAGGTGAACATGACAATAAAGTAGCAGGTAATATTAAGCAATGCATAACGTAAGCAGAAACAAAAGAGTGCGACCTCTCTTGTGGACCCGTGTACTCCTCAGGTTCATCTGCTGAGTCGATGATGGTGATGCCATTGCGGTGGGTGCCGGCAGCAGAGAAGGAGATCTGAGGCGGCGAAAGACGGTCAGGAGTCGTGATGTCTGGTCTGGTGGATGCTTCTGTCGATGGAGCAGCTCAGGTGAGGCGGACGAAGTCGCGACAGGAGCAGGACACACACACAAAGTTTTCTTCAACACCTACCTGTAACTGAAGTAATTCTGTAAGGGCTCATTTGGCTTGCATGATTCTAAAAACGCAGGGATAGGAGGAAAAACACCGGAATAGGATAGGAATGCACATGGGAAACAGAGCATTTTGTGAACACGGGATTTCTGTCAACTTGGGTGTTTGGTTCACAGGAATTGGAGGAGCAGAGGAATGCAAAGAAACATGGCCAAAATAAAGTGAAACCATATGAATGCGTGTACAGTTAGAATGCTATTTTGCCACTAATGCACTTGGTCTTGTTTTCATGCATAGGATTTTGAAAAGTAGGTCCAGGTGGATGTTTTGCTCCATTCCTTTCAACAAAATGCATGAATAATTGAATAGTAGAGTGCCATAGGAAAATTTCCTATTGCTATGTTGTTCTGTTGAACCACAATAGCCCTAATGGATGGACATGAATGTAGATTAATAAGTGATGCGACAAGTGTACAACCTCTTTGCCGTAGCCGTCTCGACCTCAGCATCATTGGGTTGGTCGCTGAAGAAGTTGAGGTAGAGGTGGCTGTCGGAGGTGTGGAGGAAGATCTGAGGAATCTGTAGATGGCGTCCAGGGCACTGCTCTGTTGTGATGGATCGTTCCGTAGTTGGAGCAGCTCAGGTGAGCCGTAAGACGTCAAGGCTGAAGCAGCACAAGACATACATCGTTAATCTCAAGTGGGATTCTAATAGCATCTCCAATAGATGATGTAAAATGCATTACCAAAAAGTGATAGATGTAAAATTTACATCACCAAAAACCACATAACTACAACAGATGAGGTAAAAACAATTGACTCTGAACTTAAATGTCGAAACTGAAATTTATGGTGGAATCTGAATGTTACTGTCGAAACTGAACACAATGGTAGCAGAGAGGCACTTCACATGGGATAGTTTAGGGAAGGCATGCAGTTCATCTTCAACTTGCACCCCCCTGAGCCGCCAGCCACCACCGGCCGAACCCCGCGCCGCCTCGCCGCCCCGAAACAACTCCCCACCACCGGTCCGCCGCCTCCTCGCCGCCCCGAAACAACTCCCCACTACCGGTCCGCCGCCGCCCCGGCCAGCCCTCTACCCCCCCCCCCGCACCAAGCTTTTTCTCCGGCGATCCCCACACCACCGACCCGCCACCTCCCCCCACCGCCGGCGAGCAGCACCCCACCCAAAACCCTAAGATAGATAGTGCGGTACCTCTCCGGCGAGCCCCCCTCCCCGCTGTGGGTGGTTCTTCCTTAACTCCGGCGAGACCCCCCACCCTCTGAAATCGACTGAACCAAAAGTCGACTCAGTCGACTGAAGTGTAGCTAAATCAGAGCAGAGCAGCAGCACGAGCAAGGGGGAGAGCAGCAGCAGTAGTGCGAGCGAGCGAGCGAGAGCCGGAGCAGGAGCAGCAGTGCGAGCGAGAGCCCGAGCAGTAGCAGCAGGAGCGCGAGCGAGCGAGCGAGCGAGAGCCGGAGTAGCAGCAGCAGCAGCGTGAGCGACCGAGCGACCGCCGGAGCAGCAGCAGCACATCCGGCTGGTATGGATGCCGCCGCTGAAGGGGCCTCGCACTTGAGAGAGCCGCTGTGCAGATGTCGCCCGCGGCGCTGGCTTCAAGGTAGCCGCTCCATGGGGGTGCGGGATGGAGCACTATCGGCCCGGGAGGTCGAGTTAAGGAGAAGGTGCGATGCGATGAGTGTACAACTTCATTGGTGGCGCCGAGTAGGCCTCGGCTTCGTCCGAGGAGTTGGTGAGGATGCTGCGGTTCCGGTGGAGCAGGTTAAGGCGACGCTGTGGGGATGGAGCAGCCGCGATAGACGAGGCGATCGTCGGAGCAGCTCCTTGGAGGTGGAGGACGGAGCAGCCGAACCGGCGGGACGACGGGATGGACGACGAATCCTCATCTCGGGAGGCGGATGAGGGACGTCGACCTGTTGCGGTGGACGACGTCGTCGGGGAAGAGGCTTCGGCTGGGCAATGGTGAGGTGGCAGACGAAGGAGGGTGGGGTTTCTCGGTTGGAGCAGAGAGGTTATGGGGGCCAGATTTCGAATGGCAAAAAGGAGGCGATGGGAGGGGGGAACCATGACTTAGGGACGATCTTGTCCAGAATGTAGGGTGTGTTACAAAAGTACCCCCACCGATTTGAACTAGCGGCCCTTTTGGCTGAGGGTTAGAAGGGGGATTTTGTGTGTCGGGATTTGGCAGCTGGAGGGAGTTTTTGCGCGCGTTGTAATTTCGGGATGGCAAGGCCCGGGTTGTGAAGGCGCCAGTTTTGAGAGCACGATATCTGAATTTTCGGGATATAACAAGGCGTGGGTTGAATTTTAGGGACAAGCCTAACGTGTAATACTATACTTGTAGTACGTACCAAATCAATTCGCACTTCCCCCAACAAAAAAACGAAAAAATAAAACTATTCACACCACACAAAGAGAGAGTCTTGTCCCGTTTTACTATACAAATGTTATTCAAAGCTACTCCCTGCTTCCATCTATATAGGGCCTAATGCGTTTTTCGAGGCTAAATTTGACCAACCAAATATTAGAGCAATAATATATGACATACAACTTACACAAAGCACACCACTAATTCGTGTGTGAAAGGATCTTTCAATAATATAATTTTCACATTGTGCATGTCATGAACTATTAATCTTGTCAATAGTCAAAGGCGGTCTTAAAAAACGCATTAGGCCCTCTATAGATGGAAGGAGGGAGTATGGATCCATGTCCAATTAAATATTTTCGCTGGCTGTATAATGCATGTAACCGACTCATGCCAACATTTTAGTGCATTCCAAATGTCTATACTACCGCTGCAATTCGAACTGAATTTGACTTCGTTTCTCTATTTCAATAAGATTCTACAATCATGATTGTTGCCAACTTCAACCATCATTCGTGTATTACCTTAACAACACGCCACATGATTACTATAGAGATAGATATGAACTATGTGTACTATATTAACTCGAACTCAAATTTTTGAATACCCTTGATTTTGACTCCAAATAATAGTACATTTGATGTACTAACTAGATATTCATAATTTAACGTACACCGTGTTTATCACACAAAGTATAGTGCCCCGCCCCCTACATTATGACAAGTATTTAGCCCCGAGCTGCAAAAGCCACACATTAGCCCAAATTATAATCAATGTTGTACATTATGATATCCTCTTCAAGTATCCGTATCCACTTTTTTATAATGAATTATGATCTACGTTTGTCTTTAACACCTTCACGATCCTCTTCTCTTTGTAGCTAGGTAGGGCTAATTTTCTATCATGCATGCACACGCCCGCCCCCCTCACACCCTCCCTCAGCGTCCCCTCCATCGCGCACGTTCGCTATTTCTCTTTAGGTCGTTCACCCGCGGTGTGTGTAGGCCCCCCGACTCCTTTCCGGCACACACCGGTCGATATACCTCTCTAGCCAAGTGTGCATACCACAAACACATACTTACCCTCTTCTCTTCTCACTGTCCATGCCCCCTATGTCCAATACGGTTCCACGCAGGTGCACACTCCCACCCCTCTTTTCATCCATCTCATACTCGCACACTCCTCCCCCCTCGACATAGTAGGCCTGTCGCACCACCTCCTAGCCGCACCCCTCTCCCCATGTCTGTCTCTCCGGACCTTATTTGCTTCTAACACATGCATGCATGTATACGTATTGATCTCCCTACATATAGCTAGGTCGACTATAATTCTTTTCCCCATGCACCAATAGACTTACCTCACTAGTTATGTCTCTCCCTTTCTCGGACACACGACGGTTGATCTTCCTATGTAGTTATGTATGCTTACCACAACCATATCGTCTCCCCTCATAATCCTTGCAGACCTCCCGACCCATCTCTCACACACACACGTGCATAGACAGACAGGCATCCCCGCCCTCTCTTATTGATATTGCACTCGTACCGTCCGTTTGTCTTGCGGGCCTCTCCCACCATTTGTGAGTCGCCACTCCACCACCAACCCTCTGACACTCTACCTTTGTCTTTCTCCCAACCTTATTCCTCTGCTACACATATCCCTAGATGTCGATCGATCTCCCTCTATACATAGCTAGGTCTCTCCTTCTCCACACATATACTAGTTGATCTACCTCTCTATAGTTAGGTCTCTGCCCCTCCCCCCACCGATAGTCGAACGTTGTAGGTAGGTATCCATGCCACAGAGAAAAACTGCACCTCTGCCCTGTCAAATTCCAGTATGCCAGCCGCCTTCGACGTGGGCAAACACAAATTCGATGGCACTCTTTGTCGATCGCGCGGCCACACACTTCATCCCTGTTTTTGATTCTATCGATATCTCACGCCGATGATCCCTCCACTCTCTTCTCGTGGATCGCTCCCTCTATATATGATATTCCATGACTCTATTTCACACACATTGCATATGTTACGTTTTTTTGTTTGAGATATCGTCGACACATTACCTCGGTTTCGCACAAACCATCTCTCTCACACCCACCCATGTACGTACCTACACCTAAAGAAGAGGTGCACGCAGGACGCACGTACTCATGTCCCGTTCCCGGCCACAACCGCGTAGGTACACGGTGGAGTTCGTTTTTGTACGAAAAGGCAGCCCACGTGATAATTTGACGTGTGTAGTGGTTGTTTACTCGAAGGAGGGTCGGGTACCACGCCTAGACGGAACAAAGTTCAACTTGACGCGTTAGTATTAAATAAAATTATATATTCCTCCTCAATGGCGCTCAGTACAGAATATAAAACGATTATCGTGGGGAAAATGGAAACATACGCTCCACGATATACAACGCAGCCTGCCTGCCGGGGTTTGTCTCTCGTCACACCATCTCACATAAGGCGGCGGTGGCCTCTCTCTCTCTCTCACCGTTGGTCAGTGATCCAGCCGCATCCCGTCCGTCGGCGGAAAGGGAGGATGTGCATCGTTTCTCCATTCGACGGCGTTGAGGCAGCATGTCCCGATCTGCGGTACCCGTCGTTCTCTCTGACCAAGCTCCGGCGCGGTAGGGCCTTCGCCACTTGCTCGCTGCCATAGTATGGGCAGACCCCGGCCGCCGGCGCCCTCCTAGTAACATCCCGACGACCCTCAGGTACAGCTTCCTACGGCCTTGCTCCACTGCCCATCTTCCCACGTTGCTGCATGTGGATCTTCTTTAGTTGTTTGCATAAAACGTATCTCGGCCGGCGTACTTTCCATCTTGCAATCTCGTCCTCAAACCATTTTTGATAAACCACCATGCTGCTATCTTTCCCTTATTACATGGAATATGCTTCTTTTTGTCGGCGTATGTGTCCTCAACTCGTGTTATTCGCCAGTAATTGTTTCCTTTCTACCTCTTTTTTTGCAAAAAGGGATAGCCATTTCACCTTGTTGCCATTGCGACCTTTTGGTGAACTGCACAAATCACTTTTTTTCTTAAGAGTGTTTTGTGCAGTTCCGCCAAAATATCACACGGGCAACGTTTTTACTTTTCTATGGGACTGCAGAAAGGGAGATTGGTTTTGCTATCCTCCTCATCCAACTCCGTGCCTAATCTTCCCCAACAAGTAGTTAGTCCTAAAGAGAGATCGTAGAGGTGATCGGCTTCTATTTGTGTGTGTTATGTTTCATCATCTAGTTCCACTATTATTGTAGTCACACTAACTGGATATCTTTGCAAACAGGGATGGTCAACTCGATTTTAGTGGAGCTGCACAAAATGATTGGATTGTGGTGCCCTCCGTACACCCCCTTTTTGGCTACATCGCTGGGTGAAACTAGCTGCCAAGCAATGAACACTGTGCCCAGGAAATGGACCCATGCCTAGGAACAGCATCGATCAATTATATACTTTTCTTTATTTGTACACCTTCTCACAACTTTGTCTTCAGTTGTGATGTGAATATTGGCGCTGATCTGTGAACCATTGAGATGCATTAGCAGCCATGGTAGTTTCATTTGTATTTGATGGAATGTTGTAACGAGATAATCTTGAGGCAAGAGAACACATGAATCCTAAGATGAAACCTTTTTTTTCCTGCGGGAACCAAAGTTGAAACCTTCATATCATCACAGTAAAATTTCATTAAAATTATGCTTACATATAAACAAATCCTGAAGGATTGATAGCAATGCCAGAAACAACTCAACTTCATTTCACCAACATGTGGGACATCCTACATCTGGCTCCACCTGCCGTGCAGCAATATTGAGTGCACAACCGCAGGGAAAGATTCGCCATGGTTGCTACCTTCGCCATAGTAAGTTGCTCGGACGAAGCAACTATCATTTCTCTGTTCCTTGAATCCGCTGGTACTCCCATATTCCCAGAGTAATAAGTTGCTCGGGAGAAGAAACCATCACTTCACCTTTCGCACAGTAAGTACCTCCTTGGGCCCACTGAAAAATCACTTTTCTCCCTCCATCAAGTGCATTTATTGTCAATCTAACCCTGTCACCGAAACACCTCTTTGGCTATAGTTAGTTCAGGGTTAGTCATGAGTTAGTCTAACCTCAATCTAAGTTAGAGTATCCAAACAGGAGCAGTATAGGACATGCAAGTTTCTGAAAGCAAACAGTCAGATTCGTACGTGAAAGGATCTTTTTTATTTTTGAAAACGGAACGTGAAAGGATCTTCGAATCATATAATTTTCAAATTATATAAAATCTTATCAATAGTCAAAGGCATCCTCGAAGAATACATTAGGCCTTACTCCCTCCGTCTAGGTGTATAAGTCACCTTACGAAAACCAAATAATCCCAAAATACTTAGGTGCAGTGCATTAACTCCCACCTCGTTTCTTGTTTCTTGACATATCCACCAAATAAGAGATGTGGGGCGTGCATGTTTTCAATGACTTAGACTACCAAACACGACATGCAATGGTTAGTTCATTGCATGTAATGCTATTAATTAGCAAATAAATATTAATTTCTCTCGTTTTCCCCTCTTCCTTGGTCACGGTGCACAATCTAAGATGACTTATTCACTAGACGGCGGGAGTATATAAAATCTTACCAATAGTCAAAATGAAGTGTTACTACTACACCAAACAAGTTCAAAACGAGAAACTGGACCCACTCACGGCACGACACGCCTGTCTCGTTTGGTCAGTCAGTCAAAGCGCTTCCTCTTCCTGGCATAAGAATAGAGTACAATAATTTTATTAGAATGCTCTCGGCATGTCGCTAACATGTGATGAGTTAACCGACCTCAATAGATGGCAAAAACGTCAGCCCGCCGCACTTTGAGAGAGACGAGGAGCGAGAAGCGATACAGGCTGGTGGATTACTAGAGCTAGGTGTCGCACGGAGGCCAAGAAATATGGTGATAGCGTGGGTTGGCCACGTACAGTATGATGTAACTACACTGGGCTCTCGTGTTTCGTACTCTTCCGGTCTACTGTGGAGATGATTGGTTGATTTTATATCGCCAAATAATATAAAATATTATGAGTGCAGATGCTCCACCACGAGGTTCGTTGCTCCTTCTCCGTCGTCGGGAATCTATGTTCTTCTAGACTTTTTTTGACATGAGCTTTGTTCATCCTTTTGCCAACACGCGGGACATCTAGCATCAAGGTGCACGTGTCATGCAAGAAAATGGAGATAAGAAGTGCGTAACTGAGTCGTGCACTACGATGGCACCTAGTACTACGTAATATTTTTCCTCCACGATGGCACGTGAATACTGCACGTACTGAATGACGGAGCACGTACGGGATGGTAGCCCTGGACTGATGGACATGGTCGGCCCTTTTTGGAGAGAGTACTGAATATGTATTAAATTTCATGTGTCCTGTCAACTCGCAGAACGACGAGAAGCACACACTGAATGATGGAGCACGGGATGGTATCCATGGACATGGTCAACCCTTTTTGGAGACTAATGCACTACTTTTGATGTGTCCGGTCTACTCGCAAACAAGGAGAAGCTTTGCTTACTAGTAGTACACTATCGACTGTAGTACCATCATCATTGTTCGACTTTCAGAAGAGACGAGAGAACTTAATATTTATTTTCTAATTAATAGCATTGCATGCAATGAACTAACCACTGCATGTCGTGTTTGCTAGTCTCAAGTCATTAAAAGCATGCACACCCACATCTCTTTGGTTGATATGTCAAGAAACAAGAAATGAGGTAGAAGTTAATGCACTACGCCTAAGTATTTTGGGATTATTTGGTTTTCGTAAGATGACACCTAGATGGAGGGAGTATTATACTTGAAGGCTACAAGGTTGGCTATAGATGACGTGGCAGTGTCATGTAGCCATCAGTTGGTTATACTATTAACCATGCTCTTATAATACTACTATATTTAGGAACGGAGGGAGTAGTTGGCATGCATGATACTACCTATAATACTCTCATTACAACTAGCCTGGTAGAATTAAAATACCTAATCTAAATGGTCGCCGCCCGATCTCTTTGTCCTCCTCCAGCATCCGGCAGAAGAAGAATCGAGCAAGACACCAGCTATATTCGCCGGCGTCGCCTCGACAGTGGCCTTCATGGGATACAATCGGCGGCGGCCTCCCGTGTTCTACTTTTCCTCGATGATGGCGGCGGGCGGGGCCGTGCTGCCCGTCACCTCATCCACATCCACGTAGCCACATCACCTCATCGACATCCACGACGGCTTCTTCCTCTGCCTGCATGTCGCGGCTACGCGCGCGTCGACGGCGGATGGCGCAGTTGCAAACAATGGAGGCGTTGTACGACGCGGCGGCATCGAGGGCATCGACAATGCCCGTGCCGCCGTGCTCCCCGACAAGCCGGCGTGGAGCAAGTCGACACTCTTCCTCGAGCTGTATTGGAGAGGCCAGCTGCGGAACCACCCACTGGCTTAGTGCGGCAACTACCTCCGACGGGCTAGGCGAGGTAGGTGGAGAAGCGAGCTGCCGGGCTCGGCGGGCCACCCAGACGGCTTTTATGCCGGAGAACTGCTCTTCTTGCTCATCGGGTGCCGCCAAAAGAGTGGACAAAATGGTGGAACGAGGAGCTTGGCCGGCGTCATACTCCTGAACGGACGTGTGTGGCCGGAGTTGGTTTCTCGCATTCCACGCGGGTTGATCTATACTACTATATAGTGTACCAATTTTAAGTAGGACTAAGAACATCAATCATAAATGTTGATCTTCTAAATCCAACGGCCAATATCAGTAGGATTCACATGAACAGTACACTACTGCTACCTCACCTGTGTTCTAGAACAATCTAGACGGAGGGATGTGATGGTTGCTTGTCCGTTTATTTTACCAGGCGACTTATTACTGGGAGTGGTTGGGTTTTGTGAAATGACGCCTTTACTGCCGTGAGACTCGCGTGCAGCGCCGTCCTCTACACTAGTACTACATCGATCGTGGTTTATTAGTCCCCCATTGAATTTGACTGAAGATTTAACTGACAAAATGTTAGTGCATGTCAACAAAATCTATATCGTTGGATTACTATTTGAACATAGTTTTCAATGATATAATTTTAGGTGACATGCATCAGCATTTACCGTACTATATATAATGTTAGTTCAATTTTTGGTCGTACTAATCTATAGTATGGTGCCCGTGCGTTGCACGGAATAGTGAAATGCATTGATCGGGGAGTTGTTTATTTTGACAAAGGATGTGGGGTTCATCTCATGTGTAACGGGTATCGATAGGTTTCTTCGAATATTATTTCATCACTAGAGCTCACAAACATCCGGGTGAAATAGATAAAAAAGTATCTTTTGCAAACAAAAGAGTTCAACTGTTCAACCTGCATCCAAAACTTGTGAAGAAATAACACTTATTGTGCTTTGCAAGAAATGATCTTTAAGAATTAGTTTTTGCGTATCGATTGTTATACATGTTGGCTACAGATGACATGGCACTTTCTTATAGTCAACAGTTGGCTATACTATTAAGTATTAGCCATGCCCTTATGCACCTAGACGGAGGCATTAAATCAGGATGACTTGGAAGGGGGCAGAGGAGATGTAAGAAATGGTTCATCATCAGTCTTTCACCAGTACTGTAGTAAAAATTTCATACATTGAAGATTCTAGACTAAACCATAAATGGATACACTTTTCTTCATGCGCGATACTCCAATAGGGCAAGATCATGCATGGAAGTCTCCACATGCTTAGACAACGGATTACATTGAGCGAAGACTAATGATCAACATTTAACTTGGTAATGCATATGTCCAGGTGAACCTCCTTGGAGTCCCCGTGCACCACGTTGGGGGGGGGAAATCATACCATGCATCTTCCATGTCCACATCGGCGGCAAGGTCCGAGCTCAGCACAGTCCTAGTCAGCTTCCTGTAGGCAGTGTCGCCGCCCACATAACTCGGAGGGGTAGTAACAATGAGCACGCACCCGTACATCGGCCTCGTGTCAGTGTCAGCGTCAGCGGCGTCGCCCCTGACGCACACTACAAAGACGGGGCGGCGGCCTGCGCGTCCCTCGTCGGTGCCCACGATCAAGAGGAAGACGTTGTCGTCCTCCTCCGAGACTAGTAGGCGGCAGTGATCCTCCAGCGACTCCGGCACGGTGAACGGGTAGCACGTCTCGTACTTGATGTTCTTCGCCAAGGGCTACTAGTGATCGCCGCACGCCTGCGTGAGGTGATGCACGAGGTCCGCCGACGAACCCCAAAACTGCATTGGGCACTCATAGCAGTAGACAAAGGGCTCCTTGGAGGCATCGACCAGGCCGTCCATGAAATGGGAGTGGCTATCGGGGACGGTGCGCCAGTTGAAAATATGAGCAAGTTTGTCGGTGTACAAAAGAAGGGGTGCACCTTTGTACCCCTTTACCTATGCATGGGCAGTCGGAGCTGCGCCCGCGGTCACACCAAGCAGAACAGGGGAGATAAACCAATGCAAAACCGAAGCCCAAGACAGCCAGAGCAATGCCAAGACAAAGAACGCAAAGAAGCAGAGGGGCGGAGCAGTTTCCCCAGGCAAGACCCTTGCTGGGGACTGCCTCAGCAGCCCCGGCAAGACTCTTGCCGGGGCAGCACGCCCAAACACCAACAGGGCGAGCCACCCTTGAGCCCACGTCCCCAACACCATCAGCCACATGGGGCCAGGGCTCGGGAGCCACCTCCGTGGTGGCATGCAGGTCTTTGTGAAGACATATTCAAGATAGATGAGGATCAGAAGACAACGACCCTAGACAAGATCCTTGCCGAGGCGAGCCACGAGACCCCCTGGCAAGATTCTTGCCGGGGACGACAGCGCGCCACGGCAAGACCCTTGCCGGGCCCCCCGGCAAGGCTCTCGCTGAAGACGCCAGCAGGACCACTGCCAGGCCCGCACCAGCCAAGTCTCCACCACCGTTCGCATGCAGCTGCCAGCACAAACCAGCTCGGCAGGCACCTGCGTGGCAACATGCAGCTTCCAAGCCAACTCAGCAGGCACTTGCGTGGCGGCATGCAGATCTTCGTGAAGGCCCTAACACCGCGCCACCTCAGCCGCATGCCTGCCTACATGGCGCCGCACGCATCGCTAGCCAGGGCGCGTGTCGAAGCGAGGAGGAGCGGCGACGGACGGGACGGGCCTCACCCCCGTCCCCGATAAAGCTAGCGGACACCTCAGTGGCGCATTAAATGCAACTTGTCATGTAATGCGAGCGATAAGCTCGCAATACTGTATGCCTTTCCACCTCCTGTATGCCACTGTGGCAGCCCCTTTCGCCAATAAAAGGAGGCCCATGGCATACTGGGAAAGGATTCGGCTCTTTTGAACCACGCACTCACCATAGCTAGTTTGAGAGCTCAAGAACTATCTGAAATACACCCACCAAAGAAGGACTAGGGTTTTACGCATCCTCGCGGCCCGAACCTGGGTAAACGATCCTTGTGCTGACTACTGATCCTGCTCTTCTCGCAACCCTGCGCCCCGGCAACCGTAGTAGGGATTCTTGTGATCCCATAGGTGTCGTTCCACACCGACATCTTTGGCACGCCAGGTAGGGGGCACGCAATTGTGAGAATCTGGTCTAGTAGCTAGCCTAGCGTTTCTTCATCGCTTTGGCTCCCAAGAAGAAGACGGCCACGGCGATCGGCTCGTCGGGGGCCGAACGGCCCGTACCACTGCAGGTGAGCAGCGGCCCGATCGCGGACAGGACCCGGGCCACGGTCCGCGAGCACCAGCATCACCCTGGCGGTCAGAGCCTGGCGAGCGGCGTCGTTCGCATGCCCGACGACTGGCCGCACGTCGCCAGATCCAAAGACACCCACGCCACCTTCGGGCGGCGCAGCGACCTCCAAGACACCCACGCCGGTGACCACTGCGCGCTCTTCCCATGGTGTGCGCGACGAACAGCGTCGCCACGCCGGTGACCCTGGGCACCGCCGTGGGAAGAGCCCTGTGTGTCATCCGCGGGATGAAGGAGTTCACCATGCCCACCGAAGTGCCGGCGGAAATGGCGCGCAGCCGCTGGGCCGTGGTGGAGCTCCTTCTAACATGGTTAGAAGCCGAAGTACGCCACGGTCCATGCAGCTATCACCGCCACCCACGCCAGCGGAAGCTTTGGCACGCGCGCAGCTGCTCCTCGACTTCCCTCCTGCTGCAGAGAAGCTCGACGAGTCGAGGGCCACCATCCGGAGCCTCGTCGCCGTCGCCAACAAAGATGATCCGCGACCGGCGGGGCCCTCGGGGCGGCGCTCCACCGAGCCACCACATGCTGGCGCTGGGAGGTCCGGGGGAGCTGCGGCCACGGTGCACTCTCCTCCTCCTCGCCAGCCGCCGCGGGCATCGGCCCGTCATGACAACGCTTGTGATAACATCTCTATAGCGTCGTCCGACCAGCGGACCCACCGCGACTAGCACCATGTTCTTCGAGAACGAGCTCACGAAGATGCCCAGGCCATTATTGAGCGCTGGCGTGATACACGCCAGCAGTTGGACAAGCGGGCGGGACCCGCTATGGACCACCCAGCGCCGAGGGGCCCCGGCGGCCTACCTTACGAGGTGGGCTGCCCGGCCTTTACCCGTGAGCTGCGGCAGTTCCAGTGGCCATCCCACCGCATGTTCAAGCCCGGGGTCGGCGAGAAGTACACTGGGAAGACCCATCCGTCCGAGTTCCTCAGCATCTACACCATCGCGATGCAGGCGGCCGGAGCTCGCGACGACAATGTGCTTGCCAATTATTTCCCGCTGGCACTGAAGCCCAATGTTATGTCTTGGTTGATGCACTTGCCGACGGATTCCATTTCTTCTTGGTCAGATCTGTGCCATGAGTTCGTTGGCGCCTTCACAGGAGGCCACCAAGCTCATGGCCAGGCCAGTGACCTGCATATCATTCCTAGAAGGAAGGGGAAACACTGCGCAAGTACATCCAGAGGTTCAGCGGGGTGCAGTACAACATCCCTGACGTTCATCCCGCCGCTGTGATCAGCGTGTTCCACCATAACGTGCACAATCGCAAGATGCGCGAAGAGCTGGCGATGACCAAGGTTAAGGATGTGGCCAAGCTCTACATTTTGGCCGATAAATGCGCCCGGGCTGAAGAGGGAAGGAAGTACCCCGGCGAACAAGCCGATGCGGAAACTGACTCTACCGACGAAGATGCCGCCACCCCAATGAAGAAGGGCCGGCGTCGCAACAGGAAATGCAAGGGCAAGGCCGTACTTGCCGTCAAGGGGTCTGATGACACCAGTGCTGCCAAGAATGTCAAGGCAGACGGCCCTGGCAAGGATATTGCCAGGTGCGCCGCCTGCCAGGCCTTAGTAGCTGCCAACAAGCCAGGGGCTCCGGCAACCAATACTACAAGATCCACCGCACCAAGGGCCAGGACCTCCAGAACTGCCGACAAGTCGAGCTGCTTGCTGAAAAGCAAAAGGCCGAGTATGAAAGGCGGGACAAGGAGAAAGGTCAGGACAGTGCCGAGGAATCCGGTAAGAAGCGAGGCGGCCAAGGAAGCCGCCCCGGCAAGGACAACCAGCAAGAGAGGCCCGCCCGGGGCCGTGACAAGAAACAAGAAGACGATGATCACGACGAGGAGGACGAGTCCGGTGAGCAAGAGTTCCAGAAGGCTACGGAGGCCATGTGCATCGATGGTGGCGCCTCGCTGCATACTTCTCACCGCCAGCTCAAGTAGTGGGCGCATGAGATTACAGCGGCGGAGCCGTCGTTCGACGCTCAGAAGCCGCTGAAGTGGTCCAACACGCCCCTCATCTTTGACGCTGAGGACCACCCTGACCGCACGACCGCGGTCGGCTGTTTGCCATTGTTGGTCTCACCAACGATACGCAACCTCAAGGTGAACAAGATGTTGGTTGATGGCGGGGCCGGCCTGAACTTGATCTCGCCCGTCGTCATCAAAAGGATGCAAATTCCTGATGAAGACCTCGAGGAAACGGGCACGTTTCAAGGGGTCAATCCGTGGACGAGCCAGCCGAAGGGAAAGGTCACACTGCCCGTGATGTTTGGAGGAGAGTTGAACTACAGGACAGAGAGGATCATCTTCAACGTGGCCGAGATCCCCTTGCCCTACAACGGGATCCTCGGCCGCCCGGCACTAGCCAAGTTCATGGCGGCATCACACTACGCCTACAACATGCTAAAGATGCCCGGGCCATTGACCATCATCTCCGTCCCCTCCGACAAGAAGGACACGCTGATTTGCGCTGACCAACTCTACTGGGAAGCAATTGCAGCAGCTGCCGTCAAGGCACCTGCTCCTGCTGCTGAAGGCCCGGGAGGGAAAAAGAAGCCCGGCAAGACCTCTCTCACCCACTCCGGCAAGCGCACCTCCTCAGAGTGTTGTGCTACCGTAGAGGACGTGCCAGAGAGCTCTACCGGCAAGAGCAAGAAATCCAGAGCTGAGCCGCCGCAGACCAAGAAGGTGTCCGTCAGGGAGGATGGCACGGGAGGGGCCTTCACCATAGGCTCCACCCTCGACAGCAAATAGGAAGGCGCGCTTGTCACCTTCCTGCGGGCGAATGTCGACGTGTTTGCGTGGCAAGCATCCGACATCCCCGGTGTTCCCAGGGAGGTGATTGAGCACCACCTAGCTGTCTGTCCTCATGCGCGGCCCATCAAGCATAAGGTTAGAAACAGGCTCCCGAGAGGTAGGAGTTCATCACAGAGGAGATCAGGAAGTTGGAAGCAGCAGGTTTGGCGAGAGGACTGCTTCACCCGATGTGGTTGGCCAATCCGGTAGTGCTGCGCAAGGCAAATGGGAAGTGGCGGATGTGTATTGACTACACAGATATCAATAAAGCTTGTCCCAAGGACCCCTTCCCGTTGCCGCGCATCGACCAGATTGTCGACTCCGCAGCCGGGTGTGATATGTTGTCATTCCTCGATGCCTACTCGGGCTACCACCAAATCTTCATGACAAGAGAAGATGAAGAGAAGACAACATTCATCACCCCATGTGGTACGTATTGTTTTTTACGGATGCCTTTCGTGTTGAAGAGTGCTGGCTCGACGTTTGCAAGAGCAGTCCAAATTGGTTTTGAACCCCAGCTCCATAGAAATATGGAAGCATACATGGATGACATAGTGGCCAAAACCAAAGACGGGGCAACTCTTGTGCAAGATCTGGAAGAGACATTTGCCAACCTGCGCAAGATCAACCTCAAGCTGAACCCTGAGAAGTGTGTCTTCGGCGTTCCGTCTGGCAAGCTTCTCGGGTTCTTTGTGTTGCAGCGCGGGATCGAGGCAAACCCAGACAAAATCAAGGCTATTGAGCAGATTGAGGCGCCCAACCGGATCAAGCATGTGCATCGACTCACCGGCTGCGTCGCCGCCATGAGCCGATTCATCTCCAAGTCTGCCGAGCACGCCCTTCCTTTCTTCAAAATCATGAAGAAGGCAGGCCCAATGGAGTGGACCCTAGAAGCCGAGGCAGCATTGCAGGATCTGAAGAAATACCTTTCCTCCACGCCAATACTGGTTGCGCCCAAACCACAAGAGCCGTTGCTGCTGTATCTCGCGGCGACGAATCAAGTGGTCAGCGCCGCACTGGTGGCATAGAGGGAGGTCGACGAGGAGGCAGTGACGGCGGCAGAACCAGCGGATGGCAAGCCAAAGATTCCCCCGGCAGGGCCTGGTGCTGGCAAGGCGAAGCCCCCGGCAGAGTTTGATGCCACCAAGGCAGTGCCCGCACAGTCGATTGAGGTGGTGCACAAGAAGAAGATGATGCAGCACCCGGTTTACTTTGTCAGCTCCCTCTTGCAGGGAGCTAGGTCGAGGTACTCTGGTGTGCAGAAATTGCTCTTCGGCCTCCTTATGGCCTCGAGGAAGCTGCGTAATTACTTCCAAGCCCACGAGATCACTGTCGTCACACGCCTCCCATTGCAACGGATACTGCATAACCCAGATGCAACCGGAAGGATTGTGGAATGGGCCTTGGAGTTATCAAGTTTCGGTTTGAAGTTTGAAAGTACCTCGACAATCCAGAGTAGAGTCTTGGCGGAGTTAATTACAGAATGGACCTCAACGCCTGACGAAGAAATCGAGGAGACCACTCTCCCCGGCAAGGAGGGAAAACCGCGACTGGATCATGTACATTGATGGGGCTTTCTCGCTGAGAGGCGCCAGTGCCGGTGTGCTGCTCGTCGCACCCGCCGGAGAGCACCTCAAGTACGTGATCCAGATGCACTTTCCCGGGGAGATGTCCACCAACAACACTGCTGAGTACGAGGGATTGCTAGCCGGTCTGAGGATCGTGACAGACCTCGGGCTTAAGAAGCTCATCGTCAAGGGTGACTCGTAGCTTGTTGTTAGGCAGGTCAACAAGGATTACCAGAGCCCATTGATGGAGGATTACGTACATGAGGTGAGGAAGCTGGAGGAACGCTTTGACGGTATCCAAGAGGAGCACGTCCCCGAATGGAGAAGGACATTGCCGATTACCTATCGAAGCGTGCTGCATTCAAGCTACCTATGGAACCAGGTACCTTTTTGCTCTGGTTAACTCAACCATCCGTCGAACCGTCAACGGGGAAAAACAAGCGGAGTAAGTCAGGTCCGGGCAAGTACTTTCCTACCGAGCCCCCTAGGGCTGCCGGCAAGGGTGCTGCCGCGGACGCTGAGCCTGCCAAAGGGCAACTGGCTCCGGCAGGGCGTCAAGGCCTGGCCATGGAGACAGCCGCGCCCATGGCTGAGGAAATGCCTTTGGTCCTTGCCTTCGAGCCCCAGGCTCTGGCATGGGCACATCATACTATCTGATTCCTCCAAACAGGGGAAATTCCTGAGGAGCAGGAGGAAGCGGAAAAAGTAGCCCGCCGGTCCGCCCTGTACCAGTTCGTCGACGACCTCCTATACAGGAGAAGGCCGAACGGTGTGAAATTGAAGTGCATTCCCCTGGAGGAAGGACTAGAGCCATTGGCAGAGATACATGGAGGCATATGTGGCTCACACATAGGGTCGAGGGCCCTTGCCAGGAAGGCGTTCCGGCAAGGTTTCTTCTGGCCCATCGCCCTCCAGGATGCGACGGCACTAGTAACCAAGTGTGAAGCATGTCAGTTCCATTCAAAGAAGCTTCATCAACCAGCTCAAGCCCTTCAAACAATCCCTCTCTCCTGGCCATTCTCGGTCTGGGGGCTCGATATATTGGGGCCTTTCCCCCGCGCTGTTGGGGGCTTTGAGTACTTGTACGTTGCAATTGACAAGTTCACAAAGTGGCCGGAGGTGGAAGCAGTGAGAAAGGTGACTGCTCAGTCAGCTGTCAAGTTCTTCAAGGGACTGGTCTGCCGTTTTCGTGTGCCAAACAGAGTCATCACCGACAACGACACGCATTTCACGAGCCACACCTTCATGCAATACATTCAAGACCTCGGCAGCAAGGTCTGTTTTGTTTCTGTGGCACGCCCACGGAGCAACGGCCAAGCGGAGAGGGAAAATGCTGAAGTGTTGCGAGGCCTAAGGACGGAGACCTTTGACAAGCTGCACAAGAGTGGAAGGCGCTGGATTGATGAGTTGTCGACGGTTCTTTGGTCGATCAGGACGACGCCAAATCGAGCCACCGGTCAGACATCCTTTGCCCTAGTATATGGGGCGGAGGCAGTTCTCCCCACGGAACTCATATACGGGTCACCTCGAGTGCTCACTTATGATGAGCTTGAGCAAGAGCAGTTGCGGCAAGATGACGCAATGCTCCTTGAGGAAGATCGTCTTCGGGCAGCTATGAGAGCAGCATGCTACCAGCAAGCCTTGCGCCGCTACCATAGCTGCAAGGTTCATGCCCGAAGCTTTGAGGAAGGCGACCTTGTTCTTCGGTGCGCTCAGTCGGCCAAGAATTCCAACAAGTTGACGCCAAAGTGGGAAGGCCCTTATTGGGTAATATGAGTCACCAGGCCCGGCGCAGTCCGCCTGGAGACCGAAGATGCTGTTGCAGTGAGCAACTCCTGGAACATCGAGCATCTTCGCAAGTTTTACCCATAAGGCGCGGCTTGCCGGGCCTCCCGGCAAGCCACCTTTTGTACAAGCTTTGTCAGCAAGGCATGTAACCCTTTGTACATAGCCAGGCGCAGACCCTGAGCATAAATAAATGAAGCGCTGGCGCCCTAAGTTATAGCATGCATGCTAGGTCGAGTCTCTTCCTTGGTTAGGGTTGCTAGTGCTTAGCGGCGACTAACCCCTAGCCTAGAGGTCGAGTGCACATCTATCTGTTTCTTTTCTGTCCTCCTTTGGTTCGCAGGGCACATGAGCACTTCTGCTGAGTTACTTGGAAGAAAGGAAGCGGACCGGCGTCCCGACCCCGGCAAACCAGAGTTGCCGGGGGCTGCAAGCACAAGGATCCAACCGTGGCAAGACAAGGTTGCCGGGGGCTGCAGATCCAGATAAGTCTTTCATCCTCTATCATGCATTTTGGAACGGAGCTGGGATATGTGAAACCTCATTTTATTTCTAGGCCACCGTGCTCCCCTTTTCTATACCCAAGGATTATCTCCTGGGCCCGGATTTGGTTGTAGTCGCGGTGGCAAGGAAGTAGAACGAGGAGCCTAAGCGCGCTTCATCCCTGCCTCCGCCAAGGGCGCGAGAGTGGTCGAGCGAAGTGGGGGGACAGCAAGGCCTGTTGCCGGGCGGAAAATGTTTATCATAAATTGTAACAAGGATTCGCTCCTTGTCGCGAGGTCTACCCAGGAACGAAAAACCCGGCAAACATCCCTTTTTCATTAAAAACATCCCACACAGGTACAGTCCGTACGGAATGAAAAACATGAACAAGGGGGATTACAAGCTTTAAATTTAACAAGGCCCAAAGGCTTACAGATTAAAAAAGAGATGAGATGCCCGTAATCCCTTTCTTGCCCCTCTCCTCGGGAGGCAGGTCAAGGAGGCGAAAGGGCGAAAGGGGTGCCTAGGCGAGCTACGAGCAGCAGAAAGCACCAAGAGAACACCTCGGTGGCCGCCTACGGGTGGGCCGGTCATGACGGTGCCGGGAAAGGAGCTGGAAGACGAGGCGGCAGGACCGGCAATACGCGATGAAGGCGTCGGTGCCCACGTACTCCGAGTTGACGGCCTTGCTGCCCGCCCTCTTCCTCTTCCGCAGCCTCTCGACGCCAGCCACCCAAGGAGATAGCCCCGAGAAGTTCAAGGAGCTGGCCCCACCCCCGGCAAAACTCTGCCGGAGGAGCGGTCAGGTGCAGATGCTGCTGCTGCCGCACCCGCCCAGGTGCGGGGCGTCCGACGCCTAGTCGGACTCATCCCCGTCATCTGCCCCGCTGTCCTCCTCATCACTTTCACTCGAGGAAGAGCTTCCATCGTTGGAATCTCCATCGGAGGAGCTCTCCACGCAGCACATCGGGCGAGTCCCGAAGTCTCCGAAGACCTTGACAGAGAGCAGGCCGTCCTCCATTAATTTGAAGTAGAGGACGAGCCCCGCCGTCAAGCTGTCGATGCGAGCGAACGTCTTCCACCCACGACGGAGGTACATGACCCGAGGGACCGGGAAGTCGACGTCGACCCGTGTGCCCCCATTCCCACAGCCCCTCATGTGCAATCTGAGGTATTCGGGCGGGTCACGCTCCATCTCCCGAGCAAACGGGGTGGGAAGACGAAGACGGCGACGCGGAGGCCGGCGCAGCCTAATGAAGAATTCGCGGGGCTGGTCTCCAACATGGCCTTCCATTGGGAAAGGCATCATTGGTGGGGGCAAAGCCGGCGCGCCGCCCCGCCCAACTCTTCCCCGAGCACTACGACCTCTGCCCCGGCCTTTCCCACGGACTCGCCCCCTCCCCTTCCCCTTGCGGCCGGCTCCACCACCGCGGGCTTAGGAGGGGGAGGGACGCGCTGTCGAGCGGTGACCCTTGCCGCCACCGTCGAGGGACCAGGATTCCCTTTTCTCCATGGCGAGTGAAAGGAAGAAGCAGAAGAGAGAGGAGATGGATGACAGAAGAGTGCGGGACGCCATCCCACCTTCCCCCTCCTTATAAAGGGGCAGGGTCGGGGCTCGGCCGCCCCGCTCGGCCAATCCAGCCACCAGAGGCGCAGGGAATCGGGACCAACCCGCTACCCCAACCAGCGATGGCCCGGTTTCCCGCCTCCATCGCTTGCCACCCCAAGCGCATGGAGGACGCGTGGCGAACATGCAAATTGAGGGGACAGCTGAGGCAACCTCTCCCCACCCCATGATCATGGGGTGTGGATGCCTTGAAGACCGCGACCCGGCCCCGCGCGGTAAATGAGCCGCGCCTCCACGCCTCCCTCTTTTTATGGGGAAGGCGTGAGCCGCCTCTTTACCACGATGTGACGCATACATGCGGGAATCGCCCCATGCATGCCGCCCACGTCATGCGCACCCCTCCACGCCGCGCGCGGGTCGTGGAAAGCGAAGCGCCTGAAAAGTTTTACTGCGGTAAAAAAAATGCCCCGCCTGCCCGCGCACCATTTTGGGCCCGGCCCAACAACGCATCGCACTTATGTGTGGCCCAGGCCCGGAGGCTCCTGTCGGTGTACAAAAGAAGAGTGCACCTTTGTACCCCTTTACCTATGCACGGGCAGTCGGAGCTGCGGCCGCGGTCACACCAAGCCGAACAGGGGAGGTAAACCAAGGCAAAACCGAAGCCCAAGACAGCCAGAGCAACGCCAAGACCAAGAACGCAAAGAAGCAGAGGGGCGGATCGGAGCAGTTTCCCCTGGCAAGACCCTTGTCGGGGACTGCCTCAGCAGCCTCGGCAAGACTCTTGCCGGGGCAGCACGCCCAAACACCAACAGGGCGAGCCACCCTTGAGCCCACGTCCCCAACACCATCAGCCACGTGGGGCCAGGGCTCGGGAGGCACCTCCGTGGTGGCATGCAGATCTTTGTGAAGACATATTCAAGATTAGATGAGGATAAGAAGACAACGACCCTCGACAAGATCCTTGCCGAGGAGAGCCACGAGCCCCCCCGGCAAGATTCTTGCCTGGGATGACAGCACGCCATGGCAAGACCCTTGCCAGGCCCCCCGGCAAGGCTCTCGCTGAAGACGCCAGCAGGACCACTGCCAGGCCCGCACCAGCCAAGTCTCCACTGCCGTTCGCATGCAGCTGCTAGCCCGAACCAGCTGGGCAGGCACCTGCGTGGCAACATGCAGCTTCCAGGCTAACTCAGCAGGCACCTGCGTGGCGGCATGCAGATCTTCGTGAAGGCCCTACCACCGCGCCACCTCAGCTGCCTGCCTGCCTACATGGCGCCGCACGCATCGCTGGCCAGGGCGCGTGTCGAAGCGAGGAGGAGCGGCGACGGACGGGACGGGCCTCACCGCCGTCCTCGATAAAGCTAGGGGACACCTCAGCGGCGCATTAAATGCAACTTGTCATGTAATGCGAGCGATAAGCTCGCAATACTGTACGCCTTTCCACCTCCTGTATGCCACTGTGGCAGCCCCTTTCATCTATAAAAGGAGGCCCATGGCATACTGGGAAAGGATTCGGCTCTTTTGAACCACGCACTCACCATAGCTAGTTCGAGAGCTCAATAACTCTCTGAAATACACCCACGAAAGCAGGACTAGGGTTTTACGCATCCTCGCGCACTACTAGGAAAAGGCCTACTAGTGGCGCACCAGTTTTGCCTACTAATGGCGCACTACTGGTGCGCCACTAGTACCACGCCACTAGTATTAAGTACTAATGGCGCACCACTGGTGCGCCATTAGTATTAAATACTAATGGCGCACAACTGGTGCGCCATTAGTATCCGCCATTAGTATCTGGTATACTAATGGCGCATCACACCGTGCGCCATTAGTATAGACCAACATGCGCCATTAGTGTGCCTCTCAGGGGGCGATATTTACACATGTGCTTTGCCATACTAATGGCGCACTGTGGGGTGATGCGCCATTAGTATCCTTTGGCATACTAATGGCGCACGTTGGGGTGATGCGCCATTAGTATGAATATTAGGGATTATTATTTTTTTCTTTTCTGATATTTGCACAGATTACAAAATATATTATTGGACAGAATATAGACAGCACCACACAACAACAGCAGATTCATTGAATACAATAGAAGATTAGTCTCCGAATACAATTCATCATATTAGTCTCCGAATTCAAAAGACCGAACAAAGATAGAACATTACAAGTCTCGAGACCGCGAGTAGCGAGTTTGTCTTCACATTACAAGTCGATATCGATCATCTAAACTACCATCACATAGAAGAGAGCTGCGGTCATCGCGATGAAACTGGTCTTCATCCGGTTCCTCCAACGCTCCCTCCTCTCTCCCGCTAGATAGCGCGCGTAACTAGATTCCGCCTCCGCCCTCGTGGTGAACCTGTCCCCGACACTGTCTCCGACACTCCTCCCAGTCGTCGTAACTGTTACCGCTGAAACGGTGAACCTGTCTCCGACACTCCTCCCAGTCGTCGTAGACTCCGGGAACCTTACCCTTGTACATGACATACGACAACATCTCTATGCACTAGCCAAACAACAGACAATACATAAGAAATATATAAGTATGCAACAAAAGGATCGGAAGAGAAAAGCAAGACATTAATAGCACGATTCATGTTCCTACTAATAAATAGCATCGATTACATCTAAGTTGAACGACTGTCCAAACCAAAGAGACATACAAGTTCATTAAAATTTAATTACAACATGAGCTAATCGATGTTTCAAAACTACACATAGCATCACTACTTTCGACTCGACTCATGGGACCGGAGCGTGGATGAAGCCGCCGTCTTTCGTGATGGTCATGACGTCGTGGGCGTTGTCAGCCTGCATTTGTAGCATTGTGTCTATCTCACTGTTGGACGGTTGATATTGGAGGTAGAACTGCCCCGAGGTACGAAGGACATCTTGATGGATGATTTCTACAAACTCCGACTGGATGCGAAAGAATTATTGTCGGATGTCCGCGTCCTAGATTTCTGCCAAGCTTGCGGCGCAATCTTTGAGATTATTTGGTAGCAGAAGGTGATTATGGTCCCGTACGATCGCCCGCATGTGATGGAGGGCGTAGTAGGCATCCTTCTGACCGCCAGGCAGCTGCTTGATGCAGGGGAATGTCGTATTGTGGGTGAACACGTGCCTGCCGTACCTACGAACTGGCCTCTTAAAGGTGCCTCCAGATGCGGCGTAGCCGGGGAGAGCATCATCAAGAACTTTCTTGATATTTGTGTAGTCTATCTTGGAGTCACGGTCTGGGTCGAAATACGTGGCCATGGAATATTTCAGGCTTAAGAGGATGAGTGTGCAATGTGTGTCACTGCACAGAACACGGAAAGTTAGAAAAAATAAGAACGAGCGAAATCTAAGAAATCATATGTTACGGGGCGGTTAGGGGATGACTTACTCGGGAAAGTAAGGCACGAGGAAGTTATCCTTATCTAAGTTTGCCAGAATGACGCCTTCGAGGTGTGAACTCGCGACTTGCCGGTCCCCAGCGCTGCCCAAGATCTTGGCACGCATGTAAAAGGGGTCGACTATCACAATGTCCGGGGTCTTGTCTCTAATGATTCGCATCTCCATACTCAGCGAAAACAGCCGAACGAAGGTGTAGTGCAGCGGATGAAGGTTAAACATAGCAAAGATGTCATCAAACCGCAGGACGAACGTACCCCCGGCGGCGCTATCCACAAAGCCCTTGCCCTCTGGCACCTTGGCCACGAAAACCGGGTATGCCACATCATTCTCTCTGAGACGCCGCTTCTCCAAAGAAAGAACACTGTCATGCTGACTCCGCATAGCACCGGTTGCAGCATTGAGCATATTTGTCGGTAGCATCACCCTACCCGCCACATGCACCCTCCTCGAGATATCCTTAGGTGAAGGTGGTCCGTCCTGAGCACGGATCGTACTCGGTGCCGGCTGGCTCGCACCAGCGCCCTTGTTAGTCTTTCGTTTCCCTCCCTTCTTCTTGATCTGCTGTAATGGGATCGAGTTCTGCTCACAGACCGCCTTCTTGAGCGTGTTGGGGCTGATAATATTTCGCACCTCAGCTATCTGAGGCTCGGTGAAGGCGGCAGCTGGAGGCGTCTCCTGAGAACTGAACGCCAGACGATGCCTGTTGCAATTGGGTTTCTCCGCCGTACCAGCTAGATCGCGATTGTCTTTTTAGGGTTGGGTTCTTGAGAATGAGGCCCGCAAAACTCGTCACCATACTCATGTTAGGCAAAGTACTTATCGACGTTGGTAAATATACCGTGGTCGTTGTCGTCGTCGTCCGGAACCTGTGCCATATGCATGTCCGGATCCTGTGCCATAGGGTTGTCCGGCATGTCCGGTAGTGTTGCGGCGTTCTTGCCATGGCTTGGCGCTGGCACGACTGGCGGTCTTGTCTGTGGGGTGGTGTCCCCCGCCCCCAAACGAATCTGGCTCTTCGGCCAAAGCCGGGGCCACCTTACGCAGGCGCTGAGGGTCATCACATCATCTTCGTCGGCCCCAATGGGTCGAATCGGAGGTAACAACTCGTCGCAGCCTGGCAGCACCCGTACCAGTTCAACCCTATACAAGGTGGGTGGCATCGGATTAACGTGGAACACGTGGTTGCCCGGTTGAACGATTCTGCCCTTGGCGACATCGACCAACTCGCCGCCCATGAAGTGCAGGAGAGTGCAAGGAATGTCGGCGGCGCCCTGCGAAAACATGTAGGGCGTCAGGGATGCCCAGTCAAAGGCAAGGAGATGAAGTCATCTGCCGAGAGGCTTAGTTACCGTGATGCCGTCGAGCTCGGCTAATGTCGAGGCACCGCCAACGGCGGGCGTGCAACTGACGGAGGGGCCGCTTGCTGGCGAGGTGCCGGCCGGCGTACACCTGGGTGCATTAAGCTCCAATGCCCGTGTCGGCGCCGGAGACACGAATACCGCCTCCGCCGGAGACACCAATGGCGTCGCCTGCGCGTTGTGCGAGTTGCTGGCCGTGAAGCTGGGAACTGGGGGAGGGCCCTGTTGGCCGCCCGCAATCCACGTCGTCAGCCCTTGAATCAAGGTAGGCACCATGGCGGTGAGCGTCGTTCCCAGTTGTTGTTGCACTTGCTCTTGGACAATCTCTGGAATCCGCGCCACTTGTGCCTTGAGTTCTTGAACCTCGCACGACTGGCTTTCCGAGCTGGTCGTTTTCTCCTTTCGCCCACCAACGGTATAGTATGACGACCATTTTGTGGACAAGCCTTTGCCGGCCACATGACCAGCTGACGACGGCTTACTGAGCTTATCCTTGTTTTTCATTACGTTCAACGCCCTATTTAAAGGGGTGTCGAAAGGGGAGCTCTGAGACGACCCCGTGCTACTGCTTTCAGCCTCCTGCGGAAGGAATGTGAACCATTTAGAAATTTGGCTTCATTAATTAGAATGCAACCATATGGTGCTAATTACGTGGGGGTGTATTCCTTACCAGAACAAGCTCAAGCGCCCTGGTCTTTGGATCCGTGGTAAGCTCCTTTGTTACCGGGTTCCCCTTGTACCGGGCCCTGACAAAGTTCCTGGTCTGCTTGTCACGGTATATCTTGAAGCGGGGCGGTAGGCCTTGCTCGGCACGCTCCGCGTCCTCCTTGTCCCATATAGGCTCCGCCACTCTGTAACCGCCGGGACCGAGTTGGTGGCCCCTAAGTTCAACTGCCGCATTTCTTTCCCCCACTGACTTGATTCGGAGGTTGCGCTGCTCTCGCACTTGATCTTGAACTCCCTGTAGTCATCTTCGCTGATCAAAGGATATTTCGCCTTGATCTTCTCATAACTATCACCTTTTTCAATCATTGCCTTCACCGTGCTTCTCCAAGTAGATAGGGCCGTGCTCATCCTCGTGAGGGCGGCACTGTTCACTTTATTCCCTGAGAGGCGTGTGTTTGCAAAGTCAGCAGGGAACTTGTATCGTTCGTGCAGCTTCGTGAAGAGGAGATTGCGCAAATTCCCTCGGTCCTTATGCCTTAGGTTCTCGGTGTTGATCGAGATGGTGCTCCGGAGAATGCACCCGAGCTGAACGGAGTACCCCTTGACTAATTCTTTGGGCGCCGTTGGATGCCCGTCGGAGTTCACTTCAGTAAATTCCTCCTTGACGGTGCCGAGCACGCTCGGGCGCCGGTCCTTCCGTTGCCTCTTCGGTTGGCTGCCATCTGTGTGTGCGCCGCCATCATCAGTGGTGGCATCCTTGGCGGGACCATCAGTGGTGTCATCCCCAACGGCACTAGGGGTTGTGTAGTCAGGATCGGTGTCTTCCGCGGTGTCCTCATAGCGGTGAGGTTCTTCCTCCAGCTCCTGGGACAGCTCCCAGAATTGCTTGCTGCCCGAACCGCCGGCCTCATTGTTGTGGGCCATGTTTCGCTCTAAATAGGAAAAAAGTTTTGTCAAAAAGTTGGTTATTGTCAAGGAACAAGATCATGGTCTCATCATTTAGGGTTTGTCAACACCGAGGCATCCTAAAAGCTAAGCTTTTATCATTTAGGGTTTGTCGACGCCGAGGCACCCTAAAAGCCTAAGCGTACATCATTTAGGTTCCCATCGACACCGAGGCACCATAAAAGCCAAGGTTTTATCATTTAGGGTTTGTCAACGCTGAGGCACCCTAAATGCTGAGTTAAGTTTCCATCATTTAGGGTTTATCGATGCCGAGGCACCCTAGGTTGACTGATATATATGGGTATCTTCTAATAATATACCCTACTTAATTAAGGACAAACACCAAGAGACAGTAAACATATCACACTTCTATATGTATAACACAAGAGGCAGTTGATCCTACTTAATTAAGTACTAAGATACCCCGGCCCATGCATTAGTCGCAAGTACCCCATATGTCCTATTTTTAGCAAAGTCATGCTAAAATTCACGGAAAATTTCAGCATGACCTTTGCTGAAAATAGGACATATGGAGTACCCAAATTTGCCGGAACGGAAGTTAATCGACATTCCGGCAAACTCAAGGGCCTCTCGGGGTACCTGCAAAATCATCACGACACGATCGTCGGAGACAAAACCCAGCAAACTAGCAATTGATGGATCAACACGTAAAACATGTCCAATAAGAGCATATAATTCAACAACTCCACTGAAAATGAGAGCTGAAAGATGCAGGGAGCACAAACAGCTCAGAAAAATCAATCCATCTAGCATTTCAGGTTTTGCTAGAAATACCTTTAACATCAGTATCAGTATGATTATAGAGTCAACATCAGTATGATTTATAGAGTCAAATACCTTCAACGAGGGATACAAATAATTTTCATTTTCATATTTTAAGAACTATAAATAAACCATCCAGTAAGTATAATCAAGGTAATCAACCATTCCCATAAAACAAGACAAGTTTTATTCAGTACTGCTAATATGGTTGGAGATTACTATGAACATGTGGCAAGACTACTTTGATAACAAGGGCCACTAGTTGGCCAGTAGTTGAACTAGCAGCTTGGCCATCACTGACGCCATGCACTGTTGTGACAGCTCTTAGCAGTAACCTCCAAGGCTCCGACAACCGACACAGATAACCTGTCTCAAAGATGAGCCTCAAGACAAGCTTCACATTCTACTTTATGCTTCATTGAAGTTCAGAGAACTCTCCAAAAGAAAGGTTCAGGTGCCAATTGGTATCATGTTAAAGCCAACAATGTAAAATGATCTACAACCTTATGTAAAGTGCCAACTCCACAGATTTCTTTTTAACAGCTTTTATATTTATTTCTAGAAGCAACACAACAGGGTTAAACACCAGAATCTTGAGTTTAATTTTTTCCAGAATTTTAGAGGCCCCACAAATTCAGTTCAGGTATTTTATACCATGTTATAGACAATAAAGTACAGAGGTTTAGCCCTGGTCATTAGATTCAGTTTCCTAATCTTTTTGTTTTCTACAAAGATATTCCCAACCTTCATGATGCTGGTAAGAAAAGAGCTACTCTCTGAATCTTTTATCTATTTATACCTGTAAATTAGCACTCTGATGCTGGCCTTGACAAATGATCCCACTATGTTGTTTGCTGGAATCTGCAAAATGATCCCACTATGTTGACAAATGATCCCACTATGTTGTTATACTTGAGCACACTGTAACAAAATCAAAACCACAATAAACAGTGGTCAGATATAATAGGTACAATTACACAAAGCATCTGAATACACACATACTTCATCTATCAAGTATAACTCTGTCAAGCTAAGAAGGTATGAGCTGTTCATGGAAGCCTTTGATCATAATATCTAAAGGCATAGACAAAATCTACAAGCAGTCAACAAAAAGGTCACACGCACCCACTCAGAGGGACATCGTATTTAAATCTAGAAAATGAAGATGATCCATTTCTACATGGAATCAATCAAGTACAGAGCTATGCCACATACTAGGGATATCACCCACACACAAAAAATCAGTGCTTTAGGGATATGAAACAGTTATCTGGTGGGAAGACTGTTGCTGCACTGGCATTGCTGTTGGCCATTCACAATTTCAGGCAATCACCATTCTACATACTGGATGAAGTCGATGCAGCTATCATATAGGCACGGTGGCAACTGGTCTATGATGCTGGTCTGAGGGCAACAACAGCAGAGTTGCAGTGGCAGCAGTGCAGCAACAGCAACGGGATGAGGCTATGGTGCACAGCAGGGGCGCGCGCGACAGGACTAACAGTGGGACGCGGACACGCACGGGCGGCTGCGGGCATGGAGGGCGCGTTCCAGGGCGAGGCAGGGCATGGCCCAAGCAGGCGCGGGTGCGCGCGGGGGGGGGGGGTGCCGCAGGGGCGCGGACGGATGCGGCCAGGGCCGGTGGGAGCGCAGCCAGGAAAGTGGAGAGCGAAGCTCCGCCGCGACGGCCTAGCCCGTGGGACTTCTACGCCGAGGGATTCGAAGGGGAAAGGCGGGTAATCGGCAGAGGGGCTCACTGCAGAGGCACATGGAGGCCCGGCGAGTGACTAGGAGCAGCAGGGGATGCCCAAATCGAGGAAGATCGCCGGCGACCGAAGGTTGAAGACGATCCCGATCCGGTCGAAGCAGAGGCGCCTAACTCCAACAGTCGAAGCAGAGGCGCCTAGCTCAGCGTCGCGTGGCCTGACTGAGCTGAGGTAGAGGCGGTCGTCGTCTCCTCCTCCTCCTCGTCCTCCTCCTAGTCCTCCTCCTCCGGCTCGGGGCGCGGGGGGTGGCGGCGTGGGGAAGCTGCAGTGGTGGGGGGCGCGGGGGCGGCGGCGCGGGGGAGCTGCAGTGGTGGGGGCGCGGGGGCGGCGCCGCAGGGGAGCTGCAGTGGTGGGGGGCGCGGGGGCAGCGGGGGTGGAGTCCGGCGGGGGTCGGGGTGGCGGCGTCGTGGGTCGGGGCAGCGGGCGGGTGGATCTGGCGAGGGAGAGGGACAAAGGGGATCTGGCGAGGGAGAGGGAGGAATTAGCTAGGGGGGAAGCTTACTAATGGCGCACCCCGCAGCGGTGCGCCATTAGTATGGTTTTTTAGATAGCAATGGCGCACCCACGATCGGTGCGCCATTAGTAATCTTTTTTTATATAGCAATGGCGCACCAGCCAGAGGTGCGCCATTAGTAATATTTATTTTATATAGCAATGGCGCACCAGCCAGAGGTGCGCCATAAGTAAATTTTTTTATTATGATTTTTTGTTGCATCTAATAATTTTTTAGAAAATGAATATGAATATGAAACATTAATAAATTTTTTATAAAAACAGTAATAATTTTTTAAAAAATATCATCAAATTTGTTATTTGAAAATATTTATGAATATGAAAAAATATCATCAAATTTATTATTTGAAAATATCATCAAATTTGTTATTTGAAAATATAATCAAATTTGTTATTTGAAAATATAATCAAATTTGTTTTGTTGCAATTTTAGTTGCATTCATTTGTGACGGTGGAGCGGGCCGGGGAGGGCGCGGGGGAGGGTGCGGGGGGTCGTCGGCGGCGGTGGAGCGGGGGAGGGTGCGGCGGGTCGTCGGCGGCGGTGGAGCGGGGGAGGGTGCGGTGGGTCGGCGGCGGCGGTGGAGCGGGGGAGGGTGCGGGGGTCGGCGGCGGCGGCCGGTGGAGCGGGGGAGAGGGTGCGGGGGGTGCTCGGCGGCGAGGGGGACCGGATCTGACGAGGTGGGATAGCGATCGAGATGGAGGGGGATCGAGATCGAGTGTCCATGAAATTTAAAAATATTCATGAGTTCAAAAAGTGCCCATGAAATACAATCAAGAAATGAAGGCTACAATTTAAATACAATCGATCTTAGCTAGCTATCTGTTCACAATCTTCTTGCCCTTATTTTTTGTAAATGGAGTTCTTCTCTTGAACGGACGTCCTTTAGGTAGGGTGGTCCTGCTTGTTCTTGTGGTGTATGCTGATACTTCATCGTCGTCGTCATGTTCCATCTTCGGGTCGCCGTACTTGTCGAAGTCTTGCTCATTGGCGACTCCATCCATTCCGATGATCTTCCTTTTGCCTCTCCTCACGACAACACGACTGGGCTTTGACGGGTCCGTAATGAAGAAGCATTGGTCCACTTGGGAAGCCAGTACCCATGGATCACTTTTCGTGGTGACGTTCGCGCCTGCGGTCTTGGATTTGGCTTCGGGTATAACCATTGTGGTGAAATACCGGTCATCTTTTATGACGCTCTTGGCCCATCTGACACGGAACATCGGGACCTTCTCTCCATCGAAGCTCAGCTCCCAGATCTCCTCGATCCTTCCGTAGTATCTGTCCTTGTCGTTACCGGTGTAGGATTCCATCGTTACCCCAGAGTTCTGATAACCATCGCTCTTCATGTCCTTGTCCTCGGTGTAGAATGTGTAGCCGTTGATATCGTATGCCTCATACGTCATCAGGTTGTGCTCGGCGCCCTGTGACAAGGCGAATATGAGTTGTTCTTCCGCGGAAGAATCCTCATGTAAAGGGTACGACAGAAGCTTCTGCTTGAACCAACGCGTGAAACATGAGTTGTGCTCTTTGATTATATCTCCGTCCGTCCTCTGTTGGCCTCGGTCATTGTACGTCTTCTCAATAAAGGTTTTGTGCTCTACCACCCAAGGATCGACCACGTCTATGTGTTGTAGCGTGACTAGGTTTGCTCTTACAAAGTCGGCGAGTCGACCCTCGAAGTCAACATGCATTTCGCGGCGACCCTCACGGTGACCCCATCCAGCAAGCCTGCCGAGGTGCCTGTTGACGGGCAGACCAACAGGGTTCTCGATGCCTAGATAATTCGTGCAGTAGGAGATACACTCTTCGGTCAGAAAGCCCTTCGCTATGCTTCCCTCTAGACGTGCCATGTTGCGAACGTATCCTTTGATGACACCATTCATCCTTTCGAACGGCATCATGCTGTGCAGGAACGTCGGCCCAAGTTGGACGATATCCTCCACGATATGGACCAGCAAATGCACCATAACATCGAAGAATGCGGGCGGGAAGTACATCTCAAGCTCGCATAGTATCACCACGATCTCTTCCTGTAGCCTTCTGAGTTGCCTCACGGCAACCGACTTCCGAGAGATGACGTCGAAAAAGTTGCATAGGCCAAATAGCGTTTCACAGACGTGCGCATCCATGATCCCACGGATTGCAACTGGAAGTATCTGCGTCATCAGCACGTGACAGTCGTGGGACTTCATCCCGCTGAACTTCTGCTTCGCTGGGTCTAGGTATCTACTTATCTTCCCCGCGTAACCGTAAGGAAGTTTTACTCCTATGAGGCAGGTGAAAAACTGATCGATCTCCTCCTGACTTAGAGTGAAGCACGTGGGAGGGTAGTCATTTCCGGTCTTCTTGGCCTTTTTGCCTTTGCGACGACTTTCCGTGTCCGGCTTCGCCTCATCATCATCATCATCATCATCATCATCATTAGCGTGAAGCTCCTCCCTGATGCCCATTGATTTCAAGTCTGCCCTTGCTTTCGGCCCATCTTTGGTCCTCTCTGGCATGTTGAGCAGGATACCAAGCAGACTCTCGCACACGTTCTTCGTGATATGCCTGACATCAAGGCTGTGAGGCACACGATGGATCTTCCAGTACAGCAAGTCCCAGAAAACAGACCTCGTTTTCCATACCTTCAGCAGCGGCTCTGGTGCCTTTCGCTTCTTTCCCGGCTCTGGCACCTTTTGCTTCTTTCCCAGCAGTGGGCAATCTTTCCAATTTTTCAACAGCCTGTCTATTTCCTCGCCGCTCCTCGTACGCGGGCGTCTTTGGGGTTCGGTTTCACCATCGAACAGATCCTTGCGTTTCCTCCACGGGTCATCGTCGCAAAGCCACCTTCGATGTCCCATGAACACGGTTTTCGAAGACCCAGGATCTCTATCTAGCTGGCGATACGTTGTGTCATCTATGCACCTGACGCATCCAGAAAATCCGTGGACCACCTGCCCCGCGAGATATCCGTAACCGAGATAGTCGTGCACCGTCGTGAGCAGTGCGGCTCTCATAGGGAAATATTCTTTCTCTGCGGCATCCCACGTATTGGCTGGCGTTTTCCACAGCGTGTCTAGCTCCTCTTTCAGTAGCCCCAGATACAGATTGATGTCGTTCCCTGGTTGTTTCGGCCCTTCAATTAGCATACTCATGTGAATGTACTTCCTCTTCATGCACAACCAGAGGGGAAGGTTGTACATCCACACGAACACAGGCCAGGTGCTATGTGTGCTTCTCTGGCTGCCAAACGGATTGACTCCATCGGTGCTTGCGCCCAGCACGATGTTCCTTGGATCCTTCCCAAATTTTGGGTGTTCGAAGTTCAACGCTTGCCACTGGCTCCCATCCTTAGGGTGACTCAGCATCTTGTCTTTTTTATTTATCTCCAGATCAGTTGCGTCATCTTCTCGCTTCTTCTCCTCCCTATCCGCGTGCCAACGCAGGAGCTTTACTACCTTAGGGTCCGCGAAATACCGCTGCAGACGAGGAGTGATCGGAAAGTACCACACCACTTTTCGAGGAGCTTTCTTCCTCTTCTTGTATCGAGTGACGCCGCACACCGGACATATGGTAGACTCCGCGTGCTCGTCCCGATAAATGATGCAATTGTTCAAGCACACATGGTATTTCACGTGCGGTAAATCGAGAGGACACACGATTTTCTTTGCCTCCTCGAAACTGGTCGGGCACTTGTTCCCCTTGGGAAGACGTTCGTGCCAGAATGACATGTTCTCATCGAAGCATGCGTCGGTCATTTTGTGTTTTACCTTCATCTCCAGAGCCATGAGCGTTACTTTCAGGCGGGTATCCTCGGGCCTGCATCCTTCATACAATGGAGTAACCGCGTTTGCTCTTGCGTTATCCGTCTGCTTGAGAAGCAGCTCTTGAATATGAGGGTCCTGCACCCAGCCCATGGATGGTCCATCGTCGTCTGCTCCGCCGGCATCTTCATCTTCATGATCATGCCCTTCGTCTGCTCCGGCATCTTCCTCATCATCATGTCCGGCATCTTCTACATGATGACTGTGTACAGCATCACAGTCATGATCATGTCCTGGAGATTCTTCGTCTTCTCGCCCGCCCGAGCCGCGGTGGTTGTCTTGTTGCCCTTCCTCATTTCTTGCCCGGCCCCCATGGACGACTTCATAGTCATCTTCATCACCTTGCCACCGATAGCCATCCATGAAACCACGCAAGAGCAGGTGGTCCCGCACCTGCCCGGAATCCGGGTCCGCAATAAGGCTCTTCAGCTTGCATCTTCGACACGGACATCTTATCTCCGTCTTGTTCTTTCGAAGCATCTCGGCCTTCGCGGAGCTCAAAAACCTATTCACGATGCCTTCGGTCATCATGCGGACAATGGTCGCCTGCGGGGTAGAGCAAAACGATATTTTAGAACCAAGACAAAATTTGGCATGACTTTCCCTAAAAATAGGACCAAAAGAATGCATAGTGCCAAAATTCTCGCCGAAACGGAAATGAATCAACATTCCGGCAAAATATTGGCAACTATCGCATTTCAAATACCGGTACCTGCAAACACAAACATATATGCAACACCACAAACATATGCAACACCACAAACATACATAGATCTAGCTAGGCCATAAAAAGTGCATGTGCACGTTGTTGGAGGGAGAACAACATAAAGATAGCTTCGCCCTTACTTACCTATTAAGAAAAGGTAATTTAACCACTTAATTTGGATGAATCTATGGTGCAAATGAGGTGAGGAGGAGGAGGCAGCCGAGACAAGCTTGGAGGAGGAGGTGGAGAGAATGAAGTGGGGAAAGTGAGTGGGTAGGTGTGGCTGTCCAAAATATCTAGCTGGTCCCAGGTTACTAATGGCGCACCACCTACAAATGCGCCATTAGTAACCCTGGTTACTAATGGCGCACCTGCTGGTGGTGCGCCATTAGTAGTTTTGCAAAAAAATAAAAAAAATATACACTAATGGCACACCAGGGCACAGTGTGCCATTACTAGTTTAAACTAGTAATAGCGCACTATACCCTGGTGCGCCATTAGTAGTTTTGCAAAAAAAATAAAAAAATATATAGTAGTGGCGCACTATGTGGCTGGTGCGCCATTACTAGTTAGAACTAGTAATGGCGCACTGTGCCCTGGTGCGCCATTAGTATGTTCGGAAAAATAAAAAAATTGTTACTAGTGGCGCACCGTGTGTCTGGTGCACCATTAGTGTCTTTCACACTAATGGCGCACCAGCACATGGTGCGCCACTGCTATATAGTAGAGGCGCACCACATGTATGGTGCGCCATTAGTGGCCATTTCATCTATAGCCCTTTTCCTAGTAGTGGTGGCCCGAACCTAGGTAAGCGATCCTTGTGCTGACTACTGATCCTACTCTTCTCGCAACCCTGCGCCCCGGCAACCGTAGTAGGGATTCTTGTGATCCCATAGGTGTCGTTCCACACCGACAAAGTTACTACGAGATTTAGTCTGAATAAGCACAAAATAAATCATGACGGCTATAGCAGAGATTAAACTAATCATGTGGACTAGCATAGTAGATGAATATATCGAATCTAGGACACAGACTAGAAACATGAATTCTACCACGATTTCGAACAGGAAGGAAAGAAACACATACGGTGCAACGAGAGCAGCACTATTGGCGTTGAGGTTGTCGCCCATGTCGTTGAGGAAGAGGTTGCCGAGGTCGTGGAAGAAGTCGTCGTCGGTACAGTCATCGCTGCCAGCAGTCGTGAGACTGCGCTCCCCAAATTTCAACAGCGCCCGCCGAATGGAGCGCATTAGGGATTGGCTATAGGGGACATTGCGGCCGCCGAATGGAGCACAGGAGTAGCCCACGAAGCAGTAGATGGTGCTCCTCCCTAGTCTGTACTCTTATCTCTATCTCTACTACTCTTCTTTGTTTTTTATAATATACTAGTAGTAGCTATCAAATCAAATAGTACTACGCCGTCCGCTGCACGCCCGGCTGAACACGCCTCCTCGCCTCCATCAAACCCCTCTGTTAAACCCGCATAACTAGCTCTAGCTAGCTCCATGAAGGAAATATGCCCTAGAGGCAATAATAAAGTTATTATTTATTTCCTTATATCATGATAAATGCTTATTATTCATGCTAGAATTGTATTAACCGGAAACATGATACATGTGTGAATACATAGACAAACAGAGTGTCACTAGTATGCCTCTACTTGACTAGCTCGTTGATCAAAGATGGTTATGCTTCCTAGCCATAGACAAAGAGTTGTCATTTGATTAACGGGATTACATCATTAGGAGAATGATGTGATTGACTTGACCCATTCCGTTAGCTTAGCACTTGATCGTTTAGTATGTTGCTATTGCTTTCTTCATGACTTATACATGTTCCTATGACTATGAGATTATGCAACTCCCGTTTACCGGAGGAACACTTTGTGTGCTACCAAACGTCACAACGTAACTGGGTGATTATAAAGGTGCTCTACAGGTGTCTCCAAAGGTACTTGTTGGGTTGGCGTATTTCGAGATTAGGATTTGTCACTCCGATTGTCGAAGAGGTATCTCTAGGCCCACTCGGTAATGCACATCACTATAAGCCTTGCAAGCATTGCAACTAATGAGTTAGTTGCGGGATGATGTATTATGGAACGAGTAAAGAGACTTGCTGGTAACGAGATTGAACTAGGTATTGAGATACCTACGATCAAATCTCGGGCAAGTAACATACCGATGACAAAGGGAACAACGTATGTTGCTATGCGGTCTGACCGATAAAGATCTTCGTAGAATATGTAGGACCAATATGGGCATCCAGGTTCCGCTATTGGTTATTGACAAGAGAGGTGTCTCGGTCATGTCTACATAGTTCTCGAACCCATAGGGTCCGCATGCTTAACGTTCGTTGATGATATAGTACTATGAGTTATGTATGTTGGTGACCGAATGTTGTTTGGAGTTTTGGATGAGATCACGGATATGACGAGGAACTCCGGAATGGTCCTGAAGTAAAGATTGATATGTGGATAGTAGTGTTTGATCTCCGGCAAGGTTCCAGAATCCATCGGAAGGGGTTCCGGATGTTTCCCCGAAATGTTTGGGCATGAGAACACTTTATCCGGGCCAAAGGGGAAAGCCCACGAGGTTTTTGGAAAGCGCAAAAGGAAGTTTTGCGGAGTCCAGGGGCCAGACGCCAGGGTCCCTGGCGTCTGGGTCCAGACGCCAGGAACCCTGCCGTCTGGCACTGGAGTCCGAGAAGGACTCTTGCCTTTCGGGTGAAACCGACTTTGTGGGGGCTTTTACTCCAAGTTTTGACCCCAAGGCTCAACATATAAATAGAGGGGTAGGGCTAGCACCCAAGACACATCAAGAAACACCAAGCCGTGTGCCGGCAACCCCGTCTCCTCTATTTTATCCTCCGTCATTGTTTTCGTAGTGCTTAGGCGAAGCCCTGCAAAGATTGTTCTTCACCAACACCGTCACCACTCCGTCGTGCTGCCGGAACTCATCTACTACTTCGCCCCTCTTGCTGGATCGAGAAGGCGAGGACGTCACCGAGCCGAACGTGTGCAGAACTCAGAGGTGCCGTGTTTTCGGTACTTGGATCGGTCGGATTGGGAAGACGTACGACTACATCAACCGCGTTGATATAACGCTTCCGCTTATGGTCTACGAGGGTACGTAGACAACACTCTCCCCTCTCGTTGCTATGCATCACCATGATCTTGCGTGTGCGTAGGAAATTTTTGAAATTACTACGTTCCCCAACACTCCAATGGGCTGTGTTGCCACATAACCACCAGATGGTTTGATTGAGCTCAGTCGAGATGGTTTAGTAGGAGAATGTGGATATTTCTCAAAAAAAGAACACGTGGAAAAAGTGAAGCAACGTGCAGCTCTTTTTAAATGAACGTACAATTTTATGGCATGAATACTACTTCCTGCTTTTACAATATTGAACTAATATCGGCATTTATACATCACTATAATTTCTTTTTCTTTCAATCTATTAGCACATATATTACTTCATTTCCCTTTTACCAAAATCACTCTGTTATATTAATACATGCCTTGCACATGTATACATACTAGTAAATGTAGGTTTTTGAATGCGGCGAGGAGGCGGGTATAGCTGGGAGTGCAGCGGGCGGCGCCCTGGGCTGGCGCGCTGCTTCAAATGGCGGATGAGAGGTCGCGTCCGTCCTGACCCCCTTGACGGTGCACGTCACCTTGTGTCCAGATTTGAGATACCACGTGTACCAGATGAATGACTCCAAGCTCGACCACAGTGATGCAAGAGGTGCGAGCCGAGGAACACTGTTGGAGACACCCTCCTCGTCATCCTCTGAGTCCTAGAAGATCTCACCCACATCATCATTAGGCATGCAGCCGCCTTCATAGACAACATGCACAGAAGGAGTAGAGGCGACTGGGGATGCACCACGTCGTGGGCACTCCATACGTGCTCGTGTGCGTGCAGCGTGCATGCTTTTCCATCGGTGCTAGCTGTAAGGCCGAGGCTGCGGTCGTCTTCGTCACCGGCTTGTCGTTGAGCAACGATGGCAAAGAGGTGCTGCAAGAGATGCGTAGGCGCTGTTGTGTGCGAGCTTCTTCAGAGCATGACGAACTGGACGTCACCACAGATGGCGCACGCCTCCATGCAGCCGAGTGTGTGCGTATGCATGTGTTATTCACGTGCATTCTGCGGCCGAGTGTGTGTGCATGCATGTGTTGTGTATGTGCGTTGTGTGCTCCGTGCTATGCGCGTTTGTGCATGAGTTGGATCGGCATGAGTTAGTGCGTTGGCGTGTGTACATGCGTGGCTGCATGCATCCTGTACATGTGTGGCTTCTTGCATGGTTATCAATATAAACTAATAAAATACCTTCAACTTAGCATCCTGATGTATCGTCTCTACTGGTTAGCGAAGAGTTCATGTTCTTTTATTTGTTTATAGGCAAGCAGGCGGCAAAAAACAGGGGAAAACATGCAAGGTTCCTTGTAGACGCTCCAGCGCGAGGTTCCTTGCTCCTTCTCGGTCATGAGGAATTTATGTTCTTCCACTCTTTTTTTTACGTGAGCTTTATTCATCCTTTTGCCAACACACGAGACATCTAGCATGAAGGTGCACGTGTCATGCAAGAAAATGGAGATAATCAGATAAGCAGTGTGTAAGTGAGTCGTGCACTTCGATGGCACCTACTCCCATACGCAATATTTTTTCTCCTCGATGGCACGTGAATATTGCACGTACTCAACGACGGAGCACGGGATGGTAGCCATGACATGGTCAGCTCTTTTTTGGAGAGAGTACGTACTAAATAACTTTGATGTGTCCCGTTAACTCGCAGAACGACGAGAAGCTTGCTTACTAGGCCTCCTCCCTCGCCAACGCATGCGTGGTGGCTCTCAGCACGAGGAGAAACTTTTGCTTACAAGCGGTGGACGTGCAGCAGTTCATTTGGTGTCAGATTGCCAGAAGTACTATTGTAGTATCACCATTATTGTTCGACTTCCGGAAGAGGCGAAGAGCCAAGCGCAATGCTAGCCATAGTGGGAGTAACATAAGTAGGAGTACCTCCTTTTTTATTCTAGAAACAACCACACACGAATATTGGACGGTAGCAGCACAGCAACTGAATCAAAAATCGAAACCTTCCTGCCCGGTGCCAGCTGAGCCCGCCGCTCCACATTGATGGCAAGTTAGGGCGACGTGACCTCTCAATGCTTCTATGTTGAAGCGGCGCGCCGACCAAGGGCAGCGCCCGCTGCATGCCCGGCATTTCAGACTACACATACTTTGTGAGACAAAAGGTGGGGCCATTATTAATGATATAGTATTATACTAAAGAGACTAACTATTGTAAGCAGGCTACGTATTAGGTTGGTTCTAGATGATGTGTCAACTTCATATAGCCGGGTGTTGGCTATACTATTAACCATGCTGTGAGTTGGAGAATTTATTAAGTCATTAATTAATAATTAACGGACGCCATAATTACTCAGTCGTTTCTGATTCTTTAGGATAGTGGGGCTATTATTGACTTGGATGTGGGGTTTGGGCCAAAGGCCTGCTATTATACTACTTGGTCTTACTCGCACGACCGACCTGACAGGCTCTACCCTAGCCGCCGCTATATCATATGGTTTCGCACCATTCCAGATCTTAGCGCCGCCATGCAATTCTTCTCCATCCCTCCTTCCGGTGTGCACCGCGAGAAGGGACAGCAATCCTCCGAACCCTGCCTTTCGTGATCCTGTACGGGAGAGGGGCGATCAGGTTTTTGGGGAGCACACTCCTGTGACTGCTGCCAGCGACGACTTCCTCAATGACAGCCTTCTGCCCTGACCTCGGTAACCTCTTCATCAATGACATGAGTGACAACATCAGCCACAGCGGTTCAGCTCCTGCTGTACAGTATGCGATTCTGTCCTGCTGGTTTAGTCCGCATCATTACTTTGATCTTAGCAATTGTTGTCATGATCTATTTACTGTTGATTCGGATTACATCTCATATAAATTGCTCATAGATTCAACAATCCAATCCAAAAACCTAATTATAGGCAATTACTCCGAGTGGTTTTGCTGCGCTTTTGAAGCCACCAACTTTTAAGGGGGTGCAATATAAAAGGTGGCGCACAAGAGTAGTATGTTGGTTTCGGATCATGTACTGCTATGACGCCACTAAGCGTAAGCCTGAGGGCGATCTTAATCCTACACAGCAGGAAGCTTTTGAGAACATGGATACCCTCTTCAAACCCGCCCTGCTGAGTGTTCTTGACGATTCCATTGTGGATTCATATATGTCGTTCCATAGTGGCAAAGACATGTGGGCTATGCTCGAGGCCACGTTTGGGGCCTCCGGCGCTGGCAACGAGTTGCACGTCATGGAGCAATTCTATGACTACAAGATGACTGATGAATGCTCTGTTGTTCAGCACACTCATGAGATACAGTCACCCGCTAAGGAACTTGAGTACTTCAAGTGTGTGTTGCCGGACAAATTTGTTGCTGGGACCATCATTGCAGCTTCCACCTTCGTGGAACGATTTTGCTACTTCTCTGAAAAACAAGAGACATGAGTTTTCTGTTTTGGATCTCATTAGCACTCTTCATTTTGAAGAAAAGGCGAGAGCAAAAGACACACGTGCTTGGGTCGCTGAGGGAGCTTCTAGTGCCCACATGGTACATGAGAAGAACTTCCAGCCCAACCAGCCCCAAAACAACAAGAAAAAATCTCAGGGGAAAGGCGATTTTGATGCAAAGAACAAGCCGTCACATTCTACCAACTTCAAGAAGAATTCTCATAACGGGAAGGGATACAAACCTCAATTTTGGTAGCACCGCACAAAACATATATGGCTGCCCGTACCTGCTGTCAGCTAACCTCATGGTGCTCCAGGTATTCCTACATTCGTAACTAGGTACAATCACCACCGCAAGATGAAATAAGCCTATTCGTACATTGACTTGCTGATTGCAGTGCGGAACGATCCTGTCATGTGTGGAGTAGCAAACAAGCAGTGCAGCCGAAAGTGGAAATCAACTAAGGACTTATGAAATTATATATAATCTTCCTCAAGCAGGTCAGTATCCCCTTCGTCCAGATGATCATGTTTTGTCATGCCGAGCTATTGATATGTGCTACTGTTTTGCATCACCGTGTAAGTATAGTTATTGTTTTCCTATCTTTTCAGATTCAGGACAATGAAAATGACTTCAGGGGAACTGCACAATATGGACTCATGTTGAGCCATCTTTATTACCTCATGTGTTTGCTGCAAATGTGTCAGCATCAATTGCAAGATGAGGCAGCTAGCTAGCTGTGGAGTTGCCAACATGCTCAAAGTGATCGCAACATTGAGAAGAAACAAGCATGCCTAGGAAATTAATGCGTGCGCAGGGAGGCCCTTTGCTCAGAGAAGCATCGACCGATTTTCTTTATTTCCACACCTTCTCACAGCTTTGTATTGGTTATAGTATGGTGAATCATTGAGATCCATAAACATGCTGACCTTTTGTTCTTCTGAATGTTAGTATGCATACCGTATCTTCTGAAGCTTAGTTTAATGTAAATGTTGACTAGCCTGTGAACGGTCACAATCTAGTAAGTATATTGTAGGCGTGTTATTTGACACCTCACTTTGCCGCGCTACGCGACCAGTATGAGTGTCTGCATCCAGTACCCCATCCTCTAATTTGGTGGATGCCAAGTTGAAAAAGGTTATCGATGAGTAGCCATAAGCTGGAGGCATCTCTTTTTTTCTTTCGAATGGGCAATAAGTTGGAGAGTGTCTCGGGCTGCCTCTAGCACAAGGCCCTCCAGTACAAAACACGGGCAGCCGACTGGGCCGATACAAAAGCCTATCCATCTTAAAGCCCATCTTTTTTGTGTGAGAAGCCCATATTTCTTGAAGAGGGGGCGATCCCAGGAAAACCCTCCTTCCTCCTCACTTCCACTTACGCTTCCATCTTGCCCCAATTCCCCCCACTCCCCATCTCCCTCACTCTTCCAGAAAAACCATGCTCACCTTCTTCCTCACTCGTACAGAAAACGCCTGCTCCTCTTCTTCCACTCCTACAGAAAACAACATCCCTCCTTCTTCCCCACTCGCACTGCCACTAGGCTCATCTCTGGGTACTCTGCTCAAACCCATGAGCTTGGCGCGACGCCCACAAGGAAAATGGAGTCGGCTGGCCCCAGCACCATGAAGATGAGGCTCCCATCAGCGGCGACGCCGGTTGTAGATCCCGCACCCGGCATTGCGGGGAGAAGCGGCGAGCCCCCCACCCGGATCTGAGGAACTGGTAGAATCTCCGGTGGACCGCATCAGCGATCTCCCGGACGTCATCCTTGAGGAGATCATCTCGCTTCTCCCCACCAAGGATTGCTACCGCACACAAGTCCTCTCAACTCGGTGGCGCCCTCTATGGCGCACCGCGCCCCTCAATCTCGACTGTCGTCAGATATCTGTCCTTCCTAAATTTGATCTCCTCAGAGCCATCGTCTGCTCTCACCAGCAGGGCCCCATTCAACGCATCTGCATCCCGACATGCTACCTACTGTCCATACCCGGCACGGTGGACGCTTGGCAGACATCCCCTGAATTCGGAAAACTCCAGCAGTTTGAGTTCTACCATTACCACGAAAGTTTCATACCACGAACATACCAAGAATTCATGCCCACACCACCGTTGTCCATCTCGCGGTTTTCCTCCTCTCTCCACACTGCCACCTTCGCCCGGTGCCATCTACCAGACGATCTGGTACAAATGCTTTGACTCCCGCTGCTAAAAAGACTTTCGCTTGTGGTGGTTTATCTGTCAGAGGCCTCACTGCACAGCATCATCCACTCCAGTTGCCCTGCCCTGGAGCGCTTTTTGATTGTTTTGGGAATAGAAATCCCTATCAGTTGTCTCCAGATAAAGTCGCCTCGCCTTAAAAGCATTGGGATTTGTTTTGAAGGACAACAACTCATCACCGAATATGCCCCTTCACTTGAAAGGTTGCTCCTTGATAATTGTTATAAACCTTTGCAAATAACTGTTGTCTCTGCGCCCAAACTGGAGACCTTGGGTGTAATTCGTGACCCGTTTAATGATCCCAAGAAGTTGGTGTTTGGCTCCTCACTTTTTCAGGTACCGTATATTATCATCTACACATTTGTAATCAGAAGCTGCATTTTTCATTTGTGCGCATAAGTTTTATATCATCTTGGAGTACAATTTGGGTACTAATATTATGTTATATGCTCAATGAAGAGTTCGTCCATGGATAGCCTATCAATGCTGCTGGATTCTATCAAGATCTTATATATCAGAATGTATAGTTATGATCTGAACATAATTATCGGGTTGCTACGATGCTTTCAGTCTCTGGAGAATATATATATGGAGGTGATGATTTCATGCACATTCAAAGACTTTATATATAGTACTAGAATTAACCCTTCATCTATTGCTCTTTCGTCATACTCTTTTTTCAGACCTTAACTGTTTTCAAATCTTCATGTCTACTTAGGTACTGCAAGCACATGGACAAAAACGTATAACCAATTGGTGGCATAATAAGCACCAGGATTTTCTCAATTCTCATGACATTCGTTTGAGGACAATAACGATGGAAGGATATGCATCCAACCAGGCAAACAGAAGCTTTGTCACATTCTTCTTGTTGAATGCGAGGTTACTATTGTCCCTGAGGCTTAAGTTTTACCGCAAGAGATTTCTCACGGACGGACACGTTGAAGAGCAAAAAAGAAGTTGCAGGTGGACAAATGGGCTTCTAAACGTGCTCGGCTTCTATTTACCACAAGTTGTAGTCATCGTGCAATAAATTTTTATGCACAAGATGTTAATTTTATGGATCAGACCGATCCATTTGTTTGTGACTGCGAAAAAGAGTAGTTGGGTTAGATGTTACTGCCATGTTCAATCTGGGTTTTGTCTAAAAATTTGATGAACACTTAATCCTTGGGCTTTTTGTACCATTTGTAAGCTTGAGTTCCATGTTGTTTCCCTCGTACTCCCCTCCACTTGCCACTACACTACCGCATCTTCCATTGCTGCTGTTCCTTCCCGTCCAAGGCCTCGCCGTCGTTCTCCACCTTGGTTCGACCGCTGTGCCCGCCTCCGTCTGGCATTGTCAACATGGTCAACAACCAAGAGGAATCAGGAGATGACTGTACGTGGAGAGGCTGACAGTAGGGACCCACCAGGGTCATTACATTACGCAAGCAGGTGCCTCGTTATTACAAGCCCAAAAAATACTTCCTCCTAATTCATCACTGCTAGAAAAACACGCAAATGTCTTAAAAGGTCAAATGACCCCTGAAATTTTCCAAAATTTGACATGACAGTTGTATTAGTACTACAAAATTTCTCATTCATTTAAAACACCATCCGTTGCCCCTTTACTCCAAATTAGTCTTTCATAGCTAATAAAAAAATATGTTTAACATCACACAGAGTTGTTTTCTAGGAACCGTTTGTGATGAAAATATCTGGGTCTATTTAAGTCTCCCTCCTTAAGCTTCACCGGCTCGTCTGCTCCTGTGCCGGCAACCCTCGAATGCATGAATCCAATCCCCATTCCTACACCCCCTTCTTGAAAAGATGACGCCGTGGAAACGCTTCGTAAAGGCCCGTATGATGGCCGCGTCCCCCCCCCCCGAGCGCCGCCGCCTACGCCGAGAGTGTCGCCGCGTCCGCATTGAGCGCGGCCGCTTACACCGAGAGGGCGTCTGCGGCAGCCGTGGCAGCCGAGATTGTTGCAGCTGCTGGTGCGACGGCGGCTACAAACGCCGAGAGCACTCAATCTGCCATCCGTGCCGCCGATGTCGCCCTGGCCCGGGTTGAGGCCATCCACGCCAAGATATTCCAGGGCACCTCGGACTCCAGCATGCAACCCATGTCTGAAAAGGCGGCAGTGGCCATGGAGCACCTGCTTCCTCATGAGGTCGCCGAGCGGGAGCTGGAGATGCAGGAGGCGGCGGAGATCGAGGAGCGTCGGGAGGGGGAGTTGTGCGTGGCTGAGGTCGAGGTAGAGAATAGTCTGTCCGTCGAGGAATCGGCGGTGGAGTATCAACGTGATCTCTGGCGCAGCCACTACTACGAGTACTACAACCTTGAGGGTGGCGCCGACGATGAGGATGAGGACGAGGACGCGGTCGACTTCAGCAAGGGGGATGCGGAGTCCACCAACGGCATCATGTCGCCAGGACAAGTCATCCACGTCTCATCTCACACAGGCAATGCATAGGCCGGTGCGGCTGCGGATTTCTTAAAATTACACAACGAGCGGATAACACCAAGGACCCAGCAGCTCGCCCAGTTGTTTTTTTAGTTTCAGAGACAGAGCTCAACTGTGCGTTGTGGGTGGGTTGTGGCCCGTCTAGCCCACGCTTACGCTTTTATTTAAGCACATGACGAGCCCAGTTGATATCTTTTTTCTTTCTGAAAATGGCTAGCCCAGTTCTTTTTTTGGAGAACACCAAAACCGAGGCCTACTTGCATTTCTCAGCCCTGGTGGGCAGCAAATCTTTCAAGACGAGGAGGGAGGGATGTAAATTAGTAAGAAATGGGATTCCCCAGAAAATGGGCTATAAGTTGTAAGAAATGGGCTGTAAATTTTTAAACCAAAGCCAACCGACAATTACATTAAAATACTCCCTCTGTAAAATAATATAAGAGTGTTTAGAATACTAAAGTAGTGATCGAAACGCTCTTATATTAGTTTACATAGGGAGTATCATTTTTTCTGGATTTCTCTACTCTCTACTCTTATAAAAACCAAAGCCACCTGGCAATTACATTAAAAGATTGTCTTTTCTCCCGCAAGATAAACTACTCATACAAATGCATCTTCATGTTCAGTGCAACGCACGTGCATCTTGCTAGTTAAGATTTTAAATTTCATTCAATTTTTCGCGGAGAATTGTTTTTTCAATTTTATTTTGATATAACTTTTTAAAAATTATTTTTAACGCGACTCGAAATTTCATCATTAAAAGAGTTTGGACCCCATGGAAATATGAAAATTTTCGTTGAATTTTTTAGAAGTGCCCAGAATAGAGAAAAGTATGTTTTTGGTTCCTCAAGTTCCCACAAAGTATAGACATGATCCCTCAAAATTTTTTGGTATACATTTGGTCCCTCAAGTCTCAAAACCGGATAAGCTTGGTCCTAAACCAGATTTTGAGCATGTTGACCGGGTTTGACCGCCACAAAACCGCCTGATGAATAGTAAGTTTGAAAAAAACTTCAAAAAATGACAATTTTTTTGCAAGAGCCCGTCCGATCTCATTTCAGGACAAAATTTTCATCGCACCTTGCGCACTTAAGCTTATTGGACCCCAAAAAGTTTCATAATTTTTTGATTTTGTTTTGATTTTTTTCGAATTTACTATTCATCAGGCAGATATTTTTGTTTTCTTTTTGCCACGAGCTCCTCGCGTGCCGAAAGAACTGAAATTTTGTTCGCATCTTGCGCATGTAAGCATATTCGACCCCAAAACATTTCAGATTTTTTTGAAGTTTTTTTTTCGAATTTAATGTTCATCGGGCGGTTTTGTGGCGGTCAAAACTGGTCAATATACTCAAAATCTGGTTTAGGACCAAACTTATCCGGTTTTGAGACTTGAGACCAAATGTATACCAAAAAATCTTGAGGGACCAAGCCTATACTTTGTGGGAACTTGAGGGACCAAAAACATACTTTTCTCCCCAGAATATATGGTCTGTAATGCTAATAAAAAGAATATGGGTTTCAAATATCCTTAAGAATTAGCAAATGGGCTGTAAATGATTGAAAATAATGGCTAATGGGTTGTATGTTGTTTTCCACATATTTGGAGGCCGACTCTGGGCCTACTAGGTTGACGATGACGCTGCCCTATTTTTTTTTGACGCGTACGCAAGGCTTTGTCAACTAAGTCCACAGTGAGCAGTTATTGTTGGATGTCCATCCAACGGCCGCCGTGCTTCTTCGATCTTTGATCTTCCTGCTCCAGCCGCCCAAACCAGCGTCAGCGGGACTGCCTGCTCCCTCCTCCCGGTGGCTGGCTGTGCTGCCGCCAGGCCATCCTTCTACACACCCGCACATCCTGCTATTTTCCAGCGACGTCAGCCTCACCCTGCAGCCGACCAGTGAGCGCTCGTACACCCCTCAGCATGGGCATCCGCTGCGGTGGCTTCGCCGGCTCCAAGTCATTCCCTTCCTAGGCCTCGCCCTCGTCCACTGCATTTGTGCTCTCGGCGCGGCGAGGTCAACATGGTCAACAAACAACAGCCATCAGAAGAGGCTGACAGTAGGGGTCCACACAAGGAAATGTGTCCTTATTACACGCAAAAGAATGATTCCTCCACCTGACAGCTGGGACCCACTGGAAGGGCCTTTGTATTTCTTAAAAAAACATTCCCCCAGCTGTCAGCTTGGACCCACCAGCTATATCTTTGCACACAAGGAAGTGCCTCGTTATTACGCAGAAAAAAATGAATACTCCCCTTGCTAGCTGGGACCCACCATTGTGGGAGGCTGACTTGTGGGCCTACTAAGATGACGGGGACGGAGGGCTTTGTCAACTTAGTCAATATGAACGATTCTAGGACCCACCAGGGACCATACGATGTCCATCCAACGGTCGTAGTGCTTCTTCAACCTCTGGTCTTCTTGCTCCAGCCGCCCAAGCAAGCGTCGGCCGTGCCGTCGGCTCCTGCCTCCCGTGTCCGGCTGTGCTGCCACCGCTGGCCATGCCATGCCTCTATACTCACCCACACCTCCTGTTATTCTCCGGTGACGGCAGCCTCACACCGTAGCTGAAGCAGTCAACCCATGTATTCCCCTCCGCGTGGGCATCCACTACCGCGTCTTCCCCAGCTCCGCGTCATCCCCTTCCTAGGCCTCGTCGTCGTCCACCGCCCTGTTGCTCTCGGCGCGGCATGGTCAACGTGGTCAACGAACGACTTCGATCAGAAGAGTATTGTACGTGGAGAGGCTGACAGTTGGGTCTATGGCCGCAACAAGGAAGTGCCTCCTTATTACGTGGAAAATAATGATTCCTCCACCGAACAGCAAGGACCCACCGGACGGGCCACCGTATTTCACGAAAAAACGTTCCCCCTGGCTGCTGGGACCCACCAGCTACATCTTCGCACACAAGAAACTGCGTCCATATTACAGGCAAGAAAATGATTCGCCCCTCTGACTGCTGGGACCCACCAGCTACATATTCGCACGCAAGGAAGTGCCTGACAGTCGGGACCCACCCGGTCGAAGCGTACGTAGCGTTGTCATTCTTGCCGCGAACGTGTACGTACATACTGGTCGATCGGTATGTTTGCAGGCTGCAGCAATGAACCATGGCCGTGTAAGGAAGGGCACGTGTGGTAGTAGAGGCACGCACGTGTGGTAGTAGAGGCGCGCACGTAGCATGTACACGTACGTACAGCGGACAGTGTGCTAGAAAGTAAATACGGCCACGTACGTACATACAGGCGGGGTCTCGAACGCCTACTCGCGCATACGTACGGCCAGGGCTCGTGTACATGGCTGTGGCCAGGTCAGAACAGAGAAACTGCGTCATCGTCGTGTTCATGGGGAGGCAACGGATTGCGTCGTGTTAATTGGGAGGCAACGGAACTTGTGCTGTTCATCGGGAGCCAACCGGCTTGCACGGAACATGCGATGGAAACGAGGCCTGGCGTACCGCAGAACGGAGGAAACGGCCTTGTGTTCGACCGGCCACGGTGGAAACGGGATCCTGTTCATGGGGGGGGGGGGGGTCTGGCATACCGCAAAATGGAGGAAACAGACCTCCTACGGTCGAAACGGGGTCCTGTTGATCGGGAGGGGTGTGGCGTACCGCAAAATGGAGGAAACGGACTTGTGTTGGAGCGCTACGGTCGAAACTGGGGTCCTGTTCATTAAGAGGGGTGTGGCGATACCGCAAAATGGGACTCCAAGGGATACAGTTCATCTCCATCGTTGACCTCCTCCACACTCCACGAGCTACTGTTCATCCACCGTCGACCTCCTCCAGCCTCCACCTGTGACTGTTCATCCACGAGCTCATGTTCATCCAGCCTCCACCGCATGCTCCTCCACTGGCTATTGTTCAACCAGCCCTCTCCACAGGGACTTGTTCAACCACCCCTCCATGGGATATTGTTCATCCAGCCCTCCCCCGGCTACTATTCAACCAGCCCTCCACCGGCTACTGTTCAACCAGCCCTCCATGGAGTCCTGTTCATCCAGCCCTCCACGGGGTCCTGTTTATCCACCGGCTTGATTGATCGGGGTCCTGTTCATCCAGCGGCAACGACCTCTACTACCACGGGGTCCTGTTCATCCAGCGGCAATGGCCTCTACTACCACGGGGTCCTGTTCATCCAACACCCCACCAGGAACTGTTCATCCAAACCCCCCACCCACTATTCATCCAGAGGCAGCATCGATCGGCTTCAGTTAGCAGCAGTAGCGAAGGAATCAGTCGGGTTCAGTTAACAGCAAGGGATCGATCGATCGCTCGGGTTCAGTAACGCGTAGCCTGCAGTGCAATCGCTCGGGTTCAGTTAGAGCCCAACGCCTCGCACCCACGCGCCTATGTGTACGAGGGAAACGCGCATCGCTCGGCCCCCGACCACCCACCGTAACCGGGAACTCCCTGATATTTTCCTCGCCCTCGCTTCTACCACGGTTTTTTCCGTCATGCACGGCCCAAAGAATGTCATGCAGTTGCGTCTCCGGCCCACCCAGGATGAAGAGCCCATTTTCTGTCATGATTTTTTGTCATAGAAGTAGGAGCCCACCACATCTATGATGATACAGGGTTTTGTCACAATTATCGTCATAGAAGTGTCATAAGCATGACAAAAAAATCGTTTGGCCCAAAATGTCATGGATGTGTCTTTTTTTGTAGTAGTTCGCCCTCATTGTGCCCGACAGGCTTTCCGGGATAGTCTTGAGACCAGTGTTCGGGGCAACTTCGACCTCGCCAGGCTCGCCTGCCCGCCAAGGGAGGTTTTTCCTTAGTGGTGTCTTGCTCCTTTAGCTTGACTTGGTCTTCTTGGTATGCCCTTCGATTTCTCAAAGAGCTATCTCTTCTGCTTGGTCTGGTCTTGGATGTCGTAACCTTGCTCTTGAGCCTGTGTACAGTCCAAGAAACACACATGGGGTTTGTTGCATCGACAGGCGGCTCCGGTGGACTAGGTAATCCACGACCCACTATCTTGAGCTAACTGATTACACCCGAACTCTGGTTGGTTGTATTTGAACAGGGCTGGAGGTGTTAGGTTGTGTCCATTAATTGCCCTCCTCCTCAACCGGAGGATCACTCCCGTGATGACGATCCGGGATATCATGACGACCCAGAGACGTCGATTGATTTTGAAGACGGGGTGTTTTATCAGGGGAGCCTCTATGGTGTCAAGGTTGCCATGACAGGCTATCACCCCGGGGCTGTTCCCTCTTCCATAGTAAGTGAAAAGAAGACCCTCTCCCAACCAGGGCGCTCATCTCGCGCTATTCCCCATGTCCTGACTTCTGCTCCCAAGGGTCGCCGCAGTACGCGTAAGACCGCCTTGGGGGGTGCATGGACCGTGCCAGGTTCAGTCCCTAATGGGAGATCAAAGTGGGAAGCCTCCGTCGAAGCGGAAGCACCTACCTCCTCGGCCCAGAGGTAACGTATTTTGGAATTACAGCGAGGGTTGCTTTTAGCACCCCTTTTATTTAAACTTGCTCAATTTTGCAGAAGGTGTATGCCTCTGCGCCAATCCGAATATTCCCCGAGTGCGCCGAATCGCAGCTCTGGTACCAAGTCTTCGGCATAAGCCAGAGCTTCCTCCAAACATGCGGCGGCCAGCGCGCCTCCAGCGGACTCCGATGATGTTTCGGTTACCAACTCCGAAGTCGAGAGCGTAATGAATAATTGCTGCCGGAGGGAGACTTTACGTCATACTACCTTTGTCGAACTGGAGTTTAGTGCTTTTAATTCAATGGATGCATACCTTGGAGCAGCCCGGACAGGTCTTGAAGGGATCGCCAGTCTTTTTGCCACCAAGGTGCACGTATATAGCTTCAAAGCAGATCATGTTCCCGGACCACCTAGCCCCCAAGCCTTAATTTTGGTGGGACGGTCGAGTTAAGGGTGTCTAATGAAATTATTTTGTAGGCCATAAGAGAGCAGAACAAAAAGATGACCGAGGAACTTGAAGTGAGTTGGACACAGTTGGTCAAAACCAAGGACAAACTGGATTCGGCTCGAAAAGCCAGCAGCGAGCTGTCAGGTAAGTAGAAAAGACTGTTTCGCAGGTATACGTGATAGTTTATATATGCATTAACACCATATCCTCCGTATAGCCGCGGGAGCTGTAAGCGAGTTGCGGAGTAAGCTGGAGGCTGGTAAACGAGTGCTGACGCGAAGTCAAGAGGAGAAAAATGAGCTCAAGGCAGAGAATCAATGAAAACTCCAGGAAATTAAGTGTTTGAAAACTCGGCTGGCCGAAACTTTGGAGGATAACCAGAAGCTGAAAGGTGGCATATTTGGTAAGCGCTGATCTTTCCGTGCTTTTGACAAGTATCATTGATGTGTTAATGACATTGGGCAACACATGCTTGTTAGGTCTCCTGACTGGTCGGCCTGAGGAAGAAGCAAGCACTTATGACGGGGACCTTTTAAAGGAGCTGTTGAAGACTTATGAAAGGGCCCAGAAAGCCATGAAGAGCATGGTGAAGGCATTATGGCCGTCAGATGTGCCGCTAGAGAATATGGTACAAGTAGCCTGTCGCTTTAAAGGAGTTCGGCGAAGGTTTGAATTATGGAAGATCTCGGCCTGCCGAGAAGGAGCAGGCATGGCGTGGGCTATGGTAAAGACCCGCTTCACCAAGCTAGACCCAATACATATGGCCCGGGTTGGTCCCGTGGGATCTGATGGCCGAGAGATACCAATAAGCTTGGTGTATGATGATGTGATGCCGGCCGCTCGCTATTCTCAGAAGGATTGTGGTTTAGAGCAATTGATAGACAATGTCGATAAGGGGTAATTTTGTCAATTCTATGTATCTATGTACTTTACATTGACAGCGCTCAATCTGTGTTCTTATTTTTAAAAGAATGTTTTCTTAACCGGCCATCGGCTTCTACCTCCCCTGTCAGAGACCGGGAAGTGTTCCGTACTATGTGTCGTGGGAGACAAGGCAATACTTCGGGAACCAGGCAATCCGTCCATCTGGTTTGAACAGACGAAACATGTGCGGAGAGCTATGTTATATTACTGTTTGATGTAAGAAACATCTTCCGATGAAAATAGTTCCTCCAAGGGTTCCTTTCTTTGGGTAAAATTTATAGTCCGGATACGTAGGATCAACGGAAACCAATGGCTGCGAAAAAAACCCTAGTGATAAGCATGAGGCTATATTCTCGTCCCTTAGGCTGACTTACTGTATTCTGTAAGAACGCTAGCTTTTGGCTTCACCTGTTGGAGGTATGTTCCCAGATGACCCGGTTGTAACAATCGCAGAGGTGCTCCCTTTACTCCCTAGCCGAACAATACGGAATGTAGGGGTAAGCACAAGAGCCAGGCAACCCAGCTTGGCAAAGATGGTAAGTCAAACAAGTGCATATGTTGGCTTCACATGTGTGAAAAGGATGCAATCGGGATGAATGTGATTTATATGTTATTCGGCTCTTCAAAGGGAGGCCCCATGCAAAGCTGGGTGTTCCATTCAATGATGTATATAATATGAGCTTGGTATGGTTCGGTTTAGCTGAACTTGCACCATGTTGAAAAGAAAGAAAGGAAAATAAAAGAAGTAAAAGGTGGGGATGTATGTCAAACTTCAGGCATAAAAACACTGCAGCCGGGCTGCGTTCCACGGGTTCGGCTCGAGGCCGTCATCGCACGAGCGGCGAAGACGATATGCTCCTCTTGTGAGTACTTCATCGATGAAGTACGGTCCCTCCCATTTAGGTGCCAGTTTATTCTTCTGTTTTTCAGGGAGTCGGAGGATCAGGGCTCCTGCGTTATATGTCTTTGCTCGGATTTCATGGTTGTGGTAACGTCATGCTTGCTGTTGAAAGAACATGGACCGAGCTCGATCTATATCCCATTCTTCTTCCAAAGCATCCAGATCATCCTGTCGATCAAGCTCGGCTTCCTTTTCTTTGTACATGTGCACTCTAGGCGTGTCATGGATAAGGTCACATGGGAGGACAGCTTCCACACCGTATGCCATAAAAATGGTGTGTATCCGTTTGACCGGTTAGGAGTAGTGCACAACCCCAATAGTACGGAATCGAGTTCCTCAACCCAATGGCAGTCTGATTGTTTAACGGACCGGACTAGGTGACGCTTGATGCCGCTCATAATGAGCCCATTGGCTAGTTCAACCTGTCCGTTGGTCTATGGGTGGCACACCAAGGCGTAATCGAGCTTAATGCCCATTTTGTAGCAAACACAATTTCACATAGTAGATAAAAAAACGTCTTCTGACAGGCAAATATGACAAAAGCAATGTAATCATCATCTGCAGCAGCAGCGTCAACATCTTCGCCATGTGTATCAGTCTGAATCGTAATTCCCCACGGTGTCATCTTCTTCTTCGTCCTCAACGTCCTCGAACGTTGGCTTCTTCTTGATCAACTCTTGTATGTCCACAGCACGACAGGCAATCTTTTCGCCAGCGTCATTCACGTGATGGTTCTCAAAGATATTAGGAACATCTGTGTTATCTTGTACATCAGGAGCAGTGTAAGCATCATCTTGTTGTGCAACTTCATTAAACGAATTCCTGTGCTCAAACCTTTGCAATACTCTCCAGTCATCGCTACGTGCAAATGTATCTACCAAGAAAAATATCTGTGTTGCTTGATTTGCCAAAATAAAAGGCTCGTTGGTCTGGTACGCCGCCTTGACATTGATGGATTTGAAATAATCATCAGCTCTGGGTTTTGCGATCCTAGAAAACAGGTTATACCAACGACAGCACAACAGAACCATGCACCGATGATCCTCGAAACTGGAGATATACTACAACTGAACAATGTCTGTTATGTTAGCATACATTTCAGTTGTCTCTTTGTCATACGTATCCGTGCTCATGATGGCACTGTTTTGTGTCTTCATGCCTTCGTCTCGTGCAAGGGTGTGGTAGCGCACATCTCCAACAACGCAAGATTCATAATGTCTTACCCGAGTATCAGGACCCATTGCTAGTGAGTAAAGGGCATCATCAACTGCCTGCCCATCCTGCCGTATTTTCTTAACCTATGGTTAGAAAATAGACAAGCTGATCATCTTATGTACTCAATATATTAAAAAAACTGACAGTGCACTTCAAAAGCTTACATGGTTCTTGAACCATTTCGCAAATCCTGCCATAACCAGTTTGTCAATGTTTCTTGGATTTTGCGGTAGTAACTCCTCTTTGTAGATGCCGCACAACATAGTGATCGCGTCAAACATCTAAATATATAAGAATGTGCTGCAATTTTAGTAGATTACGATGTATAAGCTGCAGTACTGCACTTACTTTATATAAGGTAGTATCTCTGGACAGTTATTCAACACATACCAAACCATTTTGTCCAAATCTTTAGGTTTGTCCTCTTGTCAACTCTTCCCTGTAACTCGAACAGAATAATCGAAAACATTGAGCCCAGGATTGTCTTCACCCACCTCTTTGCTAAGCTGATCAGCTGTTTAAATGTATTTTGAGCAGAATGTCAACGCTTCTGTAGCAATGTAGGCCTCTGCAATGGAACCCTCGGGTCTAGCTCTATTCCTAACATAGCCCTTGAAAGTGCCTAGCCGCCTTTCAATAGGGTACATCCAGCCATACTGTACTGGACCTCTAAGTAGTGCCTCATCAGGTAGATGAACAGCCAAATGCACCATCACATCAAAAAATGTTGGACGATAGATCTTCTCAAGGTCGCATAGGATAGTTGGTATCTTGTCTCTAAGACGCTCCAAAGCATCTATCCTGATATTCCTACTGCAGAGTTCCCTGAAGAATTGTCCCAACTCTGCAACTGCTCTGTATAAGTCAGGGCGGCCCAATCCTCTAAGGATAACAAGTAAAACCCTTTGAAGTAGGATGTGGCAGTCATGAGTTTTCAACCCTTGTACCTTGTTTCCATCTGCACTGACTCTCCTTTCAGGGTTGGAAGCAAATCGATGTGGGAATCTCACACGTGACAGGACCTCGCAGAATTCTTTTCTTTTTACCTTGTCCAAGACGTACACAGCCGGTGCCATATCCCGTGGTTTACCTTCATCTTGCACCTGCAAATCCTTTTTGATACCCAGGTGTGTCAAATCAATCCTAGATTTTAAGGTATCTTTCGTCTTGCCTTCAATATTAAAAAGTGTGTCGATAATGCTGTCACATATATTTTTGTCGATGTGCATCACATCAAGATTATGCCGTAGATCCAAATCTTTCCAATACTCCAAGTCCCACAAAGTGGACCTGCGGGTAAACAATAATCTCTCTTCTACCCTGCCATGCTTCCTTTTCCCGCTACCATTACCAGGATGGTTTCCTGGTGTAATATGCCTGACCTTCTCTAATTCCACTTGCAACTCATCGGCGGTGAGCCTCTTTGGCGCATCACGGTTTTCATGCTTTGCATTGAACACATGTCTTCGGTATTTTCTAGGATGCGGCTTGTCCTTGGCAAGGAAACGGCGGTGTCCAATGTAACAGATCTTGCTAAGTATTGCGTATGACAGCGGATTCCTGACACAGCGAACACATGCATTGTAACCATGTGTCGTTCGCCCTGACATAGTGCCCAAAGCCGGATAATCATGGATGCACCAAATTATAACAGCACGCAGAAAGAAATCAGCTGGTGGGCTGCTATATAGGTCTCGAGTGAGAACACCCTTCCATAGCTGTTGAAGTTCCTCCACAAGAGGCTCCATGAACAAATCAAAATCCTTTCCAGGACTTTTTGGACCTGGGATGAGCAAGGCCATCATGTAGTTTGATTCTTTGGTGCAGACATTTGGAGGCATGTTGTAAGGGATAACAAGCACTGGCCACATGCTATATGTGGCGCTCTGGTGGCCAAATGGGTTAAATCCATCTGAAGCTAAGCCAAGTCTAATGTGTCTCGGGTCAGCAGCAAACTCTTTGTGTTTATCATTGAAGCTTTTCCACTCACTACCATGAGATGGATGGCTCACTACATGCAGATCTCTGTACTCCTGGTTCCTAGAATGCCACAGTACATCCTCTCTTGTTTCAGCATCATGAAACAACCTCTTCAATCTTGGTATAATTGGAAAATGTCTCAGAACATTATGAGGAATCCTCCACAGCATCGCCATCTTTCCATCTTGATGATTTGCATTTCGGGCATTCACTTAAGTTGGCATAATCCTTCCGGAACAGAACACAATTATTCTTACAAACATGGATCATATCATATCCAATTCCAACTACACGAAGGAAATTCTTCATTTTACTGTAGGTGTGTGGCAGCTCACACGCATCTGGGAAAGATTCGCGGAAAGCAGCCAACATCGCATCGAATGATTTGTTGGTCATCCGCTCAGATGTCTTCACCTGAAGAAAGGTGACCATAGCTGAGAATACTGACAGCTTATTTCCTGGGGTGACAGCAACATTGCATTGTTCCAACATGCGGGCTCACCGTTTTTCTTCTGCAGGTGAAAGTTCACGGAATGCACGAGCATTTCGTAGCATTGTTTCAATGTTGGTCAAACTCACTGGCTCCGCCGCCACCACCTCCTCCTCCTCTTCCACCTGAGCATCAGGCAGATCAAGATGGTGATCTGCTGCTTCCACGTAGTCAATAACATTGACGTTCACAGCTTCACCATGATGAACCCACCTAGTATATGTGACTGACATCCCATACAAGTGTAGATGATTTTGCACAGTTGACTGGGGTCTTGTAACTGAATTCATACAACTGCTACACGGGCATAGCACATCTGATTTCGGACCACGGTACTCAGCTCTGATAAAGTTCATGAAGTTTTCAACCCCCTCGACATATGCAGCGGAGAATCCTCGAGCAGAAGTTATCCAAGTCCTGTCCATCTGTTAGACAGACAAATTAGTTCTTCTACTAGATATTACAGGAAAAACATATATGCTTTTTTATGAAGTCCAGAAAAAAATACCTAGGTCGATGTGTAAAGCTATGGCAAGATATTTGGATGAGCAGATCTAAGTAACGAAATATATGTAAAGCTAATTCAGAAAACAGATCTGAGTGCCAAATTATGGCAGGCTATTTCAGCAGTCAATGAGGCCGAGCACACAGCCATCAAACTATCGAAGGCCATCGCAGCAACAAAGATCGAGTATAAAACGGTGTAGAGCTATTTCACCTAACAGATTGGCTACTAGACCATGGCAATCTACGTCACAATAAATATATGGCATGATATTTTAGCAACTAATCGGCCTTGGCATGCCATCTCAGCTAAGCAGATTGAGTGCACAACAGGGCAAGGAAGCTTCTTAAGGAGAGCATATTGACAGTAAACTACTTCGACAAACAGTGAGATTAACAGCGTCTATCAGCTAACATTCAGCGCTACACCGACATGAATGGGGCCTCAGTCTAGAATGCGCGTACCGTGGGAGAAGCTGACCGCCGTGCGTCTCCACACGAACGTCGCAAGAGGTGGCGGCGCTGACCGCCGTGCGCCTCCACAAGAACGTAGCCAGAGGTGGCGGCGCGGGTAGAGGACGGCAGTCTACGAGAGCGTAGTGTGGGAGCGAGAGGATCGCCGAACCGCGGCGCCAACGTATCGGCGCGGCGGGGAGGGCGGCTTTGGCGGAGCGAATGGAGTGGAGGTGGACAGGGGGAGGGGGGTTTGGGGAATATTATTGGCTAGTTGGCCGAAGGGCGGTTGAATTGGATTTGGGGGGAATTTTTGGGTGTGTGTGGGGGGGGGAGGATTTTCGCGCGGTGGGCGGGGGGGGGGGGGGGGGGGGGGTTGGCGCATGGTCGGTTTCTCCAAGTGCAGTCCCACGTGTCAGTGAAGAGGCAAGCCGAAGCGCGTTCCGTTTGCGTGAGCCGTGTGCGGGACCGAACATGTGTGGGGTGCAATGCGACCGCGATAGGAGTGCTGTGAGTATACCGCCTTTTTTCCTATTAAATTAGGTGCTTCGCCCCCTCAAAATTTTTTTTTTGCTTCACGCGATCCATCGATACTACTACTAGTAATCTGGTAATCCCGACTAAAATGGCGAGGCCGGGTCTTTTCCCGCGCGATATGCTGAGAGGTTGGCTTAGTTGGGTTTTTTAGGATGAGTAATGCTACACCTACGTAATCCCAGCTACGTAATTAACGTAATGTGAAACATGTGAGCTGTTGATTGTAGATTGGGGGGAGGGAGGGGCCCACCACCATGAAAATCAGGGGAGGGGAGAGAGAGGCAATTTACGTTAACCCTTTCGTAGGTTCCCGTAGATGTAGAAAGATGTGAAATGCGTGAATGTGTAGTGGACGTACTATTGGAGTGCCTAAGATAATTTGTGTATGTATAGACCCTATGTGTTTATTTTACTTCGCATGTTAGATTTGTCTCGGTTCAATAAAAAGCAGAGTTGGTGATGATGGTGTGCCTGTCATCCTGCAATATAGGCCGCCCGATCTATATCTAACGGATAGGAAGGAAACTATGACAATTTACCCGCACTCCTCTCCCCATTTGCAGATAAGGCTTTCCCTCGTTCATCCTTTTCTCCCACAAGATCTTGATCTTCCGTGCAACGCACGGGCATCTTGCTAGTACTCCTACAATATGTATATTATTGTGAAAGTTCATATACACCGGCCGAGATTAATGCAAACATGGCAGATTTTCATTACATTTCAAACTTTTATAGGACAGAAAAATAAAAGAAACCCGACCCTAAACCTATTCTACGGCGGCGACCAACGTCCTCCATCTGCGATCTCTATGTACGGGGGCGGGGTTCAAGACCCGTGAAGTGAAGGTGCGGTCTTCGGCGAGGAAGAGTAGAACACGGGATACAGACCGGCCAGTTGGCACACCATGCCCTCCCGCCTCCCATGCCCTACTCATCCTCGGAGGAGTCCCCGACCTTGGCGGTGCCGGACGTTGGACGGCGGCAAGTAGGACGCGTGGCTGACGATGCTCCCGTCGTCGGCCGCCAGCGTGGCCACCGCTTGTGCGGCCGCGTCCGCATCCGGCTACGCCGCTATTGCGTCGCGAGAGGCGACTTGAGCAAGGGCGGCGACCTCGAGCTTCATCCCCGAAGACAAGCTCTCCCGCAGAGCGTTCGCACTTGCGGTCATGGCGGATGTGGTGCCAGGTAGGAGGACGATGCGCTATGGTGTGGAGGTTAGCTAGGCGTTGCCACTTTAAGTAGCGCATTCCGGTGAGGCCAAGCGTCCGGGTGCGTCATTAAGTCACCGGGGTTGGTTCCTCGGGCACCGAGCCTCTTAACTACGACATATGAACAAACGACATGAATGCGGGCAGCTGGCGCCAGCTGGGAACGCACCGCGCGATGGCGCGAGGGACGAGCGTTTTGGTGTGCCAGGGTAGTCAGCTGCGGTCGTGGCAACGTTGGAGATGCCCTTTGCTCACATGCGATCCACGCATGTCATTGAAAAAGCAAGACGACCCGGCATGGTCTCAGGTCCAGAGGATGCAGTTGGCCGCGCTGCACCACTTCGCGGACGTGTTGCGGCGGCCCGTGCATCCTCGACGAGCCGGGTGTTGGGGTGTGTTTGGATTGTGGCCAAAGTGCACCTTACCAAAATTTTGGTCATGACCCAAAGATTGGTCTTTATTTGGATGGTTGCCATTTTTTTGGCATGCCAATGAACTCTAGCCAACTGTAGTTCATTTTTCTTGCCAATGTCGGCCAAATCATGGGCAACCAATACCTCAACCAAAATTTTGGTCATGACCCAAAGATTGGTCTTTGTTTGGATGGTTGCCATTTCTTTGGCATGCCAATGAACTCTAGCCAACTCTAGTTCATTTTTCTTGCCAATGTCGGCCAAATCATGGGCAACCAATACCTCAACCAAAATTTTGGCTACCCAATGCTTTGATGGGGCAACCTTGGGAACAAACCAAACATACCGTTGGTCGTGCCACATCACTAACGCCACCCTCGGCACACTGAAACCGACCGTGTCTAGCGACGATATGAGCGTGTCGCTCACCGCGGTCGCCGTGTCCAGAGGCGGTGCTGGAGCTGCGCCCCGTTGTTGGCCCCAACAACCCACATGAACGGTTGTCGGTGGCGAGGAGGTCGTGGGCCAGCTCCTCCATTGGATTAGTCTGCGCTACGTCATCCTGACGGGTGTGCCCCACATGTCGGTTTCCCTGTTTTCCCGGCCATATTCGAGCGTCAGTGCTCCGTGTTGCGCATTACGCCTTTCACTATTTAGGCCAAGCGAGAAAACTTATTGTTTATTTGAGCCGTTCAAGTATAGTCATGTGGTGTTTGCTTATTTCTCATTCCTCTCCAACCCTCTTCTTCATCGATCATGTCGCCCTCCAGTCGAGTCCATCCTCCAGCATGCCTCATTTGAACATTCCGCCGAGTATCATTCGCATGTACCCACCCTAGTCCTCTTTCAATAGATCTCCGGACCCCGAGATGAAATCGAGAGGGAACGAGTGGGGGCAGTGATACCTAAGGCGGATTCAAAATTTTTAACCGGTGATCATAGCATCCGCAAATCATATATCAAGGGTATTCAATGTTCGTTTCATTTTTGAACGTATAATATACTCCCCCTATCCTTTCTAGTTTACATATAAGTTTTATGTGTAGTCAAAGTATCTCTGCTTTGATCAAAAAGGTATCAACATTCAACAACGCCCAATCAATATTGTTAGATTCGTACGTACTCCTAGATTTGTACTCGAGATGGTTTCCAATTTGACTATTGACAAGATTAATAGTACATGAGATGTATAATGTGAAAATTATATCATTGGAAACTCCTTTCACATACGAATTTGACCGTATGCTTTGTGTAAGTTGCATGTCATATATTATTACTCTAACATTTGGTCAAAGTTAGCCTCGAAAAACGCATTAGACCCTGTATGCTTTGTGTAAGTTGCATGTCATATATTATTACTCTAACATTTGTGTAAGTTGCATGTCATATATTATTACTCTAACATTTGGTCAAAGTAGTATAGTGGAAGTGGATCCTCTGACGTAGGTATCCCTGCCATACCCTCCCTTTCGGTCACTTACTGGCGGACCCCATGCTTGCTAGGCCCCGCATGTTAGTTACTCAATGGGTTCGGCCACGTCAGGGGATCCTCATCTGTAGTATACTCCCTCTGTTTTTATTTACTCCGCATAAAACGGAGGGAGTGGTGGTATAATAAATGACGCGGTCGGGGGAGGGGGAGGGACGTCGGTTTGCTCTCAACTACGTTCCCACAAGCGAGTGAAAACACATGACGAAGCGCATTCCATTCGGTGAGCGACGTGGGGGTTCTAGCTTGCCGGGCTGCAACGCGAACGCGACAAGAGCGATGTACAGTGAAAACCGATTGACCAGTCGTCACTGGAACCACTATTCACACCAGAACCTTCGCTGCTCGGCCTACGCCAGCCACTGCCCTAAAACCACACCAAATCTCCAGCCCATTCCCCCACCTTTCGATCCCCTAGCCCGCATCAAGCGTCCCCTAGTTCGCCGGAAAGCCATGGTGCGCCGCAAGATCACTTACTACAAGATGCTGACGTCGGAGGGCCGCGCAGAAATCGCGGCGGCGGTCGGCGCCACAGACCTCCGTTCCCAAGCTCTCTTTGCGGCGGGCCAATCCTCGAGTTCTCTGGAGCCAAGCTACGAGGAGGAGGAAGCCGATCCAATGTTCGTGGCGGAGGTCGCGACGCAGAAGGCCCCCGATGGGTATAAGACGATGGACGTCGACTTCGTGCCGGCGTCCGAGTCCCCCATGGTGCAGGCGGACCAGCGGTTCAACATGGCGATACTAAAGGAGGACCGGGAGGTAGAGGCTCAACTCGACGTGGAGCGCGCGCATGCCGCTGCCATCGAGGCTCTCCTGCAGGCGGAACCGGATGTCGTGGATGTGAACCGGGCAGCGGAGGCACAACTTGAGGTGGAGCGCGCGGATGCCGCTGCCATCGAGGCCCTCTTGCAGGCGAAACTGGACGTCCTGGACTTGAACCGGGCGGCAGAGGCTCGACTCGACGCAGAGCACGCGGATGCCGCTCTCATCGACGCCCTCCTTCAGGCGGAACCGGACGTCCTGGACTTGAACCGGGCGGCGGAGGCTCGACTCGATGCGGAGCGCGCAGATGCCGCTGCCACCGAGGCCCTCCTGCAGGCGGAACCGTACGTCCTCGACTTGAACCGGGCTGTGCTCTCGTCCATGCAGAGCGCCCGCACGCTCCGCTTGAACGAGTAGCTGGAGGCCGAAGACAACCACGGTGCGGAGACACACGTCGGCAGCGACGGCTGGTTCGAGCCAGCAGCCAAAGACGACGAGGCCGTCTCTTTCCGCGAGCAGTGATAGTTTTTCTTTATGTTGTTGTTTTTATTGAGCTTTTGCTGTGTAAAAACATATATTTGTTATGTAAGTCGCTTGACTTGGGTCAGTCTACCATTTCCGGCGGTTGGATGAATATCCTACGTCTCCTAACCCTTCTTTCCTTCTTCCTCACCTCTTCTTCTTCCCCAACAGATCACCGCACGGGCCGTACGGACACTCCACAACATGCGGTTGGATAAACATACTCTATGAACGAAAATTATGTGTCAGCGATAGGATGGCTGAGTTTGGTTTGTTCACATGCGACAGCACATGTCAGTGAGGGTGCGTTCCCTTGGTTGGGTTTGCGGCGTGCAGGAGCGACTGTGTGAGGGTGCGGTGCGACCGTGGCGTGCAGGAGCGACCGTGTGAGGGTGCGGTGCGACCGCGACAGCCGTGCGCAAGTGTACCTCCTTCTCATTTTGAAAACTCTAGGCAAGCTTGGCAAAAATGTGTGGCGAAATTTGGCAATGCAAGGCCTCGACCCAAACAGGATAAGTACGTACGTAGTAGGAGTACTAGTGTTAAAAAAGAAAGGCGGGGTTTTCCTTTGCGGGATTTAATCGATACAAATCCTCGTTTCACGTGTCAATTAATGCGTATTTTTTCTCCAAAGACCAAAGAGCTAACCATCTCACTCCTCATTGCTTGATTAATGCAGCGCCATGCAAACCAACCTTCTCACTTCTGCATGCATGCAGGGGATATTAATGTCCTTGGTTGCTAACCCCATCAATTTTGCCTCGATTAGTGTTAGTGGCCCTTTGCAAATTGTAATTTTGATATACTGGCCTTGTGTACAAAAAAAATGGAGGCAGTAACTATATTTGACTTCCTTCCCCATTGCGGTGACGTCGACGATATGTTTTTTTGGGTGGTTTGGCGAAGTGCGTTCGACGGAGAACACCATTGAGGGAGACCACGGTAAGTCATTCGCAAGTGCCGACTGCAAGCCGAGACAACCGCCTTATTTGCATCCAGGAAGTCCTTTACTAGTACTACTAGGAGTACTAGTGCGGTGAGATGGTTTCTCGAAGAAGACGATGGAGAAGCGGAGTCAGCGAAGAGTGAAATGATGGTTGCTTCGTCCGTGCTTTTGTGATTTGACGCCTCACTGCTTTGTGATTTGTGATAGAAGGGACAGGGGAGTAGAATCTATGCTCTATACTGTACTACATGCGTCCAAGCATGGGAGAAAGAGGAGAGACGTTGCATTTTTCTATTCCTTCAATCAATCAATCAGGGAGCTTCGGTTCCATCTTTTTGGCTTTGGCAACACCGTCCATAATGGTTCCCATGATGCCAAAAGCTATTTTCACATTTGTCTACACATTGTGGATGCCCTTAACCGTACCACTTGGTTTTGCTCCTGTGTGCTATCTATACAAATCTCAATTATATTGATCTAAAAAATTATAGAATCAAGATTAGTAAAAAGGAGGTGATTTTGCCACGCGGATGGCGGGGGAGGTTTCTTATTTGAGCAATGCTACATCCACGTAATGGTTTACGTAAAGTTACGAACTGATGTGATGTGGGACTATTTGATTGGATTAACGGAGAGGATTAGGCCCACCCCACCTGAAAATCAGGGGGGGCATATATAGATTAGATGGAAAGTATACGTAGCCGCTACGTAGCCCTTTGTAAGTCTAGGATTAGGCTTCTTATTTTCGGAGGATGTTGTCCTGGCGGTTTGCTAACATGCGGTCCCACGTGTCAGTGCTTTACCAAGCCGATCCGCGTCCCACATGAGGCAGAACAACGGTAGAAGCAACACGTGGTTAAGTTGAAGAAGATGAGGGAGAAGCGGATTCAGCAATGAGTGAAATGATGGTTGCTTCGTCCCTCCAACTTAACTGCGGGAAAGGTGCAGCTTGTGATTTGACGCCTCATTGCTCATTACTATGCCGGTGCCATGACTGGGGTGCTTCACCCCGGCTGCTCTGCACTGTATTCCGGTATGGCACGTGGACCCGGGAGCTTGATGTCCCACATGTTGGCGAAAGGGACTAGAAGATTTATGAAAGCGAGCGCTCCACTCTTACGACGGAGGAGTAGACGACACGACGGCCCAGTGAACTGTCACTTGTCGTACTGTATAGTACTATAGTTTTGCTGTTTCGCACGATCCATCGATACAAACCCGATTAAACAAGAAAGGGCGGGATTTTTCCCGCACGGTAGATGATACTGGCCATACATTTCAAAGGCAGTTTTAATGTATGCAAACTGAATAATTATAAGTAACAATATGATATCTAGTAAAACTAAAAACACATATGATATATTGTGTTAGAGTGTAGTAGTAGTGCTGTATTGCATAGTTGTTAGATGTAACTTGCGAGAACGTGTAGAGATGTAGTTTCGGAGGGCCTACAGAGAGAAAAGCGTAATATGGTCACCGAACTTCAGAATAAGCTGATTACGGTCACTATATACATTTTGCGGTGATTATACGGTCACTTGCTCACAGTTCAGCATCGGATTGCACTCTGTTGACCGGCCAAATAGTCTGCGTGGCGCCATGTTGACTAGTTAAATTGACCACGTTCCTTATGGGTCCCACCTGTCAATTCACATAGGCAAAAGGTCAGATAACACAAATTTACGCAGGCGCGATAAGACTCCAACCCGTGCGCGGGAATCACCTGGTTGTGTATGTGTCTGTCAGGGCCTGATGTGTGCGCATGCACGTGTAGGTTGATCACTTGAGCATGAGAGTGTGTGTTGGTCGTGTGGTGTACTGGTGTGTGCATGCATGCGTGCGTGTGTGCGTGTGAGTGTTGCGTGCGTGCGTGTGAGTGTTGCGTGCGTGCGTGTGTACGTGTGAGTGTTGCGTGCGTGCGTGGGTGCATGTGTTTGTGTGGGTGTTGCATGGATGCAGTTCGTGTGCATGCTTGCGTGTGTGTATAATCACCACACCAGCTCCTGTGTGTTAAAACAGACGGCTCAGCATACCAATACAAGGCCACCTTGTCCGTTGTGCCCGCGGTCATGGCTTCCAACCACCGTCCAAATATTTTTTTGTCGTTTGTTTTCATTCTTACTAGCAAGATGCCCGTGTGTTGCACGTAACATCAAGATGCATTTGTATGACTTGTTTATCTTGTGAGAGAAAAGGATGAATGAGGGAAGGCCTTATTTGCAAATGTGGAGAGGTGTGTGGGTACCTTTTTGAAAAATTGCCATAGTTTCTTTCCTATCCGTCAGATATAAATCGGACGGCCTATATTGCAGGATGGCAGGCACACCATCATCACCAACTCTATTTTTTATAAGAGTGTATTTTATGTATGTTATAAGAGTGTAGATGTAGAGTAGATACAAGTCGACAGGTGGGCACGATGGTAGTGAGATAATGTGATGCAACACTAGAGGTTCCACGTGGAGCGTTTAACTGGTCATCTAGTCATGTCATGAGCAAATACAGAGTTGTACGGTGAGCCTGTGACTGTATAATAACCATTAAACGTAAATGGTGACCGTAATGAGTGGATTCTGAAGTCCAATGTATGTATCATGCTTTCGGTTCAAATACAATGATCGTCATTGCATATATCGCGAGAGAAAGATGAAACATGCGTGAATTTTCTGGGGGCTTACTTTTAGAGGACCTGGAGATAGTTTTGTGTGCATACGTGAAAGGGGCGTACACAGGGGGTATGCGATGGAGAGAGAGATGCTCTTCATTTATCTTTATTATGACTAACTTTGTATATAGTATAAAAATATACAAATTCACAGTGCGGAATAAATATCATTATGGGACCATGCAATGCAAATTAGCATTCGTACTCCTCCATAGAACTATTCATCCAACCTAACTTTAAGGGGCATCCTACAGAATGCTCTGCTAGAATCATACTCGTCGATTAGGAAGAGAGGTGTGAGATAATGTGTGAGAGACAGGCGTAAAGATATTGTGTGTACATGAGACACATAGGCAGGTCCATGTATATAGAAAGGGTCGACGAGGATTGTGCGTGTGTATGTTTGCGAGAGGAAGAGTGCTTGTGATAAAGGTTAGTGAAAATAGTTGTAAATGGTTACGAGAGGGAGGGAGGGTTATATCTAGAGCATGTGTGCGAGAAAGATACCTCGGGAGAGAGTGTGTGAGCATGTGTGAGAGACCACCGATGGAGAGTGAAACTACACGTAAAAGACTGCTCTACACATTGATTAAAGATATAAATTGTATCCAAATATTAGGATGGGATCATGATATTTGCAATTCGCGTAAGGAGCGGTCATTGATCCATCAAACATCTAGATTCTATCGAATTTGAGCATGTCTATGTTATTATTCGACACAACTGATCCACATAGTTAGTATTTTGAACTCCAGACAATGCATCGCTTTAGCAATCGAATATAAACGTGAGTATAGTTCATGTTGTGTGTGTAAAGCACATTATACATACGAAAGTTACACAATGGACATTATAAATAGCTACCTATGAACTAGCATACATTTGAATTCAACTTAAGGTGGTTTAAAAAATCAAATTCAACATTAAGTCCATTCAATTATTTGAATTTGATATCATACCTAAATTATGGGGGACCAATCTTTGCTCTGATTTAGTACATAATAGCATATGTAGTCGTGTACAAAATAAATTCAAATTTCAAACGAAGCGCCCAAAGAGCCTCTACTCGGCCGAAACCGCGTGAGACCAATGTTTGGTAGTACAAGGAAATTACTTTTCTAATAACTCCGACCCGTGAAACCTACCGGCCCGACGTCCAATGGTCTAAACCGGGGTAGGTTTGTAGCTTCATCTAGACGCCACGCAACCGCATCCGAAAAACATTCATACACAATGGCCGCCTAAGCACACATGCGCGCGGCCGAAATCGCTCCTGCCCACTATTTGGGACACCTGGGATTACCATCCTACCCCCGACCTGCAGTAGGTCCGAAATTTAAGAGGGGGGCAAAGTTTGTACTTTCCCCAAATTTCAAACAAGCGCGTCCCATCTTCTGTTCAAAAAAGCCAAAAACAAGCGCTTCCCAGACCGAAACATGGTTCACCCCCCACCCGTCTGATTCCCCATTCGTACTCCGTGGGCGCCAAAACTACCTCTCCACCAGCCGCGAAACCCCGGCATCCTCCGTCCGCCACCACATCCCACCCATCAACCGCCTCCCTCCTCCATCACGCCGTAGCCGATACCCCGACGTCGTCGTCCACCGCAACCTCAACCGCAACGCCCTCCACGGCTAGTAGTTGAAGCCAAGGCCGAGCCGTCCGTACCCGAGCCACTTCAACCACGCCGTCCTGCGCCTCATCACTGCCGCTCCAACTTCGCCACCCTCCACCGCACCGGAGCTGTTCCTGCTACGCCGTCCTTCCCCGCCTCAGATCTGCTTCCCCTCCGCCGACATACGGCCATGGCAACACAGTCAACAATTTGGCTATGGGTTCGTCCAAGCCTGCATCCTCCAGAACAACGGTTTCCTCGGTAAAAAGAAGAAGATCGGCGCGACATGTGGAGGTGACCACACCGGCAACCGAAAAAGGTACTCCTCTTCCCTTATTCGTGCAAATCTTACGTCTGCTTGCACGGTATTCATCCCACAGAAGACACTAGTTGACCGCTTCTTCTTGATACTAGATGTTCCTAGTAACTCGCGATGCACAAGGTTTCTCCTCATATACTATTTCACCTTAGCTAGAGGTCTGTCGCCCCCCTGAATTTCAATTTCTGGCCAGTTGATTCCCAATTAACGGAAGCATTCCCCGGCGTAACAGGCGCTAGTACGCCTATTACGCCGGGGAAGCAGCGCCTTGGTGTTTATCTTAGGGGCGTGTGCGGCCTAGAGCTACTGGCGTCGATCTGGAGGTCGGCCGGGATTAAAGGGATGGCCTGGGGGCGCTTCCAAGCACGGCGGTGGTGTGAGGTCGATGGGAGGGCGGGGCGGCGGAGGCAGGGGTCTGGGCCGGTGGTCGCTGGCGATTCGAGAAAGATCGTCAGCAGTGACTGGCGGGAGGTAGATGAAGGCCATCTGCCCGTTCCTTATTGATCGGACGGTTCATTAAAAAAATCGACTGACCTATTTATTTTCAGTCCACTGTTATCTTAGATATGACCACATGTGGTGGTGTGCTGGAGGAGTACCTGCATTTCCTGTGCTCATATATTACAAAATCATACGGAGTAGAATCTAATTTTGTTTGCCATGCAATGTTGTAGAGCTATCATATGTCTCCTGTCATTTATTTTTCAGCCACCTGTTATCTGCTACTTTTACAGTGCACTAGTTCTGCACACACTTCACCCTTACTCTCAGTATTGTGTTTTTATGCAAGGGTATTTCAGACTCTGCTGCCATAAGAGAAGCCAAAAAGAAAAGAGAGAAGTCGCTCCAGCTTGGTGTGCGGGTAGGCAAGACACGTTACAACGCTATAAAGGGTGCAGTGTCAGCAGATGGAGACGGTAAACGTAGCTCTGGAGTTGATGACCTCGCACACAATGAACCACCATCCCAGGTGCTTGCTTTAACTTCGTGGTGTCATATGTGGTTGCATGTTCCATATGGTGTCTATCTTGTATTCGAAAGGCCGAAGTCGGTAAGATAAGTAAAGATATTTTTTTACATGAACCACCATCCCGTGAGCACTAGAAGACAAATAGCTAGGCAGGGCACTGGCCGAGCCAATGACAAGCCCAGCAAAGATATGCATCACCTGGAAGCCAACTAAAAAGCTGCAATGGTGGCGAAGCAGCCTGCCTCCCACCAGGCTCTCAGGTCCTAGATGATCATGCTCACCACTCCAACCGGATGTCTAGCTTGTATTGCTTCCAATTTGGTTAAATTGCATCTGCTTAGCTTACACATTATACCTTTGACCATGACATGCCTTTCTGTTTTGGTACATACTAGTACATCTGTGTATTAACCATGTTCTTACATCAAACTAATGTTCTTGTGTATCCCTCGTCAATCACTTATGACGAGGCAGGCAGGCAAGGGGACTACTCCTCATTTAAAGAATGCAGCATCAGCCTCCCGACATGATTCTCAAGAAACAGAAATGCTAGATGAAGATAGTGAACGTAGCTCTGGAGTTGATGACCTCGCTCACAATGAACCACCATCGCAGGTGCTTGCTCTAACTTGGCAGCGTGATATGTGGTTGCATGTTGCATATGGTGTCTAGATTGTAATTCTTCCAATCTGGTTAAACTGCATGTGCTAGTCTGCTTAGCTTATACATTATACCTGTTAATGTGACATGCCTTCCTGTATTTAGTACATAGTACATCTGTCTATTAAGCATGTCCTTACATAAAACTATTGTTTTTTTTGTATCCCGCATCAATCAACATGACGAGACACCTTTAGTATATGTAGTGCGATATTAGTTGCATCTTTCATATGATTTATAGCATGCGCTGCTTCTAATTTGTTGAAATACCATTTATGATGGGACGCTTTTAACTTGGCAGAGTCATATTGGTTGGATCTTTCATGTGGTGTCTAGCTTGCATTGCTTCTTATTTGCTGGAATGGTTTCTGCTTAGTTTACACAAACAGTTGTGAACATGCCATGTCATTCTGTTTTTCGTACATATTCCATCCTGGTATCATGTGTTTGCTTTACATCAAAGTAGTGATTGTCAGTATCATGCATGAGTGAGTTCTGAAGAGAGAATTTTACTGCTTTTTCTTGTCGGTTTTACTTGACAATTCAAAATCAATAAAGTGGAAGGAAGTTAGCAAGGCAGCGGATAAAGGCGCTCCTTCCGAACGGAGGGCCTCTACAGTTTCTACTCCTCCACACCCCCAAGATGATTTCCAAGACAACACATGCATAGACACTCAACAAAGTTGTGTTTATGATGAGCACGTCTCCCCTAGTGCAGCATCACCGGTGCTCCCTCTAACTTGGCACTGTTTTATGTGGTTGCATGTTATGTGTGATGTCTAGCTTGTATTGCTTCTAATTTTGTTGAATTCCATCTGCTTACTTTACACATTATACTTGAATAAGACACGTGTTCCTGTTTCTAGAACATACAATATCTGTCTATCACAGCATATTCTTACATCAAATTACTACTGTTGTGTAACCTGCAACAATCACTTATCATAAGACACGTTTGACTTCGGAGTGTGATATAGGTTACATCTCACATTCTTTTCTAGCTTGTACTACTAATTTGTTGAAAAGGCACTTATGATTTGTTGAGTGATATTCGTTGCATCTTTCATATGGTGTCTAGCTTTCATTGCTTCTAATTTGTTGAAATGCCTTCTCCTTAGTTTACACATCATAAGCTGTGAATATGCAATGCTATGAATATGCAATGGCACTAATGATGAGAGACCTCTAACATGGTAGTGTGATGTTGTTTGCATCTTGCATATGATTTATTTCTTGTACTGCTTCACATTTGTTTAAACGCCATTTATGATGAGACACTGTTAACTTGGCAGAGCGATATTTGTAGCATCTTTCATATGGTGTCTACCTTCCATTGCATTGCTTCTAATTTTGTGAAATGTCTTCTTCTTAGTTTACACATCATAGTTGTGGTTATCTCTTCCGTCCTGTTTTTCATACATATTACATCCTCCTATCACGCATCAATTTGTTCTAAAGAACTAAATTGTTATTCGTTTTTCTTGTCGGCTTGACTTAACATGGCACAGAGAAAGAGGAAGAAACACAGAATTGCAGGGAATGAGAAGCGGATGAATCATGCAGATTCTGCTGGTACTGATGGTGCAATAGAAGCTCAAAGTCCAGCGGAAAATTCTACAAACACGGCATCCCATGCTACACGAGTTGCAAAAAAAGCCAAACAGAAACAAATAGCTGCCACCAAACAAGCAGAGACAACCCTAGTTCTTGCAACACCTACCACAGTACTACCAGCTGCACGACTTACTCATGCGTCAACTGAGCTAGCAGCACGTTCCCAAGCTCCCTTGCCACCTGACACTACTTCCCAAGCACTCTTGACACAAGACGAGTTGGCAATATCAGATGAACCTTGTGAGCTTCAACAGCAAGAAGGTAGTTGCTGGAGTCAAGTTACAGTTGCATGCTTCTTTATATGTAGTCTCACAGTTTGATGTACACTAACACTTCCTATGTTCATTGTTGGACTAGCACCTAGGCGCAAGAGGAAACAAACATCAGGGATAATGCTCGATAGGTTAACTAAATCTAGAGGAGGAAGAATGGAGATCCATTTTGAGGCAGGTTTAAAAAGGCCACGTGATGCTACAGAGTCAGCCAAGTTAGTATCAGAGGTAGCGGCTGCCGTTAGGTGTCATGTACGTATCCTCCCAACATGGATTCAGTACAGGAATGACAAAGATGAAACCAAGTTCAACACCTTCCTCGACCATTTATCTGCAAGTATGGATATGTATGGAAACTAGTAATATCATCTTGCTCTGTCCCATACTTTCTAGGTTGCTGATAATGAGACTCCCATAATTTTCAACAGATGAGGTTCAAGTTGGATAGCCAAGATGATGCAACCAGACAAGCTTCCACCCATGTTTTCAAGTCTGCTCTGCGACAGTATCGGTATAACTTGAGGAAAACTCACTTTAAAGGCAAGGCTCACAGTGAACTTTCCCAAACATCTCCAGTGGAAAATATATCGGATGAAGACTAGAGGGGCCTTGTTAAACACTGGTCTGATCCGAAGTATCAGGTACATTATATATATGTGATCAGATCACATGTTGAAGTCCTATTTACGCATGTGCCACACAAATCTATCGTCTTGTAGGTGAACTATTCAAAGAACAAGGCCAACCGTACGAAAGTGAAATTCCAACAGACGACAGGATCTCGTAGCTATATTGCACACTGCGAGGCTCTTGTAATTAGCTGTTGTTTCACTCTTTTCGCTGTACCATATTATCAGATCTATATTGACTTGTTCGAAATGCAGAGGAAAGCCCGCAAGGACCAAAAAGTATCTGAACCAAATGCTGTGGAAATCTTCAAGGATTGTCACACCAGCAAGAAGAAGGGCATGACTACACCAGTCAAAGCCGCTGTTGTAAGTCCTTAATCCTCATGCCTTTTAACTACTACTTACTCTGACTTGTGCCTTGAACTGCATGGTTTGCAGCCAATGTCTATTACTCTTTTCAATTTTATACACAATTGTCTTAGCGTATCATTGCACCTTACAAGGTTTAAAAGAGAAGAGTGATGTTCCTTTGATCTTGACCTGTAATCTAGTTCCATACTGGACTTGCCCTCACAACGTTACAATTGCCTGTTTGTCTATTCTCAGTTGTTTTGTGATATGAATGATGTCATACTATGCTTACCATATTATAAACTTCGTCTCTTTATCCTTAGCCCTCAATACAATGTGAAGAAATAGACAATACATTAGCGATGGTACATGGTCATATGTTTGGAACCTAGTTTTATTATGTACTTTGCAATAAAATACAACTAATATTTTACATGGGTTCACCAAAATAAGTTCTGTATATAGACCAAAGCTATTTTGTTTGGTTTTGCTGCCTCCTTAATATCTTCTGTTCTGCTACTACTATTGTAAAACCTCAACTTTTCAGCAAGCTATGGAAAAAATGGTGGAACCGCAACCTTCTGAAGGTGGCGAGGCTACTATAACCGCAATGTCAGCTCTTGCTGCAGTGGGTCAGTACCTGTCCACTAACAGTGCCAAAAGCAAGTTCCTGCGTAATACTGGGTTGGTTGTTAAGGCAATATCGTCCAAACTGCCTCATGATCAAGATATGCAAGCTCAAAGCAATGTTGTGAAGCAAGGAGAAACATTGCTCAATGTCGTCAAGATATTGTTCAGGAGCCTAGGGGAAATGAAGGCGAGGGTTATGGTGCTCCATCGGACAATACAACATGAAAATGTAACAGTCAGGTCAAATGAACTGAGCGTCTGAACTTCTGGTGGTGCATTTCTCTGCTAGACTGTTAAGTTTTATGCCAACCTTCCTTTTGTTATATAGTTGAATTTGTTTTGGTGCGATACAAAATTTATTCTTAACGTGCAGCCACCGGCTGAAGAAAATAGCAAGCCATTTTTGTATAGTGTAGGGTGTTCCCTATATTTGCACTGGTGGCGATCTTTGATGGCGAGTGGATGTAATCTGTGCAATCGCCTTAATAGCTTAGCGTTAGTTTTGGCCTTATATATTTCCTAGTCTTCTTTTTCCCTGGTTTGCTAGTGGCCGCAACTACCATGGGCCATATACGGGCCGTAGGATCCATGGGTCTCCTACGGGCCGTCAATAAATGGGCCTGTAATCGGTGGGCCTTGGGCCGTCGGATAAATGGGTCTACATGGGCCGTAATCGGGCATAATTGGTATCGGCCCAGCACGGTAACAGGCCGTTAATGGGTCGTAGGACAGCAAAGGCTTAATTCTGTCACAGGCATAACGGGTCTCTAATGGGCCAGAATATAGGACGGGCTGGAAACGGCGCAACGGGTTAACAGGCCAGAAACGGGTCGACTCTTGCCATGGGCCGAATTTGGACCATTAGGGTAACAGGCCAGTAACGGGCCGACTCTTGCCATGGGCCGAATTTGGCCCATTAGGGGAACAGGCCAGTCACGGGCTGACTCTTGCCATGGGCCGAATTTGGCCCATTAGGGGAACACGCCAGTAACGGGCCGGAAGTAATCGAGGGCCGAAAAGGAGCCCAAGAACGTATGGGCCGTCAATAGGCCAAAAGCTAACACGGGCTGGAAACGGCCCATGTAAATCACGGGCCGTTAACGGGTATAAAGAAAATTACTGTTCATCATGGGCTAGAGTCGCCGTGGGCCTGTAAAGGGCCAAAAGATACGCAGGCTCATATGGGCCGAAAGACGTCGTGGGCCATACATGGGCCGAAAGTGAAATGGGCTGGTGTTATATTGGACGGCCAACATGACGTTGTTGGTCCGATTTCCTTTAGGGCCTAACAGGCCGTGAGTTAACGGGCCGTAAAATGGGCTATTTGCGAAGAGACCGTTAACAGGCTTTTCATGGGCCAGCCCATTAACTTTTGACCAAGTGAAACAGGCCGGCTTTGTAAGCTAAATGGGCCAGTGGTGGGCCGTGGCACGTGTCGACATATCATAGGCGCCTATCTGACCCACTGACGAGCAGACATGTGTTTCGTCCGGCCAATAAGAATTTTACACGTGGAAATTTCCCATTGGTCGGGGCTGTTAACGGGTTATCGGATCCAAAACATGACCCGATAGCTTAACGGCGTTCTGTTACGGTGGATGCCACGTGTCGGTCACCCTTGACGAAAGCACTTCTGTGACACGCGATTTATCGTCATGGAAGTGGACACTTCCGTGATGATAATTTTGGTAATGTCATGGAACACTTCTACGACAGCACAGGTATGACTATCTTGATTCTGTCATAAAATTGTCATGGATGTACATGCATGACAAAAAACGCGACCTACTATGACAAACACGTATTATCACGGAAGTGTATTTTTTTGTAGTGCTTCTAGCATCATGGTGAAGTATTTCGCACATGCCGCATCATCCACATCCAGCATCTCCATGGCCATCTCATAGCTTTCGACCCATGTTTCAGGGGATAAATCGGTAGTGTAGTTCGGCACCTTGCGCGGGCCCTTGAAATCCTTGGGCAGGCGCACATTGCGCAACGCTGGGACGAGACACGGCACTCCCAAAGAACTAGAGGTAACTCCTGGTTCCACCGATATGGTTGGACGAACCAGAGTAAGCTGACGGGCTTCATGCTGCCCCGCTAACTCGGCCTCTGTGCGTGCCCGAGCCCGGTCCACCACCTCCTGAGCATCACCAGCACCACCCGCCGGGTTATTGCCACGGGGCGGATCACGGTTCCGCGCATTGCTTGACACTGCCAGTTCATCCATACGCCTGCTGTAACTCCGGCTTGGACGGGGAGTGGAATGAATCCGATCGCGACTATATGAATAAGCCTCCTGTTGAACCAAGGCTGTCTGAAGAAGCTCCTTAACCCGACGCGTCTCGACCGCCGCCATAGAATTGCCTTCGATCGGGATGGCGCCAACCGTGAAGCGGCAGCGACAATGTTGTCCATCGGGTTAGAGTAGTGACCCGGTGGTGTGGGGACATGCGGTGCTACAATGTTGTTCTGACGAGGCGGATCCACCAAACGTGGCTGAACCGGCGCCTCTGCTCCAGGTGCCTCCGCCCGGTTTACCACCAACGGATTACTGGTCCCTGCTCCTGGGGTGTTAAAGAGATTTCTAGCGTCATAAACCGGCGGCAGACGAGATCGGCGCCTCCCCTTCAGGACTTCGTTCGACGCACTCTGATCCAGCATAATCCGGTAAGCTTGTGCATCCAAAGCGGCCCGCTCCGCGGCTATCCTGGTATCCTCAGCTGCTAAGTCGGCTTTGGGCTAGGTGATCTGATCTTTCACTTTCACGATTTCCGCATTGTGCGCATCCTGATCCGCCGGGTTAACCTCCGCCATCAGCATTGCCAACGCATCAAACAAATCAGATAGAACCTGAGCTGGCGGTCGCACAGGGCCTCCTGCCCCGGCCGCTGTTGCCTCTGCCGATCCGGAAATCATCGCCGCTGCGGTCGAAGAGTGGAGCGCCGGTTGCGTACCGGCCATGAAGATCGCAACCTGGTTTGGCAGATCAAAGGGGTCCGGAATACTGTCGCCATCGGAACAGCCCCCAATCCGGCCATCTTGTAACTGATATAACGACTCGGTCTCTCCGGTCGATGACTCGTCACCGGAATAAACGATGGTCTCACCACCAGATTCCGATCTATCCTCAGATTCCCCTCCATGGATAACACCCACGAAGGCACGCTTCATGACAGGCTTGACCCGGGTAGATCTCGCACGCTGAGCTGTTTCGACGAGGTCGGTGCAGATGTCCGGCTCAGGGCCCGGTTCGCCGATCTTGCCAATGAAAACGTGTATGCCACCAAAGGGGACCCGGTACCCGTACTCGATTGAGCCGGCCTCGGGGCCCCAGCCTGCAGTGTTGATGTAGAGCTTGCCGCGACGACTCTTGGCCATCCGGCCCACAGTGTAACCCTTGAATCCTTCGAAGTTGCCCTCCAAGAACTTGAAACCATCGTGCGATAGCCCCACGGTGGGCGCCAACTGTCGTGGTTTTGTCACGACAGATGTCCTAGAGAAAGGACTTAGTCATGGAGCCATCGCTATGGGTTAACTTAAAGGGGTTAAAGCGGGTAAGGGACGCAAGAGAGTTTTATACTAGTTCGGCCCCTTACGATGAAGGTAAAAGCCTACGTCTAGTTGTGATGGAATTGCTGGGGTTTCAATGACCAGGGAGCGAATACGCTTTGCCTGGGTCTCGAGTTGTTGTCTGTTGTCCTTGAACCGCCGCTAGGTCGTCCCCTTATATACATGGGTTGACGCCCGTCGGTTTACAGAATCCCGAGGCTGGCTCATAATCGTATCCGGCTCGGTCTACATATCAATGCCGGTTTATGTCTACAGGCCTTAAACCGGCTTTTGGGCCCTGGGCCTTCATAAAGCGTCACCGTCTGTCTTCATGGACTTCAGATACAGATGAACTACTTGTGGGGATAATCCGGCCTCTCCTGGCCGGTTTACGCCCAGTGGTAATATCCCCAACACATGGTTAGTCATAAAATCCTACATAAAACTTGTGGATCACTGAATATGATATGTTTGATTCCTTGCAATAGTTTTGCGATATAGAGATGGAATATGTAGGAGGTACTAGTAAATGGTTGTGGTTAGTAAGAATTTTGGTGTTAAGGTTCATGATTCCCGAAGCATGCACGTATAGTTTCTCGTTATGCTACGAAGTTGGAGCATGATTTATTATTGATTGTCTTCCTTATGAGTGGCGGTCGGGGACGAGCGATGGTCTTTTCCTACCAATCTATCCCCCTAGGGGCATGCGTAGTAGTACAATGCTTCGAGGGCTAATAAACTTTTGCAATAAGTATATGAGTTCTTTATTACTACTGCAAGTCCATGGAATATACGCACTCTTACCTTTCCGCAATTTGCTAGCCTGTACGGTACCGTGCATTGCCCTTTCTCACCTCGAGAGTCAGTGCAAACTTCGCCGGTGCATCCAAACCCCGTGATATGATACACTCTATCACACATAAGCCTTATTATATCTTCCTCAAAACAGCCACCATACCTACCTATTATGGCCTTTCCATAGCCATTCCGAGATATACTGCCATGCAACTTCCACCGCTTCCGTTTTGATGACTTGAGCATTCATTGTCATATTGATTTGCATGATCATATAGCTGACATAGTATTTATGGCTTAGCCACTGTTCATCATTTTTTATGTATGTCATGCTAGATAATTGCACATCCTGGTATTGCCAGAGGCATTCATATAGAGTCATATATTGTTATAGGAATCAAGTTGTAATATTGAGTTGTAAGTAAATAGATGTGCAACTAGCATGCCCCTTCTCTCTTTTTGTTTTCCTTTTTTTTATTTTTTTATTTTTTTCTCTCATTGTCCGGAGTCTCATCCCAACTTGTGGGGGAATCATAGTCTCCATCGTCCTTTCCTCACTAGGGCAATGCTCTAAAAATGAATATGTTTTTCATATGGAGAGTCTCCTATGTTGTCACTTTCATATACTAGTGGGAATTTTTCATTATAGGATTAGATGCACACCCACTTAGTTTTCATTTTGAGCTTTCATACACTTATAGCTCTTAGTGCATTTGTTGCATGGCAATTCCTAGTCCTCGCATTGATATCAATTGATGGGCATCTCCATAGCCCGTTGGTTATCCGCATCGACATGAGACTTCCTTACTTTATTGTCTTCTTTATATTTTACCCCTATCATCATACTCTATTTCACTCGTAGTGCTATATCCATGGCTTGCACTCATGTATTGCGTGGGAGTTGAAAAAGCTGAAGCGCGTTAAAAAGTATGAACCAATTGCTCGACTTGTCATCGGGGTTGTGAATGATAAATACTTTGTGTTAAGAAGACAGAGCATGACAAGATTATATGATTTTGTAGGGATAGCTTTCTTTAGCGTTGATATTTTGAAAGACATGATTATTTGTTGGGATGCCTGAGTATTGATGCCTTTATGTCAAATTATAGACTATTGCTTTGAATCACTCATGTCTTAATATTAAGGCCATGATTAGATATATGACCAAGATTATGCTAGATAGCATTCCACATCAAAAATTATCTTTTTTATCATTTACCTACTCGAGGACGAGCAGGAATTAAGCTTGGGGATGCTGATATGTCTCTCTCATATCTATAATTTTTTATTGTTTCATGCCAATATTATACAACTTTTATACACTTTTGGCAACATTTTATATGATTTATTTGGACTAACATATTGATCCAGTGCCCAGTACCAGCTCATGTTTGTTGCATGTGTTTTGTTTTGCAAAAAATCGATATCAAACAAAGTCCAAACACGATAAAAATTTACGAAGAGTTATTTTGGAATATATGTGATTTTTTAGATTCGCAATTAATGCAAAAGGGGGCCCACAGTGACCACAACCCACCAGGGCGCACCGGGCACCCCCTCGCGTGCCCAGGTGTCCTATGCCCTCCTCGTAAGTCGGTTGGGGCCCTACTTCGGACGCAAGAAAGATAAATTATGGAAAAAATGATGTAAAAATTTCAGCGCTATCAGAGTTACGGATCTCCGGGAATTTAAGAAACAGTGAAGGGCCAAAAAACGGGAACGTGAAACAGAAGAGAACAGAGAGGGAGATCCAATCTCGGAGGGGGCCCCACCACTCCTCCACCATGGAGGCCATGGACCAGAAGGGGAACTCTCCTCCCATCTAGGGGGAGGCCAAGTAAGAAGAAGAAGGAGGGGGTCTCTCCCTCTCTCTCTCTCTCTCTATCTTTCTCTCTCTCTCGGTGGCGCCGGAGCGCTGCCGGGGCAAGGATCGGGACGGCGATCTACATCAGCAATCTTGCTACCGTCATCACCAACTTTCTCTCCCTCTATGCAACAATGTAACACCTCTTCTCCCCACTGTAATTCTACTTAAACATGGTGCTCAACTCCATATATTATTTCCGAATGATCTATGGTTATCCTATGATGTTTGAGTAGATCTGTTTTGTTCTATGGGTTAATCGTGATCTTGGTTGGTATGAGTGTATATTTTATTTATGGTGCTATCCTATGGTGCACTCTATGTCGCGCAAACAGAGGCGCCCCCACTGTAGGGTGTTGCAATATGTTCATGGTTTGCTTATTGTTGCTGTTGCGGGGGTGACAGCACCTAAACGCGGATAAGTGGGTTATGGCGTATGGGAGTAAAGAGGACTTGATAGTTAATGCTATGGTTGGGTTTCACGACCTTAATGATCTATAGTAGTTGCGGATGCTTGCTAGGGGTCCAATCCTAAGTGCATATTATCCAAGTAGAGAAAGTATGTTAGCTCATGCCTCTCCCTCATATAAAGTTACAAGAATGATTACCGGTACTTGTTATCGATTGCCTAGGGATAGATGACTTTCTTGTTGACAAAAAGCTATCTACTTTTATTACCTTGCAATTTATTCGTAGTTTTATTCTCGCAAAGTACTCATAGTTTTATTCTTGCGAAATAGTTTCATACTTGTTTTAGATAAAGCAAACGTCAAGTGTGCATAGAGTTGTATCGGTGGTCGATAGAACTTGAGGGAATATTTGTTCTACCTTTAGCTCCTTGTTGGGTTCGACACTCATATTTATAAAAGAAGGCTACATATGATCCCCTATACTTGTGGGTTATCAATATGCCAGAAAAAACCTGCTCGGAAAGCTTGCTGGCCAAAGCCCGAGCTGTCGCGTGGTGTCCGCCCATGCCCGCGTGTATCTCTGCCAAGAGCTGCTGCCCCTCTTCTTCGGACATGCACCTTTGTAAGATTCATGTGGTGCTCTCCTTATAGAGTTCACTCTCATGGACCTTGCACTACAAAAAAAATACAATTCTGTGATGATACGTATTTGTCACAGTAGGTCACGTTTTTTGTCATGCATGTACATCCATGACGATTTTATGAAAGAATCAAGATAGTCATACTTGTGCTGTCGTAGAAGTGTTCCATGACAATACGAGAATTATCATAATGGAAGTGTCCACTTCCATGATGATAAATGGCGCGTCATGGAAGTGCTTTTGTCAAGGGTAACCCGTTAACAACCCAGACCAATGGGGATTTTCCACGTGTAAAATTCTCAATGGCAAGAGGAACCACGTGTCGGCTCACCGTTGGGACAGATTTCATCCACTCATTGGACCGGAGGCGCCTATGATACATCGACGCATGGCATGGCCCAATAGAGGACCATTCCAGTGAAAAGGCAGGCCCATTTGACTTGGTCAGAAGGTAGCGGGCCGGCCCACGGAAAGCCTGTTAACGGCATGTTCACATATAGCCCATTTACAGCCTGCTAAATCACGACCCGTTACGACCTATCTGAATAAGGCCCAGTAGCTTCATCTGGGCCGTCCAATATGATTCTAGCACGTTGTAACTTCCGGCCCATGTATGGCCCATGACATCTTTCGGCCCATACGAGGCCCTTTGTAACTCTCGGCCCACTAAAGGCCCGACGTGAAACTGGCCATAATAAACAGTGTATCACTTTATACCCATTAACGACCCATTATTCTGTCGGCCGTTTCCAGCCCGTGGTAACTTTTGGCCTTCTAAGGTCCCATTTATTCGAGGGATCATTTCAAGAATTCGGTTACTTATGGTTCGTTACTTGCCTGTTCCATTTGTGGGCTAAATTCGGCTCATGGTTACAGTCGGCCCGTTTGTGGCCCGGTAACCCGTTGGGTTATTTGCATAACATCATCAAATACGGCCTATTAATGGCCCGTTGTGGTCTGGCCATAAACAGACGATTCCCACTCTAGCCCGTTTGCGGCCCATTTTGTGGACCGTTATTGGTCCACGAATAGTACGGCCCATGTTTGGCGAAACGATTATACGACTCGTAGAAGGCCCAATGATTAGATGGCCTGTAGAAGGCCCATGGATCCTATGGCCCGTAGAAGGCCCATGGATCCTATGGCTCGTAGGAGGCCCATGGTCACTATAGTAGGTAGCAGGAACATGGTTACACCAGTCCGTGTGTTGGCATGGTTATTGTGGCCTAGTTATAAAAATAGGTTATAGTGGCCACTGGAAACGCGGAAAAAGAACTGCAGTGACTACAAGCAAACAACTAAACAAGACAATAAGAAAGCAACTAACACTAGGCTATTACGGCTATTACACATATTACATCCACTGGGCATCAAAGTTCGCCAACAGTGCAAATATACGGAACAAAGCAGCATATTACATACACTGGCCGTCTAGATTGGCCACCAGTGCAAATAAACGAGGTAGCAAAACAAGTTCATAACTAAAATAACTTTAGAAGAGCTCAAGAAACGTTATCCTGGGTATCCACCTTGCTAGCAATAAGCATAACAAGCTTATTAGCTTTCTCTTGTTTGGCTCTAAAATCGTCCAACGCTTGCCGTTGCACCAAAAAGTATGCATCTGAGTTCTCCAGGGACTTCCGCGGTACTTCGACTTCTGGTCGCTGCACAGCTGATCAATGTCTTTCAGCTTGTAGTTGAGATTCAAGAAACCGAACAGATTCAGACAGTGAGTTTGAATAGCTTGTGCCAGCGCTAGTGGCCAGTAACACGAACACTACACCAAGACAGGACTTTGGGGTTGTCTCGCTGTCTTCAAGATAGTTTTCCTTAGCTGTTTTATCAGCTTTGTTGGAGACCAACAAGGATCTCTCACTATCCTGAACCTTATCTGCATTACTTCTTTTACTATTGCTTAATAAGGCACTCTTCCCCAATATTCTGTGAGCATTGAAAAAGAAGAAACAAGTATACACATAACAGGTTTAGCATGTACTAGTATATGAAACTCATTTTAGTGAACCAGTTCATTAGTAAGGTGGACAGAATTAAACTACCAAGTCTTGTATTGCCAAGTAGTACATAATAAAAGCATCAAACAAACATATATCTATGTCCTATGGTCACTGCATTGTCTTGCCAAATCAAAATAGAGAAACGGTTCAAATCATATCAGTTCAAGACAAAGCAGCACTGAAAGAATACACAAAGCATAGAAAACTACACGGCACAACAATATTTCAAATGAGTACCATGGGTCTACATGTACAATAACACTATTGGCTCTGTTGTGATGCTACTAATGTGCATGATATGAGAAGTCAATTGTATACACAATTGAAATTGAAATCAACACAACTATTTATAAGAGCAAACCTGTTAAAGAAACATGCGTAAACATACCTGTTGTGTCATTGGAGTTTCGATTGAATCCTTTAATTTAAAAATAAGTTTGTATGAGTAAATACAGTGACACAATAGCAAAATAGTATGCATGATAAGTATTACGGAATGTTAAAAGCAGTATGGAATTTTAAATGAGAACAGTTGTTCTTCAGGTTTAAGCACTTGTTCTACACGAAAAGAGTACGGTAAGACGCAGGCATATAGTACTTAAAAATAAAAAATGAGCTCATAGACCTTACCACATTCTTGGTTTGGGAGCAGTGCAGAACAAGGTGTTCCCAGTCCTCGTCAGTAAATGTGTCTCAGGAAAACGTAAGGGAATTTGATGAGTTTCTTTCACAGTGAAGTATGTTTTCTTCAGGTAATTCTGATACTGCCACCAAGAGTTCTTGAAGTTAGCAGAGGTATTAGCACATGTTACCTCATCCCTAGTTTCCAAATCGGTCCTTCTCTATAGAGAAAAATGGGGAAATTTGTTGTATTATAACCATCATGGAGGTAGAATGTATGGGACAAAGCAAAGTATTTGCCATGAATAGCATTACTTACACATAACTCCTGGACGAACACCTGCAACTAGCATTTTCCTTCATATTCAGTATAATATTTCCATGATGGGAAGATACGCACATAGGATTTAACAACATCAAATGCGATAGATGCTAAACTACAAATGGCTGGTTGTACTTCCTCCACAGGATTAGGTGTACTAACTGGTGGAGTTGAGGTTCACCATGGTAGTATTGGCGCTTTGGGCACTGGAGCTGCCTTACTAACTACTCTTGTTTGGGATCTCTTTGGTGGATATGGTGTTGTGTCAAGAGGAACTGGGTTACTATTTGCCGGGGTTGGGATTAGACTAGGTCAAGCTGGTTCTCTGTCCATCGCAGTAGGGGTACAATCTGTGAGAGTCGGGGTTATGTGTGGTAGGGATGGTTCTCGTGCATGTACAACCGCGGTGCTATCTCCGCCAAGAGGTAGCACAGTTTTATTTGAAGACCGTGTTTTTACTCCGCTAGATACTAACATCAGCCGCTCCAATTCAAATGGCTGATAAACAGGAAACATAGTTGAATGTACAGACCTTGTATGAGAGACAAATGCAATAGATAGTGTGGAAATAAGAGGGCATGAAATAGTCGACATGTATATTAATTGTTTAACTAAAAATGATAGCATGACATAATTTCACATATATGATGTCTATCTAAACTGGATAGCATAGCATGACATAATTCAAAGATATGATGACTAACTAAAAAGGATGGAATGAGATAATGACATGATGTCCTTAGTAAACAGGTTCGCATGATATAATTCACATACTTGTTATCTAAGTAATCGGCGTTGCATGATTTAATTCATGTATGTGATTTATATGATAAGAAGAGGGCATTCGCATATATGATGTCTGAACTAAGAGCATGGTGTTGAATATTGTGTATATGATGTCTAAACTATGCAATGCAAGACACCATATACATGATATGAGCAGTATAACCGTGCCAAGTTAGAGCATACACCTCGGTGGGGTAATAGGACTGGTCATATGTCCTTGAATCCATCTCTGAGGAGCTATCGGGACCAAGCAAGATATCTACTTTGACAAGTAGCACTGTCTGCTCTGGAGACCTTATTTTCACTCCGGATTTTTCCATCACCCACTCAAATGGCTGATTCACAGGAAGAGTAGTTTAATGTACAAACATTGTCGACAAATGGAAATGTAATGAAGAAAAGGATGGGCAAGATATCATTTAAATATATGATGCCTGGTTAAATAGGATGGCATTGCATATTTCACATATATTATGGCTGGCTAAAAGAGATGAGACCGCATAATTCCCATATATGATATATAAACTAAACAAGTGGCATTACAGAACATGTCTAAACTAAGCAGATGACATATATGATGTCGAAAGTAGGCACAGCAAGGCAACATATGCACGATATGACCAACATCATCATGCCAAGTTAGACCAAACACCTTGGGGGGGTAAATAGGAGTGGTCAACTGTGTCTGAATCCGCCTCAGAACTGATATCTTCCTCTGGATTACAATCTGGAGAGGGGGGAGGTTTTGCCATTGAACCCACCATGGAGCGATGTTGGCATGACATTGTATTGCTGCACAAAACTCTTCTCTTTTTCTCTAAATGTTCAGCATGACTGTGTACAATATCTACATGCATACGAAAAAAAATATAGTAAGATTATGTAAGGAGAGCATGCAGAAATCTAGAGTGATGGTAACAACCAGTGGATGGATCCAAAAATAATGATAGCACACTGATGATAGCTTTAATTTAATAAAAAGACAGATGATGATTGCTTTACTATTTGTTTTCCCACCCAAGATGAACAACATGGACATACCCTAGGTGAACCAAATAATAAACAGAGATACTATTCATTGCTGCCCTGATATGTGCCCCACAAGTAATTTTAAAACTCAAGTTTGAACATTGATTTGGACCTGACTTGGAGTCTAAGAGGTGAACAAGACGATAAAGTAGCAGGTAATATTAAGCAATGCATAACATAAGCAGAAACAAAAGAGTGCGACCTCTCTTGTGGACCCGTGTACTCCTTAGGTTCATCTGCTGAGTCGATGATGGTGATGCCATTGTGATGGGTGTCGGTGGCAGGGAAGGAGATCTGAGGCGGCGAAAGACGGTCAGGAGTCATGATGTCTGGTTTGATGGATGCTTCTGTCGATGGAGTAGCTCAGGTGAGGTGGACGACGTCGCAGCATGAGCAGGACAAACCACTCGAAGTTTTCTTCGACACCTACCTATAACTGAAGTAATTCTGTAAGGGCTCCTTTGGCTTGCAGGATTATAAAACGCAGGGATAGGAAAAACACCAGAATAGGATAGGAATGCACGTGGGAAACATAGCATTTGTAAACACAGGGTTTTTGTCAACTTGGGTGTTTGGTTCACAGGAATTGGAAGAGCAAAGGAATGCAAAGAAACATGGCCAAATAAAGTGAAACCATATGAAAGCGTGTACAGTTAGAATGTTATTCTGCCACAAATGCACTTGGTCTTGTTTTCATGCATAGGATTTTGAAAAGTAGGTCCAGGTCGATGTTTTGCTACATTCCTTTTAGCAAAATGCATGAATAATTGAATAGTAGAGTGCCATAGGAAAATTTCCTATTGCTATGTTTTTCCATCACTTTTTCCTTTGAACCAAAATAGCCCTAATGGATCAACATGTATGTAGAGTAATAAGTGATCCGGCAAGTGTACAACCTATTTGTCATAGTCGTGTCAACCTCAGCATCATTGGGTTGGTCGCTAAAGAAGTTGTGTCAGAGCTGGCTGTCAAAGGTGTGGAGGAAGATCTTAGGAATCTGTAGACGGCGTCCAGGGCACTTCGTTGTTGTGATGGATGGTTTCATCATTGGAGCAGCTCCGGCGAGCCGTAAGACGTCGAGGCTGAAGTAGTACAAGACAGACATCGTTAATCTCAAGTGGGATTCTAATAGCATCTCCAATAGATGATGGAAAATACATTACCAAAAAGTGATAGATGTAAAATTTACATCACCAAAAAACACCTGACTACATCAGATGAGGTAAAAACTATTGACTCTGAACTTAACTGTCAAAACTGAAATTTACTGTGGAATGTGAATGTTACTGTCGGAACTGAACGCACTAGTAGCAGAGAGTTGCTTCACATGTAGTTTAGGCCGCTCGAGCAATTGTACTAGAGAAACAGTGATCTAAATCAGCAGGCGATCAATGGGGAACATAGTAGCAGATAGCAGCCGGAGCAGCAGCGCTTGGAGGAGCAGTGCAAACTAGAGCTAGAGCAGCAACTCGTCTAGCTGCAGCAGCCCGTGTACCAGCATTAGCAGCGCGAGCGAAAGCAAGAGCAGAGCAGCAGCACGAGTGAGGGTGAGAGTGCTAGTTATCGACTAGAGGGGGGTGAGTAGGCGATTTTTATGAAAGTCTTCAAAACATGAGAGTTTTGAAGACAAACAATAGAAATGAACCTATTGATATGCAGCGCAAGGTAGACTACAATAAGCAAGCCATAGACAAGTATGCAATGAAGTGAAAGCACGAAGACTAATAGCAGCTAGGTAGTAAAGATCAGGATGGAAGATAGTATGAAGCCAAACAATAATAGTAGTCACATAGTGAAGTCAAACAGGTAGTGCAAGCAGGCAATGACTTCACGAAGACAAACTGTAAGAAAGGAGAGGGAGAGGATAGAACCAGTCACTTGTTGAGGAAACATGATTTGTTGGACCAGTTCCAGTTGCTGTGACAACTATACGTCTGGTTAGGGAGGCTGAGAATCAACTCAGAAGACCGCGTCTTCACCTTATTCCCCTTGAGCTAAGGACACCCAGTCCTCGCCCAATCACTCTGGTAAGTCTTCAAGGTAGACTTCCAAACCTTCACAGACTTCGTTCAACGGCGATCCACAATGATTCTTGGATGCTCAGAACGCGACGCCTAACCGGCTGGAGGATTCACAGTCCTCAAGTGTAACAAGTCTTCAGGTCACGCGGACAGAAAGACTTCAGTGATGCCTAACACTCTTTGGCTCTGGGTGTTTGGGCTTTGTCCTTGCAAGGATTTCTCTCTCTCAAAAGCTTCGGAGGTGGGTTGCTCTCAAACGACAAAAGCCGTGCACTAACTCTGGGCAGCCACCAATTTATGGTGTAGGGGGTGGGCTATTTATAGCCACTAGGCAACCCGACCTGATTTGTCTGAAATGACCCTGGGTCACTAGGGAACTGACACGTGTTCCAACGGTTAGATTTTAAACACACGCGGCAGCTTTACTTGGGCTACAAGTAAAGTTGACTCATCCAGCTCTGGATAAGATTTGCTCTCATTGTCTTCGCTCGAAGACATAGGATTTTGGTTGAGCATCACTTCAGTCACTCTGACTTTGTTCACTGGGACACCACTTAACAATACGGTGGTTCCTATGACTCAACAAAGAAGAAAAGGAAACAACAAAACAACTAAGTCTTCGCGCTCCATAGTCTTCACGCAATGTCTTCTCTTGTCATAGTCTTCAATGTGAATATCTTCACATACCACATTTTAGGGGTCATCTCTGGTAGGTAAACCGAATAATTGAGGGACTACCACCTGTGTTATCCTGCAATTCTCACAAACACATTAGCCCTCAACCAGGTTTGTCGTCAATACTCCAAAACCAACTAGGGGTAGCACTAGATGCACTTACAATCTCCCCCTTTTTGGTGATTGATGACAAACTGGTTGAAGTTTTCAACGATGATAAAAGTATGTGAAATTGTAAAGGATTTAGGTATTGTGTTCATACGTAGGAAAAGGCTACCCCTAAAGATGTGCATACAAGTAATTTGCTTTTGGAATGCAAATGCACATGACAGGTTGTACTTGTGGAGATCCTCTTCAACTTATGAAGACAATTCATCATGCATGATTGGATATAACGAAGATAATGACATGCATAATGAAAAATGGACGTCTGCAATATGACTTCATGCGGGATTTATCATTGCATCACAGAATAGCAAACAAGTAGCAGACGACCATCAAGTTTAAGTGTTACAACTCAAAGAACCAAATGTATCAAAAGCGAGAGTTGTAAACACTAGGCAAAATATAAATCAACTGCCCATAAGGACCCGCTTGAAGACTATCAACTCATATGCTTCTCCCCCTTTTGTCAGTAAGGACCAAAAAGGTTTAAAGACATAGAGCCTCTACTCGTTCCCAGAAGGAGTAGGAGAAGCTGCAGGGTTGGTGCCGGGGTTTGGCGGTGCAAAAGAACTTGGTGCAGTGTCGATACGCGCTGAAGTTGGAGGTGGTGAGGTAGCATCAGCTTGATCATCTATGACTCTGGCATTCACCGTTGCTGCTTAGGAGGAATAATCAGAGTCTTCAAGAGAGGGAGTTCGACGCAAGACAACATTCCTTGGAGGAGAGGAGTCAAACTTGAATCTTTCAGTGAAGCCATCATCTTGAAGATCTGCTTCAGCACTCAGCAATGTCAAACTATTCCATGACCTCCGACAGGTTTCATGTGTAACAAAGGCATTCTTGGTGGCAAGATTGCGAATGCGATTGACGTCCACCAAGAGGCTTTGCATCTGCCGCTTCAGCCAGTAGTGATGCTTATCCTATTTTTTATGCAGGGCAACGATAAGCTCTCGGTCATTGAGAACACGAGATCGCTTCCGAGGCCTTTGAGCAATAGTGCTTTCAGTGGCTTCAGTTTGAGCACGGTGAGGTAAGCGTGTATTGCCAGCCAAAGGATAAACACGAGTGACGGCCTGGACTCCTTCAATGGGCTGTGTGAAGCTTTGGTGATAAGCATTGTGAAGACAAACAGGCTCCTTGGCAGGCTTGGGGTATATGGCTTCAACTGACATATCAACCTCTGGCAGAAAGATCAGATGGTTGCGAGCAGAGGGCTGATAGTTGACAGCTGAATGAAGCTTGATGAGGCGCATAACCCATGGAGCGTAGAACTGCAGTCCAAAGAGATCAGAGCCTGATGCATCCAACTGCCTGATAAAGAAGTCTTGAGCATTGAAGCTGATGCCGTTGAAGATATAAAAGACCAAAGTCTTCATTGCTCCTTCAAGTTTCGCTGCTGAAGAATGTCCTTTGGCAGGCCATAGAGTTCGCGTGATGATATGATAAATAGTGCGGGGCAGATACTCTAGGTCTTCAACAAAGAACTCCTTTGGGTAATCAGCGTCATGTGGCAGAGGCTTCATCATGCTCAGCATTTGGCTCATGTTGGGCTCTGGCTTCTGAAAGATGCTTTCCAATGCATTGCGGTGAAGCTGACAACCAGGTTCATATAGTTCACCTGGAGTGGGTAGACCAGTGAGCTCAATAATGTCAAGAGCTTTAGCTTCATGGTGTACATTGCCTGTCATCCACTCAAGGACCCATGTCTTCGGATCCCTGTTTTAGCCGCGAATGTGGAGGGTGGCATAGAATTGCAGCAGAAGCTCTTCATTCCAATGCTCCTTATCAGTCACAAAATTCAGCAATCTAGCATCACGGAAGCAGTCAAGGGCTTCTTCAAGGCATGGCAATCCAGCAATGGCTTCACAGTCAAGACGCATATGAGGGAAGATGCACCCTTGATCATAGACAACACATGAGTAGTAGTTGCGCTGCTGATAGCTCCAGAACCGATCAGATGAAATCCTTGGCTTGGAATAGGGGTTCTTGGCGCTGTCAAAGAAAGTGTTGTGCGCAATGAAGCCATTTGCATTGAAGGACCCTGGTGAAGTGGCAGTACCTGGAAACCTGGGCAGTCTTGGCTTTGGCTTCTGGACTTGAGGCCTGTGCTCGACATGATAGTCAAATTGTGGACCAGCAGCAGGAGGAGGAACCAGAATGGGCCATCTTACAATGACCAGCTGACCATGATCATATGCTTGCTCGATGGTGTGTGGTCTTGGAGGCGGTTCATGAGTAGTGGCAGTGGCATTGACTTCAGGCTGCAGATTAGCATCAGGTGCAGCATTGGCTTCAGGTGCAATCACTTAGGGCACCACATTAACTTCACGCGCCACATTATCGTCAGCCATGAAAACGTCATTGGCTTCATTGTTGGTGTTGGTGGTCACCTCAGTGTTATCAACCTCCACTCGAGTAGCTGGAGGGTCGGACACGTTCTCCTCGAGAACAACTTCAGGGTTAGTTGGGGGTGTAGCAACACGTTCTTCTTTGTCTCTTGGTTCTTCTTGGTCATCGGCTGATGTAGCTGGAATATCTTCAGCCGCGTTGGCTTCAGACTCGAAGTTGTTCATAGTTGGAGAGGCTTCAGGAAATACTTGGTGAGATACTAATTGGTGCTCTTCTCCTTCTGGAACACTCGATAGAGTGACTTGTGGCCTTGGTCCTTTACGAAGCCTGCGAAATGCTGGTGACGCTTGTGGAGATGGAGTTGTCTGGGCCACAAAGTCATCATCTTCAAGCACCGGAGCGGTGACTTGAGTTGGGGAGTAGTTGGTGTTTCTTCTTCACGGGGTGAGTTTTGTGGGTGATCAGCCCATGAGTCATCCTGAGCAATTGGCGTCAAAGGACGACCAATGCTGATGAGTTAGCTGTTTGTAAGAACAGGCGATGATACCACATTGTGCTCGATCTGAGGAAGGACTTCATCATCTTCTACATTGTCGTGTTGACCAATGTCTTTAGATGCGGTGGGGTCAACAGCTGGGACGTCTTCAGCTTCAGGAGCCTCTGCGGAAGTAGGCTCATGAACTATGAAACGACGTTCTTGTTGTGCAGATGCAGGACAAGCAACAGAAATTGCCTCGACGACAAGGGGCTCTGTGGGAGCAGCCCGATCTTTCTTCTTGGTCTTGCGCTTCTTGGTGGGCGGAGCATCGTCAATGGTGTTCTTGGTCTTGCGCTTTCTGGCTTTGGCTTCAGCTGCCCTTGTCTTCTGAAGCTCTGAAGCCACTGTGGGGACCTTAGGCTTCACGCCTGTCATACCAGCGGGGAAGACAATGCGAGGTTCTTCCCACCTGGATGGTTCAGCTTGGTCCACAGTAGGCTTATTCTGCTTGGCATCCATCTTAGGGTCGATGCCAGGACGCCCAAGTGCCTTGCGCTTCTTAGCTTCATTGTAAGCTTGAACACACTTTGCAGCCAGAAGCTTCATTCGCTCTCGAGAACCTTTGGCTTCTTCACGTTTCTTGTGAAACGTTTCCTTGAGCTCATGCAGCATGACCTTGAAGTTCTGGACGTCTGTTACACTGAGCTTGGCCATGTGCTTCTTGAACTAAGCCTTTTCATAGTCGATCTTGTGCTTCAGCTCAACAATTTTCTGAGCAAGAGCCAACTCAGGAGCAATGGCGCCATGGAAGGAGACACTTAGGCCAATGGGAAGTTGCAGATCATCAAAGCTGAGATTGGGGGTATCAAACCACTCATCAATGAAATTTTTTAACACTTCCACGTCAAAGAGAGGCAAACCATTGAAGATTTCTGCCTCTTGCTTGCTCTTTATCAGCAGTTCAAGAGCGTCATCAGCAAGATCATCGTCACTCGACAGATCAATGGCGTCGTTCTAATTCCTCAGAACAGCAGCAGGGGTCAGAGCTGGACCAGTGGTGTGCATGGGCTTCTTTTTCTTCTTCTCAGACTTGGAGATGCATGAGAGATCATCTGACTGCACACTTGGTGCAGGAGGAGCAGTGGCCAAAGGCTTTGCTCGCGAAGCTTTTGGTGCAAGGGAAGGCTTCGAAGCCTTGGGTTTCTTCAGCTTCTTAGACTTCCGTGGAGCAGGCGCTTCGTCAGAATCAGCATCGTCTGCAGGTTGATCCACGGCAGTCCCCTGAACCATGATATAAGTGATGAGACCTTCTAGATTGTAGAAGGGCCCAACAAGATTGGGTTCAGCTTCGCGTGTGCCATCGGCACGAGGAGCAGAGGGACCAGGATTGAAGTCTAATCCCTGCTACTTCTTGTTCTCTTTGGCCGAGTTCTTGGAAAACTGAAAGTTGCGCTTAAACAGATTGTCGTCAGGACACCATAGCCATGAAGATGGGTCGGCATCAGTAGGCTGCGGTCCACGGACCATGCAAGGGTAGAAGCCTTGATCAATGGCTTCAGCTCTGGACCTTGGTGGAAGATTTTTGTACAAGATGTCTCCCCAGGGTCGTTTGATGGCATTCTTCTCAGCATATTCCTGGGTCACGAACCTGTACTTGTACCATTGTTCTGGCCAATATCTTCGAATCCATTGGATTCGTGTTTTGCGCTGATTGTAGTCTTCCTCTGGATCTATCTTGTACAGCTCATAGAGATCTGGTGGCAAATCCTTCGATGTATTCCCACGGCGTTGTCTGCCACCCTTCCTTGCTGACTTATCTATTGCCATGAAGTTCAGACTGAATGGCTTCAACACTGTCAAAGGCTTCCCTCTGCTGGTCAGACAGGAACTGGCTTCGGGAGAGTTGATATGATGCTGTAAGAATTATGCAAATGAATGTCGACTATGAGAACCAAGGGATTCTCCCACAGACATGTACCTGTGACAGCATTAGAGATGCGAGGGAAGGGGAAGAGGTCGTATGCATTCTCAGAAGATTTTGAAGATAAATCAGTTTAGAAGACATTGACCTCATAGCGCGAAGACATTCACTTATATGTTGAGAGTTGGTTCCAGATTTGTACAAATTCAAGAATAAGTACAAGTGAGGAATCTAACCACGTGTGAAGCATAAGTGAATATACTTGGCATCATATGAGATGCAAAACAGGATAGATCCAAATTTGTGGAGGCAGAAACTACTTTTGGTAGAAAGGATGAATCATTAGGATCAAAAGGACTGTAAAAAGAGTTTTAATTGACCACACGATGAACTGCTAGACGGAGTAGAAGATGAGGCCGAGCAGTTCGATCTTCCGTGCCCTAACTTGGCGACGAAGGACACCTACGGCGGCGGCGGAGAAGACGATGTCCGCGGTCGGCGTGAAGACGACGTCGGAGAGGTTGCGGCAGCTAAGCGCTTTGTCGCCGGCGTCGTCGAGAGCTAGCGGTGGCGCTAGGGTTTGTCGAGGTGGAGAGGTGGAAGAAGTGTTTTGACCGCGATGGGATGTGCATTTATAGGGAGAGGGACAGCACAGCGCAATTACGCAGATGCCCCTGGCGGTTCACATCTGAGGGACACGTGGCGAACATGCAACACATTGGGAGTTGTCCCATGTTCCCACGCATGCCTGGACTGTCGGGTGGTCGTTCCGGCTTCTCCGGGTTTCAGGCAATAAGAATTGAGCATTTAAAACAGATTTAATGTTTGTCTCTGTATCTTCTCCTGACAAGGACGCAGAGAATACATTCGACAGTTTCAACAGAATGCATATGATTTGGATAGATAGAGTTTTAGGGAGAAAGCATAGAGAGGTTAGGGTCTGATCACAATCACTTAGTTCAAAAGATTCAAACGAGAAGACAAAGCTATAAGTGAAAGCTGTAGAGGACAGAACACTAATATATGTATATATCAGAATAAGACCAAATCAACATTGTGAAGATAAACATGAAGTCATGTTGATATTGAAAAAAAAACAAATGCAAAGACATAGCAAATGTAACGCCATGAGAAAAACACTTCAAAAAGAAGAATTTGGTGGTGGCGTTACCCACCGTATAGGAAGTATTAAACCCAGACACGGCGCACAATTATCGTGGCTCTCCGAAGTCAAATTCCGTGTTAATGTATTCACACTTAGAGTGTAAGTCTTCATTGATTGAAGATATACTTTACTTCATGTGTTGCACATCTAAGTCATCAACATGCATAAGTGTTAGGATGTGTGCCTGATCAGAGGACATTCGAGGATTCCAAGATATTTAGCTCACAGCGCAACTTGCAAAACCTTTTCTCATCCAAGGGCTTTGTGAAGATATCTGCCAATTGCTCTTCAGTGTTGACGTGAATGATGTCAATATCTTCCTTCATAACATGATCTCTGAGAAAGTGATGACGAATTTCAATGTGCTTTGTCTTCAAGTGCTGAACTGGGTTGTTGGCTATCTTGATGGCGGTTTCATTGTCGTAGTAGAGTGGTACTTGTTTCAGATGGATGACATAGTCCTTGAGTGTTTGCTTCATCCATAGAAGCTGAGCACAGCAAGATCCAGCAGCAATGTATTCAGATTCAGCAGTGGAGAGTGATACACAGTTCTGCTTCTTTGAAGACCAACAGACAAGTGATCGTCCCAGAAAGTGACATGTGCCTCATGTAGACTTGCGATCCACCTTGTCACCAGCATAGTCAGCATCCGAGAATCAAACTAGATCAAATTCTGAGCCCTTTGGATACCATAATCCTAATGTTGGGGTGTAAGCCAAATATCGAAGAATTCGCTTCACAGCTAAGCGATGTGATTCCGTTGGTGCCGCTTGGAATCAAGCACACATGCAAACACTAAGCATAATATCTGGCCTAGATGCACCTAAATAAAGTAAAGAACCAATCATGGGGCGGTATACCATTTGATCAAACTCTTTACCATTGGCGTCAGGACCCAGATGACTCTTGGTTGGCATTGGCGTCGTGTAACCTTTGCAGTCTTGCATTCCAAACTTCTTCAGGCAATCTTTGAGATATTTCTCTTGATATATGAAGATACCATTGCTTTGTTGATGAATTTGAAGACCAAGGAAGAACTTCAGCTCACCCATCATTGACATCTGATATTGCTCTTGCATCATGTGTCCAAATTCATCACTGTATTTCTGGTTGGTGCATCCGAAGATAATGTCATCCACGTATATTTGGCACACAAACAGTTCACCATCATATGTCTTCGTGAAGAGTGTGGGATCCAGGGAACCAAGTTTGAAGCCTTTGCTCTTCAGGAAGTCTTTGAGTGTATCATACCAAGCGCGAGGGGCTTGGTTGAGGCCATACAGTGCCTTGTTTAGCTTGTACACCATATCAGGATGTTTTGGATCTTCAAAGCCAGGAGGTTGTGCAACATACACTTCTTCTTCAATCTTTCCATTGAGAAATGCACTCTTCACATCCATTGGATACAGCAGGATGTTGTGATGATTTGCACAGGCTAGTAATATGCGAATAGCTTCAAGCCAAGCAACGAGAGCAAACGTTTCATCAAAGTCAATCCCTTCAACTTGAGTGTATCCTTCAGCAACGAGACGAGCCTTGTTTCTGACAACTTGACCATGCCCATCTTGCTTGTTGCAATATATCCATTTGTGCCTATTATGTTGTGCTTGCGAGAGTCAGGACGCTTGACAAGTTCCCAGGCATTGTTCAGCTTCAACTGTTGAAGCTCTTCTTGCATGGCTTGAATCCATTCAGGTTCCATGAAGGCTTCAGCAACTTTCTTGGGTTCAGATATTGAGACAAATGCAAAGTGCCCACAGAAATTTGCTAGCTGTGTTGCTCTTGAACGAGTGAGTGGACCAGGCGCATTGATGCTATCAATTATCTTCTCAATCTGTACTTCATTTGCAACACGAGGATGAACTGGACGAAGATTTTGCTCTTGCTGATCATTGTCATCTTTAGGAGGATTGTCTTCGGGCTGAGCATTGTCTTCAGGTTGATTAGGTGCAGAAATGATAAGTTCCTCTTCAGACTGTGCTTCAGACGGTATGATTTCTCCAGTTCCCATTAGCTTGATGGATTCACTAGGTGGAACTTCATCTAGCACATTTGGTAGGTGCTCTCTTTGCGAGCCGTTAGTCTCATCGAACCGCACATCCACAGTTTCAACCACTTTATAGTGAAAGAGGTTGAAGACTATGTAGGAGTGCGAATCCTTTCCGTAACCAAGCATAAAACCTTCATGTGCAAATTTTGAAGTGTGATGTGGATCCTTGATCCAGCACCTAGCACCAAATACTCTGAAGTAACTGACATTTGGCTTCTTACCAATGAGGAGTTCATAGGATGTTTTCTTCAGAAGCTTGTGAAGATAAACACGGTTGATGACATGGCATGCAGTATCAATAGCTTCAGGCCAGAACTTTCTTGGACTCTTGTAAACATCAAGCATCGTTCGTGCCATCTCAACGAGCGTTCTGTTCTTGCGCTCCACGATGCCATTCTGCTAAGGTGTGTACGGAGCTGAGAACTCATGAGTGATGCCCAATGTATCTAGGTAAGGGTCGAGGCCGGTGTTCTTGAACTCTGTGCCGTTGTCACTTCTGATATGCTTGATCTTGACGCCATAATTGTTCTTTTCACGGTTGGCGAAGCGTCTGAAGACATCCTGCACTTCAGTCTTGTAAAGAATTATATGCACCCATGTATATCTGGAATAATCATCAACAATGACGAAGCCATAGAGACAAGCAGTAGTAGTGAGAGTAGAGTAGTGAGTAGGGCCAAATAAGTCCATGTGTAGCAACTCGAAGGGTTGAGATGTCGTCATGATTGTCTTCGAGGGATGTTTGGCCCTAGTCATCTTTCCAGCTTTGCAGGCACCGCACAAGTGATCCTTCTTGAACTTGACGCCCTCGATGCCTATGACATGCTTCTTCTTTGCGAGAGTGTGTAAGTTCCTCATGCCAGCATGCCCTAGCCTCCGATGCCAGAGCCAGCACTCTAAAGCTTTTGCTAGAAGACATACTGCAAGATGTGGTCCTGCTGAGAAATCTACCATGTACAGATCATCTTTCCGGTACCCTTCAAAGACTAGAGACTTGTCAGATTCCATTAGTACAAGGCAACGATATATTCCAAATATCGTAATCATGTTCAAGTCACAAAGCATTGAGATAGACATTAAGTTGAAACCAAGGGATTCAACAAGCATCAATTTATCCATGTGCTGATCCTTTGAGATTGCAACTCTACCTAGACCCAATACCTTGCTTTTACCAGTGTCAGCAAATGTGATGTGACTCTTGTCAGATGGATGTAAGGTTGAGTCCATGAGAAGACTTCGATCACGAGTCATATGATTAGTGCATCCGCTGTCCATAATCCATTCTGAAGCACGAGGTGCCATACCCTACAGTACAGTTAGGGGGATAGGCTTCACCAAGAGTATTGTGAAGCATAAAAATTTGACGCACAAGAGGATTATCAAAGCTCAGATCAAGATTAGGACTGATAGGATGATTGGCAAGCGATTCAGGAACAAAATACATAGTAAGACCATTTGGGCATTTGATCTTGCGCCCTACAAGATATTTTAGGTCCCCAGCATTAGCATCAGACGCCTTTGATTTCCGGCTGGAGACCTTTCCCTGCAAAAGAAAGTTAATTCTTCTTAGCCACCCACATCTTCAGGGGTGGCTTAGAAGCAATGAGTCTAAGTGCAGCATCTGAGAACTTCGGCTTTGAAGCCCTAGCAAATAGCCTTGCAGGAGGTGAATAGTTCTCATATGAATAAGCAAAAAAGTTCTTTGTTTTATGAACATAGCGTTTTGAAGAAACACACTCATATTCATAAGTCTGGGTATGATTTTCCTGCAAAACATTGGCGTTAGGGTGACTCAAGTGAGTCCTGTATCTGTATGAAGTCTTCGGACCATATGAAGCCTTTGGTCTGGGATTTGTCTTCTTCCCTGGCGGTGTCATGATGACATTCACAGGAAGATTCTCAAGAGAGCTTTTGGGAACCCAGATCTTCTTCATAGGTGGCCCGTTCCTGCAATTAGTACCAATATACCTAGCAAACACTTCACCATTCTCATTCTTAAAAAGTTTATAGTTTGCATCAAAGGATTCATCAATGATAATAGGGTTAGCACAAGTGAAGCCAGATAAGGTGGATGGATCCACTGAAGGTCACTTTGCAGCAACCCATGTGGTTTTGGGGTACTGCTCAGGCTTCCAGTAGGAGCCATCAACATTCATTTTCCTCTCGAACCCAACACCCTCTTTCCTAGGGTTTCGGTTCAGAATCTGCTTTTTGAGGACATCGCACAATGTCTGATGCCCTTTGAGACTTTTGTACATCCCTGTTTCAAGCAATGTCTTGAACCTAGCATTTTCATCAGCAATAGTAGTGGTATCCTCAGCAGAGGGGTTAGTCACCACATCAACAGTTGAAGATATTGCAACAGTGGCAACAGTAGAACATTCAGCAACAGAAGTAGCGTTATCACGCTCAAGGCATTTTAGACATGGTGGTTCAAATCCTTCCTGAGTGGGACTGATCTGTTGAGCGCGAAGTGACTCATTCTCCTTTTGAAGATCTTCATGAGCCGCTCTCAATTTCTCAAGCTCTTGCTTCCTTTGAAGATAATCATAGGAAAGCTTTTCATGAGTGGTTGAGAGCGTTTCATGACAACTTTGAAGTTCCTGGTACTTAACATGAAGATTTTTTGTGTCTTCAATTAAGGACTGAGAACGGGTCATTTCCGCGTCCAACAGGTCATCGCTTTTGTCTAACAGTTTTTGAGTATGTTCCATAGCTTTCTGTTGTTCAGTTGCAATTTTAGCAAGTGTTTTGTAGCTGGGTTTGGATTCACAATTAAAGGTAAGCATCGCGTGATATTACCTTGGCACCACGTTCCATGAAGCAGTAGGTGGGAGCAGAGTCGTCCTTGTCATTAGCATCAGCGTTGGTGACGGGGCCATTGTCTTCAATGTTGAAGATGGACTTGGCAACGTAGGCTGTAGCTAGAGCCAGACTTGCAACGCCAGGGTCGGACTCCTCCCCAGACTCCACCTCCGCCTCCTCAGAAGCAGACTCCTCCTCTGAATCCATCTCCTTGCCAACAAAAGCACGAGCCTTGCCAGATGAGATCTTCTTATGAGATGAAGACTTGGATGAAGACTTGGAAGAAGACTTTGCGGATTTCTTCTTCTTCTTGTCATCAGAATCATATTCCGTGCTCTTCTTCTTCTTGTTCTCATTCTCCCAGTGTGGACACTCAGAGATGTAGTGTCCAGGTCTCTTGCACTTGTGACATGCCCTCTTCTTGTAGTCATGAGTGGAAGCTTCATCATTTCTTGAGCTGGATCGTGAAGACTTTCTGAAGGCCTTCTTCTTAGCAAACTTCTGGAACTTCTTCACAAGCATAGCAAGTTCCTTTCAAATGTCTTCAGCATCATCAGAACTGCAGTCAGATTCTTCTTCAGATGAGGAAACAGCTTTTGCCTTCAAAGCACGAGTTCGGCCATAGTTGGGACCATAGATATCTCTTTTCTCAGATAGCTGGAACTCATGTGTGTGGAGCCTCTCAAGTATGTCAGACGGATCGAGTGTCTTGAAGTCAGGGAGTTCTTATATCATCAGGGCAAGGGTGTCGAATGAGCTGTCAAGTGATCTCAGCAGTGTCTTGACGATTTCATGCTTGGTGATCTTAGTGGCGCCGAGAGCACGAAGCTCATTTGTGATGTCAATGAGGCGATCAAATGTGAGCTGGACATTCTCATTGTCATTTATCTTGAAGCGGTTGAAGAGGTTGCGAAGAACACTGATCCTTTGATCTGTCTGGGTTGAGACGCCTTCATTGACCTTGGAGAGCCAGTCCCAGACTAGCTTCGACGTTTCCAGAGCACTCACACGGCCATACTGTCCTTTGGTCAGATGACCACAGATGATGTTCTTGGCAGTAGAATCTAGTTGAATGAACTTCTTGACATCAGCAGGGGTGACACCTTCACCAGTCTTGGGAATGCCATTCTTGACGACATACCAGAGGTCGACATCAATGGCTTCAAGATGCATGCGCATCTTATTCTTCCAGTAGGGTATTCAGTTCCATCGAAGACGGGGCAAGCAGTGGAGACTTTGATTATCCCTACAGTCGACATAGCTAAATCCAGGTGGTTAAACCGAATCACACAGAAGAAGGGAGTACCTTGCTCTGATACCAATTGAAAGTGCTAGTTATCGACGAGAGGGGGTGAATACGCGATTTTTATGAAAGTCTTCAAAACATGAGAGTTTTGAAGACAAACAATAGAAATGAACCTATTGATATGCAGCGGAAGGTAGACTACAATAAGCAAGCCATAGACAAGTATGCAATGAAGTGAAAGCATGAAGACTAATAGCAGCTAGGTAGTAAAGATCAGGATGGAAGATAGTATGAAGCCAAACAATGATAGTAGTCACACAGTAAAGTCAAACAGGTAGTGCAAGCAGGCAATGACTTCACGAAGACAAACTGTAAGTAAGGAGAGGGAGAGGATAGAACCAGTCACTTGTTGAGGACACAGGATTTGTTGGACCAGTTCCAGTTGCTGTGACAACTGTACGTCTGGTTAGGGAGGCTGAGATTCAACTCAGAAGACCGCGTCTTCACCTTATTCCCCTTGAGCTAAGGACACACAGTCCTCGCCCAATCACTCTGGTAAGTCTTCAAGGTAGACTTCCAAACCATCACAGACTTAGTTCACCGGCGATCCACAATGACTCTTGGATGCTCAGAACGTGACGCCTAACCGGCTGGAGGATTCAGGTCACGCGGACAGAAAGACTTCAGTGATGCCTAACACTCTTTGGCTCTAGGTGTTTGGGCTTTCTCATCGCAAGGATTTCTCTCTCTCAAAAGCTTCGGAGGTGGTTTGCTCTCAAACGACAAAAGCCGTGCACTAACTCTTAGCAGCCACCAATTTATGGTGTAGGAGGTGGGCTATTTATAGCCACTAGGCAACCCGATCTGATTTGTTTGAAATGGCCCTGGGTCAGTAAGGAACTGACACATGTTCCAGTGGTCAGATTTCAAACACATGCGGCAGCTTTACTTGGGCTACAAGTAAAGTTGACTCATCCAGCTCTGGATAAGATTTGCTCTCATTTTCTTCCCTCGAAGGCATATGATTTTGGTTGAGCATCACTTCAGTCACTCTGACTTTGTTCACTGGGACGCCACTTAACAGTACGGTGGTTCCTATTACTCAACAAAGAAGAAAAGGAAACACCGAAACAACTAAGTCTTCCCGCTCCATAGTCTTCGCGCAATGTCTTCTCTTGTCATAGTCTTCAATGTGAATATCTTCACATACCACCATTGTCTTCAATGTCTTCATACATTTTTAGGGGTCATCTTCGGTAGCTAAACCGAATCAATGAGGGACTACCACTTGTGTTATCCTGCAATTCTCACAAACACATTAGTCCCTCAACTAGGTTTTTCGTCAATACTCCAAAACCAACTAGGGGTGGCACTAGATGCACTTACAGAGGGGGAGAGTAGAGGAGCAGCGACCGAGCGAGACACGGAGCAGCAGCAGCACAAGCGAGCGAGAGCAGGAGCAGCAGCAGCAGTGTGAGCGAGCGAGCGAGAGCCGGAGCAGCAGCAGCAGATCCGGCTGGTATGGACGCCACCGCCGAAGGGGCCTCACACTGGGGGAGAGCCGCCATGGAGATGTCTCCCATGGCGCCGGCTTCGAGGTAGTCGTGCCATGGGGGTGCGGGATAGAGCATCGTACGCACCGGGAGGTCAAGTTAACGAGAAGGTGCGATGCGATGAGTGTACAACCTCTTTGGTGGCGCCGAGTAGGCCTCGGCTTTGTCTTAGGAGTTGGTGAGGATGATGCGGTTTCGGTGGAGGAGGTTAAGGCGATGTTGTGGGGATGGATCAGCCGCGAGAGATGAGGCGATCATCGGAGCAGCTCCTTAGAGGTGGAGGATGGGGCGGCTGAACCGGCGGGACGACTAGATCGACGACGGATCCTCATCCGGGTAGGTGGATGAGGGACGTCGGGTTGTAGCGGTGGACAACGTCGTCGGGGAAGACGCTCTGGCTAGGCAGCGGTGGGGTGGCGGATGGAGGGGGTGGGGTTTCGAGGCTGGATCAGAGAGGTTATGGCGGCCTGGGATTTCGAATGGGGATTTTGAATGACGAAAAGGGGGCAATGGGAGGGGGGAACCATGACTTAGGGACGCGCTTGTCCAAAAGGTAGTGTGTGTTACAAAAGTACCCCCACCGATTTGAACTAGCAGCCCTTTCGGCTCAGGGTTAGAAGGGGATTTTGCGTGTCAAGATTTGGCAGCTGGAGGGAGTTTTCGCGCCGTTGTAATTTCAGGATAGCAAGGCGCGGGTTGTGAAGGCGCAAGTTTTGGGAGCACGATATCTAAAATTTTGGGATATAACAAGGCGCGGGTTGAATTTGAGGGACAAGCCTAACGTGTAATAATGTACGTACCAAATCAATTCGCACTTCCCTCAACGAAAAACATAAAAAAAACTATTCGCACCACACTGTCGCGGGATATCCGCGGCCACCTATGGGACCGGGCGGTCCCTTGCTGGTTCGGCGGGGGGGGGGGGGGGGGGGGGACGTCGCGTTGCACAAAGAGCATATCAGCGCACGGCAGCACGATAGAGAGCACACAAGCAATTTACCCAGGTTCGGGCCACCGTGAGGTGTAAGACCTTACTCCTGCTTTGGTGGATTGATGGTGGAATGAGTGTGGTGATGCGTAGTACACTTGCCCGGCAGGGTTCACCCAGGTGCTGCAGCGACTATGCGCGTATGGTGGCTTGCGTTCATCTAGTTTCTAACCCATCCTACAAGTACCATGGGCCTCCTTTTCTAGATTAAGGGGTCGCCACAGTGGCAAAGTGGTCATTATCAACTGATATGATAGCAAACAGTGCTATCGTACCTAACTCTGTGGGCTGATAGGGTGCATTAAATGCGCCGCTTAGTGTCACATCGTTGTTTGCCTGGCAAGGCCAGCCGGGCTGGCTTGCCAGCTCCGTGCATCTTCCCTTGACACGTTGCAGGACGGGTGTCATCTGTGGGTTTCTTCTATAGGAAATGGCTGCCATGTGGTGACTGTCTGCCACTTAATCACCTTGCGGCTTGACACCGCACTCATTGACGACGTGAGTCATGTCTGAGTGGTTGGCAGGGTGGTTCAACCCCTGTGAGCCCCAGCAGGCTCTGGCGGGGAGTCTTGGTTGCTTGCTTCTAGTGGTGGCCTCGCCCCTTGTTGGGCTCGCCCGCCCGGCAAGGGAGGCCCTTCTCTTGTTGATATCTTGCTCCTCTGGTCTCATCTTGGTCTCTCTCGGCTGCATGCTGGTTCTTCAAATCTCTTGCTTCTTTAATCCCTGGCTTATCCTTGGCTTGTCCGTGCACGAGTTAGGTGAAAATGTCTTCCCGTGTATATTTTCCCCGACATAAGCCCCCGGGCCTGAGCCACACGTGTCGCGTGGCACGTTGGGTTCGGCCCCAAATAGCGTGCGGACACATGGCAGGAGAGGGCTGTGCGCGACGGTTTGCCACAATGACTAGTCAATCCAACGTCCACTTTGCGTAATTACTGCACGTCGTGGGGTCGTGGGACTATTGCAGTTAAGGTAAAACAGTAACTTTCTGAAGCGTCGCACCTCTGTCCCGCCCCCCCCCCCCTCTTAAGAGCAGGGAAAATCAGAGCGGCACGATTCATCTGTATCTCGCCCCGCTCCCATCTTCTTCCTCCGCAAGCCAAGCGACAGTTCCCCATCTCGCATCCCCTTTTCCTGCCACCAACAAATCCTTCTTGCGTTGTCGCAGCAATGGGGAAGAGACCCGCGGACAAGAAGAAGTCGACGGTCGCGGTGAAGGAGACCACCGCCGAGGGGAACAAAAGGTCGGCGGAGCTGAACAAGAAGCGGAGCGAGGACGTTGTCTTCATTCCGTCCAACTTGAGCGGCCCCATCCTTCAGGCGAAGTATAGCTATCTGTGGGGCGGCCCGTTGAGAAAGGGCATGGAGCGCCCGTGGTCTACGAAGCGGGTGAAGTGAATCCCCCCGATTCTTACCGGTTCTTTGCCGCTTACTTCATCTGTGGTCTGTGCCCTCCTTTTTATGAGTTCTTTGAGGCAATCATGAACATCTATGGGTTTCACCTCCTTGATTTCACGCCGAATGCAATGGCAACCATGGCCATCTTTGTGCATTTGTGTGAGAATTTTGTCGGGGTGAAGCGCAATGTGGATCTATTCCAGCATTACTTCGTCACCTGGGTGGAGAGCAGAGTTAAACGTTCTGGGATCATCAGCTGGATACCACGGTCGAAGAAGAATTACCTCCCGGGGTAACAAAGCAAGAGATGGGATGAATGGAGAGGGGATTGGTGTTGGATCTAGGACAAAGAAGCCCCCGAGTTTTGTGAAGCGCGGCAAGGATTGGAGCGCCAAGGGCTTTCTGAGGACAGGTTGCGCCCGACAATTAATAGAATCGTCCGCCTAGTGGCTGCTGGGTTAACCATCGAGCATGTGGGGGCAGATTTCCTCCTCCGCCGCATCTCACCGCTCCAGGAAAGGGATAGGCCTGCGTGGCTATATGGAGGCGCTGCGGATAGGATGAGACTGCTGCCGGGGGCTGGCTAATAACTTGTCAGTTTATGGTCATGCTTGGTTGTGCCACCAGCTGTTTGGTCGTTTCGAGATGTTCAAGCTCCCGGCAACCGTCATCCCCCTGAACGTCAACTCTTCTCAGGATCAAATACTGAAGTGGATGCCGGATTGCAATGCTAAGGGAGTATCGGGCACTTGGTGGCTCCCTTCTCTTGACGAAGAACTCAAGTGGTCGAGCACCTTGGTGGAGAAGGCCACGAGGGCCGAAGATGGAATGTATAAACACACCTCTGCTCCGGAGGTAGTGTATATTCTGAAGAGAGTCGCGGAGGACAAGGATGCCCTCCGCGCATAAATGGATAGGGCTGCGAAAGCCGGGAAAGGAAAAGGGAAGGCTGGGAATGGGAGCTCATCCCAGGACGGCAGCGAGGAGCAAGCCACGGAAGATACTGCAGGGGGAGAGCTTGCCGGGGATAACTTCATCGGGCGAGATGCCCTAGCCACAATGTTGAAGGAGCTTCAGGAGGGAGAGGAGGTGGAGAGGGAGGAGGGCGCGACACTAGCCCCTGAAGAGGAATGGCTCATAGAAGGACCGCAAGCCCCCGCACTGGACCCAGACCAGCGTACCCGTAGGCGTGCCGCAGCCCGGGGAGCGGCAACCTCCAACCTAGCGCCACCCACCAAGAAGGTGAAGAGGATCTCAACCAAGTCTACTAGGACCGAGGTGGCGTGTCACCAATCTCCTCGCCTTGCTCAGGCTAAGGCACCTTCCGCCAAACGGCCGCTGACCTCGGAGGAGGAGTCCAGCCCCCACTCTGACTCGATCTCTTTGCAGAGCTTGCCTTCCTAGAGCTCTTGATATCACGGTAGGCACTGAAGCTGCCGGGGAGCTCCACCCTTCCATCTCAAAAGAGAGGGCGGGAGCCTCCTCCTCCCGTGGAGTTCAACTTGACCTCCATGCTCGTCGTGGAAGAGTAAGGAGGATTTTTGTTTGTGGTAGACATCTTCCTAAGCAGATTCAAACATTTTTGCTGACTAGCCTCTTGCCTTTGTTTGTTGTTGCCGATCAGGGAGGTGGAGGAGGACACGGAGACTCTCGTCCACTGTCCCCGGAAGAGGCTCCGGTGCGTAGGGTCGCTGGAGGGCTTGGAGAGATCGGCCTTGGCGGGGACAGATGCAGAATGCCCCCTGCCGAGCCCCCGGTCGAGCCCCCGGCCTGGGAGCGGAGACTTGGTCCCGCCTGCTGGGGATGACGGGGACCGCCTCTCTGGCCCCCCAAGCGGTGGAGGAGGCGAGACGACGCAGGATGAGCCCCTCCTTGAAGAGCATGCCTCCCCTGTTGTTCAAGCCAAAAAGGTCGTCATGGATCCCTCAGCGGCAGAGACTGTGCAGAAGGCTGCCGAGCCCGCTCCAGCAGAGGTCAAAGCTCGTAACCCGACAAAAACTGCTGCCGGGGAAATGGAGATCCCCGCTCGGAAGACTTCCCCAGGTATTTTGCTTAGTTTTTCTTTTTGTTTATACTCTGGCTGCCTCCATTGTCTTCTTTATTCTCTTCAAGGCTTCCATTCCTTCGTTTGTTCATTGGCCACTTCCATCTGCAGACCCCCAGGCCGAAGAACTAGACTTGTTGGAGGTGGTGAAGGACATAGGGAGGTCCACTGCAGATGAAGCCGCGAAGGTTGCGGCTACTGAGGGGCGGGATCTCGCTGCCGGGGGAACACAAGGTTCCTTGGCAGTGGTGGAACATTCTCTAGAGAGAGCACCACGGTAGAGGAAGTGGTCATCGAGGCGAAGATTCCTCTTCAAACCATGGGTCCACTCCCCTCTTCCAGGGGCGTTGCTGATGCCCCACCGTCTTCCTCGAACACACTGGCCGTGGTGCCGTTGTTGCCTGATATCGGAGCCCCCGGCCCGTCCTTGATAGACGCAGAGCTTGATGATGAGCTTCAGCGTCTTCTGGACCGCTGATCTGGAAGGCAGGGAGGCTGATGACATAGCTGCCATCACCATGGATTTGTCCTTCATTGAATCCATGGTGGTGGGCTTGATGGAAATGCAGGACCGACACAGCCATAAGTGGCAGGAGCTCAAGGAGCGGCGTGAATCCACCGTCAAGGTGGATCAGAAGCTGAAGGACAAGTGCCTGGAGTTGCACGAATGGCACTGCTACCTCTTGAGCACTACGTTGGTTTTCCCTTGAAGAGGAAAGGGTGATGCAGCAAATAGCGTAAGTATTTCCCTTAGTTTTTTAGAACCAAGGTATCAATCCAGTAGGAGGCTACGCGCGAGTCCCTCGCACCTACACAAAACAAATAAATCCTCGCAACCAACGCGATAAGGGGTTGTCAATCCCTTCACGGTCACTTACGAGAGTGAGATCTGATAGATATGATAGGATAATATTTTTGGTATTTTTATGATAAAGATGCAAAGTAAAATAAAAGCAACGTAAAAAGCAAAGGAAATAACTAAGTGTTGGAAGATTAATATGATGAAGATAGACCCGGGGGCCATAGGTTTCACTAGTGGCTTCTCTCAAGAGCATAAGTATTTTACGGTGGGCGAACAAATTATTGTTCAGCAATTGACAGAATTGAGCATAGTTATTGGAATATCTAGGTATGATCATGTATATAGGCATCACATCCGAGACAAGTAGACCGACTCCTGCCTACATCTACTACTATTACTCCACACATCGACCGCTATCCAGCATGGATCTAGAGTATTAAGTTCATAAGAACAGAGTAACGCCTTAAGCAAGATGACATGATGTAGAGGGATAAATTCATGCAGTATGATAAAAAAAACCATCTTGTTATCCTCGATGGCAACAATACAATACGTGCCTTGCTGCCCCTACTGTCACTGGGAAAGGACACCGCAAGATTGAACCCAAAGCTAAGCACTTCTCCCATTGCAAGAAAGATCGATCTAGTAGGCCAAACCAAACTGGTTATTCGAAGAGACTTGCAAAGATAACCAATCATACATAAAAGAATTCAGAAGATTCAAATATTTTTCATAGATAAACTTGATCATAAACCCACAATTCATCGGTCTCAACAAACACACCGCAAAAGAAGATTACATCAAAGTCTAGGGGGGGGGGGTAGGCGCGCCCCCTACCTCGTGGCCTCCTCCTTTATTTCTTGACGTAGGGTCCAAGTCTCCTCGATCATATTCTTCCTGAAAATCACATTCCCGAAGGTTTCATTCCATTTGGACTCCGTTTGATATTCTTTTTCTGCGGAACTCTGAAATAGGAAAAAACAGCAATTCTGGGCTAGGCCTCTGGTTAATAGGTTAGTCCCAAAAATAATATAAAAGTGAATAATAAAGCCCAATAATGTCCAAAACAGTAGATAATATAGCATGGAGCAATCAAAAATTATAGATACGTTGGAGACGTATCAGGCACGACAAGCAGTTCAAGGCGCTCATGAGGTAGCAAGAGATCCTTCAGATGATGAGGGAAGATGTCGTGACCCGGGAGGGAATCTTGAAGCTACCCTCCGTGCCAAGGATGAGAGTTTGGAGACCTTGGTGCAGCAACACGCCAAAGAACTGATGGACGAGCATGGGGCTGCTTTGGACACCCTTGGTGTTGATCATGCTGCCCAGTTGAAGAAGCTTGTTGAAGATCTAGATGCCGTGTCTTCCGCCAAGGCCGAGCTCGATCGGCAGGTGGCCAAACTGAACGAAGACCTTGCCGGGAGTGCCAAGGAGGTGGAGGAACTCAAAGAAGAGGCACGGCAAACACAGCTTCACTTGGCTAATGTGCAGTCGCAACACTCCTTGAAGACCCAAAGCCTTGAGGCCGCTAATAGAAATATCACTGATATGAAGGCAAGGATTGGCTCGCTGGAGTAGTCGGCAGAGTCCCTTGAATCCCGGCAACAGCTGCTATCTAAAGTGTTGGAAAACGCCAAGCGTCTCCGGCAAGATGCAGAGGATAGGCAGGAGAATTGGGTCGATATGAGCAACCTCTGGATCAAGAGCTTGATTGATGATGCAGAACGTCTTGGAGCCTAGGCTGCGGTGATGGGCATGGACGGCCCAGTCTACTCAGCCAGCGAGCATGAGGTCCCGAGTGTCAAGCTAGGGATCTTCTTCGACGAGTTGGTCGACAAGTTGAAGGTGCATGAAGAGGGGAGGGCCGAGCGTTTCGCGACCGAGTCCCAGAGGCTCGCTCGCAACGCCCTCTTCATGGTCTAGAGCAACATCGCATGTCGCCACCCAGAGCTCGATCTTGACGACGGCTTCAGGAAGCCGCCAGTAGGTGCTGACGTTGCTGCTGCTGAGAAGAAGGCCGCTCCCCGCGCCGACAGGGTTCTCCATGTTTAAGTTATTCCTTCTGGTCCTGTAACGAAACATGACGCATATTTTGTGTTTAGTCATTTTATCTCTAGTGCTTGTGCGAGGCTGACACTTCCAACTAGATCTTTAAATGCGTGTTTATCCCTTTTAACTCTATATGCTCGTGTTCGTATGATCAATCCCTATGTATGCTCTGGATGCCTGCCGATATCATATTGCCGCGATTGTCGTAAGGGGCCGGCTCTTAACAGTCATCTTGGCGTGGATGCGTCTCGGCAGGTTTTTCCTAGGTAGCACTCGATGCAGCCTCTCGTCCTACGAGCATGTGTCTTGACAGGACGATGGTGCGATCCAAGAAACTAGCCAAGGTTCCATCGCATGAGGGCTTTCACAATACGAACACTCACTGGAGTTAAGGGATAAACGACTGCAGAAATCTGAAACACATCAACATAAAGTGATAACGTGGACTTAGCTTTCGTTTTGAGCTTCTTTTTCGTCTGTCGGGCCGCGTGCATTCGATGCATCCGCGGCGCCTAAAGAAGTAGAAGGCAATTGGGTGATTCCCATGCTCCCGGCAAGGGTCGGGACGTATTTCTTGTAGCTGGTGGGCATGGCGTTGGGCTTCTCTGGTCCCCTTCCTTTTTTGCTTCCCCTTCCCGCGAGTCAGTGCAGCGGCTGGCATCACATGGGCTTTGCCAGTGCGGGAAGCCTCGCCAAAGTGTGCTCGCCGAGGCATCGACCGATGGACTCATACCAGCATTCTGCTCAGGATTACCCATGGGGGGGATACTGGACCGAGCGTTGCATGGTAATCGTCGACATTGATGATGCCAAGGTTAAAGCAACTCGACTGCTGACAAGGTGGAGGGACGGGAAGGAGGGAGCTCGCGCCCGCATGTCTTGTGCCCCTTCGTCCGGATAGCGTTCGGAAGGAGATAACACCATACGAACCGCCAGGGTAAATCCAGTGTCATTAACCATGGTCTCGGTCATGACTGTTACTACGACAAATCTTGGAGAGCGACAAAACGGCGCGAGAGTCGATTTTTTCCCCGATCCGCTTCTGCGCCTCCGCAGGCGCCATGGTCGATTGCACCGTCGAAGATAAGGATGGTCATGAAGATGATGAGCTGTGCACGCTTTCAGGTTCGCGCAAGCGAGCCCCCTACCTGGCACGCGAAAGATGTCGCGGGATATCTGCGACCACCTATGGGACCGGGCGGTCCCTTGCTGGCTCGGCGGGGGGACGTCGGATTGCACAAAGAGCAGATCAGCGCACGGCAGCATGACAGAGAGCACACAAGCAATTTACCCAGGTTCGGGCCGCCGTGAGGCGTAAGATCCTAATCCTGCTTTGGTGGATTGATGGTGGAATGCGCGTGGTGATGCGTAGTACACTTGCCCAACAGGGTTCACCTTGGGGCTACAACGACTACGCGCGTACGAAAGCTTGGGTTCGTCAAGTTTCTTACCCTTCCTACGAGTGCCATGGGCCTCCTTTTATAGATTAAGGGGTCACCATAGTGGCAAAGTGGTCATTATCCACTGATATGCTAGCAAACAGTGCTATCGTACCTAACTCTGCAGGCTGACAGGGTGCATTAAATGTGCCGCTTATTGTCACATCACTGGTTGCCCGGCAAGGCCTGCCGGGCTGTCTTGCCAGCTCCGCGCCCGTTCCCTTGACACATCGCAGGACGGGTGTCATCTGTGGGTTCCTTCTATAGGAAATGGCTGACATGTGGCGAATGGCTGCCACTTAACCACCTTGCGGATTGACACCGCACTGATTGACGACGTGAGTCGTGTTTGAGTGGTTGGCGGGGTTGGGGCTATCGTTCAACCCCCGTGAGCCCAAGAAGGCTTTGTCAGGGAGTCTTGGTTGCTTGCTTACTTCTGGTGGTGGCCTCGCCCCTTGCCGGGCTCGCCTGCCCGGCAAGGGAGGCCCTTCTCTTGTCGATATCTTGCTCCTCTGGTTTGATCTTGGTCTCTCTGGGCTGCATGTTGGTTCTTTAATCCCTAGCTTGTCCTTGGCTTGTCCATGCACGATTCAGGGGAAAATGTCTGCCCCTGTATATTTTGCCCGACACACACAAAGAGAGAGTCTTGTCCCATTTTACTGTACAAATGCTATTCAAAGATATGAATCCATGTTATGTCCAATTAAATTTTTTTCGCTGGCTGTATAATGCATGTAAACTACTCATACAAACATTTTAGTGCATTCCAAATGTCTATACTACCGCTGCAATTCGAACTAAATTTGAATTCGTTTCCCTATTTGAATAAGAATCTACAATCATGATTGTTGCCAACTTAAACCATCATTCGTGTATTATCTTAACAACACACCACGTGATTACTATAGAGATAGATATGAACTATGTGTACTATACGAACTCGAATTCGAAATTTGAATACACTTGATGTTGATTCCAAATAATAGTACATTTGATGTAATAACTAGATCTTCATAGTCTAAACCATGTTTCATACGTACACTGTGTTTATCACACAAAGTATAGTGCCCCGCCCCCTACATTATGACAAGTATTTAGCCCTGAGCTGCAAAAGCCACACATTATCACAAATTCAAATAAATGTTCTATATATCATATGTAGTGTAACAAGTTCATAACCACACCATGCGTATCACCATTATATATATTCATGCATGCGTCATTTTAAAACACTATCATATCTTCTTCAAATATCTGAATCCACTTTTTTATAAAGAATTATGATCTCTGTTTGTGTTTTACACCCACACAATCCTCTTCTCTTTGTAGCTAGCGCTAACTTTCTATCGTGCATGCACATGCCCACCCCCCTCTCACCCTCCCTCAGTATCCCCTCCATCGCGTACATTCGTTATTTCTCTTTAGGTCGTTCACCCATGGTGTGTGTAGGCCCCTTGGCTCCTTCTTTCCGGCACACATCGGTTGATATACCTCTCTAGCCAAGTGTGCCTACCACAAACACACACTTTCCCTCTTATCTTCTCACTGTCCATGCCCCTATGTCCTATACGGTTCCACGCAGGTGCACACTCCCGCCCCTCTTTTCATCGATCTCATACTCGCACACTCCTCCCCCTTGTTATAGTAGGCCTCTCGCACCACCACCTAGCCGCATCCCTCTCCCCCTGTCCATCTCTCTAGACCTTATTTGCTTCTAACACATGCTATAAGTCTTTTTCCCCATGCACCGATTAACATACCTCGCTAGTTATGTCTCTCCCTTTCTCCGACACACGACGATTGATCTTCCTATGTTGTTACGTCTTCTGACCACAACTGTATCTCCCCCTGAGGGAGTCCTGGATTAGGGGGTCCTCGGAGAGCCGGACTATATCCTTTGGCCGGACTGTTGGACTATGAAGATACAAGATTGAAGACTTCGTCCCGTGTCCGGATGGGACTCTCCTTGGCGTGGAAGGCAAGCTTGGCAATACAGATATGTAGATCTCCTCCCTTGTAACCGACTCTATGTAACCCTAGCCCCCTCCGGTGTCTATATAAACCGGAGGGTTTAGTCCGTAGGACAACAACAATCATACCATAGGCTAGCTTCTAGGGTTTAGCCTCTACGATCTCGTGGTAGATCAACTCTTGAAATACTCATATCATCAAGATCAATCAAGCAGGGAGTAGGGTATTACCTCCATCGAGAGGGCCCGAAACTGGGTAAACATCGTGTCCCCCGCCTCCTGTTACCATCCGCCTTAGACGCACAGCTCGGGACCCCCTACCAGAGATCCGCCGGTTTTGACACCGACATTGGTGCTTTCATTGAGAGTTCCACTGTGCCGTCACCGTAAGGCTTGATGGCTCCTTCGATCATCGGCAACGATGCGATCCAGGGTGAGGTTTTGCTCCCTGGACAGATCTTCGTATTCGGCGGCTTCGCACTACGGGCCAACTCGCTTGGCCATCTGGAGCAGATCGAGAGCTACGCCCCTGGCCATCAGGTCAGGTTTGGAAACTTGAACTATACTGCCGACATCCACGGAGACTTGATCTTCGATGAATTCGAACACATGTCGGGTGCGCCGCACAATCACGACGAGCATGACGTACTCTGCCGTCGGACAGTGTTTGGGAGATCACACCTGCAACTACTCCGGCCCTCAATCTGGAGCAAATTGCGCCATCCGAGGACGGGTGGATAGACCCCGCCATGGAGGCCGCACTCTCAGTGGCGATAGAGCCGTATACTGACTTCACCCCTTACGAGAGCCATGTTGCCGAACCATTGGATTCTTCCCCGGCCACGGGCTCCGAGCCGCCTGCGCCCGTGCCTATCGAATCCGATTGGGCACCGATCATGGAGTTTACCTCCGCGGATATCTTTCAGCACTCGCCTTTTGGCGATGTGCTAAATTCATTAAGGTCTCTCTCCTTGTCAGGAGAACCTTGGCCGAACTATGTCCGGCTCGAATGGGATGCGGACGACGAAGAAATTCGCTCCCACCCACCACCCACTTAGTAGCCACTGTCGACGATTTAACCGACATGCTCGACTTCGACTCTGAAGACATTGGCGGTATGGACGACGATGCAGGAGACGAACAGGAACCACCGCCCACAGGACGCTGGACCGCCACCTCATCATATGATATATACATGGTGGATACCCCCAAACAAGGCAATGGCGATAAGACAGCGGAGGATGATCCCTCCAAGAAGCAACCCAAGCATCGACGTCAGCGGCGCCGCTCTAAGTCCCGCCATAGCAAAAGTAGTGATACCGGCACAAGAGACAATAACACTCCGGATAGTGCCGAAGATGACGACAATCCCCTCCACCCAGATTTAGAGCGGGAGGATGTAACACCCACGATGCGGCTATATCTCCCACGTGTCGACGCACGACTTAGAGGCATAATCGCATAGTGGTTTTGTCGCAAGAAGGGTCATCTTCACACAATCCCATGTAATGAACAAGAATGGGATAAAGAGTTGGCTTACAATCGCCACTTCACACAAAACATAATCATCATTCATACATCATCCAAAATACAATCATAAAGACCGACTACGGTCAAAATCCAGATGAAAATAAGACAACCCCAAATGCTAGATCCCCGATCGTCCCAACTGGGCTCCACTACTGATCATCAGGAAAAGACACATAGTAATGTCCACGTTCCTCGTCGAACTCCCACTTGAGATCGACGCCATCATCTGCACTGGCATCGTCGGCACCTGCAACTGTTTTGGAAGTATCTGTGAGTCACGGGGACTCAGCAATCTCACACCTGCGAGATCAAGACTATTTAAGCTTGTAGGAAAGGATGGTGCAAAGAGGTGGAGCTGCAGCGGCAAAAGCATATATGGTAGCTAACTGCGCAAATGAGAGCGAGAAGAGAAGCAAAGGAACAGACGTCATCTAGCAATGACCAAGAAGAGGTCCTGAACACATACTTACGTCATACATAACACAGACCGTGTTCACTTCCCGGACTCCGCCGAGAAGAGACCATCACGGTTACACACGCACTTGGTGTATTTTAATTGGGTCAAGTGACAAGTTATCTACAACCGGACATTAACAAATTCCCATCTGCCTCATAACCGCGGGCACGGCTTTCGAAAGATAATACCCTGCAGGGGTGTCCCAACTTAGCCCATCATAAGCTCTCATGGTCAACGAAGGATAAACCTTCTCCCGGGAAGACCCGATCAGTCTTGGAATCCCGGTTTACAAGACATCTCGACAATGGTAAAACAAGACCAGCAAAGCCGCCCGAATGTGCCGACAAATCCCGATAGGAGCTGCACATATCTCGTTCTCAGGGCACACCGGATTGTCCAAGCTTCCGATAGGCCAGACCAGAGTTGCCCCTGGTGGCCACCGGCGACTGACAGTTTGGACCAATACTCGGAGGAGCACTGGCCCGGGGTTTAAAATAAAGATGACCCTCGGGCTCTAGAAAACCCGGGGGAAAAAGGTATAGGTCGCAATGGTAAAACCAAGGTTGGGCCTTGCTGGAGGAGTTTTATTCAAGGCGAACTGTCAAGGGGGTCCCATAAATCACCCGACCGCGTAAGGAACGCAAACTCAAGGAACATAATCCCGGTATACAGTAACTAGGGCGGCAAGAGTGGAACAAAACACCAGGCATAAGGCTGAGCCTTCCACCCTTTACCAAAATATATAGATGCATTAATTAAATAAGAGATATTGTGATATCCCAACATGTCCATGTTCCGACATGGAACAAACTTCAACTTCACCTGCAACTAGCAACGCTATAAGAGGGGCTGAGCAAAAGCGGTAACATAGCCAAACAACGGTTTGCTAGGAAAGGATGGTTAGGGGCTGACATGGCTGAAATAGGAGACATGATATAGCAAGTGATAGGTAGCGAGCATGGCAATAGAGCGAACAACTAGCATAGCAAAGATAGAAGTGATTTCGAGGGGTGGTCATCTTGCCTGCAAGATTCTCAGAGTTGTCGAAAGCTTGATCCTCGTAAGCGTACTCGACCGGTTCCTCGTTCACGAACTCGTCTCCCGGCTCTACCCAAGACAAGAACACAAACAAACGGAACCACAATCAACAACGAGAAATGCGCAAGCAACATGATGCAAAAACATGTATGATATGCAAGATATGATATGCGATGCATATGCGTGCTCCGGAAGGAAAATGATGGACATGGCAGTAACTTGGCAAACCAAGCATGCCACTGGAAAGATGAGATGATTTCGGTCGAAATCGATATAAAGATCACCGGAATCGGATGCACGGTTTGCAAATGGCGAGCAAAACAAGAATGACACTAATCTGCGATATACAGCAAGATAGCACTTAAAATGCAACAAGTAGCAATGCTACAACACCCCAACACAGCAACAAAGCATATGGTAGTAATCTACAAGAGATGCTTGACAAAAGATGAACACTGAGCTACGGCTAGTTCACAACATATCAAGCTCAAACAAGCATGGAAAAAGTGCAATAGATTACAGGTTCACAGACTTAGTGAAAAACTGGACATGGCAGAAAACAGCATCAGGTAGCAATGTTCAGAGCACGAAATCAACATGCTACAGGAACTTAACATAGCAAGACAAAGCATGGTAGTGTTCTACTAAATGCACATGACAAAAGTCCCTTACTGACCATAAGCCAAAAAGGACCAGAAGATATGATGGCAAGCATGAAAACAGAGCATCGCAGAAATATTAAGTCCCTGAAATCAGAAATATTACGGGGCCTACTTTGCATGCTTTTGCTAGTCACCACAAATATCACAAAATTAAATGGACTACACCACTGGAAAGATGGCATGGCATACTTCAAAACACATGTACATCTCATGCTCAAAAGATGCACAGAATAAATGATACAAAAATGACAAATCTCCAAGTTCTGATAAGAACCAGAGATTAACAGCAACTAGCCCTCTTCCAACGAAGATTTGGGCATCAAGATGACATCTAATGAAAATGGTGCAATTCAACAAAACGAAGAGCATCACGAGACGAACAATTTCACATATTACACGCGCGAAACGGAGCTACATGCACAGAGTTATTGCATCGGGAACAGGAGCATATGCTGAGAAAAATTAGGACTTGGAAAAGAAACGAAGGCTAGGAAAGTCACCGGGGGGGGGGGGGGGGGGGGGAGCTGTACCAGATCGGATCGAGCGAACTCGCTCGAGCCCGAACCCGTCGGCCGGAGGAGGAGAAGGGGCCGGCGGAGGGGAGGGGCCCGGAGGGCGGCGGTCGGCGGCGCCGGTGACCGGAGGCGCTGGGCGGATGGCGGCGGCGCCGGAGGTGGCGACGGGCGGCGGCCGGCGACGAGCTCGCCCGGCGCGGCGGCGATGGGACCCGGCGGCGCGCGGGTCCGGCGGCGGGCGCGGGGCGGCGCGCGGGCCAGCGGGAAGGCGGCGGGCCGCGGGGGCCGGCGATGGGCCTGCGGGCTTCGGCGGCGGCGCGGGTGACGTGGCGCACTCCGGTTGGCTGGGCGCGCGGCGGACGTTGTCCGGCCGGAGCGGACGCGTCCGGCGCGGCGCGGAGGGAGAGGGTTAGGGTTTCGACTGAGATTTCGTTTTTCGGGATGCCCACTTATATATAGGTAGAGGGAGCTAGGAGACTCCAAATGAGGTGCGGTTTTCGCCCACCCGATCACGATCGAACGACCTAGAGCATGGAAGAGAGTTTGGTGGGTTTTGGGCTGGTTTTGGAGGGTTTTTTCTGGACACTCAAATGGACATTGCGGAGGCCCGGTTAACCGATGGAGTACCAAACGACCTCCGAATGGAACGAAACTTGACCGGTAGTCTCCGGGTGGTATATTAAGACCACTTGACAAGCCTCGGTCCATTCCGAGAAAGTTTGACACACGCACACGAAAGAAAAACAAGAGGGGTGCACCGGAGGAGATAGGAGCGCCGGATTGGAAAACGGACAACGGGGAAAATGCTCAGATGCATGAGACGAACACGTATGCGAATGCAATGCACATGATGACATGATAAGAAAATGCATGACATGACAAAATACAAAACGAAAAACAAAACCCGACAACGGAGGGAAAAACATATCACATAGCCGGAAATGGCAAGAGTCGGAGTTACAAATATGGCAAGTTACATGCGGGGTGTTACAGAGGATGAACAAGCTAGCCCTCCAGAACAGGCAGCAGATGGAGAAACGGAGGATGACAATTACATGCCTCTCTCCGAAGATGAGGTGAGCCTCGGCGACAAAGAATTTATCAGGCCTGAGGATCCCGTCGAGCAGGAGCGCTTCAAGCGCCAGCTTATAGCCACAGCAAATAGCCTGAAGAAAAAGCAACAACAGCTTCGAGCTGATCAAGATTTGCTAGCAGACAGATGGACCGAAGTCCTTGCGGCCGAGGAATACGAACTCGAACGCCCCTCCAAGAGTTACCCAAAGCGCAGGTTGCTACCCTGACTCGAGGAGGAAGCATTGAAACCTACATCAGCAGCGTATGATGCGGCTGATCGGCCACCTCCTGGCCAAGACAGAGAGGCATTTCGGCCTGAAGTTCAGCCTGCACCCGCCGCCACTCTAACAAAAATACCAAGGCCCGGAGCAACACGCGGGACCTGTGAGACGTATTGGAAAACAAGGCAAAACATGCAAGATCGATCTACGGATCACAGGGGCGCGCACCAACGCGGGACAATGACCGTCACGCCGGATACACTAAAAGTAAATCCGGCCGGGCCAAATACAGCAGACAAGACTCATATGAACTGCGTCGTGATATAGCCCGGCACAGATGCGCCGCACACCCCCTATGCTTCACTGATGAAGTAATGGATCACGAATTCCCAGAGGGTTTTAAACCCGTAAATATTGAATCATATGACGGTACAACAGATCCCGCGGTATGGATCGAGGATTTCCTCCTCCACATCCACATGGCTCGCGGTGATGATCTACATGCCATCAAGTACCTCCCACTAAAACTCAAAGGACCAGCTCGGCATTGGCTGAATAGATTGCCATCAGACTCCGTTGGCAGTTGGGAGGATTTGGAAGATGCATTCCTTGACAACTTCCTGGGCACTTATGTGCGACCACCAGATGCTGATGACTTGAGCCATATAACTCAGCAGCCAGGGGAATCGGCGAGGCAATTCTGGACACGGTTCCTAACTAAGAAAAGCCAAATTATCGACTGTCCGGATGCAGAGGCCTTAGCGGCATTTAAGCATAACATCCGTGACGAGTGGCTCGCCCGGCACCTCGGCCAGGAGAAGGCGAAGTCTATGGCAGCCCTCATGACACTCATGACCCGTTTTTGCGCGGGCGAGGATAGCTGGCTGGCTCGCAGCAACAACACATCAAGGAATCTTGTCACTTCAGATACCAAAGATACTAACGGCAGACCACGTCGTAACAGACACAAGCGCCACAACAACGGTGATACCGCCGAAGATACGACAGTGAATGCCGGATTTAGTGGCTCTAAATCCGGTCAGCGGAAAAAGCCATTCAAAAGAAGTACTCCGGGCCCGTCCAGTTTGGACCGCATACTCGATCGCTCGTGTCAAATTCACAGCACCCCCGACAAGCCAGCCAATCACACCAACAGAGAATGTTGGGTGTTCGAGCAGGCCGGCAAACTGAACGCCGAAAACAAGGGCAAGGGGCTGCATAGCGACGACGAGGAGGAGCCCCGGCCGCCGAACACGGGAGGACAGAAGAGGTTCCCTCCACAAGTGAAAACGGTGAACATGATATACGCAACCCACATTCCCAAGAGGGAACGGAAGCGTGCACTAAGGGACGTCTATGCGATGGAGCCAGTCGCCCCAAAGTTCAACCCATGGTCCTCTTGTCCAATCACCTTCGATCGCAGGGACCACCCCACTAGTATCCGACATGGCGGATCTTCCGCATTGGTCCTTGACCCCATCATCGACGGATTTCACCTCACTCGAGTCCTTATGGACGGCGGCAGCAGCCTGAACCTGCTCTATCAGGATATAGTGCGCAAAATGGGTATAGACCCCTTGAGGATCAAACCCACTAAAACCACCTTTAAAGGTGTCATCCCAGGTGTAGAGGCCCATTGCACGGGCTCAATCACACTGGAAGTGGTCTTCGGATCTCCGGACAACTTCTGAAGCGAGGAGTTAATCTTCGATATCATCCCGTTCCGCAGTGGCTATCATGCACTGCTCGGGCGAACCGCATTTGCCAGATTCAATGTGGTACCGCATTATGCATACCTCAAGCTCAAAATGCTAGGACCCCGTGGGGTTATAACAGTCAATGGAAACACAGAACGCTCGCTCCGCACGGAGGAGCACACTGCGGCCCTCGCAGCTGAGGCACAAAGCAGCCTTTTAAGGCAAACCGCCAATTCGGCGATAAAGCCCCCGGACACCTCAAGCAAGTCCGGAGTAACCTGCAACAGGATCGCCTGGCACGTTTAGAGCTTGCCTAGCAATTCGGCCCTCGTCCTAGTCCCAGTCAAGCGACAAAATCTGTGCCGCGCGCACATAATTACGCACTAAAAATACCATGGGCATAGGCGGTGGCACGACCAGGGCACGTCCCTCAATGCGGCTTAACCGCCCCAGGGGCTGTATACCTTTATCATTTCCTCTCTTTCAGGACCTTACTCTCTGGAAGCCCTTTCCGGCAGCCTGATTGCTGGACACATTACGGGAAGGAACAACCAAGGGGGCAAGAAGCTAAGACGTACAAGGGAATCCCCAGGTGGTCTCTGATAACAATTGAAGTACGCATTTTTAGTACCCATACGCAGCTTACCCTTGGATAGGACATGTCAAATAGTCCTATTTTTTGCTTATCGCACTACTTGTATCAGTACGCTTCGACGTATTATTTAAATAACAATGGACAGCATTAGTCTATTATTGCATTACCCTTCCTTTTTCTTGTCTGTTTATTTACGACAACTTGCACCCGTACATTCTGGGACGACCAGTACGCAGGGGCTTCAGTATACCCCATAATACGGCGTGAGAAGTCCGAACACTTTCGACAGTGCGGCACCCCGAACTTATAGCATTATCTGCATCAGCTCCGAATCATGTCTTGGGTCAATAGTTGGGTTTGCCCGGCTCCCATGTTTTGGTACCTTACGTTCCGCAAAATTGGCTAAGGTAGCGCTGGGAGAACTACTGCGATTGTGTCCCGGTTCTTCCGGACGAGCACCTCAGTAGAGAAAGCCGAAAACTGACTGTCATGATAAGGCGAGAGCTGGTCGCTGTTCGAGAGGTCTCAAGTCCTTAAAGACTTTTTCCGCTTCAGGCGAGGAGTCGGCCTTCCCCGACTTAGGCGTATATAGCACCCAAAATTCGGCCTTCCGAATGTTAGGGGCTTCGCCAAAATTTAAAATTGTAAACTTCTATGGCTAAGTGAGAGTGATAAAGCCTTATAGTCTGATTGCCTGGTTCGTTGTGCTGAACACCTCCCTCGAAGGACCCAAAATTGGGATAAAGAGTGCTCAGGTTTATCCCGAACACCCGAGTACTAGTTACATGGGGGCAGAATCCGACGACTGGCCAACCCTCAGATTTCATAAACGGCCGCACAGAAGGTAATATTTTAAATTAACAAGCGTTGCATAGCGCAAATGAACTCGTTTCACATTACAGGATCACATGAGTACGTTCATTCAGATATTACATCTTTAGCACATTCCTCCGCTACAAGGCGGGAACCCTTCAGGACACTGTCATAATACATTTTGGGGTGGCGATGCTCCTTGCCTTCCGGCAGCCCCTCCTTCACCAGCTTTACGGCGTCCAGCTTCGCCCAGTGCACCTTCGCCCGGGCAAAAGCCCTACGCGCACCCTCGATGCAGACGGACCGCTTTATGACTTCAAGCCGTGGGTAGGCATTCACAATCCGCCTCACCAGACCAAAGTAGTTGTCAGGCAGGGGATCGCCAGGCCACATCCGGACTATAAGACCCTTCATGGCCTGTTCAGCCGCCTTGTGGAGCTCGACCAGTTGCTTAAGCTGGTCGCTCAAGGGCATTGGCTGTTCGGTCCCAGTATACTGATACCCGAACAACTTCTCCGTCGAGCTCCCCTCCTCAGCCCGATAAAACTCCGCGGCATCCAACACACTGCGGGGAAGATCTGCGAAGGCTCCTAGAGAGCTCCAAACTCGGGTAAGTAAAAGGAAAGTTTCCTTCACATGCTTGCTTTGCATAACGAATGCCTTACCCGCTGCTATCTTCTTAACCGCCTCAATCTCCTGGAGGGCCTTGTGGGCTTTCGCCTTGGCGTTTTGTGCGCTTTCGAGGGCCTTCGCAAGCTCGGACTCTCGCGTCTTAGAGTCAATCTCCAAGGACTCGTGTTTTTTGGCGAGAGCCTGGAGCTCTTGCTAGACCTCACCTACCCGGGCTTCTTGCTTTTCTCGCTCGATGCACTCCTTGGCCGCTTTGTCTTCGGCCTCGGATAGCACCTTCTTCAGGCTCGCCACTTCGGTCGTGGCCCCTGGCAAATTCATGATGATCCTATTATTTTACAACCAAATTTCTTTTTAATATATGGATAGGGTATAGCTTACCTTTGTTCTCTTTGATTTGCCTCTTGGTAAGGCCGAGCTCTTCCTTGGACCGCTCAAGGTCCTGCTTCAGTGCAGCGACCTCCGCAGTACGTGCGGCAGCGGCCAGCAGTGAAGCCTGCATATGCACATAGACATATTCTGATTAGACTCCTGAGTCATTATTTGATCCTCTATTCGGCCTTTCTTCGCGAACGCCAAACAGAGCATCAGGGGCTACTGTCTATGCGGTAATATTTTCCTATAAGTTGATTACTTACCTGAAAGCCTATTAGCAGGCTGGCACAAGCTTCAGTTAGTCCACTTTTGGCGGACTGAACCTTCTCGATCACCGCACTCATGATAGTGCGGTGCTCTTCGTCGATGGAAGCGCCGCGAAGCGCTTCCAGCAAGTTGTCCGGTGCCTCTGGATGGAAAGAGGTCACCGGCATGGGCAGCTTGCCCCTCTTAACGGGGGGTCGCTTGACAGAGTCTGGAACAACTGGAGGTTCCGGCGCAGTGTTCGGCTGGAGGCCGAATTCGGAGCCCATCAGAGTCTTGCTCCCTTTGCGCCTAGGGTCCGGAATGTCGCCTCGAGGCGCCTCCAGGACTACGTCCCCTCGGCTCGGTGCCCTTTGAGACAACACCTCGATGTTGTCTGTATGGCGAGGGGTGGAGGCGGTCGGAAGTGAATCGCTATTGATATCCGACGGGTCCAAAGAACCATCCGACGAAGATACGTCGATACGGGCTCGGGACGGACTGCATAATCATGTTCGGCGTGATGAGAAGCGGTGCAATAAAACATACCATGAATTACTATGGTATCTGGATACTTACGACTTCGCCAAGGGATTGTCCCTGGGCAGCCACTCGTCGTCGTTGTAGGCGGCCGTCGTGGAGCAGTCCGAAGGAGGGTCCTTCCCTTCTTGGACCCTTCGGCCTCCCCGGTTGGGGTGGCCTTCCTTTTCTTGTCTCCCCCGGCTGGGGGGGGGGGACTTTCCTCTTCCTCCTCCTCGTTTTCGTGGGAGGAGTGCGCCTTGGAGTTTTCGGACGATGAGTCTGATATAACCTTGCGCCGGAGACCCTTTCGGGTCCCCGTGGCTTTCTTCTTGGCCTTGTTCACCGGCACCTCGTAAGGCGCCGGAACCAGCATCTCTGTTAGGAGAGCATCTGCTGGATCCTCAGGCAGGGGGGCTGGGTAGTCGATCTGCTCCGCTGTCTCTACCCAGTCCTGTTAATAGCATGGAGACTTAGATCCCGCACATCATTAAACTGTGGAAAATAATCATCCTGTGAGATATAAAAAATTTACCGGATTGGCATGGTGCTTTGCGCTAAGTCCGCGGTCCTCGGTAAGGGGAGGAGGTACCTCGGCGCCCTTGAACAACACCTTCCAGATGTCCTTGTGTGTCGTGTCGAAGAGCTCTCGCAGCGTCTGGTGCTCGGCCAGGTCGAACTGCCACAAATTGAATGCCCGTCGTTGACACGGGAGGATCCGGCGGAAGAGCATGACCTGGACCACGTTGACAAGCTTGATTTTCTTGCTCATCATGTTTCTGATGCATTTCTGGAGTCCGGTCAGCTCCACCGATGAACCCCAGGACAGGCCCTTCTCTTTCCAGGAGGTAAGCCGCGTGGGGATTCCGGATCGGAATTCGGGGGCCGCCACCCAGTTGGTGTCGCGCGGCTCGGTGATGTAGAACCACCCCGATTGCCACCCCTTTATGGTCTCCAGATGGGAGCCTTCGAGCCAGCTGACATTATGCATTTTGCCCACCATGGCGCCTCCGCACTCCGCTTGCTGGCCGACCACCACCTTCGGTTTAACATTGAAGGTCTTCAGCCACAGGCTGAAGTGGGGCCTGATGTGGAGGAAGGCCTCGCACACGACGATAAACGCCGAGATGTTGAGGATGAAATTGGGGGCCAAGTCGTGAAAATCCAGCCCGTAGTAGAACATGAGCCCGTGGACAAACGGGTGGAGGGAAAATCCCAGTCCGCGGACAAAGTGGGTAAGGAAAACCACCCTCTCATGGGGTTCGGGCGTAGGGACGATCTGTCCCGCATCTGGCAGCCGGTGTGTGATGTCCGCGGCCAGATATCCGGCTCCCAGTAGCTTTGTGATGTTCTCCTCCATGACGGAGGAGACCATCCACTTGCCTCCTGCTTCGGACATGCTTGGAGTGGTTTGAGGGGAAAAACGCGAACTTGGGTGCTGGATCTCGAGTGCGCAAGAATGGATGAGCAAGGAGGAAGAAGGCGTCGGTAGAAAGAGGAATCCTTGTCCCTTTATAGGGGCAGAGGAAACAATACGCCTCCCCACTTGCCTAGTAAAACTCACTTATTCCCCAAGCGCCGTAATTGATGGCGCGGTTGGGTTACCCACATCCGTATTGATGAGAATCCCGTGATAAGGGGACACCATCTCTGCTTCGACAAGACATGCCAAGAAAACCGCCTCGCAATACGTGCAGTAGCTGGTTGAGAAAACGATTCGAATAATGACCGGGCCGTGGTATGATGTCATGCTACCAAACGTGTCAGCAGATTAGATTTGTGGAAATATTATTCTCTCTACGGTGGTATGTGGAACTTGTTTTGCAGAGCCAGACACTATCCTTGTGTTCAAGATCTTCTATGGAATATTCAGAGGAAGAACCCGCCTTGTAATGCCGAAGACAAATCTGCGCGTCGGACTCATCGTCATTGAAGCCTGGTTCAGGGGCTACTGAGGGAGTCCTGGATTATGGGGTCCTCGGACAGCCGGACTGTTGGACTATGAAGATACAAGATTGAAGACTTCGTCCCGTGTCCGGATGGGACTCTCCTTGCCGTGGAAGGCAAGCTTGGAAATACGGATATGTAGATCTCCTCCCTTGTAATCGACTCTGTGTAACCCTAGCCCCCTCCGGTGTCTATATAAACCGGAGGGTTTAGTCCATAGGACAATAACAATCATACCATAGGCTAGCTTCTAGGGTTTAGCCTCTACGATCTCATGGTAGATCAACTCTTGGAATACTCATATCATCCAGATCAATCAAGCAGGAAGTAGGGTATTAGCTCCATCGAGAGGGCCCGAACCTGGGTAAACATCGTGTCCCCCGCCTCCTGTTACCATCCACCTTAGACGCACAGTTTGGGACCCCCTACCCGAGATCCGCCGGTTTTGACACCGACACCCCCTCATCATGCTTGCATACCTTCTGACCCGTCTCTCACACGCACGTGCATAGACAGGCAGATATCCCCTCTCTTATTGATATTGCACTCGTACCCTCCGTTTGTCTAGCAGGTCTGTCCCACCATTTGTGAGAAGCAACTCCACCACCAACCCTCCGACACTCTACCTCTGTTTATCTCCCAACCTTATTCCTCTACTACACATATGCATGGATGCCGATCGATTTCCCTCAATACATAGCTAGGTCTCTCTCCTTCTCCACACATATTATAGTCGATCTACCTCTCTATAGTTAGGTCTCTGCCCCTCCCCCCCCCACAGCGATAGTCGAACATTGTAGGTAGGTATCCATGCCACAGAGACAAACTGCACCTCTGCCCTCTCACATTCCAGTAGACCAGTCGCCCTGTATCTTTGACGTGTGCAAACACAAATTCGATGGCACTCTTTATCGATCACGCACCCACACACTTCATCCCTGTTTTCGATTCTATCGACATCTCACGTCGTTGATCCCTCCATTCTCTTCTCGCGGATCGCTCCCTCTGTATATGATATATCCATGACTCTGTTTCACACAGATTGCATATGTTACATTTTTTGTTTGAGATATCATCGACACATTGCCTCTGTTTCGCACAAACCATCCTCTCACACCCACCCACATACGTACCTGCACGTAAAGAAGAGGTGCACGCATGACGCACGTACACATGTCTCGTTCCCGCGCAGACCCGCGCAGGTACACGGTGGAGTTCATTTCTGTATGAAAAGGCAGCCCACGTGATAATTTGATGCATGTAGCGGTTGTTTACTCGAAGGAGGGTTCTGTACCAAGCGTACACGGAACAAAGTTCGACTTGACGCGTTAGTATTAAATAAAGTTATATTCCTCAATGGCACGTACAGAATATAAAACGATTGTCATCGGGAAAAAGGAAATCCGCTCCACTATATACAATGGAGCCAGCCTGCCGGGGTTTGTCTCTCATCACACTATCTCACACAAGGCGGCAGTGGCCTCTCTCTCACTGTTGGTCACTGATTCGGCCGCATCTCGTTCGCTAGCGGTAAGGGAGGATGTGCATCGTTTCTCTGTTCGACGACATCGAGGCAGCACGTCCCGATCTACGGTACCCGTCGTTCTCTCTGACCAAGCTCCGACGCGGTAGGGCCATCGCCATTTGCTCGCTGCCTCCTTATGGAAGATCCCTGCCGCTGACGCCCTCCTAGTCACATCCCGACGACCCTCGGGTACAGCTTCCTCTGGCCTTGCTCCACTTCCCATCTTCCCACGTTGCTGTATGTCGATCTTCCCTAGTTCTTTTCCCAAAACATAGCTCGGCCGGCGTACTTTCCATGTTGCAATCTCATCCTCGCATTGTTTTACATAAACAACTGTGCTGCTATCTTCCCTTAGGACAAGGAATGTGTTTCTTTTTTGTGGGCGTTTGTGTCATCAAGTGTTATTGGCCAGTAATTGTTTCCTTTCTACCTCTTTTTTGCAAACAGGGCTATCCATTTCACCTCGTTGGTACTGTGACCTTTTGGTGAATTGCACAAATCACTTTTTTCTTAAGAGTGTCTTGTGCAGTTCTACTAAAATGTCACATGGACAACATCTCTACATTCCAGTGCGAGTGCACAAAGGGGATTGGTTTTGCTATCCTCATCAAACTCCGAACCTAATCTTATCCAACAAGTGGTTAGTTTTATGAGAGATTGCAAAAGGTGGCCGGCTTCTACTTGTGTGTGTATGTTTCATCAACTACTACTGGTGCTACTATTAATGTAATCACACTTGTTCAATATCTTTGCAAACAGGGATGCTCAGCTCGATTTTAGTGGACCCGCACAAAATCATCGGATGGTCCATGTCCTCCATAGAATCCTTTCTTGGCTAACATGTCTTGTTCAGTTCCACAGAGTTGCGTGAAACTAGCTACCAACAAATGAACGCCAGGAAATGGAACCATGCTTGCGGACATCATCCTTCAATTTTTTATTTTTCTTTATTTGTACACATTCTCACAACTTCGTATTCAGTTGTGATGTAAATATTGACGCTGATTTGCAAATCATTGAGATTCATTATCTTGCATGTTAGTTTCCTTTCTATTTGATGGAGTGTTGTAACGAGACAACTTTGGAGGCAAGAGGACACATGAAACCAAAGTTGAAAGCTTCATAGAATTATAACTCAATTTCATTATGCTGGAAAATTATGTGTACATATAAACATATCTCGGAAGCTTGATAGAAATGCCACAAATCATTCAAACTTCCTTTCGCCCAAATGTGGGACAACAAGAATCCGGGTCCACTTGCCATGCACCAATATTGAGTGCACAACCGCTGGCGAGATTCACCCCGCTTGTTGTGCCACAGTAATAATGACTAATGAGCGGTCAAATCACAGTGCCCCACCTTTCCCGCAGTACTAGTAAAAGTTGCTCGGGCGAAGCAACCATCATTTCACTCTTCATTGAATGCGCTCATACTTCAATATTCCAAGAGTAAGTTGCTTGGACGAAGCAACCATAAGACTAGCCACAATGGGGAGTAACATAGACTAGTAACATATGTTACTACCTATAAAGTGGGCGAAGCAACCATATATTTGGTGTCATGCAACACTTCATTTATTACGTTGTAGACTCATCTTGCCTTGATATGTGTGTTTGTCGGAGTAAATAGCCACGGGTAGCCTAACCGACTACCCATGGTTCTTCAAAAATTATCAGGTCGATTGAGCCTTCAAGCGTTGGAAGTATTGGGCCGACTTCCCCTGGCCGACTACCGCAGGGGCCGGCTCTCCAAAGGCGATTCGGCCCCGGTGACCTCCCCCAAGATGGTTGCGAGATGGCCGACTCCAGGAAGCCGGTGCCAAGAGGACCCACTTCCAAGAGCCAGCCATGAAGCACGCCGACTCCACAAAGCCGGCCAAGACCGCACGCACCAAAACTACACCCACATAAAGGTGACAAGACGGGGTGTGGCCACAGTGCGGCCCACTACCGCCGAAGCCCGAGACAGGCATGGCCACAGGACGCCGTACGGGTCAGCCATCTCCCGTCCGGCTCGGCACTGTAGCCATGTTGGCCTCAACGTCATCCGCGACAGACGTCAGTACGGCCGACGGGCGGCAGGGCCCTTTAGCCAGAGAGAGGCGCGAAGGCGGCCCGGCCTCCCCCAGTCGGCCAAGGGCGTAGCCGGCCCCCAGAAGCCGGCTACCCCCCTCCCTCGAAGCATGTGCACATTAAGGAGAGAAGACGAGGTAAGGCTACAGTGAGAGCCCTCGAGGCGGCACACTGTAGCCACGCTTACCTCGACGAAGCCCTCGTCATCAGGGATGAGGCTACAGCAAGCAGCCGCCGACAAGACCCCTAGGCAGTGGGGCCGGCCTGTCGACCAAGAGGTCAGCAGCCAGCGGGACCCACCAGTCGGCGGGCCCCAACGGCCGGCGGAGAAGCCGGCGAGCGCAGACACTGACGACTGGGACCCGCGCCCAGCCGGATTACAATTGTACCCCCGGGGGGTAGGCCTATATAAACCCCCCGGGGCACCCATGCAAGGGGTTGGCTTCTTAGAGTTACACACACACCATATAGAGAGGGAAGTGAGAGCTAGCCTTGCTCTTCTTCTCCCTTGAACCCGACAGCTCTAGGAGCATTTGTAGCTACTCTTTCTGATCTAGTGATCAAGCGGAGACCCCGCAGAGCAGGACTAGGGGTGTTATCTCCACGGAGAGCCCCGAACCTGGGTAAGATTCGCTGGCGTGCATGTCTTCGCCTCATCCCGTTTCCAGGCACCAGTGACGTCTTACTGGCACCCACCATGATAAGCCACCCGTTGGCATATGTCGCACCTACCACCCGACATTTGGCGCCCACCGTGGGGCCAGGTGCACCGTCGTCCGGAGACCTGTTCTGGACAGGAACCCTCTTCCTCCCCCGCGAGCGCAGCCAGCCTGCTGCGCCCGATGGCGTTTGCCTCGACACGTTGCAAGGCGTCAACGACGCCTGCGCGGCGAGCTGCCTCGCCGATCTGCTCGGCGAGACTCGCATCTCCGACGAGCCCGCGTCCGACGCGGGCACGGACTACCCTGAAAGCCGCCTCGTCAGCCTCCTCGACCAGCTTCACGGCTCTAGCGAGCCTGCTGCAGATGTGGAGTCGGTTGGTTCCACCGACCCGATGTTCGTCGACTCCAACACGGCATCGCTCGACGCCTACCCTCCGACGTGGTGGTCTTCGACAATCCTCTCCCTCGAGCTGACAGTGGCAGCAGCGCTGTCACCGAAGTGTTGGTCATCAGCCACGTCGCCAACTCGGGTGAGAACGCCCACGACGCCCTGCAAGCGGCGATGCACCACCTATCCGTCCCCATCCCAGCCGACGGCGATGACGAGAACCTGGAGGCACGCCGCCTCGCCCTCGTCGCGGAAGGCCAGAAGATAGCCTCCATGAGACGCCTCACCGAGGCCCACCAGCGCGAAGTCGACCGCGCCGCCTTTGGTACGCCGCCGCCTAGCGGGCCGAGCCGAGCCGGCTTCGTCCAGAAGCGCGGCGCGGCTATCGCCAGCATGCTGGGGGCAGATCGCCCCATCTACGCCACCCCGCTCGAGAATCTACGAGCTGCCCAGGTGGCCGCTGAAGAGCTAAATGGGCTGGGAGCCGATGAGCTCCCCTACATGACAAGGCGGATCCAGCAACTGATCGACGCGGCTGCAGAACGGCATGAAGCCGGTGCCCGTGCTGATAGTCATCCCCCGCGCCGGGAGCACGCCGCGACGTCTCGCTCGCCGACTGCGAGCGGCGCCCGCCAGAGGAAAGACAAGGAGCTGGCTACCAGCCGCAGCCGGACTCGTCGCACCATCGAGCGCGACGCGGAAGGCCGCCCTCGAGCGGTGGAGCGCCAAGGAAATCCGCCTCCTCCCCAGCCTCGAAGGGAGAGACGTCTCACCCCGCTGCCCGTCACGCACCCGACTCTTGGTGACCGACTAGGCCGCCGAGAAGGAGTCGGTGAGAACGACGCCCGCCACCGGATCGACCGCCTTGCTCAATCCCTGGCACTAGAAGAAGAAGACGATGTCGGCCCGCCATGCTTTATCCCCCGCATCCGCGACGAACCCTTCCCCAAAGGGTTCTCGCTCCCCAGAGACTCCCTAGAGACACGCCCAAGTACAACGGCTCTGTGAAGCCGGAAGATTGGCTCATCGACTATTCTACTGCGGTCAGCATAGCGAACGGCAACCGACGCGTAGCCGTGAAGTACGTCCCCCTCATGCTGCAAGGCACGGCGCGCACCTGGCTCAACAGCCTCAAGCCCTACAGCATCAACAGCTGGCTGGACTTCACGGAAGTCTTCGTCCGCAACTTCCCCAGCACATACAAGCGGCCTCCCAAGCCTCGCCAGCTCTCCCTATGCGTCCAAGGGCCCAACGAGTCGACCCGCGACTACCTCACGCGGTGGGCCGAGCTCCGCAACTCCTGCGAGGGGGTGCACGAGGTTCAGGCCATCGAGTACTTCACCGCCAGGTGCCGAGAGGGCACCCTCCTCAAGCACCGACTCCTCTGCGATGAGCCGGCTACCCTCGACGAACTGCTGATCATCGCGGACAAGTACGCCACGGACGACTCCTCAATGAAGACCGAGCTCCGAGTGGACGCCTCTGGGAAGGTGCTCGCTCCGGCTCCAAAGACGCCGGCTGGCGACTCCAATCGGCGCCCCTACCAGAATGATCACAAGCGCAAGGCCCCCATGCCGCCTTCCACCAGTCGGCAGGTGGCCACAGTTGAAGATGAGCAGCCCGAAGAGCGGCCCGCTCCCAAGAAGAAGGGTGGCAGGCTGGCTTGGCAGCCGTCTTTCTCTTACGAGCAGACTCTCGACGCCCCCTGCAAATTCCACAGCGGCGCGAAGCCGTCCAACCACACGACCCGAAAATGCCACTGGCTCACGCGAATCTCCAAGGGCGAAGGGTTGGTGCCGCCTCCGCCTCCAGCCCCCTAGCAGCCGGCAGCTCGGCCGGCAGTCGGAGCCATTCAAGATGAATTCCCTGAAGAGCACGCCACCTACGTCGTCTTCACAAGCCAAGCCGAAGACAAGCGTAGTCGGCGCCGTCAGCATCAAGAGGTCAACGCGGTCGCCTCTAGCGCCCCCGAGTTCATGCACTGGTCCGAGAAGCCCATCAACTGGAGCCACGCCGACCACCCAGAGGTGATGCCCTCCCCTGGCTCCTATGCACTAGTCTTGGATGTCACCCTCGCGACGGAGAGGCGAGCTGCCCGATTCTCCCGCGTCCTGATAGATGGCGGAAGCAGTATCCATATACTGTACCGCGATACCATGGAGAAGCTAAACATCAAGGCAAAGCAGCTTATGCCAAGCCGGACCGTGTTCCATGGCATCGTCACCGGCTTGTCTTGTTCCCCGATCGGCAAGATCAAGATGGATGTTCTCTTCGGAGACAAGGATCATTTTCGCCTAGAAGCAATCTGGTTTGAGGTAGTGGATCTGGAGAGCCCCTACCATGCTTTGCTTGGCCGACATGCTCTGGCCAAGTTCATGGCTGTGCCCCACTACGCCTACCTGAAGATGAAGATGCCGAGCTCGAAGGGGATCATCACCGTAGCCGGCGACTACAGGAAGTCCATCGAGTGCGCCATGGCCAGTAGCCGGCTGGCCGAGTCCCTCGTAGTAGCAGAAGAGAAGAAGATGCTAGAGCGGGTTGTGGCCATGGCCGGCAAGCAGCCGGCCCTGTCCCCCAACCCCAATGATTGTGATGCACAGGGCTCTTTCCAGCCGGCCAAAGAGACGAAGAAGATACCCCTGGACCCGGAGAACCCGGAAAGGTTTGCTGTCATTTGGGGCAAACCTGGACAGTAAATAGGAAGGCGAGCTCGTCGACTTCCTCCGTGAGAATCGAGATGTCTTCGCATGGTCCCCAAAGGACATGCCGGGCGTCCCGAAGGATTTCGCCGAACACAAATTGCACGTCCGAGCCGACGCGAAGCCAGTCAAGCAGCCCCTCCGCCGACTGTCAGAAGAGAAGCGAAGAATCATAGGAGAAGAGATAGCCCGGCTCCTTGCCACCGGCTTTATTATGGAAGTGTTTTTTCCAGAGTGGCTGGCCAACCCAATCTTGGTTTTGAAAAAGAATAACAAGTGGCGTATGTGTATAGACTACACCAGCCTGAACAAGGCCTGCCCCAAGGATCCGTTTGCTTTGCCACGGATTGACCAAGTGATAGACTCCACAGCCGGATGCGAGCTGTTGAGTTTTTTGGATGCCTACTCAGGGTACCATCAAATCAAGGTGGACCCAGCAGACCGACTGAAGACTGCCTTCATCACACCATTCGGAGCTTTCTGTTACCTGACTATGACATTCGGCCTGAGGAATGCCGGTGCCACTTTTCAGCGTTGCATGCAGAAATGCCTCCTCAAGCAACTCGGCAGAAATGCCCACGTCTACGTAGACGACATTGTGGTGAAGACAGAGAAGCGTGGCACCCTGCTGGAGGACCTCAAAGAAACATTCGCCAACTTGCGCTGATTCCAAATCAAGCTCAACCCCGAGAAATGCGTGTTCGGAGTACCAACCGGCCAGCTGTTAGGCTTTCTGGTCTCCGAACGCGGCATCAAGTGCAACCCTGTGAAGATCAAGGCCATCGAGAGGATGGAGATTCCCACCAAATTGCGAGATGTGCAGAAGTTCACCGGGTGCCTGGCCTCCCTAAACCGCTTTACCAGCCGACTAGGAGAGAAGGCTCTCCCCCTGTACCGACTCATGAGGAAGTCCACTCACTTCGAGTGGAATGACCAAGCCGACCAAGCCTTCCATGAGTTGAAGAAGATGCTGACCACTCCACCTGTCCTGGTAGCGCCGACTGAGAAGGAGCCCATGCTCCTCTACATTGCCGCGACTAGCCGAGTAGTCAGTACAGTTGTTGTGGTCCAGCGCCCAGAAGAAGGCCGAGCCAGCTAGTCCAGAGGCCGGTGTATTACCTAAGCGAAGTACTATCCAGCTCAAAGCAAAACTACCCGCACTACCAGAAGATGTGCTATGGGGTGTACTTCGCCGCCAAGAAGCTGAAGCCCTACTTCCAAGAGCATCCCATCACGGTCGTGTGCACCGCCCCGCTCGCCGAGATCATAGGCACCCGGGATGCATCCGGCCGGGTGGCTAAATGGGCCATTGCATTGGCACCATACACGATCTTCTACCAACCCCGCACCGCCATCAAGTCCCAAGCATTGGCCGACTTCCTTGTCGACTGGGCCGAGACCCAGTACCTACCGCCGGCTCCCGACTCTACCCATTGGCGGATGCACTTCGACGGGTCCAAGATGCGCACCGGCTTGGGGGCCGGCATCGTCCTCACCTCTCCCAAAGGCGACAAACTCAGATACACGCTGCAGATCCACTTCGCCGCCTCCAACAACGTGGCCGAGTACGAGGCGCTCATACATGGGCTCCGGCTAGCCAAAGAACTCGGCATACGCCGGATCCTGTGTTATGGTGACTCAGACTTGGTGGTCCAGTAGTCGTCTGGCGACTGGGACACCAAGGATGCAAGGCGAGCTATCGATTCCTCGTCCAGCAGATCAGTGGGTACTTCGAAGGGTGCGACTTCCTTCACGTGCCAAGGGCCGACAATGACCAAGCAGATGCCCTGGCATGGATCGGCTCCATCCGACAGGCTATACCGACCGGCGTCTCCCTCCAGCGCGTCCTCAAGCCGTCCATCAAGCCGTCTCCAGAGTCGGACTCTATCTTCGTACCGCCTGTGCCAGATGCAGCCGGATCCGACTGGAGGAACCCCGCAGGCGGCACGGGGACTTTGACAACTGGCCCGGGGACTGCCGTAGTCGCACCCGGCCTGGGGACTTCAGAACCCGGCCCGGGGACTGCAGCAGTCGGCCCGGGGACTGCAGCGACACAAGAAGCGGTGGCCAACTCCAACTCCACGCCACCCGACCCACCCACCTGAGTCATGGTGGCCGCACTAACAGAAGAAGAAGTCATAGCTCCATCATGGGCCTAGCCCATCCTCAGATTCCTAGTCAGCAGAGAGCTGCCGGCTGATGAGATCTCAGCAAGACTGGTGCAACGACGAGCCGGAGCATATGCAATAATCAGCAGAGAGCTTGTCAAGCGCAGCATCACTGGAGTCTTCCAGCGCTGTGTCGAGCCAGAAAAAGGAGTGGCAATCCTCAAGGATATCCATCAAGGCGAATGCGGCCACCACGCAGCCTCAAGATCACTTGTGGCCAAGGCTTTCCGCCATGGTTTCTTTTGGCCGACTGCTTTGGAAGATGCCAAAGAGATAGTCAAGAGCTGCAGAGGATGCCAAGTTTTCAGTTCCAAGCAACACCTGCCAGCTTCTGCACTCAAGACCATTCCCCTCACCTGGCCCTTTGCCGTCTGGGGACTGGATATGGTGGGTCCTTTCAAGACAGCTTGCGGCGGCTTGACACATCTGCTCGTCGCCGTGGACAAGTTCACAAAGTGGATCGAAGCGAAGCCAATCAAGAAGCTGAATGGGCCGACTGCCGTAACATTCATCACCGACATCACTACTCGGTACGGCGTGCCGCACAGCATCATCACCGACAACGGCACGAACTTTGCCAAAGGAGCATTGGCACGTTTCTGCGCGACGCAGGGTATCCGACTGGACTTAGCGTCCGTTGCCCACCCACAGTCAAACGGCCAGGTCGAGCGAGCAAATGGACTCATCCTCTCCGGCATCAAGCCCCGACTGGTTGTGCCACTGGAGCGATCGGCCGGCTGCTGGCTCGATGAGCTGCCGGCTGTCCTCTGGAGTCTGCGTACTACCCCCAACAAGTCAACCGGCTTCACCCCGTTCTTCCTTGTATATGGCGCCGAGGCTGTCATCCCAACTGACATCGAGTTCGACTCGCCTCGGGTCACCATGTACATGGAGGCGGAGGCCAAGGAAGCAAGAGAAGACGGCGTCGACCTACTAGAAGAAGGCCGGCTGTTAGCACTCAGCCGGTCCGCCATCTACCAGCAAGGGTTGCGCCGCTACCACAACCGCAAGGTCAAGCCAAGATCCTTCCAAGAGGGCGACCTTGTGCTTCGGCTGATCCAGCGAACAGCCGGCCAGCACAAGCTCTCGGCCCCTTGGGAAGGCCCTTTCGTCATCAGCAAGGCACTAGGCAATGACTCCTATTACTTGATCGACGCGCAAAAACCAAGAGCACGCAAGAGGTATGACTCCGGCAAGGAGTCGGAGCGACCATGGAACGCGAACCTCCTGAGAAGATTTTACTGTTGAAAGCAGTATGTATCATGCTACCCTTTTGTATTAAGTACAAAACAACAGGCCCCCCGAACAGTACTCGGGGACTGCCTTCATTTACCTATAAGTGACGAGTGTCATTTCCATGAATGTATTATTACATTTGATTTCTTGTCTAGCACCGGGTTCGACTAGTCGGCCCGGGGACTGGCCGCCTTAAGCTATATTAAAAGTTCTACCTGAAGTCAGACAAGTAGTGTGCCGGCTCCCGAGTCCTCTCTTGTTGAAAGTCGCAGCTCAAAGAACCGACTGTCCGACTAGCAAGAGACAAGGCAGAAAGAACGCCCACACGAAAAACGGCTAAGGACTAATGAACTCTTATAGCGAAAAGACGGCCTCCAACCATGCTTGCCGGCTGTCAGAACAGACGGCTGGCCGGCTTCCCAAACATTTAGCTATAATCCAACAAAGCTAGAGTACTTGCCCTCCCAATTGGCCAAGCACTTCTCCAGCCACGGATTGCAGAGCAACTGTCTCACTGGGGAGGCGGCAACCAAGGGAGGGCGGCAAAGGAAACAGCAGAAGGATGAAAAGCAAAGAACGAGGAAAAGCCAAACGCATGCATAGTCATATATACATATAAAAGCCCACAACAGGCCGGCAATCGACATAGTTTGAATACACCCCCAGTGGGTGGAATTGTGTAAACTTAACAGAATATTGTTCCAAAAGTGACAAGACAGGAAAACAAAAGATAGCAGACTAGACTAAAGGCGCGGCGCGGGAGCCGGGTTGGTCGGTGGAGATGGCATCGCCGGCTGAAGGAGTGGCCGGCTGGCGGGTCTCGGCTTGGTCACCACCGGTGGCAGGCGACGCACCCGCGCGTGACGTGGTGCTGGAGGCGCGGTCAGGCTGAGGCTGGCCGGCCGCTCCACCATCCGGCCCGGCGTCCTCACCCTCCTCCTCCTCCTCCTCGCCCTCGTCGCTGGAGTCGATCTCCTCCGCCGAGTCTTCACCGTCCGCCGGGTTCAGCCCGAACCACTCCTCCGGCTGGGCAACACCATTGTCATCTACCTCAGGGGCGAAGGCGCTGGTGTCGGTGTAGTCGGCGATCGCCGAAGCCCGCCGGATGATAGCCGGCCGCGCCGGCTCTAGCTCTGTGTCGGCCTGCTGCCGCCAGGTAGCCAGCTGGTCCAGACTCAGGCTGGGGTACCAGGCCTTGACGAACTCCAGCGCCCGCCTGGCGCCGGACCGAGCTGCCGAGGCTTTCCAGGCTTCGAAGCGACCGACCGCCACCACCAGCCAGTCGGCAGTCCGACTAGGGGTGCGGGGAACCACTTCGCCAGGCCAGAGGGCGGCCAACACCTGCACCCCGGCACGTTGAAGCCGGCGGAGCAGTCGGTGAGCCGGCTGGAGCCGGGCCTGGATCGCCAAGAGCTGCTCCTCCAGCGACCGGCCAGCGTTTGGCGCAATCTCAGTGCCAGCCTGCCTCCGTGCCTCGCGGCGGGCCTCGATGATCTGGTTGGCGGCGGTAGGGTAGCCAGGGAAGTACTCTGCGCAAGAAAGAAAGAGAAAGAAGAGAAAACACCAAGTCAGAAAACGAGCCAAAAGCGGCTGACGGCAAGAAAGGACGAGGAAGCAGGCGGCTTACCGTCAACCAGATCTTCGATCTGGCCATAGCCATTGATCAGAGTCTGCTCTGCTTCAGCCCAGCCAGCCGCTTCTGTCTCGTACTCGGCCTCGAGGGCGGCTTCGCGGTCCTGCACCGCCTTCAGAGCCGCCTTGTGGCCCTCCTCCTGGTCGGCCAACCTCTTGGCCAGGCGGTCACGTTCCTGCACCAAGGCGGCAAACTCGGCCTCCTTGGCACGAAGGGCAGCCTGAGACCCTCCCAGCTGTGCCCTCAGACCGGCGTTGGCCGCTGCAGGGACGGCAGAAAAAGAAGAAACAATAAGAGGAAGTCGTCAAGGAAGATCCGACCCGACTGCTCAGCAGTCGGCCCGAATCTCGGGGACTACACCCAGTGGGTGCGTTGACGCGCCCCCACGTGAGATAAAGAACAAAGCACTTACCCCGGCTCTCAGTTAGGTCGGCGGTCTTCTGGGTCAGCTCCCGAGCCTGGGAGTTGAAGGCAGCCGCGCGAAGATTGTGGTAGTCCTGCAAGACAGGCAGAAGAGCGAAGTAAGAACAAGAATAGCAAAGCTAAATCCACTAAGAAGTTCCAAGCCGCCTGCTCAGCAGCCGACTCGGAACTCGGGGACTACACCCAGTGGGTGCGCTGACGCGCCCCCACGGAAGAAACCAAGATCAAGAAGAAGCAAGATAAGAAGACTAACCCGGATGGCCGCCCGCGTCGCAAGGAATTCGTCGGTGTATCGCCTCAGCGTCGTAGCCTGGGCCTGGAGCCGGGTCCGGACGTCCTGCGCGGCCACGTTCATCACGGCCGTCCCTCCGCCCGGCGTCCACCCCGAGGTGGCGCTGGCCACCTCCACATCCTGGGCCGACGAGCTGGAGCCCGCGGCCGGCTGCGGCTCCGACGCAGCCTTCTGTGGCTCTGACGCAGCCTTCCCCGCGCGCCGGCTCGGCGGCGTCCGGACCGCCAGCTCAGTCCTCGCAGCCGGCTCGCCCCCCGCCGACTGCGCAGGCGGCAGATCAGGCCGGCCGCCTTGAGCCGCCCCAGTCGGCGGGGTCGGTACCGCCGCCCTTTCCAGGATGACGACGTCGTCATCCCTCTCCAGCCCCGGCTGGTCACCGTCGGCTTCTTCTGGCGAGGGCTCCGGGGCCGCAGGCACCGCGACGCGCAGTGGGGTGACCAACAAGGCCCCCTCCGCCATCGCCGCAGCTGCAGCCTCCGCTTGGGCCTTGGCTGCGGCGTCAGCGCGCGCCTTCGCCGCCTCCTCCTCCTGCGCCGCCTTGGCGGCGGCCGCCCCCAGCGCCTCCGCCTCCTGAGCCTCCCGCTTTTCTCGCACCTCCTGCGCGTTCCGCTCCATCGCCGCCTGAAGATTGGCACGGGGGTCCACGCGGCGAGTAGTGCTCCCGGATCCTCCCGGCGACCCAACGACGGAGGAGGCCGCAGCCCGCTCGAGCAACAATGGAGCTCTGGTTGTTCGGAGAAAAAGACAAGGATTCAGGAGCTACCAAAGAAAAGGAAAGAGAATGCACGAAGGAGAGTGTACTTACGCCGACACTGTCTGCGGTTGCTTCACCGCCTTGCGGAAGCGGGCCGCCTTCGCGGCCGCCTCCTCCCGCCTAGTCGCCGCTGCCCCGCCTCGGGGCTTCTTCGGCCGACTGCCGAACAAACCCTGCGCGGCACGACGCTTTTGCCCGCCGCCCCGAGCAGGCGGCGCAGCGGAGGAACCCGCGCCGTGGCCCGACGCCGGCTGACGGCGTGGGACGACTTCAGCCTCATCGTCGTCCGGCCAGTCGTCGAAGCTGACTCCAAGCCCGGAGCCGCCTGCTTTGCCGCCGGCTTGGCCACCACCCACCTCGGTGTTGTCGTCCATAGCAGCCGCCCCCAAGTCGGGGTCCTCCAGATCGTGCTCCGTCCGGTCGGGGACGAATCGGCGCTCCGTGTCCGACCCGCCTCCAGGCCGAAGAAGAGGGCTCTGTCGAGGCAAGCCGACTAGTCAGAGTCGGCCAAAAGGAACTCGGCGAAAAAACTGAGAGAAGAAGAAGAGACAAGGAGAACATACCGTGGGCGGCGGATTGGCTCGGCAATATGGCTCCTTGCAAAACGGCCACTCTACGGAGAGTTTGCAGTTCGCAAGGTAGTTCACCATATAGGCCACCTCGTCGTGCGGCATGTCTTTGGTACACATCCAGCTCGGATCGAGCTGGCCGCTCATCTGACATATCAGATGAGGGTGGCTCTGGAGCGGGAGTACCCGGCGCGTGACGAAGGCGGCCAGCAGGTCGGGCCCCGACAAGCCCTCCAACTGGATCATCGCTCGCACTCGGGCGACGGCTGCGGTTCCAGCCGGCGTCAGCGTCACGGCCCGGTAGGACCACTGGGGCCGCCTGCCCGCCGGTGGGCCGGCTACGTAAGCCGGCAGATTGACGTAGTCGCCCTGCGGGGCGACGTTCTTCACGTAGAAGTACGAATTTTGCCATAGCTTCACCGACTGGATCAGCGTGATGACGGGGAAGGGGTTGTCGGCAGCCACCCTCCGCATCGCGATGAAGGCGCCACTCTGAGCCGGCACGCCTTGCATGCGTGTGCCCAGCTTGGACTGGAAGAACTCCCCCCAGAGCTCGAGGGTAGGGAGGACGCCGAGGTAGCCTTCGCACAAGGTGACGAAGGCGGACAGCAGCACCACCGTGTTTGGGGTGAGGTGGTGCGGCTGGAGTTGGTAGAACTCGAGCCAAGAGCGGAAGAATGCGCTCACGGGCAGGCCGATGCCGCGCAAGAAATGCGAGCGGAAGACTACCCGCTCGCCTTCCTGCGGCTCCGGCGTAATCTCCTTCGCCGCCGCGAGACGGACCTCCACCTTGTCCGCGCTAGGCAGCCGCCGCGTCTTGCGGAGGAATTCAACGTGATCCCCGTGGACGTTGGAGCCGTCCCAATCCCCGCCGTACTGCATCGTGGCGTGAGGCGGGCGAGAACGAGCGCGGCGGCGGAGGAGCGAGTGGTGGAACAGTGCGGCGGCGAGGCGCTATTGCAAGAAAGGGCATGAGGAAGAAGATGGTGGAAAGAGGAAGAGCGTGCGAGAGCCTGCTGCTCTCCCCCTCCCCCTACTTATAGCTTCGCAAGGTGAAGCCGGGGAGGCAGGGCGTGGGGTGAGACGTGGGATTAACTGCACCCACTCCCCCCACGCCTCGCGATTATTACGCCCTAAAAGCGTGCCGAAACCGCTGCAGGAAGACGTGCGGGCGGCTTCGGGCCGCAGAGAATCCACGCCTGGGCCCGGGCGTGGGCGTGGCGGGCCCCCGACCTGTGGTGACATCCCGTCGTGCGCGTGGGCTGGCAGGCTTTTTTGCCACGTGGTTCGCAGGCGGCAAGTGGCCGGCCCGCGGCCTGGTGCGCGCGCTGGCCAGCTCCCGCCCTCCGACTCCCAAAAAAATTTCGCCGAGATGGCGCCCCCAACCAAAGTCGGCTCCCAGCTGCCGGCTCGTCAAGATAGGAAGCTGATCGAGCTTCTCGACTCCCACCCAACCTCGAAGCCCAATCAGCTTCGGGGACTACTATCGGAGTAAATAGCCACGGGTAGCCTAACCGACTACCCATGGTTCTTCAAAAATTATCAGGCCGATTGAGCCTTCAAGCGTTCGAAGCATTGGGCCGACTTCCCCTGGCCGACTACCGCAGGGGCCGGCTCTCCAAAGGCGATCCGGCCCCGGTGACCTCCCCCAAGATGGTTGCGAGATGGCCGACTCCAGGAAGCCGGTGCCAAGAGGACCGACTTCCAAGAGCCAGCCATGAAGCACGCCGACTCCACAAAGCCGGCCAAGACCGCACCCACCAAAACTACACCCACATAACGGTGACAAGACGGGGTGTGGCCACAGTGCGGCCCACTACCCCCGAAGCCCGAGGCAGGCATGGCCACAGGACGCCGTACGGGTCAGCCATCTCCTGTCCGGCTCGGCACTGTAGCCATGTTGGCCTCAATGTCATCCGCGACAGACGTCAGTACGGCCCACGGGCGGCGGGCCCTTTTAGCCAGAGAGAGGCGCGAAGGCGGCCCGGCCTCCCCCAGTCGGCCAAGGGCGTAGCCGGCCCCCAGAAGCCGGCTACCCCCTTCCTCGAAGCATGTGACACATTAAGGAGACAAGACGAGGTAAGGCTACAGTGAGAGCCCTCGAGGCGGCACACTGTAGCCATGCTTACCTCGACGAAGCCCTCGTCATCAGGGATGAGGCTACAGTAAGCAGCCGCTGACAAGACCCCTAGGCAGTGGGGCCGGCCTGTCGACCAAGAGGTCGGCAGCCGGCGGGACCCACCAATCGGCTGGCCCCAACGGCCGGCGGAGAAGCTGGCGAGCGCAGACACTGACGACTGGGACCCGCGCCCAGCCGGATTACAATTGTACCCCCGGGGGGTAGGCCTATATAAACCCCCTGGGGCACCCATGCAAGGGGTTGGCTTCTTAGAGTTACACACACACCATATAGAGAGGGAAGTGAGAGCTAGCCTTGCTCTTCTTCTCCCTTGAACCCGACAGCTCTAGGAGCATTTGTAGCTACTCTTTCTGATCTAGTGATCATGCGGAGACCCCGCAGAGTAGGACTAGGGGTGTTATCTCCACGGAGAGCCCCGAACCTGGGTAAGATTCGCCGGCGTGCATGTCTTCACCTCATCCCGTTTCCAGGCACCGGTGACGTCTTACTGGCACCCACCATGATAAGCCACCCGTTGGCATATGTCGCACCTACCACCCGACAGTGTTGTTACTCGTAGTACTACTAACTAGCTATGTTACCACATGACTCTCTTTCTTCATTAATTACTTGCCACACCATCTATTTTGCCTAGATATGTGTGATGTTACCACCTATGTTACTCCCACTTTGGGTAGTCTAAGTACACGGTGCCAATGGTTAGTGAGATTTGTTGATTGAGCCATGTATAAGGGCTTTTTACATTCAAAGGATTCTCAAAGGAATTTTGGAGGATTCTAATCCATAGGAATTTTTCCAATGTGCGTTTTTTGATTCATAGGATTGTAAACCGGAAAGAGGGGGGAGATGAGAAGCGGGCGACATTTTGTGGAGAGGAAGGACAACCATATAGTGGTATATTTTTAGAGCTCAAGGACAAACGATGGAGGAAATTCGGATTCCCCTACAATCTTGGTCATTTACTATAGCACACGCTTCACTTCCGTCGCCTCTGGAAAATGTGTGCGCTCACCCGACCGGGGTTGCGTTGTGATTGGCCGGAACCCCAGGCACGCGGATCGCGCGTGTGCACCGTAGGGCAATCCACGTCCTTCTCATCACATTTGTGTAGCTGTAGCTGGGATTTTTATGTACTCCCTCCATATTTATTTACTCTGCATATTAGCTTTGGTGAAAGTCAAACTTTGCAAATTTCACAAAGTTTTTATAGAAAAAATATTAACATATACAATAACTAATGAATACCATTAGATTCATTATTGAATAAACTTTCCCATCATATAGATATGCTATTGTAAATGTTCATATTTTTTCTATAGACTAGGTCAAACTTTATAAAGTTTGACTTTAGTCAAATCTATTATCTAGAGTAAATAAGAACAGAGGGAGTATCTGGGCTAATAAATATCTAGAGAATGCACGGAAAAGTGCCAAATTTGAGCAAGGTGCTTCCTCCATCGAGGTGCATAAGTCACCTTACTAGAAAGTGGACCCACTCATGGCACGCCTGTCGCATTTGGTTCGCCGGTCAGAGTGCTTCCTATTGTCATATCACTATTATCTTTCGATTTATAACATGTGGGACCGAGTGTGAGCGAACCGACCTCAATCGATGGCAAAATCGCCTGCCGGATGCACTTTGGGAGAGACGAGTGTCGGTGTCAAAACCGGCGGATCTCAGGTAGGGGGTCCCGAACTGTGCGTCTAAGGTCGATGGTAACAGGAGACAGGGGACACAATGTTTACCCAGGTTCGGGCCCTCTCTATGGAGGTAATACCCTACTTCATGCTTGATTGATCTTGATGAATATGAGTATTACAAGAGTTGATCTACCACGAGATCGTAATGGCTAAACCCCTAGAAGTCTAGCCTGTATGACTATGATTATGATCGTTCGGTCCTATGGACCTAGCCCTCTGGTTTATATAAACACCGGACGGATCTAGGGTTACACAAAGTCGGTTACAGAGAAAGGTATCTTCATATTTGGTCGCCAAGCTTGCCTTCTACGCCAAGGAGAGTCCCATCTGGACACGGGAGAGAGTCTTCGGTCTTGTATCTTCACAGCCCATTAGTCCGGCCCATGTCCAACAGGCCGGATGCCCGAGGACCCCTTAGTCCAGGACTCCCTTAGTAGCCCCTGAACCAGGCTTCAATGACGAGGTGTCCGGCGCGCAGATTGTCTTCGGCATTGCAAGGCGGGTTCCCCTTTCCGAATACTCCAAGATAGTCCTCGGACAGAGCGTGTCTGGATCTGCAACACAAGTACCACACACACAGCCGTAGAGAGTATAACATTTCACGTGTCCCATCCGTTGACAACTTTTTGCAAGATGACATCACGTCTGCCCGGTCATTATTTCGAACTGTTTTCGTCTGCCGTTCTGCGTTTTGAGATGCGGTTTCCATTGGCACGTCTTGTCAAAGCAGAGATCGTGTCCCCTTATTGCGGGATTCTCATCAATATGGGCGTGGGTAATCCAACCGTGCCATTTGCACAGCCCTTGGGAATAGGCGAGTTTTAAGGCGAGTGGGGAGGCGTTCAACATTCACTGCTTTATAAGGGGATAAGGATTCCCTTTCTTCACCCACGCCTTCTCTCTTCCTCTGTCGTTCCATTCTTGAGCTCCAGCGCCCAAGTTCTCATATTTTCCGCCTCGAGCAAGCACTCAACCATGTCCTGATCTGGAGGGCAAGGCAGGTGGATGGCCTCCCCCCTTAAGGAGAAGGACATCGCCGAGCTTCGGGAGGCCGGGTATCTGGTGAAAGAAATCGCCCACCGGCTTTCGGCCAAGGGGCAAGTTGTCCCTACACCGGAGCCCAACGAGAGGGTGGTGTTCCTCCCTCATTTTGTCCGCGGGTTAGGGTTTCCTCTCCACCCTTTGGTCCGTGGACTTATGTTCTGTTATAGGCTAGATTTCCATGATCTAGCCCCGAACTCTTTCCTCAACATCTCGCCATTCATTGTCGTGTGTGAGGCTTTCCTCCGCATCCAGCCCCACTTCGGACTGTGGCTCAAGATCTTCAACGTGAAGCTGAAGGTGGTGGATGGCCAACACGCGGAGTGCGGAGGAGCCATGGTGAGCAAGATGCCTAACGTCACATGGCCCAAAGGCACGTTTGTGGAGACTGTCAAGGAGTGGCAGAATCTGTGGTTCTATATCACAGAGCCCCGCGACGCCACCTAGGCCGCGGCTTCCGAATTCAAGTCCGGAGCTCCAATGCGGCTTACCTCCTGGATGGAGAAGGGCCCAAATTGGTCTTCGTCGGATGAGCTGATAGCGCTGCAAACATGCATCCAAAGCATAGTGGACAAAAATATCAAGCTCGTCGACGTGATCCGGGTGATGCTAGTTCGTCGGATCCTCCCCTGCCAAAGCCGAACCTCCCCTTTATGGGAATTCGATCCAGAGAAGCACCAAACCTTGGTGAGGCTCTTCGAAACCACTCACGAAGATGCCTGGAAGTTGCTCTTCAAGGGCGACGATAAGCCGTCGGCCATAGACTCGGACCGCGGGCACGATCTTGCCCACCCCACCAATGCGTTAAGTCCCTGACGTCTCAAGGTGTACCCTCTACTTGCTTGTTCAAGGAGGGTAACGAAACTTTACTAATTTATTCCTTCAGGTATGGACAGAGAAAGCGGAGCGGAATCAATGTTCGGCTCCGCTGCCCAAAGAACCAGTCATCCCGTTCCTGGCGAAGATGCTGGTCCCGGTGCCCTATTAGCCGCCGGAGAAGAAGGCCAAGGGGGGCCGGGGTGGCCCCCGCCGCAAGGGCACTTCGGACGTGAGGTCCGAAGACAAGATCACTCCTCTGCCGCCGAAGATGATGACGAGGAAGAGGAGGAGAGCAATTCTCCCCATGATGGGGGGAGGAAGAAGAGGGCGGCCTCCACAAATCTGGAGGTGGAGGCACCCAAGAATGGGAAGGGCCCCCTCCCGGATAACTCCGCGAGGGACGTCGACAGCAACCCTGAGCGACGCCCCCAAAGCAAGCCCCTAGTCGCGTTGTAAGTATTAAAACTCATATATGTCCATATATCCGGCCTCTCCTCTTCATTGTATTAACATGGTTAATTATGCTATTGCAGTCCGGCCCACGACAGCTCCCAGCGATCCTCATCAAGAGGTTCGTTGGATTCAAAGGCGATGGCCAGTGAGTCACCGCCGGCCGCTTACTCTCCCGCGACCAAGGGCGACGCCGAGGTGCTGTCGTGAATGACTTTCCCAGGCCAGGGAGAGTTTCAGGAGGCCGTCAGGGTGGCGCCAGAGGGCGCAACCTCAGCCGCCGGACACATGGGGGAACATATCCCCATGGAGACTAGCGATGGGGGCCATGTTCAGTTCGGCCCCCATGCGGATACGGTTCCGGAGACCTATACGGCTTCAGAGTCCGGTGTACAGCCTCCTTTGAAAGAAGGAGGTCCGCCTATCCCGCAGGTGACCTCTGTCCAACCAGGGGCACCAGACAATCTTCTGGAAGCGCTACGAGGCACTTCCATTGTGGAGGAACACCGTATCCTTATGGGTACAGTGATTGAGAGGGTTCAGTCCGTTAAGAGCGGACTGACCGAAGCCTGTAGTAGCCTGCTGACAGGTTTTGAGGTAAGCTACGCAAAAAGAGAAAGTCCCAACACAGACAGTAGCCCCTGAGACACTATCCGGTGTTCGGAAAGAAAAGCCGGACAGAGGATCAATTAAATTTCACAGGAAACTAACTAAATATGTGTTATGTGAATAAGCAGGCGTTGTTGCTTGCCGCGACCTCACACACTAAAGAAGTCTCCGGACTAAAGCAGAGACTGGAGCGGGCCGAGGAGGAGATCGGCTAGGCGACGAAGCAGCTAGAAGAAAAGCAAGGTATGTAATGACTCGCTATATATTCAGAAAGAATAAATGATGTGTATTGACCGTAGTGTCATGATATGTGTAGGAGCGACGACCGAGGTCGAGGCCCTAAAAAAGGCCCTGGCCAAAGCCGAGGAGCAAGCTGCCAAGGAGCAAACCGCCCGTAAGAAGCTCAAGGCCAGGCTTAACGAGGTCTAGCAAGAGCTCCAGGACGCTGTGAAAAAATGTGAGGCCTTGGAGTGCGATGTTGCGGATCGAGAGACCGAACTTGCCAAGGCTCGCCAAAGCGCGTAAGAGACCCAGGTTGAAGCCCAAGGCGCCCTCCAGGAGATCCAGGAGGCCAAGAAGATCACGGCGGGTAAGGTGTTTAGTATGCAAAGCAAGTATGTGAAGAAGAAGTATTTCTTACTAACCCGGATTCGGAGTTCTCCAGGGGCGTTTGCGGATCTGCCGCGCAGTGTGTCAGACGCTGCGGAGTTCTTCCGAGCCGAAGAAGGGAGCTCAATGGAGAAGCTGTTCTGGTTGCAATATCTTGCGCCAGAACATCCAGTGCCCTTCACTGATCGGCTAAAATAGCTGGTCGAGCTGCACAGGGTGTTCGAACTGGCCATGAAGGATTTAATAATCCGGCTATGGCCTGCCGAAGCTATACCCAGCAGCTATGTCGGTATCGTGAAGCGGCTGGTGGTGCCTGCCCCTGGCTGGACGTCGTCAAGCGGTCGGCCTGCATTGAGGGCGCGCGCATGGCCTTCGCCCGTGTCAAGGTGTGGTGGGCGAAGATGAATGCCGTTAAGCTTGTGACCGAAGGGCCGCCCGAAGGCAAAGAGCACCGCACGCCCGAGCGGTATTTTGAAGACGTCCTGCAGGGGTCTCACATTGTGGCGACGCAATGTGCGCAAGACATTATCTTTGAATGAATATATTCATGCTGTCTCTGCCTTGTATGATGAAACAAAGTTGTTATGTAATATAATGTTTGTTATGTTTGAAAAATTTACCTCCTGTGCGGCCGTGTTGTATGAAATCTAAGAGTTGGCCAGTCGTTGGCTTCTGCCCCTACGTAGGTAGTACGTGCATGTTCGGGATGGAATCTAAACACTCTTGATCCAATTGTTTGGTCCTTGAAGGAGGTGTTTAGCGCAACGAACCAGGCAATCAGACTATGCGGCTTGAACACCCTCACTTAGCGATAGGAGTTTGATAATAAAAAAATGTAGGCGCAGCCCCTAGTTTCTGAACTAGGATGCTGAAAACACCTGATCGGGTAAGTACCGATCCCTCGCATAATGCGGAAAAAATCTCTAATGATTCGAAACCTCCGAAGAGCTGACCGGCTCTCGGCGCATCATGACAGCCAGTTTACAGCTTTCTCTACCGAGGTCCTCCTTCGGGTAAACCAGGGCACAATCGCAATAGTTCTCCCTTTACAACCTTAGCCGATATAGCGGAACGTAAGGTAGCTAGCACAGGAGCCGGGCAACCAAACTATTGACCAAAGACATGATTCGGAGCCAATGCATATAGTGCTAAATTCAGGGTGCCGAACTATACTGTAAAAAGTGTTCGGACTTTGTTGCTGTAGTGCAGGGCGCTATGAAGCCCCTAGCAAATGTGAAACGTACCAAAGTGTATGGGTGCTATCTGATAAGGTTATCAACAGAAAAAGGAAAACAGAAAGGGAGCAAGGGGAATGAGCTGCGGCCCTATAATTTGGGCCGCAAACTGTTTCCATTATAATTTGATTAATACGTCAAAGCGCATTGACACAAATAGTGCGATAAGCAACAGGCTATTTAACATGCCACAACCAAGGGAAAGCTACATGTGGGTCCTGAAAACAGGTAGAGTGATCGTTAAAGAAACCACCTAGAAATTCCCCTGTACGTCTGTGCTTCTTGCCATCTTGGTGTATTTATCCTTTGACAGGACCGGTCATCAGACTGTCAGGGAAGACCTGTGGAAAAGAAACCTGAAAAGGAGAGGAAGGAAATAGTGAAAGTATGTGTGTCCGGGAGCGGTCGAGCCGTATTGTGGGTCACAAGGTAGGTATGCCGCCGTCTATGCCCATGGTATTTTGAGTGCGTAGTTATGTACGCGAGGTGCGAATGCCACCAATTGATCGGGACTGAGACGGAGGCCAAATTGCTAATCGAGCTCTCGACGAGCCGAGTTGTCCTACTGCGGAATACTCCGGACTCTCTTGACAGTGTCCGGGAGTTCGGCTGCTGAATTGAGGTTCTGCTTGCGAAGGCCGCTCTGTACTTCTGTTGCTAAGGCAGCGGTGTGCTCCTCGGTACGGAGGGAGTGTTCCATGTTTCCATTAACTGTTATGAAGCCGCACGGTTCGGGCATATTGAGCTTGAGATAAGCATAGTGTGGCACCACGTTGAATCGAGCGAATGCGGTTCGTCCAAGCAGTGCGTGATAGCCGCTGCGAAAAGGGACGATATCGAAGATTAACTCTTCGCTTTGGAAGTTGTCCGGAGATCTGAAGACAACCTCTAGTGTGATTGAGCCTGTATAACGGGCCTCTACACCTGGTATGACTCCTTTAAAGGTAGTCTTTGTGGGCTTGATCCGCGATGGATTAATGCCCATTTTGCGCATTGTGTCTTGATAGAGCAGATTGAGGCTGCTACCACCGTCCATGAGGACTCGCGTCAGGTGAAATCCATTAATGATTGGGTCGAGGACCAGTGCGGCTGAACCGCCATGACGGATACTGGTCGGATGATCCCGACGATCAAAGGTTATTAGGCATGACGACCATGGATTGAATTTTGGGGCGACTGGCTCTATCGCATAGACGTCCCTGAGTGCGCGCTTGCGCTCCCTCTTGGGGATGTGTGTAGCATATATCATGTTCACCATTTTGACATGAGGGGGAAACTTCTTCTGTCCCCCTGTGTTCGATTGCCGGGGCTCCTCGTCATCGTCCTTGCTTTGCGATCCCTTTTCCTTGTTCTCGGCATTTAACTTGCCGGCCTGTTTAAAAACCCAACAATCTCTGTTGATATGATTGGCTGGTTTGTCTGGGGTGCCATGGATCTGACACGGACGGTCGAGTATGCGGTCCAAACTGGATGGTCCCGTATTGTTTCTTTTATATGGCTTCTTCCGCTGACCAGACTTGGAGCCACTGAATCCGGTGTTGACTGTAGTGTCATCGGTGTTATCACCATTGCTTCGACGTTTGAACTTATTGCGTCGGAGCTTGCCATTGCTGTTTTTGACCTCGGAGGTGCCCGCTTCGCTTGCCGTGTTTTTGCTGCGGTCTAGCCAACTATCCTCACCCGCACAAAAGCGGGTCATGAGTGCCGTGAGGGCTGCCATGGACTTCGGCTTTTCTTGGCCGAGGTGGCGGGCGAGCCATTCGTCGCGGATGCTATGTTTAAAGGCCGCTAGGGCTTCGGCATCCGGACAGTCGACGATCCGGTTCTTTTTAGTTAGGAACCTACTCCAGAATTTCCTGGCTGACTCTCCAGGCTGTTGAACTATGTGGCTTAAGTCATCGGCGTCTGTTGGCCGGACATATGTACCTTGGAAGTTGTCAAGGAAGGCTTCTTCCAAGTCCTCCCAGCTGCCAATAGAATTTTCACGCGAACTGTTTAACAAGTGCCGAGCTGGCCCTTTGAGTTTTAGTGGGAGGTATTTGATGGCGTGAAGGTCATCTCCGCGGGCCATATGGATGTGGAGAATAAAATCCTCGATCCATACCGCGGGATCAGTTGTTCCATCGTATGATTCGATATTTACAGGTTTAAACCCTTCTGGGAATTCATGATCCATTACTTCGTCCGTCAAGCAAAGAGGGTGTGCGGCGCCTCTATATCAGGCCACGTCGCGACGTAGCTCTGATGGAGTCCGTCTGCGGTTTTCGGCCCGGGCGTGGCTAGGCTTGTCACGTCCGAATAGATAGCCGTCGTCATGTGTCAAGGCACGTCCTCGCGATCCGTAGATCAATCTGGTATGTCGTGCTCTACTGTCCAGGTCCTGCCGGAGGTCATATGTATAACCCCGAGCTGTTTTATCCCTGCCTTTACGGCGAGGTGGGGCGGTCTGGTGTCCGGCTTGAGTTGCCACTTTATCCCGACCGCGTGGTGGTCGATTAGCCGCATTACGCGATGATGGTACGGGCTCCGGCGCCTCGTCATCGAACTGAGGTAGCAATTTGCGCTTCGGGTAACTTTTGGCTAGGCGTTTAAGGCCGTATTCTTCGGCTTCCAGGACATCAGTCCATCTATCGTTGAGCAGATCTTCATCAGCTTGAAGCTGTTGTTGCTTCTTTTTTAGGCTCCTTGCAGTGGCTATTAGCTGGCGCTTAAAGCGCTCCTGCTTGAGAGGTTCCTCAGGCACGATAAAATCCTCGTTGCCAAGGCTCACCTCATCCTTGGAGGGCGGAATATAAGTGTTGCCTTCCGAGTCGTCGTTTATGGCTTGTTCATCAGGGCTAACTTTCCCATCTTCCCGATCGTCCTGTTCGGCCGCTTGTTCGTCGGGATCTTCTCTGTCTTCGGCACCGTCCGGAGTGTTATCGTCTCCTGTGTCGGTGTTGCTGTCCTTGCTGCGGCGCCGCTGACGCCGGCGCTTTGGTTGTGTCTTGGGAGGTTCATCCTCAACTGGATTTTCCTTGTCCCCTCTGTTATTCTCTTTAGGTGTATCCACCATGTATACGTCGTACGAAGACATGGCCGTCCAGCGTCCGATGAACGGCGGGTTTCGGCCCTGCTCCTCCTCGGCATCATCGTCCATACCGTCGATGTCCTCGGAGCCATAATCAAGCATGTTGGTTAAGTCCTCGATAGTGGCTATGAAGTGGGTTGTGGGTGGGAAGCGAAATTCTCCGTCATCAGCCTATAGTTTGAAGCGGACATAATTCGGCTGAGAGTCCCCTGCCAAGGATAGTGATTTTAATGAATTTAACACGTCACCCAAAGGTGAGTGCCAAAAAATGTCTGCGGAGCTAAATTCAATGATCGATGACTGATTGAGCTCGACGCACGTGGACGCGCATGGTTCAGAACCTGTAGCCGAAAACGAGTCCGAGGCTCCGGTGACATAGACTCTGCTTCAGGTTGGGTATGTGTGCGGCTCTGATGCCGTCGAGACTGCAACATCCGTGGCGGGGTTGAGCTTCCCATCTTCGGATGGCGCAATCTGCTCCGGTTCTAAGGCCGGAGCAGTTACAGGTGCAATCTCCAGGGTATAGTCCGATGACAGATTTAAGTCATGTTCATCGTGGTGAAGGGGAGCAGCTGCCGAGGCCTCGAATCCGTCGAAGATCAAGTCTCCGCGGATATCTACGACATAGTTTAAGCTCCTGAATCTGACCTGACGGCCAGGGGCATAGCTTTTGATCTGCTCCAGATGACCAAGCGACTTGGCCCACAGTGCGAAGCCGCCGAACATGAAGATCTATCCGGGGAGGAAGACTTCCCCTTGAACAGTATTGTCATAGATAATTGAAGGAGCCATCGAACCTTTTGAGGATGGCACAGTGGAAAGCACCAATGTCGGTGTCAAAACAGGCGAATCTCGGGTATGGGGTCCCGAACTATGCGTCTAAGGTCGAAGGTAACATGAGACAGGGGACACAATGTTTACCTAGGATCAGGCCCTCTCTATGGAGGTAATACCCTATTTCCTGCTTGATTGATCTTGATGAATATGATTATTACAAGAGTTGATCTATCACGAGATCATAATGGCTAAAACCCTAAAAGTCTAGCCTGTATGACTATGATTATGATCGTTCGGTCCTACGGACCTAGCCCTCCGGTTTATATATACACCGGAGGGATCTAGGGTTACACAAAGTCGGTACAGAGAAAGGAATCTTCATATTTGGTCGCCAAGCTTGCCTTCCACGCCAAGGAGAGTCCCATCCGGACACGGGAGAGAGTCTTTGGTCTTGTATCTTCACAACCCATTAGTCCGGCCCATGTCCAACAGGCGGGACGCCCGAGGACCCCTTAGTCCAGGACTCCCTCAACGAGGAGCAAGAAGGGATACGGGCTGGTCGTGTCATGCAAGAAAATGGCTGGTCTCATGTTTAAAACTTGTTGTACTATAGTAGAGGTAGATGTAGATGTACTGTAGAAGTAGATGCAGATGTAGATGTACGAATCACCCGCAAAAAGAGGAGTATGTGCACGAAGAGAAGAAATGCACGCACGGACGCACGTACTCTGTGCATCATTCCCTAACACACACACGCGGGTACACGGTGGAGCTCATTTCGGGATGAAGAGGCAGCTCACGTGATAATTTGACGCATGTAGTTGTTGTTCACTTAGTATAAGGTTGGGAACATGCGTGAACGACTCAAAGTTCGACCATGACGTGGTGGCGTGTTAGTTTTTAATTTGTTTCTTCAATGGCACGTACGTAGTTCTTTTCTTGAATGGCACGTGAATCGTGCACGTACTCAATGACGGAACACGGAATGGGATGGTAGCCATGGACATGGTCAGCCCTTTTTGGAGACTACTATGCTAGTACTTTCATGTACGTTTAAAAAAACTACTACTTTGATGTGTCCTGTACCCTCGCACAACGATGAGAAGCTTGCTTACTACGCCCTCTACATGTTGGGGAACATAGCATGCAATTTCAAAAACAATCCTACGCTCACGCAAGATCTATCTAGGAGATGCATAGAAATGAGAGGCGGAGGGTGTGTCCACGTACCATCGTAGACCGAAAGCAGAAGCGTTTAACAACGCGGTTGATGTAGTCAAACTTCTTTTCGTTCCGACCAATCAAGCACCGAACATGTGACACCTCCGAGTTCTGCACACATTCAGCTCGATGACGTCCCTCGAACTGTTGATCCAGCAAAGTGTCGAGGGAGAGTTTCGTCAGCACGACGGTGTGGCGATGGTGATGGTGAAGTGATCCGCGCAGGGCTCCGCCTAAGCACTACGATAATATGACCGGAGGCGTAAACTGTGGAGGGGGCGCCGCACACGGCTAGGAACCAATGTTGTGTGTTCTAGGGGTGCCCACTCATATATATAGGTTGGAGGGGAGGAGAGGCAGCCAAGGGGGCGCCCCAAGTAGGAGGAATCCTACTTGGGTGCCTCCGATTTCGGCCTCCCTTCCTTCCATATTCATTCGGAGGGGGGAGGAAGGAGGAGGGAGGAGAGAAGGAAAGGGGAGGCTGAATCCCTCCCCTTCCTTTCCCTCTTCTCCTCTTTCCTTCCCCCCTGTTTTGGCCTACATGGGGCGCACCAGCCCCCTAGGGGCTGGTCTGTCCCCTTCTTTGCCCATTAGTCCCATGTAGTTGCCGGGGGATGCCTGGAACCCCTTCCGGTGACCCGATATGTACCCGGTACCCCCAGAACACTTCCCGTGTCCGAATATCATCGTCCTATATATGAATCTTTACCTCTCGACCATTTCGAGACTCCTCGTCATGTCCGTGATCTCATCTGGGACTCCGACCAATATCATGTCACCAAATCACATAACCCATATAATAAAAAATCGTCATCGAACGTTAAGCGTGCGGACCCTACGGGTTCGAGAACTATGTAGACATGACCTAGACATCTCTCCGGTCAATAACCAACAGCGGAACCTGGATACTCATATTGGTTCCCACATATTCTATGAAGATCTTTATCGGTCATACCGTAATGACAACATACGTTATTCCCTATGTCATCGGTACGTTACTAGCCCGAGATTCGATCGTCGGTATCTTCATACCTAGTTCAATCTCATTACTGGAAAGTCTCTTTACTCGTACCATAATACATCATCCCGCAACTAACCCATTAGTCACATTGGTTGCAAGGCTTCTTATGATGTGTATTACCAAGAGGGCCCAGAGATACCTCTCCGATACTCGGAGTGACAAATCCTAATCTCGATCTATGCCAACCCAACAAACACCTTCAGAGATACCTGTAGAGCATCTTTATAATCACCCAGTTATGTTGTGATGTTTGATAGCACACAAGGTATTCATCCGGTATCCGGGAGTTGCATAATCTCATAGTCGAAGGAATATGTATTTAACATCAAGAAAGCAATAGCAATAAAACTGAACGATCAACTTGCTAAGCTAACGGATGGGTCTTGTCCATCACAACATTCTCCTAATGATGTGATCTCGTTCATCAAATGACAGCACATGTCTATGGTTAGGAAACTTAACCATCTTTGATTAACGAGCTAGTCTAGAAGAAGCTTACTAGGGACACGGTGTTTTGTCTATGTATCCACACATGTATCAAGTTTCTGGTTAGTACAATTCTAGCATGAATAATAAAAATTTATCATGATATAAGGAAACATAAAGTAACAACTTAATTATTGCCTCTAGGGCATATTTCCTTCAGTCTCCCACTTGCACTGTGAATAACACATATAGTTCACATCGCCATGTGAACAACACATATAGTTCACATCGCCATGTGATTAACACATATAGTTCACATCACCATGTGACCAACACCCAAAGGGTTTACTAGAGTCAATAATCTAGTTCACATCGCTATGTGATTAACACCCAAAGAGTACAAAGGTGTGATCATGTTTTGCTTGTGAGAGAAGTTTTAGTCAACGGGTCTGCCACATTCAGACCCGTATGTATTTTGCAAATTTCTATGTTTACAATGCTCTGCATGGAGCTACTCTAGCTTATTGCTCCCACTTTTAATATGTAACTCTTTACGACGAAATCTTTATCGCCTCCATAACCGAGAAATATTTCCTTAGTCCTCTAAGGATAATTTTGACCGCTGTCCAGTGATCTACTCCTGGATCACTATTGTACCCCCTTGCCAAACTCATGGCAACGTACGCAGCATGACATAATTTATAGAACCTATGGCTGAGGCATAGGGAACGACTTTCATTCTCTCTCTATCTTATGCCGTGGTCGGGCTTTGAGTCTTACTCAACTTCACACCTTGCAATACAGGCAAGAACTCCTTCTTTTACTGGTCCATTTTGAACTCCTTCAAAATCTTGTCAGGGTATGTACTCATTGAAAGTCTTATCAAGTGTCCTGATCTATCTCTATAGACCTTGATGCCCAATATGTAAGCAGCTTCACTGAGGTCTTTCATTGAAAAACTTTTATTCAAGTATCCTTTTATGCTATCCAGAAATTCTATATCATTTCCAATTAACAATATGTCATCCACATATAATATTAGAAATGCTACAGAGCTCCCACTCACTTTCTTGTAAATACAGGCATCTCCAAAAGACTATATAAAACCATATGCTTTGATCACCTCTTCAAAGCGTATATTCCAACTCCGAGATGCTTGCACTAGTCCATAGATGGATCGCTGGAGCTTGCACACTTTGTTAGTACCTTTAGGATCGATAAAACCTTCTGGTTGCATCATATACAACTTTTCTTTAAGAAATCCATTAAGGAATGTAGTTTTGACGTCCATTTGCCAGATTTCATAATCATAATATGCGGCAATTGCTAACATGATTTGGACAGACTTAAGCATCGCTACGGGTGAGAAAGTCTCATCGTATTCAACTCCTTGAACTTGTCGAAAACCTTTTGCAACAAGTCGAGCTTTGTAGACGGTAACATTACCATAAGCGTCCGTCTTCCTCTTGAAGATCCATTTATTCTCAATCGCTTGCCGGTCATTGGGTAAGTCCACCAAAGTCCACACTTTGTTCTCATACATGGATCCTATCCCGGATTTCATGGCCTCAAGCCATTTATCCGAATCTGGGCTCATCATCACTTCCTCATAGTTCGTAGGTGATATGTCTCCAACGTATCTATAATTTTTTATTGTTCCATGCTATTATATTATCTATTTTGGATATTTAATGGGATTTATTATGCACTTTTATATTATTTTGAGGACTAACCTACTAACCCAAGGCCCAGTGCAAATTGCTATTTTTTGCCTATTTCGGTGTTTCGCAGAAAAGGAATATCAAACGGAATGAAACCTTCGTGAGGATCATTTTTGGAACAAACGCAATCCAGGAGACTTGGAGTGGACGTCAAGGAAGCCACGAGGTGGCCATGAGGTAGGAGGGTGCGCCCAAGGGGGTAGGCGCGCCCCCCACCCTCGTGGGGCCCTCGTAGCTCCACCGACCTACTTCTTTCACCTATATATACACATATACCCTGAAAACATCCAGGAGCACCACGAAACCCTACTTCCACCGCCGCAACCTTCTGTACCCGTGAGATCCCATCTTGGGGCCTTTTCCAGCGCTCTGCCGGAGGGGGAGTCGATCACGGAGGGCTTCTACATCAACACCATAGCCTCTCCGATGATGTGTGAGTAGTTTACCACAGACCTTCGAGTCCATAGTTATTAGCTAGATGGCTTCTTCTCTCTCTTTGGATATCAATACAAAGTTCTCCTCGATCTTCTTGGAGATCTATTCGATGTAATACTTTTTGCGGTGTGTTTGTCGAGATCCGATGAATTGTGGGTTTATGATCAAGATTATCTATGAACGATATTTGATTCTTATCTGAATTCTTATATGCATGATTTGATATCTTTGCAAGTCTCTTCGAATTATCAGTTTGGTTTGGCCTACTAGATTGATCTTTCTTGCAATGGGAGAAGTGCTTAGCTTTGGGTTCAACCTTGCGGTGTCCTTTCCCAATGACAGCAGGGGCAGCAAGGCACGTATTGTATTGTTGCCATCGAGGATAAAAAGATGGGGTTTATATCATATTGCTTGAGTTTATCCCTCTACATCATGTAATCTTGCCTAATGCGTTACTCTGTTCTTATGAACTTAATACTCTAGATGCATGCTGGATAGTGGTCGATGTGTGGAGTAATAGTAGTAGATGCAGAATCGTTTCGGTCCACTTGTCGCAGACGTGATGCCTATGTTCATGACAATGCCTAGATATTCTCATAAATATGTGCTTTTCTATCAATTGCTCGACAGTAATTTGTTCACCCACCATAGAATTTGCTATCTTGAGAGAAGCCACAAGTGAAACCTATGGCCCCAGGATCTATGTGCCATCATATTAATCTCCCGTCAACTAGCTATTTCAGTTGCCGTTTATTTTGCAGTCTTTACTTTTCAATCTATAGAAAAATACCAAAAATATTTATCTTATTATGTTTATCAGATCTCACTTTTGCAAGTGGCCGTGAAGGGATTGACAACCCCTTTATCGCGTTGGTTGCAAGGTTCTTATTTGTTTGTGCAGGTACTAGGGATTTGCGTGTAGTCTCCTACTAGATTGATACCTTGGTTCTCAAAAACTAAGGTAAATACTTACGCTACTCTGCTGCATCAACCTTTCTTCTTCAAGGGAAACCAACGCATGCTCAAGAGATAGCATGAAGGATTTCTGGAGCCATTGCCGGGGAGATCTATGCACAGTTCAAGACATACCAAGTACCCATCACAAACTATTATCCCTCACATTACATTATTTGCCATTTGCCTCTTGTTTTCCTCACCTTTGCCATTTTATTCGCCCTTTTTCTGTTTGTCTCTTTTCGCTTGCTTCTTGTGTGCTTGTGTGTTGGATTGTTTGTCACGATGGCTCAAGACAATACTAAATTGTGTGAATTTTCCAATACCAACAACCATGATTTTATGAGCACCCCGATTGCTCCTATTACCGATACCGAATCTTGTGAAATTAATGCTGCTTTGTTGAATCTTGTCATGAAAGATCAATTTTCTGGCCTTCCTAGTGAATATGCCGCTACCCATCTAACCAACTTTGTTGATATGTGCGATATGCAAAAGAAGAAATATGTTGATAATGATATTGTTAAATTGAAGCTATTTCCGTTTTCGCTTAGAGATCGTGCTAAAAGTTGGTTTTCTTCTTTGCCTAAAAATAGTATTGATTCATGGAATAAGTGCAAAGATGCTTTTATCTCTAAGTATTTTCCTCCCCCTAAGATCATCTCTCTTAGAAATGATATTATGAATTTTATGCAACTTGATCATGAGCATGTTGCACAAGCTTGGGAGAGGATGAAATTAATGATCCGTAATTGCCCTACACATGGTTTGAATTTATGGATGATTATACAAAAAATTTATGCCGGATTGAATTTTTCTTCTAGAAATCTTTTAGATTCGGCCGCGGGAGGCACTTTTATGGAAATCACTTTAGGACAAACTACTAAAGTCCTAGATAATATTATGGTTAATTATTCTCAATGGCACACCGAAAGATCTACTAATAAAAAGGTTCATGCGATTGAAGAGATTAATGTTTTGAGTGGAAATATGGATGAACTTATGAAATTGTTTGCTAATAAGAGTGTTTCTTCCGATCCTAATGATATGCGTTGGTCCACTTTGATTGAGAATAATAATGAATCTATGGATGTGAATTTTGTTCGTAGGAACAATTTTGGTAACAACGCGTATAGAGGAAACTTTAATTCTAGGTCGTTCCCTAGTAATTCCTCTAATAATTATGGTAATTCCTACAACAACACTTATGGAAATTTTAATAAGATTCCCTCTGATTTTGAAACTAGTGTTAACGAATTTATGATTTCGCAAATGAATTTCAGTGCTTTGCTTGAAGAAAAATTGCCTAAGATTGATGAGTTGGCTAGGAACATGGATAGAATTTCTCTTGATGTTGATTCCTTGAAACTTAGATCTATTCCACCTAAGCATGATATCAATGAGTCTCTCAAAGCCATGAGAATTTCTATTGATGAGTGCAAAGAAAGAACCGCTAGGATGCGTGCTAAAAAAGATTGCTTTGTGAAAGCGTGTTCTTCTAGTTTTCATGATAATAAGGATGAACATCTAAAAGTGATTGATGTGTCTCCTATTAAAGCTTTGTTTTCTAATATGAATCTTGATAAAGATGGGACTGGAGATGAGTCAACTTTAGTTAAAAGGCGTCCCAATGATTCAGAGTTTTTAGATCTTGATGCAAAAATTGGTAAAAGTGGGATTGAAGAGGTCAAAACTTTACATAGCAATGAACCCACTATTTTGTATTTCAAGGAATTTAATTGTGATAATTGCTCTTTGATAGATTGTATTTCCTTGTTGCAATCCGTGCTAAATTCTCCTCATGCTTATAGTCAAAATAAAGCTTTTACCAAACATATCGTTGATGCTTTAATGCAATCTTATGAACAAAAACTTAAATTAGAAGTCTCTATCCCTAGAAAACTTTATGATGAGTGGGAACCTTCTATTAAAATTAAGATTAAAGATCATGAATGCTATGCTTTGTGTGATTTGGGTGCTAGTGTTTCCACGATTCCAAAAACTTTGTGTGATGTGTTAGGTTTCCGTGAATTTGATGATTGTTCTTTAAATTTGCACCTTGCGAATTCCACCATTAAGAAACCTATGGGAAGGATTAATGATGTTCTTATTGTTGCAAATAGGAATAACGTGCCCATAGATTTCATTCTTCTAGATATAGATTGCAATCCTCCATGTCCTATTATTCTTGGTAGACCTTTCCTTAGAACGATTGGTGCAATTATTGATATGAAAGAAGGAAATATTATATTCCAATTTCCGTTAATGAAGGGCATGGAGCAATTTCCTAGGAAGAAAATTAAATTACCTTATGAATCCATTATGAGAGCCACTTATGGATTGCATACCAAAGTTGACAATACCTAGGTCTAGTCTTGTTTTTATGCCTAGCTAGGGGTGTTAAACGATAGCGCTTGTTGGGAGGCAACCCAATTTTATTTTTGTTCCTTGATTTTTGTTCCTGTTTAGTAATAAATAGTTCTAGCCTCTGGTTATATGTTTTAATTAGTGTTTGTGCCAAGTAAAACCTATATGATCTTCTTGGGTGATAATTATTTGATCTTGCGGAAAAAGGCAGAAACTTTCTGCTCACGAAAACAATTGTTAAAAATCACCAGTAAGTGGTAAAATACTGATTCCAATTGCACTAGATCAATGAACAAATTATTTAGGTCTTCCTATTTTTGCAGAATTTTTTGAGTTACAGAAGTTTGCGTTTGATACAGATTACTACAGACTGTTCTGTTTTTGACAGATTCTGTTTTTCGTGTGTTGTTTGCATATTTTGATGCATCTATGGCTAGTATCGGGGGGTATGAACCATAGAGAAGTTGTAATACAGTGGGTTTAACACCAATATAATTAAATAATGAGTTCATTACAGTACCTTATTGTGGTGGTTTGTTTTCTTACACTAACGGAGCTCATGAGATTTTCTGTTGAGTTTTGTGTTGTGAAGTTTTCAAGTTTTGGGTAAAGATTTGATGGATTATGGAATAAGGAGTGGCAAGAGCCTAAGCTTGGGGATGACGAAGGCACACCAAGGTAAAATTCAAGGACAACCAAAAGCCTAAGCTTGGGGATGCCACGGAAGGCATCCCCTCTTTCGTCTTCGTCTATCGGTAACTTTACTTGAGGCTATATTTTTATTCACCACATGATATGTGTTTTGCTTGGAGCGTCTTGTATGATTTGAGTCATTGCTTTTTAGTTTACCACAATCATCCTTGCTGTACACACCTTTTGGAGAGACACACATGAATCGGAATTTATTAGAATACTCTTTGTGCTTCACTTATATCTTTTGAGCTAGATAATTTTGCTCTAGTGTTTCTCTTATATCTTTAGAGCACTGTGGTGGTTTTATTTTATAGAAATTATTGGTCTCTCATGCTTCACTTATATTATTTTGAGACTCCTTTAGAACAGCATGGTAATTTGCTTTGGGTATAAAATTAGTCCTAATATGATAGGCATCCAAGATGGGTATAATAAAAACTTTCATATAAAGCGCATTGAATACTATGAGAAGTTTGATACTTGATGATTGTTTTGAGATATGAAGATGGTGATATTAGAGTTGTGCTAGTTGAGTAATTGTGAATCTGAGAAATACTTGTGTTGAAGTTTGCAACTCCCGTAGCATGCACGTATGGTAACCGTTGTTTGACAAATTTGAAATATGAGGTGTTCTTTGATTGTCATCCTTATGAGTGGCGGACGGGGACGAGCGATGGTCTTTTCCTACCAATCTATCCCCCTAGGAGCATGCGCGTAATGCTTGGTTTTTGATGACTTGTAGATTTTTGCAATAATTATGTGAGTTCTTTATGACTAATGTTGAGTCCATGGATTATACGCACTCTCACCTTTCCATCATTACTAGCCTCTTCGGTACCGTGCATTGCCCTTTCTCACCTTGAGAGTTGGTGCAAACTTCGCCGGTACATCCAAACCCCGTGATATGATATGCTCTATCACACATAAATCTCCTTATATCTTATTCAAAACAGCCACCATACCTACCTATTATGGCATTTCCATAGCCATTCCGAGATATATTGCCATGCAACTTTCCACCGTTTCATTTATTATGACAAGCTTCATTATTGCCATATTGCCTTGCATGATCATGTAGTTTACATTGTATTTGTGGCCAAGCCACCATGCATAATTTATCATACATGTAATTCTTGATTCATTGCCCATCCCGATACACCACCGGAGGCATTCATATAGAGTCATATTTTGTTCCAGTGTCGAGTTGTAAATAAATAGAAGTGTGATGATCATCATTAATAGAGCATTGTCCCATAAAAAGGACAAATAAAAAAAGGGGAAAGGCCAAACAAAAAAAAAGAGAAAAGAAAGGCCAAAAAAAAAAGCCCAAAAAAAAGAAGGGACAATGCTACTATCCTTTTTCCACACTTGTGCTTCAAAGTAGCACCAGGATCTTTATGATAGAGTGTTTCTTATTTTGTCACTTTCATATACTAGTGGGAATTTTTCATTATAGAACTTGGCTTGTATATTCCAACAATGGGCTTCCTCAAATGCCCTAGGTCTTCGTGAGCAAGCAAGTTGGATGCACACCCACTTAGTTTCTTTTGTTGAGCTTTCATACATTTATAGCTCTAGTGCATCCGTTGCATGGCAATCCTTACTCCTTGCATTGAGATCAATTGATGGGCATCTCCCTAGCCCATTGATTAGCCGCGTCAATGCGAGACTTTCTCCTTTTTTTGTCTTCTCCACACAACCTCCATCATTATATTCTATTCGACCCATAGTGCTATGTCCATGGCTCACACTCATGTATTGCGTGAAAGTTGAAAAGGTTTGAGAAATACTAAAGTATGGAACAATTGCTTAGCTTGTCATCGGGGTTGTGCATGATGAGAGCATTTTCTGTGACGAAAATGAAGCATGGCCAAACTATATGATTTTGGAGGGATGAGCTTTCTTTGGCTATGTTATTTTGAGAAGACATAGTTGCTTAGTTAGTATGCTTGAAGTATTATTATTTTTATGTCAATATTAAACTTTTATCTTGAATCTTTCGGATCTTAACATTCATGCCACAATAAAGAAAATCCCATTAAAAATTATGTTAGGTAGCATTCCCACATCAAAAATTCTGTTTTATCATCTACCTACTCGAGGACGAGCAGGAACTTAGCTTGGGGATGCTTGATACGTCTCCAACGTATCTATAATTTTTTATTGTTCCATGCTATTATATTATCTATCTCGGATGTTTAATGGGCTTTATTATGCACTTTTATATATTTTTTGGGACTAACCTACTAACCGAAGGCCCAGTGCAAATTGATGTTTTTTGCCTATTTTAGTGTTTCGTAGAAAAGGAATATCAAACGGAATCCAAATGGAATGAAACCTTTGCGAGGATCGTTTTTGGAACAAACGCAATCCAGGAGACTTGGAGTGGACGTCAAGGAAGCCACGAGGTGGCCACGAGGAAGGAGGGCGCGCCCAGGGGGGTACGCATGCCCCCCACCCTCGTGGACTCCTCGTAGCTCCACCGACCTACTTCTTTCGCCTATATATACCCATATACCCTGAAAACATCCAGGAGCACCACGGAACCCTATTTCCACCGCCGCAACCTTCTGTACCCATGAGATCCCATCTTGGGGCCTTTTCCGGCGCTCCGCCGGAGGGGGAATCGATCACGGAGGGCTTCAACATCAACACCATAGCCTCTATGATGATGTGTGAGTAGTTTACCACAGACCTTCGGGTCCATAGTTATTAGCTGGATGGCTTCTTCTCTCTCTTTGGATCTCAATACAAAGTTCTCCTCAATCTTCTTGGAGATCTATTCGATGTAATACTTTTTGCGGTGTGTTTGTCGACATCCGATGAATTTTGGGTTTATGATCAAGATTATCTACGAACAATATTTGATTCTTCTCTAAATTCTTATGTGCATGATTTGATATCTTGGCAAGTCACTTCGAATTATCAGTTTGGTTTGGCCTACTAGATTGATCTTTCTTGCAATGGGAGAAGTGCTTAGCTTTGGGTTCAATCTTGCGGTGTCCTTTCCCAGTGATCTAGTTGACCTACGAGGTTTGTTAGTAACTTGATCCGAAGTTTCATGATCATCATCATGAGCTTCCTCTCTAGTTGGTGTAGGCATCACTGGAACTGATTTCTGTGATGAGCTACTTTCCAATTCAACAGAAGGTACAATTACCTCATCAAGTTATACTTTCCTCCCACTCACTTCTTTCGAGAGAAACTCCTTCTCTAGAAAGGATCCATTCTTAGCAACAAAGATCTTGCCTTCGGATGTGTGATACAAGGTGTACCCAATAGTTTCTTTTGGGTATCCTATGAAGGCGCACTTCTCCGATTTGGGTTCGAGCTTATTAGGCTGAAACTTTTTCACATAAGCATCGCAACCCCAAAATTTAAGAAAGATAGCTTAGATTTCTTGCCAAACCACAGTTCATACGGTGTCGTCTCAACGGATTTAGACGGTGCCCTATTTAACGTGAATGCAGCTGTCTCTAATGCATAACCCCAAAATGATAGTGGTAAATCGGTAAGAGACATCATAGATCGCACCATATCTAATAAAGTACGGTTACGATGTTCGGACACACCATTACGCTGTGGTGTTCCAGGTGGCGTGAGTTGTGAAACTATTCCACATTGTTTTAAATGAAGGCCAAACTCGTAACTCAAATATTTGCCTCCGTGATTAGATCGTAGAAACTTTTATTTTCTTATTACGATGATTCTCCACTTCAGTCCAAAATTCTTTGAACTTTTCAAATGTTTCAGACTTGTGTTTCATCAAGTAGATATATCCATATCTGCTCAAATCATCTGTGAAGGTCAGAAAATAATGATACCCGCCGCGAACCTCAACACTCATCGGACCGCATACATCGGTATGTATTATTTCCAATAAGTCAGTGGCTCGCTCCGTTGTTCCGCAGAACGGAGTCTTAGTCATCTTGGCCATGAGGCATGGTTTGCAAGCATCAAATGCTTCATTATCAAGTGATTCCAATAGTCCGTCCGCATGGAGTTTCTTTATGCGCTTTACACCAATATGACCTAAACGGCAGTGCCACAAATATGTGGCACTATCATTATCAACTTTATATCTTTTTGGCATCAATATTATGAATATTTGTATCATTACGATCGACATTCAATAAACCATTTGAGTGTATGACCATAGAAGGTTTATTCACGTAAACAGAATAACAATTATTCTTCGACTTAAACGAATAACCGTATTGCAATAAACTTGATCCAGTCATATTCATGCTCGACACAAACACCAAATAACATTTATTTTAGGTTCAACACTAATCTCAAAGGTAAAGGGAGCGTGCAATGGTGATCTTATCAACCTTGGAATCACTTCCAACACACATCATCACCTTGCCCTTAACTAGTATATGTTCATTTGGCAACTCCTGTTTCTAGTTACAAATCTTAGCAACTGAACCGGTATCAAATACCCAGGGGCTACTATGAACACTAGTAAAGTACACATCAATAACATGTATATCAAATGTACCATTGTTCACTTTGCCATCCTTCTTATCCGCCAAGTTTTTTGGGGCAGTTCCGCATCCAGTGACCATTTCCTTGGAGTAGAAGCACCCCGTTTCAGGTTTGGGTCTAGCATTGGGCTTCTTCACGGGAGTGGCAACTTGATTGCCATTCTTCTTGAAGTTCCCTTTATTTCCCTTGTCCTTTTTCTTGAAACTAGTGTTCTTGTTTAACCATCAGCACTTGATGTTATTTCTTGATTTCTACCTTCGCCGATTTCAGCATCGCGAAGAGCTTGGGAATCGTTTTTGTTATCCCTTGCATATTATAGTTCATCACGAAGTTCTAGTAACCTGGTGATAGTGACTAGAGAACTCTGTCAATCACTTTCTTATCTGGAAGATTAACTCCCACTTGATTCAAGCGATTGTAGTACCCAGACATTCTGAGCACATGCTCACTAGCTGAGCTATTCTCCTCCATCTTGTAGGCAAAGTACTATCAGAGGTCTTATACCTCTTAACACAGGCATGAGTCTGAAATATCATTTTCAGCTCTTGGAACATCTCATATGCTCCATGGCATTCAAAACATTTTCGAAGTCCCGGTTCTAAGGCGTAAAGCATGGTGCACTAAACTATCAAGTAGTTATCATACCGATCTTGTCAAATGTTCATAACGTCTGCATCTGCTCCTGCTGTCACCTAGCGGTGCATCAAGGACACAATTCTTCTGTGAGCAATGAGGATAATCCTCAGATCACGGACCCAGTCCGCATCATTGCTACTATCATCTTTCAACTTAGTTTTCTCTAGGAACATATCAAAATAAAATAGGGGAGCTATACGTGAGCTATTGATCTACAACATAGATATGCAAATACTATCAGGACTAAGTTCATGATAAATTAAGTTCAATTAATCATATTACTTAAGAACTCCCACATAGATAGAGATCCCTCAATTCATCTAAATGATCACGTGATCCATATCAACTAAACCATCTCCGATCATCACATGAGATTGAGTAGTTTTCAATCGTGAACATCTCTATGTTGATCATATCCACTATATGATTCATGTTCGACCTTTCGGTCTCCAGTGTTCCGAGGCCATGTCTATACATGCTAGGCCCATCAATTTTAACCCGAGTATTCCGCATGTGCAAAACTGTCTTGCACCCGTTGTATGTGAACGTAGAGCTTATTGATGGAGTCGTGGACTAAGGGGTCCTCGGGCGTCCGGCCTGTTATCCATGGGCCGGACTGATGGGCTGTGAAGACATGAAGGCCGAAGACTGTACCCGTGTTCGGATTGGACTCTACTTGGTGTGGAAGGCAAGCTTGGCGACCGATTATGAAGATTCCTTCTTATGTAACCGACTCTATGTAATCCCTAGATCCCCCCGGTGTCTATATAAACCGGAGGGGTTAGTCCGGAAAGGACACACACATTACCATAGTCATATAGGCTAGACATCTAGGGTTTAGCCATTATGATCTCGTGGTAGATCAACTCTTTTAATACTCATATTCATCAAGATCAATCAAGCAGGAAGTAGGGTATTACCTCCATAGAGAGGGCCCGAACCTGGGTAAACATCGTGTCCCCCGTCTCCCGTTACCATTGATCCTAGACGCACAGTTCGGAACCCCTACCGGAGATCCGCCGGTTTTGACACCGACATTGGTTCTTTCATTGAGAGTTCCACTGTGCCATCGACAAAAGGTTTGATGGCCCCTTCAATCGTCGATAACGACGCTATCCAAGGAGGAACCTTCCTCCCCGGACAGATTTTTGTGTTCGGCGGCTTCATACTGCGGGCCAACTCGCTTGGCCATCTAGAGCAGGTCGACAGCTACGCCCCTAGCCATCAGGTCAGATTTGGAATCTTGAACTACGTCGCGGATATCCGTGGAGACTTGATCTCCGATGGGTTCGAGACCGCGGCGATCGCTCCTCCTCGCTCCGATGAACATGACTTAAATCTGTCATCGGATCACATCCAGGAGATGGTTCGTGTTGCTGCAACGGCTTTAGAACCAGAGCAGATCGTGCCATCCAAAGCCATAGAGTCCGCGGCATTGGAGCCACACACGGACTCAACACCCTGCAATATTTGCTTCAACGGAACTTCAGACTCGTTTCTGGCTATAAGTTTCGGACCGTGTATGCCTGCGGACACCGAGCTAGATCGGTTATCGGTCTTCGAATTCAGCACCGCAGACGTTTTCCAGCACTCACCTTTGGGCGATGTGTTGAACTCTTTAAGGGATTTGTCCTTGGAGAAGGACTTGCAGCCGAACTATGTTCGGTTCAAGTTAGATGCTGATGATGGGGAATTTTGCTTCCCACCCGCCACCCACTTCATAGCTACCGTCGAGGACCTAACCGACGAGCTTGATTATGGCTCTGAAGACATCGATGGTATGGACGATGATGTCGACAAGGAGCAAGGCCAAGACCCGTCATTCACCAGACGTTGGACGGCCACCTCTTTGCACGACATGTACATGGTTGATACACCTAAAGGATCTGCTGATGACAAAGAAGAGCCAGACGCGAACAAACCTTCCGAGACATAGTCCAAGCGCCGGCACCCTAAACGCCGCTCTAAGCCTCGTCGCTCAAAAGATGGCAACACTGGCACCGGAGAAAATAGTACTCTGGGCGACGCCGAAAATAATGAAGACCCTGTTGGAGCTGCATCCGAACAAGAGGAGCAACACAACGAGCAAGTTAACCCTGATAAACAGGCCACGACCAATGACCCAGATGATGATAGTTATTGTCCACTCTCCGAGGATGATGAGAGCATTGGCAATGAGGACTTCATCGTGCCTGAGGCACCCCTTGAGCAGGAGCGCTTTAAGCGCCAGCTCATAGCTACTGCAAGAAGCCTAAAGAAAAAGCAGCAACAGCTCCAAGCAGATCAAGACCTACTCGTCGATAGATGGGCTGATGTCTTGGCAACCAAAGAATACGGCCTCAAGCGCCTAGCCAAGAGTTACCCAAAACGCAGACTGCTACCTCGGTTCGATGAGGAGGCACCAGATCCCATACCTCCCTCACGCAATGCGGACCAACCACCACGCGATCGGGATAGTGCGGCGGACCGACCACCTCGCGGTCGGGATAAAACGGCAACTCGGGCCGAACAACAGCCCGCCCCACCGCCTCGCAAACACAGGGACAGACCAGCTCGGGACCATACATACGACCTTCGGCAGGAATTGGACAGTAGAGCAGGACACACCAGATCAATCTACGGATCGCGAGGACACTTCCCTACTCGGGACGACAGCTATCTATTCGGACGTAACGAACTTAATCACACCCGGGCCGATAACCGCAGACGGACTTCATTGGAGATGCGCTGTGACGCGGCCCGCTATAGAGGCGCCGCACACCCTCTCTGCTTCACAGATGAGGTGCTGGATCACGAATTCCCCGAGGGGTTCAAGCCCGTCAATATTGAATCATACGACGGAACAACCAATCCCGCAGTGTGGATCGAAGACTTTATTCTCCACATCCACATGGCCCGAGGATATGACCTCCACGCTATCAAATACCTCCCATTAAAGCTTAAAGGACCAGCTCGACACTGGCTTAATAGTCTGCCTGAGAACTCCATCGGCAGCTGGGAGGACTTGGAAGAAGCCCTCCTCGACAACTTCCAAGGTACATACGTCCGGCCACCCGATGCCGATGACTTAAGCCACATTGTTCAACAATCTGGAGAATCAGCCAGAAAATTCTGGACTAGGTTCCTACCGAAAAAGAACCAGATCGTTGGCTGTCCGGATGCTGAAGCCCTAGCGGCCTTTAAACACAGCATCCGTGACGAATGGCTAGCACGCCACCTCGGCCAAGAAAAGCCGAGGTCCATGGCAGCCCTCACGGCACTTATGACCGCTTTTGCGCGGGAGAGGATAGTTGGCTGGCTCGCAGTACAAACACAGCCAACGAAGCAGGCCCCTCCGAGGCCAGAAATAGCACCGGCAAGCTCCGATGCAACAGACACAAGCGCCGAAGTAATGGCGATAACACCGATGACACTATAGTTCACGCCAGATTCAGTGGCTCCAAGTCCGGCCAGCGAAAGAAGCCCTATAAAAGGAATGGCGGAGGACCATCCAGCTTGGACCGCATACTCGATCGTCCGTGCCAGATACATGGCACCCGAGACAAACCGGCCAACCATACTAACAAAGATTGTCGGGTCTTTAAGCAAGCCAGCAGGGTAAATAGCGGAAACAAGGAAGAGGAATCACAGAGCGAGGACGATGACGAGGAGCCCCGGCAGCCGAACATGGGGGGGGTAGAGGAAATTCCCGCCTCAAGTCAGAAGGGTGAACATGATATATGCGACACACATCCCCAAAAGGGAGCGCAAGCGCGCACTCAGGGACGTCTATCCGGTAGAGCCAGTCGCCCCAAAATTCAACCCATGGTCGTCATTCCCGATCACCTTTGATCGTCGAGATCATCCAACTAGTATTCAACAGGGCGGTTCGGCCGCATTGGTACTCGACCCAATTATCGACAGATTTCACATGACACGAGTCCTAATGGACAGTGGCAGCATCCTCAACCTGCTCTATCAGGATACAGTACGCAAAATGGGCATTAATCCCTCACGAGTCAAGCCCACGATAACTACCTTTAAAGGAGTCATACCAGGCGTAGAGGCCCGTTGTACGGGCTCAATCACGCTGGAGGTGGTTTTCGGTTCCCCGGATAACTTTCGAAGCGAAGAGCTAATCTTTGATATCGTCCCCTTCCGCAGCGGCTACCACGCGCTGCTCGGACGAACAGCGTTTGCTAGATTCAACACGGTGCCACATTATGCTTATCTCGAGCTCAAGATGCTCGGTCCACGTGGCGTCATTATAGTAAATGGAAACATGGAACGTTCCCTCCGTACAGAGGAGCACACCGCAGCCCTAGCAACAAAAGTACAGAGCGGCCTTCTAAAGCGGCACCACAATCAGGCCGCCGAGCCCCCGGACATGATTAAGAAGGTCCGGACTACACTGCAACAGGGCAGCTCGGTTCGTCGAGAGCTGAATTAATAATTCGGCCTCCGTCCCAACCCCGATGAGGAAATGGCATTCGTACCGCGTGTACATAACTACGCACTCAAAACCCCACGGGTACCGACGGAGGCACAACTCGCTTGCAACCCACAGTGCGGCTGGACCAACCCTGGGATTCGCACGCCTTTACTTTTTTCTCTTTATTACTGGTTTTTTTCTCTTTTCGAGGTCTATGCGGACGACTCGCTTGCAGAACACACCAAGGAGGCGAGGAGCTGTGGTGTACAAGGGAATTCTCAGGTGGTCTCTATCAAACGATTGACATACCTGTTTTACATACCCGCATGCAGCTCGCCCTTGGTTGCGGCATGTTAAATAGCTTTACTTGCTTATCGCATTACTTGCACAAAGTACGCCTCGATGTACTAATTACATCACAATAGTGAATGCATGGTGGGGTCAGCTTATTACTTATATTTCCTGTTTCCTCACCTTTGCATATATTGCTTATCGCACGAGTACACCATTGTACATATCATTACGCCAAGGGCTTCATTACACCCCGCATTACGGCAATAAAAGTCCGAACACTTTTACAGTATAGTTCGGCACCCCGAACTAATAGGATTATATGCATCGGCTCCAAATCATGTCTTTGGTCAATAGTTGGGTTACCCGGCTCCTATGCTTGCTACCTTATGTTCCGTTATATCAGCTAGGGTAGTAAAGGGAGAACTACTGCAACTGTGTCCCGGTTCTTCCAGACGAGCACCTCAGTAGAGAAAGCCGAAAACTGACTATCATGATGCGGTGAGAGCTGGTCAGCTGTTCGAGAGGTCCCAAAATGTTAGAGATTTTTTTCCGCTTCTCGCGAAGAATCGGTTCCCCCAATTAGGCGTGTACAATGCCCCTAGTTCGGCCTTCCGAATACCAGGGGCTTCGCCAAATTTCTTGATTGTCAAACTCCTATGGCTAAGTGAGGCTGGTAAAGGCCGCATAGTCTGATTGCCTTGTTCGTTGCGCTAAACACCTCCTTTAAGGACCAGAATGTGGAGTAAAGAGTGTTTAGATTTATCCCGAACACCCCCATACTATCTACGTGGGGGCAGAAGCCGACGACTGGTCAACCCTCAGATTTCATAAACGGCCGCACAGGAGGTAAAATATAAATTGCAAGCATTATAATACATAAACATCATTGTTCCATATTACAGGACAGGATAATACAAATGCTCTCACGGGAATATGACATCCTTCGAACATTGCTCCGCCACAAGGCGGGACCCCTCCAGGACACCATCAAAACAGAGCTCGGGTCGACGATGCTCCTTGCCCTCCAGCGGTCCCTCGGTCATCAGCTTCTTGGCATCCAGCTTTGCCCAATGCGTCTTGACACGGGCAAAGGCCATACGAGCACCCTCAATACAGACCGACCGCTTCACGGCTTCGAGCCGTGGACAGGCACTTACAAGCCGCTTAACAAGACCAAAGTAGCTGCTAGGTACAGTCTCGGCGGGCCATAGCTGGATTATCAGGTCCTTCATGGCTAGCTCTGAAGACCTGTGCAACTCGACCAACTGCTTTAGCTCGTCACTGAAGGGTACCGGATGTTCGGTTCCAAGAAATTGGGACCAGAATAGCTTCTCTGTAGACATCCCTTCTTCGACTCTATAATACTCAGCAGCATCTGATATGCTGCGCGGCAGATCCGTAAACGCCCGTGGAAAACCCAAATTCGGATAAGTACAAGGAACGTTTCTTTATATACTTGCTTGGCACGGTGAAAGCCTTACCCGCCGCAATCTCCTTGGCCGCCTGAATTCCTGGAGGGCGTTCTGAGCTTCGGCTCATGCATCCTCTGCGCTCTGGCAGACCTTCGCCAGTTCGGACTCTTGCTCCTTACAATCACGCTCCAAGGACTCAAATCTCTCGATCGCGCCCTGGAGCTGTTGCTGCGCCTCGCCCACCTAGGCCTCGTGCTTCTCGCGCACGGCGTGCTCCTTGGCCGCTTTGTCCTCTGCCTCGGCTAATGCCTTTTTGAGGGCCGCCACCTCGGTCGTGGCCCCTAATAAAGTTCATGACACTTTAGTCAGCTTGAACAATTTACTCTTCAATATACACACAGGTTACTGCATACCTTGGCTATCCTCCAGCTGCTTCTTCATGCCGCCGAGCTCTTCCTCGGCCCGCTCCAGTTTCTACTTCAGTCCAGAGACCTCCGCAGCTTGAGCGGTAGCAGCCCGCAACGAGGCCTGCTTATCCACATAAACACTTTATGTTAGACTCATGCGAAAAATAATTTTGAACCTCTGTACGGCTTTTCTTTCCGGACACCGAACAGAGCATCAGGGGCTACTGTCTACGCTGTGATATTCTTCTTACAATCATGTGCTTGCCTCAAAGCCTGCTAGAAGGCTAGCACAGGCTTCGGTCAGCCTATTTTTGACGGACTGAACCTTTTCAACCACCGTACCCATATGGGCATGGTGCTCATCCACGATGGAGGCGCCATGCAGCGCTTCCAGTAGATGATCCGGCGCCTCTGGTTGGACAGAGGACACTGGTAGCACGCCCCCTCCTTTCGGTAAGGGTAGTTTGCCGGATTCCGGAGCTGCGTAGGTCTCCGGAATAGAATCCGGCTGAGGGTCGACTAGAACTCGGCGCGCACCGTCCGTCTCCGTAGGGGCTTTTTGCCCCATGTATCCGGCGCGCTGGGAGTCATCCTGGGGCGCCGCCCTGACGATCTACGGAGTCTTCCCCTGGTCCAAGGAGGCCCTTCGAGACACCTCCTCCTCGCCACCCTTGGCCGAGGAGGAGTAAGCGGGTGGCGGCGACATGCTGGCCCTCTCCTTTGGGTCCAGCAAACCTTTCGATGAAGATAGCGGAGAGCTGTCCTGAGCCGGACTGCAATAACACGACTTAAACATTGCAAGGCAGAAAGGACGGATGTTCGGGCGCGCGTAAGGATTCTTGATACTTCCGATTTAGGTCGAGGCTTGGCCCGGGAAGGCCGCTCCGGACTACTATCGACATCCCACGCGGAGTTATCCGTGGGGGAGCCTTTTCCCCTTTGGGTGCCTTTCCCTCCAGGTTCTTGGAGGCCGCCCTCTTTTTCCTCCCTGCTTCAGGTGGGGAGTCATCTTCTTCTTCCTCCTCTTCGTCGTCGTCTTAGGCGGACGAAGAGTGAGGCTCGTCCTCAGACATCGTGTCCGAAGCTCCTTTCCGGCGAAGGCCACTCCTGGTCCCCTTGGCCGCTTTCCTAGCCTTCTTCTCCGGCACGTCATAAGGCGTCGGAAACAACATCTTCGTCAGAAGTGGGAATTCTTGCTCATCAGGAAGCGGAGCTGGGTAGTTAATTTGCCCCGCCACCTCGATCCAGGCCTGGAAAAGTGGGTAGAAGAGCTTAGAATCCATCCTCAAAATATGCCGGTGAAGGGTATACCTTGAAAACATTAAAGACTTACCGGATTGGCCTGGCGCTTTAAGCTAAGCCCGCGATCTTCGGTCGTGGGTGGTGGCATCTCGCCAGCCTTGAAGAGCGCTTTCCAGATACCTTCATGCGTCGCGCCGAAGAGCTCTAGCAGCATGTGGTGCTTGGTTGGGTCATACTCCCACAAATAGCAAGTCCCGCGTTGGCACGGAAGGATCCGGTGAATGACCATAACCTGGATTACATTCACAAGCTTGATATTCTTGGTTATCATGTTCTGGATGCATGTCTGGCGCCCAGTTATCTCGTTTGAAGATCCCCAGGTCAGGCCCTTCTCTTGCCAGGAAGTGAGCCGCATCGGAACTCCGGATCGGAATTTGGGGGCTGCTACCCAATCGGTGTCATGCGGCTCGGTGATGTAAAACCACCCCGATTGCCATCCCTTCACCGTCTCCTCTAAGGAGCCATCGGGCCAGGTGACATTGGGCATCTTGCCCACCATGGCGCCTCGGCACTCTGCTTGTTGACCGCTCACCACATTCGGTTTCACATTTAAGGTCTTCAGCCATAGGCCGAAGTGATGTGGGTTGCGGAGAAAGGCCTCGCACACGATGATACACACCGAGATATTGAGGATAAAGTTGGGGGCCAGATCGTGGAAGTCCAACCCATGGTAAAACATCAATCCACGGAAAAATGGATGAAGAGGGAATCCCAGCCCACGGACAAAGTGTGTGAGAAACACAACCCTCTTATAGGGCTCCGGGGTAGGGACGATTTGCCCTTTTGCTGGGAGTCGGTGAGCGATATCCTTGGCTAAATATCCGGCCTCTCGGAGCTCCGTGATGTCCTTCTTCTTGACGGAGGAGGCCATCCACTTGCCTCCAGCTCTCGATCCGGACATATTTGGAGTGCCTTCTCGAACAAGGAAAAGCTAAAGCTTGGGTGCTAGAGCTCAAGGACTTAAGGAGAGAAAGGGTGTGGGTAAAGGGAGGGGGTTCTTATCCCCTTACAAAAGTAGCGAATATCAAGTGCCTCCCTACTCGTCCTAAAAACTCGCCTATTCCCAAGGGCTGTATAAACGGCACGGTTGGATTACCCATGCCCGCATTGATGAGAACCCCGCGATAAGGGGACACGATCTCTGCTTTGACAAGACGTGCCAATGGCAACCGCGTCTCAAAATGTGGAGCGGCAGACGAGAAACGGTTCGAAATTATGACCGGACAGACGTGATGCCGTGTTATTGAAAAGCTGTCAGCGGATAGAACTCGTGTGAAAATATATGGTCTCTCTGCGTTTATGTGTGGTGTGTATGTGGCAGGTCCGGATACTGTTATCGCGTCCGAAGACTATCTTGGAGTTCGGAAAGGGGAACCCGCCTTGCAATGCTGGAGGCAATCTACGCGCCGGACTCCTCGTCATTGAAGCCAGGTTCAGGGGCTACTGAGGGAGTCCTGGACTAAGGGGTCCTCGGGCGTCCGGCCTGTTATCCATGGGTCGGACTGATGGGCTGTGAAGACATGAAGGCCGAAGACTGTACCCGTGTCCGGATTGGACTCTACGTGGCGTGGAAGGCAAGCTTGGCGACCGATTATGAAGATTCCTTCTTATGTAACTGACTCTATGTAAACCCTAGATCCTCCCGGTGTCTATATAAACCGGAGGGGTTAGTCCATAAAGGACACACACATTACCATAGTCATATAGGCTAGACTTTTAGGGTTTAGCCATTACGATCTCGTGGTAGATCAACTCTTGTAATAGTCATATTCATCAAGATCAATCAAGCAGGAAGTAGGGTATTACCTCCATAGAGAGGGCCCGAACCTGGGTAAACATCGTATCCCCTGTCTCCTGTTACCATCGATCCTAGACGCACAGTTCGGGACCCCCTACCCAAGATCCGCCGGTTTTGACACCGACACTTATCACACCCGATCATCACGTGGTGTCTCGCCACGATGAACTATCGCAATGGTGCATACTCAGGGAGAACACTTATACATTCAAATTTTAGTGAGGGATCATCGTACTAAGCAAAATAAGATGCATAAAAGATAAACATCACATGCAATCAAAATATTTGACATGATATGGCCATCATCATCTTGTGCCTTTGATCCCCATCCCCAAAGCACCGTCATGATCTCCATCGTCACCGGCATGACACCTTTATCTCCATCGTAGCGTCGTGATTGTCTCACGAACTATTGCTTCTACAACTATCGCTAACGCATAGTGATAAACTAAAGCAATTACATGACGTTTGAATTTCATACAATAAAGCGACAACCATAAGGCTCCTGCCAGTTGCCAATAACTTTTATAAAACATGATCATCTCATACAACAACGTATATCAGATCATGTCTTGACCGTATCACATCACAACCTACCCTGCAAAAACAAGTTAGACGACTTCTACTTTGTTGTTGCAAGTTTTAGGTGGCTCCTACGGGATTTTAGTAAGAATCGTTCTTACCTACGCATCAAAACCACAACGATGATTTATCAAGTTTGCTATTTTAACCTTCAACAAGGACTGGCCGCAGTCAAATTCGATTCAACTAAAGTTGAAGAAATAGACACCCGCCAGCCAACTTTATGCAAAACTAGTTGCATGTCTGTCGGTGGAACCGGTCTCATGACCGTGGTCATGTAAGGGTGGTCTGGGCCGCTTCATCCAACAATGCCGCCGAATCAAAATAAGACATTGGTGGGAAGCAGTATGATGATCATCGCCCACCACTCTTTGTGTTCTACTCGTGCATATCATCTACGCATAGACTTGGCTTGGATGCCACTGTTGGGGAACGTAGCATGAAATTTCAAAAAAATTCCTACGCTCACGCAATATCTATCTAGGAGATTCATAGCAACGAGAGGGTGAGAGTGTGCCCATGTACCCTCGTAGACCAAAAGCAGAAGCGTTTGACAACGTGGTTGATGTAGTCGAACTTATTCTCGTTCCGACCGGCCAAGCACCCGAACGTACGGCACCTCCGAGCTCTGCACACGTTCAGCTCGATGATGTCCCTCAAAGTCTTGATCCAGCCAAGTGTCGAGGGAGAGTTTCGTCAGCACGATGGCATGGTGACAGTGATGGTGAAGTGATCCACCCAGGGCTTCACCTAAGCAATACGACAATATGACCAGAGGTGTCAATTATGGAGGGGGCGCCGCACATGGCTAGGAATCAATGTTGTGTGTTCTAGCTATACCCCCCTCCTATATATAGGTTGGAGGGGAGGAGAGGCAGCCAAGGGGGCGCCCCAAGTAGGAGGAATCCTACTTGGGTGCCTCCCAATTCGGCCTCCCTTCCTTCCATATTCATCTGGAGGGGAAAGGAAGGAGGAGGGAGGAAAGAAGGAAGGGGAGGCCGAATCCCTCCCCTTCCTTTCCATCTTCTCATGTTTCCTTCCCCCTATTTTGGCCTACATGGGGCGCACCAGTCCCATAGGGGCTGGTCTGTCCCCTTCTTGGCCCATTAGGCCCATGTAGTTGCCGGGGGATGCCCAGAACCCCTTCCGGTGACCCAATATGTACCCGGTACCCCCAGAACACTTCCGGTGTCCGAATATCATCGTCCTATATATGAATCTTTACCTCTCTACCATTTCGAGACTCCTCGTCATGTCCGTGATCTCATCTGGGACTGCGAACAACATTCGGTCACCAAATCACATAACTCAAATAATACAAAATCGTCATCAAACGTTAAGCGTGCGGACCCTACGGGTTCGAGAACTATGTAGACATGACCGAGACACCTCTCCGGTCAATAACCAACAGCGGAACATGGATGCTCATATTGATTCCCACATATTCTATGAAGATCTTTATCGGTCGTACTGTAATGACAACATATGTTATTCCCTTTGTCATCGGTATGTTACTAGCCCGAGATTCGATCGTCGGTATCTTCATACCTAGTTCAATCTCGTTACCGGCAAGTCTCTTTACTCGTACCGTAATACATCATCCCGCAACTAACTCATTAGTCACATTGCTTGCAAGGCTTCTTATGATGCGTATTACTGAGAGGGCCCAGAGATACCTCTCCGATACTCGGAGTGACAGATCCTAATCTCGATCTATGCCAACCCAACAAACACCTTCGGAGATACCTGTAGAGCATATTTATAATCACCTAGTTACGTTGTAACGTTTGATAGCACATAAGGTATTCCTCCGGTATCGGGGAGTTGCATAATCTCATGTCGAAGGAATATGTATTTGACATGAAGAAAGCAATAGCAATAAAACTGAACGATCAACATGCTAAGCTAACGGATGGGTCTTGTCCATCACATCATTCTCCTAATGATGTGATCCCGTTCATCAAATGACAACACATGTCTATGGTTAGGAAACTCGACCATCTTCGATTAACGAGCTAGTCTAGAAGAGGCTTACTAGGGACTCGGTGTTTTGTCTATGTATCCCCACATGTATGAAGTTTCCGGTTAATATAATTCTAGCATGAATAATAAATATTTATCATGATATAAGGAAATATAAAATAACAACATTATCATTGCCTCTAGGGCATATTTCCTTCACTACATAGCCCACACTTATCTCTACTCCTATAAAATACTCAGTTGGTGATGATGGTGTGTCTGCCATTGGTCATTTTTGACCATTAGATCTGCATCTAATGGCTATGAGGTGAGTTGTGGCATTTTTGCAACAATAGCCCATTTCTCTGCTACAATGTGCTGAAAACCCCTTATTATCTCGAAAGCAACCACATCCCTCCCTCACCTCATCAAAATAGCCTGAGAAATATATTTTGAGTGAAAAGTAATATGTTTTTAGTGGTATATATGTATATCAAAACACGAGTGTTTTCTTTCAACTTTGTGAACATGTATTAGTACTATTCTACATTGGATCCGTTACAATGCACGGGCACATTGCTAGTTGTACTAGCAGTTGGCGTATGGCAGCACCTAATATTTCCCCGCCCGGACCAATCCCAAGCTGGCTTCTCACCTTCCTAGCCCACAAAAAACCCCTCCCCCTCCCGCACGCGCTTCCCGCCCGGCGCCAGCTGAGCCCGCCACTCTACATTGATGGCAAGTCAGGGGGACGCGATGTAGCGACCAGACCTCAAATGGTCTGTGCTGCTGTGCACCAGTGTCATCCCTGGATCAGTAATGCTGACACGCATAGTACAAATGGAGGATTTATAACAGAGTAGCAATCACACACTTATTAAAACGAATATCTCCAAAGAGAATAAGTATGATAAATATGGCTTAAGGCCATCTAAAACAATAAAAGCGGAAGACTTGGAAGATAAGTGAGTCTATCAACTCCAGCGGCATCACTGAGTATAAGACCACGACCTAAGGCACCTTACTCGTCGTCTGAAAAGTCTGCAACATGAAACGTTGCAGCCCGAAAACGGGTCAGCACATGGAATATGCTGGCAATGTAACACATAGAGAATAATGAACATAAAAATGCTATACTACATGCATATATGGCTGGTGGAAAGCTCTATGGTTACCATTTTGCGAAAAGCCAATTTTTCCCTACTTCAAAGGAATAAATTTTATTTAACTATCATGGTGGTTGTGAAACATTGAGATGGTTGACAGCATCTCAATCCCAATTAAGAATCATCATTAACCCAACAAAATTAATTAAAAGTAACATGGTGATGAGATTCACATGATAATCCAAGTACTAGATACTCAAGTTGTCCATAACCGGGGACACGGCTAACCATGATTAGTTTGTACACTCTGCAGAAGTTTGTGCACTTTTCCCCACAAGACTCGATCGCCTCCGCTTGATTCTCGCACTGCATGATGTTTGAGAAACGGATGACCGAGACACAGTCTTTCAGAAGTGTATGCACCTTACGTATGGGTAGACAGTTACACCTACTTTTCCCTACATCTGCTAGTCTACCACTGTAAGAGTTCACCCAACTTAGTCAACTATTAGAGCCCATAATAGCTTGCGGCTGCACACGGAAGTTTCTAGCATGAATAATCTCATGATCCCTTTGAACCTGGGTGGCGGTCCAAAAGAAAAACAGGCAATCCTGGAATACCCAGGTACCTCAATCCACCTAGATGTGAGTTTTAGTTGCCACCTTAAGTAAACCATTATTAACAATCTCACATCTATCATGAATATCTCTCAAACCCAATCCACGTCTACGAGCATAGCATGGCAATATAATAGCAACGTAGAAGTAACTCCCAAGGGTTTGATAAACAAAACAGGTAATAGGTACTACCTCAACTACTTCCCAATACCCACAATTTATTTAGATCCTCATCATGCAATGTTTGAGGAATAGATCTAATGCAATAAAAACTGGGTATGTAAGGTATATGATCAAAGTGTTACTTGCCTTGCTGATGATCCGCGAAACCTAGCGATTCGAAGTAACAAGCGGCACACTCCGGGTACTCTATCGCAAACAAACAAGCATACAATCAGTACTCATCTAATGCACAGGTAAAACTCGAATGAGAGATCCAACCAGAAAGTTCAACTTAAGAAGTCCGGTTTGCAAAAAGAATCAACTCGAACAAAGCAACGAAAGTCAAACTGCGAAAGAAACAAGCTTCGTTTACTAATCTGGATCAAGGTCAAATTTTACAGTAGCAAAAACTTGTTTGAGTAGATTAAACGGAAAGAGAATTTCGAGACGAAACTCTAGGCGCTTGAATCGCCTGATTCCGATAAACAAGCGAAAAGTTAAACAAAAACGAAGATTCGATCAGAAATCGAATCTGAGATAATCGCGGAAAAATCCGACGAAAAAGAAAAACGGACGAACGGTTAAAGAACGGACATCCGTTAACAGAGAAAAACCGACGAACGCGTTCGTTAAAACGAACGAGTCGGTGAACGCTCACAAAATAACAAAACCGAAAAAACCGATCTAGGGTTTTTTTTAAACGAACGGTTTTTTTAAACAAAACCGGCAACGAGGCGAGGTGCGGCCACCTCGTCGGGGGCGTGCTCTGGCGGGGCTCCGGCGGCTCGGGGCGAGGGGCGGCGGGGTCGGGCGGCTCGGGGCTCGGGGCGGGGCTCCGGCGGCAGCTCGGCGAGCGGCGGCGGCGGCGCAAAGAGGCGGCGGCACGGGCTTCGGTGTGGACGGCGGCGGGTGCGATGCGGCGGCGGCGGGGTGAGGTGAGAGGACGGGGGCTATATATATAGGAGGGGGGGTCCGGCGACTTGGGGGAGGGGCAAGCCGGGCGGGGGCGGCTCCCGTGTCCGCCATGGACATGGCGCGGCGGCGGGGCGTCGTGCGAGTAGAGGAGACGACGGGCGTGGGCCGGCGGCGTGGCTCGGCTGGGCTCGACCCAGTCGGGCGCAGCGCAGTTTGTTTTTTTAAAACGTTCCGCAAAATAATTCGTAGAAAAATAAATAAAAGTCCAAAAAAGATAAAACAAATTTTCCCCGTCTAGTTAGAAAATCTAGAATAGGGTGAACATTTTTTTGACACAAAATAAATTTTGAAAACATGCAATATTTTTTTAATGCAAATAAAATTGCAGATAAAATCCGAATAAAATCCAATAAATGATTTTAACACTTTTCCTCCAGTATTTCAATTGTTTTGGAGAAGTCATATTTTCTCCTCTCGTTTATTTTTTTAAAATGAAATATTTTTCCGGAGAGAAAATAATTAAAACCAAAATCCTCGTTTTATAATTTGATGAAAATCAAATATAAAAAATTCGAGAAAATCCCCAACTCTCTCCGAGGGTCCTTGAGTTGCTTAGGATTTATCGAGGATTTGTCAAAATGCAATAAAATATGATATGCAATGATGATCTATGTATAACATACCAAATTGAAAATTTGGGATGTTACAAACCTACCCCCCTTAAGATGAATCTCGCCCTCGAGATTCGGGTTGGCTAGAAAACAGGTGGGAGTGGTCCTTCCGTAGATCTTCCTCTCGCTCCCAGGTGGCTTCATCTTCCGTGTGGTGACTCCACTGGACTTTGCAAAACTTGATAACCTTACTGTGGGTAACTCGGCTGGCATACTCAAGAATCTTAACTGGTTTCTCCTCATAGGTCAAATCACTTTCTAGCTGAATCGCTTCCAGTGGCACAGTATCTCTCAGTGGTATCTCAGCCATCTCTGCGTGGCACTTCTTCAATTGGGAGACGTGAAATACATCATGAACTCCTGACAATCCTTCGGGCAATTCCAGCTTGTAGGCAACTTCTCCCATACGTTCCAAAACTCTGTATGGTCCGATAAAACGGGGCGCTAACTTTCCCTTAACTCCAAAGCGCTTCACTCCTCAAAGTGGTGATACTCGAAGATAAACTCTGTCTCCAACTTCGTGGACTGTCTCCTTTCGTTTAGAATCCGCATAACTCTTCTGTCTGGACTGGGCTACCTTGAGCCTATCGCGAATCAACCTCACTTTCTGTTCAGACTCCTTAATCAAATCTGGTCCAAACAATTGACGGTCTCCAACTTCGTCCCATAACAACGGTGTTCTACACCTTCTTCCGTACAAAGCTTCGAAAGGGGCCATCTTCAAACTGGTCTGATAACTGTTGTTGTAGGAAAACTCTGCATATGGCAAATTGTCGTCCCAACTAGATCCATGATCTAGTGCACAAGCTCTCAACATGTCCTCCAAAATCTGGTTGACTCTCTCGGTCTGTCCATCTGTCTGTGGGTGAAAGGCTGTACTAAATTCTAGCCTGGTTCCCAATGTTTCATGTAACTGCTTCCAAAACTTCGAGGTAAATTGGGTTCCTCTGTCTGATACAATGGTCCTCGGAACTCCATGCAAACATACGATCCTGGTCATGTATATCTTTGCCAACTTAGCACTGGTGTAAGTGGTCTTCACTGGAATGAAATGAGCCACTTTCGTCAAACGGTCGACTACAACCCATATTGAGTCATAGCCTGAACGAGTCCTGGGTAATCCCATGATAAAATCCATGCCTATTTTATCCCACTTCCATTCGGGTATCAGCAATGGTTGTAGCAATCCTGCTGGCTTCTGATGCTCTGCCTTCACTCTCTGACATACATCACAAACCGCTACATACTCAGCAATATCCTTCTTCATTCCGGTCCACCAGAAAGTATTCTTCAGATCCAAATACATCTTGGTATTCCCTAGGTGAATCGAGTACGGTGAATCATGGGCTTCTTGCAAAATCAACTTCCTGATCTCCGGATCATTTGGCACATATACGCGGTCCTCAAACCATAAGGTATCGTGCTCATCCTCACGAAATCCCTTGGCTTTTCCTTTGCTCATCTTCTCCTTTATCTCTTCAATCTCCTTGTCTGTCTTCTGAGCTTCTCTGATCCTTTCCATCAAGGTAGACTGAATCTCCAATGTCGCTAAATAGCCTTTTGGGACTATCTCCAAACATAGCTCGCGAAGGTCCTCAGCTAACTCCTGAGGTAACTCTCCTGTCATGAGGGTGTTGACATGACTCTTGCGGCTCAACGCGTCTGCTACTACGTTAGCCTTTCCAGGGTGATAATGCAATCTCATATCATAATCTTTAATGAGCTCCAACCATCTCCTCCGTCTGAGATTTAACTCCTTCTGCGTGAAAAATACTTCAAACTCCTGTGATCCGTGTACACCTCACAATGGTTTCCGATGAGAAAATGTCTCCATGTCTTCAATGCATGCACCACGGCTGCTAACTCCAAATCATGCGTAGCATAATTCTTCTCATGGGTTTTAAGTTGTCATGAAGCATATGACACAACTCTTCCATCCTGCATAAGCACTGCTCCAAGTCCTCGACGAGAAGCGTCGCAATAAACTTCATAGTCCTTGCGTTGATCTGGCAGAATCAACACTGGTGAGGTAACCAATCGTTTCTTCAACTCCTGGAAACTAGCTTCACATTCCTCAGTCCAATTGAATTTGGTGTCCTTCTTCAATAGCTCAGTCATGGGCTTAGCAATCTTCGAGAAATTCTCGATGAATCTCCGGTAGTATCCTGCAAGTCCAAGAAAACTCCGGATTTCTCCAACTGTCGTGGGTGATTCCCAACTTGTCACTGTGTCAACCTTGGCAGAGTCTACTGCTACTCCTTCTCCAGAAATAACATGTCCAAGGAATCCAACTTCCTTCAGCCAAAATTCACATTTGCTGAACTTGGCATATAACTGATGTTCTCTGAGCTTCTCAAGTACCAATCGTAAATGCTCCTCATGCTCTTCCTCATTCTTGGAAAAGACTAAAATATCATCAATGAACACCACGACGAACTTATCCAGAAATTCCATAAACACTTTGTTCATCAGGTTCATAAAATAGGCAGGTGCGTTAGTCAGACCAAATGACATAACGGTATACTCATACAATCCATATCTGGTGGTAAATGCCGTCTTGGGTATATCCTGCTCTCGAATCTTTAACTGATGGTATCCTGATCGTAGATCGATCTTGGAAAATAGTTTAGCTCCTTGTAGGCGGTCAAACAAATCATTGATCATCGGCAGTGGGTACTTGTTTTTGATGGTCACTTCATTCAATCCTCGGTAATCAACAACCATCCTCAGTGATCCATCTTTCTTCTCCACTAGAAGTACTGGTGATCCCCAAGGTGACGAACTTGGGCGAATATAGCCTTTATCCAGTAACTCCTTGACCTGCTTCTTAATTTCCTCCAAATATTTTGCGGGCATCCTATACGGTCCCTTAGATATTGGCCCGGTGCCTGGCAAAAGTTCAATCAAGAACTCAATGTCTCTATCTGGTGGCATGCCTGGCAACTCTTCTGGAAATACATCCGGGTAATCCTTCACCACTGGTACTCCCTCCTGTACAACTCCTGATAAGGAATTTACTCGAGTCCTCTTCGGCATATGCCGGGATACATACTTGATCCTTTTTCCTTCCGGGGTGGTAAGCAAAATCGTCTTGCTGGCACAATCGATGTTTCCTCCATACAACGATAGCCAATCCATTCCCAAAATCACATCCAAACCTTGCGACTCCAAAACTATGAGGTCTGAGGGGAAAACATGCCTACCAATGGCCAATGGTATCTGAAAACATCGTTGGCTGGCCATATACTCTGCTCCTGGCGAGGTTACTAACATAGGGGTTCTGAGAACTTTGGTGGACAGCTTAAACTTATTCACAGATCCCCTTGATATGTATGAATGCGATGCACCAGTATCGAAAAGAACGGTTGCAGTAAATGACTTAACCAAAAACTTACCTATTACTGCATCAGGCTGAGCTTCAACCTCCTCCACGCTCACGTGGTTCACATGTCCTTTGTTGAACGGGTTCGGCTTCTTCCCAGAGCTTCCATTGCCATTTCCATTTTGGGCTTCAGGACATTCATTGGCATAATGTCCAGTCTTCTGGCACTTAAAGCAAGTGACTTGGCTCAGGTCCCTCTTGGCTGGGGTAGATGGGTTGGTGCGGTTCTGTCCGTTGCTTCCTCCATTCCCATTACCATTTTTAGAGCCATTATGATTGTGCGAACTACCTCCTCCATGGGTATGCTGAAACTGTCCTCCCGGCTTCGGGGCAAAACGAGGCTTCTGTTGAGCTCCTGAGTTATACTTCCCTTGTCCATACTTCCTCTTACGGTTTTCAATCTGCTGTTGCTTCCCTTCAATCATGAGAGCTCTATCTACCAGCTCCTGGTAGTTGTTGAAGGTTGCTACCATCAACTGCATACTCAGTTCATCATTCAGTCCTTCCAAAAATTTCTCCTGCTTGGCAGCATCTGTAGCAACGTCATCTGGTGCATAACGTGCTAATTTACTGAAATCCTCCACATACTGGCCTACGATGCGTCCTCCTTGGTGTAGGTTGTGAAACTCACGCTTCTTCATAGCCATAGCTCCTGCTGAAACTTGAGCTGTACGAAAAGCTTGTTGAAACTGGTCCCATGTGACAGTGTCAATAGGGTGCGTGGCTGTATAATTCTCCCACCATGATGTTGCGGGTCCATCAAGCTGATGTGCGGCAAAACGCACTCTTTCCGCATCTGTGCATCCTGCAGTGGTCAACTCCCTTCCAACTTTGCGGAGCCAATCATCTGCAACAATCGGCTCGGTGCTACTGGAAAACACCGGTGGGTTTAGCCTTAAGAAACGGGCTAAGTGATCAACAGGTGGTGGTGGCGGTGGGTTGTTGTTGTTGTTGTTGTTGTTGTTGCCTTGGTTCTGTACTAACACTTGCATCAGGGCATTCTGTTGCTGAATCAACTGGGTGATCTCCGGTGGGAAAACAAATCCAGTGTCGCGTCTCGGAGGCATCTGATAGGTTAGAAAGGATGAGAGTTAAGAATAGAATGAGGTCTAGAGGGAAAACACTACCCATATGCTCATGAGACAAATACAATCAATATCACTCAATCAATTCAAACAAGGCAAAACAATCGATCTAACTAGCGTTACAAAGTGCTTGAACTATACTATTAAATGGGGGAAAACTACTACTGATAGGGTGGTCTACTAAAATTCTAATCCGTTGAAGACTCCATGATGTCTGCTCCAGCTTCGTCAACAAAGTCATCTTCACTTGGTTCCGAGTCGGTGTCGTCGATGATGATGTAGTTATCCGGACAAGTGCATTCGTCAACTTCTGCTTTTGGCACTGGATTTCCCATGAATACTCCAATCTTCTTCTCCAGGTCGTCATTCTTCCCTACTAGTGCGTTGACTTCCTCCATATAATCCTCGCGTGTAGCCTTGAGTTCTTCTTGGAGCTCCTTGATCTTGGTTAATGCCTTCTTTAGTTCTTCCTTGTCCGTGCACATCTGGTTCTCCTGGCGACGAATATGTTGGTTTTGCTCCTGGATGAAAGCTGCAATTGATCCATCCTTCTTGGTTCTGATCATCTCCCATTGCGCGTCTCGGCGTCCACAAATCTGATAAATTGTATCCTTAAGCTCCTGGTAGTAGACTTCTCCAATGCATCCCATAGCGATGTGTGCGGCCATGCTCTTCCCTAAACTCCAGGTGGGTGCTTCGAAAACCAATCTTATAGGTTCAGTAACTGGCACAAACGTCCTTCCTGGAATGTGAACTTGAATCTTCCAGCTCTCCTCTTCAGGTAATGTGGCGTTGCAGGTTCCGGTGATGCTTGGTATTCCTATGTTCAAATACTTAGTGACTTCCTTCAAGTGTCGACCAAAAGGCGTGTCTTCATCTGGTTGCATGAACTTGCTCCTTGCATCCGCCATTCCTAAAAGAGTAGAAAAAGGAGAGGGGTCAGAAATGAGAAGAGAGAAGCTTTCTAGGGCTTAAGCTTAGTGGTCATGTTCTACAGTCAGCGTGTGCTCTGATACCACCTTTGTAGCGACCAGACCTCAAATGGTCTGTGTTGCTGTGCACCAGTGTCATCCCTGGATCAGTAATGCTGACACGCACAGTACAAATGGAGGATTTATAATAGAGTAGCAATCACACACTTATTACAACGAATATCTCCAAAGAGAATAAGTATGATAAATATGGCTTAAGGCCATCTAAAACGATAACAGTGGAAGACTTGGAAGATAAGTGAGTCCATCAACTCCAGCGGCATCACTGAGTATAAGACCATGACCTAAGGCACCTTACTCGTCGTCTAAAAAGTCTGCAACATGAAACGTTGCAGCCCGAAAACGGGCCAGCACATGGAATATGCTGGCAATGTAACACATAGAGAATAATGAACATAATAATACTATACTACATGCATATATGGCTGGTGGAAAGCTCTATGGTTACAATTTTGTGAAAAGCCAATTTTTCCCTACTTCAAAGGAATAAATTTTATTTAACTATCATGGTGGTTGTGAAACATTGAGATGGTTGACAGCATCTCAATCCCAATTAAGAATCATCATTAACCCATCAAAATTAATTAAAAGTAACATGGTGATGAGATTCACATGATAATCCAAGTACTAGATACTCAAGTTGTCCATAACCGGGGACACGGCTAACCATGATTAGTTTGTACACTCTGCAGAGGTTTGTGCACTTTTCCCCACAAGACTCGATCGCCTCCGCTTGATTCTCGCACTGCATGATGTTTGAGAAACGGATGACCGAGACACAGTCTTTCAGAAGTGTTTGCACCTTACGTATGGGTAGACAGTGACACCTACTTTCCCCTACATCTGCTAGTCTGCCACTGTAAGAGTTCACACAACTTAGTCAACTATGCTAGAGCCCATAATAGTTTGCGGCTGCACACGGAAGTTTCTAGCATGAATAATCTCATGATCCCTTTGAACCTGGGTGGCGGTCCAAAAGAAAAACAGGCAATCCTGGAATACCCAGGTACCTCAATCCACCCAGATGTGAGTTTTAGTTGCCACCTTAAGTAAACCATTATTAACAATCTCACATCTGTCATGAATATCTCTCAAACCCAATCCACGTCTACGAGCATAGCATGGCAATATAATAGCAACGTAGAAGTAACTCCCAAGGGTTTGATAAACAAAACAGGTAATAGGTACTACCTCAACTACTTCCCAATACCCACAATTTATTTAGATCCTAATCATGCAATGTTTGAGGAATAGATCTAATGCAATAAAAACTGGGTATGGAAGGTATATGATCAAAGTGTTACTTGCCTTGCTGATGATCCGCGAAACCTAGCGATTCGAAGTAACAAGCGGCACACTCCGGGTACTCTATCGCAAACAAACAAGCATACAATCAGTACTCATCTAATACACAGGTAAAACTCGAATGAGAGATCCAACCAGAAAGTTCAACTTAAGAAGTCCGGTTTGCAAAAAGAATCAACTCGAACGAAGCAACGAAAGTCAAACTACGAAAGAAACAAGCTTCGTTTACTAATCTGGATCTAGGTAAAATTTTACAGTAGCAAAAACTTGTTTGAGTAGGTTAAACAGAAAGAGAATTTTGAGACGAAACTCTAGGCGCTTGAATCGCCTGATTTCGATAAACGAGCGAAAAGTTAAACAAAAACGAAGATTCGATCAGAAATCGAATCTGAGATAATCGCGGAAAAATCCGACGAAAAAGAAAAACGGACGAACGGTTAAAGAACGGACGTTCGTTAACAGAGAAAAACCGACGAACGCGTTCGTTAAAACGAACGAGTCGGTGAACGCTCACAAAATAACAAAACCGAAAAAAACCGATCTAGGGTTTTTTTTAAACGAACAGTTTTTTTAAAGCAAAACCGGCAACGAGGCAAGGTGCGGCTACTTCGTCGGGGGCGTGCTCCGGCGGGGCTCCGGCGGCTCGGGGCGAGGGGCGGGGCTCCGGCGGCGGCTCGGCGAGCGGCGGCGGCGCAAAGCGGCGGCGGCGGCGCAAAGCGGCGGCGGCGCGGGCTTCGGTGCGGGCGGCGGCGGGTGCGATGCGGCAGCGGCGGGGTGAGGTGAGAGGAGGGGGGCTATATATATAGGAGGGGGGGGTCCGGTGACTTGGGGGAGGGGCAAGCCGGGCGGTGGTGGCTCCCGTGTCCGCCATGGACACGGCGCGGCGGCGGGGCGTCGTGCGAGGAGAGGAGACGACGGGCGTGGGCCGGCAGCCTGGCTCGGCTGGGCTCAGCCCAGCCGGGCGCAGCGTAGTTTTTTATTAAATGTTCCGTGGAAAATAATTCGTAGAAAAATAAATAAAATTCCAAAAAAGATAAAACAAATTTTCCCTGTCTAGTTAGAAAATCTAGAATAGGGTGAACATTTTTTTGACAAAAAATAAATTTTGAAAACAGGCAATATTTTTTTAATGCAAATAAAATTGCAGATAAAATCCGAATAAAATCCAATAAATGATTTTAACACTTTTCCTCCAGTATTTCAATTGTTTTGGAGAAGTCATATTTTCTCCTCTCGTTTATTTTTTTAAAATGAAATATTTTTCCGGAGAGAAAATAATTAAACCAAAATCCTCGTTTTATAATTTGATGAAAATCAAATATGAAAAATTCGAGAAAATCCCCAACTCTCTCCGAGGGTCCTTGAGTTGCTTAGGATTTATCGAGGATTTGTCAAAATGCAATAAAATATGATATGCAATGATGATCTATGTATAACATACCAAATTGAAAATTTGGGATGTTACACGCGACCTCTCACCACTTCCGCTGTTGAAGTGGCACGCCGTCCGAGGGCGCTGCCCGCTGCACGATCAGCATTTTAGGCTAATCACAGTGGAGGGTAACTTTAGAGCAAGTACAATAAGGTGACAAAAGCAGGCTATAAGGATTTAAATATAGTACTATTTGTGCTTAGTCGAAGGAGAGAGAAGAGAAGCGGGCTATAAACTTGTAGCCGGTTGTAGCACAAGCTCCAACATACTTTGTGAGACAAAAGGTGGGGCCATGTATATGATATAGTATACTAAAGGGACTGACTATTGTACTAGTAGCAGGCTATTAGGGTGGCTCTAGATGATGTGTCAACTTCATATAGCTAGATGTTGGCTATACTATTAACCATGCTCTATGTGTGGTGTGAGTGGGACTAAAGTTTAGTCCCATACTGCTAGGTGAGTGTGAGTTGCACCAAATTATAATGTGATCTAGCATTTGCATGAGCATGATAACAGGAAACCTACACGTGCGCTCTTCAGAACTGAGCATGTCCAAGGACAAAAGCTATGCACAAGGTCTATATTTTTGTTGGTCAGAAAATTTATTAAGTCAGTAGTTAATAATTAACGGACGCCTTAATTACTCAGCCGTTTCCGATTCTTTTGGATAGTGGGGCTATTATTGACTTGGACGTGGGGTTTGGGCCAAAGGCCTACTACTATATTATACTTGCTCTTACTCGCATGACCGACCTGAAGGTTCTACCCTAGCCACCGATGTATCATATGGTTTCTATCACGGGAAACCATGGCCACCTATGGGACCAGGAGGCCCCTTGCTGGTTCGGCAGGGGGGCGACGCGTTGCATAAAGAGCGGACGAGCGAGGGGCAGCATGGCAGATATCACACAGGCAATTTTACCCAGGTTCGGGCCGCCGCGAGGCGTAAAACCCTACTCCTGCTTTGGTGGATTGATGGTGGAAAGGTGGTGGCGGAGCATAGTACACTTGCCCGGCAGGGGTTGCCTCAGGGCAGCAGCGACTACGTGCGCATGGGGGTGTGAGTTAACCAACCTTCTAACCCTTTCTACGGTTGCCATGGGCCTCCTTTTATAGATCAAGGGGTTACCACAGTGGCAAAGTAGTCATTACGCACTGATAAGATAGCAAACAGTGCTATCATACCTAACTCTACGGGCTAACAGGGCGCATTAAATGCACCACTCAATGTAACATCGTTGGTTGCCCGGCAAGGCTTGCCGGGCAATCTTGCCAGCTCCGCGCCTGTTCGCTTCACACATCGCAGGACGGGTGTCATCTGTGGGTTTCTCTTGTAGAAAATGGCTGCCATGTAGCGAATGGATGCCACTTAATCACTTTGCGGCTTGACACCGCACTGATCGATGATGTGGGTCGTGGTAGAGTGGTTGGTGAGGTGGTTCTGCCCTCGTGAGTCCCGGCAGGCTCTGTCGGGATGCTTTGGTTGTCTACTTTTGGGGTTAGCCTTGCCCCTTGTCGGGCTCGCCTGCCTGCCAAAGGAGGCTTTTCTCTTGACGATATTCTCCTTCTCTGGTTTGATCTTGGTCCCTCTGATCTGCATGTTGGTCCTTCGAATCTCTTGGTCTCTGGTATATCTTGGCTCGGCCTTGGGTTGTCCGTGCACGAGTTAGGGGAAAACATATACCCCTGTCTGTTTTCCCCGATAGTTTTGCACCATTCCAAATCATAGCGTCCCCACGCAAGTCTTCTCCATCCCTCCTTCCGGCGTGCACCGCAAGAAGGGACAGCAATCCTCCGGAACCCGGCCTTTCATGATCCTATACAGGAGAGGGGCGATCAGGTTTTTGGAGAGCACACTCATGCGACTGCTGCCAGCGACGACTTCCTCAACGACAACCTTCTTCCCCAACCTCGGTAACCTCATCATCAACGACATGAGTGACAACATCAACCACATCGGTTCTGCTCCCGCTGCACAGTATGTGATTCTGTCCTCCTAGTTTAGTCTGCCTCATTACTTTGATCTTTGCAATTGTCGTCATGATCTATTTACTATTGATTCAGATTAAATCTCATAGTAAGTTGCTCATATATTCAACAATCCATCCCAAAAACCTGATTATAGGTAATTTACTCCGAGTGGTTTCACTGCACTTTTGGTGCCGCCTACCTTTTAAGGGGGTGCAATATAAAAGGTGGTGCACGAGAGCGGTATACTGGTTTTTAGATCATGTACTGCTATGACGCCACTAAGGGCAAGCCTGAGGGCCATCTTAATCTTGCACAGCAGGAAGCTTCTGAGAACATGGATACCCTCTTCAAAGCCGCCCTTCTGAGTGTTCTTGACGATTCCATTATGGATTCATATATGTCGTTCGACAGCGGCAAAGACACGTGGGCTGCACTCGAGGCCACATTTGGTTCCTCAGGCACTGGCAGCGAGTTGTACGTCATGGAGCAATTCTGTGACTACAAGATGACTGATGAGCACTCTGTTGTTCAGCAGGCTCATGAGATACAATCACTCGCTAATGAACTTGAGTACTTTAAGTGTGTGTTGCCAGACAAATTTGTTGCTGGGACCATCATTGCCAAGCTTGCACCTTCGTGGAACAATTTTTCTACTTCTCTAAAACATAAGAGACATGAGTTTTCCGTTTCGGATCTTATTAGCACTCTTGATTTTGAAGAGAAGGCGAGAGCAAAAGACACACGTGCTCGAGTCGCTGAGGGAGCTTCTAGTGCCCACATGGTACACGAGAAGAACTTCCAGCCCAACAAGCCCAAAAACAAGAAGAACAAATCTCAGGGGAAAGGCAAGTTTGATGCAAAGAACAAGCCGTCACATTCTACCAACTTCAGGAAGAATTTTCATAAGAAGGGGAAGGGACACAAACCTCCATTTTGGTAGCACTTCACAAAATTATATGGCTGCATCTACCTGCTGTCAGCTAACCTCATGGTGCTCTAGGTATTCCTACATTCATAACTAGGTACAATGACCACCGCAAGATGAAATAAGCTTATTCGTATGTTGACTTGCTTATTGTAGTGCGGAATGATCCTATCATGTGTGTGGGAGCAAGCAAGAAGTGCAGCCGAAGGTGGAAATCAACTAACGACTTATGAAATTATATATAATCTTCCTCAGGCAGGTCAGTATCCCCTTCGTCCAGATGATCGTGTTTTGTCATGCTGAGCTATTGATATGTGCTACTGTTTTGAAACACCGTTTAAGTATCGCTATTGTTTTCCTATCTTTTCAGATTCAAGACAATGAAGATGATTTCAGGGGAACTACACAATATGGTCTGATGTTGAGTCATCCCTATTGCCTCATGTGCTTGCTGCGAATGTGTCAGCATCAATTGCAAGATGAGGCAGCCAGCTAGCTGTGGAGTTGCCAACATGCTAAAAGTGCTCTCACATTGTGAAGAAACAAGCATGCCAAGGAAATTAATGCGTGCGTAGGGAGGCACTTTTCTCAGAGAAGCATCGATCATTTTTATTTATTTCTACACCTTCTCACAGCTTTTTATTGGTTATAGTATGCTGAATCATTGAGATGGATAAACATGCTAAACTTTTGTGCTTGTGAATGTTAGTATGCATACCGTATCTTTTGAAGCTTAGTTTAATGTGAATGTTGACTAGCCTGTGAACCTTTAGAATCTAGTAAGTATATTGTAGGCCTGTAATTTGACACCTCATCCTGCCGTGCTACGACTAGTGTGAGTGTCTGCGTGTAGTACCACATCCTCTAATTTTGTGGATGCCAAGCCGGTCGGAGAAGGAGCTATAACCTTTTTCCAAGTTGAAAAAGGTTACCGATGAGTAGCCATAAGCTGGAGGCGTCTTTTTTTTCTTTCGAATGGGCAATAAGCTAGAGAGCTGGAGAGTTTATCTAATGGGCTGCCTCTAGTGTTAGGGTCGTCCAGTACGAAACATGGGAAGCCGACTAGGTCGATACAAAAGCCTATCCATCTTACAACCCATTTGTTTTTGTTTTTTGCGAAGAAAACCCACATCTCTTGAAGAGGGGCAATCCCAGAAAAACCCTCCTTCCTCCTCGATTCCACTTACTGTAGCTCGCTGGACTCTTTCTCTTCCGTTTCCCCTCAATTCCTCCTGCTCCCCATCTTCCACACTCATATAGAAAACCCCCGCTCACCTTCTTCCTCACTCGTACAGAAAATGTCTGCTCCTCTTCTTCCTCGCTGCTACAGAAAACTAAGTCATCCTTCTTCCCCACTCGCACTGACACTAGGCTTGTCTCGCGCTACTCTGCTCAAACCCGTGAGCTCGGCGCGACGCCCGCAAGGAAAATGGATTCGGCTGGCCCCAGCGCCAAGAAGATAAGGCTCCCGCCAGTGGCGACGCGGGTTGTAGATCCCGCACCCGGCAGCGCGGGGAGAAGTGGCGAGCACCCCCCCCCCCCCCCGACCCAGATCTGAGAAACCCGTAGAATCTCCGGTGGACCACATTAGCGATCTCCCCGAGGACAACTTTGGGAAGATAATCTCCCTTCTCCCCACCAGGGATGGCTGCCGCACACAAGTCCTCGCATCTCGGTGGCGCACTCTAAGGCGCACTGCGCCTCTTAATCTCGACTATCGTCAGAAATCCGTCCTTCCTGAATTTGATCTCCTCAGAGTCATCGTCTCCTCCCACCAGGGCCCCGTTCGACGCCTCTGCATCCTGACATGCTACCTGTTGTCCATACCCCACACGGTGGATGCTTGGCTGACATCCACTAAATTCAAAAAACTCCAGCATCTTGAGTTCTACCATTACTACGAAAAATACATACCGTCACCCCAACTCCATGTATTTGTGCCCACACCACGGTTGTCCATCTCGTGGTTTTCCTCCTCTCTCCACACCCTCACCATAGCCTGCTGCCATCTACCAGACAATCTGGTACTAATGGTTCGACTCCCACTTCTAAAAAGACTTTCGCTTGTGGTGGTTGATCAATTGGAGGCCTCACTACAGAGCATCATCCAATCCAGTTGCCCTGCCCTGGAGCGCTTGCTGCTTGTTTTCGGATTAGAAATCCGTATCCATTATCTCCAAATAATGTCGCCTCACCTTAAAAGCATTGGAATTTGTTTTGAAGGACAACAGCTCGTCATCGAAGATACCCCTTCACTTCAAAGGTTGCTCCTTGATGATTGTTATAAACCTTCGCAAATAACTATCGTCTCTGCGCCTAAAGTTGAGGCCTTCGCTGTAATTCATGATCCGTTTCTACATCACGACATGGTGTTTGGCTCCACACTTATTCAGGTACTGTATATTATCATCTACACTTTTGTAATCACAAGCTGCATTTTTCATTTGTGCGCATAAGTTTAATATAATCTTGGAGTACACTTTGGATACTAATATTATGTTACATGCTCAATGAAGAGTTCATCCATCGATAGCCTACCAATGGTGTTGGATTCTGTCAAGATCTTATATATCGGAATGTTTAGTATTGATCTGAACAAAATTATTGGCTTGCTGTGATGCTTTCCATGTCTGGAGAATTTGTATACAGAGGTGATTATTTCATGCACATTGAAAGCCCATATATATTGTACTAGAATTACCGTTTGCATGTCGCTCTATCGACATACTCTTTTAGTAGACCTTAACTGTTTTCAGTCTTCATGTCTACGTAGGCAGCAACACATGGAGAAAAACATATAACCAATCGGTGGCATAATAAGTACCGGGATTTTCTCAGTCCTCATGACATTCGTTTAAGGACAATAATGATGGAAGGTTATGCATCCAATCCGGCAAACAGAAACTTTGTCACATTCTTCCTGTTGAATGCGAGGTTACTATTGTCCATGAGGCTTAAGTTTTTCAACAAGAAATTTCTCACGGATGGATATGTTGAACAACAAAAAAATAAGTTTCAGGTTGACAAATGGGCTTCTAAACGTGCTTGGCTTCTATTTACAACAACTTGTCGTCATATGGCAGTAAACGTTTTGGCACAGGATGTTGATTTTATGGATCAGACCGACCCATTTGTTTGTGACTGCCAAAAACAATGGTTGGGTTAGATATTATTGCCATGCATGTTCGGTCTGGGTTTTGTCTAAACCTGATGAACAATTAATCCTTTGGCTTTTGTACCATTTGTAACCTTGAGTTAGATGTTGTTGCCCTTTTCAACTCGGCTATGACTATCATATTTTCTTTGAAACAAGGCAAGTGGCTTGCCATTTCCTTTGTTAAAGAGAGAAATACTGTAATAAATCCCAACCAAGGGAAATATCATCACTCTCGCTGGTTGCTTGAGCTCATTGTGCATTACAGAACCCAAGAGCTTAGCGCCCGCCAGCACCCACAACTTATTTTTAGGTAGCACACGAAAATAGGCTTTTATTCTTCATGAGAAAGGCTGCATGGCAGTGATAGATTTGGATTCTGACATTTGGGGCCACAAGGAAAAAGCCTTCCAGCCGTTGGATTGACATCCAACATCTGTAGTGTTTCTTCTATCTCTCGTCTTCTTCCTCCAGCCACCCAAAACAAACCATGTCGTCGGTCCTGCCTGCTCCCGCCTTACACGGCTGGGTGCGCCTTTGCCGCCCTACCGTATGCTCAAATGTTGGCCAGTCCATCCCCTCTATCCCCCCACACGTCATATTACTCTCCGGCGATGTCAACCCAGACCCGCACCCGCACCCGAACCTATCAACCCCCGTACTCCACTCTGCCTACAACTACACGGCCGCATCTTCTATGGCTCCTGTTCATTCCCGACCAAGGCCTCCCGTCGTGCTCCGCCTTGGTTCACTCGCCGTGCGCGGTGCGCCACCGTCTGGTGTTGTCAACGTGGTCAACAACAGAGAGGAATAAGGAGATGACCATATGTGGATAGGATGACAGTAGGGACCTACCAGGGTCATAGCAGTATGCAAGCAAGTGCCTCATTATTACAAGCCCCAAAAAATGGTTCCTCCTAATGGTTGGACATCTGGGTCCCACACTATTTGTCAATGTAGTAAATAAACGAAAGAATTACACAATGAGCGGCTGACGCCAGGGAACCAGTAGGTCGGGCAGTTGTTATTTACTTTTTTTTAGGAACAAGAAGTTGTTATTTACTAGTTTTAGAGACGGATCAGGGTAACAACGGGGCTGTGCGGGAGCTGTGGCCCATCTAGCCAGGATTTTATTTTATGTAATCCACATCATGGCCCAGTTGTGTTTTTCCTTTCTGAAAATGGCTAGCCCAGTTCTAACTTTTCTAAAGAAATACCCAATGGAGGCCTACTTGCTTTCTCAGCCCTGTTGGGCTGCAAATCTTAAGGCGAGAGTGATGTATTCGTTTGCCCAGAAAATGAAGTAGTAAGAAATAGGATGTAAGTTTTAAAAACACAGCAAACCGACAATTAGTTTCAATTTTTTTTTTAATATTTCGAGGTTTCAAATTTATTTATTTTGCGGGGAAAATTATGTTGGATTTTATTGATATAAATTTATTATTTTTAAATTAATTTGAACGTGATTCAAAATTTGGGGATTAAAAACAGTTCAGACCGCACCGAAATATGAAAATTTCATTAAATTTTTAACCGTGCCAGAATATGGGCTGTAATGGTAACAAAAAGAATATGGGCTTCAAAAAATCCTTAAGAATTAGCCAATGGGCTGTACATTTATTAGCAATAATGGCAGATGGGTTGTATGTTATTTTCCACATATTTGAGGCCGACTTGTGGGCCTACTAGGTTGACACGTACGCTTTCCTAAAAAAGGTTGACGCACAAGCAAGCCCGTGTCAACTTAGTTAACCCACAAGAGCAGTGACTGTTGGATGTCCATCCAACGGCCGTGGTGCTTCTTCAATCTCTGCTCTTCCTGCTCCAGCCGCTCAAACCAGCGCCGGTGGGACTGCCTGCTCCCACCTCCCGTGGCCGGCTATGCTGCCGCATAGGCCTCACCGCCCTACCCTACTCCCATTGCTAGCCTGGCCATCCCTTTATTCACCCAGGCCTCCTGTTATTCTCCAGCGACGGCACCCTCACAATGCAACCGAACCAATAAACCCTCGGGCTCCCGTCCGTGTGGGAAAAAACTGCCAAGTCTTCCCCGGCTCCGGGTGATTCCCTTCCTAGGCCTCGCCGTCGTCCACCGCCTTGGTGCTCTCGGTGCAGCGTGGTCGACATAGTCAAGGAAAATATCACGTTGGCGGGAGATTAAAATGATGGAAAATAGACCCGAGGGCCATAGGTTTCACAAGTGGCTTCTCTCAAGATAGCATATTTTACGGTGGGTGAACAAATTACTGTCGAGCAATTGATATAAAAGCGCATAGTTATGAGAATATCTAGGCATGATCATGAACATAGGTATCACGTCCGTGACAAGTAGACCGAAATGATTCTGCATCTACTACTATTACTCCACACATCGACCGCTCTCCAACATGCATCTAGAGTATTAAGTTCATAAGAACAGAGTAACGCATTAGGCAAGATGACATGATGTAGAGGGATAAACTCAAGAAATATGATATAAACCCCATCTTTTTATCCTTGGTGGCAACAATACAATACGTGTCGGTTCCCTTTCTGTCACTGGGATCGAGCACCGCAAGATTGAACCCAAAGCTAAGCACCTCTCCCATTGCAAGAAAGATCAATCTAGTAGGCCAAACTAAACCAATAATTCGAAGAGACATGCAAAGATATCAAATCATGCATATAAGAATTCAGAGAAAAATCAAATATTGTTCATAGATAATCTTGCTCATAAACCCACAGTTCATCGGATCTCGACAAACACACAGCAAAAAGTATTACATCGAATAGATCTCCAAGTCAATACAAGAGAACTTTGTATTGAGATCCAAAGAGAGAGAAGAAGCCATCTAGCTAATAACTATGGACCCGAAGGTTTGTGGTAAACTACTCACGCATCATCGGAGAGGCCATGGTGTTGATGTAGAAGCCCTCCGTTATCGATTCCCCCTCCGGCGGAGCGCCAGAAAAGGCCCCAAGATGGGATCTCACGGGTATAGAAGGTTGCGGCGGTGAAAAAAGTGTTTCGTGGCTCCCCTGGATGTTTCCAGGGTAAAAGAGTATATATAGGCGAAAGAAGTAGGTCGGTGGAGCTGCGAGGGGCCCACGAGGGTGGGGGGTGCGCCCACCCCCCTGGGGCGCACCTCCCTGCCTCATGGCCGCCTCGTTGCTTCCTTGACGTCCACTCCAAGTCTCCTAGATTGCGTTTGTTCCAAAAAGATCATCGCGAAGGTTTCATTCCGTTTGATATTCCTTTTCTGCGAAACACTGAAATAGGCAAAAAATAGCAATTTGCACTGGGCCTTCGGTTAATAGGTTAGTCCCAAAAATAATATAAAAAGGTATATTAAAGCCCATTAGACATCCAAAACAGATAATATAATAGCATGGAACAATCAAAAAATGTAGATACATTGGAAATGTATCACGCAGTGAGAAAACTCTTCTGGAGGAGACGTCTTCGGGGTACTTATGTGAGAGGAAGGGAGAACGCCGGGGTAATCGGCTGTAATGGCCACTTCTGTGCCGTCGTAGCTTGCCTGATAGAAGACCCCCTCCTTGAGCTCTACGAATATATCCGGATCCTGCTCAAATCCGGGATCCAAGTCCCGAATATGATCCTCCGGCTGTGGAGCAGGGCTATAGATCGCCGCGACAGCCTTCCTCCATTCCTGTTAAAGATAGTCGGATTAAAGTTCAACTAAGTACGACTCAGGAAGGAGATCGAGTACAGTTAAGAAGCAAAGACTCACCCAGCTAGGGGGATTGTACATGGAAAATCCTTGTTGACATTTAAGGTGAGTGAACTCTTCTTTCTCCCCTTTATAAAGATCAGCCAACATGGCGGCCAGGGCGGCGAAGTTGTCCGGACCCTTGCGCCCGTAGCGTGATGTGTTATCCTCCCTGTTGTAGTTCCACATGGGGAGTCCTCTGGACTGGAGTAGCTGAACGCCTCGCATTATGGAAATCGCCATTACCTCAATTATGGACAGTCCGGATTGTGCGAGTATCTTTATCTTGTCCATTAACTTATTAACCTCCACACTATCTTCCTCCTCGAGGCTCCAGGGGCCCCAGCTGTGGCGCTTCTTTAACGGAGCGTTGGAAAATTTGGGTAGGCCTCGTCGGATTGGGTCTGAGAGAACAACGTCTTCAATATAAAACCACTCCGAAGTCCACTCTTCGAATGCCTTCTTCAGAGTGCCGGATAGGTATCCTTTCCTAGCTATGCGCCATACTTCGGCACCGCCCACCTCGAATATGGATCCCTTTTGGGAGCGAGGGATGAGGCAGAAAAGCTTCCTCCACAACACAAAATGGGCCTCACGGCCTAGAAACAGCTCACAAAGAGGGATGAAGCCAGAGATGTGCAGTATGGATCCCGGAGTAAGATTGTGCAGCTGGAGTCCATAGTACTCTACGAGACCTCGGAGGAAAGGGTGGATTGGAAATCCAACGCCTCTCGAAAGAAAGGAAACGAAACACACTCGCTCCCCTTCTGAGGGCTTAGGGGAATTTTCTGCCAGGGCTTCGCCAGTAAAAGAAGTTAATCCCGCCTGAACGGGGACTTGATCCGCAGGGGGGAGATATCCTTGCACCTGGAGCTTGGAAAGCTGGGCATGGGATACTAAGCAGCTCTCCCAATAGCCTTTTTGAGGACAGTGGGGGTGGGAGGAAGAACTGGGAGCACTGGCCATGCTTGCATGGTTTCTTGTGGCAAGTTCGGAGGATTTTTGCCTGTTGTGGAATGGCATCTGAGATCTAATCTCCTTAAATAGACGCCTTCCGTACGCCGTCAGGGTGTTTTCTGTAAAAATGCTTGGACCTTTCGTATTCGTTTGACACGTGGAAGCTGAGGCGACGGAGGCGCGGAAGCCAAAGGGAATGATGTTTAATGTGAAGCCATCCGGAGTATCATGGACGGGCCACCCAGCAAAACCGAAGATATAGAAGTCGAATACTGTGTCATCATCGGAAGGTCGAATGCGGTTCTTTTGGTTACTTTGGAATTCGGAGGAGAAACCCGCCTTGCAATGCCGAAGATGATATCCGCGCCGAACACGTTGTCATTGAAGCCTCGTTCGGGGGCTACTGAGGGGGTCCTGGATTAGGGGGTCCCCGGTCGTCCGGGCTATGTAACGTGGGCCGGACTAATGGGCCATGAAGATACAAGACAGAAGGCTTTCCCCATGTCCGGATAGGACTCTCCTTTGCGTGGAAGGCAAGCTTGGCGTTCGGATATGAAGATTCCTCTCTCTTTAAGCTGACTATGTACAACCCTAGCCCCCTCCAGTGTCTATATAAACCGGAGGGTTTAGTCCGTAGAGGCAATCATAATCATACAGGCTAGACATCTAGGGTTTAGCCATTACGATCTTGAGGTAGATCAACTCTTGTAACCCCCATACTCATTAAAGTCAATCAAGCAGGAAGTAGGGTATTACCTCCATTAAGAGGGCCTGAACATGGGTAAACACCGTGTCCCCTGCCTCCTGTTACCTTCGATCCTTAGACGGATAGTTCGAGACCCCCTACCCGAGATCTGCCGGTTTTGACACCGACAGTGGGCGCCTGCATAGGAATCTCTGCTCCTCGGGAGCTGGCCTAGGGAGGCCACTCCCTCTGGAGGTCTTGGTGTCGTCCGCCTCGCGAGGCTTGGCCCCTCGCGAGGTTCTTGTCTTGTCAATGCTGAAGATGGGACGTACCAAGCCACTCATGGAGCCCCGGCGTGGGTCGCGGGCAGGCAAGTCTGGGTACCCTGGTTCCCAAAACACCGACAGTATTGCCGGGGACGACGTGGTTTGGAGCAGGGGGCTATACTGGGATGCATCGACATACACACACTGCCTCTGGAAGCCCTTCACATCTGGGCGGATCTTCATACTGATGCCCTAGCCCGCCGATGCGCTCGCTACATGGAGCGGCACGCAATCAGAGAAATTGCACGCTGACGGTCAACCGCAGGGAGAAGAAATGGCGCAACAGTGCCACCGAGGGGGCGATGCCTATGAAGGCCTCAGACAAGAACACGAAGGCGGAAAGGAGGGTGATGGATTCTGGGTCAAATTGTAGCGCGCGGACCTGTTAGTGCGACAACACGGCATTGAATAAGTCTGAAAACGAGGGCAGTAAGCTAGAGAGGAGGGCATGAAGATGGAGGACAATGGTGGCCGCTTCAATTTTGTGGAGGATAGTGAAGCGGGCCAGATCTTCGTCGCCTTCCACTCATTGGAATCGGCCATAGTCACTGGGAGGACCTTGTCCAACCCCTCGCGGTTGAGCACGGTGGATCGACCAAGGGCGGGGGCCGGCCTTGTCTGGCGGACCGCCACCATTGAGGCCCTATTCTTCCCACTCCAACGGGACATGACGGCGCAAGATCTAGGGGGCGAGGCACGAACTTGCGTGAGAAGGAAGGGGTGGAAGACGAGCGCGAAGTGCAGCAATGATGGCCCCACGGTGCACGCCAGAAGTTTGTCAATCTGGGCAGTTGTCAAGGCGACATGGGGATGTGGTGGCATCCGTGTCCCCTCATCACACGTCAAGCCTGGCCTGCAGGCGATTGGGGTCCGCGTCGCTTCGCCGTCCCCTTGCTGCCTTCGCCTCAAAGCCAGGACGAGCACGTCTTGGGCCCGGGGGCTGCTGTCGGCGTTCTGGGATCGGGGGTACCCAGACCTGCCTGCCTACGGCCCAGCGCGTGGCTCCGCTAATGGCCCATTACAGCTCAGTTACAGGACCTCACAAAGCAAGACCCTCACGGGGCCCCCCGCCTCGCAAGGCGAATGACACGAGGACCTCCCGAGGAGCAGCTCCCCGAGGCTGCCTACCGAGGAGCGGAGATCTCTATGCAAGTACCTCACCTTGCAAGGCATAAGATGACGTGAACCGTGACAACCAAGGCCAGGCAGGCGCCAGCTGAGGCAGAGGAGGATAGTTTCCTCTTTAGTTCTAAGGAGGCAAGGGTGCCCGCGGGTTCCCAAGGAATCCCCCAAAGGTTTCCATTTCAGCGCAACAAGACCAAGACCACGAGCTCGGCAGGATGGATGTCATCCCCGAGCCCACCACTGCGTCACGACTAGAAGCTTTGCAGCAGAAGACCACCTTTCATCAGGATAAGATGTACTCTTGTCCCCGTTAAAATTGGCCGTTGTGGAATCCCTTCCCTCCTATGTCATGAGGGAAGAGGACCAACGCCACTATAAAGATAGGGTAGTCTCCGCCGTAGAAGAGGACTGGATTCCACCAAGCCCTCTGTCCATTGAGCTCTCTCGAGGCAGCTCGCACTTGTACTAGTTCATACTCATCCTCCTCGCGAGGCAATAAACCACAAAGCAGGAGTAGGGTTTTACACCGCAAGGTGGCCCGAACACTACTAGAATCAGGATCTTTGCCGTCTGCTAGCTGACGACAAAGAAGGTCTTTGCCATCAGTTTAAAGAAAGCTAACGCCAAAGAAGGTCTTTGCCATCAGCTTAAAGAAAGCTAACGACAAAGAAAGAGTGGACAGCAAAGAAGGTGTTTGTCAGCCTTCTCTTTGCCGTCTGCTAGCTGACGGCATAGCTTCTTTGCCGTCAGCCAGCAGATGGCAAAGAAAGTGGCCGTTTTAATGGCCGTTTCCCCCGGCCCCACCCCACTATCTAGGCTCTTTGCCATCTGCTAGCAGACGGCAAAGAGTGTGACCTAACTGAAATAGGGCCGGCGCCTGCGCCCCACCCCTCACCCGCGCCGCCGCCACCGGGCCTGAGACGCCCCCGCCGCCCCACCGCCCTACCCCGCCACCCCGCCGCCCCGCCCCAGTGCCCGCCGCCTCCTCGACCACCACCGGAGCCAAGGTGAATTTTCTTTTGTTTTTTCTACCATTATTTGCTCTTTAGGTTTAGGTGTTATTAATAGGTTTAGGTTAGTGGTAGGATTAGGTTAGTGCTATGTTTAGGTTTAGATAATTAGAAGAAGAAGAAACTTGAAAAAAAGAAGAATAAGTAGAAGAAGAGGAAAAAGGAAAAAAGGAAGAGGGTCGTGGATCGCCCTGGTCCCGACGCTGTCGCCCATGCCGAGAATCCCCAGGTTCGAGTGCTGACCCGTCGACTGTGCGTCGCCATACCAGAGGGCGCCTGGGGACGAGCAGGTTAGGGGGTTCCTCGACGTCGATGGAACCCTAAATAGCAAGTATCGTCGGTTGCGAGACACATGTGGTCGTCGGTGTCGAACACTACATCCACGTCCCATAAGTGACGTCAGCATCCGGCGTCCCGCAACAACAGTTCTCGGGGTCAATGGCAGTCAAACACCTATGCGAATTTGTCTTGAAAATTCTGCGATGATGATTAAAAGCCAAGTGTTGAAACTTGAAACACCCAAACTGACTCAACTTGGTTTGGTTGTTTAAAGTTTCAAAACTTGGCTTTAATCCTCATCACAGAGGCTGGCGGACAAATTCGCCAAGGTGTTCGACCGTCATCGGCCCCCAGAACTATTGCTGCGCGTGGGACGCCGGGCGCCGGCTTCACTTGTGGGATGTGGATCTAGTGTTCAACGCCGAGCGCCACATGTATCTCGTACCGATGATACTTGCTATATAGGGTTCCGTCGACGCCGAGGAACCCCCTAACCGGCTCGTCCTATTGTAAATATTTAGTTAGGTTGACGGAAAACACAATATTGCTATGTTACTCATCTTTCAATTTAAATGTGCAGTTTTTTCGTCGCTGCGAGGGTCTAGTGTTCGACGAGCTCCGCCCCTGCGTTCGTGGGTGAGCACAAATGACATCTCCTCCTCCCCCCTTCATTTGCTTTGTTCCGGTCTTCGTTGTCGGATTTCGGGTTCTGGCAAAACCCTTGAGGTTCAAACACTGGGGTGCGCGCGACGATCTCCCCCTACCTAATCATGCCCTTAGCCTCACCGCGATCTCAAAGCCTAGCTCGACGAACTCGCAACATAAGAGACACGAGATTTATACTGGTTCGAGCCACCGTTGTGGTGTAATACCCTACTCCAGTGTGGTGTGGTGGATTGCCTCTTGGGCTGAGGATGAACAGTACAAGGGGAAGAACAACCTCCTGAGGAGAGGTGTTCTTGTGCTTGGTGGGTGTGAGGATGGAGTGGATCCAGTCCAAGATCAGTTGCCTCCTACTGTTGTGGCTAGTCCTATTTATAGAGGCCCGGTCCTCTTCCCAAATATTGAGCGGGAAGGGATGCCACAACGGCCAATTTGAAGGGGGACAGCTAGTACAAGCTATCCTGACTAAAGGTGGTCTTTGCCTGCCAAAGGCTCACGTGGTGACGCCGTCTTGGGCTCCACGGTGACCTCCGCCCTGCCGTCCTGCTGGTCTTGGTCTCATTGCACCGATATGGAAACCTTTGCCTGATGCCTCGGTACTCCTCGCCTGCGCTTGCCTACATAGAACCAAAGAGGAAACGAGGACACTACGCGCGCTGGCGCCCGCCTGGTCTTGGTCGTCATGGCTTACGTCATTGGAACCTCGCGAGGTTCACCTTGCCTTGATCTCTCCGCCCCTCGCGAGCCAGCCTAGTGAGGCTGCCCCCGAGGAGGTCTTGTGTCGTCCGCCTCGCGAGGCTTGGCCCCTCGCGAGGGTCTTGAGTGTTTGTTGGTGAAGACGGGTCATGCTGGGCCGTGAGTGGAGCCATGCCGTGGGCCGCAGGCAGGCAAGTCTAGGGACCCCCGTTCCCAGAACGCCGATAGTAGCCCCCAGGCCCCAAGGCGCGCTCGGACTTGGCTTCAAGGTGAAGCCAAAGGCTAGTGCGGAGCGCCGGGGGCCCTAACAGCATGCGGCCTTGGTCGACGCATGGCGATTGATTGGACGTGGACGTCTCCGCTTCTCCACGCTGCCTCGGCAACTGCCCGTCTGACAAAAGGCTGGCGCGGGCAACGCTTGCCTTCATTGCTTCCTTTCGCCTTGCTCCAGATCCCCTTTCTCGTTCATTGCTTCCGAAATCTCCAGATCTGCCTCAATCCCCTTTTGAGCTTTCGACCAATGGCGCCTTGCAAGGGCATGCCCGCTTCATCGTCGGCTTGGTACGAGCCAGCTCTGGACGCGCCCAACTGTAACGCCCACGATGCGGCTATATCTCCCACGTGTCGAGGCAAGACTTAGAGGCATAACCGCTTTGTAGGTATTGTCGCAAGAAGGGTCATCTTCACACAATCCCATGTAATGAACAAGAATGGGATAACGAGAGTTGGCTTACAATCGCCACTTCACACAATACATAAATTAAATCATACATCATCCAAAATCCACACATAGACCGACTACGGTCAAATCCAAATGAAAATAAGATAACCCCAAATGCTAGATCCCCGATCGTCCCAACTGGGCTCCACTACTGATCATCAGGAAACGAAACATAGTAACGACCACGTTCCTCATCGAACTCCCACTTGAGCTCGGTTGCGTCATCTGCACTGGTCTCGTCGGCACCTGCAACTGTTTTGGTAGAATCTATGAGTCACGAGGACTCAGCAATCTCACACCCGCGAGATCAAGACTATTTAAGCCTATAGAAAAGGATGGTGTAATGAGGTGGACCTGCAACAAGCACTAAGCATATATGGTGTCTAACATACGCAAATGAGAACGAGAAGAAAAGCAATGCAATTATCGCGAAGCTAGAAATGATCAAGAAGTGATCCTGAAACTACTTACGTTCATGCATAACTCAAACCGTCTTCACTTCCCGGACTCGGCCGAGAAGAGACCATCAAGGCTACACACACGGTTGATGTATTTTAATTAAGTCAAGTGTCAAGTTCTCTACAACCGGACATTAACAAATTCCCATCTGCCTCATAACCGCGGGCACGGCTATCGAAAGATAATACCCTGCATGGGTGTCCCAACTTAGCCCATTATAATCTCTCACGGTCAACGAAGGATAAACCTTCTCCCAGGAAGACCCGATCAGTCTCGGAATCCCGGTTTAGAAGACATTTCGACAATGGTAAAATAAGACCAGCAAAGCCGCTCGATGCGCCGACAAATCCCGATAGGAGCTGCACATATCTCGTTCTCAGGGCACACCGGATAAGTCAAGCTACGAGTAAAACCAGTCCTCGAGTTTCCCCGAGGTGGCTCCGCAGGCTGCTTGGTTCGGACCAACACTCAAAGGAGCACTGGCCCGGGGGGTTAAATAAAGATGACCCTCGGGCTCGCAAAAACCCAAGGGAAAAGGCTTAGGTGGCAAATGGTAAAACCAAGGTTGGGCCTTGCTGGAGGAGTATTATTCAAGGCGAACTGTCAAGGGGGTCCCATAAATCACCCAACCGCGTAAGGAACGCAAACTCAAGGAACATAATACCGGTATGACGGAAACTAGGGCGGCAAGAGTGGAACAAAACACCAGGCATAAGGTCGAGCCTTCCACCCTTTACCAAATATATAGATGCATTAATTAAATAAGAGATATTGTGATATTCCAAAATATAGATGTTCCAACATGGAACCAACTTCAACTTCACCTGCAACTAGCAACACTATAAGAAGGGCTGAGCAAAAGCGGTAACTTAGCCAAAAAACGGTTTGCTAGGAAAGGATGGTTAGAGGCTTGACATGGAAATATGGGAGTCATGATATAGCAAGTGGTAGGTAGCACAACATAGCAATAGAACGAAAAACTAGCAAAGCAAAGATAGAAGTGATTTCGAGGGTATGGTCATCTTGCCTGCAAGGTTCTCAGAGTTGTCGAAAGCTTGATCCTCGTAAGCGTACTCAACAGGTTCCTCATTCGCGAACTCGTCTCCCGGCTCTACCCACATCAAGAACACAAGAAATGGAACCACAATCAATCACGGGAAATGCACAAGCAACATGATGCAATACATGCATGATATGCAAGATATGATATGCGATGCGTATGCGTGCTCGGGAAGAAAAAGGATGAACAAGGCAGTAACTTGGCAAACCAAATATGCCACTGGAAAGATGAGATGATTTCCATTGAAATCGATATAAAGATCACCGGAAACGGATGCACGGTTTGCAAATGGCAAGCAAAACAAAAATGGCACGATTTTGCGATTAACAGCATGATAGCACTTAGAATACATCAAGTCGCTATGCTACAGCACCCCAACATAGTAGAAAATCATATGAAAGTAATCTAAAGGAGATGCTTGACAAAAGATGAACACTGAGCTCCGGCTAGATCTCACCATAACAGGTTCAAACAAGCATGGCAAAAGTGCAAAAGATATCAGGTTCACAGACTTAGTAAAAATACTGGACATGGCAGAAAAAGCATCAGGTAGCAATGTTCAGAGCAAGAAAAACACATGCTACAGGAACCTAACATAGCAAAACAAGGCGTGGCATTAATCTACCAAATGCATAGAACAAAAGTCCCGTACTGACCATGAGCCAAAAAGGATCAGAAGATATAATGGCACCCATGTAAACATAGCAAGTTTCGTTAACAGGTTTCAGACTTGGCAGAAAACAGAACATGGCATTAACAGATTTATGAAGGCATCTTGGTGAGCTTGATTCACTCATCACAAAGCAATTCATGACAAAACAAGCATACCTACAGCAATATGGAATGTTTATGAAGCTAACCATGGCAAGAGCAGATTCATATCATGTATGGATCAACTACAAGAACCTTGGCAAAATTGAATATCATGTTAACAATTTGCCAGGAATATTTTATAGCAAAAGTAGAGCAAGATTAAGACATTCTATGGCACTCCAAAGTAGGAGAGACTATGAGGTTGGCATGAAAGCCTTGAGGAACAACTTGGAGATTCAGCTTGCGGAAAGGTTCACAAAGATCCGGTTGAAATGGCTTGAGAATTAAGCTGTTGCAATAAGCCTTCCTGCTCAAAGCATCTGCAATGACATTGGCCTTGCCTGGAGTATATTCAATACTCGGATTGTACTCTTGAATCATTTCGACCCATCGAGTTTGCATGAGGTTGAGGTTGGGCTGAGTGAAGATGTATTTGAGACTCTTGTGATCGGTGAATATGTCCACTTTTCTTCCCAACAAGAGATGTCTCCATGTTATTAATGCATGGACAACTGCCGCCAACTCAAGATCGTGAGTGGGGTAGTTCTTTTCGTTGGGCTTCAACTGACGAGAGGTATAGGCCACAACTTTCTTCTCTTGCATTAACACAGCACCGAGACCTTGAAGAGAAGCATCACAGAAAACTTCGAATGGCTTGGATTCGTCAGGAGGAGTCAAGACAGGAGCCATGACGAGTTTCTCTTTGAGAGTGTTGAAAGCAACGTCACACTCAGGAGTCCAGATATACTTCACATGCTTCTGGAGGAGGTTGGAAACAGGCTTTGCAATCTTAGAGAAATTCTCAACGAATCTTCGGCAATAGCTTGCAAGACCAAGAAAACTGCGAAGCTGCTTGACATTCTGAGGAGGTTCCCAATTTACAATTACAGACACCTTCTCGGGATTAATAGCGATGCCCTTGGCAGAGATGATGTGACCAAGGTAAAGAACTTCATCAAGCCAAAACTCACATTTGGAAAACTTCGCATAGAATTGATACTCTCTGAGCTTGTCGAGCACCAATCGCAAATGTTTGGCATGATCCTTCTTATTCTTGGAGAAGACCAAGATATCATCAAGATACACCAGGACGAATTCATTGGTATAGGGGTTGAAGATGAAATTCATCATCCGAGAGAATTTTGGAGGAGCATTGACAAGGCCGAAAGACATGACAGTATATTCATAAGAACCAAAGCTTGTTCTGAATGCTGTCTTGGGAATATCTCCTTCACGAATGCCAATCGGATGATAACCCATTCGAAGGTCAAGCTTGGAGAATACTTTAGCACCTTTGAGTTGCTCGAATAGCTCATTGATGTTGGGAAGTGGATAGTTGTTCAATGGACGGTAGTCGACACAAAGTCGTTCCATGCCATCCTTCTTCTGGACAAAAAGAACACCACAACCCCACGGAGATGAACTCGGTCTGATCAAACCCAGACGCTCTTGTTCATCGAGCTGTTTCTTCAATTCTTTCAGCTCCTTGGGTCCAAGCTTGTAAGGACGCTTGCAAACGGGTTCCGTGCCAGGCTCAAGATCGATAACGAACTCAACTGGCCGGTGAGGAGGCATACCCGGAAGCTCTTCTGGAAAGACATCTTGGTACTCACAAACGACTGGAATTTGAGAAATAACATCCAACTCGCCCTTCTCATTGAGAGAAAACAACCGAATGGTTTCATCACGATCGGCATAAATGATAACATCCTCAGAAGAGTGTGTCAATTGAATTTCCCTAGCAGCACAATCAAGTTGAGCCGTGTGCTTAGAAAGCCAGTCCATCCCGAGAATTAGATCAATATCCGAGTCACCAAGAACAATTGGAGAAGACAGAAATTTATAGTTTCCCATCTTGATGGAAACATCCGGAACCACCAAACTAGAACTCAAACGTTTACCCGGAGAAACGACATCCATGGGTTTACCCAAATGTGAACAAGTGAATTCATGCTTGGCAAAAAACGGTCTTGACATGAAACAAAGCGAAGCACCAGTATCAAATAAGACTTTTGCAGGAATATCATTAACTGAGGGATTACCCATTATCACATCAGTAGATTCCTCCGCTTGAGCTGCATTCATCATGTTTACCTTTGCAGACTTGGGATTATGCTTGACCACTGCATTGTTGAAAGATCTCAAAGGAGGAGGAGGCGGAAGGCGCCTTTGGTTGAAGCACTTGTTAGCATAGTGACCTTTCTACTGACACTTGTTGCAAGTCACCTCTGAGAGTGGACGATGATAATGAGCATTCGACTTTGGAGCTTGATTGTGAGACTTGTTTTGATAGCCAGGGTTGGGTCGGTGGGAAGATCCGTGGCCACCTTTGTTCTTCTGCTGGAAAGGCTGACGAAACGGAGGAGGAGGAGGCAACTAGAACTTCTGTTGCTTAGCAGCCACTAGTGAGGAAGAAGAAGACCGAACTGCGTCCCTGACTCTCTTCTTAGAAGCCTCATACTTGAGCTGAGCAGCCTCTTGCTTCAGTGCCATATTGTAGAAATCATCATACTTGGTCGGCTCAAAAAGCACGAGAGGTAATTGCAGATCTTCTCTAAGGCCACCTCTGAATTGATAGATGATGCTCTTTTCATCAGGAACATCTTGCTTAGCGAAGCGAGCGAGTTTCTGAAACTGAGTATTGTATTGATACACGGACATGCTGCCTTGCTTGAGATTGCGGAACTCCTCACGCTTGCTCTCAACAACACTTTGTGGAATGTGGTGAACTTTGAAGTCTCGGCGGAAATCATCCCAGGTAATCACACGACCTCCTCTGGAATCTTTGTATTGTTGATACCACTCGGCATCTTGATCCTTGAGTTGAAAAGAAGCGAACTTGACAAAGTCCTTAGGCCTGACATTGCTACATTCAAAATGCTTGTTGATGTCCATGAGCCAATCATCGGCGTCTGTGGCCTCGGCACAGTAGCTGAAAGACTTCGGTTGATTTGTGAGGAACTGGTTGAGGATAGCGAAGTGAGGCTGATTGTTGCCTTGGCCTTGATTTCCTTGATTACCTTGCCCTTGGGTGCGTTCTTGCAAGAGTTGCAAAATCATCTGAGCATTGGCGTTGGTGGCTGCCATGATAGCTTGCCATGCCTCCGGAGGCGGAGGTGGTGGCGGAGGGTTCGCCTGACTCCCTTCATTGCGTTCCGGATTCTGACGCGTTGGCGGAGCCATCCTGAAGAGGGTGGCATCCGTTAGCATCTTGATAGACAAATAGACAAGTTGAAACAACGGATAGAAATTGCAACATATAGTCTTCACAATAAACATTCGAACGAGGATGAACGAATGAATTCCATAGTAAATCATCGCACTTCCATAAGGTGAGAAGCCACTTGATAAGAGATTGATGAATAAAATAGCAAGGTGCAACTGGAACAAATAAGTGGTAAGGATTACCCAATCACAAACCAAATATCTGCGGGAAGAAATGCTAAGAGCTACTTGAATCACACCTATAAACTCCCGAAACTTTCTGGTTATGCAATCTGGTGTTGGGGATACAGGGGACACAAAATATATCACCCAAACTAGCAATCCCTAGATCCAGCTGTATCCATCCGTCAACACATAACCAAGAAACCTTCGGAAATCGTGTACCTCAACCTTCGAAAAGCATCTGTTATACGAGTTATGGCAATACTCCCGAACTCCCGCCCCAGTACTGGGTGGCGTCGAGGTGATCTCACCAACAACTGCATAAAATAGATTTTTGATGTCGGCAAAACTCAGGTATTCCAGAACTGCAACGATAAAATTGTGACGACAACACCTCGGAGCTCAACTCCCCGGGACACTGCCACAACCCCTAAATGTCAGGAGGTACCAATAACAATGTTCTCGTCACAAAACCATCGGAACGATTCCAAGATACCCGCGTGATCCAAAAAAATTTTTAGTGAAATTTGAGGAGAGAAGAGTCAAAACTTCTACGTTAGGAGGCCTCACCAGAGCGACGAAGGGACTGAGGAGTAAAAAGAATCCTACTCTCCGATATATATAATCCTAAGACTCAAAACATTTTTGTTCTAGACTCAACAACGCCAGCGATTCGATCAAGCAGGGGGCTCCTAAGTCGGGGATGGCTCTGATTACCAACTTGTAACGCCCACGATGCGGCTATATCTCCCACGTGTCGAGGCACGACTTAGAGGCATAACCGCATTGTAGGTATTGTCGCAAGAAGGGTCATCTTCAGACAATCCCATGTAATGAACAAGAATGGGATAACGAGAGTTGGCTTACAATCGCCACTTCACACAATACATAAATTAAATCATACATCATCCAAAATCCACACATAGACCGACTACGGTCAAATCCAAATGAAAATAAGATAACTCCAAACGCTAGATCCCCGATCGTCCCAACTGGGCTCCACTACTGTTCATCAGGAAACGAAACATAGTAACGACCACGTTCCTCGTCGAACTCCCACTTTAGCTCGGTTGCGTCATCTGCACTGGTCTCGTCGGCACCTGCAACTGTTTTGGTAGAATCTGTGAGTCACGAGGACTCAGCAATCTCACACCCGCGAGATCAAGACTATTTAAGCTTATAGAAAAGGATGGTGTAATGACGTGGAGCTGCAGCAAGCACTAAGCATATATGGTAGCTCACATACGCAAATGAGAGCGAGAAGAGAAGTAACGCAATGGTCGCGAAGCTAGAAATGATCAAGAAGTGATCCTGAAACTACTTACGTTCATGCATAACTCAAACCGTGTTCACTTCCCGAACTCCGCCGAGAAGAGACCATCACGGCTACACACACGGTTGATGTATTTTAATTAAGTCAAGTGTCAAGTTCTCTACAACCGGACATTAAAAAATTCCCATCTGCCTCATAACCGCGAGCACGGCATTCGAAAGATAATACCCTGCAGGGGTGTCCCAACTTAGCCCATTATAAGCTCTCACGGTCAACGAAGGATAAACCTTCTCCCAGGAAGGCCCGATCAGTCTCGGAATCCCGGTTTACAAGACATTTCAACAATGGTAAAACAAGACCAGCAAAGCCGCCCGATGCACCGACAAATCCTGATAGGAGCTGCACATATCTTGTTCTCAGGGCACACCGGATAAGTCAAGCTACGAGTAAAAAAAGGCCTCGAGTTTCCCCGAGGTGGCCCCGCAGGCTGCTCGGTTCGGACCAACACTCGAAGGAGCACTGGCCCGGGGGGGTTAAATAAAGATGACCCTCGGGCTCGCGAAAACCCAAGGGAAAAGGCTTAGGTGGCAAATGGTAAAACCAAGGTTGGGCCTTGCTGGAGGAGTTTTATTCAAGGCGAACTGTCAAGGGGGTCCCATAAATCACCCAACCGCGTAAGGAACGCAAACTCAAGGAACATAATACCGGTATGACGGAAACTAGGGCGGCAAGAGTGGAATAAAACACCAGGCATAAGGCCGAGCCTTCCACCCTTTACCAAATATATAGATGCATTAATTAAATAAGAGATATTGTGATATTCCAAAATATCCATGTTCCAACATGGAACCAACTTCAACTTCACCTGCAACTAGCAACGCTATAAGAAGGGCTAAGCAAAAGCGGTAACTTAGCCAAACAATGGTTTGCTAGGAAAGGATGGTTAGAGGCTTGACATGGCAATATGGGAAGCATGATATAGCAAGTGGTAGGTAGCGCAGCATAGCAATAGAATGACCAACTAGCAAAGCAAAGATAGAAGTGATTTCGAGGGTATGGTCATCTTGCCTGCAAGGTTCTCAGAGTTGTCGAAAGCTTGATCCTCGTAAGCGTACTCAACAGGTTCCTTGTTCGCGAACTCGTCTCCCGGCTCTACCCACAGCAAGAACACAAGCAATGGAACCACAATCAATCACGGGAAATGCACAAGCAACATGATGCAATACATGCATGATATGCAAGATATGATATGCGATGCGTATGCATGCTCCGGAAGAAAAAGGATGAACAAGGCAGTAACTTGGCAAACCAAGTATGCCACTGAAAATATGAGATGATTTCGGTTGAAATCGATATAAATATCACCGGAAACGGATGCACGGTTTGCAAATGGCAAGCAAAACAAAAATGACACGATTCTACGATTAACAGCATGATAGCACTTAGAATACATCAAATCATATGAAAGTAATCTAAAGGAGATGCTTGACAAAAGATGAACACTGAGCTACGGCTAGATCACAACATAACAGGTTCAAACAAGCATGGCAAAAGTGCAAAAGATATCAGGTTCACAGACTTGGTAAAAATACTGGACATGGCAGAAACAGCATCAGGTAGCAATGTTCAGAGCAACCAAAAACACATGCTACAGGAACGTAACATAGCAAAACAAGGCATGGCATGAATCTACTAAATGCATAGAACAAAAGTCCCTTACTGACCATGAGCCAAAAAGGATCAGAAGATATGATGGCACCCATGTAAACATAGCAGATTTCGTTAACAGGTTTCAGACTTGGCAGAAAATAGAACATGGCATTAACAGATTTATGAAGGCATCTTGGTGAGCTTGATGCACTCATCAAAAAGCAATGCATGACAAAACAAGCATACCTACAGCAAGAAGGCATGTTTATGAAACTACCCATGGTAAGAGGAAATTCATAGCATGTATGGATCAACTACAACAACCTTGGCAAAATTGAATATCATGTTAACAATCTGCCAGGAATATTTTGTAGCAAAAGTAGAGCAAGATTACGACATGCTATGGCACTCCATAATCGCAAACAGGGGCATGGATGGATAAAGCACAACTATGTCTACAAAACATCCTTACTGGACATACTCAAACTAAGCATGGATCCCACTGTAGCCACATGGATACATGGCAACAAAATAACAGCAGTAACAGACAGCAAAAATCCCAAGTCCCTGAAAACAGAAACATCACGAAGCCTAGTTTGCATGCTTGTGCTAATCACCACATAGATCACAAAATTACATGGCATACACTTCTGTAAAGATGGCATGGCATAGATCAAAACACCTGTAGAGCTCATGCCCATAAGATGTACACATCTAATGCATTGAAAAAGACAAATCACCAAGTTCTGATAAGTAACAGCAGTAAACATCATATAGCACTCTTGCACCAGAGATTTGGGCATCAAGATGGACTCAAACGAGCATGGCACAATGGAGCAAAATGAAGAGCATATCGTGGCGAACATTTTGATATATCATGCGCATGAATCGGAGCAGTATGTAATGAGATATGATGCGATGAACATGAGCACATAATGCAATATCCTCGGGAGGTAGCAGAAAACGAGGGGGGGGAAGTCAACCTCTCTTGGATCTGGATCGGGGCGCGCGCGAACCGAGGCGCCGGGGTGAGCTCGCCGGGGTTCGGTCGGAGTAGGAAGACGGGGAGGTCGGGGCTCGGGCGGAGAGGAGGCGGCGGCGGCGAGGAAGGAGGCGGCGGCGCGGGCTCGGGAGGCGCTCGGCGGAGGGAGGCGACGGCGCGGGGATCCACGGGAACGGCGGCGGCGGGGGGGCGCACGGCCGGCGACTTCGGGCGGAGCGGCGGGAGCCGCGGGCACGGGCGAGGAGGCGCTGGAGGAGGCGGCGACGGCGCGGGGCCCGGCGTGGCCCGGTTCGGCCCGGGGCGGGCCAGATCTGGGCCCCGGACGGCGGCGGCGATGTGGGCGCGGGGAGGCGACACGTGACGGCAGCGGATTGGGCGAGGGCGGCGGCGGACGTGTCCGGCGTCGCGGGAGGTTTTGTCCGGCGCGCGGAGGAGGAAGAGGCTAGGGTTTTGGACGCAAATTTCGGAGGGGGGGTGTTTATATAGCATAGGGAGCTATGAGAGTCCAAATGGAGTGCGGTTTTCGCCCACACGATCGTGATCGAATGACCGAAAGCATGGAGGTGACTTAGAGGGGTTATTGGGCTGTTTGGAGGGAGGGTTTTGCTGCAACACACAAAAGCCCTTTGCGGTTACCCGGTTAACCGTTGGAGCGGCAAACGACCTCCAAATGGACCGAACCTTGACAGGTGGTCTACCTGTGGTATACCAAGGCCACTTGAAAAACCTCGGTCCATTCCAAGAAAATTTAACACCCTCTCACGAAAAGAAACAAGAGGGGTGCGCCGGTGCATGTGGGAGTGTCGGATTGCAAAACGGACAACGGGGAAAATGCTCGGATGCATGAGACGAACACGTATGCAAACGAGATGCACATGATGGCGTGATATGAGATGCATGACATGAACAAAATGCAAAACGAAAGACAAAACCCAACCACGGAGGGAAAATCATAACACATAGCCGAAAATGGCAAGAGTTGGAGTTACAAGTATGGAAAGTTACATCCGGGGTATTACACCAACGTCTCAGAGAAGAACCTCGCCGCCACGTGCCTGCTGACGGCGGGGGAGAGCAATGGGAGGGGGAAGACCGAGCTCCAGGCCAGCTCCGCCGAGCCAGAGGCCTCGAATAGCACCTTCTACCCCTTCTTTATGAGCAGCACCATCGCGGGCCTGGTTCCCCCTTTCTGTGACTTCTTCTATGTCGTCCTCCGCTATTACGGGTTACAGGCCCTTCATCTCCATCCCAACTCCATTATTCTCTTGATTATGCTGCTGATTCTTGACGTTCACCGTTGGTTGGCTAGGCCACCGCCTGCGGTGAAGAAGAGGAAGGAGGATACGGTGACACCGCCCGGGGCCGATCCACCTGCGGCGGCCGCGCCTCCCTCCGTGGGGAAGGGGATAGACAGCACTCGCACCTCCCCGGCCCGGTCGTCCTCGCGAGGCCCGGAAGGGCATCCTCGTGAGGAGTCAGCCCCCGTGGCCCCGCTGGCTCCGGAGGCGATGATGTCCGGCGCGGCTGCCGAGGTCCCCAATGCTCAGGAGCCTCCAGTCTCCCAGGCCATGGTGACGTCGTCGCCTCTTCCTCCTCCTGCTGCACTGCTGATTCCAGGTCCTTCCGCCTCCCCTGACAACTTGGAGCGTGCCCTTTCTGAGATGACCCAGCTGCGAGAAGATCTTCAGGGCGTCGGACCCCACCTGGTGGCTGGGCGCCTGGAGCTGGTCTTTGGCTGGTTTCATTCTGACGTGTCTATCCGTGCGGCGCTGAGCCAGGCCGCGGCGACCTCCGAGGGAGAGAAGCAGGCCGCCGCCCTTGCAGCAGCTGCTCGCGAGGCAGCGCTGAAGGATGTCAAGGCCGCCCAGGGTCGCTACCGGGTGTTGGAGGCCGAGCTGAAGACCCTACGCGACAAGCGTGCAGAAGAAGCTCGTGGCCGCAAGGCGGAGGAGGAGAAGATGAAGGCCCGGCAGGACGCCATCAAGGGTCGCGACGCCAAGCTGGAGCAGTCGGCGAAGGCGCAGGCCATTGAGCGCGGCCGGCTGGAGGAGCTGGAGCGGAAGGTGAAGGCGGAGGAGGCCGAACTTCACGCCAAGGCAAAGGTTCTGGCCGAGGACCGCGCGGCCTTCGCCCTCCTCGAGGAGAGGTCTCGCATGGCGCTGAAGGCACTCTATGAGAAGGGCTTGGAGAAGTCGCTGACCACCGATGAGGACAGTCCCGCGCAGCTGCTTCCCTACTTGGTCGAGGCGCTTGAGGAAGTCGTGAGCGGCATCAGCCCCATGGCAGAGGAAGAAGCTCGCGTCCTTTCTTCAGCTGCGCTGACGCGCGTCTTCCGCCACCTCCATCTTCGCGATCCTGCCGCCCGCCTTGACAAGCTGCAGGAGCCTGTGGACGACGAGCACTGCGCAGCCGCTGCTGTGAAGGGTCAGGTGGAGGCCCTGCTGAAGAAGTTCCGCGCCTTTGCACCCGCGCCTTTGACTGGCGGTGCTACTAATCCTGCAGCCCCGGCCGGTGGTACAGGTGAAGGCGACGCCACCAAGGAAGGAGCGCCTCTTGCAGGCGCCGGCGGTGTCCAGGGATGACTTGCTTGCGGCTCCTTTCCTGCTTAAACTCCTGCAACATGTACCGTGCCTCGTGGAGGCGTTTAAACTTCTGTTTGATGCTCGGAGAACAATATGTTTTGTAATATTTGCTTTGGGATTTTGCGATTTCCTTCCCATTTGCTTTATGTTCTACGTCGGCAGAGCCCGACCCCGCGCATACCTCAGCCGCCGTTGGGTCGTCCGGATCACCAGGACGAGACCAAGGAGTGAGGGGCTACGTGGCCAGTTAGGCTCCTGAGTCGCGATGCTCATGAGTCCCCCTTGACGCGCAAACAGCTTATGGAAAGGAGATGGAAGGGTAGGCCTCGTGTTCTGCGTCGGCAGGGCCCAATCCCGTGCATACCTCAACCGTCGTTGGGTCGTCCGGATCACCAGGACGAGACCAAGGAGTGAGGGGCTACGTAGCCAGTTAGGCTCCTGAGTCGCAATGCTCAGGATTCCCCCTTGACGCTCAAATGACCTTCATACCTTTGTCCTCGCCGAGGCTCGGCTCAGGAGGGGCGCACGACGACCAGGTCCGGGGGACCTGGCTGGGTGGCGTACGCTTGGGCGTGACCCGAGCGCAGCCCCGGTGCCCAGCCCCCTCGCGTGACTCTCCCGAGGGGAGGTATTGCGATGAGGCCGGACACTGAGCTCAAGGGCTCCCTGAGGTTGATACGGCCGTGGGGCCGCCCTCAGTTGTTTATCACCAGCGCGGAGCATAGCGCTTCCACACTTGCACGGGCATAGCCACTCCTCGGCAGTGTCGACGGCCAGCGCGGAGCATGGTGCTTCCACTGGTACGTGGAAGGGGACTCCCTAGTGCGGAGAGCCCCCAGGGCGTGTACAGCCCGGCCCTGACACGTGGCTTGCACGGCTGGGCTAGACGAGGTGTGTTTGGGCACTCGTGAGCCAGCGCAGGACTCACGAGGCCCTACCTCAAGGCGGGTTGCGCCTGGTCTTGGTTCTTGATGGTTGTGGTGGTCCTGTGAGATGGTTAGACAACCTACGCCAAACGGATCTCCCAAGGTTATCGCATGAGAAGGCCAAGCACCAACGACCCCAGGAGGTGACGTGAACGGGACCGGCCCACCAGACAAAGCTCAGCCGTTGGATTATCGACGATGCAGGGACGGGCCCCAGCACAGACGTCGTGCCTAGCCTTGTTATGCGAAGGGTCCTGAAGAAAGACGATCGGTGCGCAGCTCCCATGGTGGGTGACAGTCAAGCAGGTGATAACCATAGATAGATTATGCATGGATAGCGAGCTAGCTTAGATAAACGCCCGAACAATACTGGCCACTGGTTTGGACCCGAGTGGCTTGGGGATGATGCAGCCCGAGGGGCGCCCCCAGCAAGGTAAGCTAAAGACATAAAAAAGGGATACACGCCGCAGGGACGGACCCACGCGGCCTGAGAATGATGCAGCCCGAGGGGTGCTCCCAGCTAAATAAACTTGGAAGATGTCACCTAGTTCTGTTGTCGAAGGGGTGTTGGGGCAGCTGAAGATGCGTGATGAAGGGGTTGCTCCTCACGAGACACCGGGGCCTTCAGCCTTAGGAGGCTCTGGGGGTCCAGGCGGTTCCTTGAGGACCGTCTCCATCTCCGCCAGGAGTGTGTGGTTCCTGGCCTACTGAGCCGCCAGGATGCTCCGCGTGTTGTGCTGGAAGGCGGACACCACGCTCGGCAGGCCAAAAGGCATGCGAACGTAGCTGTGAGGCGGGCCCTCGCAACGTCCCACGCGTGAAGGCCAGAAAAACTCCTGAGATGCGGCCCTGTTGAGCCCTGGGATGTCGATGCAGACGCGCAGCCCGCCATCCTCGCCTGGATGGGGAGCCGCGCCAGGCGAGCGTCGGTTGCCACGCATGGCTCTTGCATCCTGCAGTTCCTGAGTGGTCTTGGCAATGAACTCCTGAGTGTCAGGCGCTCCTCGTCCAGTGTCCTCCTGAGGGAAACGTGCTGCGAAGCATGCCTCCACGTGGTGCCCGAGCGCCTCCCTTATGATGTTGGCAAGGTCGGAGGCCCTCCAGAAGAGAGCTGCCACATCCCTAGCTTCTGGTACTGCCTGGTGTTTTGCATCTTATTGCATCATGTCTAAATCTATTTGAAAGTTGAAATGGGGATTGCTCAAACCCCTAGCACCAAAACAATGCAATAGGTTCAACTTAAAAATATTTTCAATGAACCCAAAATGCCCTTCAAAAATGATCATAATTTATGGAACAAGATGGAAACCTAAACCAAAAATGGTGGACACTTTTCTAGGACATAAATGGGCTTTGAATTAATCCAATATGTACTTGAATTGGAGCTTTAAAATTCTATAAATATTTTTACAGCTCCAAATATTTTTAAACTTTCTGAGGGTCTCTGAAATAATTCAGTTAGTGCCCATAAGAAGTTTCAGAATTTTACAAATGGTTTAGTGTCAAAATTAAATCAAAAACAATTACAGAAATAGAAAACAGAATAAAATAGGAAAAGGGGCAGAGAGAGAGAGAGTTACCTGGGCCAGCCTACCTGATCTGGCACTGTAGCGGCCTAGCCCACTGGCCAGCGCCAGTCACCCTCAACCTCCCGCCAGGAGGATGAGAGGCGCGTGGCCACCGCACGCAAGAACGCGCCCCGGCCACCTCCTGCTTGCCGCCTCCCTCTGGATCCCCCGGACGACGCCATGCATGCCCCGTGCACAACCGTCTCGCTCTCACCCATTTCCCCCCTCTCTCCCGCAAGAAAACGAGCTCGACCGAGCGAGCTCGCCGACGCCGATCACCGTACCCGTGGCCACCGGCCACCCCTCGCCCTGCCGATGAGACCTTGAGCTCTGCATCATCGTCTTCTTCATCCACGCCGAGCCAAGCAACCGGGGAAGCACCCCAACGCCGTCCCCGACGTCTTCTTCAACCTCGGTGCCCGGAGATCCTCGGCGTCGATTCGCTGCCCACCGGCCGTCCCCGCGCCTGCCAACCCCTCCGTGAGCCCCCGCACCGAACCCCTCTCTCCCCGTTGCCGATTTCTTCCACTAACCGCGGGCTCCGTTGAGCCCGAGAGCTCGTCACCGCCGTGTTCGTCGCCGCCGCAACTGGCAACCTCGCCTGACCCAACCAAGCACGTAGTTGTGCTCAGCGTGCTCCCAGGAAGCCATAGCACTGCTCACCTCTCTCTCCCGTACACCATAGCGTCACGCCGGTCGAGCCCGTGCTCCGGCCGCCGCTGACCATGACGTCGTCGTCGCCTCCGGCCACCCCACGGTCTCCTGCTTGTTCCACTTGATGCGCGAGAGCCTGGGCTTCGCACTGGTGGTGCCCGCCGTCCGTTTGGTCGTCGGAGGGCTAGTTCCGACGCCCTCCGCCTCGTCTGGCCGTCGCCGGCAGCCTAACCCCGGCCGGCTGACGTGTCCAATTAGGCTAAGTTAATTAGGCCACTAATTACCCTCCCTTGGGCCACTGACACGTGGGCCCCGCTAACAGTTTTAGTTTAGGTTAATTAACTCTGTTAGTTAGCTGAGTCAATGACAGGTAGGCCCCACAGGTCAGGTTTGACCTGGACCGGGTCACTTGACCACTGACGTCACCCTGACGCACTGCTGACGCAATAAAGAATTTACTGGATTTATACTTATATAGGAAATTCCAGAAAATGCTACCAAACTTCAAAAAATCATAGAAAATAATCTATAGCTCAGAATGAAAGAATTTATATATGAAAAATTATTAGAAAAATCCAATCTATCCATTTGCACTGGTTTCATGCATGTTAGAGCAAGTTAAACCTGCTGTTTATATCAAAACATGATAAGGCACTATTTAGATTCATAAGTTGAGTTTGGGATTGAACCTTTGGTTCAAAATGACTCAAACCACCCTGGTTATAGTTGCATTAGCTCAATCAACAACATATTTCCATGTCATGATCATGCATCATATTGTGCATTGCATTGATTGAATTTCTTCTCTGTTGCCGGTATTTGTCCCCTCTCGGTAGACGATGTTCCGGCGTTGTGATCGTTGACACTAATGAAGACTCAATGCTATCTTCAGAAGTGCCAGGCAAGCAAAACCCCCTTGTTCATCCCGATACAATCCCACTCTCTCGCTCCTGCTCTCTTTTATTGCATTAGGACAACAACGATTCATCTGTTACATGCTGCGGTAGTTGAACCCCTTTCCTCTGCATGACCTGTCATTGCCACAGTAAATAGATGAAACCCACTAGCATGAGTAGGAGTTGTTTGAGCCCTGATGTGCCTACTCATTCATGCCTGTTTGTCATGCCTGCTATTGCTTAGAGTTGTGTCAGGTCTGATTCATCGGGGATGAATTGTAATGTGGTGAACATGTCCTACTGTTGAGAGCTAAGTGTGTGAACACGATTTGGTAAAGGTAGCGGTGAGAGGCCATGTAGGAGTACATGGTGGGTTATCTCATTGCAGCCGTCCCCAGGAACTGAGTTCTGTGTTTGTGATCCATGAACAGTTACTACCACACATTGGAATGCTTAAGTGCCCCTCTCGACTTATTAATCAACTTGATCTCTGTCCAGGAGTTGCAACTAGTTTCTGGTGTTTGTAGGTAGTGTTAGTAGTCTACTAAGTGGCACCCGGTACAGGTGGGCTTGGGACAGACTAGGCACCGTGGCCGGGTATGCCAAGCGTCGCCCGTTTGGTTGGCTTGGAACCCTTGTACACATCGTTTGGGGCCGTGAGCGACACCCCGGCTGGATCTCCTTGCGGATGGAACCCGAATAGGCGATAAACCTGGACGAGAGACTTGTCTGGTTAGTCAGGTCGTGGCCGACTCCCTCGCCAGGCTTCCGCTTGAAGGTTGCCGAGGTACACGACGTGTACATGGTGGTAAGTGGCGAGAGCGTGTGTGAAGAAGTACACCCCTGCAGGGTTACATCTATTCGAATAGCCGTGTCCGCGGTAAAGGACTTCTGGGTTGCCTATAATAGTTCATAGACAAGTGAAAGTGGATACTCTAAAACTCGCAAGATAAGCGTGAGTGCTATGGATGGTGTTCTCGTAGGGAGACGGGAGCGGATCCATAGTGGTGTATTGATATGGTGAATATGTGGACTCGTGTGGGCCACCTCAAAAGAGTTACTTGCAGTCGTAGTTAGGATAAACACCGAGTCAAAGCTGGCTTGCTGCAGTCAAACTCCACCACCCCCCTTTGCTGATACCGATGCATATGTAGCTAGTTCTGATGTAAGTCTTGCTGGGTACATTTGTACTCACGTTTGCCTATTTTATGTTTTGCAGACAGACATCAGTCTCGCTAGTAGTTCCGTGTGGACTTCGACGTTTAGCTTGATACCTCAGCTACGATCTTGTGCCCTCGGCAGGGTCTTGTAGATAGTCAGGCTTCGCAGCCTTTTTCTTTTGTAGATGTCTATACTCAGACATGTTAAGCTTCCGCATGTGCTTTGACTTGTATGCTCTGAATATTGGGTCATGAGACCCATGTTTGTATTATCTCGCTCTTCGGAGCCTAATGAATAAATACTTGAGTCGTAGAGTTATGTTGTGATGCCATGTTGTATTTACACATATCGAGCATATTGTGTGTATGATTGAAATGCTTGGTATGTGTGGGATCCGACAACCTAGTTGTTTATCCTTGGTAGCCTCTCTTATGGGGAAATGTAGTCTTGTGCTTCCATGAGCCATAGTAGTCCGCTACAGCCCGGTTCACCGGAGTCCTGCTAGCCCAGCACTACTGCTCAGGAACACTTGACTGGCCGGCATGTGATTCACTTCGTTCCTGTGTCTGTCCCTTCGGGGAAATGTCACGCGGTGACATCCGGAGTCATGCCTAGCCTGCTACAGCCCGGGTTCCCGGAGTCCTATTAGCCCAGAGCTACAGCCCGGATTCGCACGCTGCTGACCGACATGCTCGATGTTGATTCATGTATGCCTATCCCCGTAAGTTAGTGCCACTTTGGGTTCACGACTAGTCATGTCGGCCCAGGTTCTCTGTCATATGGATGCTAGCGACACTATCATATACGTGAGCCAAAAGGCGCAAACGGTCCAGGGCCATGGTAAGGCGACACCCGTGGGAATACCGTGCGTGAGGCCACAAAGTTATATGAGGTGTTACCGGCTAGATTGATGTGACTTGGAATCGGGGTCCTGACAGCTTTGGTATCAGAGCCTGACTGCCTGTAGGATTACCAAGCCAAACTGGTCGAAGTTGAGTCTAGAAATGCTTTAGTTATATAAGGGAATTTATTGTGGAAGGGAACGTAAGGCTCTTTTTACTTCTTTACCTTATGCCCTTCTGATCTGAGTCATCCTCTTCTCGTCTACGGGAATTAAGAACTAGGCTTCTCGTCTATCTATCAGGATCACGTGTTACTAATCCGTAGACTCATAGGACTTTTGGATTTAAGCTTCATTTCAGTTCCTACTACTTCCGTGTATCCATAGCTGGCCTCAAATTCTTGATATTGTGATGATCGAGTGGTTACGCCACCATTTTGTAGGATGTCTCAAATCCTTTGAGCATTTACAGCCGTTATGCTGTCCGAGTCATCCCAGGTTTCTAAATAGTCTGATGCATTTGCAAATCCCTTCTTTCCGTTCCCGATGTCGCTTTGGGCCAGTTCAACCACACTAATCGGTGAGTTGAGGTACTCTATTGCCTCGACATATATGTTGGAGCTATTATTATGACCCTAGCTGTCTTAGGGGGTCACCTAGTAATCTAGCAATGCTTTGTATTCCTGTTGTGATGATTCTGGCCATTATTCTCGAAAGCATCCCGTGATGCCATTTAGTTAGTAGGCTTTCTATTTCTGGGTTCTTGAACCCAAGATTCACTCTACTTAATTCGTGTAGATAGTGTTGCTCGTTCCTTTAGAATATTAGTAACCTTGCGACAGTCCTCGAGGTCCGTGGTATTTCCTTCTTCCAAATACCATGAACCATTAAGGCAGAAGTTCTTTGAACCAAAATATCACAATCAAAGTACTCTTGAGGAGTTCTCCATCCATAATTGTGATTCTTCCAGTTCTACCTTTCTGCATGGGTTATCTGGAAGAAACCTGTTGAACTTGGTTCGACATTAATCTATGCATCCACAACTCAGAAACATATATGTCCCCTTGAGTTGTCCCTCTTCAATTGTATTCCGACCATCGTCTGTCAATTGATAGTCAGGAGTAATTGTGCATCCGTGTTATCGATGCTTATTATTCTTGTGGTCCATCAAGCCATCCTATTCCAGAATGACTAGGAGAAACTAACTCCAGAACCTCATCCATATCTAGGATCGGGTCAAAACAATTGTATTCCGCAGATCAAAATGCCAATCCATCTTTTGCTTTGCTCTACCTTGGAGTGTTACCATCTTTATGTCAGGAGTGTCATGAGAATTGCACCACCTCTTATGAATTCTTGACGCAGTAATACTTCTTGCCATCATTGTTCATTCCTGGGTTCCATGTTATTGTAACTGGAATGCCGACAAGTGTACTGTGATGTGTGAAATCAATACTCCTAGCAACTCTGTTGCTTGGTAGTTAATGGACAATACTCTCATTCTTAGCGTGCTGGTTATTGAATCGTCATCCTAAGATTTATCGTGCGACCTAGTCCATTTTCCCTGGTGCACTCCTCGATAAAATGAGATAGGATTGTGTCAATCCATCACTCTCTTGGTCATATCGTCTTGCCCTGAAAAGCAAGATTGTTCTCGAGCTTAGCAACATATCGGTGGTACGTGATTTTCCGAATATCTTCTCGGAAGTATCACCAGGTCGTCACCCGACCGCTATGTTGAGTTCGTGATCATGTTGGTATTCTTGGAAACCACCCTTTCTCCAAGAATCTGTGTTGGATACCCCTGGGCTAGTTGGTTAAGCCAAACAACAACTTGGAGAGTTGGAAGATAAAAGCTTGCCTGACTTAGTTCTTTCCAAAGGATATCTCTTGTGTGTGTGTTTGTTGTAGAAAGATGATTTCTTCATCGATTGGTCCTCGTGATCAATTAATGGACCTATCATCTTAACCAAACTTTGGTTTGAGTATGGGCTATTATCAAATCAAATCAGAACCAACGATGTTCGTAATGTTGTCTTACTCGTGGTTGATTCCTCGAGCATACACCATTACATCTTTTGGTCTGACCAATGCTATCATCTTGTTCACATGATGGTGGAAGTCCAGTGATATGGAAATTCCAATGAGTTGCTGTTGAGCCCATCAGCAGCATTTTGTCTCCTCCATGATTCGTGTTGAACATCCAGCTAGTGTTGCAAACTTGTGTAAGCATTTTCTTCATGCCCCGTTCATGAAGTATATGTTTGGATGAAAGTAGTGACTTTCTCTAAATTCACATGCAATCGATGCAAGTTGCCGCCGTGAATTCGAGGGAGCTTGTTTTTGCTTCCTTTGGAATCATCCCAAGTCAGTCATGCATTCGTGCGAAGTATTCTATGGTTTGGTAGATTAATTACCTACACTCCATATGTGTTCCTAGCACACCAAGCCACTGATTGATTTGTTCAAGGATAATAAGTTTTAAGTGCTAGTCCTGAATGTACCAGACGGATTTGTACAAGATTCCGTTATCCTCGATGATGGTTCCCAACCAGAACTCGGTAGTGTTTTCTTATAAGACTACTATGTGGTCATGCTTGTCTAGGACAACGTGTTCACAAGTTTGTAGCAGAACCAGCTCATGTTTTGGAGCTTGCTATCGTAGTTCATTCCCCGAGAATCTCGCAACGTCATCTCGTCGGTTTGTGTTGCAATTCTTCTTTTCATACATGTTGAGTCTGAAGTATCCTGTTACCAACCAGATCTGAATCTCAGGCAGATATGATGGTTGGAACATTCCCAGCATTTGCATTTGGCTCCCAGCTTGCACCTGCCATTGTGCCATTGTGCTATGGTCTGCACTTCTAGTAATTGTTATTCAGGGTCATCTTCAAAAGTAGGGTTGCCATGGGTCCCATCTATTTCCGATGGTAAGCAAAAATCATCCTTTGTGTTGTCTTCAACAAGGTAGTCCACGTCATCCACCCTAGCCCAAGTATGCCATTCTTTTGAATTCTTTCAAACGATCAAATGTGAATTGCCTCAGGCTGGTATGAAGAGTTCCAATGGTCTATGGATCAAAAGTAATTCTTTTTGCCACTTCAGTAAAAATCCTGCAAGTCACCTACCCTAAGGTGCCCCATTACGGAATCATGGCAATCAACTCCTCGCCACTCTGAAACCTTGCACCATCTTACTTAAGCGTTGTGCTTACCAAATGGAACCCTCGTCATCTGTTACTATCCACCTCTCTCGATGTATGTCTTTGAGTATCAGATCAAGAGATGATCTAATGTCTCACTCCATGTGTTGATCCTGAGTGCTCGATCTTCGAGGAGATCAATTCCTGTAGAGTTTATCTCTGTCGTCGTCATGCTGGATGAAGATCTCACAAGCAAAGACGTCAAAATCAATTCGAGCAATAAATCAACATCTTCGAGAAGGGCTATTGGATCATGAAGATCGTGTTAGCTTGTGACCCCTCTGACTTCTTACCTCACGTCTTGAATCTCGGGATGAGATTCTTGTTTAGTGGGGGTGAGTTGTCACATCCCTAGCTTCTGGTACTGCCTGGTGTTTTGCATCTTATTGCATCATGTCTAAATCTATTTGAAAGTTGAAATGGGGATTGCTCAAACCCCTAGCACCAAAACAATGCAATAGGTTCAACTTAAAAATATTTTCAATGAACCCAAAATGCCCTTCAAAAATGTTCATAATTTATGGAACAAGATGGAAACCTAAACCAAAAATGGTGGACACTTTTCTAGGACATAAATGGGCTTTGAATTAATCCAATATGTATTTGAATTGGAGCTTTAAAATTCTATAAATATTTTTACAGCTCCAAATATTTTGAAACTTTTTGAGGGTCTCTGAAATAATTCAGTTACTGCCCATAAGAAGTTTCAGAATTTTACAAATGGTTTAGTGTCAAAACTAAATCAAAAACAATTACAGAAATAGAAAACAGAATAAAATAGGAAAAGGGGCAGAGAGAGAGTTACCTGGGCCACCCTACCTGATCTGGCACTATAGCGGCCTAGCCCACTGGCCAGTGCCAGTCACCCTCAACCTCCCGCCAGGACGATGAGAGGCGCGTGGCCACCGCACGCAAGCACGCGCCCCGGCCACCTCCTGCTTGCCGCCTCCCTCTGGACCCCCCGGACGACGCCACGCATGCCCCATGCACAACCGTCTCGCTCTCACCCATTTCTCTCCCCCCCTCTCTCCCGCAAGAACACGAGCTCGACCGAGCGAGCTCGCCGACGCCGATCGCCGCACCCGTGGCCACCCGCCACCCCTCGCCCTGCCGATGAGACATTGAGCTCCGCATCGTCGTATTCTTCATCCACGCCGAGCCAAGCAACCGGGGAAGCACCCCAACGCCGTCCCCGACGTCTTCTTCAACCGCGGTGCCCGGAGATCCTAGGCGTCGATTCGCTGCCCACCGGCCGTCCTCGCGCCTGCCAACCCCTCCGTTAGCCCCGCTGTGAGCCCCCGCACCGAACCCCTCTCTCCCCGTTGCTGATTTCTTCCACTAACCGCGGGCTCCATTGAGCCCGAGAGCTCATCACCGCCGCGTTCGTTGCCGCCGCAACTGGCAACCTCGCCTGACCCAACCAAGCATGTAGTTGTGCTCAGCGTGCTCCCAGGAAGCCATAGCACTGCTCACCTCTCTCTCCCGTGCACCGTAGCGTCACGCCGGTCGAGCCCGTGCTCCGGCCGCCGCTGACCTTGACGCCGTCGTCGCCTCCGGCCACCCCACGGTCTCCTGCTTGTTCCACTGGATGCGCGAGAGCCTGGGCTTCGCACTGGTGGTGCCAGCCGTCCGTTTGGTCGTCGGAGGGCAAGTTCCGACGCCCTCCGCCTCGTCTGGCCGTCGCCGGTGGCCTAACCCTGGCCGGCTGACGTGTCCAATTAGGCTAAGCTAATTAGGCCACTAATTACCCTCCCCTGGGCCACTGACACGTGGGCCCCGCTAACAGTTTTAGTTTAGGTTAATTAACTCTGTTAGTTAGCTGAGTCAATGACAGGTAGGCCCCACAGGTCAGGTTTGACCTGGACCGGGTCACTTGACCACTGACGTCACCCTGATGCACTGCTGACGCAATAAAGCATTTACTGGATTTATACTTATATACGAAATTCCAGAAAATGCTACCAAACTTCGAAAAATCATAGAAAATAATCTATAGCTCAGAATGAAATAATTTATATATGAAAAATTATTAGAAAAATCCAATCTATCCATCTGCACTGGTTTCATGCATGTTAGACCAACTTAAACCTGCTGTTTATATCAAAACATGATAAGGCGCTATTTAAATTCATAAGTTGAGTTTGGGATTGAACCTTTGGTTCAAAATGACTCAAACCACCCTGGTTATAGTTGCATTAGCTCAATCAACAACATATTGCCATGTCATGATCATGCATCATATTGTGCATTGCATTGATTGAATTCCTTCTCTGTTGCCGGTATTTGTCCCCTCTCGGTAGATGATGTTCCGGCGTTGTGATCGTTGACACTAATCAAGACTCAATGCTATCTTCAGAAGTGCCAGGCAAGCAAAACCCCCTTGTTCATCCCGATACAATCCCACTCTCTCGCTCCTGCTCTCTTTTATTGCATTAGGACAACAACGATTCATCTGTTACATGCTGCGGTAGTTGAACCCCTTTCCTCTGCATGACCTGTCATTGCCACAGTAAATAGATGAAACACACTAGCATGAGTAGGAGTTGTTTGAGCCCTGATGTGCCTACTCATTCATGCCTGTTTGTCATGCCTGCTATTGCTTAGAGTTGTGTCAGGTCTGATTCATCGGGGATGAATTGTAATGTGGTGAACATGTCCTACTGTTGAGAGCTAAGTGTGTGAACACGATTTGGTAAAGGTAGCGGTGAGAGGCCATGTAGGAGTACATGGTGGGTTATCTCATTGCAGCCGTCCCCAGGAACTGAGTTCTGTGTTTGTTATCCATGAACAGTTACTACCACACATTGGAATGCTTAAGTGCCCCTCTCGACTTATTAATCAACTTGATCTCTGTCCAGGAGTTGCAACTAGTTTCTGGTGTTTGTAGGTAGTGTTAGTAGTCTACCAAGTGGCACCCGGTACAGGTGGGCTTGGGACAGACTAGGCACCGTGGCCGGGTATGCCAAGCGTCGCTCGTTTGGTGGACTTGGAACCCTGTACACATCGTTTGGGGCCGTGAGCGACACCCCGGCCGGATCTCCCTGCGGATGGAACCCGAATAGGCGATAAACCTAGACGAGAGACTTGTGTGGTTAGTCAGGTCGTGGCCGACTCCCTCGCCAGGCTTCCGCTTGAAGGTTGCCGAGGTACACGACGTGTACATGGTGGTAAGTGGCGAGAGCGTGTGTGAAAAAGTACACCCCTGCAGGGTTAACATCATCTATTCAAATAGCCGTGTCTGTGGTAAAGGACTTCTGGGTTGCCTATAACAGTTCATAGACAAGTGAAAGTGGATACTCTAAAACTCGCAAGATAAGCGTGAGTGCTATGGATGGCGTTCTCGTAGGGAGACGGGAGCGGATCCATAGTGGTGTATTGATATGGTGAATATGTGGACTCGTGTGCGCCACCTCAAAAGAGTTACTTGCAGTCATAGTTAGGATAACCACCGAGTCAAAGCTGGCTTGTTGCAGTCAAACTCCACCACCCCCCTTTCTTGATACCGATGCATATGTAGCTAGTTCTGATGTAAGTCTCGCTAGGTACATTTGTACTCACGTTTGCCTATTTTATGTTTTGCAGAGAGACGTCAGTCTCGCTAGTAGTTCCGTGTGGACTTCGACGTTTAGCTTGATACCTCAGCTACGATCTTGTGCCCTCGGCAGGGTCTTGTAGATAGTCAGGCTTCGCAACCTTTTTCTTTTGTAGATGTCTGTACTCAGACATGTTAAGCTTCCGCATGTGCTTTGACTTGTATGCTCTGAATGTTGGGTCATGAGACCCATGTTTGTATTATCTCGCTCTTCGGAGCCTAATGAATAAATACTTGAGTCGTAGAGTTATGTTGTGATGCCATGTTGTATTTACACATATCGAGAATACTGTGTGTATGATTGAAATGCTTGGTATGTGTGGGATCCGACAACCTAGTTGTTTCTCCTTGGTAGCCTCTCTTATGGGGAAATGTAGTCTTGTGCTTCCATGAGCCTTAGTAGTCCGCTACAGCCCGGTTCACCGGAGTCCTGCTAGCCCAGCACTACTGCTCCGGAACACTTGACTGGTCGGCATGTGATTCACTTCGTTCCTGTGTCTGTCCCTTCGGGGAAATGTCACGCGGTGACATCCGGAGTCCTGCCTAGCCTGCTACAGCCCGGGTTCCCGGAGTCTTGTTAGCCCAGACCTACAGCCCGGATTCGCACGGTGCTGACCGACATGCTCGATGTTGATTCATGTATGCATGTCCCCGTAAGTTAGTGCCACTTTGGGTTCATGACTAGTCATGTCGGCCCGGGTTCTCTGTCATATGGATGCTAGCGACACTATCATATACGTGAGCCAAAAGGCGCAAACGGTCCCGGGCCATGGTAAGGCGACACCCGTGGGAATACCGTGCATGAGGCCACAAAGTGATATGAGGTGTTACCGGCTAGATCGATGTGACTTGGAATCGGGGTCCTGACAAGAGCCCCCGAGCCCTGCCCGATGAGGGCCCCGGGCGCACCTTCCTATGCGAGGGAGGGAGGTGCCCAGGCGCGGGCGCCGATCCTGACGTGGCACCACTTGCGGCGCCGCTCCCCTGAGGGTACTGTGTTGCATTGCTGTCGGGGTCTTCGATTGACGCTGCTTGGAAGGCGCGCTCGAGGGAGCACACCGCATCTCTTTCTTCGTAGGGGACTGTGATGATCCAACTGCTTCCTGGCATCTTGAGGACGTTGTAGCCATGGTGTGTCACTGCCATGAACTTGGCCAGGGCCAGATACCCGAGGATGGCATTGTATGGTAGACGGATGTGGGCGACGTCGAAGTCGATGAGCTCGGTGCGGTAGTTGTCGCACTGTCCGAAGGTGACAGGGAGGCGGACCTGCCCTATCGGCGTGGTGGAACCGTCGGTCACTCCTGAGAAGGGCTCGGTAGGCTAAAGCTGATCGTAGGGCACTTGAAGGCTGTAGAACGTCTCGACGGACAGGACGTTAAGCCCTGCGCCGCCGTCGATGAGGGTCTTGGTGACTTGTACGTTGCTGATGATGGGTGAGCAAAGCATCGGGAGGGCGCCAGTGGTGGCCGCGCACTTGAGTTGATCTACCGAACTGAAGGTGATGGCGCACTTGGACCACCTAAGCGGGCATGTGGCCTCGAGCCTGGGGAGGACTGCGTTCACCTCGCGAGCAAACAGCTTGAAGATTCGCTGAGACGCTGGGGCTTGAGCTCCACCCAAGATGCAGGCGATAGCTCGCGGCTCCTGGAAGCCCTAAGCCCCCTCATCCTGATGGTGGTCGTCGTTCCTTCTTGGTGGTGCCGGCAGCGGAGGAGACCAGCATTGCCCTGGGGCGGTCCTCGCGAGGCTGATCCCTCCAGGCGCCCTCGCGAGGCTAATCCTGCCAGCGATCCTCACGAGGCCGGTGACGCCACTCCTGTCGAGTGCCACAGTCGTCCCAGCGTCCTCTGCCACGCCCTCCTCCTCGGTCGTAGCCCCGGTCGTTGCGCTCGGGGCATCGACCGAGGCGTGCATATCGAATGGCCCTAAGCTCTTGACAGTCGGTAGTGTTGTGGCTGTGAACATTGTGGAAGGCGCAGAATGGTCGGCTGCTCTTGGATGACTCGGGCTGGTCCCGGCCGCGCTTCGTGTCTGGCTCTGCCGCGAGTACGGCCACTCCCTTGCGCTTCGCGTCCTTGACCTTGGTTTTTTTCTCCTCCAGGTCGGCAGCTGGGAGCTCGAGGAGGGAAAGGCGCCCTTCCTGAGCCCTTGCGCACTTGGTCGCCAGGTTGAACAACTCCAAGGACGTGCACAGCTCCTCGCGGATAGCGAGCTCCTCCTTCATCTTGACGTCGCGGACGCCATCGGAAAACGTGGAGATGATGGCCTCGTCCGTCACCTTGGGGATCTTGAGGCGAACGTTGTTGAAGCGCTGGATGTACTTCTGGAGGGTCTGTCCTGGCTACTGCTTGATGCAGCGCAGGTCAGTCGCGGCCGGAGGGCGGTCGCGAGTGCCCTGGAAGTTGGCGACGAAGCGGTCGCGCATCTCGTTCCAGGAGGAGATGGAGCCTGGGGGCAGGTTCAGGAGCCAGGAACGAGTGCCATCCTTGAGAGCCATGGGGAACTAGTTCGCCATGACTTTTTCGTCGCTGTTGGCCGCCTCGATGCTCAGCTCGTAGAGCTGTAGGAACTCCGCGGGGTCGGGGGTGCCGTCGTAGCGTGGAGGCAAGTCTGGCTTGAACTTGCCCGGCCGTGCGACGCTACGCAGCACAGGGGTGAAAGCGCGGCAGCCCGCGGTGGCCACCGGGACCCTTTGCTGATGCGGAGCCTGCCCTTGATATCCGCGCACCGCCACCGCAGGCGGCGCACGGTCTTGTCGTAGTGGGGCTGGGAGCTTGCGGACGAGGAACTTCTTGGCAGCTTCCTTCTTCGCGCACGGGCATTCGACGTGGTGGGTCGCGCCGGGGGGCCGCACGCCTTGGCGCCAGGACACCGTCTTGGTGCGGAGGTGGTGGTAGTGGCGCTCCGTGAGCCACGTCGCCTGCAGCTGGCGGAGGGCGAGGCAGCGAGAGAGATGGAGTAGGGGAGCCCCCTGCGGTGCTGACGAGCTCGGCGATGCGGTCCAGACAGGCCTCGCAGAGGTCGTCGACGGGGCGGTAGCACAGGAGTTCGCATGCCATGAGCAACGTGGCCTGCGCGTCCGTGGGAGCGCTACGAGCGTGAGACGACGAGCTAGCCGGACTCAGCGACGGAGTGGCGGTGTGGCCGTCCCGCCACACCGAGGGGTGCAGCAAGGATGCTTGCTGCTCCTTTCCCGCCGGGCCGGTGGCAGCGTTGGCGGTAGCTAACGGAGAACAACGGGGAGGCCCGCCGACAGGAGCGGTCTGAGCAACGCGGGTGGCAAGGGCGGCCCGGCGCTCAGCGCGAGCTCAACGAGCGTCCGCCATGGATGCGACGAAGCGACGGGATGCGGATCGACGGAAGGAAAGCTTCGGCGCACCCCTACCTAGCGCGCCAAATGTCGGATTTCGGGTTCCGGCAAAACCCTTGAGGTTCGAACACTGGGGTGCGCACGAAGATCTCCCCCTAGCTAATCACGCCCTCAGCCTCACCGCGATCTCAAAGCCTAGTTCGACGAACTCGCAACACAAGAGCCACGAGATTTATACTGGTTTGGGCCACCATTGTGGTGTAATACCCTACTCCAGTGTGGTCTGGTGGATTGCCTCTTGGGCTGAGGATGAACAGTACAAGGGGAAGAACAGCCTCCTGAGGAGAGGTGTTCTTCTCCTTGGTGGGTGTGAGGATGGAGTGGATCCATTCCAAGATCAGTTGCCTCCTACTGTGGTGGCTAGTCCTATTTATAGAGGCCCGGTCCTCTTCCGAAATATTGAGCGGGAAGGGATGCCACAACGGCCAATTTGAAGGGGGACAGCTAGTACAAGCTATCCTGACTAAAGGTGGTCTTCACCTGCTAAAGGCTCTCGTAGTGACGCCGTCTTGGGCTCCACGGTGACCTACGCCCTGCCGTCCTGCTGGTCTTGGTCTCGTTGCACCGATATGCAAACCTTTGCATGATGCCTCGGTACTCCTCGCCTGCGCTTGCCTCCTTAGCACCAAATAGGAAACGAGGACACTGTGCGCGCTGGCGCCTGCCTAGCACCCGCCTGGTCTTGGTCGTCATGGCTTACGTCATTGGAACCTCACGAGGTTCGCCTTGCCTTGATCTCTCTGCCCCTCGCGAGCCAGCCTGGGAGGCTGCCCCCGAGGAGGTCTTGTGTCGTCCGCCTCGCGAGGCTTGGCCCCTCACGAGGGTCTTGAGTGTTTGTTGGTGAAGACGGGCCGTACTGGGCCATGAGTGGAGCCACGCCGTGGGCCGCGGGCAGGCAAGTCTGGGGACCCCCGTTCCCAGAACGCCGACATTCGTGCCGATGAAACTTGTTAGCTATATGTGTATTCAATCATCAGTATGCGTGACCACTCTGTGTCTCCCGTTCGAAAGGGTTACATCTATAAATACGCATGCATTTGCATATTTATAACCTTGATTCTTTCGAATTTCCCAAGGTTATCCACGGACAGCCTGAGTATGTGTAGATTGGGTTTGTTTTCCCATATGCTCTGCTCCGGATCCGATGCAGACTTTCATCAGTGCCTCCCTGTTGTTCTGCAGGTACATATCCTCTCTGCTTATTGCCGTGACGTGTATCAAGAGAACAACACGGAGGTGCTGCTAAAATTTTGCGTCCGATCAAGAGGAGAGCATGGGAAAATGAACCCAATCTACACATACTTGGGTGGGATTAGGACCTATCTTTACCTATTAGCGTCTAGGTTGCATGGACGTAATAAAAGTGACAAACTCCATTAACTGATGAATATATAAATGCTGATATATATATATATTTTTTCTTATGTGTCCAGTAGCTACGAAAGATGAGATATCGTGCGTGGATGTACACCGGTCACACTAGTCAGAAAGACATGACCATTGAATGGTTAACCAAAACCAAGGGGTTTCTGAGAGCCGCATTTGCAAATGGCCAAAGGACAACCTGGTGCCCCTGTGCCGGGTGCAACAATTGGCACATGAGGACAGAGGATGAAATGGGCAAACACCTGTAGAACAGGGGTTTTACGCCAGGTTATACGGTGTGGACATTTCATGGCGAGTCTGCCCAACGTGCCAGAGCTGAGGTGCTTCATTGTCGCACCGACGAGCATGGTACCAGGATGGAGGACATGGTGCAAGACTTTGATGATGCTCAGGACTCGGACGATGAGATGGAGGAATCTGCAAAGGCCTTCAATGAAATGTTGGAGCCTTCAAAACATCCTCTCCATGAGCACACTGAGCTTTGTCAGCTGGATGCCATCTCACAGAAAATAGCTCTGAAGGCTCAGTTCAACTTGGGCAGAGAATGCTACGACGCGATGATGACAGTATTTGGACATTTTCTACCCAAAGGCCATGTACTACCTGCAAACCTGTACCATTCAGACAAAATCCTCCGTGCTCTTAAGATGCCCTATGAGAAGATACATGCCTGTGAGAAAGGATGTGCCTTATTTAGGCTTCAGTATGCGGACTTGAACTATTGTCCCATTTGCAAGTCATCCAGGTAATGTTGTGGTAGACAACGGTATGGGTGAGAAGACGCTGACCAAAATCCGCGTTAATGTTCTTTGGTATATGCCAATCATACCAAGACTTCATTGTATGTTCATGGTCGAAGAGACGGCCAGACAGATGACGTGGCACAAAACGGGCAAGAGAACCCAACTAGATGCAGATGGGAAGCTGATGATGGTGCACACATCGGACGGTGAAGCATGGAAGTGCTTCGATGCTTTACATTGTGACAAAGTGGCATATCCGAGGCATCCTCGAGTCGCCATCAGCATGGATGGGTTCAGTGTGTCTGGTTTAACACATGCAGCCACTGAAGGACAAATTGCAAGAAGCCTGGGATAATGGGTTCAAGACATACGACGCCTTTAGCAAGCATAACTTCATAATGCGTGTCTGGTACATGTACTCGACGCATGACTTGCCGGCGTATGCGCTATTTGTTGGCTGGTGTGTGCATGGAAGGTTCCCGTGCCCCACATGCAAGGGAGCTCTTGAGTTTCGTTGGCTTCAGGCCGGTCGCAAGTTTTCTTGCTTCGACATGCATAGAAAGTTCCTGGATCCTCGCCATAAGTTCAAGAAAAACAAGAAGAACTTCATCAAAGGTAGAGTTGTCAAAAACTCTGCACCACCTGCGTTGACAGGCCAAGAGACCCTGGATTAGTTAAACGCTTTCAAGCTAAATCCAGAGCGTCCAGGGTATTTCAAGGGGTATAATTTGAAACACGCTTGTACTCGGAAGACATGCTTGTGGGATCTTCCTTACTTCAAAGACCTCCTTTGCCCACACAACATCAACGTGATGCACACTGAAAATAATATCGCTGAGGCACTTTTTGGTACATTGTTCGGCATAGAGGGGAAGTCAAAGGATAATACTAAGGCTAGAGTCGATCTGGAGGCGCTATGTGATAGACCGTTACAAGACATGAAAGAACCGAAAGGAAAGCAGAACTGGACAAAGCCAAAGGCATGGTTCAATCTTGGAAGGCCAGCTATGAGGGAAATTATCTTGTGGGTGCAAAAGTAGTTGATGTTCCCCGATGGGTATGCAACGAATCTAAAGTGGGGAGCGAGTCTTGATAAATTGGAGATATTTGGTCTCAAGACTCATGATTGGCACATATGGATTGAGCGGGTAATGCCGGTGATGTTGCGTGGCTTCATACCTGTGGATGAATGGCTAGTACTGGCAGAGCTGAGCTATTTCTTTTGTGTTCTTTGTGCGAAAGAACTATCGCCTGGCCTGCTAGAAGAAATGGAAGAGTTGGCGCCGGAGTTGATCTGCAAGTTAGAGAAGATCTTTCCGCCGGGCTTCTTTAATCCAATGCAGCACATAATTTTGCATCTCCCAACCGAGGCAAGATTGGGGGGGCCCGTGCAAAATTGTTGGTGCTACGCAACTGAGATGATGCAGAAGGCGCTACGAGCAAAATGTAAAAATAAACATAGAATTGAAGCATCGATGGCTGAGGCACTCATTACTGAGGAGGCGGCCAACTTCGTGATTGTACACTTCGAAGACAAAAATCATCGTTTGCATAATCCGAAGCCTCGGTACAATGCTGACGACCCTAAAAAGGGTGGATCCAACCTCAACCTATTCAAAGGGGATCTCGCACTAGCTGGTGCTTCTAATTCCTTAATGTTGGATTTCAAAAACAGCAGATCATTTCGTTGTATATCTTCACCAACCTAACAGAAGTGCACCCGTACATCGAGTAAGTTCTCGGTACATTGTTTTGCAACTTCTAATTCCTTTGAAATGCGCTTATTCCCGAATAAATTTGATACAATCGATACGTCGCCAAATTCTCGTATGGAGCGGTGATCCAAAAGGATTCCGTCAAAGAGTATGAGCTTCTGGCAAAGCATGGAGGCGGTTATCCCAGTTTCATCTCTTGGTTAAAACAAACGGTAATTTCCATTAGACCATTTCATTTCTTCGTATAATTTGTGGCTAATGCAACAATCCCTTTCGTATTAAAATTGTAAGCTAATTCAGAGTTTATGGACGCTGAACTGAGACAAGTCGCTAATGGTTTTGACTTTAAGGTCTGTTCATTTGACAAATACGACATCAACGTGTATCGCTTTCGTACCTATGGCAAAGAGCTATCTATGGCCGACCGAAAGTCTACAAATTGTTGTGTCTCTGCTATCAGCGAAGGAGATACCGAGTATTATGGAAGAGTTGAAGCAATTTATGAACTTCATTTCTATGGTGCAAACCCACCAAACGTCGTAGTCTTCAAATGTTATTGGTTCCAGCCGAAGGAGACTAGAAAGACTCGTGAACATAGGTCTAGTGGAAATAAAACAAAGCACCCATTTGGATGTTCCCGATGTCTATATTATGGCTCAACAGGCAACCCAAGTTTTCTATCTACCATGGGCCTGTCAAAGTGATACAAATCTCAATGGTTGGGATGTCGTTTATGAAGTGCCGCCACATGTTAGACCACCTCCCCCCAATGAAGAGGATTATGAACCTCACATTAACTTAGACACATATGAAGGAGAATTCTTCCAAGAAACACTGCTTTCCAAAAAACGTTTCAAGAACCGCTCTACATCACCCCAGAACATTGGAGTAGACAGTGACAGTGAACCCGACTTCAGCCCTGAGCCGGAACAAGAAGAGCCCGAACTAGAAGAGGTTACTGCTGCAGATGACCTGTCAATGCTTGACCGATTACGTAAAGGTGGCCATCCACATGATCATGCATTTATTAATGATGATGATGAGCACGTCAGTACTGATAGTGATGATGATGCATTTATTGATCCCGGGGCATTTATTGAACCTGACGATCCAGATTATTATTAGGTATTCAATTTTTTGTGTTGTCCTTGATTTATATAGTTACTTGTATGATTGTATGATCTATATAGTTACTTCTATAATATTCTTACTTTGTATGATTGTTTCCTATACATAGTGTCGTGGTCTTGATGTCCGCCCCGTTGGCCCTCGCCCGCTTTATGATTCGGATGTGGTAAATTCTCTTTATAACTATTTGTTGCATTTCGCATTTGTGTCAACTATGGCCATCAAGTTGACATAGAAATATTTTAATCTAGGAGGTATGTGAACCAAAATTTGAAACCGACCCACTTATCGAGAAGTTAAATTTAGTTGAAAAAGAAAATGATTATTTGAAAGAAAAAATTAAAAGAATTGAAGAAGAGAAGATGACATTGGAGTTGTATGTTGCTGATGTCGTCGATGATCACAAGATGAAGATGAATGCAATGCGCCTGAAGCTTAAGAAGATTAGAAAATATGCCATTGATAATGAGGCTTGGTATCATTATGCCGTTGGATCAATTGTTACCTTAGTTGCGATCTTCATCGCATTTGTTGTGATCAGGGTAAGTGTTCTCTAGTGTTTTGCTTAAGAAATGCATACTTAGCTTATTTTCCTCCTAAATGGCATAATTACCCAAGTTACATAAAAAAATGAGCTATACTTACGTAAGTTGGCTCAAAAATGGCATCATCACCTAGGTTACCACAAAAATGACCTATACTTACCTTATTTTTCTCCAAATTGACATAATAAGCTTAGTTGACCTATACTTTACCTAGGATAGCTATAAAATGACCTATGCTTAGCATTTTTTTTCATCCTAAATGACTTAATATGCTTAGTTAGCTAAAAAATGGCATAACTACCTAAGATAGCTCAATAATGATCTATACTTAGCTTACCTAGTTCATTTATGACATAATTAGCTTACTTGGGTCAAAAATGGCATAACTACCTAGGTTAGTTCAAAAATGACCTATACTTAGCTTCTTCAGTTCATTTATGACATACTTAGCATACTTTGGTCAAAAATGGCATGATAATCTATGTTACCTCCAAAATGACATAGACTTAGCTTATTTTCCTCAAAATGACATAATAATCTTACTAAGCTCCAAAATGACCTATTTACCTAGCTTAGCTCTAAAATGACCAACACTTAGCATTTTTACCTAGCTTAGCTAAAAAATGGCATTTTTACCTACCTTAGTTAGAAGAAGAAGATAAAGAAGAGGAGAAGAGAAAAAGAAAGAGAAGAAAATTCTTCTTCTTCTTCCAGTCTTCTTCTTCCTCTTCTAACATTCTTCTTTGCCAATTTGCAGATTTGCTTTCGATGAGGAAGCTTGCGTTGATGGAGTCTACTCTTCTCCTTGTGATTCCTTTTTGTTTTGATTTTGTAGGATGAACAATGTGAAACTTGCTACCTATATATGTATGGATGAAACCATTGTATGCTTGTTGTTGGATATGTTGGCTAGCTATATATGTTGCATATGGACTTTTGATTTGGTATGTATATGTGTTGGATGATATTATCCATATGGCAGGGATATGATTTGGTATGTATATGTGTTTTTATGCTTGTTGAAAGTATTTTCAAATGTGTGTATATATATATCTGTGAAATTGAATGAATTTAAGAAAAAACAGGGGATGCAAACGGCAAAGAGCTTCACCATCAGCCAGCAGACGGCAAAGCTGCCACGTGGCAGCTACCTGTGCAACCTGGGGTGCACTAGGCTGGCCTATTGCCGTCCGCTGGCAGACGGCAAAGACCTTGGCATCTTTGCCATCTGCCAGCAGACGGCATAGTAGCTTGCCACATGGCAGCTACCTGGGGGAGCATCTGGGCTGGCATATTTGTGCACTTTGTCATCCGCGGCAGATGACAAAGATGCAAAGGTCTTTGCCGTCTGCCAGCAGACGGCAAAGCATGCCATTAACCCCCTAACGACCCTAAGCTGCCATGTGTGCCGTCCAGGTCCTTTGCCGTTTGCTGTCGTACGGCAAAGACCTTTGCATCTTTGCCTTCTACCAGCAGACGACAAAGTGCCCTTTGCCGTAGCTCACTCAGCCGGACGTGTTGTCGTCTGCTGGCTGACAGCAAAGGCCTTTGCCGTCCGCCAGGCATGCCTTTACCGTCAGCCATGGCAGACGGCAAAGTGCCTGATTCCTATAGTGGAACTTGGGTAAACTACTATGTCCACTCTTCTCCCCGCACCATGAACTCGACGAGGCCAAGCCATGAGGTGATGAGCTTGGGGCTGCAGCTAGGCTAGATCTTCGCACACACCCTAGAGTTCTGGGTCCGCGGAGCCCCGCCTCCGACAGTGTCCAGCTTACCATTCGTGGGCATTGGAGTTTTGTAGCCCTTCATTTTGTATCTTGCATTTTGAACTTCTTCAGACATTATATGAGATATTTATCCTAAGATATGAAAATTCCATTGTCATATTGACATATTTGCAGTCCGAGAAAGAACTTAAGTTCACCCATCATTGACATTTGATATTTCTCGGACATCATTTTCCCAAACTCCAAGCTGCAAGCATTGTTAGTATAGCCGAAGATAATATCATCCACATAAATTTGACATAAGAATAGATCATCATCAATAGCATGAGTGAAAAGGGTGGGATCAATGGATCCTGGCTTGAACCCTTTATCGAGCAAAAAGTTATTCAAGGTGTCATACCACGCTTGAGGGGCTTGCTTCAGCCCATATATAGCCTTTTTTAACCTGAAAACTTTGTTAGGAAACTCAGGGTGTTCAAAGCCAGGTGGCTATCTAACATATACTTCCTCATCAAGTTCACCATTAAGGAAAGCACTTTTCACATCCATTCGATAAAGCACGATATCATTGTAATTTGCATAAGAAAGAAGAATACGAATTGTCTCAAGGCGTGCAACAGGAGCATATGTTTCACCGAAATCAATACCTTCTACCTGTGTATACCCTTGAGCGGCAAGACGTGCTTTGTTTCCCACAACAATGCCATTCTCATCTTGCTTGTTCCTGAATATCCATTTTGTGTCGATGATATTGTGCTTCTTAGGATTCAGTTTGTCAACCAATTCCCAAACATCATTCAGTTCAAATTGCACCAACTCCTCTTGCATTGCATTCATCCAATCTGGATCATTTATGGATTCCTCATACTTGGTAGGTTCTGCCAATGAAACAAAAGAGAAACTGCCAAAGTAGTTAGCCAAATGAGTGCGTGAACGCATTGTTTGTCGTTATCCTGGATTCTCGAGTTCATCGAGAATTAATGAAGGGTCAAATTGATTAGCCACTCATGGGTGAGGATGTTCATCTTGAAAATCATTATCATTTTCCTCAGCATCAACATGTGTATCGCCATTCCCTTTGGGATTGCCATTTTGATTAGAAATTGGATTCAGGTTGCCATTTGTATTTGGAGTGGCATTTTCTTCGGTAGTGGCTTGGCGAGTTCTGCTTCGAGTCATGGCAGCATCATCATCAGAGGACTCAGGTACATTTCCTTTAACTGGCTTCACGCTCCCTATAGCCATTTGCCGAATAGCATCCAAAATCAGTGGTTCATCTATCACATTTGGCAGGTGCTCCTTTTAGGAGCCGTTAGATTCATCAAACCACACATTTACCGTTTCCATAACTTTCCCGTGGTGAGAGTTATAGACACGATAAGTATATGAGTTCGAGACATAACCAATAAGAAAACCTTCATGTGCCTTAGCTGCAAACTTGGAAGAATTATTCATGTCATGAATGTAACAAGATGCACCAAAAACACGTAAATAAGAACCATTTGGTTTCTTCCCAGTGATAAGCTCATATGAAGTTTTCTTAAGGATTTTGTGAAGATAAACACGATTGATAACATGACAAGCAGTGTTAATAGCATCAGCCTAGAAGCGAATATGAGTTTTATACTCATTGAGCATTGTTCTCGCCATTTCAATGAGAGTTCTATTCTTTCGTTCAATAACTCCATTCTATTGGGGAGTGTATGCAGCAGAGAACTCATGAGTAATATCATTTTCATCGAGAAAATCTTTGATATGAGTATTTTTTAACTCAGTTCCATTGTTGCTTCTTACATGCTTAATTCGCACATCATATTCATTCTCTGCCTTCTTGGCGAATCTTTTGAATATATCTTGGGTGCAGCTTTTGTCTTCGAGAAAGAATACCCAAGTATACTGAGAGAAATCATCAACAACAACTAGACCATTATGACTGCCACCAAAACTTGCATAGTTCTGAGACCGAATTAATCCATATGAATAATTTCCAGAGGTCTTGTTGTGGTCATAACAGTCTTTGATGAATGATGCTTCTTGGCCAATTTACAAGCCTCTCATGCAGCACAAAGATGATCCTTGTTGAATTTTACATCAGGAGTGCCATGGAGATGATTTTTCTTCACTAGAGTCTGCAAATTTCGCATACTTGCACGACCAAGCCTTCGGTGCCATAACCAACCTTCGATTTCTTTTGCAAGCAAACAAGTTTGGACTGAGGGACCCTTAGAGAAATCCACAATATATAGATCACCTTTTCTAATTCCCTCGAAGACGAAGGAATTATCATATGCCATAAAGACAATGCATTTGGATATGGAAAATAGAACTAGCATGCCTAGATCACAAAGCTTGCCAACTGACATGAGATTGAATCCAAGAGACTGAACAAGTAAAACATCATCAATGGACTTGTCTTTGGATATACCAATTTTACCTAACCCAATTACCTTTCTTTTGTTCTTGTCACTGAAAGTAATGTACTTCAGAGATGAAGCAGTTAAGTTGGGGTCGACAAACAAAGACTTGTCTCCGGTCATATGACTAGTGCATCCACTATCAATTATCTGTTTGGTACACCCAGGGACATAGTCCTGCAGAAGAATTAGGATTTGTTAACCACCCACATCTTTGCAGGTGGCTTCGAAACAGTAGAGTGAGCAGGATATGATTTCTTTCGGTAACCATAATTGTTACTCGAGGGAGTGTGAGCATAATAGAAAGAATAAGCATTGAAATTCCTTCTAGACGAATGAGTATAGTGATTGAATGAGTTATGCATGTACTCATCTTGTCGAACTTTCTTAAGGAAGTAACGAGCATTTTCTGCCTGCATGGTTAGTAAAGTGGTAATGGGCAGTACATCGATAGTTTTCTTTGGCACCCAAATAGCTTTCTTTGGGGGGCATTCCTACTGTTTGGTCCAACATAGCGAGCAACAGCCTCACCAGGTTAGTTTTTGAACAACTTATAGTTGTCCAGAGAATCATTATCAGGATATTCTGGGATCAGAGAGTTATATCCCAAAAGTAAAGCTGGATTGAGCGTTTTTCTCTTGGCAGGCACCCACATAGTGCGAAGATATTGACCAGGTTCCCAATAGGAGCCATTTTCATTCAGTTTCCTTTCGTAGCCGATAGCTTCCTTCCTGGGATTTTTGTGAAGAACGGATTTCTTTAGAACTTCACAGAGGGTTTGATGCCCTTGAGATTTGAACATTCCTGTAGAAGATCCTTTAACCAAGCATTTTCATCAGAAACAGAACCATTTTCCTCGACAGAGGGGTTAACATTCATAGATGATTCATCATTTGATTCAGCATTGGTTCGTTCCAGGCATTTTAAGCAAGGCGGTACAAACACTTCATGTTTCTCTTTAAGTTGTTGGGTGAGAAGAGAATTTTCTCTGATCAAATCCTCATGAGCCTCTCTCAGCGACTCGAGTTCTTGTTTTTTTCAGGTAATCATAGGTCAATCTCTCGTGGTCAGCTGAGAGAAAATCATGACGGATAGTTCTTCCATTCGTGAATTGAGAGCAGAATACTCTTCGGTCAACGACAGATTTTTCTCCATCTCCTCAACCAACAACTCTTCAGATTTCCTAAGGCTTTTCTCAATTTTCTCAACAGTGTTTTGTTGTACATTGGGAATTTTGATCAGTTTAGCATGGTCATCCTCATCATAAGAATATTGATCACTGGAGTGAACCTTGTGATGTTTGGAGGATACCTTTTCTTTCGAGGCTTTGGCCATGAAGCAGTAGGCAGGAGATTCATCGTCACTTGACGGATTTCCGAAGAAGTTTTTTGCATGGGAGGAGGCATATGCTATGCTAGCCATGCCAGAGTCGGAATCCTCATTGGATTCATCAGCTTCTTCAGAGTAAGATGATTCTTCTTCATCAGGATCAATCTCCTTGCCGATGTATGCCTTGGCCTTGCGAGAGTTATTCTTGCGGTTGGAGGAGGACTTGGAAGGATTCCTTGAGGAAGATCTTGATGAAGATTTTGAGGTGGAGTTGTCCTTCTTCTTGAAGAACTTCTTTGTTTTCTTCTCATCATCGGAGTCATAGTTATTGCTCTTGATTTTGCCTCGAAAGCTTCCTGAATCATATTTTCCACTCTCACGGATTTCAGCTTCCCAGAGAGGGCAGTCCGAAATGAAATGTCCTGGATTTTTGCACTTGAAACAGGTGTAGTCTCCAGTTGGTTTTGATGAAGATTTTGAACTGCCAGAGTTGCTTGAACCTTTCTTCTGGAACTGGCTCTTCCTGCGAAGTCACTAGAATATTTTCATGATTAATGCGAGATCTTTGTTGATCCTTTCTGGGTCATCTGAATCTTCTTCAGCATTTCCATCGGAGGAAGAATCAGCCATAGCATTGAGAGCATGATTTTTGCAGTGACTTGAGCCATAGAGATCTCTCTTCTCTTCTTCTTGTTCCTTGTGGGTGTTCAGCCTTTCTATGATATCAGCAGAGTCGATTGTTTTGAAATCAGCTTGTTCATGAATCATCAAGACTAGTGTGTCGAATGAACTCTCAAGTGATGGGAGCAGTTTCTTCACAACTTCATGATCAGTAATGTCTTTGGCGTCGAGACCTTGAAGCTCATTTGCTATGTCACTCAAACGATCGAAAGTTTGCTGACAGCTTTCATTTCCAATGCACTTGAATGATTGAATTTTGCTTAAAGAGTATCAATACGAGCTTCTTTCTGAGTTGAAACTCCTTCATTTATCTTCTTGAGAACGTCCCACAAATCCTTCACAGTTTCATTTTGGCTTGAGCATCCATCTGAATGAATTTCTTCTCCTGGTCAGTGGGGGCCTGAGGTATTTCAACTGTGAACCTGAACTGCACCACATTCCACATATCATCATCAATTGCTCGGAGACGGATCTTCATCTTCTCCTTCCCGAAGGGATAGTCCATCCCATCGAACATGAGAATCTTGCGATGCGACTTGTAGCTCACTGAAGACATACTTAAACTCCAAGGTGGTTAGACCAAAATGAGTAGATTCAAGGTGTACCTTGCTCTAATACCAATTGTAGGAACGAAGTATGTCTACCAAAGAGCGGGCAATGGGAGTTTTAAAATTTCTTCGCAAATCTCAAAACTCTGGGAACCCAGCAGTAGAGCGAATGGAAAACAAAGTATAGCGAGCTAAAACAAAATACCAAAAGGAAACTAAAACATGCATCGAGACAAATCACTTGATTGAAGAAGATCGAAAGTAAATAGGAGTAGCAGGGTAACCAGTGATGCTCGATGGCAATAAGTTATTTGTTCGACCAGTTCGTCCTTCTGCATAAGGACTACGCCCGGTTGGAGGGGTTGTGATTTAACACAGAAGATAAACTCTTTTCGCCCTATTCTCCTCGACAATTGTTTCGTCAACCAATGCGATAACTCGTGGTAGATACTTGAGGCGATATCCGAACCTTTACAGACTTCTTCGAGAACCACAACCACTCTTGGTCTCTTAAGAAATTGACACCTAACCGTCTAGTGAGTTTGCAGCTCTCAAGAGTAATAGGTGGAGCGTAATGGACTTAGATTCGAGTGATGTTAACCACTATCTAATTCTTCGGCTTTAGGGATTTTCTCTCGGTGGATTTTAAACTCAAATCGCTCAAAGAGGGGGTTGCTCAACAATCTTCTTAGAATTAAACAGAGCATCCATCAGACAAAGCCGGCGTGGGGTGGCTATTTATAGGCGTAGCCATCCCTAGTGGGAAATGACCATTTTGGGCACGCGGTCTAGCCAATGGCCAACCGAAACGTTCACAACGGTCGGATTTTCGAGCAATGGTAACAATACTTGAGGAACAAGTAATGCTAACTCCTCGGTCAGAGACAAATCTTTCATAGCGAAATAGAACACGGTCTCTTGCTGGCAAGTATTTGCTCGGAACACAAAGATATTTTTGTCGCAACTTTCATAGGATTTGGGTTTAGCATCACAGAATCAAAGCTTCGAACGTTACACCCCTCTTAATAGCACGGTGGTCCTATGACTAAATAAAGGGAAGAAGAAGAACGAAGTAAATGCTATGTCTTCACTTCGTCTTCAATCTGCTCGGGCGCAATCACTTTCTTCAGACATGCACCAACCAATTGCTTCACTTCAGCAATTTTTTAGGGGTCACTCTTGTTATCATAATCTTCAGTGATAACCTTCACTGCAACGCAAGGAGATTACCTTCGTCGTTTAGACCAAACTCCTCATGAGTTCAGGGACCTATTACTCTGTGTGCACTATCAAACACATAAGTCCCATACTATTTATGTCAACAAACTGCAAAACACAAGAGGTCTGTCATTGCAGCAACACATCCAAGCAAAACCGAAGCACCGCCCAGAAGATCTATTAATTAAGTAGTAGTTAAGTAGTCAACCATGTGGTTGTATGGTGGAATAGTATAGGTGTTTCCCAATCCACGATATAGCAGCTAAGCGACTACTCGTTCGTTACAAGGTCAGGGTATAAATGGACCTACATCATTCTACTGGTTCTGTCAAGCATAAAGTAAAATCCTATAGGAGATTCCTAGTTGAAAGAACTACAATGCATGAAACCATAGGTTATAATCAAATATTCCACTTTCCTGTATTGACGATTCTTTCTCACAATCTTGATCATGTTACTCTTTGCTCTCCATACAATCTATCATAAGCAAAGAGCAATCATAAACAACCATACAATACAATCAAACATACAACAAGTGTTCTGCATGGTGTCAGTGTCATTGTGATGTGAGATCATGTGTCAGGATTTAGATTAGAGTTCCTCTCATTTGAAATCAATTTGAATTGGGTTCACAATTTGATTTGGTTCTATTAAGTTAAACTGAATTATCAACTATTTCATAATTGATGTGATTGGTTCAAAACAATTCAACATGATTGATACTTCTGTAAACTCATGTAACATCCCAAATTTTCAATTTGGAATGTTATACATTAGATCATCATTGCATATCATATTTTATTGCATTTTGGCTTGATACAAGAAATTCTACGCAACTCAAGGACCCACTGAGAGAGTTGGGAATTCCGTTATTTTCATATTTGAGTTTTTCTCAAATTTTGAAAAGAGGATCGTTTGATTTTAATTATTTCGTCTTCGAATATTTCTTTTACAAAAATAAAAGAGAGAGGATAAAATGACTTCCTCAAAATAAAGAAATATTGGAGGTTTAATATTAAAATCAAATAAGAGTTTTGTTCGGAGTTTTGTCGCTATTTTAATTGAATTTGGAAAAATATGCGTTTTTCAATATTGCATTAGAAGCCCAAATAAATGTTCACCTTGTCCGGTAGATTTTTAGAGGACGGGGAAATTTTATTTCAGGATTTTTGGAGTCGGTTTAGTATTTCTTTTATTCGTTTTTCTGCGCGAAATAATTTTAATAAAATGAGACCGACTTTGGGCCGTATCCTCCGGGGGGGGGGGGGGGCTTTATAAGCCGCGATGCCCAGCCGCCGCCGCAGCCCACCCGCAAACCCTAGCCCCGCCCCGATCCACCGCCGCCGCCAGCGCCGCCGCGAGCCGCCGCCGCTCGTGACGCCGTTGCCGCGCGCCGCCGTCCCGCCGCCCGTGCCGTCCGTCCCGAGCCCCGCCGCCGCCGCACGCCGCCTCGCCGCAGCCGCCCGACCCCGCCGGAGGAGCCGCCCGCCGCCACCGCCGTTCCGCCTGACGCCGCCGCAGGTAGCCGCCGCCGCCTCGGTTTTCGCAAAAAAACCGATCGGTTTTTTTTGAAAACCCTAGATCTGTTTTTTAAGTTTCGGTTCGGTTTAGTTATTTAGCGGACGTTCGTCCGTATGTTCGTTTTAATGAAGAGTTTTCGCCCGTTAGCCGCAGATAACGAACGTTCGTTCGTTAGTCTGTTCGTCGGTTTTTCTTTTTCTCGGATTTTTCCGCGATTATTTTCGATCGCGATTTTTAATCCGATTTTCGTTTTAGTTTAACTTTTTGCTCGTTTATCGGAATCAGGCGATTCAAGCGCCTAGAGTTTCGTCTCGAAGCCCTCTTTCTGTTTAACCAACTTGAACAAGTTGTTGCTATTGTAAAAATTGACTTTAGTCCAGATTAGTAAATGAAGCTTGTTTCTTTCGCAGTTTGAGTTTCGTTGCTTCGTTTGATTTGATTCTTTTTGCAAACCGGAGTTCTTAAGTTGAAATTTCTGATTAGATCTCTTATTTGAGTTTTAGCCGTGCGCTGTTGCTTGATTGCTTATTGTATGCTTGTTTGTTTGCGATAGAGTACCCGGAGTGCGAAGCGTGCTACTACGAGTCTCTAGGTTTCACGGATCATCAGCAACGCAAGTAACACTTTGATCATACCTCTTTACTACCCAGTTTTATTGCATTAGATCAATCCACAAACAATTGCATGGTTAGGATCTAATTTAAATTGTGGGTTTGGGAAGTAGATGAGGTAGTACCTATTCACCTGTTTATAATCAAACCTATGAGAGTTACTTCTAAGTTGCTTATATTGCCATGCTATGCTCATACACGCGGTTTGGGTTTGAGAGTATTCATGATAGACGTGAGTATTGTTAAGTAATGGTTAACTTAAGGTGGCAACATTAATACACATCTGGGTGGATTGAGGCACCTGGGGAACCCAGTGATTGCCTGTATTTTTGGAAATCCTGGGGTACCGTGTGATTCTCCTATGGACTGCCACCCAGGCTCAAAGGGATCATGAGATTATTCATGCTAGAAACTTCCATGTGCAGCCACAAGCCATTATGGGCTCTGGCATAGTTGACTATGTTGTGTGACCTCTTTTCGTGGTAGGCTATCAAATGTAGGGGATGTAGGTGGTACTGTCTACCCAGAGTAAAGAATTAACGCTTCTGAAAGACTGTGTCTCGGTCATCCGTTTCTCAAACACCATGTAGTGCGAGAAATCCAACGGAGGAGATCGAGTCTTGTGGGGAAAAGTGCGCAAACCTCTACAGAGTGTACAAACTAATCATGATTAGTCGTGTCCCCTGTTATGGACATCTTGAGTATCTGGTTCTTGGATTATCATGTGGATCTCAGCACTCTTAATTATAAAATTTGATTGGGTTATTAATTACTTTTAATTGGGATTGAGATGGGTTTACCATTCTCAATGTTTAACAACCACCATGATAGTTAAATAAGATGTATTCCTTTGTTGTAGGGAAAAATTGGCTTTTCGCAAAACATATTAACCATACAGCCTCCATCAGCCATATATGCATGTAGTGATAGCCTTATTCTGTTTATTACTGTTTGGTGTTATATTGCCAGCATATTCCATGTGCTGGCCCGTTTTCGGGCTGGAATGTATCATGTTGCAGACTTTTCAGACGATGAGTAAGGTGCCTTAGGTCGTGGTCTTTCACTCAGTGGTGCCGTTGGAGTTGATGGACTCACTTTATCTTCCAAGCCTTCCGCTGTTATCGTATTTAGATGGCCTTAAGCCATATTATTTGTAATATGTTCTCTTTTGAGACATTCGATGTAATAAGTGTGTGATTGCTACTCTGTTATAAATCCTTCAAGTACTGTGCGTGTCAGCATTACCGATCCTGGGATGACACTGATGCACAGAGATCAGACTGTTTGAGGTCTGGTCGCTACAAGATGGTATCAGAGCACACGCTGACTATAGGACACGACCACTAAGCTAAAGCCCTAGATCACTGCTCTCTTCTCATTTCTAACTTCTCCCCATTTTCTACTCTTTAGGATGGCGGATGCAAGGATCAAGTTCGCGCAACCAGATGAAGACACCCCTTTTGGACGTCACCTGAAGGAAGTCACAAGATACCTGAACATTGGAATACCAAGCTTCCCAGGGACTTACAACGCCACCTTACCAGAAGAGGAGCGCTAGATGATTCAAGTTCAAGTTCCAGGAAGGACGTTTACGCCAGTCGCTGAGCCCATAGAGCTTTCCTTTGATACACCAACCTGGAGTCTAGGAAAGAGTATGGCAGCCCACATTACTATGGGACGCATTGGAGAAGTTTACCACAATGATCTCAAGGATACTATCTACCAGATTTGTGGACGCCGAGATGAGCAATGGGAGATGATCAGCACCATGAAGGATAGATCGATTGCAGCTTTCATCCAGGAGTTAAACCAACACATTAGACGCCAGGAGAACCAGATATGCGTAGGCATGAAAGATTTGAAGAAGGCAATGACAAGGATCACGGAACTGGAGGAAGAACTCAAGGCTACTCGCGAGGATTATATGGAGGAAATCGTCGTACTAGTGGAGAAGAATGATGACCTGACAAGGAAGCTGGGAGTTTTCATGGGAGACCCCGCGCCAGGAGGAGACGACGACAGTTCCACTTGCCCGGAGAACTACATCATCATCGACGACACCGACTCGGATTCCCACGATAGAGATGACGACTATGTTGATGAAGTAGGAGCAGATATCATGGAGTCTTCGACCGATCATTTTTTTCTAGTTGACCACCATATCAGTAATAATATTCCACCATGTATATAGTATAGTCCGAGCACTTTTGTAACGATAGTTCTAGACCGATTGTATGCCCTTGCTTGATTGATTGAGTGATATGTTTGTGTTTCTCTCATGTGCATATGGGCAGTGTTTTCCACCTAGACCTCATTCTACTATGTTTTCTCACCTTTTCTAAACCCAGCGGATGCCTCCGTGACGCGACAATGGATTTTCTTTCCCACCGGAGCTCACTTAGTTAATCCAGCAGCAGAATGCATTGATGCAGATACTAGTCCAGAATCAGAACCAGGGGAACAACAACAACAACAACAACAACAACAACAACAACAACCCACCCCACCACCACCAGTTGATCACTTAGCCCGTTTTCTTAGGCTGAATCCACCAGTGTTCTCCAGTAGTACCGAGCCGATTGTTGCAGATGATTGGCTCCGCAAGATTGAAAGGGAGTTGACTACTGCAGGATACACATATGAGGAGAGAGTGTGTTTTGCCGCACATCAGCTTGATGGACCCGCAGCATCATGGTGGGAGAATTTCACAGTCACTTACCCCATTGACACAGTGACATGGGATCAGTTTCAGCAAGCTTTTCGCATTGCCTGTGTATCAACAGGAGCTATGGCCATGAAGAAGCGTGAATTTCACAACTTACGCCAAGGAGGACGCACCGTTGGCCAGTATGTGGATGACTTTAGTAAGCTAGCACGTTATGCCCAGGATGACGTCGCTACAGATGCAGCTAAGAAGGAGAAGTTTTTGGAAGGACTGAATGATGAGCTGAGCATGCAGTTGATGGTAGCAAATTTCAATAACTACCAGGAGTTGGTAGATAGAGCTCTCATGATTGAAGGGAAGCAGCAGCAGATTGACAACCGCAAGAGGAAGTATGGACAAGGGAAGTATAATTCTGGAGCTCATCAGAGGCCCCGTTTCACCCCGAACTCGGGAGGACTTGTCCATAACCATGGAGGTCACAATCACTCTGGAGGGAGTTCGCATAACCATAGTGGTGCCAAGAACGGGAATAGTAATGGAGGAAGCAACGGACAGAACCGTTCTAACCCGGCGACACCCGCCAAGAAAGATCTAAGCCATGTTACTTGCTACAAGTGCCAGAAGACTGGACATTACGCCAATGAATGTCCTGAATGTAAGAATGGAAACAACAATGGAAGCTCTAGGAAGAAGCCCGACCCTTTCACCAGGGGACAAGTGAACCACGTTAGCGTGGAGGAGGTTGAACGTAACGCCCCGAATCCGATGCTTCAGGTGTCTTCCAGTTTTCCGCCGCCATTGCCATGTCATTTGCTTGCGTGTTGCACTTTTCCATGTCATCATCTGCATTGCATCATCATGTTTTTCAAAACATGCATCCGTCAGGGTCTCCCAGTTTTCTCCGTTGTCCGTTCCGAGCCCTTTCACACTCGCACGCGCCCGCGGCACCTCCGAAATATTATTTTATTAGTGGCATAAAAAAATGTTCTCGGAATGGGTTGAAACTTGGCGTGCGGTCTTATTATAGTGTAGGTAGATCGCCTGTCAAGTTTCGTCGCATTCGGAGCTTGTTTGATAGTCCAACCGTTAAACATACAGCCGCAATATAGCCGGTGTATCCGTCGGACGTTTTCGATCTCCGAAAACCATTGCCGGGCCGCTATTCTCTTCTCTCCTCTCAGCCCAACTCATCTACACAGCCCACTAGGCCCAACTACCTATCCCCTCCGCTCCGGACCATCCGATGGCGATCGAACGGCTCCGAAACGGAGCAAAACCCCTAACCCTAGCCCCCTTTCATATAGACGCCTCCCCTGCCATTTTTGGCCTCCTACCTACCCCCTCCTCAATTCCCGCAGCCAGCCGCCACTCCCTCCTTGCTTTCAGCGCCGGTGCACTCCTCTGCCGCCAAGTGTCGCCGCTACATTCACCGCGCCGCCGCCCTACAGCCAACCAGGGGTAGCCACGTCTCCTCCACCGCGCCAGGCCCGCGAGGCCCATCCGCGGCCCGCCCCGGGCCCGATCCGGGCCAAGCCTCCGCCGCCGCCCGAGCGGTCCCGCTCCCTCGCTCCCGAACTAGATCGAGGGGAGGAGCCCCTCGACCCCGAGCCACCTGCGCCGCCGGAGCACCTTGGCGCCGACCCCGGCCATCCTCGCCGCGCCGGCGAGCCGCCGCCGACCCCAGGCCGGACCCTGTTGCCCTGCTCCTCCTTCCCCTTCGCCTACTCCCTCTCCTTCCTCTCCCCCGTCCTCATCTCTCTCTCTCCCGTGGCTGTGCAGAGAACTCCTTGGCGCCGCCCCAAGACGCCTTGTCGCCGGGAATGGATTCCCCATGCCCGCATCCACCCATTCCCGGCCTTCCCGATGGCCACCAGAGTCCCACACCCCTCGCCGCCGGTGTTGACTTCCGCCATGGCAGTTCTGTACGAGAGAAGGAGTCAACCCCGACCTGCCAGTTTTTTTCGCGAGGTGAAAAAAACTGCCAAGTCGTTGAGTTTCAAACTTCATGTGTGCATGTTTGACCCATTATAACTTCCTGCTCGTTGCTCCAGTTTGTGCATACGATATGTCGAAATGTTCAGTGAGAGATGCTCTACATTTCATTCCATTGTGCCATGCTTGTTTGAATCCATCTTTATGCTCTTGCTATATGATGTTAACTGCTGTCTGTTAACAGAACTTGCTGTTTTGTCATTTTCATTGCAATTTGTGTGTGCATCCTTTGGGCATGAGCTCTACATGTGTTTTTATCTATGCCATGCCATCTTTACAGGGGTGCTTGCGATGTATTTTTGTGATCTTTGTTGTGACTAGAACTAGCATGCAAAATAGCCTTCGTGATATTGGTGATTTCAGGGACTTAGGATTTTATTGTCTTTTCCCTGCTGTTATTTTTATGCCATGTAAACATGATGCTACAGTGAGATCCATGCTTCTTTTGAGTTGCTTCAGTAACGATGTTTTGGAATTATGGGTCTGATCTATCCATCCATGCCCATGTTTGCATTTATGAAGTGCTCTAGCATGTCTTAATCTTGCTCTATTTTTGCTATAAAATGTTCCTGGCAGATTATTTACATGTTAATCAATTTTGCCATGGTTATTGCTAGTGTTCCATGCACCCTATGAACTTGTTATTGCCATGCTTAGCTTAGTGATCATGTCTTATTACTGTTGGTTACCTTGCCATGCCATGTAATGCTCTGTAGTGAGCTGTACAAGCTCACCAACATGCCTACTTATCGTTGTTCCTGCCATGTGCTGTTATTTTCCCCAAGTCTGAATCTGCCATATCATTTGTCATGTTTGCATGGGTTCTAACATCTTTTCTATTGATCTTTGGAATAAGTTGACTAAGGGAGGTTACTTAATTGCTTATAGTAATAGCATGCCGTGCTCTATTTTGCCATGATAGCTGGCCATAACATGCTGTTTGATAGTTCTAAACATTGCAACCTGATGTTATTTCTGTCATGTCCAGTGATTTCTGCCAAGTCTGTGAAACTGTTATCATTTGCAATCTTGTCATGTCCTTTTGAGCATGTTCTAGTGGTTTCTGGAGATAGCTCATTGTTCATGTTTTGTAATGCTTTACCTGTACATCACGTCCATGTCATTTGTTTCATATTGAGGTGCTGTAGCATGTTGTTTTGATACTTGCAAGTTACCTAGTTGCTGTTTTGGACAGCTGTCCCTTAAACTTGTATAGAGTGTATGTGTTGAACCGTTGCTCCGTTTTGAGTGTGCTCTACATGAAACTTGCTTAGTTTTGCATGTAGTTTCATGTTACCTTGTTGCATCCATGTTTTCAGTGTGTTTTCTTGATGTTTGAATGCATTTTGCATCAATGTCATGTTTAACTTGTTTTGCTCATATCTTCTAGGCCGTAGCTCCAAATTAAATGAACTTTATATGTAACTTGACTAGAATTTCGTGTAGATCATCGTGGTGTATATTAACTTGCTGTTTAACAACTTGAACATAAGGTTTATATGCGGACTTACTGGTATAGTTATATGTTGTTTCCGGCCTCATTTAAACTTGCTTTGATGTGTTGCTCTTGTATGCATCATCTCTTGCCATGAGTAGCTTCATGTAGCATTGTCATGCATCATACTTGGTTGAGCATCATACCTTGTTCATGTGTGGTGTGTTTACCATGTTGTGTGCTTCTTCTCGATAGTTCCCGATTCGTTGCGATCGTGAGGATTCGTTCGTCTACGCTTGGTTCGTCTTCGTGGCTTCATCTTCTTCATGGACTCGTTCTTCGTCCTAGCAGGATTTCAGGCAAGATGACCGTCACCTTCGATCTCATTACTATCATTGCTATGCTAGTTGCCTCGATGCTATCGCTATGCCGCGTTACCTACCACTTGCTTATCAAGCCTCCCAAATTGCCATGAACCTCTAACCTTTGTCACCCTTCCTAGCAAACCGTTATTTGGCTATGTTACTGCATTTACTCAGCCCCTCTTATAGCGTTGCTAGTTGCAGGTGAAGATGAAGATTGTTCCATGTTGGATTATGTTTATGTTGGGATATCACAATATCTCTTATATTATTAATGGATCTATATACTTGGTAAAGGGTGGAAGGCTCGGCCTTATGCCTGGTGTTTTGTTCCACTCTTGCCGCCCTAGTTTCCGTCAGATCAGTATTATGTTCCCAGATTTTGCGTCCCTAACGCGGTTGGGTGTTATGGGAACCCCTTGACAGTTCGCCTTGAATGAAACTAATCCAGCAAGACCCAACATTGGTTTTACCATTTGCCTACCTACCACCTATACCTTTCCCTTGGGAGTAATTAACCCGAGGGTCATCTTTATTTTAGCCCCCCCCTCGGGCCAATGCTTCTCTAAGTGTTGGTCCGAACTAGAGCCCCTTGCAGCGCCACCTCGTGGAAACTCGAGGCCTGGTTTTAGTTGTACGGGTTGTTCATCCGGTCGTGGCCTGAGAGAGATACGCGCGGCTACTATCAGGGTGTCGGCACGCCGGGAGGTCTTGCTGGTCTTGTTTTACCATTGTCGAAATGTCTTGTAACCGGGACTCCGAGACTGATCGGGTCTTTCCGGGAGAAGGAATATCCTTCGTTGATCGTGAGAGCTTATCATGGGCTAAGTTGGGACACCCCTGCAGAGTTTGAACTTTCGAAAGCCGTGCCCGCGGTTATGTGGCAGATGGGAATTTGTTAATATCCGGTTGTAGTAAACTTGAAGTAAACTCTTCTAAAATACACCAACTGTGTGCGTAACCGTGATTGTCTCTTTTCGGGGTTGTTTGAGAGGAGAACACGGTTTTTGGGTTATGTTTGACGTAAGTAGGAGTTCAGGATCACTTCTTGATCATTACTAGTTGACGGCCGCTTGCTAAGCTCCTCTTCTCGCTCTTGTTTCGTAATTTAGCCACCATACATTGCTTAGCCGCTGCTGCAACCTCACCACTTTACCCCTTCCTTACCCATTAAGCTTTGCTAGTCTTGATACCCATGGTAATGGGATTGCTGAGTCCTCGTGGCTCACAGATTACTACAACAACAGTTGCAGGTACATGTATTGCGATGATCATGACGCGAGAGCAATGTTTACTTGTTTTGGAGTTCTTCTTCTTCTTCGATGAGGGGATAGTTTCTAGGTCGGCAGCCTGGGCTAGCATGGTGGATATTGTTAGAGTTTCTGTTTATGTTTCATCCGTAGTCGGATGTTGTTCTCATGTATGGTGTCGTATTCTTGGGCGTTTGTGCCTTTTGTATGTATCCCCAACTATTATGTAATGGTACGAGGTAATGATATCCACCTTGCAAAAGCGTCTTCAAGATGCGCTTCTATCCTTGGTGGGACCTTCGAGTTCCTTTAGGATAGGGTCGCATCTTGGGCGTGATAAGTTGGTATCGGAGCCTCAACCGACCATAGGAGCCCCCTTGATAGATCGTGTAGTTGGCTGTTGTCGGGTCTAGATAAAAAAAACTTTTTTCGGAGTCTAGTTATATCGGAGAGGAGGAACTCTTTTTACTCCTCAGCCCCCTTGTCGCTCTGGTGAGAAATCCGGACGTAGGTGTTTCGACTTACTTCTCTTCCCCTTCAAATTTTTCTTTAGGATCACGCGGTTAGTTTTCGTTCGTTGTCCATCCTCTTTTCAATCCGGCGCATTTCTCTTCGAGTGGTTTCGATCCTCGTCATCATTTGCAAGACCGGTCGTTAGATTTTTTCTCTTTCGACGTTGTTTCCTTGTCCGGAGTTGTCCTTGTTTTTTTCCCACTGCCCACCCCTTTTCTTCTTGGAACTGGAGTCCGAAATCGAGTATCCATCCTACTCGTGCGAAGCCTTTGCATTCTCTCCTCACTCATTTCAACCGGCGCTTCTCTATTCAATTATCCATCGTTCCAGTTGCCTGTGTTTTTCCCGCCCTCCCACCATTTTTATTCCCGGAGTCTGAGCCTCTATTCGAGCATCAATTTCATTCGTGCGGAGTACCTTCAGTTTTTCCTCAATTGTCTCAACTGGTGAATTCTCGTCTAGTTCATCATCGTTTTTCTCGTTTTCCTTTCGGAGGTTTTAATTCAAGTTTTTTTTGCTGTTCATCATATTCCTTTCCTCGACTCAAGTGATTTCTTTTGTTTATTCGTCTCTCGCCATTTAATCCTTCCGGAGTGCTCAAAACATCTCAGAAGATTCGTGTTTGCATTCAACTATTTTGAGGTTGTCACCTCATTCAAGTCTTTCAGCTGTTCCGGTGCATCATCTCTTCTACAATCCTTCCAATGGTGTTTCTTTTCAATGGGCCCTAACCCACAGGTCTTTTTCCAAGGATCTTACCTGACTCTTCTAATTATTCCAAAGTTATTCTCAAGTTCTTTTGAAATTTGACGTAAGTATGAATTTCATCAGCCAGATGCCTTCTCCAAGATAGCTTCCAAATTCTTTTATGTTCGGTTCAATCTTTCCTCTTTTATTCTTTCGGAGTGTTTCAACAATTTCTTCAAGGTGTTTCTCGTCGTCATTCTCAACATTTGAAGACCGAAGTAGAGTTTTCCCTGAATCTTGTCCATTCTCCCAAAGATTCGTGGCGCTAGCTTGATGTTATCCTCTCAAATTGTTTCCACTCATGCAATTCTTTTCAATCATCCAGAGTATTTCAGGGGTTGCTTTCCATCTCGATCATCCGGAGGTCATCTTTTCGGAATATCTCTTCGTTATAAGTTTTCAAATTCGTTCTCCAATTATTCTATATATGTGCCTCTTCATTCATCTCCATATTCTTCCGGTGCTTCACGCTTTAATCAGTTCGAGACCTCTTCATTCCGTGGTATCAAATTCCCTCAAGTATCTTCGTGCTTTTCTAACTCTTCCCGATGATTTATTCTCTTTTCGTCATTCGTTTCAATTCTTACGGTGGCTCGTTCAAGATTTCTTTTCTGTGGTTATCATATCAATTCATTCTTCTTTTCCAATCCTACCGGTGGTTCATGAAGACTTTCTCAAGTTTGGCGCTATATCCCCCCTTAATCCTTTCCAACGCGAATAAGTAGTATGCAAATCCATTGCTTCTCATCAATTTAATTGGTGGAGGATAAGCTTAACATAATTCTTATTCCGATTTCATCAAGTGGATCAATTCCTCCCGTCGAAGATTTTTCATGGTGAATAGTCTCTCAGTCCTGAGTTATTCTTTTCCTTCCGGAGTTCCAAGTTCTCCTTGGTCGTCTCGTCGGAACCTCCATCGGTATCATCGCAAGGCTTTAATCTTATCCCTTTCATCCCTCAATTCTATCTCATCATCCTTTTGTACCGGAGTTCTTCACGGTGGATCGTCATGATTTAATTCATTCCTCAAGTGTTCATCAAGATTCTTGCCGGAGGAGCTCAAGTATTCTTCTTTTTGCTTCACGAGGTGCAATTAATTCTCCGTATTCTTTTGAAGTGGAGTTTTGCATTTCTTCATTCTTCTCAGCTATTTAATCTTTTCCGCTTGTGGTCGGAGATCACCTCATAATTTTGAGATGTTATCTATAAGTCCACAACAAGCAATTCTTTTGTTGTTGAATTTCCAACAACTCCATTCAATGCTTCCTTCTATGGATGCTTTCTATTTCATTCGTGGTAGAAGTTGTCATCTTCTTCCCCGTTCTTCTCATTCCAATCTTTCAAGTATTCCGGAGGCATTGTGTTGTTCCTCTCATAAAGTATCATTCCATCTTCTCAAGTTCATGCTCTATTTCTTTCCATGTTCAGTCGGAGTGCTGCCTATATTCTTTCGTTCTTATTTCGTTTCTATCTTGTTCTAACCGGAGTGATTTCAGAGTCTATCTTATTCATTGAGCTGTCGATTCTCGTCATCTTTGTCATTTTCTTTTCTACCCAGTGCTCTCAACTTTGTTCATCCTCACTCTTTTGTTCTTATTTCACCTCATCCCTTTTTCCCTTCCGTCTCGGTCCTAAGATCTCGGGACGAGATCTCTTGCTAGTAGAGGAGAGTTGTAACGCCCCGAATCCGATGCGTCAGGTGTCTTCCAGTTTTTCACTGCCATTGCCATGTCATTTGCTTGCGTCTCGCACTTTGCCATGTCATCATCTGCATTGCATCATCATGTTTTTCAAAACTTGCATCCGTCGGGGTCTCCAAGAGTTCTCCGTTGTCCGTTCCGAGCCCTTTCACACTCGCATGCGCCCGTGGCACCTCCGAAATATTATTTTATTAGTGGCATAAAAAATGTTCTCGGAATGGGTTGAAACTTGGCGTGCGGTCTTATTATAGAGTAGGCAGATCGCCTGTCAAGTTTTGTCGCATTCGAAGCTTGTTTGATAGTCCAACCGTTAAACATACAGCCGCAATATAGCCGGTGTATCCGTCGGACGTTTTCGGTCTCCGAAAACCATTGTCGTGCTGCTATTCTCTTCTCTCCTCTCAGACCAACTCATCTACACAGCCCACTAGGCCCAACTACCTATCCCCTCCGCTCCGGACCGTCCGATGGCGATTGAACGGCTCCGAAACGGAGCAAAACCCCTAACCCTAGCCCCCTTTCTATATATAGACGCCTCCCCTGCCATTTTTGGCCTCCTACCTACCCCCTCCTCAATTCCCGCAGCCAGCCGCCACTCCCTCCTCGTTTTCAGCGCCGGTGCACTCCTCCACCGCCAAGTGCCGCCGCTCCGTTCGCCGCGCCGCCGACCTGCAGCCAACCAGGGGCAGCCACGTCGCCTCCACCGCGCCAGGCCCGCGAGGCCCATCCGCGGCCCGCCCCGGGCCCGATCCGGGCCAAGCCTCCGCCGCCGCCCGAGGGGTCCCGCTCCCTCGCTCCCGAACTGGATCGAGGGGAGGAGACCCTCGACCCCGAGCCACCTGCGCCGCCGGAGCACCTCGGCACCGACCCCGGCCATCCTCGCCGCGCCGGCGAGCCGCCGCCGACCCCAGGCCGAACCCTGTTGCCCTGCTCCTCCTTCCCCTTCGCCTTCTCCCTCTCCTTCATTTCCCCCGTCCTCATCTCTCTCTCTCTCCCGTGGCTGTGCAGAGAACTCCTTGGCGCCGCCCCAAGACGCCTTGTCGCCGGGAATGGATTCCCGATGCCCGGGTCCACCCATTCCCGGCCTTCCCGATGCCCACCGCAGTCCCACGCCCCCTCGCCACCGGCGTTGACTTCTGCCATGGCAGTTCTGTACGAGAGAAGGAGCCAACCCCGACCTGCCAGTTTTTTTCACGAGGTGAAAAAAACTGGCAGTCCCCGAGTTTCAAACTTCATGTGTGCATGTTTCACGCATCATAACTTCATGCTCGATGATCCGTTTTGTGCATACGATATGTCAAAATGTTCATTGAGAGATGCTCTACATTTCATTCCATTGTGCCATGCTTGTTTGAGTTTATCTTTATGCTCTAATAATCGTTGCAAAAGTGCTATATGATGTTAACTGCTGTCTGTTAACAGAACTTGCTGTTTTGTCATTCTCATTGCATTTTGTGTGTGCATCCTTTGGGCATGAGCTCTACATGTGTTTTCATCTATGCCATGCCATCTTTACAGGGGTGCTTTCTATGTATTTTTGTGATCTTTGTGGTGACTAGCACAAGCATGCAAAATAGTCTTCGTGATATTGCTGATTTCAGGGACTTGGATTTTACTGTCTTGTCCCTGCGGTTATTTTTATGCCATGTAAACATGATGCTATAGTGAGATCCATGCTTCTTTTGAGTTTCTTCAGTAAGGATGTTTTGGAATTATGGTTGTGGTCTATCCACCCATGCCCATTTTTGCATTTATAGAGTGCTCTAGCATGTCTTAATCTTGCTCTACTTTTGCTATAAAATGTTCCTGGCAGATTGTTTACATGTTAATCAATTTTGCCATGGTTATTGCTAGTGGTCCATGCACCCTATGAACTTGCTTTTGCCATGCTTAGCTTCATGATCATGTCTTCTTACTGTTGGTTATCTTTTCATGCCATGTAATTCTCTGTAGTGAGCTGTACAAGCTCACCAACATGCCTACTTATCGTTGTTCCTGCCATGTGCTGTTATTTTCACTGTCTGAATCTGCCATTTGTCATGTTTGCATGGGTTCTAACATCTTTTCTATTGATCTTTGGAATAAGTTGACTAAGGGAGCTTTCTTAATTGCTTATAGTACTAGCATGATATTCTCTATTTTGCCATGATAGCTGGCCGTAACATGCTGTTTGATAGTTCTAAACATTGCAACCTGATGTTATTTCTGTCATGTCCAGTGATTTTTCTGCTAAGTCTGTGAAACTGTTATCATTTGCAATCTTTCCATGTCCTTTGGAGAATGTTCTAGTGGTTTCTGGAGATAGCTCAGTGTTCATGTTTTGTAATGCTTTACCTGTACATCACGTCCATGTCAGTTGTTTTAATGTTGAGGTGCTGTAGCATGTTGTTTCGATCCTTGCAAGTTACCTAATTGCTGTTTTGGACAGCTGTCCCTTAAACTTGTATAGAGTGTATGTGTTGAACCGTTGCTCCGTTTTGAGTCTGATCTACATGAAACTTACTTAGTTTTGCATATAGTTTCATGTTACCTTGTTGCATCCATGTTTTGATTGTGTTTGCTTGATGTTTGAATGCATTTTGCATCAATGCCATGCTTAACTTGTTTTGCTCATATCTTCTAGGCCGTAGCTCCAAATTAAATGAACTTTTTATGTAACTTGACAAGAATTTTGTGTAGATCATCGTGGTGTATCTTAACTTGCTGTTTAGCAACTTGAACAAAAGGTTTATATGGGGACTTACCGGAATTGTTATATGTTTTTTCAGGCCTCATTTAAACTTGCTTTGATGTGTTGATCTTGTATGCATCCTCTCTTGTCATGAGTAGCTTCATGTAGCCTTGTCATGCATCATACTTGGTTGAGCATCATGCCTTGTTCATGTGTGGTGTGTTTACCATGTTGTGTGCTTCTTCTCGGTAGTTCCCGTGTCGTTGCGATCGTGAGGATTCGTTCGTCTATGTGGCTTCATCTTCTTCATGGACTCGTTCTTCTTCCTAACGGGATTTCAGGCAAGATGACCGTTACCTTGGCCCTCACTACTATCATTGCTATGCTAGCTGCTTCGTTCTATCGCTTTGCTGCGCTACCTATCACTTGCTCCTCAAGCCTCCCAAATTGCCATGAACCTCTAACCTTTGTCACCCTTCCTAGCAAACCGTTGTTTGGCTATGTTACCGCTTTGCTCAGCCCCTCTTATAGCTTTGCTAGTTGCAGGTGAAAATGAAGATTGCTCCATGTTGGATTATGGTTATGTTGGGATATCACAATATCTCTTATTTAATTAATGCATCTATATACTTGGTAAAGGGTGGAAGGCTCGGCCTTATGCCTGGTGTTTTGTTCCACTCTTGTCGCCCTAGTTTCCGTCATACTGGTATTATGTTCCTTGATTTTGCGTCCCTTATGCGGTTGGGTGATTGATGGACCCCCTTGACAGTTCGCTTTGAATAAAACTCTTCCAGCAAGGCCCAACCTTGGTTTTACATTTGCCTCACCTAGCCTTTTTCCCTTGGGAGTCGCGCTCCCGAGGGTCATCTTTATTTTAACCCCCCCCCCCCGGGCCAGTGCTTCTCTAAGTGCTGGTCCGAACTGAGTAGACTGCGGGGCCCCCTCATGGAAACTCGAGGTCTGGTTTTACTCATAGGATGTCTCATCCGGTGTTGCCCTGAGAACGAGATATGTGCCGCTCCTATCGGGATTGTCGGCACATCGGGCGGCTTTGCTGGTCTTGTTTTACCATTGTCGAAATGTCTTGTAACCGGGATTCCGAGGCTGATCGGGTCTTCCCGGGAGAAGGAATATCCTTCGTTGACCATGAGAGCTTATAATGGGCTAAGTTGGGACACCCCTGCAGGGTATAAACTTTCGAGAGCCGTGCCCGCGATTATGTGGCAGATGGGAATTTCTTAATATCCGGTTGTAGAGAACTTGACACTTGACCTTAAGTAAAATGCATCAACCGCGTGTGTAGCCGTGATGGTCTCTTCTCGGCGGAGTCCGGGAAGTGAACACGGTTTCTGGGTTATGTTTGACGTAAGTAGGAGTTCAGGATCACTTCTTGATCATTGCTAGTTTCACGACCGTTCCTTTGCTTCTCTTCTCGCTCTTATTTGCGTAAGTTAGCCACCATACTTGCTTAGTCGCTGCTGCAACCTCACCACTTTACCCCTTCCTTACCCATTAAGCTTTGCTAGTCTTGATACCCAAGGTAATGGGATTGCTGAGTCCTCGTGGCTCACAGTTTACTACAACACCAGTTGCAGGTACAGGTTTTGCGATGATCATGACGCGAGAGCGATGTTTACTTGTTCTGGAGGTCTTCTTCTGCTTCTTCTTCGATCAGGGGATAGGTTCCAGATCGGCAGCCTGGGCTAGCAGGGTGGATGTCGTTTGAGCTTCTGTTTGTGTTTCATCCGTAGTAGGATGTTGATCTTATGTATGATGTATTGATGTATTCTTGTGGCATTGTATGCCTCTTGTATGTATCCCCATCTATTATGTAATGCTGATGTAATGATATCCACCTTGCAAAAGCGTTTTCAAGATGCGCTTCTATCCTTGGTGGGACCTTCGAGTTCCTTTAGGATAGGGTCGCATCTTGGGAGTGACACCTAGAGTTTCATCTCGAAACCCTCTTTCTATTTAACCAACTTAAACAAGTTTTTGCTACTGTAAAAATTGACTTTAGTCCAGATTAGTAAACGAAGCTTGTTTCTTTTGCAGTTTGAGTTTCGTTGCTTCGTTTGATTTGATTCTTTTTGCAAACCGGAGTTCTTAAGTTGAACGTTCTGGTTAGATCTCTTATTTGAGTTTTACCCGTGCGTTGTTGCTTGATTGCTTATTGTATGCTTGTTTGTTTGCAATAGAGTACCCGGAGTGCGAAGCGTGCTACTACGAGTCTCTAGGTTTCACGGATCATCAGCAAGGCAAGTAACACTTTGATCATACCTCTTTACTACCCAGTTTTATTTCATTAGATCAATCCACAAACAATTGCATGGTTAGGATCTAATTTAAATTGTGGGTTTGGGAAGTAGATGAGGTAGTACCTATTCACCTGTTTATAATCAAACCTATGGGAGTTACTTCTACGTTGCTTATATTGCCATGCTATGCTCATAGACGCGGTCTGGGTTTGAGAGTATTCATGATAGATGTGAGTATTGTTAAGTAATGGTTAACTTAAGGTGGCAACATTAATACACATCTGGGTGGATTGAGGCACCTAGGGAACACACTGATTGCCTGTATTTTCGGAAATCCCGGGGTACCGTGTGATTCTCCTATGGACTGCCACCCAGGCTCAAAGGGATCATGAGATTATTCATGCTAGAAACTTCCGTGTGCAGCCAAAAGACATTATGGGCTCTAGCATAGTTGAGTATGTTGTGTGACCTCTTTTAGTGGTAGGATAGAAGATGTAGGGGATGTAGGTGGTACTGTCTACCCAGAGTAAAGAGTTAACGCTTCTGAAAGACTGTGTCTCGGTCATCCGTTCCTCAAACACCATGTAGTGCGAGAAATCCAACGGAGGAGATCGAGTCTTGTGGGGAAAAGTGCGCAAATCTCTGCAGAGTGTACACACTAATCATGATTAGCCGTGTCCCCGGTTATGGACATCTTGAGTATCTGGTTCTTGGATTATCATGTGGATCTCATCACTCTTAATTATAAAATTTGATTGGGTTATTAATTACTTTTAATTGGGATTGCGATGGGGTTTACCATTCTCAATGTTTAACAACCACCATGATAGTTAAATAAAATTTATTCCTTTGTTGTAGGGAAATATTGGCTTTTCGCAAACCATATTAACCATACAGCCTCCATCAGCCATATATGCATGTAGTGATAGCCTTATTCTGTTTATTACTCTTTGGTGTTATATTGCCAGCATATTCCATGTGCTGACCCGTTTTCGGGCTGCAACGTATCATGTTGCAGACTTTTCAGATGCGAGTAAGGTGCCTTAGGTCGTGGTCTTTCACTCAGTGATGCCGTTGGAGTTGATGGACTCACTTTATCTTCCAAGCCTTCCGCTGTTATCTTATTTAGATGGCCTTGAGCCATATTATTTGTAATATGTTCTCTTTTGAGACATTCGATGTAATAAGTGTGTGATTGCTACTCTGTTATAAATCCTTCAAGTACTGTGCGTGTCAGCATTACCGATCCAGGGATGACACTGATGCACAGAGATCAGACTGTTTGAGGTCTGGTCGCTACATGTCAAGTACAAATCCAATACATTTACTATAATGTATTTGTTTGTTTCAAGCTCAACTTAAGTCAGTCATACTTCCAATATAATTATTGTAATTCATTTATTGGATTTTAGTTCAAACTAAAGTCAAATATGGATCCAATTGATTACTAAGGTTCATTACTCGATTGATTCAATTAAAGTCAAGTACACATCCAAATTTGTTTGGAAAGGAGGATGTACCCCGGCCTCTGCATCTGGGCGATGCCTGCAGCAATTTTATTAATTATTCACAAAGCCCTTACAAGGTAATACATCAGTAAGTCTGAAGCCACCATCTTGGCAACACCAGTCGCTACTCCTATCTCCGTGATGAAGGGGTACCGAATGTCCGAGCCTAATACCAAACAGACATCGCACCAACACCTAACATCTAATGTTGGGTGCCCCATCCAAGCCACAATACTTGAACCGGATTATACACCGGTCCAGCGCATGCTGCAAGGGCTCTCACCTCCTTCCATCCTCATATCAGATACTGACGCATTGTAACATCCCAAAATTGTAAATTTTGGAATGTTATATTAATTTAATAAGTATGATTGTTTGTTTGATTGTTGGGTAAATGATTGAGTGGAATTTGAAACTTTTTGAAAGTTGAATGAAAGGGAATGAAATGACTTTCCCAAACTTTCATCCTTGCATTTTGATCTCAATGAATTCAAATTCAATTCAAACACAAAACCCTAGAGTGAAGATGACACGACTTCTTCCATTTGAAATGAAAAGGGTTTTTGAAAAGATTTGAATTCCATATGAAAATATTTCAAAATTCAGAAACTTTATGCATCTCGATGATCCTCGTGAGAGAAGATAAAATGACTTCTTAAAAGATGAGTTGGAAGTTTAAAACAAACAATTTGAAAATACCCCTTTCAAGTTATTTCAAACCCACCTTCATTGTGAAGTTATTGAATTTTCAAATTTCAAAACCCCTTGAAATATTCAAAAGAGAGAAGTAATATCACACGTCAAATATTCAGGGCCATTTGAAAGGTATTGGGTCAAGTAAAAACAGAAAGAAATCCCAAATGATTTGAAATTCAAATTCAAACTCATTTGAGGGTTTTATTCAAATTATTCTTCTCCAAAAATAAAATATATGGAAATTAGGGTAAAATGATTCCCTTCAACACAATAATGGAAAAAATAAATTTGAAATCATTTTGATATATTAAAAATATTTTATTTGAATTTCGAATGCAATAGTAGCATTGTTTGATTCATTTGAATTTTTGTGGATTTTATTTGTATTTGCAAATATGTTCACGTTTTAGAAAATAGTTTTCTGAATTTTTTAATATAATATGCCTATATATCATTTTTATTACTTTCTGTTTCTCTTTTTATTTTATTGTCTGCAAAAAAAGAGAGAAACCCTAGCTAACATAACCTACGCGCCAGGCTGGCCCAGCAGCTCGCCCCGCGCCTGAACCGCTACCACTCGGTCGCCCGTCCCCCTCACTCACCTCCCCGTGCCACTGACTGGTGGCTCTTGCCTCATCTTCTTCCCCTTGCCCACGCAATGCCGCAATAGTGCTCGTGCCGCAGCCGGAATCCCGATCTTCTCGGGTTCGCACACCCCCTCGCCCCCTACTCCAAGCACCCCTCCCCCTATATATACCCCTCCCCCTCGCCCCGCCCCCCTCCTTTTCCCTCACAGAGAACCCCCGCCACCTCCTTGATTGCTCGCCAAAGCCGAGCTCCGTCGCCACGACATTGGAGCCCTACCTCACCACACCGAACACCTCACCTCTCCCCGAGTCAACCACCCGCCCCTTCAAGCTCTCCCGGCCTCCCCGCAATCTCGCCCAAGCCCAAACCCCACTCGAGCACCATCCCCGCTCACCATCAAGCACCACCACCGCCGTCGAGCTCAGCCCGCTCGAGTCTGACGACCCCGAGCCTCGCCGTCGTTACCATTGGCTTCTTCGTTGTCCTCCTCACCCCCTGGACATCTTCCCCGAGCTCAAATACCACCGGTGCCGTCGCCTCCTTGAGCTGGAAGCCTTCGCTACCGGCGGACATCGCCGGAGCTACGTCGCCACCAACTGTAAACGCCGGAACCGGAATACCCCTCATCTGTTAGATCTTTAATATAAGGCCTAGATTAGATCGCGGGTCATTACATTTTTGTTGTTATTCTATTAGATCGGTCAGTTTATTTAACCGGTTTACTTGACACGACCCGGCGGTTTATTAAAACCCGCCAGTCTATTTTTTTTATTAATCCACAGCTGCCGAGTTTGTTAAGTTTAGGCGTCTGCTACCTTGCCCCACGCAGCGCACAGCCCCGGCAAACAACAAATCGCCACGTGGTCACTGGCCGATCCGTAGGCTTTTTTTTCAATTTTGTTTATTTTAAGCGATAGTTTCAATCTTAGCTTGCTTGTATCTTTTAGCCTACTTAATGTTTTTTAGTGATTCCAATTGCACTGTGCCAAACATTTTATGAAGTTTCTATTAGTGACTTGAAATTTTAAATTTGGGTAGTTTAAATTTGAATTATTTTGAATATGCTTCAAACACTGTTTTGGCCCTAGTTTGAGTTCTAGAATATATTTTTGATTGATTCCTTTGCTCCTGGTCACTAGGACCTTTGCATATCCAGTAGTGTTGAGTATTTTACTTTTAGGTTAATTTAATTTAGGGTTTTGCTAAACAGGGCCTGTGTTGACTCTGTTTTTGTTTTAACTTTATTTCTTTTGTTTTTATTTCTTTTTGTCACTTTTGACAAATTTAGTTTTGTTTCTGTTAGTCAACAAAAGAATTTTTTTTAAATTTTTTTTTCTTTAGTTTTGTAAGAAAACTTGATGAGGTCATAAATAGACACCGGTACGCGTCGGTGCTATACAAACGGTTTTTAACCCCTTTCCGCGACGGCATTTGGGACCGTCTCCAAGTGAGTGTGTGCGATAGGGTGTCATTCCCACACGACCCGGAAACCGTCGGGGATATGGAGCAGTGATGCAGAGGCCTTCCAAAATGTAATCGTGTGCGATGCAGCACACACTAAATTATTTCGCACGTGTGGTATCGGTGATTAAGCGTTTCTAATGACGAAGTGAAACCATACGGTTTGTCGTAATGAACCGTTTGGGAAACAGTATGTAAGCCACACGGGCCAACATATGAACTATGTGCGATTTGTGCCCCATCGTACACGAGTTTTCTGCGTAACCCGTCTGCCATGCTAGACTCCATCGCACATGTTTGCCAACAATTACTGTCTATGATAATGTTCTATCACAAACGGTTCAGTAGCCCCTTCGCACACATACAAGTGATGTAGACCGTTTATGATTTGTTGGGTATCACCGACGGTTGCCGCAAGAGTGACGTGTGCTTTTCGTTTGGGATCCCACGCGTTTCCTGAAAAAATTACTACTGGGATTGTATTTTACATTGGGCACGGTTTACTCCCAGTTCTCGTGTGCGATAACGCGATATCACAAACGGTTCCAAAGACCCTATGCACATGTAGTAGCGATGCAAATCATTTGCGATCTGCTGTGTATCACCGACGGTTCCGCTACGATTGACGTATGCTTTTCGATGTGGATCGCACACACTCATTTAGTTGAACCGTGTGTGGAGCAATTGCCAGGTTAAAATAAAAATATCCCATTTTGAATCGGCATGCAAAAAGCAAATTCGCCAAAATATTCAATTGAACAAATAAAAAATATCACATTTTGAATCGGCACGCAAAAAGCAAATACGCCACAATATTCAATTGAAAGAATAAACAAAAATATCCAATTTTGAATCGGTACGCAAAAAGCAAATTTGACATAATATTCAATTGAACAAATAGTGTCCACGGGAAGAACATTCATGAGATTTCGCAACAATTGCAATTGAACATATGGTAGCTAAATTCCAATTATTTGTCCACACATATATGCATTACATAATTAATCATAGTGGATGAAATACGAAGACCTCATTAGATGGAAAACAATGGATCCATGCATTATATGTTTAGCGGCTAACTCTTACTTAATGTTACAGGAGAACGCATGCTGAAATCTTCATTATCACCAGTGGGATTGATGTAGTGATCCAGGAAGAAGTCGCTGATAAATCTCCAAACCATCAGCAATTCACTAGCCGGGAGCGGTTCAGGGGTCCTCGGTTTTAAGATGAGTTGCAGTATTTTGAAGATCAGAATGTGCCATATGAGTGGAGTAGAAGATATTAATTAAGATAGACTTACTGGTACTAATTCGCGAGGATCGTCACAACTATCAGCAGATGGAGATCATGTGTGTGCAAACATAGTATCCACAAAGATTGGTCCCTGCTTCTTGCTGAGGACACTGATTTTTTTTGCATAATTAGTCATGTATTTGTCCTGTTAGGAACAACCTAACTGGTGTTAGATGTATTATTTTTTCTTTGGACAAAATAGAAAGAGGTTTATTTAGAAGCATTATGATTAATTGCAGACTGTTGGAGTAACACTCCGAAAATAACGGATTTCGGTGTGTTACTGGAGAAATGATCTCGTGCTGCAGAGGTAGTCCCCTCTTGAACAGGTTCCCTGGTTTAGTTTTCCACAATGCGAGCGCACTTCAAATGATGAAGAATTTTGACAACATCAATTATTGAACCAGATATGAATGCAAATTAATTTCAACATCATAGAATTCAATACCTATCCATGAATTGCTGAAGATGCATCAGATCCTGAGCGTTTGTTGACTCTCTGAGAGAATCGATGTAGTAAATCGTGTTCTTGTTTGGAACAATGAATACCAATATCCAATGATCGCTACATATTAATAAAGCCATGAACTTACGAATTATGTCGAAATGTGAAAGACAATCAGTGTGTGCATGGTTGTTTACTTGACTTCCCGTTCATGATATGGCCAGAGAAATGATTCTGCATGGGACGTGTTTTCGAAGAGACGGACGACCGTGTTAATGGCCCAGTCCCGTAGGTCCTTACCATGTATTGTTGTGCCATTTGCTAATTCAAGATCTATAAAATATACACCCTCCCTTTTTCTTCTCTGCGCGTTCAATCCCCTGAGAGGAATAAAATGCAGTTACCCCTTTATCATTTACAGCCTTGTATGGAGAAGTTGATCAGAGTTTTTTAAGTACTTACAAAATCAGGCATCTAACAAGAGTGGCATCGAGCACGTTGAAGTTGAAGAAGATATGTAAGTCCTCGAAACTCACATTGATGGAACCAGCATCGTGTCGGAAATGATCCATATTGTAGTGGACTAGCAAAGCATGATGACCTGCTGACATTTGATCCATGCAATATTCATGTAACTCGCGGCAACTGGAGCTACACTCATCGAAGTATTCGCCAACAAGAAATGGCTGGCCATGGACGTAATTGTGTGCTTCAAGTACGTCTGCTTTACTTTTAGCAAGCAACAAACGTACTTATTCATCATCCATGGCGTCAGAAATAATATTACTCCCTGATTCGAACAAGCTGTTGTTAATTTGGTTCTGGGCGATGAGTGCTTTAAGTAAGAGGCAATCGTTCTCTTTCCTCTTCACTCTCCCACTGCGCTTCCTCGTGGTCGTGGGTGTAGCCTTTTTGGCCACTTCCTTATTGGTACTTGAAGCATTTCTGGCAGAACGTCTGATTGCCTGCAAGGTAGACTGCCGAGAAGACGGTGAAGCTTGGACGGACTGCTTAGCAGACGGTTTATCTATGCTGGACTGCTGAGTTGGCGGTGCTGCTATGACGGACTGCTGGGCTGTAGGAGCAGAGGCATCGGACTGCTGACCATGCGTTGAAGCTATGTCGGGTTTCTGCGCAGGTGGTGCCAACTTGTCGGTGTGCTGAGGAGGTCGTGCCAACGTGTTGGTTTGCTGAACAGGAACTGCTAACGCAATGGTATGCTGATCACGCGACTGCGGACCGACGGACTGATGAGCAGTCGGTTCTGGACCTATAGACTGCTTAGCTGGCGGTTTCGAAGCATCAGACTGCCTAGCATTCTGTTCCACCCGGTTGGTCTGCTGAACATGTGCTACAGCTGGATCTCCCCCCGCTGCTTCAGAGGCCGGCATCTGAACCGGTGGTGCGTCTTCAGCAGTTGTAGGCCTTGCCACTGGCTGCTTTGGGGCGGAGGATGACATGGCCTGTACGCCACAAAGTCGGGCCGGCTGATCACAGGTTGATGCATCAGCCCGTGAGAGCTGCTGTGGCAAGGAGAGCATCACCGATTGAGGGGAAACAGTGGTTGCTCTTGGCGGGGCTTCAGGGATCTCATCGATGAACTCTGTTTCCTTTCGTGGCCACTGGATGTGATGTAACAGTGTTTCTCCCAAGGTCCTTTGCTCATCGAAGTCTCCTAGGACATTCTTTAGGGCAAATTCATTGAATCCAGTCTTTACTTCAGTCACGTAGCACTTCACACAACACGGCTTCAATGGCACATTGTCCAAGAAGAGGCCATCTTCCAAGAAGGGTGGGCAAACCCAGGCTGTTGCACATTTTAATGTACCTTCATAGTGTGTAAGCACGCCCTTCAGTCTGCCTTCCATTCCAGAAAGATCAGATATAGCATCTTCACGAGCAGCTATAGTCTCAGTGTCATTGGGGTCAGCTGATGCACAACTACTCTTGTGCAGTGTTGTCGCGCAATAAGCAGCATCCTCCATGCCCGCCTCCCCTCCCATCTGCTGGCTATCTGTCAGTGTTAGAGTCTTCTGCATCATCATTAACTCCTCAACATCCTTTCGAACAGCCAGGTAAATCTCCTTCCTCAACCTTTCATACAATGCATTCTGCTTCATTTCACTCCTCGCTTTTTTCATGTTGAGCCTCTCTTCTTTGCTGAGTGTGAAAGCACTCTTGTGCGGGACATTAACACCTATACCCCTTGCACGGCCAGGCGGCTCTTTTGTTTCCAGAGCAATGGGCACAATGTCACATGGCCCTGAGTTCCTGTAGAACCTTCCAGGGATCTTGGAAGCCTCTAACATCACTTCATACAGTTTGGTGTCACGTGCGTTTTCAAAGTAATAAGTTCCGTCATCACGCCTCTTTGCACGTGCCCGCAAGTAGTCTCTGGTGCGTTTGCCCGTGATTTCACAAAAGGCCGGATTCCCACCCGCTGCTACTACTTCTTTGTCCTCCTGTTCTATATCAGTTTCATGCCGTAGTATCCTGCCACACCCATACGGTAGGGGTGTATGTTCTTCTTCTGAAGTTCTGGTTGCTTGAAACTCTTCTCAGCAAACTCTTTAGTTGCCTTGACCCTTTTGAATTTTGCCCAGTCTGCCTTTGTAATTTGGGGGTATGCGGGGATTGGGTCCTTGCCTTCACTCAAGTACTTCTTGTACAACACGTGCTTTCAGTTTCTCCAAGCATCCCTAGCCTTCTTCAGTGCAGCGTGTTCCACCTGCATTCTCCACTCCTCTGGAACGTTGAAGTGATCCATGATCTCCCGAACTATCCTTCGCCGTGTTTTTGTGTCAGCCTTCCGAAACCCCGGCAGATAAATGTTGAGCCTTGCCCTGCCAACAAATCCACACACACTCCTGAACCTCATGCGTGCTTTATCTGGTTTAGTTGGAGCCTAAGACTTTAAATCAATCTCGGTTACTTCATATACACCTTTAGGCTGGGGTGTGGGCTTCCTTGGAGCGTTCCTCCGTGTCCTGACCGGAAGGGTAATTGCTACAGCTCTATCCCGTTCAAGAGTACTTGATCCATCACAATCTGCTGAAGACCTAGGGTTGTCCGAATCAGATGAAGATACATGGCCTGAAGCATGAGTGTTGTCGCTGCTACTCGGCATCTACAGAGAACACATGTGAAACTCAGGAAAGGAGGATAAGCATAAAACTAACAACTTGGTATCAAGCTTTCTAAACATGCCATGCAATAATTTAGAAAATGTACGGCTAATTTGTTAAGTTTGTGTGACTCGGGCGCCCGCGATCTATAAATAGGCAGTAACTTATTGGAACAAATACAAGTTATATGTAGTAAGGAAGGTAGATAATGAAGATATATACGCTCTCCATTATTTTATAGCCAATTTGGGAACATACGGAACGAAATTGGAAGAGGGATTGCGAGGAAATATGCCTCACCGCGATGGAGAGTAGTAACTAACAGGCTTCTTAATGCAAACCCGACCGGACCACAGGAGAGGCGAGGGTTACTGCATCGATATGCTGGAGGGTGGCTGGCGAGCAAATGAAGACGGCGAGGCGCGGGCTGCCGCGTGTTGGGAACGGCAGTGGAGGTAGGCTTGACGCGGAAGAGCGGGCACACGGCCGTGGTGAGCACGGCGGCGCCGTAGAGGGTTCTGCTGTGGATCTGGGGGAGGGGGGCTAGCGAAGGAGATTGGGTAGACTAGTTGAGTGAAACGCGGACAGACGGTGGGGGGTGTTGGGGACTCCGGGTGTTGGCAGCCTAGGTGAAAAGGGTGAAATATATCCCCGGTAGCCGCGTGCGCGGAAAGGCCTATGCAAACGGTTGCCTCTAAGCGCTCGTGTGCACAAACATAATAATTTCGGTTGAAATGAGGACATACTAATTTTGAAATGAAGACGTGAGTTCATCGTTTCGCCTCTAAATTTTTCCCACGTAAACCAATCACAATTTTACCACGGGTTTGATTTGCTGGCGCATTTCAGGTCTCGTGTGCTATATGTAAGACATTTTTTGGCATTTACCGTGCATATTGGCATATAAATCAATTCCTAGCCAGACTGCATTTCCTGTCGAAAGGGGTGAGGATTGTCGTTCGATCTGGGAGCATCCAATGGTGCAGACGTACGATCCGTGGGGTTTGGGTTCTGGCCAATCAGAACGCACGACTCAGATCACGCGTGCAACAAAGCGGGGGGCATCGGCCACGGTTTGGTAGGCACACGGCTTTCGTGTGTGAACCATGTGCTATTTGAAAACATTTTTTTGGGAGCGGCTATTTGAAAACATTTACATGTGTTGTCGAAAGGGATGAGGATCGCCGTTCGGTCAAGGAGAATCCAACGGTGCAGACGTACGATCCGTGGGGTTTGGGTTCTGGCCAATCAGAACGCACGACTCAGATCGCGCGCGTGGCAGAGGGGGGGTGCATCGGCCACGGTTTAGTGGACACACGGCTTTCGTGAGTGAAACGTGTGCTCTTTGAAAACATTTACATCACCTAACATCATATTTTTGTTCGAATGAAAACATGAGTTCATCGTTTCGCCTCCAATTTTTTTCCACGGTAAGAAATCACGAGTATAGTGGAGAGTGTGATATACTAGTATCATTAATATACAGTATATATGATACTAGTGTATGATACTACCTTTAATTAATTATAGCGCATAGTATAATACATAGAGTATAGTATCATATATAGATCGTATTTATTGCCATGCATGACTCAAATTAGCATCGCATTTAACATGATACGGTATCTACCTATATGTTACTCTAACCCTCTTTATATATATTTAATTCTTTGCCACATCAACATACTTGCTATTTCCGAGTGCATGACATCGTCGGCTATGATACCACCTCTATGGCCAGCCTTATATAGTGGGGAGTATCATATATTATATATATATAGTATCATGCATATGATACTAGTGTATGATACTACGTACGTACCTTCATAGTGCATATATAGTATCATAGAGTAGTATATATCATAGATGGCCGTATTTATGGCCATGCATGACACAAAGTAGTATAGCATTTATTATATATATATATGTTATGGTATCTACCTATGTTACTGCTTCTTTGCCACATCATCATATTTTCTAGTCCCGAGTGCATGATACCGGCTATGATACCCCCACTATGTCCACCCTAGTAAGGTTGGTCGTAATATGGGAGTATCAAGCGGTATGATGCATGCCAATTAGAGTTTTTGGATGATGTGGCACATAGTTAAATGAGGAAAGAGAGGGTGTGGTATCATATCATGATACCGTATCATATTAAACGTTGCACTACTTTGTGTCATGCATGGCAATTAATAAGGCAACCTAAGATACTAACTTATGATACTATGCATGCGCGCATTACAGAGGTATTGCCGATCATATACTAGTGTCATGCATATATATACTCCCTCCTTTCCGGTTTATAGGCTTATCTCAAAATTTTAGTTTTTCCATTTGATAAGCCTCAATTTGGTTGTTCCCCATCACATGTTCACATTCCAAGGTGCATTAAATCATTGCATGCATGCAAGTATTTATTAAGAGAAAGTTGACCAATGCATGTACTTTATGCATGCATGTGTTGCAATTAATACATTGGAAAACATAATTTTTTGAGGAAACAAAAGTATTAATTGGGTGTTTTTTCAAACTACAAAAAGTATTCCACCACTCACCATCTACCTTGGTTGGTGAGATTTTTGAATTGAGCCCTATAAGGCTGGTTGTAATGGGGAGTATCATATACTAGTATCATAAATATGATATATACTAGTGTATGATACTACTTCCGTAATGCATAGTATCATAAGTTAGTATCTTAGGTTGCCTTATTAATTGTCATGCATCACACAAAGTAGTACAACATTTAATATGACACGGTATCATGATATGATACCACATCCTCTCTTTCCTCCTTTAATTGTGTGCCACATCATCCAGAAAGTCTAGTTGGCATGCATGATACCGCTTATGATACTACCATTACAACCAGCCTAAACCGGAAAGGAGGGAGTAATACTAGCTAGTCTATAATATACTAGCTACCTCACTAAGAGCATGGTTAATAATATAGCCAAGGGTCGGCTATAAGAAGTTGCCATGTCATATACAGCCAACCTCTTAGCGGGCATGTACAATAATAAGTTTTAAATACGTACTAGTTTATCAGTAGTTGGCCCACCTTACATCCTCACAAAGTGTCATGGGTCTCGTGTTGCAGCGGGTTGTACTAACCAAGAGCCCGCTTCTCTTCTCTCTCCTCTTCTCTTTCCTCCAACTAAAGCACATATATATTATGATATTCCTTATAGCCTTCTTAGACTACCCACAGTGGGAGTAACATAGGTAGTAACATCACACATATCTAGATAAAATAGATGATGTGGCAAGCAATAAATGAAGAAAGAGAGGAAAGTGGTAACATAGCTAGTTACTAGTAGTATGAGTAACATCACACATCTCAAGGCAAGATGAGTCTATAGCCTAATAAATGAAGTGTTGCATGTTACTACACATATGTTACTCCGCACTATAGAGGTAGTAACATAGACTAGTAAGATTCTATGTTACTACCCATTGTGGCTAGTCTTATGTCACTCTATTGTACTTGCTCTAATGCATAGTATCATAGAGGAGCTAGTATCATATGTGGTACTTTATTTATATTGTCATGCATGACACATGGTAGCATAGCATTTTTTATGATATGATTTCATGATATGATACTTAACCCTCTCTTTCTTCATTTAATTAATTCTATGACAGCTCATCAAAATTGCCTAGTTGGCATGCATCATACTAGCTATGATAACCCCTTACTCTCAGCCTAGCAAAGAAGGTGTACAGATCATTTGTGCATCGCTTTGTGAGTTTCCATCCATTTGTTTGAGAAGCGGGGAGAAGTTTCAAACATTTCGGCCGCGAGGTGCGGCCACTGGCGTAGGCCTAGTTGGTATTTTAATTACAAGAAATTCAGATGGAGTTCGGACATCATCAAAATCATAGTGCGTGCTCTCACGACCCCGTGGAAAAAAATTGGTAAAGTTTGGCACAAGTTTTGATGACCGCTCCTTCCAAACCGGAGCATCTCACATGAAGGATCATGGTTTTCCAAAAGGAGACATGTCAATTCTAACTCATGTGGCTGGTGACTTCATCGTTTGGCCTCATAAAAATTTCCACGGTACGCAATCACCATATACCACGGGTTCGATTTTCTAGCGCATTTCAGGTATCGTTAGCTATATTTAAGACATTTTTTGAGATTAACGTGCATTTTGTGCATAAAAATAAAATTACAACCGGAACCGCATGTGCTGTCGAAAGGGTTGAGGATCGTCGTTCGATCTGGGAGCATCCAACGGTGCAGACGTACGATCCGTGGGGTTTGGGTTCTGGCCAATCAGAAAGCACGACTCAGATCGTGGGCGGGTTGGCGGGGTTTGGCCGGCACACAGCTTTCATCAATTAACCGTGTGCTATTCGCAAACCAGATTGCATATTTTTGTTCACACATACTGTAGTGAGATCAATTGAGTGTGCTACCTCTATGATATAATAATAATAATAATAATAACAACAAAAAACAATTCATATTCATTGCCTGAGCTGATAGCATATCAAGGTCAACATATTAACGGTTCTTACATCAACAGAAAATCGGGCATAACTCACAAATTCAGTACACGTGACAGTTCTAAATTGAACGAATTAAGTTGCGGGGTAGGCATAAAGACTAGTCTTACGGCTTAATTCCCATGTACATGGGGGAACTGGGATCATTAAGTTGACCCCAAATGAACTTGGGGTTTTTGATGATTTTACGCTGCTCTGTTACACGGGTGCGTGATCCCTTGGCTGGCAACTCATCATATTCATCGTACTCGTCCTCATCGGCAACATCGTCGAGACCCAGTACCCTTCTCTTCCCATGCATCGCTAAATTGAAGTTCTTATGCAAGGGGTCTTCCACAAAGAAAATCTGGGTAGCATCGCTGGCAAGAATGAATGGGTCCGCGTGATATGCCATCGTTGTCCTGTTAACACACGTCTTCCTGTACTCATCAATACCTGACCAAGAGGGATCCATGCGCACCTGAATAATGCCACCTTAACTTTCACATAGTCAAGCTCCCAAATATCTTTGATGGTTCCATAGTATACCCTTTTATCAGCTTCATTTACAGTCATGCATTCTATTCGAACAGAGTTGTTCTGATACAAGGTCTTCTGATCACGTTCCTCGGTGTAGAACGTGTATCCATTTATGTCATATTCTTGGTACGTTAACACCGTAGGTGATGGCTTTTGTGCCAACCACGTAGCAGTGTCATCGATGGATCCTTGTGTCAAACGATTCTTCAGCCATTCGGCGTAGTTCTTAGTGTGCTCCTTCATCCCCACATCTGATGAAGGCACCATTGGTAAGAAGCTTTGGCCTATCTCCGCCAAGTGTTCTTCAGCATAAGTGATGAGAACTGGGCTATTAAGCAGTACCGTCAAATGGGCTTTCTCTGCCAATTCTCCGGGTGAAGCAATTTTCGTGCCAACAAGGACCGGCTTACCTTTCAGCCTTCCCTCGTGGCGAGAGAGGAGCAAACCTATAGGTCTTTGTTTCATGTATTCAGTGCAAAACTCAACCACCTCCTCTGCGGTATAACCTTGTAGGATGCTTGCCTCTGGATGGTTTTGATTCCGACAAAAGCGTTTCAGTATTCCCATGAACCGCTCGAAGGGATACATGTTGCGAAGAAACACAGGACAACAATACTTTATCTCGTCGACAAGGTGCACAGTGAGATGGACCATGAAATCATAGAATGACGGTGGGAAAAACATCTCTAGGTTGGACGATATTCTTGCAATATCATCTTGCATATGATCCAACTCTTCAGGATTTACAACTTTCTGCCATAGTTGGTTGAAGAAATCACAGAGGTCAATGAGTGTGTTTCTTATATCTTTGTCCATCAGACTCTTGATGGCCACCGGGAGGATTGGTGTCAACATTACGTGGCAATCATGTGACTTCATGTGTCCCAACTTCATTTTACCTGAGCTCACATCCACAAGACTTCTGATTTTTGCGCACTAGGAAGAGGGTGTCTTAACTGACAACAAATAGGTGAAGAACTGTGTTGCTTCTTTTGTACTGAAATTGTAACTCTGGCGAGCTTTGATGAATTTGTCATCATCTTCTGCTTCACTCTTGCGTTATGATTGATCAGCAAGCATATCGAGCCGTGAACCGTCACCATCCTTTATTTTACCTTTAATCTTGAGTAGAGTACCAAGGATGCTTTCACATACGTTCTTCTCTACGTGCATGACATCGCTGCAGTGACGTACACGTAGAATCTCCCAGTAAGGTAATTTCCAGAACACCAATTTCTTCTTAAACACTTGATCCTTGGGTGTTTGTTCACCGTCAAAGGGTGGTTCTTGCCAAGCACAACATTAATTTTTTTGCCATGTTGTGGACCACCCCCCCGTCATAGGGTCTTAGGCCCGCACCTGCCTCTGTCGTACCATCAAATTCAGCTTTCATCTTTCGGTATGGGTGATTTTTCCGTAAGAACCTACGATGAAACAAATACATTGCTTTGCGCGAGTTGGGAAGTATTCTGCTAGCTGTCCTATCTATGCATGTGACACACCCTACATCTCCCTTTGTTTTCTGCCCCGATGTGTTGCCTAATGCCGGCATATCTTGAATGGTGTGCACCAGCATCGCATGTAGATCGAAAATCTCCTTTCTGTAAGCATCATAACATTTTACAGCAGGCGCATTCTATCCACACTGTCAGCAGTTCTTCTACCAGTAGCTGAAAGTAAATGTCGATGTCATTTCCAGGTTGCTTCGGGCCTTGGATAATCATTGACATCACAATGTATTTTTTCTTCATACACAACCAAGGAGCTAGGTTATATATGCACAGAAGCACCGGCCATGTGTTGTGGTTAGTGCTCATATCGCCAAAAGGATTCATCCCGTCAGTACACTCCCAGAGCCTTATACTTCTAGGATCCTTGGCAAATTTTTCAAAAAATTTGTCGATTAATTCCCACTGAGCCCCATCTTTCGGGTGCCTCATAAACCTATCCGCAATTCGCTCATCATGATGCCACCGCAACCTCTTTGCCTCTCTAGGGTTTGCAAACAAACGCCTCAACCTTGGAATTAAAGGCAAGTACCAAACAACCTTGAACGGGATTCCTGTCTTGATCTCGTCGTCCAATTTGTACTTGTCCTTTGCTCTCCTGCGCTTGTATCGTGCACGCTTGCATGTGGGACATGCACGCAAATCTTTGTACTCACCACGGTACAATATACAATCATTCACACAAGTGTGTATCTTCTGTACTCCAAGTTCCAGTGGGCAAACAATTTTCTTCGCTTCATGCGTGCTTCTGGGGAGCACATTATCTTCCGAAAGAATTTCTTTGAAAAGACCTAACATCTCTGTGAAGCCCTTGTTTGATAGACCGTTTGCTGCTTTAAACCTGAGAAGCGCCACGGTGGCACTCAACCTGGAATATTTCTTTTTGCAACCTGGATACAATTCTTTCTTGGAGTCTGCATCAATGGTTGGCAGATCCTTGTACCCAATCATATCCTTTTTTGGGCCCTCAAAATCTGCAATCATAGCAGGAAAATCTGGCATATCAAGATCGTCGTCTTCTGCGTCGACGTCTTGGTTTTCTAGTGGGCGTTTTGGCTTTCTGGTGTTCCAGTGGTAGCTTGACGCCTCTGCCCCGATGTTAGATTCAACAACCATGTAACACTGATCGGGGTTTGTCATCTCGCTACCCTGGGTATCTTCATCCATGACCCCTCTTCACCGTGTCTGGCCCAACGTGTATATCCATCCATGAATCCCCTAGAGACTAAGTGCATCTGGACATCTGCAACTTCATGTGACTCTGTACTGGCATAATCAGTACATGGACACGGGATGTAATCCGCATCACCAATTCTCCTCTTTGTACTTTCAGCCAAATTCATGAACTCTGTCACGCCACTGATAAAATTTGCAGTTTTCCGATTCTTCATCCATCGAGATCGTTCCATCTGCAGCACATGGATGGTAATTAAAAAAACAACATTAATACACGGATTAACTGCTGCCCAAAGATGCGTGCATAAATCACAAGGTTTTATTTTAATAATTACTGAGGGCGCTCCATGTTGTTATCCAGACGTGCAATGACAAAAATTAATGGCCAGTCAATTTACACACAGAGTACTAGTACACCACTACCCTTAGGAATTGAATACCTTAATTAAGCCACACACGAAAATAATACCTTAATTAATTAGCCGCGCGGCGACCTCCACCCAGCACACAGATAAGCGTGATGCGGCGGCACACCGAGACAGCAGGGTCGAGGAGCAAAGCTTAGTGCGGCCGCCGCCTGAAGTTCGACCTCCACTATCCCTCCATCGACCGCTATGGATGTGCTTGAATCACACCACCGCCGACCTCGATGGTTGAGCTCCTCCTATCTCCTGCCGCAGACCGAGGATTGACCTCCTATGACGCCGCCACCACCCACCGACCGAGGATTGACCTCTTCTCCGGTAGCCGCTGCCTAGGCCGCCGCCGCCATCTCTATATGCAGAGCGGCTGTTTTTTTTACGGATATCCGCAGAGCGGCTGTTTACATGGTATCTCATCATAACTCAATTATATGGACAGGGTAGTACATCACATACGGTTATGTAACGGCAACCGTGTCTAACCTACGTTGTCTTCTTACACGGTTTGGTGCGGAAATCGTGTGTGACGCTGTAATACCTAACACAAACGACACGTATAAACAGTGTGTCGTATACAACATATGGTGCCATAAGTAGTTCCCAACCGTTAGCTTATCTCCACAGTTTCCCCATTTCCCCCAAATCACTACATAGCCTCCAAATTCCCTCGCGTGGCGCTGACATTGGGGGAATGCAGACGAGTAGTGCTGATGGTTTCGGTGCGACTGCTCCTGCTCGTATCACCGCCACGACGGCGGTCGCCGCCGAGCACTTGCCTAAGGTCATCAAAAGGGAGGTGTACTACGGATCCGAATCGTCCTGCCAGGCTCCAATCTATCCCGGTCTTTTTAACATGTCCAAAGTATAGGTCCCTGTTGAATCCATCCTGAATGACACCCCCCCCAGGAAAGCGATCTGCCGCCGGATCCGGAGCTTGACTCCAGACTCCCACAACACGAGTTCGACTCCGAGTTTTGTGCCACCGAGAAGTACCAAAAGCTGAGTTGTGTGCATGGGCACAGTCCCACTCGACGTGTATGCACGGAGGGATTCGACATTGGCAGGCGGTTTCTCAGTTGCCCCTTAGAGGTTAGTGCTAATTAAGTTCATCATTTTACTTCAGTTAATGCCACCGCTCATCCAAAATACTATTTAACATTGGCAGGGATATGAGGCTTGTGCCTTTGTTAACTGGCTAGATGAAGAATGGCATGGCAGGGCTCGGAGTGTTATCACCAAGCTCGCAGAAGATAACGTAAAGCTGAAGAAGAAACTAGCTGATCTGGAATGTACAATCAGTACAATGAAGCAAGAGGTCCTATCCGGAGATGGCGACTCCCACCTCTCCACCGCCACCCTAACCCTAGCCACCCACAACTGCCGGCGATCCCCACATCCCTCCGTGGGTTTTGCCATCTGATCGGCTCATCATTCCCGGCATCTCTCCATCTCTCTTCTGGTTGTCTTCTTCCTCATGGCGGTCCATGCAGCGCTCTCCTTGGGATTGGATTTCTCCCCGGGGATGAAGTTGGCGTCTGAGATCCAACGCAACTTCAACAGATCGGTGCACCCCACGGTGGACATGGGTCATTTCATTATGGTGGTCTCTTTTGCACGGCATACATTCCGGCTTGATGAGGAAAATGTGGGGTTCGCTCTTGAGGCGGCCATCGGAGGATATTGTTCACACCTCAAGGTATCTTTCCTCCACCATGGCGTTTTCTCATTCAACGTTTCTTGCAAGGAAGTGGGTTTTTTCATTCTACACCAGAGGAGTTTTGTTTGTGATCAGTTCAAGTGTTTCTTCCACCTTTGGGGTCATGGCGGCCCAGATTGGCAGAAAGAATTTCGTCTTTGGCAATCTGAATGCCATGAGGAAAGGGTTTTAGTTAGCCCCTCTAAGAGGAGAGCTCGCCTTGGTTTAGAGGCCATGAAAATTGCTCCGGCCAAATCCTCTCTCCATGCTCGCGCGGCCAAATCTCTTCCTAAGAAACATGCTACGTTCGCCACGTTCATGCAATACCTGGTGCGTAAGGGCTATAGCTATGGCCCGTCCACCGATGAGGTGACCACGGCCAGAGCTGCTGCTTATCATGTTTCGTCCCATGAGGATGCGGATGTTCCTTCTCCGGTGACGACCCCGCCGCCGGCAAGGCTGGCGATTCAGTTTAGAACAATCCCGCCTTCCCCGGAGGGTTTATCTCCTGCCCGTTTAAACCCTGGAACCTCAGGTGGCCGATTAGTTTTTGCATTGGAAGGTTTGGATTCTCCTGCATCCCCTCAGCCACCCTCACCAGGCCACGTTCCTCCGTTGGGCTCCAGGGTCCAGCCCATCTGCCTGTCTGATGACGAGAGTTGCAGCACATCACCTGTGGCCTCTAGAGCTTCCTCCCCTGAGGATATTATCAGAGATCTGCAAAGTTTTGACGATATGATTGAAGATATGGCTGCGAGTTATTGGGACTGTCAGAATTTCTTGGCTATGCGCCACACGTCAGAGACATGCACGAATCAGGTCCGGTGCCACAATTGTTTTCGTTCGGGACACGTTAAAAAAACTGCACCGGCAAGCCGCCTGACTTGTCCGTCTGGGTGCCTAAAGTCCCATCACCGGGTTTTGGGAAGCGGGACCGAAAAGAGGACTTCCTTTCCTCCCCCGTCTCTCTAGTTTTCCGAGACCAAACGACTCCAGAGAAAACCCCATCCTCTGCTTCTCCGCGCCACCATCGCCGCCTATCCGCCCTGCCTCGCACACCCAAGCTTCCTCCAGCTCCGGTCCGGCTCCTGCTCCGCAGCCTCCAATGGCGGTGTTCGAGATTGACCCACATCGCTTCATCCCAGCGGGTTTCGACATTGAAGATGGCGGAGCAGATCGTCTGCCCCGCAACTTCTACACGGCGGCCGTTCGACCACCCCGAGCGCATGAGCAGTACATGGTGGCCATTGTGGAGCCGATCCCGCCCCCAGAGCTGGTTGGTGTCCGTTGTCAGCAGGTTCTTGATTTCCTAGTTCAAGTGATGCATGCTCCGGTTATTTCTGCTCAAACTTGGTTTCAAGGAGTTGGTTTGTTCCAGATGGAAGATCCAGTTGTCCGGGGCTCTTTTACTCTGCATCCGTCGTTTCCTTTATGGGTCGATGATGAAGGCAATGAGTTTTTTGTCCGCTTTATCCCTCATAATCAGGGTGAAGGTTTTCGTGCTATTCATGGCCAGCGGACGGGGTGGTTGATGTTCATCGGCATCCCTTTAGATTATAGAAACACTCAGTGCATTGCTGATATGGTTGGCTCCTTCGGACAGTTCCACTACTGGAATAGCACTGACAGGCGTAAGGTTAGATCTTTGGTCCGTGCCTCGTTCCCTAATAATGCGCTAGTCCCTCGCTCGGTCACCTTTTGGGAATTTGCCAATTGGGGTGATGTCATGGTGTCATGGTCAGCTGGTTGTTATATCTTATCAGGGGAATTTGCTGGTGCCATGATCCTAGCGGATGAAGATCCTATGCCTCCACCTGTTGCCTGGAGTTGAGGTGTCGCAACCGTTTTGGGCAATGCCTCCATACCCTGCTCTGGGATGGAATGCAGTTCCACCGGGCCCTAATCAAGGATAGAATGATGTGGCAGGATGGGCTGATAATGTGCAACATGAAGCGGGATGGGGCCCGTGGGAGGAACAGGTTCAGCCTGATCAGCAGCAGCATGAGGAGGTTCAACCAGCCCAGGACCAAAATTCTATGATTTTGAACCCATCCGTTGACTCTTCTGATGATGAGGATATGGTTGAAGTCCAGCAGCCTCTGCAAGCTCCACTGATAGTGCAGTTGGACCCGATTCATCTTGGAATGGTCAGGGTCTTTTATGGGCCAGTTCTTCCGCCGGCAATGATCTGGGAGAGATCGTTCAAATCTTTATTGCCTGAATTTTTCATCAGGGATATACCAGCTTGTCTACCTGGATTTTCTGCGACGTTGATGCAAGTTAAATTTGGGTCTGCTGATCTGCAACAGAAACTTCTGCTCTTGTCTGCCAAGCAATGTGTCTCCGATCCTGGAAGCAGCTCTTCGGTGGCCATTGAAGAGTTGACACCTGATGATCTCTCGTGCTCCAATTCCCAGGTTCCACTTTCTTCTTCACAGGTTTCTCAGGAGGATTTTCAGTTTACTTCGGTCTCTCCAGCTTCGTTGGGCAAACGACCACGTCAGTCTGCACGCTCCAGGCATTCTATCACGCTTGTGGAGCCAGTTCTGGACTTCTCCACCAGAAGGATGACGCGCAGTTCTGCCAAAAGGACGGGCATGAAGCCAGTTTCCGCAATCCCTCCGAGGTCTGCCCCACTGCGTCGCCCGAAGGAAAAGAAGCTTCGTCTTGACGATGAGCACAGCCAGCTTCCTCTCCCACCCCCGACGCCTATTCCAACAATGCAGGCAATTGGAGTGGCTCTGGGCATTGATCCGTCTGAGTTATCGGTCGAGAAGCTTATGGCTTCTCCACGTCCTGCTGAAGAAGACGATGGTCCACATGATGATTGACAGCCCAAGAAGCTTGATGGAGAGTTGGGCCCTTTTGTTTTTGTGTCCATTTTATGTTAGTACTTTCTGTTTGTGTGACTGTCTGAAATCCTTGGTTATTGCTATTGCCACTTATGTTATGATCTTGTCCACGCTGTTAAGCAGCTGGATCTGCAACTACTTCCCAGCGCTGTTTTTTTATGGATAATTGTTATTTTCGAAATTGGAATGTGCTCTGTTGGAACGTGTGTGGGCTGAATTCTGAGGCTAGGCAGCGTGACCTACGTGCCAAGATTGAGGAGAGCAGATGTTCTGTACTTTGTCTGCAGGAAACTAAATGCGAGAACTTTGATATTCGAACGATTAGATCCTTTTGCCCTAGGAGGTTTGATCAATTCGCGTTCTCGCCTTCTGTTGGAGCCTCTGGTGGGATTTTAGTCGTTTGGAATTCTTCGATCTTTCACGGCCAGCTTGTTGATATTCAGAGATTTGGTGTTGTGGTCTCCTTCCAATCGTTGCAGAACTCCGAAAAATGGACCTTAGCCTCTGTATATGGGCCATGTGAGGGTCAGCCTAGGGACGATTTCGTTAGTTGGCTATATCATCTAGACATCCCTCCCGATGAAAATTGGCTATTGTTGTGGGACTTTAATTTCATCAGGTCATTGGATAACAGAAACCTCCCGGGTGGTGATATTAATGATATTTTCCTCTTCAACGAAATAATTGGTCACCTTGGTCTCTTGGAGCTGCCCTTGAAAGGCCGTAGCTTCACCTGGTCTAATATGCAGCAAAACCCCCTGCTGGAGCAACTTGATTGGTTCTTTACTACTACTGATTGGATTTCACATTATCTGAACACTTTGGTTAATCCACTCACCAGAACTGCCTCGGATCACGTGCCTTGTGTGGTGTCCATTGACACTACCATTCCTGCGGCCAAGACTTTTCGGTTTGAAAATTTCTGGTTTGATATGCCGGGGTTCATGGATTGTGTCACCAAGTCTTGGAATGCACCAGTCTTCTCTGATCTTTCTGCTTCTGCGATTATCACAAGGAAATTTAAGCGGCTGCGGTATGATTTGAAAATTTGGAGCAAAATGTTATCATACATCAAAAAACTTACTGTTGATTGCTCAAAGGTGATTCTACACTTTGATCAGCTGGAGGAAGTGCGACCTTTAACAAGGCCGGAATTCAATTTCCGGAAAATTGTGAAGTTCCACTATGAACATCTATTGAAAATTCACTATATTTCTTGGAAACAGAGGTGCACTATTCGGTATATAAAGGTTGGCGAGGAGAATTCCAAATTGTTTCATGCCATGGCCTCGGAGCGTATGAGGAAGAATTCAATCTCCAGTCTGAAGATCAGTTCCATGCTTGATCCTGTGACTGATCACGCTCAGATGGCGGGAATTCTTTGGGCTTCGTTCAAATCAAGGATGGGCCAGGCCCAAGGTATTAATATGGGCTTCGATTTGAATCAATTAATTCAGCCCATCCCGGGACTGGAGGAGCTATCCTTGCCATTTTCTAATGAGGAAATTAACAAAGTTTGAAGGAATTGCCGGTGGATCGGGCACCTGGTCCGGATGGCTTTAATGGGATGTTTGTCAAGCGTTGTTGGCCTATAATTGAGAAGGACTTCTTGAGGATGATTCAGGATTTTTATGAGGGGAAGCTTTCGTTGGAAAACATTAATGCCTCCCTCATTACGCTCATACCCAAGATCATTTCACCAGAAGGGCCTAATGATTTCCGGCCAATATCTCTCACCAACACTTGTCTTAAATTTCTAACAAAATTGTTGGCCAACCGGTTGCAGAAGGTGATCCTTAAGTGTATCCACAAAAATCAGTATGGGTTCCTTAAGGGTAGGTCAATTCAGGATTGTCTGGCGTGGAGTTTTGAGTATATTCATCAATGTAAACAGCCCAAGCGTCCAATCATAATTCTTAAGTTGGACTTTGCTAAGGCCTTTGACACTGTCGAGCATGAGGTTATTCTTAAGATGTTGCAGCATAAAGGGTTTGATGCCAAATGGATTTTTTGGGTTAAACAACTATTGTCCACAGGTTCTTCGTCTGTGCTGTTAAATGGCATTCCTGGAAAGCAATTTAAGTGCAAGTGTGGGGTCAGACAGGGTGATCCACTATCACCTCTGTTGTTTGTCATCGCAGCAGATCTATTGCAGTCTGTGGTCAACCAAATGCTGGAGCATGGCACGCTCTCTTTGCCTATTCAAACCCATGACAGAGAGTTTCCCATCATTCAATATGCGGATGACACGATCCTATTTCTTGCAGCTAAGGATGATGAGCTTGTTGCCCTCAAGAACATGCTGCTTACCTTCCAACAATCCACAGGTTTAAAGGTCAACTTTGCTGATGAGGAGGCTGCTAGGCTTGCTGCTATTCTTGGTTGTAAAATTGGCCAGCTCCCATTTACTTATCTTGGATTGCCTTTGGGAACTACAAGGCCAAGGATCATTGACCTAATGCCCCTAGTTGACAGTCTTGAGAGGAGGTTAACTGCAAGCTCTTCTATGCTGAATCAAGGCTCTCGCTTGCAACTTCTTACCTCTGTCCTGACCTCTCTGCCAATATACTTTCTGTGCAGCCTCAATATTCCAGCAGGGATCATTAAGCAGCTAGACAGAATCTTCAGGCAATGTCTTTGGAGGGGTAATAGTGATGCTCCAAAACAATCTCTGGCTGCATGGGAGCTGGTTTGCAGGCCAAGAGATAAAGGGGGTTTTGGTCTTATTAATCTGAACATCCAGAATAAAGGACTTCTTATCAAGCATCTTCACAAATTCTATAACAAGGTTGATGTTCCTTGGGTAACCCTGAAATGGAACAGCTACTATGATCATGGGGTTCCACAGGCAACAGCTCATGCTGGATCTTTCTGGTGGAGGGATGTTCTGAAGCTGCACGAGGCTTATACTGCTATTGCCTCAGCTCATATCAACATGGGTGATTCTGCTCTGTTCTGGACAGATTCTTGGCACATTGGGGGCTCTGCTAGACCCCTATGTTGGAGATTGCCTAGGTTGTTTTCATTTGTCAATAATGATAGGATCTCAGTGCAGGAATTTCTTCAATCCCAGGATCTTTACTCTATGTTTTATTTGCCTCTTTCTCATGAGGCTGCTGCTGAGTTACACATGCTGGAAGGTTGGATCATGCAGTTAGACAGAGACCCCACTATACCTGATGTTTGGATATGGCCTGGTCAATCAAGAGGATACACTGCCAAAAGTTTCTACACGATCATGCACTCACACCTACCTACAATACAACCTTGCAAATGGCTATGGCAGAGTAAGTGCACCATGAAGATCAAGGTGTTCGGGTGGCTGTTATTCTTTGACAGACTTAACACCAAGGATATGCTGGTTAGGAGACACTAGCGCTCAAACCAGGATGACAATCTATGTCTCATTTGCAGTGAGCTGGTGTATGAGGATAGAATCCATCTGTTTTTTAACTGCACCTTCAGCTGTAGAGTCTGGAGTTACTTGGGCATTGATTGGTCTGGAGGCTCAGATATTCTGCAATGTATCATACATGCTAGGTCCAGCTTCACGCACCCTTTCTTCTTTGGAGTTATGCTAACAGCAGCATGGAATATTTGGATTTTAAGAAATGGCAGAACCTTTAGAGCTGAGAGAGCTACTTTCAGTGCTTGGAAGTGTAAATTCATCCATGATATTTCTTTGCTTGCTCATAGGGTGAAGGATTGTATTAAACCAAAACTCTTGGCTTGGGTTGATTCTTTGTTGTAAAGCAGGTAGGGTTGTTTAGCCATAGGTAGACTCTTTTCTTTTTCCTTCCTTGTATAGTCTGTAATTTGTTTGTACAGCTGTGCTTTCGTTAATAAAGGGCTATGGGGCTTTGCCTCACAGTAAATATTCAAAAAAAACAATGAAGCAAGAAAGAATCAATCACAGGCAATAGATGAAAGCAAGAGACAAGAAGGAACTAGCATGTGTAGTTGTGGTTGTCGCATTAGCCATGTTCTATGTGCTGTTTGCAATGATGATTAGGGGTTTTGTTTGACAGTATTGCTAAAGCACATCTAGATGTGCTCTAAGTAATGCACATCTAGGTCATATGCCATTGATGTTACGCAAAGATTTGTGCAGATATTTTTCTTTGTCTTTTTTCTTTTCCTTTCTAGTTTGATTATTACTGGTTTTATCAATAAGAAGAGCTCAATGTATTGCTTGCCAACTGTCCTACTCCGTTCGTACCGGTATCGGTGCATAATCCCAAAACTCGTTCCTTGTTTTTGTCCTAAAAAAGGAAACCAGCCAAATAGCCAATAGGAGTCCTGCGCAACCCTGGGAATTTGGAGCGACTGGATACAAATAATTGCCGCTTCAATTCCCACTTCAATTGTCGCTTCAATTCCTGCTTCAACCCCCGCTTCAATTGGCAGTTCCTCTTCTCTGCATACCCCGCTTAAGTGTCCACCATCTTCATTGTCCCCGGCAGGCCGCGCTACACACTGGCACACACTCTGCAGCCATGTCGAGCGACAGCGAGGACGACAGTTTGTCCAGCAGTCTGGTGCCCGATGATAGTTCAACATCGGAATCATCCCGCTCGTCTTCCATGAGTCCGGCGTCGAGCCCAGACCTTGATTATATCCGGTTCATGGAAGGGACGCCGCCTCCGGAGTCGTTAGACGACAACCAGACGGACGAGGAGCCATCGGAGGACGAAGAAGAGGACGACGATGATGATGAGGAGGAATGGTCGAACGAGGAGGAGGACGACGACGACAGCAACGACGATGATGACGGCGGCGGCGATGAAAAGCCAACGGTCAGTGGCAAGAAGCGTCCTCGCCAAGACGATGTTGCGGGGCCATCCAACAACAACAACAACAACAAGAAGGACTAAATTAAGAAGACTGTATATATCTCTGTTTATGTTGTCAATCTCATCGCAGACGGTTAGTAATATGTATTCAATAGAGATCTTCTACATTATCGCCAACAGGTTGGTTTGTTGAACTGTGTGCCCTGATGAGCACACAAATCACAAACAAAGACCGTATGGGCTGTCTATAATGATCGCACACAATTCTACTTACCGACCTGTTTGCCGGGTATCACACGCATCTTGTTACGCGAATCGTTTGTGTTCACCTCGATCATCGCAAACGGTTCATCGAGTGAACTGTATGTCGTATATCGCACACACCTTGATCTGGCTGCCCGTTTCCGTTATTTTGTCTCGTCACAAACAGTTCGTACAGATCAACCGTATGCCCCTCATCGCACACGCAACTAAAATCTGAACCGTGTTTGATGTATCATTCATCACAAACGTTTTGCATCTTTTTTGACGGTTTTTTTGCATCACCGTTTGAGATTAATGCATCGCACACAGTTTCGTCAAAGGGTCTGTGATCGTAGTGTTGTGTAAGCAGCATCCTGCAGTGGTGAGAGTTATAAAGTTGCTTTTTATTTGTTTCTTTTTGCAAATAAAATTTTATGAAAAATACTTTCTATTAACTTAATTGTTGTTCATTTTCTTTTTTGTTAATTTATTAGTTTAGTATTTTCTTTGCTGTTAAGTTTAATTAGGACAAAAAACTATTTGGTGTTGTGTCGTAGCAGTTTCTTAGTTGTTTTTCATTTTAGTTTTGTTTGACTTTTATTGGGTTTTATTTGGTTTATTATTGATTTTTTTGTTACTTTTATTTGTTGAATGATAATTTGAGTGCAGGATTTGCTTGCTAGAATGTATGCTTACGTGAATGTCATGTTTGGTTATACAGATTTCTTCAGAGAGGGACATATAGTGCTATCAAGTTTTGTGAGGGTGATATAATCTTCACCAAGTAATACCAGGCAAGTTCACTTTGACCATGTTATTCATACCTATGTTTTTATGGCATCTAGTGTCAACATTCATAATCCCTCTCATAGTGATATTGACATCTTGTAGTTGAGTAGAATGCATGAGGTAGGAACCCATCTCCCTATTATCAAGCCCGGGACGTATATAGTTTTAATGCTACTCTATTGTAGACGGGGTTTGGTACGAGTGCTCGGTAGTGGTGTGAAGAAGGAGGACTCTACGTCAGTGACGACAACTCCATGATGGCATCTGCAAGGACTGCATCTTCAAGGCTTCAAGACATCAAGACTCGAGATGAGAATTCAATACACCTCTGAGTGGAGAATGGTTAAGAAGGGTACGTATGGTGCACCCAGAACTTAGTGATTCCGGAGAAGGGTCGTGATATCATGCGGAAAGCTCCACCCAGGCTCAAAGAGACGGCAGAATACTTCATGCCTAGAAGCTTACCTGTGCAACCGCAAGTCACTATGGGCTCTGGTTTGGTTGAACCTAGTGGTGACTCTGGCTGGGACGGTGCCAGCAGATGTAGAACTACGGTAGGATTGGATGGGCACCGTACAGCTGTCAGATGAACTCTTCAAAAGACCATGTGTCAATCATCCCGTTCTCAAATGATCTGAAGTGTGAGGACGCAAAGGGAGGGATCAAATCTTGTGGAAAAAGTGTACAAACCTCTAAAGAGGGTTAAAACCTAATCGATTAGTCGTGTCCCTGGTTACAGACAATTTGAGCCTCTAGACTTGGATCTATCTCAGAACTCTCAATGCCGGAATGATAACTTAATTGTGGGCAACTTATGATGATTTGGGTGATGAGACATTGGTTGGCGGAACCATGGCATGGTAGAAAACTCTATAGTGAGGAATTCTGATATTCCTTCGTTGTAGGGAAAATGAAATTCAGCTTTTTTGCAAACAAAACTCAGACACAGAGCCACAAAGTCATATTGCATATAGTATAGTTTTATCATCTATTTTTCTTACAGTGATCTTGTCAGTACATTCAATGTACTAGCCTACACGGCTGCAACGTCTCATCTTGTAGATATTTTTTCTGACGAGTAAGAGTACAGTACAGGGTTACGGTCTACACTCAACCTGCCGATGGCGTTGATGGGACTCCACACCAAATGATTTTTTTCTGCTGAGACTTATGAAGTATATATCAGTTTTACGTTATTTATACATGTGATTGCACTTTGATATATACATTGATGTACTGTGTGTGGCAGCATACTCATCCATGGATGGCATAGATACACAGAGGCTTGACCGTTTTCGGTTGGGTTGCTACAGAGATGGTATTATAGCACATGTTGACTATAGGACGTGACCCTAGAAACTGGAAAGCCCCTAGGATAGGAAATCTCTAAAACTTTAATCTCAAAAAATCCTTTAGTTCTCATCTTTTCTGATTTTATCAAATAGTCCCTCTTACCTCAAATAGTTGGAAAATACCCCATTCCCTTTTGACCACACGGAGGATCAACTGAAGATGCTCCAAGAAGGACAAGATATCATACAACTGATGGCCTCTTCAGAGTAAAGAGGATTTCACCATGCATTAGAAGAGTTGAAGCTACAACAGTTGAAGACTTGAAGAATTTGAAGAATCTAAAGATTTATTTGACCTTTATAAGACCGGACCCCTGTTATATACTTACGTTAGATGCGATGATTTGTGACTTGTCATTTGTTTGATGTTTTTCCGACAGCCACAAAATAAAATCGGTTTCTTCAAAACTATTGTTTGTATTGTGTGTATATCCCTCTATTATTCTCTCGTATCTCATCCCAAAACCCTTGGACCCAATAGATGAGGAAGGAAGATGGACTGGTATTCTCTGGACCGATGACTCAACCGGAGGCGGAGCTATGGATTAAAAACATGGAAGATCACTTCAGTTGGAATTTTATTGCAAGGAAGTATGAGGTTCAATACGCTCTTCAATACTTTACAGATAGTGCTGAACCTGGTGGAAAATGCATCAAGCCATACAAGGATGCAACCTAGTAAAAATTTGGGAGGAATTCAAGAAGGCTCTGTTAATATCCCGCCTCATCCGAAAACACTGTGATAACCCGATGAATAAACCTTGTGCCTGTGAGATTTGCCGAGACATAGGACACACCCAAGAAGAACACAAGGATGGATGCCCTCATTGTGAGGAAAATCACCCAGCCGAAGAATGCCCGACTGGGCAGGTTACTTGTTTCCCGTGTGAAGGAAATACGCACTACCTTGCTCAGTGTCACATTTACCCCAAGGTACAAGAAATTACCCAGCAACAGAAAGAAGCCCTCTTGAAAAGTTTAGAAGAGCATGTGATGAAGAAAGTTGTTGAAGACCCTGAAGAACAAGGCCTAATTAGGTTCTACTCCAACGCTTGCTATTCATGTGGGGAAGAAGGACATTATTCTCAGTATTGCCCAAAGGAAAGAGAAGAGTATCTCGAAGACTTCCCGACAGCGGAAGTGAAGTTTGACCCTTAGGAAATAGAAGCTCTGATCGTTACAGAGAAATCCAGGAAGAGAAAATGAGGCATCCCTGGAACAACCGAATTTTTGCACGGAAGAACCCGAGTCATATCACTTGTTGCAGGTGCAAGGATTTAGGTCATTATGCTAATAAATGTCCAGAGAAGAAGCCAAGAACCTAAAGAGTAGACACCATCCCCAACAAGCCCAAAGACTTATCGGAAGTTATTTGTTTTCGTTGGAGGGAAGCAGGACATTATGCTACTAAATGTCCTGACAAGATGAAAGCTAGAGCTGAGTAGTTGGAATTTTAATATTGGTAATAAGTGTAGTAGGAAGCATTTATTTTCATAAGGATATGGAGTTGAATTTGTGTAATGGAAGTCTCAAATATTGTAATGGTTCATGAATAAATAAAGATAACATATCCTAATTTCATATGTTGAATTGTATGAGTTGTACTCTATGAACACATATTTGGACCAGTTTCAAGGATATGAGACATATGGTCCATGGAAGAATTTTTGCATTTCAAGGGTGGTAGTACCCGGTGAGGACACTTGACCCATGGAAAGGATAATGATATTCCACAGAGTGGAGTTTGGACAACATGAGTTGGAGCTTTGTTTTGATATGATGGATATGAAGAAAGGAAGTACTGATAGAATTAAAGAAGGTTTAATGTTTGAATATGGAACAATTGTAACTCCCAAGATGAGTTAAAGCTATACAGGTGTTGGAGTGGGTCCATAACCCACAGGCCCAGGAAATTAATAAGGATCAAGTATTCCCTGGAAGAAGAAATTTTGGGAAGAAACTGTGATTTGATCGGTAGGTGTTCCTTAGGAGGATACAAAAACCCCAAGAGTTGTGAATAAAATGATACGTGTTTTGTTCAGCTTGCAGAAACAATGGATTTACCCGAACCCAGTTCAAAGACAAGGGAAATTCTGCAATACTGGTGAGGATGCCCAAGTGTTAGAATACGCAATTCATTGTGTGTATGAAGTAATGATTCAAATACGGGATGGATTGGCCCCCATACTGGAGACTTCTATCATGAACTATCATATGTTGATGGAAAATCAGAGAGCCTTAAAACCCCAGAAGAGTGTCGACACGACAAGCCAAAAACCATAGAATGGCATGACGATGGCCCTGTACAAGCAATTGTTGCCAATCGTAGGATATACAGTGAGATTCAACCCAGACCAATTTCCTACAGAAACCAAAAAAATTACCACCAAGAGGTTTCCGATAGTTGTTTAGTTTTGGCGATAGACCTGTCACCTAAGAAGACTGAGTCTCGGAAGAACTTTATCCTGACGGCAGGACTCAAGATTTCAAGGAAAACGGTATGCCTATACTGGAAGAGTATTAGTAAAGGATTCATACCTGTCGGTGTCAAAACCGGCAGATCTCGGGTAGGGGGTCCCGAACTGTGCGTCTAAGGATCGAGGGTGACAGGAGGCAGGGGACACAATGTTTACCCAGGTTCAGGCCCTCTTAATGGAGGTAATACCCGACTTCCTACTTGATTGACTTTGATGAGTATAAGGGTTACAAGAGTTGATCTACCTCGAGATCATAATGGCTAAACCCTAGATGTCTAGCCTGTATGATTATGATTATCTCTATGGACTAAACCCTCCGGTTTATATAGACACCAGAGGGGGCTAGGGTTGTACAGAGTCGGTTTACAGAGAAAGGAATCTTCATATCCGAATGCCAAGCTTGCCATCCACGCAAAGCAGAGTCCCATCCGGACACGGGGGAAGGCCTTCTATCTTGTATCATCACGGCCCATCTGTCCGGCCCACATCACATAGCCCGGACACCCGAGGACCCCATAATCCAGGACTCCCTCAGTAGCACCTGAACCAGTCTTCAATGATGATGTGTCCGGCGCGTAGATTGTCTTCCGCATTGCAAGGCAGGTTCCTCCTCCGAATACTTCAAGATTAGTCTTCTGAACAAAAGACATCTACCCGACTCTGTATAGCAACCACAATCCTCCACCACGAAGGTAAAATATTAAGTAGAGACAAGCTATGTTCTCTAATAGCTCTGTTTTTTTCTTTTTGGCGAAGCGTTACATCAAGTCTCATCATTATTAACTTGAATCATTTTTCGGACCTCCCGCCTCACGTATCGAGGCGTGGCCCTTATTGACACGTCTCGTCAAGGCAGAGATCGTGTCCCTTTATTTGTGGGATCCTTATCAATACGGGTTTGAGTAACCCAATCGTGCCGTTTGCACGACCCCTTGGGACTAGGCGAGTTTTAAGGCATATGAGGGGGCGCTTGATATTCACTGCCTTTATAAGAGGATAAGGATCCGTCTTTTTAACCCACGCCTTCTTCCTCAGCACTCCCATCATCAAGCTCCATCGCCTGAGTCTCAATCTTTCCCCTCGCCACCAACCTCTTCGGCCATGGCCGGATCCGGCTCCCAAGGAAAATGGATGGCTTCCTCCATCACGGAGGAGAATGTTAAGGAGCTCCGGGAGGCTGGGTACTTGACTGCGGAGATCGCACACAGGCTTCCCGCCCAAGAGCAGGTCATCCCCTCTCCAGGACCAGGAGAAAGAGCGGTATTTATTCCCCACTTCCTCCGAGGATTGGCTTTTCCCCTCCACCCCTTCGTCCGTGGTCTTATGTTCTACTACGGGTTGCATTTCCATGATCTAGCCCCGAACTCTTTCCTTCACATCTCGGCGTTTATCGTTGTGTGCGAAGCACTCCTCCGCATCCCTCCACACTTCGGCCTCTGGCTCAAGATTTTCGATGTAAAGCCGAAGGTGGTCAACAAGCAGCATGTAGAGTGCGGCAGCGCAATGATAAGCAAGCTCCCCAATACCACGTGGCCAAAGGGAGCCTTCATGGAGACCGTAAAGGCATGGCAACAAGAGTGGTTTTATATCACCGAACCCCATGGCACCAAGTGGGTACCCACTCCCGAATTCAGATCCGGTCCGCCTATGCGGCTCGCGTCGTGGATCAAGAAGGGCCTGGACTGGGAGTCCACCGATGAGGTACTAGTGCTGTAGCAGCACATCAAGAACATAATGGACAAGGGCACCGATCTCTCCAACGTGATCCAGGTGATGCTCTGTCGTCGATGCCTTCCCTGCCAATGCCGGAAGACCCGTATGTGGGAATTCAATTTGGAGGGCCCTCTAACTCTGCAACATTTCTTCGGCACAAGGCACAAAGGGATCTGGAAGTTACTCTTCAAGGCCCGGCAAAAGAAGTGGCCCAGGAAGACCGAAGAGATCGGGCTCGACATCGCGCATCCTGCTTCTCCGGTAAGCATTCTGTTTCCGAACATAGCCTGAATCATTTAATCAAAGGGGCATACTATGTTTGAATTCCTCATTTAGGGCTGGACAGCCAAGGTGGAGTGGATAAGGTGTTCGACTCCTCTGCCCAAAAACCCAGCCAACCCTCTATTAACGAGAATGCTAGTCCCGGCGCCAAACCAGGTGCCTGTAAACAAGAACAAGAAGAAGAAGAGAGAGGAGGGCACTTCGGACGTAGTGTCCGGAGAAGCTGAAGCCCAGTCCTCTCATGTGGGCGACGATGACGACGAGGAGGAAGAGAAAGTAGAAGATCCTCCCCGGAAGGGCAAGAAAAGGGTGGCCTCTGAAGACCTGGAGGCTGAAGCATCCAAGAGGGACAAGATCATCCTCTCTGATGACTCGGAGTCAGACGCCGAGGCCCTCCCGAAGCATCGTCGCCGGACCAAGCCCAAAGCCGACTCGTAAGTAGCTCGGGATTTTTTTCACATATATCCAATTCTCTATGAACTGTGATGATAACTCTAGGTTCTCTATTTTGTAGTCCGGCGCGCATTCTCCCACAGCCATCCTCATCCTCGGGGGATCTGCCGCCGGAGATGATGGAGAGCGAGTCGCCTCCACTAGCTTCCCCGCCGCCTAGGGCGGACGATGCCGAGGTGTCGTCCCGTAGGCCCTCCCCGGGCCTTGAAGAGACGCGGGGGGCAATTTAATGGCACCGGAGGGCAATACCTCGGCTGCCGAAGGACTGGGGGGTACGGCTCCCCCAAAGCCCGGCGACGGGGGCCCTGGTCAATCCATTCCCCAGCCGCATACTACTCCGGAGACCCACAAGGCTCCGAAGTCTGGTGAGAGACCTACTTCAGGAGAAGGGAGAACGGTGAACTCCGCTAATCCGGAGGCGCTGAATACCATGGCGGATGTACTTCGAAGTGCATCCGTCCTAGATGAGCATCGTATCCTGATGGGTGTGGTGGCTGAGAAGATTCAGTCCGCCAAGAGCGGACTGAGCGATTCTCCAGCCTGCTAGCAGGCTTCGAGGTACGCAATGTAATGTTTTTTATCATTTCTATAAGAAATATACCTGTATATAGATAGTAGCCCCTGAGACTCTGTTCGATTTTTTTGAAAGAAAAAGTGAGCAGAGGATCAATAATTGGTTGTCAGGTGGTAACATGCTATTTTATTTGGATTTAAAACAGGCCTCTCTGTTAGCGGCGACTACCCAGTCAGCGGAAATTTCCGAACTCAAACGGAAACAGGAGCCAGCCGATGAGGATCTAGTCCTTGTTAACACGCGGCTCGACCAGGCGCAAGGTATATGATACATCTTGCTTTTGTGCCTGTTTATGTCCATGCTCTCTAGAAATTCAAGAGCTGCTATGTGCGTGTTTGTACAGATGGTGCCGCCGTGGTGGAAACCCTCAGGGGAGAGCTTGTGCAAGCCAAGGAGCAGGCAAGGGTAAGCAAGGCAGCCGCCGATAAGGCGGCTGCGGACTTGACGGCCGAACAAGCCGCTCGGCGCCGTTTTGAGGAACGGGTGACCGAGTTGGAGCAAAAACTCAAGGACACCGTTGCCAAGTGTGAGTCCTTGGAAACGGAAAATAAGGCGAAGGGGACCGAACTCGCCAAGGCCCTTCAAGACGCTTCGGAGGCGTGGTCCAAATCCCGCGCAGCGCACGAGGAAATCCGTCAAGCCGGTCAGATAGCGGCTGGTAAGCCCTTTCTTTTACATGCTAAATTTGGGGACCGGAAGGATGCCTTGCTTAATCGACTATGGAGTTCTCCAGACGCATATGCGGATCTGCCGAAGAGTGTTGCGGATGCCACCCAATTCTTCCAGGCCCAGGAGGGGTACGCGGCGGAGAAGCTCTTCTGGTCGCAGTTTGTGGGGCAGGAGCGTCCCGTACTGCTAAATGACCAAATGGCACAATGGGCGCAGCTGCATAAGGTGTCCAGCGCGGCCATGAAGGACGTCATAGTCCAGTTGTCGCCGGCCGAAGCCATTCCGGACAGCTACTTCGGCCTCGTGCAGCATCTCGTTGATGTGCTGCCCCGGATTGACGCCGTCAAGAGGTGGTCCTGTATAGAAGGAGCGCGTATGGCTTTCGCCCATGTCAAGATGCATTGGGTGAAGATGAAGGCCGAAAAGGTGGCAGTTGAGGGTCCTCCCGAAAGCAAGGCCCACCACACACCGGACTGCTATTTTGAGGACGTGCTAAAAGGTGCCCGTCTTGTAGAGGGCCAATGCTCTAAGGATGTAGCGTTCGCATAAACGAGTCTGAACTGTCCGGGGGGTTTTGTATTATGAACTAAGTATTTTGTAATATATTCATTCCTTGATGAAAAGTTGTATCCTCGTGTGCAGCCGTTTATTATATCTGAGAGTTCCCAGTCATCGGCTTCAACCCCCATGTAGATGCTACTAGGGTGTTCGGAATTGCACATGACTACACTTAACCCAATGTCTTGGTCCCTGAGGAGGTGTCCGTGCGGCGAACCAGGCAATCAGACTATTTGGTTTCTTGCTCTCACTTAGCTATAGGAGTTTGACAATGGGTCTATACAGTAGCCCCTGGTATGTACGTGGCTACCCTAACGCGGATTCGTTACATATGTGACCAGGAAACAGTCCTTCGTGTAATACGGAAAAATCGCTAAGGATTGTAATAAATCGCCGAATAGCTGACCAGCTCTCGCCGCATCATGACAGTCAGTTTTTGGCTTTCTCTACTGAGGTTCTTAACCGGACGAACCAGAAACACAATCACAGTAGTTCTCCCTTTACTACCCTAGCCGATCGGACGGAACGTAAGGTAGCAAACACAGGAGCCGGGCAAGCCAACTATTGACCAAAGACATGATTCGGAGCCGATGCATATAATGCCGAGCTCGGGACGCTGAATTGTGCTATAAAGTTGTTCGGACTTTTGTTTGGCAACACATAAGTTGCCCTATAGAGCCCCTGGCAATTTTGTGCCGAGGTGTGTGAGACAGCTGAATAGAAGGAATAAAGTCTATAAGGAAAGATGATACCGAATAAGAATTTGGTTCACTGGAATCTAATTGATACATTAAAACGTAATCTTATAGAAGGTACCGTAATCACCAAGGCCATACATGCCGGGGGTTTAGGGCTAAGGGGAAAAGCTCTATACAGGTTCTTAAATGAAGTTGTGGTATGCAAAATCCTTTGCACCTTCCTGCCGCATGTCTGCGCCGCTTTCGCGTAAGAAAGATTCCTTGGGAGGAATGGTGTTCGACTGTTTAGACGGAACCGGGCTCGGAGAGAGTCCTTGTGAGTCCGTAGGGTGAGTAGGTTTTGATTCACCTGCAGTAAAAAAGAAGAAGAAAGGATACTTTAAAGAAGGGGAAAGGCTGTATGAGGTTGAACCGTGCTATAGGCATGTCCGTATATTGCCTCCGCCGATGCCCAAGGTATTTTGAGTGCATAATTGTGCACGCGCGGTAAGAATTTCGCTGATGTACGTGGCGATCGACGGAGGCGAAACTGCTAATCTAGCCCTGGAATTGTCGGGCTGCCAGCATGCAGACCTGACCGCCCTTGCGCAATGAAGACCGGTGGCTTAATAGCCGATGAGGTGTGCGGCTTGACAGGGCCGCTTTGTACTTCGGCCGCAATGGCCGCGGTATGCTCCTCAGTACAGAGGGAGCGCTCCATGTTTTCATTGATTGTAATGACGCCACGTGGACCGGGCATCTTGAGCTTCAAATAGGCGTAGTGTGGGACCGCATTAAAGCGGGCGAAAGCAGTTCGTCCCAGTAATGCGTGATAGCCGCTGTGGAAGGGGACGATGTCAAAGATCAAGTCTTCGCTTCGGAAGTTGTCCGGCGAACCGAAGACTACTTCCAGCGTGATTGAGCCCGTGCAGCGGGCCTCTACACCAGGTATTACTCCTTTGAAGGTAGTTTTAGTGGGCTTGATTCTTGACAGATCAACGCCCATTTTGCGGAAAATGTCTTGATAAAGTAGATTGAGACTGTTGCCGCCGTCCATGAGGACTCGCATGAGATGGAATCCGTCGATGATTGGATCGAGGACCAGAGCTGCTGAACCTTCGTGACGGATACTGGTTGGGTGGTCCTTTCGTCGAAGGTGATCGGGCAAGCCGACCATGGGTTGAATTTTGGAGCGACCAACTCTATGCCGTAGATGTCCCGTAGTACGCTCTTGCGCTCCCTCTTAGGGATATGTGTGGCATATATCATATTCACTGTTTTTACCTCGGGGGAAATTGTTTTTGTCCTCCTGTGTTTGGTTGACGAGGCTCTTGGTCATCATCGTCGCTTGGCGACCCTTTTCCCTTGTGTTCAGCGTTAAGTTTCCCGGCCTGTTTAAAGACCCAACAATTTCTGTTGGTATGATTGGCGGGTTTATCGGGGGTGCCGTGAATCTAGCACGGCCGATTAAGTATTCTGTCTAAACTGGATGGGCCATCCCTGCTTGCCTTGAATGGCTTTTTCCGTTGACCGGGTTTGGATCCACTGTATCCGGCGTTGACCGCCGTGTCTTGGGTTCCTTCATTATTGTTTTGACGCTTGTTGCGTCGTGGCTTGCCGTTGCCGTCCCTGGCTTCGAAGGTTCCAGGGTCACTGGTGCTATTGCTTCTACGAGCAAGCCAGCTATCCTCGCCCGCGCAGAAGCGAGTCATAAGTGCGGTAAGGGCTGCCATGGACTTTGGCTTTTCTTGGCCGAGGTGTCGGGCGAGCCACTCGTCTCAGACGCTGTGCTTGAAGGCCGCAAGGGCTTCGGCATCCGGACAGTCCACAATCTGCTTCTTTTTTATGAAGAACCTGGTCCAGAGCTGCCGGGCCGATTCTCCGGGTTGCTGGATCATCGGCATCTGGGGGGCGAACATAGGTACCTTGGAAGTTGTCTCTGAATGCGTCCTCCAAGTCTTCCCAGCTACCGATAGAATTTTCTAGTAGGTTGTTCAGCCAGTGCTGCACTGGCCCCTTGACTTTTAGGGGGAGGTACTTGATGGCATGTAGATCATCGTCGCGTGCCATGTGTATGTGGAGGAGAAAATCTTCAATCCATACTGCGGGATCTGTTGTGCCATCGTATGATTTGATGTTCACGGGTTTGAACCCTTCTGGGAACTGGTACTCCATTACCTCATCGGTAAAGCATAGGGGGTGTGTGGCGCCTCTATATCGGGCCATGTCACGACGCAGTTCGGATGAAGTCCGTATGCGGTTTTCGGCCCAGGCGTGGCTGTGCTTATCGCGCCAGGATTGATAACCGTCCCCTGGCGCCGGAGCATGCCCCCGCGATCCATAGATTGATATGATCTGTCCTGCTCTGTTTTACAGGTCTTGTCGTAGGTCATATGTGTATCCTCAAGCTATTTTTTCTCTGCTTTTACGGCGAGGTGGTGTGGGCTGGTGTTCGACTTGAGTTGTCGTTCTGTCTCGGCTGCGTGGTGGTCGGTCGAGTCCGCTAGCCGCGTTACGCGCGGGTGGCATGGGCTCCAGTGCCTCGTCGTTGGATTGGGGTAGAAACTTACGCTTCGGGTAACTCTTTGTTGGGCGTTCGAGGCCGTATTCTTCGGCTGCCAAGACATTAGTCCATCTGTCGTTGAGCAGATCATGGTCAGCTTGAAGCTGCTGCTACTTCTTTTTTAGGCTTCTTGCTGTGGCTATTAGCTGGTGCTTGAAGCGCTCTTGTTCGAGAGGTTTCTCTGGCACGATGAAATCTTCGTCGCCGAGGCTCACGTCATCCTCGGAGGGTGGTAGATAATTGCTATCCTCTGAGTCTTTGTTCCCTGCTTGCTCGTCAGGGTTACCTTGCCCGTCCTCCCGACCATCCTGTTCGGATGTTGGTTCGATGGGGCCTTCTTGGTCTTCGGCGTTGTCTGGAGTATCATTGTCTCCGATGCCGGTATTGCTATCTTTCCCACGATGCGATTTAGAGCGGCGCCGCTGACGTCGACGCTTGGGTGGTATCTCGGGAGGTTCGTCCTCAGCTGGATTTTTCCCGTCATCGTCGTCGCCTTCTTTAGGCATGTCCACCATGTATACATCGTATGAGGAAGTGGTCGTCCAGCGTCCGATGAACGGCGGGTTTTGGGCCTGCTCCTCTCCGGCATCGTCGTCCATACCGTCGATGTCTTCGGAGGCGTAATCGAGCATGTCGGTTAGATCCTCGACAGTGGCTATGAAGTGGGTGGTGGGTGGGAAGTAAGATTCCCTATTTTCAGCCCCTAGTACGGGCTGGGCGTGATTCGAGAGCGGTTCCTCTGTGATGGCGAGGGATCGCATTAAGTCCAAAGCCTTGTTTAAGAGCCAGGTATGGATAGGGAAAAATTGCGGGCCGAGCTTGCATGACGCGGACTTTGAGGGTTCGGAGCTAGTATCCGGAGAAGAGTCCGGCTTTGTGATGACTGCCGAAGACACTATTCTCTCCAGCTCTCCAGTGTTGACCTCTATAGCCGCAGAGAGTCCGGCGGGCCCTAGACTCCCACCTTCGGACCTGGTGGCGCGCTCCGGATCTAAGGCCGGAGCGGTGGTTGGGGCCGCGAATCCTTGGAAGATCAAGTCTTCTCGGATATCGGGACATAGTTCAGATTTCCAAAACTGATCTGGTGACTAGGGGCGTAGCTGTCGATCTGCTCTAGGTGGCCAACCGAGTTGGCACGCAGTGCGAAGTCGCCAAATACAAAGATCTGGCCGGGGAGGAAGATCTCCTTTGCGGCAGCATTGTTGTAGATGACTGACAGAGCCATCGAGCCTTTCAATGACGACACAGTGGAACTCTCAATGAAAGCACCAATGTCGGTGTCAAAACCAGCAGATCTCGGGTAGGGGGTCCCGAATTGTGCGTCTAAGGATCGAGGGTAAAAGGAGGCAGGGGACACAATGTTTACCCAGGTTCGGGCCCTCTTAATGGAGGTAATACCCTACTTCCTGCTTGATTGACTTTGATGAGCATAAGGGTTACAAGAGTTGATCTACCTAGAGATCGTAATGGCTAAACCCTAGATGTCTGGCCTGTATGATTATGATTATCTCTACGGACTAAACCCTCCGGTTTATATAGACACCGGAGGGGGCTAGGGTTGTACAGAGTCAGTTTACAGATAAAGGAATCTTCATATCCGAACGCCAAGCTTGCCATCCACGCAAAGGAGAGTCCCATCCGAACACGGGGGAAGGCCTTTTATCTTGTATCTTCACGGCCCATTTGTCCGGCCCACGTCACATAGCCCGGACACCCGAGGACCGCATAATCCAGGACTCCCTTAATACCGAAGATGTCAGAAGACCGACATTGCTTACCCAAAAGATGGAGTACATGAGTTTTGTTGGAACCATAACCTTGCTTTTAAGTGTGGTAGCACACTAGACTTTTCCGATCAATGGAATTTGCCAGGAGACCCCCCAAAACCTAACCTTTTTCTTTCTAGCCTCTTCAAATCTGGAGGACGTGATTCATTTTAAGTGTGGTAGTTTCTGTGACGCCCCCGATTTGACCTTACACTAATCATGCACACAAACGTGTATGATCAAGATCAGGGACTCACGAGAAGATATCACAACACAACTCTAAAACCTAAATAAGTCATACAAGCATCATAATACAAGCCAGGGGCCTCGAGGGCTCGAATACAAGTGCTCGATCATGGACGAGTCAGCGGAAGCAACAATATCTGAGTACAGACATAAGTTAAACAAGTTTGCCTTAAGAAGGCTAGCACAAACTGGGATACAGATCGAAAGAGGTGCAGGCCTCCTACCTGTGATCCTCCTAACTACTCCTGGTCGCCGTCAGCGGGCTGCACGTAGTAGTAGGCACCTCCGGTGTCGTAGGATTCGTCGTCGACAATGGCGTCTGGCTCCTGGGCTCCAGCATCTGGTTGCGACAACCAGGTAGAAAGGAAAGGGGGGAAAGAGGGAGAAAAGCAACAGTGAGTACTCATCCAAAGTACTCGCAAGCAAGGAGCTACACTACATATGCATGGGTATATGTGTAAAGGACCATATCAGTGGACTGAACTGCAGAATGCCAGAATAAGAGGGGGATAGCTAATCCTGTCGAAGACTACGCTTCTGGCAGCCTCCATCTTGCAGCATGTAGAAGAGAGTAGATTGAAGTCCTCCAAGTAGCATTGTATAGCATAATCCTACCCGGTGATCCCCTCCTGGTCGCCCTGTTAGAGAGCGATCACCGGATTATATCTGGCACTTGGAAGGGTGTGTTTTATTAAGTTTCTGGTTCTAGTTGTCATAAGGTCAAGGTACAACTCCGGGTCGTCCTTTTACCGAGGGACACGGCTATTCGAATAGATAAACTTCCCTGCAGGGGTGCACCACATAACCCAACACGCTCGATCCCATTCGGCCGGACACACTTTCCTGGGTCATGCCCGGCCTCGGAAGATCAACACGTCGCAGCCCCACCTAGGCTCAACAGAGAGGTCAGCACGCCGGTCTAAATCCTATGCGCGCAGGGGTCTGGGCCCATCGCCCATTGCACACCTGCACGTTGCGTACGCGGCCGGAAGCAGACCTAGCCCCCTTAATACAAGCGCGAGCTTACGGTCCAATGCGGCGCGCGCCACTCAGTCGCTGACGTCAAAAAGAGATTCGGCTGATACCACGACGCCGAGTGCCCATAACTGTTCCAGCGTAGTTGGTTAGTGCGTATAGACCAAATGGCCAGACTCAGATCAAATACCAAGATCTCGTTAAGCGTGTTAAGTATCCGCGAACGCCAACCAGGGCCAGGCCCACCTCTCTCCTAGGTAGTCTCAACCTGCCCTGTCGCTCCACCAAAAAGTAACAGTCGGGGGCCGTCAGGAACCCAGGCCCACCTCTACCGGGATGGAGCCACCTGTCCTTTCAGCCCCCTCATTGGAATCACTTGCGGGTACTCAACGAGCCGACCTGACTTTAGTCACCACATGTGTCATGTATATAAAGTATATAGTATATACCCGTGATCACCTCCCGAAGTGATCACGTCCCAGTAGTATAGCATGGCAGATGGACAAGAGTGTAGGGCCACTGATGGAACACTAGCATCCTATACTAAGCAGTAGGATAGAAGGTAAGGGTAACAACTGTAGCAACAATGACTGGCTATGCAACAGAATAGGATTAACCGAAATCAGTAACATGCTACACTACTCTAATGCAAGCAGTATAGAGAAGAATAGGCGATATCTGGTGATCAAAGGGGGGGCTTGCCCGGTTGCTCTGGCAAGAAGGGTTCGTCGTCGATGTAGTCGATCACAGGGGTACCGGCATCGGTCTCAGGGTCTACCGAAAAGAAGTAACGAAGGGGAACACAATAAATAACAGAGCAATCAAAGCATCACAAAGCATAACATGGCAATATGATGTGCCGGGTGTGACCTAACGTATGGCTACACGATAAAGGTGAAGGGGGAATTCAACCGGGAATGTATTCCCGGTTCCAGACCTGTATCAAATAGATGACCGGAGGGGGAATGTTCCATGTTCAGCATGCTAGGGTCATGTGATAGATGAACGGACCGCGTATTCGGATTCGTTGGATTTTTCTGAGCAACTTTCATGTAGAAAACATTTTCATCCGAGTTACGAATTATTTTATATGAATTTTCAAAGATTAAACCATTTTCTGGAATTATTTAAATTAACAGAAAAGGGAATTATGACATCAGCATGATGCAATGCTGACGTCAGCAGGTCAACAGGTCGACTGACCAGTCAAACCAGACACGTGACGCCCACATGTCAGCCACTGTTAATTAACAGAGTTTAAATTAAACTAATCTTAGGTTAAATAGCCACTAGGCCCCACATGTCAGTCTCTAATTAGTAACTAATTAGGTTTTAATTATTAAAACATTTTAATTAATTAATATAGACGGTGGCGAGTTCGCTAGAGACGCTCGGAAATTCGCTACGGGGCACTGTTTTGCGCGGTTTTGCTTGCGTTCGAACGCTGACGGTGCCGTGCGTCGAGTGGTGGCGGTAGCGCAGCCGGACTTGGCCGGAATCGGCCCCGGCGACGAGCAGAGGCGGTGGCGCGTACGGGTGCTCGACGGAGACGGCGCTACGGCGTGTAGCAGCTTGAACGGAAGGGCTGGGCGTTCTTTAAGCAGCGCGGCGAGCACGTTGGGCACTAGCCCGTGACCAAAAGGTCACCGGAGACGCGCCGGCGACCAAACGAGGCGGCGGTGGTTCGGGCTTCGTCGGGGTAGTGGCTACGGGCGGCTAGAGAGGGCAGGGGACGGCGCGTTTGGTGCAGGAGCTCACCGGGGGAGCGTGGGGTCTGGGCAGAGGGCTCGGGGAGGACCGGTGGCGTAGATCAAGGACGAGGACGATGCGGTGGTCGAGCCGGAGAAGAAGAAGAGTGCGGCGACGTGAGGGGCTCCAGGCCTCGATCCAGTGGTGTAGTGGAAGCAGAGGACCACGGCGGAGCTGTTGGACTTGCCGGGGCGACGAACGGACGACGGTGGCCACGGCTACGGCGATCGACGGCGACGGGGGCGCTCGGGCATCTCGAACAGAGGCGAGGAAGGGGACGAGAGGGGGATTTGGGCGTGCTAGGGTTTCGGGGGAGCGCGAGGGGGCATGTGGGGTCGGGAGACGAGGGGAGCCCGTGGCTTTGCCCTTATCCTCTTCGGCGCCGCCGGTGAGGTGGTCCGGCGGGAGCGCGCTCGGGCGCTCGGTCGCTACAGCAGTGAAAGGGGGAACGACCCCGAGGCGCTGCCCGGCCGACTGGGCCTGCTGGGCTAAGGCCCAGTGGGCAGGGGGGCTTCTGTTTTATTTTATCTTTTTGTTTTGTATTTCCTTTATTTTTACTTATTCTTTCCTATTTTATTTTAGTTACATTTTACTTTAGTTTTAGTAAAAATTATCACTAAGACCTAAATTGGTACTTTTAAATAAACCACTGCCACATTAATTCTTATCCCAACTAAAATAGTTTAATATTTTATAAAATTCAAAAGGCATTTATTTTATTATTTAACCTACAGTTTTAATTATTTTGAACACTTAATTATTTTATTAAATTTAGGTTTCTTCACCACTATTACCCAGGATTTATTTAACACATTTACAACATTTTAGTTTTCACTTTTGAAAACTTTAACTGTTCGACTTGATCTTAAATTTGAATTTGAATCGGTTTTGAACTAACGCGAGATTAGCAACAGTAATCGAGGTGACATGGCATCATTAGTAGAGTGTTACTGTAGCTTAATTATCCGGGCGTCACAATTCTCCTCCACTACAAGAAATCTCGTCCCGAGATGTAAGAGGGGAAGTAAGGGGGAAGTTCTGGTTACGAAATTCTAAGGAGTGTCCTCGGTCTTGGTTGCTCTTCACGAAGAGGTCAATCCATTACGTTGATGTCTTCATTTCTCTTCCTCGGGTCATCGTGATGAAGTCGGCATCCTTTCCTCGGGAACTCCATCATACTTACGAATAGGAAAGGGGCAGCTCGGCAACGATAGAAGGCTATAAGGGGTAATCATCGGGGGTTATCCCATGAATGAACACATGGGTATCTCTCGAGTTGGTTAAATGAAACATATCGAGAGCAAACTAAGAAGGTACAATAAGAATTTTCAAACGGATAGACAATCGTTCGATGCTTGGACCAAAGTGTGATAGGAGTCTAGAGCAACGAGAATAAGTATTGCGTCTGAAACCAGAATGGATCACTAGGAAGATGACCCATGACTTACATACGAAATCAAGCGCGAGGAATAACTTTGGCAACAAGGTGTACAGGAGAGTCAGGTTTCGATCATGTGGAACTGTGGGTTATGGGCCCACTATGTGGGTTAAAAGTAGGAAGGTGATGACGTCTTGCACGATCATGTAAGCAAGGCATGTCAGAGGATAGCCTATCAGTTATGTCGGCAACAACATCGGTACCAAGGGCGAGGGACGAAGAGAACCATTTTCCTGCTCGTTGAATGAGGCGGACCAATAGGCAAAGTTCTCGTCCATCGGTGGCTACCGGAGTGTCATCAACAATAGTAACAGGGTCTTGCTGACAGAATTGTACACCGAGGTGTTTACATAGGCAGGAGAATATCACTGCTTAGATCATACATATCACAAGAAAGATTAAACCAAACAATGGAAAGGAAAATATGATTATCATATTAAACAGAACAATGGAAAGGAAAATGTGTTTAAAACACATATTTCAAGGGTATATCCTTCCCAAGGACAAGCAGAGCATGATATCCATAACAGGATATAATGTAGAAAACTCTTTAGGTAAGGGAAGAGAAATTTCATGACATTACCCATACAGCGGTGTTTGAATAATTGAGCAGCAAACATTTAGCATTGGGCATTCAAATGTTCTAGTTAAAAATCGGAGTACCATAGACATGCTTCGAGATAGCATTGACATGGTCAACAGGTGAAAATCAGACTTTGGAAACAAAAAGGATCCATCAGGAACAACTTATAGAGTAAGTCTTACAATTTCCTCACGAAAGAATGACTAACCTTGCCAAAAAGGAAACTATAACAATAGGTCCTCCGGCCAGGTGTGTTAGGCATGACATCACCTTACCGGGTCATAAATAGACCAATGTTATAACTCTTGGAAATATGTTCCAACCATCATATCTGACCGAGATTCAGATCTGATTGGTGTCAGGATAACTCAGACTCGGGATGCCTGAGAAGAAAGGTGCAACACAAATTGTCGAAACGACATCGAAGATTCTCGGGAGATGAACTATGGAAGGGAGTTCCGAACAAGGGTTCATCATTAAATCAAGGAGAGGTGAGGAGGTGACTGATTGTCTCAGCGACAATCCATTGAGATTTCCAAAAGATGGATTTCCACAACTATGTGAACAAGGAGATAACATTAGCTAGATCGAATGACTTAATGATGTATGCTCGAGGAAAACATACACAATTAAACATTGGTTGAAAGGTGCACCCGAATATGGGCTTAGGTAGCATGATCAATGTTAGAATGGTGATTCTATAACCAATACACAAGGAATGAAACTATCGTTCATTAACTTACAAGCAATAGGGTTGCTGGAAGTTTTGAATTTTACACATCACAGTTCATTTGTGGGTACTTCGGTTAAAATCAACATCGGGACCAAGAACTGAAGTAGACGGCAAGATGTATTACCATATCAAGAATTCTTAAGAGGTGGTGAAATTCTCACGACATTCTTGATATAAAAGATGGTAATACTCCAAAGTAAAGAGGAACAAATGCTGGATAGCAAGGATCTCAAGGTATAACACAAAACATGAACAAGTTTGTGTTGGGGGAGGCAAGAATGTTGTCGATGATAACACAATTCATCGAGGGGCAAGGACGGTATTTCTCATCCTGAATTTCGACACACAACTTGGAAGAAGTAAAACTGTTGATAATGATCACGACAAATTTGTCGAGAGGTTTTCAAGAAGATGTAATTGATCGACGATGACATCAAGTCAAAGGAATGATGAAAGCGAAAGGTTATTGGAACCACGGGTAGGACACAAACTCGAAATCAAGTTTGTTGTTCAAGGAGAAGTGATATGACGAGGAAGATCGACGCAAGATTAGCTCACTGTCGAAATTTGTGCGCTGGGAAGGACCAGGTAGCACAGTTAAAATCGGCACGATAATGACATAGCCGAGCATGCTAGGGATGACGTGATCGAGTACGAACTCGTAAGCAAAGGTGTTGAGGATATAACCCTTAGAGTCACCCACCAGGAGGGGCCGGGTTACTCATAATGGTCATCACGCGAAGCCCAGTACCGAGCTTGAAGACGGCGGGTCAATGATGGGCCTAAGACCCGGAGATGGCTTAAGGCCCGTAGTGATAAACCGCCGTATGGCAAGACTTGTAGTGTAAGGCAAGAGTAGTTGAGAGACTGAGCCGGACACTCTTATGAGCTGGCCGGGACTCTGAGAGCTGCCGGGCGTCAACCTCTCTATATAAAGGGACGACCCGGCGGCGGTTTAGGGAGAAGTAAGATCTCGTCGAGAGCCAGGCATAGCAATTAAGCTCCCTGGTCATCGAAACCCTAATCAATACCACCTCAACTGGACGTAGGCTTTTACCTTCACCGTAAGGGGCCGAACCAGTATAAACCTCGTGTTCCTTGTCCCGTTTAACCCCTTTAAGCTTCCTAGCTGCGATGGCTCCACGACTAAGTCCTTGCACGAGGACATCTGCCGTGACAATTCCACGACAGTTGGCGCCCACCGTGGGGCCAGTGCACGGTGGATTTGAGTTCTTGAAGGGCAGCTTCGAAGGGCTCAAGGGATACGCTGTGGGCCGGATGACCAAGAGTCGTCGCAGCAAGCTCTACATCGACGATGCAAACTGGGGCCCCGACGCCGGCTCAATTGAGTACGGGTACCGGGTCCCCTTCGGCGGAGTTCATGTTTTCATTGGCAAGATTGGTGAGCCGGGCCCTGAGCCGGATCTCTGCGCCGATCTCATCGAGAAGGCTCAGCGCGCACGACCCGCTCGGGCCCTACCTGCCTTGAAGCATGCTTTTGTGGGATGTGTTCATGGAGGACTCTCTGATGGATCTGGATCTGGTGATGAGACGGCCGCCGGATCTGACGGCGAGTCGTCTACGGACGAGTCAAACTCATTGTATCAACTTCAAGATGACAGGCTCAGGGGTTGTTCCGATGGTGACAGCATTCCGGCCCCCTTTGAACCATCGAGCCAGGTTGGAATCTTCATGGCCGGCGCACAACCTGTTCAGAACCCCGCCTCCGGGTCAGGAAGCCCGGTGCCTTCGCCGGCTCAGGTACTGATGGATCTTACAGATAAGATGACGGTCCTGTTGACCACTACGGTAGCTCCGGCGGATCAAGTTCAACATGACGCGGAGGTGGCACAGTTAAAGTTGGATCTAGCAAAGGCCAAGGAGGATCTGGCGGCGGAGGGGATCAGGATGGCTGCAGAGAGGGCGGCTCTCGACGCCCAGACTCAGCTGATTCAGGCATAGTCCTTCCGGCTCACGATGGATCAAAACGCATCCAATGAGGTCATGAGAAGGAGGCATCAAAAGGCCCAATCTCGACTCCCTCCGGTTTACGATCCTCGAAACCTCTTCAACACGCCAGGTGCAGGGTCTAGTAACCCGCCGGAGATCATAGTGCCCGGGGCTGGGACACCAATTCAGCCCCAAGTAATGGGACCGCCCCGGGTGAACCCTGCCCCGCCTCAGTACGTGCCAATACCGCCGGGTCATTATGCCAACCCGTTGGAAAACATGGTCGCCGCAGCGGCACGGCTGGCGGCTCTCCCAATCGATGGTGACTCTCCAACGGCGGTTGAAACCCGCCGGGTCAGGGAGCTCCTTCAGACAGCTCTGGTGCAGCAAGAGGCGTACTCTTACAGCCGGGACAGGATCCATTCAACCCCTCGTCCAAGCCGGAGCCCGAGTTATAGCAGACACATGGTTTCAGCGACTGGCTCAAGTAACGTCCGACGCCATGACTTGCCACCTGGCCATGGCCCGGCTCATAACGGAGCCTTTCACGCAACAGACCAAGACAGAGCACGGCAAGAGGCGGAGCAGGTGCCTCAGTTGACGGCTTACCAGACACCCCCGGCTTATCCGACGGCTTCCGTCGACGTGGGTATCCCTATGAGGACTGGGGGTGTCCCTTGTTTAGTGCCGGCTCTCCGTAATGAACGTCTACCCAAGGACTTCAAAGGGCCTAGGAAGGTGCCTAATTACACGGCTGATTTACAACCCGGAGCCTAGATCGAGAGTTACAAGATGGCCATGGAATTGCTGAAGGTCAGCGAAGCGGCGATGGCCAAGTACTTCACCATGATGTTAGATGGGACTGCCCGCACTTGGTTGAAAGGGCTGCCACCGAATTCTATCGGGTCTTGGGCTGAGCTGAAAGCCCGGTTCATCCAAAACTTCAAAGATACCTGTAGGCAGTCTATGTCAATTGTGGATTTGACTAATTGTAAACAGCAGGAGGGTGAGTCTACGACACATTGGGTTCGCCGGGTCAAAGAGATAATACATTCATCTGATAAGATGGATGCCGGCTCTGCAGTCTTGATGTTGGAGCAGAATTGTCGTTTCCTGCCCCTGAAGATGAAGCTCGGGCGGCTCAAGCGCGACTGCAATGATATGGGTACGCTGATGGTGGCTCTCGTCAAGTACGCCGACTCTGATAGTACCAAGGACCCCGCGTCAGATGATGAAAGGACAGGGAAGGGAAAGAAGAACGGCAATGGCAAGGGTCCTCAGCATAACCCGGCAAATCAAGGTGGTAACAAGCATAAGGCTGATGGCGGCATGGAGTTTGTGGCCAATGCCAGCTCACAGGGTAACAACCAGCGACGTAAAGGGAGGCCACCTCCCCGAGCCGGCGGTTCAGGCCCAACGCTTGAGCAGTTGTTGAATGAGCCTTGTCCAAGGCATGGCTCCAGGGAGAAGCCAGCTACTCATCTATGGAAAGATTGTGCAATCATGAAGGCCTTTAAGAACTCCAACGCTTTTAATGGCAACAATGGCCCGGGCGGCGGCTCAGGCGCCGGCGGCTTTCATGGCCCGGGCGGCGGCTCAAATTCCAATCCTCAGAATGTTCAAGGGGGCTTTAATCAGCAGTCCGGCCAGGGTCATCAACAGCAACAGGGGGATACCAGACCAATCCAAAGAAGCTCAATGGTGGACAGTACCATGTGTTTACCACCAGTCTGTGTAAGCGAGATCAGAAGCTTCACAAGAGGGCTGTGAATGCTATTGAGCCGGCGGTTCCACGCTATTTAAGATGGTCTGAGCAGCCTATTGTGTGGAGTAGGGAGGATCACCCTCCCCGGGTTGATAATCCGGGTCACTTGGCCCTGGTGGTGGCTCCTCAGGTGGGAGGATATAAGTTTACTAAGGTGCTCATGGATGGAGGCAGCAGCATCAACATCCTCTATTATGAGACCTTCCGTCATATGGGGTTGATTGATAAGAACCTCAGCCAGTCCAATACTGTTTTCCATGGCGTGGTGCCTGGTAAGTCGGCTTATCCAGTTGGTAAGATCGAATTGGAAGTGGCCTTTGGAGATGAGTACAACTACAGGGTGGAAAAATTGACCTTTGAGGTGGTCAAGATAAGAAGTCTGTATCATGCCATATTTGGGCGGCCGGCTTACGCCAAGTTCATGGCAGGGCCGTGTTACATATACCTACAGCTCAAGATGCCGGGTCACAATGGGACCATTACGGTTCATGGTAGCCAAAAGATAGCCTTGGAATGTGAGGAAGGTGACGCGGCTTATGCAGAATCGGTTTGTGCAACAGAGGAGCTGAAGTTTTACAAGGATAATGTTGACCCAACAGATATGACATCTCTGAAAAAGCCGACCACGGAGCATGAGCCGGCAATGAAATTTAAGTCAGCCGATGAGACTAAACTTGTTGATTTCGTTCCAGGTGACTCATCTCAGCAGTTTAGCATCAGTGCCAATTTGGATCCAAAATAGGAAAGCGCGCTCATCGAGTTCATCCGTGAGAACAGGGACATCTTTGCATGGAAACCTTCTGACATGCCAGGTGTACCTAGAGAACTCGCTGAGCACACTCTCAATGTTGATCCGAAATTTAAGCCGGTCAGGCAATTCCTTCGGCGGTTTAAGGAAGAGAGGCGGAAAGCCATTGGTGAAGAGGTGGCCCGGCTGTTGGCGGCCGGATTTATTGTCGAAGTCTTTCATCTAGAATGGTTAGCTAACCCGGTGCTCGTGCTCAAGAAGAATGGCACCTGGCGGATGTGTGTGGACTACACGGACTTAAACAAGGCGTGTCCGGCTGATCCTTTTGCCCTTCCCCGTATTGATCAAATCATTGATGCTATGGCAGGTTGCGAGCGCTTAAGTTTCTTGGATGCTTATTCTGGATACCATCAGATTAAAATGGCAGTTAAGGACCAGGAGAAGACGGCGTTCATCACTCCCTTTGGAGCCTTCTGTTATGTGTCTATGCCTTTTGGACTCAAGAGTGCACAGGCGACTTATCAGCGTTGCGTGCAGAACTGTCTTCATAACCAGATTGGGCGCAATGTTCATGCCTATGTGGATGATATTGTGGTTAAATCCAGGGAGAAGGAAACCTTGATAGATGATCTGAGGGAAACCTTTGATAATATCTGGGTCTACAAGATGATGCTTAACCCGGCCAAGTGTGTTTTTGGTGTTCCTACAGGCAAGCTCTTGGGTTTTCTGGTTTCTCATAGAGGCATTGAAGCTAACCCGGAGAAGATCAAGGCAATCACCTCTCTGGCTAAGCCAGCGTGTATAAACGACGTCCAGCGCCTGGCGGGTCGTATCGCTGCTTTAAGCCGGTTTATAAGCCGTTTGGGTGGGAAGGCCATGCCACTGTACCAGTTGATGAAGAAAACTGATGACTTTATCTGGAATGATGCTGCTAATGCTGCTTTTGTGGATTTGAAGAGACAGCTGGCTGAGCCCCCAGTCCTTGCTGCCCCGGTTGACAAGGAGCCCTTATTACTGTATGTAGCTGCCAACACACGAGCCGTCAGTGTGGCTGTGGTGGTGGAGCGCAAGGAAGAGGGTAAGGAATATCCGGTTCAGCGGCCGGTTTATTACGTCATTGAAGTGCTCATCGAGTCCAAACATCGGTATCCACATTGGCAGAAGCTTGTTTATGGTGTGTTCATGGCAAGCCGGAAGCTTAAGCACTATTTTCAGGGTCACCCCATTACGGTGGTTAGCTCTGCTCCCCTTGGAGATATCATCCAAAACAGAGAAGCCACAGGGAGAGTGGCTAAGTGGGCTATAGAACTTGGGCCTCATGGTCTGAAATACGTACCACGCACTGGTGTTAAATCTCAAGCTTTGGTGGATTTCATCAACGATTGGACAGAGCTACAGGTGCCTGAAGAAAAGCCGGATAATACATATTGGACTATTCACTTTGATGGGTCTAGGCAATTGGAAGGCTCGGGGGCTGGAGTTGTATTGGCTTCCCCTAAAGGTGACAAGTTTCATTATGTACTACGGTTGATGTTTCCTTGTACTAACAATGCGGCTGAGTACGAGGCCTTGCTCCATGGTCTTCGGATGGCTAAGGAGATGAGCTTGAGCCGAGTAAGGTGCTTCGGCGACTCAGACCTAGTGGCTCAACAAGTATCAGGCAAGTGGGATTCCAAGGACCCTCTCATGGCGGCTTATCGCCGTGAAGTTGATACCATTGCTGGACACTTTCAGGGTTACCAACTAGAGCACATCGATCGCAGGAAGAACAAGGCGGCTGATGCATTAAGCCGGCTGGGCTCTCAGCAAAAACCGGTGCCGCCTAATACTTTCTTGGACATCCTGCATAACCCTTCTGTTAAGGTACCTATAGAGGAAGACTTGGCTGTCCCTGACCCGGAGGCACAGTTGGTGGCGGCTCTCCACATCACCCCGGACTGGACGGTGCCATACTTGGCTTACATGACCCGGGGAGATTTGCCTGAGGATGAAACTTTGGCCAGACAAATAACCCGGCGGTCTAAGTCAATGGTTGTTATCGATGGTGAGCTGCATCGCCGCCGTGTTACTGGAACGTTCCAGCGTTGTGTTTCCCCTGAGGAGGGTCAAGACATCTTACGTGAGATTCACGAAGGGGATTGTGGCCATCATGCCGGCTCAAAATCCCTTGTGGCCAAGGCTTTTCGTCATGGTTTTTATTGGCTGACGGCTCATGCTGATGCGGAGGACTTGGTCAGTAGATGTGATGGTTGCCAGAGGTTCTCGCGACGGGCTCATGTGCCGGCTCAGGAGCTGAGGATGATTCCAATTACTTGGCCATTTGCGGTCTGGGGGCTTGATATGGTTGGGCCTTTTAAAAGGTCCAAGGATAAGAAGACCGATCTCTTGGTGGCAGTTGACAAATTCACAAAGTGGGTTGAAGTAGAGCCAGTTAGCAAGTGTGATGCAGCCACGGTGGTTCAGTTCATGAAAAGGGTGATATTTCGCTTTGGCTTCCCACACAGCATTATAACTGACAATGGTACCAATCTGTCTAAAGGTGCCATGGAGGAGTTTTGTCAACGAGAGCATATTCGACTTGATGTTTCATCAGTGGCTCATCCTCAATCCAATGGTCAAGCTGAGAGAGCTAATCAGGAGATCTTGAAGGGCATTAAGCCCCGGCTTTTAGTCCCTTTGCAACGAACGCCAGGTTGTTGGGTGGAGGAGTTACCCTCCGTGTTATGGAGCATCAATACTACTCCTAACAGGTCTACGGGTTACAGCCCCTTCTTCATGGTTTATGGAGCGGAAGCAGTCCTCCCCAGTGACATCCGTCATGACTCGCCTCGCGTGGCAGCTTATGTTGAGGCGGATAATGAACAGGCGCGCCAAGATGCTCTTGACTTGTTGGACGAACAGCGTGACGTGGCAGCAGCTCGCTCAGCGATTTACCAACAAGACCTGCGCCGTTATCATAGTCGCCGGGTTAAGTCCCGGGTCTTCCAGGAAGGTGACCTGGTGCTCCGGCTCATCCAAGATCAAACAGATGCACACAAGCTATCCCTGCCTTGGGAAGGGCCCTTTGTGGTCAGCAAGAACTTGCACAACGGGTCATACTACCTTATTGACGTTCGGGAGCATAAAGATTCACGCAAGTCGGAGGAGGAGACCCGTCGGCCGTGGAACATAGCTCAGCTTCGGCCTTATTACACTTGAGCCACCGGCTCTCATAATGTACCTATCTCTATAGCCATGTATATATTATGTTAAATAATAAAGCAGGACCTCTGTCCTTTTCTCCTCCAAAGGTAAAAGTGTTGTTTCCATTACACCATCACATGGTCACTTGGAGGTGGATCCGGCTTATGATCGTATTCGAATCTAGCCGTGCGCAATACAATCACCTGGGGGCTTCCTGTTCAAACATAGGTCGTATTCGAACCAAAGAGAACATAGCTGTCGATACCCACTTGATTGGCAAAGTGTCGAGCTCATTGGGGAGTTTTCTTTGATCATATTTGAATCATAGCTCAACCCCCTTTGGGAACCAACGTGGATCGTATTCGAATCAGCGTCGTTAAACAACTCTTAAAGTCAATTGGGGGCTTCCTGTTCAAACATGGGTCGTATTCGAACCAAAGAGAGCATAGCTGTCAGTACCCTCTTGATTGGCATCGCCAAAGCCACTGGGGGATATATGATCGCATTCGAATCTTAGCTTAACCCCTTTGGGACGGTTCTCTGGTCATATTCGAACCGGAAGCCCCTAAGTTTTTGATCTTCTGACTTACAACAAGTTCTGTGGGTCACATCAGCAGTGTGCAAGGGCGGTTTTTCCTTTGCCGACTTACTTTTGATTCACAATGTTGGTGACATCCAGTAAGTATTCTTGACGATGGTAAACCGGAGTTGAGATCTTCACCTCATTATTCGGGTTACATAAGCTGGAACTATGCTTGAAGGCTCGTGAGTATGCCATTATGGTTACATCAAAGATATAATTGAGGGCCAGTTTTTGGTGATTTTTAATTCATATCCCGGGTTATATATGATGATCAATTATGACCCGGAGGAATATAAGGAAGCAACTTCAATGGAGCTAAGCATTCCACATGTGCACGATGGCACGACAAGGTTAACATGTTTGTCCTACTCTATTACAAGACTCCCCGAGTCCAAAAGGTGAAGCATTGTTTTAAAGGCGTAACCGTGGGCCACCTAAGAGTCAAGATGCTTGTTGGGTCGAAGCTTCCGGCTCATCCCTTTCCGCTCCTCCGGCTGTTCCCATGACCTGGAAGGTTGACGATTTCCAGTCAATGCCGCTCAAAGCTTCAAATTGAGCCTCCTCGTCAATTGACCCGGCCGGGTCAATTTCTGGGGCAAAGGTGTGCTTACGAGTCGGCGGGACCAAGCTGATGGCTTCATAACGCGGAGTGGGGATCCTCTGATTCTCTGCGTCGTAGCCCGGCTGGTACTTGGTAAGGTCGGTGTCATTCCCAATAAGGGTGGCCACCGGGCGCACGATCTTCACATAGGCGGCAAAGTCTTTTTGGTCGAAGGGGGTGCCATCTTCCTTCAGGCTGGGGTATCCAAGTGCGATGTCGCCGGGTCTAGCTCCGGAAGGAAAGCCTTGGCCCGGCTCAGAGCAGCTATGGCTCCGGCTCTTGCAGAGGCCCGTCGCAGCTCTTGGAAACATTGAGGAAGAACGGCAAGCTGGCGGAGTACGTCCGCCAGGTGAGTCGGAACCTCATTGGACAGGGCCACAACGGCCAAGGCGCGCTGTGACCCGGTGTAGAGTTGCTCCACCAAAGTGTACACGGCCTTCAGCTTGGTCAGCACATTTTGATTGAGGTTGGCGCTTCTGGGACCTGTTTTCCAACGTCAGGTAAGCCGCTCGCAATGATGGGACTTATGAGACATAGAGAATGTAAACTTGTTGAAAGTCTGTAGAATGACTTACCGAAGATTGCGGCGACCATCTGTGACACATGGCGCTTTAAGCCGGAGAGTTCGGCGGTTTTCTCCGTCAGAGCCGCCTCCGCCTGTTCGGCCCGGCTGACCAGAGCAGCCTTCTCTTCGGCCCAAGTCTTCCTTTCGGTTTCAAACTTCTTCTTCAGCTTCTCTTGAGCAGCAACACTGGACTCAAATTTAGCATTGGCCTTCCGGGTGTCAGTTTCCTGAGTCTTCAGGCGATTCTTCAGCTCAGAGATATCAGCCTCAAATTTCTTGCAAGCAGCCTGTACAATTTCCGGATTATAGTATGAATCATTATTATACAACTTTAAAGTCCCAAGCACTTTCCAAGCAAAGACACTTGGCACTTGGGGGCTAATGTATGCTGAAAGGTTCTATCTACAAATTGCCGGTTCATCAAAGTAAGCCGGAAGTTAAGTCTACAACATATTCTATCATAAGTAGTAGACTTGGGGGCTAGTATGGTAAAGATGACTATGCAGTAAGCAAGAGAGTGGTACCTCAGACTTCTGCTGTATCTGCTTCACCATGTCAATCTCCAGGTCCCGGCTGTTGTGCACCTGATTGACATAGCCGGAGATGATATCTCCAATGCTCAAGTTAGCGTAGTTGGTGATGTCTAGCTTGGCCCTGCGGCGCTCTAGCAACTCTTCCTTGGCAGAGCACTTAGTCAGCGCAGTGGGTCTCCCCGGCTCGACAAACTCCGTCCGGGTGATTACCACGTCTGGGTCATCGGCCGGCTGAGCCGGGCTGGAGATGTCTGGATTGGTAGAAGTCTCTATGACTGGCTCGTCGGTTGGAGCGGTGGCTTCAGGAGCAGAGGCAGCTGGCGGCTCTTGAGCTGAAACCTCCGGCTCAGTCAAGATCGGCTCTTCGACCGGTTTATTCTTCTTCGCCCTCTTGCTGAGCTTTGCCTGGGCACTGAAAGGACAAAAGGTTAGTACAAAAGCATGAGTAAAGATAAGCACAACACAAGATGATCATCGTTACCCGGTTGCGGTCTTGAAAGCCGGTAGGTTAGATTGCATAGAATCACCAGAGGAAGGTGAAGTTTCCTGATAATTTGAATCCAAAGAATTGAGCGGTTGACGAGTAACGCCCGCCAAAGGATGAAAAGGATATAAGTTGGAGATAACCTCGGTTCGGCGCTTCCTTGATGCTTCAGGTAAGCCGGAGGAGAGGTCTACATCCTTGTTGGTCCGGGTGTGCCACCGGCTCTCATGAATCTGTTGCTTCAAAAGAAATTGAGGATCTTGGTAAGCTAAAGGATGTGAAAATCTTACTTTTCGGGTTACTCTTCGGACTTTCAGCCTTGGCAAGGGCTCCGAGTCGGAGGAAAGTGTCGTTACCTCTTCAGTCACCGGGTTACTTGCTCCGGTGTCATCCTGCTGATGATCAGTATTGATAAGGTGGATAGGAATAAACAAGAAACAAAACAAGAGCCTACAGATTCAGGGGTTACCTCTGACTCGGAGTTGTCACTTAGCTGAAGCAGCTCTGAGGCAGTAGGCATGCTTCCCTTCTTGCGGGGAGCGGCTCTCCTGGCGGCTTTCTTAGCCTTCCTGGCTTTTTTGGCCGCTTCATGGTCATATTTGACCTTCCAGAACTTCTCATTAGCCTGAAACATACAGCAAAGATTTCTTAAGGTTCAGATGGAAACTATTAAAAAGAAAACCAAGGTGTTCAAGTTAGTGGCTTACCGCTGGAGCCGGGTTAGCTTGGCAGAAGGGGTTCAGGCCGGTTCTCCCACAGTCGGTTAAGCTCTCATTCAGGAGAGACTTGGTCATGTCGTCCGCAACGTCCTCAGGAAGATCGTTGGGGCTGTGTCGCAGAGGGTCATCCTTCCGGCCCGTGTAAGCACACATTAAGCCGGGGCGGCGGCTCAAGGGGATCACCCGCCAAGAGATCCAAACCCGGACCAGATCAATGTCGTTGAGGCCGTTTCCCAGGAGAGCCTTGATCTTATTGATGGTGGGGATCAGAGGTTGGCGCTCAGCTTGAGAGAGTTTGTCTGGCAAAGGGTGATTTGGCTCCAGACGCAGGGCATGAAAGCCGGGCAGAGGGCTCTCGTCAGCCGGAGAAGTGTCCTGGCAATAAAACCACGTCTGGTTCCAGTCCTTTGGATGGCTTGGCGGCTCAGCATAAGGAAAGAGGCAGTCTCTCCGGCGTTGAATGGAGATTCCACCAAGTTCCAGGCTCGGCCCGTTGGCGCACTCATTCTGGCGGTTCAGATAAAATAGCTCTCTAAAGAGCAGCAGGCTGGGCTCTTCTCCAAGATAGACTTCGCAGAATACTTGGAAGTTGCATATATTTGACACGGAATTGGGTCCTATGTCTTGCCGCCGCAGATCAAAGAAGTTCACAACCTCTCTAAAGAATTTTGAGCCAGGCGGTGCGAAGCCCCGGCTCATGTGATCAGCAAATATCACCACCTCACCATCTCTTGGTTCAGGTCTTTCCTCCGACGGGTCAGGGGCACGATAAGACATGATTTCCTTCTTGGGCAAGTAACCCGTCTTTACGAAATCAGCTAGAGTGTCGTCGGTGACATTGGATCTCATCCAGTTGCACATGATGGGTGCCTTGGGAGCTTTGGGAGGCATTGTGAAAGATGAAGCCTATGACAAAAGGAAAATGTCCGGTTCAATTATAAGCCGGCAGACGTCTGCAGTTTAATACTCAAATGGCGGCTTATGAGAGGGGCCTAATGACATATGGTTAAGTGCATCGGGTTATCTAAGCCGCTGAAGGTATCGTGAGTAATTCAAATTTTCTACAGCTTTATCATAAATGAGCCGGAAATTTTACAGCGTGTGGCTTCTTTTAAGCCAGAAATGTGAGCCGCCATAGCTCAGCAGATGCAATTTTTGACTAAGTGTGGTGAAAACAAGTTTCACAGATCCCAGTAATTATTTTGGATCTAACGGTTGGCTGAAAGGAAAAATTTCTAGACCTAGAACAGACACAGAAAAAGTTCAAGGGTTTGAACGGAGCCTTTATGCAATGAAAGGGGATCTATGTACATTGGGAACGGGCGTGAAACAGCTACCGCAGCAGTTCTGTACAGTTTAAAGATCAAGAAAAGGTGGTAATAATGGAATCTATCAAGAGCTCGCGATGAATGGCGACGAACACGGGAAGAACAGCAAAGAACCCTAATGCGGATCTACTTTATGGAGTGGCAAGGGCTTACGGGTGCTGGAGAGTTGCGGAGGTCGCCGCCGTTTCTCTGGTCACGTCAGGTTGATGCAGCGGCCTGAGTCGGTGAAGACGAGGAGACCCGCGGTGGCGGCGGCGGTGGAGCTCGAGCGACAGTACAGTGGCGAGAGGAGGAAGACGATGGAGGCGACAAGTAACTAGAGCCTCATGGGCCGGGCTATTTATAAGGTGAGGCTCATAAGTGGGCGCGAGAAATGAGGAGGTCACGGCGTGATTATCTCACCACAAAAACGCCTCGATTTTCGGGATGGCCTTTAAAGATAAGATCCGTTGAGGATATGGTGGGATAAAAAATGGACTTAATGGAAGATAACGTCATGGCAGGTTACCGGGAATCCAGAAGATGACGTCACGGCGGGTTATAACCTTCGCACGACCATAAGCCGGAAGATCTTTCCTCTCAAAAGAATTGAAGATTGACATGAACCGGTTCAAATCAATCTGGGGCCTAATGTTGAGGATATAACCCTTAGAGTCACCCGCCAGGAGGGACCGGGTTACTCATAATGGTCATCACGCGAAGCCCAGTACCTAGCTTGAAGACGGCGGGTCAATGATGGGCCTACGACCCGGAGATGGCTTAAGGCCCGTAGTGATAAACCACCGCATGGCAAGACTTGTAGTGTAAGGCAAGAGTAGTTGAGAGACCGAGCCGGACACTCTTATGAGCCAGCCGGGACTCTGAGAGCTGCCGGGCGTCAACCTCTCTATATAAAGGGACGACCCGGTGGCGGTTTAGGGAGAAGTAAGATCTCGTCGAGAGCCAGGCATAGCAATTAAGCTCCCCGGTCATCGAAACCCTAATCAATACCACCTCAACTGGACGTAGGCTTTTACCTTCACCGTAAGGGGCCGAACCAGTATAAACCTCGTGTTCCTTGTCCCGTTTAACCCCTTTAAGCTTCCTAGCTGCGATGACTCCACGACTAAGTCCTTGCACGAGGACATCCGCCGTGACAATTCCATGACAAAAGGAGATTACTAAGAGTTGTTTAATCGTGATGCGGACTCGATTCAGTTATCGATGTCCTTGAGTGTTTAATAACTCGGAGCCCGTAAAAAATTGGAATCAAAGAGAATGTAATACTTGATGGAGAACTCATAAGAAGTTATGCAGTTCCGTGATAATCTCGAGATACCAGGGGGGTAACACTCGACGACAAACCAAAGTAAAGGATGGACTGGGGTATTGCTCTACAGAAGACAAGTGCTTAAACTTGTACGAGAAATGGTATTTAAAGGAGAACATGGTCGGAACCATGATTGCAAAAGGCCAGATCCCAGATATAAGATGAACTTATACCAAGGGAATAATTAATTTAAGAGAAGCTGTTAATGATAAGATCTACATCATGTCCATGGGCATGAACACAAAGTTCAAGGTCGACTCCCACTTCTCTAATGCATAACCTTTCATTCACTTCTCATTTTCGAAGAAGTTGTAATGTTGAAATTTTATCTAGCAAAATACCAGAAGAGTATGACTCGTGAAAACTTTCGAGGTCACACATATTAAGGAAGGCCTAGGTTCAACCCATCGGGGCATTGTGGAAACATATATCACAGACTTCGGGGGTAAATAACTCAAGCTCGATAGTAGAGCATGGGTGACAAAACGAGAGGATACAATTTACTGAAGGCATTGTGTATCAAGGAAAGAACTTCTCGAGGTTTTTGCATACGAAAGATTCTGTCGGATGATATTCCAACAAAGGATCCGACGGTCCATAGCGGAGCTGATGTGAGTATTGGTACACAACCAGAGGAAGAAACAATGTGAAGGCATTGGATTATAGAAGCAACTACCTAATTCAAAGCTCACATGTAAAGGAATTATAGTTTCCAAATCAAAGGATCAGAAGCAAATGCTCTGATTAAGGATGGATAACTTGAGTAAGCTTAGAGGTACAAATGACGACAATTTGATTGGTCGAGATCCAGCTCATGTTAAAAATGACGTCTGAGCCGGAAGGATGAATTCTAGGATATGATTGAGGATTGCGAGCATTCGCAACATATTGAATCAATGGACTCAAAATGACATTTGACAAAGGATGCCAATAAGATTGCCAGACTTATGGGATTAACCATAATGCAAGCAAGCAAGAATTCCAAGAGCAAGAGGATGCTCAGGATTTTTGGAAGATCGAATGGTATTTCGAAAACTTTTGTGAAACACATGAACAACTTGGAAAGAGCGGATACTCGATAAGCGCGAGGAATTATCCGTAAGGGTATTCATGAGGCAAGAACTGTATAGCAGTAAGCTCAAAGGATTCTTGGAACAACGGAGAGTGGTTCGGGGCATCTTGTATTAACAAGATCAACTTGGAATAAAATTAAGAACGACGGGTGTAAGTATTTATCCATAGATCAGTGGTAGGGAATTGCAAAAGCAACGAGCACAAAGTCTCGAGAACATCGGAGAATATTTGAGGGCACCTTGTAATAACAAGGGCAACTGGGGATGAAGGTATGAACGATAAAAGTATGTAGTTATCCATAAAGATTTATCGGTGGTAGGGATCGCAATGGCGAAGGGCACAAGGGTCTCGGGAAAGCATCAGAGAGTGTCTTCAGAATCTTCTGGTGCAGCACGCGATCATTTGGCCGGAAGGGGCTCTCCGGGAGCAAGTATTTACGAGAACCTATAGTTAGTCTTTTTAGCAAAATCATTTAACCCGAATAGGAGAGAGTTCAGAGTCCCAGAGTAAAGGTCGAGGAATAAAATATCCTACTACCACCCAATGGCACGTGGGACCGTAAGCCGCACAACCATGTTAGTAAAAGTTTTGCAACGACTAGACTCAACTTCGGCCAAGGAGTTGGTAAGGGGGATTCCTACAGGAAGTCGGCTCTGATACCAACTTGTGACGCCCCCGATTTGACCTTACACTAATCATGCACGCAAACGTGTACGATCAAGATCAGGGACTCACGGGAAGATGTCACAACACAACTCTAAAACATAAATAAGTCATACAAGCATCATAATACAAGCCAGGGGCCTCAAGGGCTCGAATACAAGTGCTCGATCATAGACGAGTCAGCGGAAGCAACAATATCTAAGTACAGACATAACTTAAACAAGTTTGCCTTAAGAAGGCTAGCACAAACTGGGATACAGATCGAAACGGGCGCATGCCTCCTGCCTGGGATCCTCCTAACTACTCCTGGTCGTCGTCAGCGGGTTGCACGTAGTAGTAGGCACCTCCGGTGTCGTAGGAGTCGTCGTCGACGGTGGCGTCTGGCTCCTGGGCTCCAACATCTGGTTGCGACAACCAGGTAGAAAGGAAAGGGGGAAAAGAGGGAGAAAAGCAACCGTGAGTACTCATCCAAAGTACTCGCAAGCAAGGAGCTACACTACATATGCATGGGTATATGTGTAAAGGACCATATCAGTGGACTGAACTGTAGAATGCCAGAATAAGAGGGGGATAGCTAATCCTGCCGAAGACTACGCTTCTGGCAGCCTCCATCTTGCAGCATGTAGAAGAGAGTAGATTGAAGTCCTCCAAGTAGTATCGTATAGCATAATCCTACCCAACGATCCCCTCCTCGTCGCCCTGTTAGAGAGCGATCACCGGGTTATATCTGGCACTTGGAAGGGTGTGTTTTATCAAGTATCCGGTTCTAGTTGTCATAAGGTCAAGGTACAACTCCGGGTCGTCCTTTTACCGAGGGACACGGCTATTCGAATAGATAAACTTTCCTGCAGGGGTGCACCACATAACTCAACACGCTCGATCCCATTTGGCAGGACACACTTTCCTGGGTCATGCCCAGCCTCGGAAGATCAACACGTCGCAGCCCCACCTAGGCTCAACAGAGTCAGGACGCGGTCTAAATCCTATGCGCGTAGGGGTCTGGGCCCATCGCCTATTGCACACCTGCACGTTGCGTACGCGGCCGGAAGCAGACCTAGCCCCCTTAATACAAGCGCGAGCTTACGGTCCAATGCGGCGCGCGCCACCCAGTCGCTGACGTCAAAAAGAGCTTCGGCTGATACCACGACGCTGAGTGCCCATAACTGTTCCCGCGTAGTTGGTTAGTGCGTATAGACCAAATGGCCAGACTAAGATCAAATACCAAGATCTCGTTAAGCGTGTTAAGTATCCGCGAACGCCGACCAGGGCCAGGCCCACCTCTCTCCTAGGTGGTCTCAACCTGCCATGTCGCTCCGCCACAAAGTAACAGTCGGGGGCCGTCAGGAACCCAGGCCCACCTCTACCGGGATGGAGCCACCTGTCCTTTCAGCCCCCTCATCAGAATCACTTGCGGGTACTCAACGAGCCGACCCGACTAGTCACCACATGTGTAATGTATATAAAGTATATAGTATATACCCGTGATCACCTCCCGAAGTGATCACGGCCCAGTAGTATAGCATGGCAGACGGACAAGAGTGTAGGGCCACTGATGGAACACTAGCATCCTATACTAAGCAGTAGGATAGCAGGTAAGGGTAATAACTGTAGCAACAATGACAGGCTATGCAATAGAATAGGATTAACCGAAATTAGTAACATGCTACACTACTCTAATGCAAGTAGTATAGAGAAGAATAGGCGATATCTGGTGATCAAGGGGGGGGCTTGCCTGGTTGCTCTGGCAAGAAGGGTTCATCGTCGATGTAGTCGATCACAGGGGTACCGGCATCGGTCTCGGGGTCTACCGGAAAGAAGTAACGAAGGGGGAACACAATAAATAACAAAGCAATCAAAGCATCACAAAGCATAACATGGCAATATGATGTGTCGGGTGTGACCTAACGTATGGCTACACGATAAAGGTGTAACGCCCCGAGACCGACGCTCCAGATGCCTCCATTGTTTTGCGTGTCAGCTCTGTTATTTATTTGTTTGTTGCATTCGTCATCGCATTGCATCCGCATGTTTTCATAAAACTTGCATCCGCTCGTAGTTGTCGCGTCCCCCCTTGCGTTCGTTGACCGTTCTGAGTCTAACCGGATTTTCGATTCTCTCTTGTCTGACCGTTTGACCCTCTTTGTGTTGGGGAACGTGGTAATTTCAAAAAAATTCCTACGCACACGCAAGATCATGGTGATGCATAGCAACGAGAGGGGAGAGTGTTGTCCACGTACCCTCGTAGACCGACAGCGGAAGCATTATCACAACGCGGTTGATGTAGTCGTACGTCTTCACGATCCGACCGATCAAGTACCGAACGCACGGCACCTCCGAGTTCTACACACGTTCAGCTCGATGACGTCCCTCGAACTCCGATCTAGCCGAGTGTTGAGGGAGAGTTTCGTCAACACGCCGGCGTGGTGACGATGATGATGTTCTACCGACGCAGGGCTTCGCCTAAGCTCCGCAATGATATTATCGAGGTGTAATTTGGTGGAGGGGGGCACCGCACACGGCTAAAAGATCTCAAGTATCAATTGTTGTGTCTCTGGGGTGCCCCCCTGCCCCCGTATATAAAGGAGCAAGGGAGGAGGAGGCCGGCCCTAGGAGGGGGCGCACCAAGTGTGGAGTCCTACTAGGACTCCCTAGTCCTAGTAGGATTCCACCTCCCATATGGAATAGGAAAAGAGGAAGAGAAAAAGAGAAGGAAGGAAGGGGGCGCCCCCCCTTCCCTAGTCCAATTCAGGCCAGACCAAGGGGAGGGGTGTGGCCACCCTTGAGGCCCTTTTTCTTCTTTCCCGTATGGCCCAATAAGGCCCAATACGTATTCCCATAACTCTCCAGTACTCCGAAAAATACCCGAATCACTCGGAACCTTTCCGAAGTCCGAATATAGTCGTCCAATATATCGATCTTTACGTCTCGACCATTTCGAGACTCCTCGTCATGTCCCCGATCTCATCCGGGACTCCGAACTCCTTCGGTACATCAACATACATAAACTCATAATAAAACTGTCATCGTAACTTTAAGCGTGCGGACCCTACGGGTTCGAGAACTATGTAGACATGACCGAGACACGTCTCCGGTCAATAACCAATAGCGGGACCTGGATGCCCATATTCGCTCCCACATATTCTACGAAGATCTTTATCGGTCAGACCGCATAACAACATACGTTGTTCCCTTTGTCATCAGTATGTTACTTGCCCGAGATTCGATCGTCGGTATCTCGATACCTAGTTCAATCTCGTTACCGGCAAGTCTCTTTACTCGTTCCGTAACACATCATCCCGCAACTAACTTATTAGTCACAATGCTTGCAAGGCTTATAGTGATGTGCATTACCGAGTGGGCCCAGAGATACCTCTCCGACAATCGGAGTGACAAATCCTAATCTCGAAATACGCCAACCCAACAAGTACCTTTGGAGACACCTGTAGAGCACCTTTATAATCACTCATTTACGTTGTGACGTTTGGTAGCACACAAAGTGTTCCTCCGGTAAACGGGAGTTGCATAATCTCATAGTCAGAGGAACATGTATAAGTCATGAAGAAAGCAATAGCAACATACTAAACGATCGGGTGCTAAGCTAACGGAATGGGTCAAGTTAATCACGTCATTCTCCTAATGAGGTGATCTCGTTAATCAAATGACAACTTATGTCTATGGCTAGGAAACATAACCATGTTTGATTAACGAGCTAGTCAAGTAGAGGCATACTAGTGACACTCTGTTTGTCTATGTATTCACACATGTATTATGTTTCCGGTTAATACAATTCTAGCATGAATAATAAACATTTATCATGATATAAGGAAATAAATAATAACTTTATTATTGCCTCTAGGGCATATTTCCTTCACTCTGCACAACCACCGACCCCCCCTCTGGCGTGCGTCCGAAAACTTCCCCGAACCCGACCCGGGTTGTTATTACCGTTGGATTCGGGTCATCCCCAAACATCTATAAAACATCACCGTTTTCTTTGTTGGACGCCATAGCCTATGTTTCTCGACCGTCTGTTTTCGATCGGAGGGACTAGGTGGCCCCTAACCTAATCCCCTGCTATCTATATAGGTCCAACCCTAGATCCTAGGTGCCTTGTCCCATGGATCCCATCGCGCCGCCGCCACTCCTCCAGTCCCTTCTTCCTCGGGATCCCCTCCCGATCCAGCCCACCAATCGCAGCCTCCGACCACCTCGCTTGTTCTCCGCGCCGCTCCATTCCCAGCCTCCCGCGCGCAGCCGCATGCCCGACCTCGAGCTCTCCCGCAGCCAGCCGGCGCTTGATCCAGGTTGGATCGAGGCCACGGCCTTGCTCCCCTTTGTCTCCTCCGCCCAAGCCACCGCACGGGAGATGCCCGGCGCTCCACCCCAAGAAGCATAGGTGCCCGAGCGCTCCTCCTCCTCGTGACCCGCAGCTCCGGCGAACCTCGCCACCGGCGACCACCTCCCGCAGGCCCGTACCGTCTCCTTCCTCCCTGCACCCCTTCTCTTCCTTCCCTTTTCTCTAAGCGCCATCGCTTCCTCGTGTTTTTCTTCGCACAGGAGCTCCAACCCCGGCCATGGACACTTGTTCTTCCCCGTCGACCCTGCCGACTTGAACCCCGCCGAATCAGGTGCCTCGTCGTCCGCGCCAAGACCAGCTAGCAGCCGCCCGCGTTCGTTATCCCGAACCTCTCCTTCGCCCCACACCTCCGCCTCAACTCCGGCCAGATCGGCTCGGTTCCCCGTCGCACGTCCGGTGAGGTCACCGGAGAGTGCCGTGCCTCTGCTGCCTCTCTATCCCGCCGTCGCTCCTAGCTTTCCTTCCCTGTTCCCTCTCTGAATCCTCTCCCTGACCTTCTTTTCTTCAGGCTTCAATAGCAGCCATGGAGCCGCCTCCGCTTCGATTCGGCAGGGAACGGGACCCCGACGACCTCCACCGCCCGGATCCGTGTCTCCCATGCCGCCAGCTTTCACGTCTGCTTCCGCTACTGCACGCCGGCGCGCCGCCCTTTGCCAAGTCCACCGTCGCCGGCCTCTGCTCGCTCTGCTTCGAGCAGAGTAGCTTCGCTCGTCCCGCACGAGCGCCTTGACCCTGCCTCGCTCGCATTGACCGCGCCTCCAGCGCGCCAGGCCGCTGCCCAGCAGCGCCCCAAGCCCTCTGGTGAGAAGCCCAGATCCAGCGCCCCGCCTTGCACAAATGGGCCAGCCAGTTTCAGCCCGTGGACGTTTTTTTCAGTTCTGGACGATTTGCTAATTATCCAGAGTTTTACTGTTTTACAGTAAAACCCTTGAACTTCATGCGTATAATAACTCACGAACCGTGCATCATATTAAAATGTTTTATATATGTAAAATGCTTAGATTGTCATCTAGTTTCATAATATGCCACTTTCGTCCATGTTTAAAATGTTTAAATTGCTGTTTGATTAAATTTGCTCAAATGCCATGTTAAAATGATTTAATTCATAACAAAATAACCGTAGCTCCAAATTTAATCAACTTTATATGTAAATGGGGTAGAAAAATGCATAGATTAACTTGCTGCACTTTATTTTGCTGTTTAACAACATTAAAATTTGCGTTTATGGCAGAACAGTACCAAATTCAAAATATGCATATGAGGATTTTCTGGAATTGTTGTTTGTTGTTCCGGCCTCATTTAAATTGCCTATAATGTGTAGTTTACTTATGTCTGACCTCTTGCCATGTTAATCAACATTTAATATTGTTGGGTACATAAATGAGAGAGAACTAAATAATTGATGTGGTGTTTCGTCAATATGCAACTCGTTGCATATTGAGCTCCACTTAATTTGTAGTGTTGTTTGTTGCACTTTGCCATGCCATGCCTCAATTAACCGGACATGCATCATATTTGTTTTTGCATCATGCCATGTGTATGTGGTGGTTGTTTACTATGTTGTTTGTTTCTTTCCAGGTTGCTTCTCTCGTTACCTTCGGTTTCGTTCCGGAGTTGTGAGGATTCGTTCGACTACGTCCGCTTGTCTTCTTCATGGACTCGTTCTTCTTCCTTGCGGGATTTCAGGCAAGATGACCATACCCTCGAAATCACTTCTATCTTTGCTTGCTAGTTGTTTCGCTCTATAGCTATGTCGCGCTACCTACCACTTGCTTATCAAGCCTCCCAAATTGCCATGAACCTCTAACCTTTGTCACCCTTCCTAGCAAACCGTTGTTTGGCTATGTTACCGCTTTTGCTCAGCCCCTCTTATAGCGTTGCTAGGTGCAGGTGAAGATGAAGATTGCTCCATGTTGGATTATGTTTATGTTGGGATATCACAATACCTCTTATTTAATTAATGCATCTATATACTTGGTAAAGGGTGGAAGGCTCGGCCTTATGCCTGGTGTTTTGTTCCACTCTTGCCGCCCTAGTTTCCGTCATACCGGTGTTATGTTCCTTGATTTTGCGTTCCTTACGCGGTTGGGTGATTTATGGGACCCCCTTGACAGTTCGCTTTGAATAAAACTCCTCCAGCAAGGCCCAACCTTGGTTTTACCATTTGATATGGCGGAGAGGAATAGGATCCCAGCAGCGCTGGTCGCCCCCAGCAGGCGGTGATCGCCGTGGGCGCTGGTGGCCGGAGGAGGTACAGCAAAGAAGTGGCGCAAGAGGGAGAGATGGAATGAAGGGAAGGGCTGCCCTGGCGGTGGCGGGTGCGTGCGCGTGGGATCGAAGCAGCAGCCCTCACTGGTGAGGCGCTGGTCCCCGTGGAGGTCAGAGGATGATGCGGTGGTGGCCATGGCGCCGGTGGCCGAAGGAAGGAGGGTACAGAGGAGAAGGGGCGCAAGAGGGGAGAGATGTAAGGAAGGGAAGGGGGTTGGCGGCGGCGGGGTGCACGCGCGTGGGATCGAGTGGGGATCGAGCAGGTGCTCACCCACTCGCTCTAGGGTTAGCCAGGAGAGGTGGGTTGCAGTTGTGCCGGTTCGGCCAGTTAGGCCTCACTGGGCCGGCCCACTGCGCGTTGCTGAACAAATTCACAATTTTCAAAAAAGGAAAAGGAAGATAAAAGAGCATGTGGCCACTCTGACATATATCATAGCTCCACAACTTGAATTGGAGTAATAGAGAATGGAAAATAGAGCATGTATTTAAAAATATTTTGAAACGAAAGGGATTTAAATTGCAAGTGTGTAGATGGGTAATTTCCAAATCATATTGGGAGGCTATGTTCATAAGTTATAAAGAGAACCACTAATTCCCTTGATTTAAGTAGATCAAAGATCCATGCAATTTTTTAATTCGCATTTAATTTGGGTTAGCAATTTTTAGTTCAACTTGAGGGTTTCAACAACCAGATTACAAATTAAAGCATCATGACATGATGCAATGCAAAATAAATTAAAAAATATAATAATATGATGAATTATGTAAAGAAACTAGATAATTGGTCTTGGGTTGTTACAACAAGCATAAATATGTGAAGGTGTTGCACGGAGCATGGAGTGGGATACGAGATGTGTGTCTTTTTTAGAGAATACCTTAGATGCAAAATGCTTGTGTTTGGACCAAGTCAAAATAATGCCAAAAAGTTACATTTCAATATTGAAAAAAAAATGTTCAATAAACCATAAAATGTTTGTGGATTAAAAAATTATTTGTTTTTTTTAATTTAGCATATTGAAAAAATGTTCACAATTTTGAACATAAATGTGTGAGGAACTAAAGAAATATTCATGATTTTTTTAAAACTCATGTATTAAGAAATGTTAATGAAATTGAAGACAATGTTCGGCAAAATGTTATCGGTGCGGTGATGCAACAAAATGTTTTTTTGACAGAAAGACTGTAAGGGAACCCCCTACAGTATAATGTGTGCAACAAACCCAAATTGCAAGTACCATGTCTTGAACCTGGGTGGGTAGGAAGGCATCAGCCCCTTCCCACCACTAGGTTATGCCTTAGTCTGCCATTGGAGATTATGAGTTTTTGTTTTCTTCCCTTGCAACGCACGGGCCTTTTGCTAGTAATTACTAAAGTTCATACTGTAGTTTCTGAACTCATTGGTTTCATAATTACTTTATTAAACATTTTTATTTCAAAATTAACCCCAATTAGGTTTAATTCTATTTGAAGTCTGGCCTCTATTGTATTTTTTTAATGTATTTTCAAATTATTAATATTCAAACCAAAGTGTTCTAAGTTGAAACTACATTTCACCAGGTTCAATTTGCAAAAACAAAATCAATTAATTTGGATTTATCAAATGCAATTTCTGCCCATTATAAGTTTGAATTCATTCTGTTTGAATTTGAATCTTATACTATTCAAACATGAAATGTTTCTAGAGAAGGTGAAAATATCTCGTGAGGGTCATTTTTCAAAAAGAATCATCTTATTTGGACTTGTAGATAATAAGTTATGAAGGTTTTAACTTTAGGGGCTTTTCTGCAAAATTGCTAGATAATTCAGTTCAACAGAAAAATGGGTGGATAATGTTCTGGATAATGTTGGGACATGTGGCAGTGTCTGTTTGGACGGTACCACTTTGGTTAAGTGAGTGGTCGTGGTGCGTGCGATCGTCATCCAGCGGTGGATATTAAATAGAGTGGGGGCTAGGGTTTGGGCCTCACTAGAGTTCTTTGCTAGAGAACCCGTACACGGCAGCGGATGGCGGCTGTAACACCCCGCATGTAACTTGCCATATTTGTAACTCCGACTCTTGCCATTTCTGGCTATGTGTTATGATTTTCCCTCCGTTGTCGGGTTTTGTCTTTCGTTTTGTATTTTGTCATGTCATGCATTTTCATATCATGTCATCATGTGCATTGCATTCGCATACGTGTTCGTCTCTTGCATCCGAGCATTTTCCCCGTTGTCCGTTTTGCAATCCGGCGCTCCTATCTCCTCCGGTGCACCCCTTTCGTTTTCTTTCGTGTGCGGGTGTCAAACTTTCTCGGAATGGACCGAGGCTTGTCATGTGGCCCTAATATACCACCCGGAAACTACCGGTCAAGTTTCGTTCCATTTGGAGGTCGTTTGGTACTCCAACGGTTAACCGGGCATCCGCAAAGTCCATTTGAGTGTCCAGCAAAAAACCCCTCAAAAACCAGCCCAAAACCCACCAAACTCTCTTCCATGCTCTAGGTCATTCGATCACGATCGTGTGGGCGAAAACCGCACCTCATTTGGACTCTCCTAGCTCCCTCTACCTATTTATATGTGACCCTCCCGTAAAACAAACGCAGTCCCCGAAACCCTAACTTCCCCCGCCGTCACCGGACGTGTCCGGCGCCCTCCGGACATCTCCCCGCCGCCGCGCCCGGCGAACCAGCGCCCGCCACCTGTCACCGCCGCCCCCGCCGCCGCGCCGGCCCGCACGCCCGCCGCGGGCCCGCCGGCCCATACGCCGCCCGCCTCCCGCGTCGCGCGAGCCCGCGTCGCCGACGCCCGAGCGCTCGGTCGCCTCCTCCCCGCGCCGCCGCGGCCTCCCCGCCGGCCGGCGCCGCCCCGTCGCGGTCGCCCGCCGCCTTGCCTCCGCCGCCCGTCGCCGACCGCGTTCGCCGTCGCCGTACCAGTGCCCCGCCGCCGCACTCGCCGCCTCGCCCGCCGCCGGCCTCCCCTCCGGCCCCCGCCGCCGGCCTCCCCTCCGACCTCGTCCGCCGCTGACCCAACGCCCGCCGCCATCGCCATCCTCTCCCAGCTCCAGCCGAGCCCGAGCCCGTGCGAGCCAGCCTCGATCCCATCTGGGTCAACAAGGTTGACTTTTCCCGATCCTGAAAATATTCTAAGTGTTTGTATTTTACAGTATATTGCCTTGTTCAACAGTGCATAACTCCTTGTATGTAGCTCCGATTCGCGCGTGTAATATGTCAAATTGTTCGCCTCGTGATGCTCTACATTTTGTTCAATTGCACCATGTTCATTAGAGGTAATCTTGATGCCCAAATCTCTGTTGGAAGAGGGCTAGTTGCTGTTATTTTCTGGTTCTTGACAGAACTTGGAGATTTGTCATTTTTGTATCATTTAATCTGTGCATCTTATGAGCATAAGCTCTACATGTATTTTGAAGCATGCCATGCCATCTTTCCAGTGGTGTAGTCCATGTATTTTTGTGATCTCTGTGGTGACTAGCACGAGCATGCAAAGTAGGCCCCGTAATATTTCTGATTTCAGGGACTTAGTGATTTCTCAAAGTCCTTGTCTGCTGTAATTTTGTTACCATGTAAACTTGACGCTACAGAGAGATCCATGCATATTTTGGAGATGTTCATTAAGGATGTTTTGTAGCTATAGTTGTAATTGATCCATTCCTGAATTGTTTGCAATTATGGAGTGCCGTAGCATGACTCAATGTTGCTCTACTTTTGCTATAAAATATTTCTGCCAGATTCTTAACATGATATGCAATTTTGCCAACTTATTGTAGTTGATCCATACATGCTATGCAATTGTTCTTACCATGGTTAGCTTCATAAACATGCCATCTTGCTGTAGGTATGCTTGGTTTGTAGTGCATTGCTCTGTAGTGAGTGCATCAAACTCACAAAGAGGCCTACATTTTATTATTTCTGCCATGCTTTGTTTTTCTGCTGTCTGAAACCTGATAACAAAACTTGCTATGTTTACATGCTTGCCATCATATCTTCTGGTCCTTCTTGGCTTATGGTCAGTAAGGGACTTTTGTCATGTGCATTTAGTAGAACACTATCATGCCTTGTTTTGCTATGTTAAGTTCCTGTAGCATGTTGATTTCATGCTCTGAACATTCTACCTGATGCTGTTTTCTGCCATGTCCAGTTTTTCACTAAGTCTGTGAACCTGTAATCTTTTGCACTTTTGCCATGCTTGTTTGAGCTTGATATGTTGTGAACTAGCCGTAGCTCAGTGTTCATCTTTTGTCAAGCATCTCCTGTAGTTTACTGCCATGTGCTTTGTTGCTATGTTGGGGTGCTGTAGCATTGTTGCTTGTTGCATTTTAAGTGCTATCATGCTGTTAATCGCAGTTTCGCGTCATTCTTGTTTTGCTTGCCATTTGCAAACCGTGCATCCGATTCCGGTGATCTTTATATCGATTTCGACCGAAATCATCTCACCTTTCCAGTGGCATGCTTGGTTTGCCAAGTTACTGCCATGTTCATCATTTTCCTTCCGGAGCACGCATATGCATCGCATATCATATCTTGCATATCATACATGTTTTGCATCATGTTGCTTGCGCATTTCTCGTTGTTGATTGTGGTTCCGTTTGTTTGTGTTCTTGTCTTGGGTAGATCCGGGAGACGAGTTCGTGAACGAGGAACCTGTTGAGTACGCTTACGAGGATCAAGCTGTCGACAACTCTGAGAACCTTGCAGGCAAGATGACCACCCCTCGAAATCACTTCTATCTTTGCTTTGCTAGTTGTTCGCTCTATTGCCATGCTCCGCTACCTATCACTTTCTATATCATGTCTCCCATTTTTGCCATGTCAGCCCCTAACCATCCTCTCCTAGCAAACCGTTGTTTGGCTATGTTACCGCTTTTGCTTAGCCCCTCTTATAGCGTTGCTAGTTGCAGGTGAAGTTGAAGTTTGTTCCATGTTGGAACATGGATGTCTTGGGGATATCACAATATCTCTTATCTAATTAATGCATCTATATATTTTGGTAAAGGGTGGAAGGCTCGGCCTTATGCCTGGTGTTTTGTTCCACTCTTGCCGCCCTAGTTACTGATATACCGGGATTATGTTCCTTGAGTTTGCGTTCCTTACGCGGTCGGGTGATTTATGGGACCCCCTTGACAGTTCGCCTTGAATAAAACACCTCCAGCAAGGCCCAACTTTGGTTTTACCATTTGCCGCCTAAGCCTTTTCCCCCGGGTTTTCGCCAGCCCGAGGGTCATCTTATTTTAACCCCCCCGGGCCTGTGCTCCTTCGAGTGTTGGTCCGAACCGAGCAGCCTGCGAGGCCACCTCGGGGAAACTCGAGGTCTGGTTTTACTCGTAGCTTGACTTATCCGGTGTGCCCTGAGAACGAGATATGTGCAGCTCCTATCGGGATTTGTCGGCACATTCGGGCGGCTTTGCTGGTCTTGTTTTACCATTGTCGAAATATCTTGTAAATCGGGATTCCGAGACTGATCGGGTCTTTCCGGGAGAAGGTTTATCCTTCGTTGACCGTGAGAGCTTATGATGGGCTATGTTGGGACACCCCTGCAGGGTAATATCTTTCGAAAGCCGTGCCCGCGGTTATGAGGCAGATGGGAATTTGTTAATGTCCGGTTGTAGATAACTTGTCACTTGACCCAATTAAAATACATCAACTGCGTGTGTAGCCGTGACGGTTTCTTCTCGGCGGGGTCCAGGAAGTGAACACGGTCTGTGTTATGAATGACGTAAGTAGGTGTTCAGGATCACTTCTTGGTCAATGCTAGATGACGTCCGTTCCGTTGCTTCTCTTCTCGCTCTCATTTGCGCAAGTTCGCCACCATATATGCTTTTGCCGCTGCAGCTCCACCTCTTTGCGCCATCCTTTCCTACAAGCTTAAATAGTCTTGATCTCGCGGGTGTGAGATTGCTGAGTCCTCGTGACTCACAGATTCTACCAAAACAGTTGCAGGTGCCGACGATGCCAGTGCAGATGATGGCGTCGATCTCAAGTGGGAGTTCGACGAGGAACGTGGTCGTTACTATGTGTCTTTTCCTGATGATCAGTAGTGGAGCCCAGTTGGGACGATCGGGGATCTAGCATTTGGGGTTGTCTTATTTTCATCTGGATTTTGACCGTAGTCGGTCTATATGATTGTATTTTGGATGATGTATGATGATATTTATGTATTGTGTGAAGTGGCGATTGTAAGCCAACTCTTTATCCCATTCTTGTTCATTACGTGGGATTGTGTGAAGATGACCCTTCTCGCGACAAAACCACTATGCGGTTATGCCTCTAAGTCGTGCCTCGACACGTGGGATATATAGCTGCATCGTGGGCGTTACAAGTTGGTAATCAGAGCCATCCCCGACTTAGGAGCACCCTGCTTGATCGAATCGCTGGCGTTGTTGAGTCTAGAACAAAAATGTTTTGAGTCTTAGGATTATATATATCAGAGAGTAGGATTCTTTTTACTCCTCAGTCCCTTCGTCGCTCTGGTGAGGTCTCCTGACGTAGAAGTTTTGACTATTCTCTCCTCAAATTTCACTAAAAAAAAATTTTAGGATCACGCGGGTATCTTGGAATCGTTCCGATGGTTTTGTGACGAGAACATTGTTCTTGGTGCCTCCTGACATTTAGGGGTTGTGGCAGTGTCCCGGGGAATTGAGCTCCGAGGTGTTGTCGTCACAATTTTATCGTTGCAGTTCTGGAATACCTGAGTTTCGCCGACATCGAAATCTCTTTTATGCAGTTGTTGGTGAGATCACCTCGACGCCACCCAGTACTGGGGCGGGAGTTCGGGAGTATTGCCATAACTTGTATAACGGATGTTTTTCGAAGGTTGAGTTAAACGATTTCTGAAGGTTTCTTGGTTATGTGTTGACGGATGGATACAGCTGGATCTAGGGATTGCTAGTTTGGGTGATATATTTTGTGTCCCCTGTATCCCTTACACCAGATTGCATAACCAGAAAGTTTCGGGAGTTTATAAGTGGGAATTCAAGTAGCCTTAGGATATCTTTCCGACAGACGCATGATATGAGATTGGGGTTCGACGTCTAGTGGTCCGCCTGTATACGGTTGATTTTACAGTGGTCTCGTAGTGTCTTAAAGAGTCCATGGCTATGCCGACTCGGGGACGCTTCGTATGTCATGTGCACAGCCTTGCACATGATGGTGATGTACGATTGAGCCCGTGTGGGCCCCACCACGAAAACTTCGGACGAAATATCTATCATATGTTTGTTCCGGCTTATTCTGCAAGCCAATACTTGTTTTGTTTTGTATTGTGGTATTCGAGTTGCTTCGAATTCATATGTTCATTCCATATCTTTTTCAAGTGGCTTCTCAACTTATGGAAGTGTGATGATTTACTACGGAATTCATTCGTTCATCTTCGTTCGAATGTTTATTGTGAAGACTATATGTTGCAATTTCTATCCGTTGATTCTACTTACCTATTTGTCTATCAAGATGCTAACGGATGTCACCCTCTTCAGGATGGCTCCGCCAACGCGTCAGAATCCGGATCGCAATGAAGGGAGTCAAGCAAACCCTCCGCCACCACCTCCGCCTCTGGAGGCATGGCAGGCTATCATGGCAGCCACCAACGCCAATGCTCAGATGATTCTGCAACTCTTGCAAGAACGTACTCAAGGGCAAGGCAATCAAGGCAATCAAGGTCAAGGCAACAATCAGTTTCACTTTGCCACTCTCAACCAGTTTCTCGCAAATCAGCCCAAGTCTTTCAGCTACTGTGCCGAGGCCACGGATGCCGATGATTGGCTCGTGGACATCAACAAGCATTTTGAATGTAGCAATGTCAGGCCTGAGGACTATGTCAAGTTCGCTTCTTTCCAGCTCAAGGACCAAGCTGCTGATTGGTATCAACAATACAAAGATTCCAGAGGAGGTCGTGTGATCACTTGGACTGACTTCTGTCGGGACTTCAAAGGGCACCACATTCCACAAAGTGTTGTTGACAGCAAGCGTGAGGAGTTCCGCAATCTCAAGCAAGTCAACATGTCTGTGTATCAATACAACATTGAGTTTCAGAAACTTGCTCGCTTCGCTAAACAAGACGTTCCTGATGAAAAGAGCATGATCTATCACTTCAGAGGTGGCCTTAAAGAGGATATGCAGTTAGCTCTCGTTCTTGTTGAGCCTACTCAGTTTGATCAATTCTACAATATGGCACTCAAGCAAGAGGCTGCTCAGCTCAAGTGTGAGGCTTCTACGAAGAGAGTCAGAGACGCAGTTCAGTCTTCTTCTTCCTCACTTGTGTCAGCTAAGCAACAGAAGTTCTGGTTGCCTCCTCCTCCTCCGTTTCGTCAGCCTTACCAGCAGAAGAACAAAGGTGGCCATGGTTCTTCCAACTCTTCCAACTCTGGCTATCAGAAGAAGTCTCAGAATCAAGCTCCAAAGTCCAATGCTCCCTATCACCGTCCACTCTCAGAGGTGACTTGGAACTAATGTCAGCAGAAAGGTCACTATGCTAACAAGTGCTTCAACCAGAGGCGCCTTCCTCCTCCTCCTCCTGTCAGATCTTCCAGCAATGCAGTGGTCAAGCATAATCCAAAGTCTGCAAAGGTGAACATGATGAATGTAGCTCAAGCGGAGGAATCTACTGATGTGATAATGGGTAATCTTCCTGTTAATGATATTCCCGCAAAAGTTCTTTTTGATACTGGTGCATCGCTTTGTTTCATGTCAAGACCGTTTTTTGCCAAGCACGAATTCACTTGTTCTCATCTGAGTAAACCCATGGATGTCGTTTCTCCGGGTAAACGTTTGAGTTCTAGTATGATGGTTCCGAATGTTACCATCAAGATGGGCGACTATAGATTTCAGTCTTCTCCAATTGTTCGTGGTGACTCGGATATTGATCTTATTCTCGGGATGGACTGGCTTTCTAAGCACAAGGCTCAACTTGATTGTGCTGCCAGGGAAATTCAATTGACACACTCGTCTGAGGATGTGATTATTTATGCCGCTCGTGATGAAACCATTCGGTTTTTCTCTCTCAATGAGAAGGGCGAATTGAATGCCATCTCTCAAATTCCAGTCGTTTGTGAGTATCAAGATGTCTTTCCAGAAGAGCTTCCGGGTATGCCTCCTCATCGGCCAGTTGAGTTCGTTATCGAACTAGAGCCTGGCACTGAACCCGTTTGCAAGCGTCCATACAAGCTTGGACCTAACGAGCTGAAGGAATTGAAGAAACAGCTCGATGAACAAGAGCGTCTGGGTTTGATCAGACCGAGTTCTTCTCCATGGGGTTGTGGTGTTCTTTTTGTGAAGAAGAAGGATGGCACGGACCGACTTTGTGTCGACTACCGTCCATTGAACAAGAAGACAATCAAGAACAAGTATCCACTTCCCGACATCAATGAGCTATTTGAGCAACTCAAAGGGGCTAAAGTATTCTCGAAGCTTGACCTTCGTATGGGTTATCATCAGATTCGCATTCGTGAAGAAGATATTCCCAAGACAGCATTCAGAACGAGCTTTGGTTCTTATGAATATACTGTCGTGTCTTTCGGCCTTGTCAATGCTCCTCCAGTGTTCTCTCGGATGATGAATTTCATCTTCAACCCCTATACCAATGATTTCGTTTTGGTGTATCTCGATGATATCTTGGTCTTCTCCAAGAACAAGCAGGATCATGCCAAACATTTGCGATTGGTGCTCGACAAGCTCAGAGAGTATCAATTCTATGCGAAGTTCTCTAAATGTGAGTTTTGGCTCGATGAAGTTCTTTTCCTTGGTCACATCATTTCTGCCAATGGCATCGCTGTTAACCCCGAGAAGGTGTCCGCAATTGTGAATTGGGAACCTCCTCAAAATGTCAAGCAGCTTCGCAGTTTTCTGGGTCTTGCAAGCTATTGCCGAAGATTCGTTGAGAATTTCTCCAAGATTGCAAAGCCTCTTTCCAACCTCCTTCAGAAGCACGTGAAATATGTCTGGTCTCCTGAGTGTGACCTTGCTTTCAACACTCTCAAAGAGAAACTTGTCACAGCTCCTGTCTTGACTCCTCCTGATGAATCCAAGCCATATGAAGTTTTCTGTGATGCTTCTCTCCAAGGTCTCGGTGCTGTGTTAATGCAAGAGAAGAAAGTTGTGGCCTATACCTCTCTTCAGTTGAAGCCCAACGAGAAGAACTACCCCACTCACGATCTTGAGTTGGCGGCAGTTGTCCATGCATTAATAACGTGGAGACATCTCTTGTTGGGAAGACAAGTGGACATATTCACCGATCACAAGAGTCTCAAGTATATCTTCACTCAACCCAACCTCAACCTCAGGCAGACTCGATGGGTCGAAATGATTCAAGAGTACAATCCGAGTATCGAATATACTCCAGGCAAAGCAAATGTCATTGCAGATGCTTTAAGCAGGAAGGCTTATTGTAACAGCTTAATTCTCAAGCCTTTCCAACCGGATCTTTGTGAAGCTTTCCGCAAGCTGAATCTCCAAGTTGTTCCTCAAGGCTTTCTTGCCAACCTCATAGTATCTCCTACTTTGGATGATCAAATTCGTGAGACACAACTCCTTGATGCCATGGTGAAGAAGGTGAAACGTGGTATCGGCAAGGGTCTTTCCAAATACAAGTGCTATCGCATTGATGACAGAGACACTTTGTTCTTCGAGGACCGGATTGTGGTTCCTAAAGGTGATCTACGAAAAGTCATAATGAACGAGGCGCACAATTCTCTCCTTTCCATTCATCCTGGAAGTACGAAGATGTATCATGACCTCAAGCAGTCGTATTGGTGGACTCGAATGAAGCGAGAAATTGCTCAATTCGTGAATGAATGTGATGTCTGCCGAAGAGTGAAAGCAGAACACCAACGACCAGCTGGTCTCCTCCAACCTCTTGCTATCCCAGAATGGAAGTTTGATCATATCGAAATGGACTTCGTGACTGGTTTTCCAAAGTCCAAGCGCGGAAATGATGCTATCTTCGTTGTCATTGACAAGCTCTCTAAAGTGGCTCATTTCCTTCCAATCAAGGAATCCATCACAGCAGCTCAGCTGGCAGAGCTATACACCTCCAGAATTGTCTCCTTGCACGGCATTCCACAATTGATTTCTTCTGATCGTGGCAGCATCTTCACCTCTAAGTTCTGGGACTCCTTCCAGAAGGCCCTGGGCACAAACATTCGCTTCAGCACAGCTTTCCATCCTCAAACTAGTGGCCAAGTCGAGCGAGTCAATCAAATTCTTGAAGATATGCTCAGGGCTTGTGTCATTTCCTTTGGCATGAAATGGGAAGATTGTCTTTCATATGCTGAATTCTCCTACAACAACAGCTTCCAAGCGAGTTCGGGCAAGGCCCCATTCGAGATTCTCTATGGCAGAAAGTGCCATACTCCTCTCAATTGGTCAGAGACTGGTGAACGCCAACTTCTTGGCAATGACTTAATCACTGAAGCTGAAGAAATGTGTAAAGTCATCCGTGATAATCTCAAAGCCGCGCAATTGCGCCAGAAGAGTTACTATGATAGTAAGCATCGTGATTTGGCTTTCGAGATCGAAAACCATGTCTACCTCCGTGTCTCTCCAATGAAAGGCACTCATCGCTTCGGTATCAAATGGAAGCTTGCCCTAGATACGTGGGTCCCTTCAAGATCATTGGCAAAAGAGGCGAACTCGCCTATCAACTCGAGCTTCCTTCCAACTTCGCGAACGTGCACGATGTGTTCCACATGTCACAGCTCCGCAAGTGCTTCAAGACGCCTGAGCGCACTATCAACTTCGAAGAGATTGACCTCCAAGAAGATTTGTCTTATCATGAGCACCCCATTGCTATTCTTGAAGAAACTGAGCGCAAGACTCGCAACAAGTCAATCAAATTCCTGAAAGTGAAGTGGTCGCACCATTCCGACCGGGAAGCCACCTGGGAACGTGAGGACCATCTCCGTTCCGAATATCCGGAGTTCTTTCAGTCCTAGATCTCGGGAGGAGATCCTCTCGTAGTGGTGGATTGTTGTAACACCCCGCATGTAACTTGCCATATTTGTAACTCCGACTCTTGCCATTTCCGGCTATGTGTTATGATTTTCCCTCCGTTGTCGGGTTTTGTCTTTCGTTTTGTATTTTGTCATGTCATGCATTTTCATATCATGTCATCATGTGCATTGCATTCGCATACGTGTTCGTCTCTTGCATCCGAGCATTTTCCCCGTTGTCCGTTTTGCAATCCGGCGCTCCTATCTCCTCCGGTGCACCCCTTTCGTTTTTTTTCGTGTGCGGGTGTCAAACTTTCTCGGAATGGACCGAGGCTTGTCATGTGGCCCTAATATACCACCCGGAAACTACCGGTCAAGTTTCGTTCCATTTGGAGGTCGTTTGGTACTCCAACGGTTAACCGGGCATCCGCAAAGTCCATTTGAGTGTCCAGCAAAAACCCCCTCAAAAACCAGTCCAAAACCCACCAAACTCTCTTCCATGCTCTAGGCCGTTCGATCACGATCGTGTGGGCGAAAACCGCACCTCATTTGGACTCTCCAAGCTCCCTCTACCTATTTATATGTGACCCTCCCGAAAAACAAACGCAGTCCCCGAAACCCTAACTTCCCCCGCCGTCACCGGACGTGTCCGGCGCCCCCCGGACATCTCCCCGCCGCCGCGCCCGGCGAACCAGCGCCCGCCACCTGTCACCGCCGCCCCCGCCGCCGCACCGGCCCGCAAGCCCGCCGCGGGCCCGTACGCCGCCCGCCTCCCGCGCCGCGCGAGCCCGCGTCGCCACCGCCCGAGCGCTCGGTCGCCTCCTTCCCGCGCCGCCGCGGCCTCCCCGCCGGCCGGCGCCGCCCCGTCGCGGTCGCCTGCCGCCTTGCCTCCGCCGCCCGTCGCCGACCGCGTACAGCGTCGCCGTACCAGTGCCCCGCCGCCGCACTCACCGCCTCGCCCGCCGCCGGCCTACCCTCCGGCCCCTGCCGCCGACCTCCCCTCCGGCCTCGTCCGCCGCCGACCCAACGCCCGCCGCCGTCGCCTTCCTCTCCCAGCTCCGGCCGAGCCCGAGCCCGTGCGAGCCAGCCTCGATCCGATCTGGGTCAACAAGGTTGACTTTTCCCGATCATTCCAAGTGTTTGCATTTTACAGTATATTGCCTTGTTCAACAGTGCATAACTCCTCGCATGTAGCTCCGATTCGCGCGTGTAATATGTCAAATTGTTCGCCTCGTGATGCTCTACATGTTTTTCAATTGCACCATGTTCATTAGAGGTCATCTTGATGCCCAAATCTCTGTTGGAATAGGGCTAGTTGCTGTTATTCTCTGGTTCTTGACAGAACTTGGAGATTTGTCATTTTTGTATCATTTAATATGTGCATCTTATGAGCATGAGCTCTACATGTGTTTTGAAGTATGCCATGCCATCTTTCCAGTGGTGTAGTCCATGTATTTTTGAGATCTCTGTGGTGACTAGCACAAGCATGCAAAGTAGGCCCCGTAATATTTTGTTGCCATGTAAACTTGACGCTACAGAGAGATCCATGCATATTTTGGAGATGTTCAGTGAGGATGTTTTGTAGCTATGGTTGTAATTGATCCACTTCTGCAACTGTTTGCAATTATGGAGTGCGATAGCATGACTCAATCTTGCTCTACTTTTGCTATAAAATATTTCTGGAAGATTCTTAACATGATATGCAATTTTGCCAAGCTTATTGTAGTTGATCCATACATGCTATGCAATTGTTCTTGCCATGGTTAGCTTCATAAACATGCCATCTTGCTGTAGGTGTGCTTGGTTTATAGTGCATTTCTCTGTAGTGAGTGCATCAAGCTCACAAAGAGGCCTACATATTATTATTTCTGCCATGCTCTGTTTTTCTGCAAAGTCTGAAACCTGATAACGAAACTTGCTATGTTTACATGCTTGCCATCATATCTTCTGGTCCTTCTTGGCTTATGGTCAGTAAGGGACTTTTGTCATGTGCATTTAGTGGAACACTACCATGCCTTGTTTTGCTATGTTAAGTTCCTGTAGCATGTTGATTTCGTGCTCTGAACATTGCTACCTGATGCTGTTTTCTGCCATGTCCAGTTTTTCACCAAGTCTGTGAACCTGTAATCTTTTGCACTTTTGCCATGCTTGTTTGAGCTTGATATGTTGTGAACTAGCCGTAGCTCAGTGTTCATCTTTTGTCAAGCATCTCATGTAGTTTACTGCCATGTGCTTTGTTGCTATGGTGGGGTGCTGTAGCATTGTTGCTTGTTGCATTTTAAGTGCTATCATGCTGTTAATCGCAGCCTGCGGGGCCACCTCGGGGAAACTCGAGGTCTGGTTTTACTCGTAGCTTGACTTATCCGGTGTGCCCTGAGAACGAGATATGTGCAGCTCCTATCGGGATTTGTCGGCACATTCGGGCGGCTTTGCTGGTCTTGTTTTACCATTGTCGAAATGTCTTGTAAACCGGGATTCCGAGACTGATCGGGTCTTTCCGGGAGAAGGTTTATCCTTCGTTGACCGTGAGAGCTTATGATGGGCTAAGTTGGGACACCCCTGCAGGGTAATATATTTCGAAAGCCGTGCCCGCGGTTATGAGGCAGATGGGAATTTGTTAATGTCCGGTTGTAGATAACTTGTCACTTGACCCAATTAAAATACATCAACTGCGTGTGTAGCCGTGATGGTCTCTTCTCGGCGGGGTCCGGGAAGTGAACACGGTCTGTGTTATGAATGACGTAAGTAGGTGTTCAGGATCACTTCTTGGTCAATGCTAGATGACGTCTGTTCCGTTGCTTCTCTTCTCGCTCTCATTTGCGCAAGTTAGCCACCATATATGCTTTTGCCGCTGCAGCTCCACCTCTTTGCGCCATCCTTTCCTACAAGCTTAAATAGTCTTGATCTCGCGGGTGTGAGATTGCTGAGTCCTCGTGACTCACAGATTCTACCAAAATAGTTGCAGGTGCCGATGATGCCAGTGCAGATGATGGCGTCGATCTCAAGTGGGAGTTCGACGAGGAACGTGGTCGTTACTATGTGTCTTTTCCTGATGATCAGTAGTGGAGCCCAGTTGGGACGATCGGGGATCTAGCATTTGGGGTTGTCTTATTTTCATCTGGATTTTGACCGTTGTCGGTCTATATGATTGTATTTTGGATGATGTATAATGATATTTATGTATTGTGTGAAGTGGCGATTGTAAGCCAACTCTTTATCCCATTCTTGTTCATTACATGGGATTGTGTGAAGATGACCCTTCTTGCGACAAAACCACTATGCGGTTATGCCTCTAAGTCGTGCCTCGACACGTGGGAGATATAGCCGCATCATGGGCGTTACAGCGGCGCTGGCTTCGAGTCTCGCCAGAGACGGTGTTTCGGTGGGTCTTGGCCTGCGCGGAGTGCAAGGACGGGTGCGGCTCAGCGTCGCGGGTCCTCTGGTGGTGCTGGATGGGGCTGGGGATGACGGAGGTGACGGCTGCGAGCTCGCCGAAGTTTGGACGCACTGGCAAAGCTTCCAGTGATTATGCACGCAATGTTTTGGAGCACCTGAGGATGAACTAAATGGATCGGGAGGTGTACAAGTTCGTGGCGATTACGATGGACAAAGAAAGGGGCTTGGACTCAAGCTCACCTCGCCGGAGTTGAGCTCGCGACGGAGGACGGCTCGGGTCACCAGTGATCAAGGGCTTCCGGGGATCTTAGACTCATCGCCGATGTCTAGAGGGTTCGTCATGAAGTAGTGGCAGTGGGTGGTCTCAGGGATGGGTGTGCTCACCGGAGTGAGCTAGGGTAGAGCGATGGCAATTGGGTCGCGGCGGAGCAGCCTTACGACCTCGGGTCGAATTGGTTGGTGCGAATGGATGAGGGGGTCATGGGGTTGAAATAGGACATGGAGTAGGGCTCAGGCGTGGCCGGAGAGTACGCGGGGAGTGGTGGTCGTGGCCGACGGTTGCGGGAGGGAGTGGGGGTCGTGCGGGAGGTTGGGAATGACAGGTTGATGGGTGGGGCTGGGGCGTCAGCGATAAAGAGAGGGGGGCTCACGGGCTGGCTGCTGCTGCTCGGCCGGCCTGGCATAGCCCGGCCACGTGTTTTCTTCTCTTTTTTCTGTTTTCTATTTTAGTCCATTTTCTTTTCTATTTTCTTTGTATTCAAAACTAGTTTGAATTTGAAGTTTCCTACAATAGAGAACATATTCTAAATTCCAAACGGAACATTTAGGGTTGGACAAAATGGACATATGTTTTCTGCACTTGCATTTTCCATTTGAATTTTAATTCGATTTCAAAACCAAATGTGTTTCAAATTCATTTGAGAAAAATGGTTGAGGGTCAATAATATTATTTGGACTTATGAAATTCAATTTCCTGCCAACTAATTTGCGAAGCCATTTTTGAATAATTCCCTATGGTTCTAAATTGACTCAAATGAATCCAACTCAATTCTTTTGGGAGAATCATCATCACTTGAATATTACTTGGTACTTACTGAAAATACTTTTGCTAAATAATATTTTCAAAATGGCTTGGGTTCCTACCAAGGCTTTCTAGGGTTTCATCTGGTTGCATTTGGATTTACATACTCCTATGCATACAAACAAGCAAATCAAAGTCAATCACAAACAATCCTAGGTAGTCATGGTCAGTTCCTAGAAAATAATAATTCCCATTTGGGAAAAATCTGGGATGTGACATGAAAGTAACCTCTCCATCCAGCCACTAATTTCACCGGTTCTCAAAAGATTTTTTTTCCTAATGGAAGTAACTTCTCCAGCCAACCACTAATTCTTTCAAGGATTCTCTCTAGAAAGTGTGTAAAACAATCACTTCTATATCTGCCCCCAACAAGAAGTAATCACTTCTATCTGCCCCAACAAGAGGCAGTAACCCCAAGTACTTGTCTGACATTGCTTCATTATCAATATGAAAGTTGAATACTTGTTAGCGAGCCCTCATGAGCTTAACAAACTTAAAAGAAACTAAGCCAAGCATGTTCTTTCTCGAACTTAACAAAACTTCAAACAAACCAAGCCTTAACAAAACTTCAAACAAACTGAAACAAACAAAGTATTTTTGCTCGTTAAGATTACCTTGCCTTACCAAGCTTGGGTTTTGTTGTGGCTATACAATCTTTTAGTAGAGGCCACATATGGAGAATTGGCAGTGGAGATAAAGTCAATATTTTGGTAGACCATTGGATCCATCTAGCCCCAATAGGAAATTCTTACACCAAGAGCTGGAGTGGTGAGCACAAAAGTTAATGAACTTATTGATCCATTCATGGAAACTTGGCATGGAGAATTAATCCAAGATATTTTCAACCCAGTTGATGTAACTAGACATCTCCGAATCCTATTGAGCTATGGTGCTTTTTGAGGACTTTGTAGCGTGGCATGGCACAAACTCTAGATACTTCACAGGGAAGTCTAGTAATCACTGTGAATGGCAACATTAGTTAATGAACAAGAATCTCCTGTCAGCGGGACCGTCGGCTTCTAACCAAGTTTGGTCCATATTGTGGAAACAAAGGTGGCGGGGCAAAATTAATTTTTTGTGTCGGAAAGCTCTACATGGAATCTTACAGTTGAAGTCAACTTAGTGAGTAGACACGTTGGCTGTTGGGGATATAACCCCATGGTATAACCCGCCCTGATAGGGTCGGGTCAGATCATTGGTGACTTAGGGAGCTGGGCCTTAGATGGGACAAGATGATCAAGATGCAGGATTTAGAAGGGCATCTCACAAGATGGGTCATCTTAGAACCCAAACTCAGAAGGCGGCCCGGAGGTGTAAGCCGCCATGTGATGACTTGTCTTGTAAGCCAAGGCGACTTAGAGTAGGGCTCGGACACGGATCGTAACCCGACCCAGACTCTTGTAAGCTGGAGTTCTCGACCTGTATATAAAGGCGAGTCCCTAGCACAGAATAGGGAAAGTTACAACAAATCGTTAGCTAGGTCAAGCGAATCCACTCCCTTGTAATCGATACCCAAGCAATAAGCAACAAGAGCAGGAGTAGGCTTTTACCTCCACCGAGAGGGGGCGAACATGGGTAAACTCGTGCCTCTCGTCCCCGATCAACCCCGACAAGCTAATCACCGTAGCGATGGCCTTGCACCTAAGTCCTTTGACTAGGGCATCTACCGTGACAAAACCACGACAGTTGGCGCCCACCATGGGGCCTGCGCACGGTGGTTTCAAGTTCTTGAAGGGCTCTTTCCCAGGGATCGAGGGATACCCCGTTGGCAGGATGACCAAGATTCGCCGTGGCAAACTCTACATCGACGATGCTAGCTAGGGTCCTGAGGCCGACTTAATCAAGTATGGATACTGGGTGCCCTTCGGTAGAATCCACGTCTTCATCGGCAAGATCGGCGGATCAGAACCTGAGCCAGACATCTGCGCCGACATCGTCGAGCTGGCTCAGCGCATGCAACACGCCTGGGTCCAAGCCGGGCGGAGGCATGCTTTCGTGGGCTTCACGCAAGCGGTGGAACTTGCGGAAGATTCCGCATCTGGGGAGAGACTCTTATCGACTCAGGTGAATAGTCCTCAACTAGAGAAATGGAGTCAATCTACCAGCTTCAAGACGACTGTCGGACTTCGGGTTCCGCAGACCCTAAAGAGGTTCGAACTCTGGGGTGCGTGCGAAGAACTCGCCCCCCCCCCCCCGGTCTGCCTGCTCGCTAATCTCACGGCCTAGCTCGACGAACCGAATGGAAAAGAGACGCAGCAGTTTACCTAGGTTCGAGCCACCTTGCGCTTCGTGGTGGATTGGCCTCGAGGGGCTGAGGATGAACTAGTATAGTGGGAGAACAACCTCAGGAGGAGGAGTGTTCTTGTGCTCGATGAGCTGGTGGGTGTGAGGATGACCTGAATGATCCGTCCCCTACTACGGTGGTGGTGCAGCTCTATTTATAGAGGCCTTGGTCCTCTTCCCAAATGAAGGCGGGAAAGGATCCCACAACGGCCAAATTCGAAGGGAGGCAACTAGTACATGCTATCCTGACAAAAGTGGCCTTCGCCTACAAAAGCCTTCGGTGGTGACGCCGCGGTGGGCTCAGCGATGACCTCTGTCTTGCCGTCCTGGCGGTCTTGGTCCTGTTGCACGGGAATGGAAACCTTTGGCTGATTCTTTGGGACCCCGCGCCTGCGCTTGCCTCCTTAGCACCTAAGAGGAAACTAGTACACTACGCCCGTTGGCGCCCGCCTGACCAGGGTCGTCATGGCTCACGTCATCTGAACCTCGCGAGGTGATCCTTGCATAGAAATCTCCGCTCCTCGGGAGGCAGCCTGGGGAGGCCACCCCCCGTGGAGGTCTTGGTGTCGTCCGCCTCGCGAGGCATGGCCCCTCGCGAGGGTCTTGAGCTTCGATGTTGAAGCTGGGCCATACCAGGCCGTTGGTGGAGCCACGTCGTGGGCCGTAGGTAGGCAAGTCTGGGTACCCCCGTTCCCAGAATGCTGACAGTAGCCCCCGGGCATAAGGCGCGCTCGAAGTTGGCTACGAGGCGAAGCCAAAGGTCCAGTGTGGAGCACCGCGAGCCCAACCGCCTGCGGCCTTGGTCGACGCATGGTGATTGATGGGACGTGGGCGTCTCCGCTTCCCCACGCTGCCTCTGCAACCTTTCGACTTGACGAGACCCTGCTACATGCGGGGGAAATCATCATTGCATGCAATCGTGGAGGCTGGCGGTTGGCCTCCCTCTGGCTATAAATGAGTGGAGGGCAGACCCCCCTTTTGCTCATCTATGTCTTCTCGCCGCCCGCTCCTTCTTCTTCCCCCTTGCCTCGCCGTCTTGCTGTAGTTATCATGGCACCGACGAGGAAGTTCTCTGCCGCCGAGAAGGGGAAGGCCCCCAAGTAGGGACCCGGCTCGCCGCTGCCCAAGAGAGGGCGAGGCCGCCCCCGCAAGCACGCCGCGACTCCTGCAGTGGCTCCTCGAGGGCGCGGCCGTGCCTTGGGCGGCCGCGGCGGCGCTTCTTCTTGAGGCGGGAGCCGCCAAGGGCGAGATAGCCCCTGCGACGAGGGGGGGCGTGCCATGGTTGCCCGACCTCCCCGGCCACGCTTTCACTCGGCGGAGGTGCTCCCGGAGTTCGTCGTGTGGTCGGAGAGGCCGACTGGCACCTGGCTCCCGCTTCCTCGCGTCTTCATGGGCGATCTGCCGGCCGCAGGGCTTAAAGGCCTCTGGCTGCAGGCTGATGGCTACTGCAGCAAGGCTTCGTGGGTTGGGGTCGAAGTTATCACCGCTCTCATTTGCCCGTGCGCGCGGCCTGAGCAAGAGGTGCACCCTCCACTTCAAGTACGATGGCCTTGCGACCCTCTACGTGAGGGTGTTTAGGGAAGACGACCGTCGTGCGGGGTGCTGCCCTGAAGACGGTAGCGGCGACGATGAGCTTGCCCTTGACGACAGGCGCGATGACACCGAGGGTGAGCTTGCCCTTGGCGACGACCGCGCTTCCTTCAGCAGTGGCAGCTCCTCCTCGGGCGAGAGCACGAGCAGCGGCGGCTACGACCAGCCGCCATGTCGCCGGGCTTGCATCGAGGAAGGCGGCGGGTCGTCTCGTCGCCGCACTCCAGTGAAGCGGGAGGAAAGCTCAGACTGAGTCCAGGGGCCACCGGAGCCAGGCCTCGGGAGCTGATGCGGTCATGCGGACCGCTTTTGTTTAACCTTTCCTTTCTCCTACAGTTTGAAAAAAGTAGAGGGCTCTGCTGGGGTGTGTAATGAACCTTGGTACTTATGCCACTATTCTATGCTTATTGTTTTGATGTTATGCCGTGATACCCATCCGAGTAAGTGAGGTAGGATAACTTAGCTTGATACGCTTGTGGTAGTTTCCCATCTCACGAGGGCACGCCCCTCGGCATCTGGTGAAGCCCCATTTGCTGCCGACTCGGGAGTCATTGGCCTCTGGCGACATCATAAATCTGCAGAGTTGTTAGAAAGTTTGACGGGGTGCCTTCCTCTTCCTTGCGTGAGCCCCCAGGCATGAGTTAGTTGTGGCTTGGTGCAACGCGTCGCGCTGCCCGGGGGGCACGGAGTTAAGAGTGTGCGCATGTCCATGAGCTCATCTAAGAATGTCTCGCGAGGATCAAAGATGCCGAAGCTCTGGGGCAACGGGGCTTTGGTGAAGTGTGTTCGCGGCACGGGCGAACCCGACGCAGGCACACACCTGCCCCGCCCCTGCGCGCGAGGCGGAGCGACGGGCAACTGCCGCTCTCCTTAGGCCAAGATCAAAAGGCGAGAGAAGTAAAAGAGGGGGAATCCAACTTGGCAATCGAAAAACGCAAGAACTCCAAATTTCATTAAAAAGGTTTGCAAACCAGCTACAGAAAGTAAGCAAAAGAACAGGCGCGTCCGACACCTAGACTAGTCTTCTCACCAGCGTGGAGCTAAGTGCTGCAACTAGGGCGTGGGAGGGAACCCCCAAGGCCTGTGGGCGGCACTCCGGAGACTCCGGGGCGTGTACATCCCCACTCATTATTATGTGAGAGTGTCACGAGCGGAGACCTTCACAGGCACTCGGCCTTGCTTCATGGGTAGAACTTCCGGAGGTGCTGGATGTTCCAAGCATTCTGGTTGGGGATCCGGTCCTGCGTCTCCAGGCACGCGACGCCAGGCCTGGAGACGCAGGCGACCCTAAACAGGCCCTCCCACATGGGTGAGAGCTTATGCAGCCCTTCCCTGGAGAGCACCCGCCTCAGGACGAGATCACCCACCTCGAGCGTCCTGGAGCGGACACTGCGGCAGTGGTACCGCCGCAGCGCCTGCTGGTACCTTGCCGCCCGGAGCGAGGCTTGGCAGCGGCGGTCCTCCCCCAGCACGATGTCCATAGCCTGCGAGGCGTCCTGGCGTGCCTCGTCAAACGCCAAGACCCGCGCGGAGCGATGCTTGACCTCGTGTGGGAGAACCGCTTCAGCTCCGTAGATGAGGAAGCATGGAGTCTTGCCGATTGGCTTGGTTGCGGTGGTGCAGATGGACCACAGCACGGACTGGAGCTCGTCCAGCCAGCCGTTGCCGTAGGACTCAAGCTTCTTCTTGAAAGTTCTTGCCTTGAGGCCCCTCAGGACCTCCGCGTTGGCGCGCTCGGCTTGGCCGTTGCTCCTAGGGTGTGCACTGAGGCATAGCATATCTGCGTTCCAAGGTTAGCACAGTATGTTTTGAAGAGATTGCTAGTGAACTGCGAGCCATTGTTGGTGATGATGCGATTAGGGACCCTGAACCGGCTCACGAGGCCCTTGATGAACTTGACTGCCAAGCCGGTCGGGATGGTGCGGACAGCCTCCACCTCTGCTCACTTGGTGAACTTGTCGATGGTGACGTAGAGGTAGCGGTAGCCCCTGGGCGCTCGAGGGAACGGTCCCAAGATGTCCAGCACCCAGACCACAAATGGCCATGAGAGTGGGATGGTTTGGAGACCTTGAGCAGGCTGGTGGATTTTCTTGGCATGGAACTGGGATGCTTCACAAGATCTCACCAGCTCGGTGGCGTCATTGAGCGTTGTGGGCCAGTAGAATCCGTTGCGGAACGCCTTGCCCATGAGGGTGCACGATGACGAGTGATGCCCGCAGTCCCCGTCATGTATGTCGGTTAACAGCTCACATCCCTGCTCCCTGGAGATGCATCGCAGAGAAACATCGTTTGGCCGTTGCCGATAGAGCTCACCGTCCTGAATGCATAGATAGTGGCTTGTCGGGCCACGCGTTCCGCGTCTTCCTCCTTCTCCGGCAGGGTCTCCTAAAGCAGGTACGTCTTGAACTCTTCGGTCCAGCACCCCTCCTGAAGCTCGAGCGAGAGGAGTTGACGCGCTCCCGAGGTTGGGCCGCAAGTGGGGGCTCCCGAGAGGGGCACTGGGGGGAGCTCCTCCTGGGGTGGTATTGGTTCCGCAGCAGGAGGGGCTGCTAATGGCTTGAAGAGCCGCTCCTCAAAGACGCCAGGCTCCTGAGGCAGGCGCCGGGACGCCCTCTTGGCGATGTCGTCTGCTTCCTTGTTCGTGCCGCGCGACACATGCTGCAGTTCCAGACCCAAGAATTGTTTCTTGATTTTTTGTACCTCTACCAGGTATGCCTCCATGTGTTCATCCTTCGGCTCGTATACTTTGTTGGAGAAGTTGACGAGGAGCTGGGAATCGCCCTTGATGGTGAGGCGCTTCACTCCTAAGGCTGCCACAGCCTTGAGACCGGCTGCCAAGCCTTCGTACTCTGCGATGTTGTTGGAGACCTTCTCGCCCTGCTGGAAGCAGAGCTGCACGGCGTAGTAGAGCTTGTCCTGGGTGGGCGAGATGAGCACGGATCTAGCCCCCACGCCCTGACGTGTGAAGGCGCCGTCCAAATACATGACCCAGCCGTCTGGTGCATCGCTTCCTGGCGAGAGGGGTCGGTCCACGCGTACCTCGGTGCTTGGAACATCGGTCCATTCCGCCATGAAGTCGGCGAATGCAGCACCCTTGATGACCCTGGTGGTGCTGAACTCCAGCTGGAATGCCTGTAATTTGATGTTCCATTCGGTGACTCTCCCTGCAGCATTGGGGCTCCGGCGCACCCTCTCAAGTGGGTAAGCCGAGACGACCTTGATGGGGTGGCCTTGGAAGTAGTGACACGGCTTGCGGGAGGCGACAAGGAGTGCGAGAAAGAGCTTTTGTGGCATGGGGTAGCGTGACCGCGCGTCGCGTAGTATCGTGCTGACGAAGTACACCGGGTGCTCAACGAGGGCGGAAGTGTTGATGAGGTCTTGTACCTCCTAAGGCTGGGGACCTCAGGAGTTTGGCCATTTGTCGGGGCAGGCAGGGCCTCAGGAGCGCCGTCCTAAGGAGCCTGATCATCTGTCAGCACCACCGAGGCCTGGGGCGCCGTCGTGAAGCTGCGTCATCTTGGCGGGGTGCGGCGTTGCTTGACAGGCCTCTGACCTGGCGCTCCTCCCGGACAGCCACTAGCGCTGCGCTGGCAGAGTGAGGCGTGGCGGCCAGGTAAAGCACAAGGGGCTCAAGAGGACACGACGCTACCATCACCGGCGGGCGGGTGAGGTACCTCTTGAGGTCTTGGAATTCCGTGTCAGCCTCCGGAGTCCACTCGAACGACCCCTTCTTTTTCATCAATTTGAAGAACAGGAGGGCACGTTCCCCCAGCTTGGAGATGAAGCGCCCCAGCGAGGTCACACAACCAGCCAGCTTTTGCATTTCCTTGAGAGTCTGCGGCGGGCTCATCCTTTCTATTGCCTTGACCTTCTCGGGGTTTGCCTCGATTCCCCAGTGTGACACGAGAAAGCATAGCAGCTTGCCGGAGGGAACGCCAAACACACATTTCTCCGGGTTGAGTCATAAATCCACCTTGCGCAGACTAGCGAATGTTTCTTCCAGGTCCTCGATGATGGTTCAGGCCTCCCGAGACTTCACCACTATGTCGTCGACGTAGGCCTCGGCGTTCCTCCTGAGCTGCCGACCCAGAGTGATGTGCATCAGCCGCTGGAAAGTCGCTCCGGTGTTACGCAGCCCAAACGACATGCATGTGTAGCAATACACCCCGCATGGAGTTAAGAAGGTTGTCTTCTCGACGTCCTGCACTACCATCTTGATTTGGTGGTAGCCTGAGAAGGCGTCCAAAAAGCACAGCAGGTCGCACTCGGCGGTGGAGTCGACGATCTGATCAATGCACGGGAGCAGGGAAGGATCTTGAGGGCAAGCCTTATTGAGGTTGGTGAAGTCGACGCACATGCGTTCCTTCCCGCCTTTCTTGGGGGCAATGACCGGGTTCGCCAACCACTCCGGGTACCGCACCTCCCGAATGATGCCAGCTTCTTGCAATTTATGTGTCTCCTAGACGATGAACGACTGCTTCTCCGCAGACTGCCACCGTGCCTTCTGCTTCACCGGGTGCACATTGGGGCACACCCTCAGGTGGTGCTCGATTATCCCCCTCGGGATCCCGACCAGATCCTGGGGTTACCATGCGAACACATCCTTGTTCTTGCGCAGGAAGCTAACCAATGCCTCCTCTTGATCCGAAGGAGGCCAACACCTACGGTGAAGGTGGCGCCGGACGCTCGTCCTCGTCGCCCGATACCTGCTTCGTCTCGGCGTGGTCTTGGGAGAACAGCTTCTTCTTCTTTGCTAGCGCGACCCCCGGAGCCTCTAGGGCTCCTTCCTCCCTTGGCCGCGCGGCAGCCGCAGCCCTGAAGGCGAGCTTGAGGGCCAACAAGGCCTCCTTGGTGTCCCCAGCTACAGTGAGGACGCCGCTGCTCCCCGGCTCTTCATGAGGTTGTAGGCGGGATTGAGTTTCTGCCATGAACTTGGCCAGGGCCAGGTACCCGAGGATGGTGTTGTACGGGAGGCCAATGCATGTCGAAGTCGATAAGCTCGGTGTGGTAGTTGTTGCAGGTGCCCAAGGTGACGGGGAGGCAGATCTGCCCCAGGGGGCATGTGGAATCGTCCATGACCCCGGAGAAGGGCTTGGTGGGGCGGAGCCGGCCATGTGGCACGTGAAGCAAGCCGAAAGCTTCCACAGAGAGCACATTGAGGCCAGCTCCGCCATCGATGAGGGTCTTGGTGACCGCCACGTTGCAGATTGTGGGGGTGCAGAGCATCGGGAGCACGCCGGCGCCCACGGTGGTCACGGGGTGGTCTCTCGAGTCGAAGGTGAGGTCGGCCTTGGGCGCCGGCCATCCCGGAGGAGCTCCCTACTGCACGTGGGGGACACCCACCTGGCGGAAGAACTGCTTGACATGGCGGTCCGAGGGCGGTGCCTGCGAGCCACCGAGGAGGGCTGCAACAGCATGGGGTGCTGGTGCCGTGAAGCGCGCGATGAAGAGGCCGCGCAGCTCCTCCCAAGACGCAACAGATGACCCTGGCAAGTTGAGAAGCCAGGCACGCGGCGCGCCCGCCAAGGCCATGGGGAGCCAGTTCGCCATGACCTTGTCGTCGCCGCCGGCCGCCAAAACAGCCTCCTCCTATGCTTGGAGAAAGCCTGCCGAGTCCGCCGCGCTATCGTATCGGGGCGGCATGTCCAGCCTGAACTTGGGTGGCCACTGCACCCGCCGCAGGGCGGGGTTGAAGGCTCGTAGGCCCTCGGCTCCTCCGAGAGCGCGCATTGGCCCAGTCGATGGAGAAGCGTCCGCCATGAGAGTCGAACAGCAGAGCGCAGTGGATAGAGTGGCGGATCTCCGACGCACCCCTACCTGGCGCACCAAATGTCGGATTTCAGGTTCCGCATACCCTTGAGAGGTTCGAACTCTGGGGTGCGTGCGAAGAACTCGTCCTCCCCAGTCTACCTGCTCTCTAATCTCACGGCCTAGCTCGATGAACCGAATGGAAAAGAGACGTAGCAGTTTACCTAGGTTCGGGCCAACTTGCGGTGTAAAACCCTACTCCTGCTTCGTGGTGGATTGGCCTTGAGGGGCTGAGGATGAACTAGTACAATGGGAGAACAACCTCAGGAGGAGGGTTCTTGTGCTCGATGAGCTGGTGGGTGTGAGGATGACCTGAATGATCCATCCCCTACTACGGTGGTGGTGCAGCTCTATTTATAGAGGCGTTGGTCCTCTTCCCAAATGAAGGTAGGAAGGGATCCCACAATGGCCAAATTCGAAGGGAGACAACTAGTACATGCTATCCTGAGAAATGTGGTCTTCGCCTGAAAAAGCCTCTGGGGTGATGCCACGGTGGGCTCGGCGATGACCTCTGTCTTGACGTCCTGGCGGTATTGGTCATGTTGCACGGGAATGGAAACCTTTAGCTGATTCCTCGGGACCCTACGCCTGCACTTGCCTCCTTAGCACCAAAGAGGAAACTGGTACACTACACCCGCTGGCGCCTGCCTGGCCGCGGTCGTCATGGCTCACGTCATCTGAACCAACCGAGGTGATCCTTGCATAGAAATCTCCGCTCCTCGAGAGGAAGCCTGGGGAGGCCACCACCCGTGGAGGTCTTAGTGCCGTCCGCCTCGCGAGACTTGGCCCCTCACGAGGGTCTTGAGCTGTCGATGTTGAAGCTGGGCCATACCAGGCCGTTGGTGGAGCCACACTATGGGCTCCAGGCAGGCAAGTCTGGGTACCCCCATTCCCAGAACACCGACAACGATGAGCTTGGGGGTTGTTCCGATGGTAATAGTATTCCGGACCCCTATGAGCCGCCGAGCCAAACCGCCATCTTCATGGCAGGCACGGCACCGGCTCTTAATTCTTCGATGGCTGGTGCAACTGCAATAGTTGACCCGGCGGCTGCGGTGGCTGGCGCATCCGGCTCGGTCAGGCCGCCAGCTCTTGTTTTGTCTAATCTAATGGGAACTTTAACGACCCTGCTGGCGACCGAGCTCACGATGGAGAACCAAGCGGAGCGTAACACAGAGATCGCGAAGCTTAGGGAACAGATGACCAAGGCCCAGGAGGATATCAATGCCGAGAACACTCGGATGGCAACGGTACAGGCTCAGAACAATGCTGAGTTGGAGCACTTGAAAGCAGAGGCTTGGCATTTAAGTCTAGATCAGAACGCCTCCAACGCAGTCCTTCAGAGGAGGCACCAGACCCGTTTGCCTTTAAGTTATGAACCCATGGATATTCTTAACACGCCGGGGGCAGGACCAAGTACTCCGCCGGTCATACCCCCGATAGCGGAGGCGCCTGGGAATAGGGCGGTGGCTCAGCCTCATCAGTCAGAGCGGGCCGTAGGGGTCAGACCCCACCTCAACATTTTGCATGTCGGGTCACTATTCTAACCCGGTGGATAACATGGTAGCAGCGGCGACCCGGCACAATGCGCTCCCTATTACGGGCGAGTCGCCCATTGTAGTGAAGCACGGAACATTATTGACCTTCTTCAAACAGGGATTGTACAGCAGGAAAAGTACTCATACAGTCATGATCATGTGCACTCAACTCCCCTCCCAAGTCATAGTCGGCATGTTGAGTAGCCTGCGGTCTCCAGCAGTGAGCAACGTCGTAATCCGCCCCGTGATAACCCGCCCCTTAACCCGAGGGATGATGCTCAGGAAATTGTGGATGAGGCCATAACCCGCTGTGAGGCGGTGGCGGTGGCTAACCAGGGGGCTTATCAGCAGTCTCCGGTGACCCCTTCATCCCTGGTGGGAGCCGGGACAAATTCCAGGACCATTGGGGTGCCGTTTCTAGTTCCGGCTCTACGGAATGAGTGTTTTCCCAAGGATTTCAAAGGCCCTCATAAGGTGCCTAATTACATGTCAGACCTCCCACCATAGGCCTGGATTGAAAGTTACGAGCTGGCCATGGAGATGTTAGACGTCAGCGATGTAGTTTGTGCCAAATACTTCACCATGATGTTGGAAGGACCGGCTCTCACATGGCTAAAGAGTTTGCCCCCTAACTCCATCAATACTTGGGCGGAGTTGAAGGACGGCTTTATCAAGAACTTTCCAGGTACTTGTAAGCAACCTTTGACGATTGTTGATTTGGAGCATTGTGTGCAGCGGGAAGACGAGTCGGCTCATCATTGGGCTCGCCGGGTGGCAACCATCATTCATTCTTTGGATAGTATTGGGGCAGCTCAGGCTGTGCTGCTCTTGGAGCAGAACTGTCACTTTGACGCCCTTAAGCAGAAGCTAGGGCGGCTTAAGCATAAGTGCACATATATGGGCAAGCTTATGGATGTGCTTACCAGGTATGGTGACTCTGATACTACTAAAGATCTGAATTCTGATGACGATAAATATGGTAAAAGCAAGAAAAACAGCGGTGGCATGGGCCAGCAGCAATACGCCTCAGCGCAGCATGGCAATCAGCATAACCAAGGCAATGGGGGAGCGTAAGTATTCTGACGGTGGGTCAGATTTTGTGGCTAACACCAACGTCGGGTTTAAAAACCAACATTGCGATGGTAATGGCAAGCCGCCTTTCAGTGGTGGAAAGCCTTTCAATCTTGAGGAAATGCTCAACGACCCCTGCCCGAAACACACTTATCCTAACAAGCCATCTACTCATGCTTGGAAGGATTGTTATATCATGCGGGAGTTCAGGAATCGGAGCCTTCACCAGCATCATGGCAATAATAATGGTCTATGCAGCGGGTCAGGATCTGGTTTTCAGGGTTCCAGCTTTGGTAGTGGCGGCTCAAATTCTGGCTATCAGGGTCAACGTAACCATGGTGGTCATAATCAACAGTCTGGTCATGGTAATCAGCAGCAAAATAATCAGTCGGGATATCAGAGTAATCCAAAACAGCTTAATGGGGGTCAGTCAACACGTGCAAGCGTGACCGAAAGGTCCATAAGCGAGCAGTCAACATGGTTGAGCCGGTAGTGCCTCAGTATTTAAGGTGGTCAGCACAGATGATAACATGGAGTCACATGGATCACCCTCCCCGGGTTGATGATCCGGGTCATCTAGAATTGGTGGTAGCCCCTCAAGTGGGCGGTTATAAATTCACTAAGGTTCTTATGGATGGTGGTAGCAGCATCAACATATTGTATTATGATACTTTCTGTCAGATGAACCTAACGGACAAGGATCTTAAGCCGTCTTCCACGGTATTTCATGGAGTGGTGCCTACCAAGTCGGCTTATCAAGTGGGAAAGATTGCTCTGGAAGTGGCTTTTGGAGATGAGTATAACTACAGAGCAAAGACACTGTGGTTTGAAGTGGTTAAGATTAAAAGTCCTTATCATGCTTTATTTGGACGGCCGGCTTACGCCAAATTCCTGGCTCGCCCTTGTTATGTATATCTGCAACTTAAGATGCCAGGGCCAGAGGGGACAATCAAAGTTCATGGGAATCACAAACTCGCCTTGGAGTGCGAGGAAGGAGATACGGCTTACGCGGAGTCAACTTGTGCCACGAAGGAGCTCAAGTATTATAAAGACAATGCGGACCCGGCTGATATGACCCCTCTGAAGAAATCCACTACAGAGACAGACCCGCCACTTAAGTTTAAGTCGGCAAAATATACATAGCAAGTTGATTTTGTCCCTGGTGCTTCTTCTCAACAGTTCACCATTGGGACAGGGATGGATCCCAAATAGGAAAGCGCGCTCATCAAATTCATCCGTGAGAATCAGGACATCTTTGCATGGAAGCCTTCTGACATGCCAGGTGTACCAAGAGAGTTCGTTGAGCACCAACTTAATATTGATCCTAAGATGAAACATGTTCGTCAGTTCCTTTCTCATTTTAATGAGGAGAGGCGTAAGGCCATTGGATAAGAAGTGGCCCGGATCCTAGCTACCGGGTTCATAGTTGAGGTTTTCCACCCTTAGTGGCTGGCTAACCTAGTGCTTATGCTTAAGAAGAACGGCACTTCGCGTACGTGTGTTGACTACACAGATCTGAACAAGGCATGTCTTGCTGATCCATTTGCTCCCCTCGCATTGACCAAATTGTTGATGTAATAGTGGGTTGTGAGATCTTGTGCTTCTTGGATGCATACTCTGGTTATCATCAAATCAATATGGCAGTTGAAGACCAATAGAAAACAACCTTCATCACACCTTTCGAAGCCTTCTCTTATGTGTCTATGCCTTTTGGGATCAAGAGTGCCCGGACGACTTACCAGCGTTGTGTGCAGAATTGCTTTCATAAGCATATTGGTCGGAACATTCATGCTTATGATGATGACATTGTGCTTAAGTCAAGGAAGAAAGAAACCTTACTTGATGATCTGAAGGAGACCTTTGATAATCTCAGGGTGTACAAGATGATGCTTAAACCGGCAAGTGTGTTTTTGACGTGCCAGCATGCAAATTGCTAGGTTTGTTTGTCTCAGAGTGGGGCATCGAGGCTAACCCGGAGAAGATTGTGTCTATCACCTCCCTTTCTAAGCCGGCATGTATCAACGAAGTTCAACGCCTGGAGGGTTGCATTGCAGCCCTAAGCGGGTTCATAAGCCGCCTTGGGGAGAAGGTGATGCCCTTGTATCACATGATGAAAAAGACTGATCATTTTGTCGGGAGTGATGCAGCTAATGCAGCGTTTGAGGCGCTCAAGAAGTAGTTGGTTGAGCCACCCATCTTGGCTGCTCCCATAGACAAAGAGCCTTTGCTCCTATACGTGGCGGCTAATAATAAAGCCGTCGGTGTGGCAGTTGTCGTGGAACGCAAGGAGGCGGGTAAAGAGTATCCAATCCAGCGGCCGGCTTATTATGTCAGTGAGGTTCTTACAGAGTCCAAGCAAAGATACCCACATTGGCAGAAGTTGGTGTTTGGGGTGTTCATGGCCAGCCAACTTCAGCATTATTTCCTTGGACATTCGATCACAGTGGTCAGTTCTGCTCCACTCAGCGACATAATTCAAAACAGAGAGGTTACATGCCAGGTTGCTAAGTGGGCAATTGAACTTGGACCGCACCATCTGAAGTATGTGCCTAGAACAGCCATTAAGTCTCAAGCTTTGGTGGATTTTATAAATGACTGGACAGAGCTAAAAACACCTGAGGAGAAGCCTGACAATACATATTGGACTATACACTTTTATGGGTTTAGGCAGTTGGAAGGTTCAGGGGCTGGAGTTTTCTTGGAATCTCCACGAGGTTATAAATTTTGTTATGTCTTAAGGTTCATATTCCCTTGTACTAACAATGCAGCTGAGTATGAAGCTTTGCTCCATGGACTTCGAATGGCCAAGGAGATGAATTTGAGTCAATTTAGATGTCTAGGTGACTCAGATTTAGTGGCACGGCAAGTTTCAGGAAAGTGGGATTCTAAAGACCTGCTTATAGCGGCTTATCGTCAGGCAGTTGATAATATTGCTGGTCACTTTAAGGGTTACCAGGTGGATCACATAGACCGGCGGAAAAATTATCACGGCTCGGTTCACAGTGTAAGCTGGTTCCCCCTAATGTGTTCCTTGACGTACTGCATAACCCTTCTATTAAAATACCTTCAGAGGAAGATCTTGCTATTCCTGACCTGGAGGGATAGTTGGTGGCGGCTCTTCGTGCATCCCTGACTGGACGATGCCTTATCTGGCTTACCTGACCCGAGGCCAAATACCAGACGATGAAAATCTGGCACGGCAGATCACAAGGCGATCCAAGTTAATGACCATTGTCAATGGTGAGTTACACAGATGTAGTGTGACCGGTATATTCCAACGTTGTGTTTCTCCTTAAGAAGGACGTGAGATCCTACAAGAAATTCATGCAGGCGATTGTGGTCATCACGCCAGGTCATGATCTTTGGTGGCTAAAGCTTTTCATCATGGGTTTTTCTGGCTGACGGCTCATGCTGATGGAGAAGACATTGTCAGCAAGTGTGATGGATGTTAGAAAGTTGCAAGGCAAGCTCATGTGCCGGCTCATGAATTGAGGATGATACCAATCACTTGGCCATTTGCAGTATGGGAGCTTGATATGGTTGAGCCATTCAATAGGTCTAAAGACAAGAAGACCCACCTTTTGGTGGCAGTTGATAAGTTTACCAAGTGGGTTCACTACAAAAAAAGACATATCGGTCACATTTTGGGCCGAACGAAAAAAATTATCTCATGCTTATGACACTTCTATGATGATAATTGTGACAAAAGCACGTATCGTCATAGATGTGGTGGGCTCTTACTTCTATGACCAAAAATCACGACAGAAAATGCGCTTTTCGTCCTGGGCGGGCCGGGGACGCACCTGCATGACATTCTTTGGGCCGTCCATGGCGAAAACAATCATGGTAGAACCAAGGGTGAGGAAAATATCGGGGAGTTCCCGATTACGGTGGGTGGTCGGGACCGAGCGATGCACAGAGGTTTGCGTGTTTCTCTCGTAGATGTACGCGCGTGTGTGCGGGGCGTTGGGCTCTAACTGAACCCGAGCGAGTCATTTGCTTACTGAACCCAAGCGATTACACTAGCTATGCACTACTGAACCCCCTCCTTATCCTACTCACGCGAAGTTCCATTGGAGCGACCGATCTTGCTATTAACTGAACCCGAGTGATTCCTTCGCTACTGCTACTACTGAAGCCGATCGAACCTACTGCCTCTTGATGAATAGTGACCATTGTTGGGGGTTGGATGAATAGTTCCTGGTGGGGATTGGATGAATAGGACCCCATGGTAATAGTAGGTCATTGCCGTTGGAAGAACAAGACCCCGATCGAGAGGAGGTCGCCACACCCGAGCCAGTTGGGGGTGGATGAACAGGACCCCGTGGAAGCTCCATGAACAGTAGCCGGTGGATGCTGGATGAACAGTAGCCCGTGGATGAACAGTAGCTGGTGGAGACTGGAGGAAGTCGATGGTGGATAAATAGTAGCCCGTGGAGGCTGGAGCGAGGCAGTAGACGGTGGATGAACAGTAGCTCGTGGAGTCCCATTTTGCGGTACGCCACACCGCTCCCGATGAACAGGACCTTGTTTCGACCGTAGGCGCCCCAACACAAGTCTGTTTCCTCCGTTTTTGGTATGCCACACCCCTCCCGATCAACAGCCGTTTCGATCGTAGGCACTCGAACTCAAGGCCGTTTCCTCTGTTTTGCGGTACCCCAGACCCCGTTTTGACCGTAGGAGCTCGAACACAAGTCTGTTTCCTTCGTTTTGCGGTATGCCAGACCTCGTTTCGGCTGTTCCGTCCAAGCCGGTTGGCTCCCGATGAACACGATGCATTCCATTGCCTCCCGATGAACACGACGCAGTTTCTCTGTTCCGACCTAGCCGGTTGGTTTGCGATCAACAGGAGGCTGTTGTTGCCGTCCGTTTCCTCTCAATGTACCCGAGCCCTGGCCGTACGTATGCGCGAGTAGGCGTTCGAGACCGCGCCCGTATGTACGTACGTGGTCGTATTGTTTGGCATCTGGTTGTTCGTACGTGTACACGGTTTAGATTGGACATGAACTGCTATGTCGGGGGCTCTACTACTACACGTCACGCTACTTGTTCGGCCACGATTCATCATTGCAGAGAGACCGATCGACCAGTATGTACGTACACGTTTGCGACCCGGTAGACAAGGCTATGTATGCTTCGATCTGGTGGGTCCCAACTGTCAGGGAGGATAAGGACGCACTCCCTTGCGTGCGAAGATATAGCTGGTGGGTCCCAGCTGTCAGGGGGAAGAATCATTTTTTTCGCGCCTAATGTTGAGGCACTTCCTTGCATCCGAAGATATAGCTGGTGGGTCCCAGCTATCAGGGGGGAAACCTATTTTTCACAAAATACAGAGGCCCTTCAAGTGGGTCCGCGCTGTCAGGTGGAGGAATCAGTATTTTACGTTTAATAAGGAGGCACTTCCTTGCTGCGGTCGTGGACCCAGCTGTCAGCCTCTCCACGTACAGTCCTCTTCCGATGGAAGTCGTTCCTTGACCACGTTGACCATGCCATGCCGAGAGCACCAAGGCGGTGGACGATGACGAGGCCTAGGAAGGGAATGACCCGGAGCCGGGGAAGACTCGGCAGTTGTTTCCCGCGCTGAGGGGAGTAGGAGGGTTTACTGGTTTGGCTGCAGCGTGAAGCTGCCTTCGCCGGAGAATAGCCGGAGGTCTGGGTTTGTAGAGGGATGGCCAGGCCAGCGATGGGAGTAGGGTGGGGCAGTGGGGCTTGCGCAGCAGCACAGCCGACCACGGGAGGAGGGAGCAGGGAGTCCCGCCGGCGCTGATTTGAGCGGCTGGAGCAGGAAGAGCATAGATTGAAGAAGCACCACGGCCAATGGATGGACATCCAACAGTCACTGCTCTTATGTGTTAAGTTTTTTTGAGGTGTTCTTATGTGTTAACTAAGTTGACACGGCCTTGCGTGTGCGTCAACCTTTTTTTAGGAAAGCGTACGCGTCAACCTAGTACGCCCACAAGTCAGATTCAAATTTGTGGAAAACAGCATACAACACATCTGCCATTATTGCTAATAAATGTACAGCCCATTGGCTAATTCTTAAGGATTTTTTTGAAGCCCATATTCTTTTTGTTACCATTACAGCCCATATTCTAGCCATGGTTAAAAATTCAACGAAATTTACATATTTTGGTGCGGTCCGAACTATTTTTAATTCCGAAATTTCGAATCATGTTCAAATTAATTTAAAAATAAGAAATTTATATCAATTTAAAATCCAACATAATTTTCCCTGAAAAGAAATTAAATTCGAAATCTTGAAATCTTAAGAAAAGATATTTGAAACTAATTGTCAGTTTGCTGTATTTTTAAAATTTACATCCCATTTTACTACCTCATTTTCTAGGCAAGCGAATACATCACTCTCGCCTTGAAAGTTTGCAGCCTAGCAGGGCTGAGAAAGCAAGTAGGCCTCCGTTGGGTGTTTCTTTAGAAAAGGTAAAACTGGGCTAGCCATTTTCAGAAAGAAAAAACACAACTTGGCTCATGATGTGGTAAACATAAAATCAAACCCTGGCTAGACAGGCCACAGCCCCCGCACAGCCCCATTGTTACCCTGATCCATCTCTAAAACTAGTAAATAACAACTGCTTGTTCCTCAAAAAAATAAAGAACAACAGCGCGACCTGCTGGGTCCCTGGTGTCAGCCGCTCGTTGTGTAATTCTCTCGTATATTGACTATGTTGACAATGGCATGGGCCCCAGATGTCCAACCATTAGGAGGAACCATTTTTTTGGGCTTGTAATAACGAGATACTTGCTTGCGTACTGCAATGCCCTGGTGGGTCCCTACTGTCATCCTTTCCATGTACAGTCATCTCCTTATTCTCCTCGGTTATTGACCATGTTGACAACACCAGACGGCGGGGCACCGCGCCAGGCGCGCGAACCAAGGCGGTGGACGATGGCGAGGACTCGGACGGAACGAACAGGAGCCGTGGAAGATGCGCCAGTCTAGTCGCAGGTGGAAGGGAGTACGAGGGTGCGTGTTGGGGCTAACGTCGCCAATGTTTGAGGGTACTGTAGGTCGGCGGAGACACAACCAGCCGTGGAAGGCGGGAGCAGGCGGAACCAACATGGTGGTTTGGTTTGGGCGGCTGTAGGAAGAAGACAAGAGATAGAAGATGCACGACAAATGTTGGATGTCAATCCAACGGCTGGTAGGCATAATCGTTTGTTGACTAGTAACTCGACACCACCTTGGATAGGCTTTTTCCTTGTGTGTCCCAAATGTCAGAATCCAAATCTGTCACGGCCATGCAGCCTTTCTTATGAAAATTTACAGCCCATTTGGTTTGCTAGTTCAAAATAATTTTGTGGGTGCTGGTGGGGGCTAATCACTTGGGTTCTATAATGCACAGTGAGCTCAAGCAGCTGGCGAGAGTGATGTTATTTCCCTTGGTTGGGATTTGTTACAATATTTCTCTCTTAATTAAACAAATGGAAAGCCATTTGCCTTGTTTCAAAAAAATGACAGTCACAGCCGAGTTGAAACCCAGATTACAAACTGTACAAAAGCACAAGGGTTAATTGTTCATCAAGTTTAGATAAAACCCAGATTGAAAAGGGTAACAACATCTAATTCGAACACTATTTTCAGCAGTCACAGTCAAATAGATCAATCAGGTCCATAGAATGAACATCCTGGGTCGTAAAATTTACTGGATTATGACCACAAGATGTTGTAAACAGAAGCCCGGCACGTTTAGAAGCCCTTTTGTCCACCTAAAACTACTTTTTTTTGCTCTTCGACATACCCATCCGTCAAAACCATGTTGTTGATAGACTTAAGCCTTATGGATAATAGTAACCTCGCATTCAGCAAAAAGAATGTGACAAATCTAGTGTTTGCATGGTTGGCTACACATCGTTCCAGCGTTATTGTCTTCAATCGAATGTCATGAGAAGTGACAAAATCCCGGTGCTTATGAATCCACCGATTGCTTATAACTTTCTTACCCAGTCCTGTTGCCTAAATAGACACGGGGGAAGGCCTTCTATCTTGTATCTTCACGGCCCATCAGTCCGGCCCATGTCACATAGCCTGGACGCCCGGGGACCCCCTTATGCAGGACTCCCTCAGTGGGCCCTTGCAGAAATTTAAAAAGTAATTAGCACCACATTTGTCCAATTAGTAGTATTTCTCTTGTACTTTCTTATGCTTTCTAAGGCTGACAAGTGGGACCAGATGGATTGTTACATTGCTAGAGGCAACCTCTAAGGTTAGACACGATGCTAGCCAATTTTTTGTTAGAGGCAGTTCATGCAATGTATAGAGGCCTACCTCTAAGAGGAGAGAGAGGGCTTAGAGGCAAAAAAAGCATACATTGTGGATGCCCTAAGTGCCTACTTTCCGGTCTATATGACTCAATTTGAAATCCACAATGTATCCATAATAGATGTTGAGTGGTGGAATAAATTTGTTACTTCCATAGTTCGCAAAAGTACTAAGCATGTGAGATGGTGAACGGAGGGAGTATGATACCATTAGTACTACAGTTCTTTTGGAAGGGTTGTAGTAGTCCCTCCCATTCACATTTTCACATTTTAAGCTTCAATAAAAAAAGTTGCATGCAAGGATTAAGAGAAACCTCAGCAATGCATGTACTCCCTCAATCCATATAGGGTCTAAAATGCATTTTGGAGGCCAACTTTAACCACATGTTAGAGCAATAATATGACATCCAACTTACACAAATCTTACCATCAAATTCATACGTGGTCATTATACTGCTAACACATGCATGTGTTGCAATTAGTACGTACGTGATACAGTAGTAAACACTCACTATCTAGTAGTACTAGTACTCTATATACTAGTACTATGAGGCCATCCAACTGTGTCCCGACAGAAGACCGCGGACACCGATTATTCGTTCATATTTAAAAGGTTTTCACACAGCAAATTATCTATGAAAACAACACATGGCAAAATTTCATGACGAACGAGGGATTTGAATGTGCTGGGAGGGTGGGGCTAGAAGGGGCTGTTTGGATCTTGCCCAGGGTAGCCAAAATATTGGCGACCCTTTTGCCCACCCGTGCCTTTGCCACTGATGAACGAGATAGAGCTCGGGTGCTCATGCATCCTCCAGCGCGCACATTGAAGACAAGCTCGCACGAGCTGTGCGTTTTTTATCCCACCTCGCCGCCCGAGCCGGCTGCAAACCGACCGGCGACCCGCAAATTACGCCATCAAACCGTAGCCGCACACATTAGCAACTCAACCAACCGGATGAAATTCATGCAAACATGGCGATATTTCATATAAATAATGATGGAATTCATATAAAATACCGGATTTTCATATAAACATGACGGATTTCATTACATTTAAATCAACAAAGCGGTGCTATTCCTAAACATCATAGGTATAATGATACCTAGCCTAAATGGTCGCCTACGGATCCATTTGTCGGCAACAGAAGGATCCGGCAAGACACCCGATGTGTATCAGCGTCGCATCGGCGGTGGCCTTCATGGGACCCAAGCGGCGGTGACCTCCCGTGTTCTACTTCTCCTCGATGATGGCGGCAGACGCCGAGGCGCTGGCCACCGACTTGTCACTCTCCGCGCACCCGGCTTTTGTCTCTGCTTGCATGGCATGGCCGCAGGCATAGGAGTCTCGGCCACATACACGGGAGACGCGGTCGCAGACATGGGAGGCACGGTACGAGGCGACGGCATGGACGACAGCGACGACGCTCGTGTTCCCGCCATGCCGGCGTGGAGCAGCTCGCCACTCCTCGTCGAGCTGGCCTGGAGCGGCGAGATGCTGAACCACGCGTAGGCTTGGGGTGGCAACTGGCTCCGTCGGGCGAGGGGAGGGAGGTGGATCAGCGAGCTGCATAGCTTGTATTCGGCGGGCTCGGCGAACCACCCAGCCGGCTTGGATGTCGGATAACTACTCTTCGTAAGCCATTTTAAGAGTGGAGAAAATGGTGAGAGAAGAGATAGGGGAGCGGCGGAGGTGTGCGATTCTTGGCCGGTGTCTCGCCTCGTTTAAATGGGAGATTAAATAGAAGGCGGACGGGAGGAGCTCAGCCGGTGTTGCGTTTAATGCCGGACCGGTCATGAACGGACGTGTGGCCGGAGTGGGTTTCTCGGCTTCCACACGGGTTTCATGGAGGCGTTTGAATGCGAAAAAGGAGGCATGTTCAGCCGCGCGTGCAGCGAGCGGCTCCCTCGACTTTGACGTACGACACCGCGCCATTCTTCCACTAACGTGTGGGCTCGTTGGGTACCTGGCCTGCATGCCAGTGACCCAATGCAGGCAATGCATGCTAGAGGAGCTTTTGGTGGGCTAGGGCGGTGAGAAGCGGGCATTTCATAAACCGATGATTGTTCATTGAGTGTGACGTCATCTAATTCATGTAGGTTGACAAGCCTACTATATAATGTAAGAGAATTTTAAAATTTTCATATATACGTTGATAGCCCGTTTGATACGTTGTGATTCATAAAGACCGCTGCGAACATCAATGATCTGCTTATCACGGATAAGATTGATTAATACACGTAACAATACATGTCCTTAACAAAGGGTGCATGCACATATAGGTTGAGCGTGTGTCTTGGGTTGTGTGCTGTGTGCATGCAGGCGTGCGAGTGTTACGTGCGTGCATGTGTACATTTCAGTGTTGCATGCATGTGTGCGTGCGTGCGTGTGTTCGTGCATGCATGTGTACCTGTCAGTGTCGCACTCCTGCATGCGTGCGTGTGTTCGTGCAAGTGTTGCATGTGTGCATGTGTACGTGTGAGTAGTGCATGCATGCATGCGGGTGTTGCAGGCGTGTTTGTGCGCATGTGTGATGTGTTTATATTCACCACAGTGGCTCGTGCGTGCGTGCAATTAAAACGGCCAGCTCAGCATATCATCACGAGGTGACCTTGTCCGCTCTGGTTAGGGCGCGTGGGTTGCCAACCAGAGGTCTCACGACTTCGAGTCCCCATCGACCACTAATTCATTACCATTTCTATCTTTCATATACGCGCTAACAAGTGGGCCCTACGGTATTGTGCGTTGGTGAACGTGGACCGTTTGACTGGTCCATTGATTGTGTCATCAACAAATTATGGAGCTGTATGGTGAGCCAGTGACCGTATGATCACCATAAAATGTATTTTATTAACACAGTACAGACGCAAGCTACCATTTCTTTCTTTCATATACGCGTTGACAGGTGGGCCCCATGGTTACGTGCACTGATGGTGCAACACTAGTTGCGCCACGTGGAATGTTTGACTGGTCAATTGATCGTCTCATCAACAAATTATGGAGTTGTACGGTGAGCCAGTAGCCGTATAATCATGACATGTATATTTTTAACACAATACAGATGCAAGTGCTCATATATAAGTGCAAACACTCACCGCTGTAAGCCCACACACACACACCCTACCCCTATGAGCACCTTCGAGAGAGTGAGCCAGCATATGATCTTGAGATTTGACGAAGTCACCATAGGCGCCTCGTAGTCGAGGGAACGTCTCCTCCCACTGAACGCACATCGCCGAAAAATATTGAAATTAATACAAGATAAATGCGAGCACCAAGACTTTAACCCTGGTGGGCTGGGGAAACCACTGTCCTCCTAACCATCCAACCATAGGTTGGTTAGCACCACAAAATGTATATGGTGACCGTAATGAGATTATTCTAAATTCCAGTGACCATATCGTGCTTTAGTTCAAATACAATGACCGTAAGTGTCGTCAACAAAATACGGAGCATGCATCAAATAAATTGTCCGTCAGTGCCATCAACAAAATACGGAGACGTATGGTGAGCTAGATACCGTATGATCACCACGAGAATGTATACGGTGACCGTAGTGACCGTCTAGTGCTTTCTCTTGAAATACAGTGACCGTCACGCGTGAATGTGTCAGGGGCATACTTTTAGAGGGCCGAGAGATAGTTTGTGTGCGTACGTGAAAGTGGTGTAGAGAGAGCGGGTGTGCGGTGGAGATAAAGAGAGATACGCCCTTCGTTTATATTTCCCATGACTAATATTTTAGGAGAAAATATTAACATTCACAATGCGAAACAAATATTATTGGATGCACCATGCAATTAACTTTCATGTATAACTTTGTACTTTTGTATATGCTTATTTTCATAGTGGCCGATTGTGTGTGGGGTGTGGTGGGCACATCATTTCTAGTTGTGGTGGGTCGACATGAGGACTCATGGGTCGGTTCCATCCTGCGCCACATAGGTTGGACTGGGACGCATTATACAAAGACCCACGTGGAGGACTTGGCATAGAAGCTACCAGAGTCGTGGAGGACTCTATCCCCACTGATAATAAACCGACTATATATGATTTGTAACCCTAGGCCCCGAGTATGTTATATAAGCCTGGGGGCTAGTTTGCTAATAGTATACACACACGCACAATGCATGGTATTCATGTGTACTTTGTACACACCCCTATCACAAATATACAGTAACAGGAGTATGCTTCTTCCTCAACTGCAAGGGCCCAGACTTGGGTAAACCTTTGCCTCGTATTACCGTCCATCCTAACAGTCAAGGATATCCTACCGAATGATCTGATGGAATCATATCTACCAACTAGTAAGAGAGAGGTGTGGGGGGCAATGTGTGCGAGAGAGGCCTAAAGATAATGTGCGTAGGCACATATATGTGCCTATAGAGGGCCAGTAGAGACCGTGCGTGTGTATATATGCATGTGAGAGAAATAGTGTTTTCCAATTGAGATTAGTGAAAAGAGAGGTACATAGTAGTAAGAAAGAGAGAGGGAGATATATAGAGATTGTGTGCGTGAGACACCCCGGGAGATAGTGTGAGCATGTGTGAGAGAGAAATGCCGATGTATATAAAGTGTGTGCACTTATGCGTCAGATAGAGAGAATATAGCGCATGTGTGAGAACGGGCCGAGGCATAGTGCATCTACATGTAAAAGGCCGTTCTACGCATTAAATTAAAATATAAATGGCATTATTTTTTGGATGAGATCATGAATTTTGCAATTTGCGTATGAACGAACATTGGTCTATCAGACACCCATACTCTATTGAATTCGAGTATGTGTATGGGTTTATTTCATATTATCGGTCCGTAGAGTGAGAGTGGTTTGAAATCCAGATAATGCATGGCTTTTGCAATTCATATATAAACATTAATTAGTGCACTCCATGTTGTTAGTGTCAAGCACTTTATACATTTGTCACATACATGGATACATTCCAAATTGCTAGCTACAAAATAGAATACATGTTGAATTCAACATAAAGGTGGTTTCGAAGATTCAAAATTCATAGGAAGTGCATTCAACTATTTGAATTCGAGATAATGGCATTTGTAAATCAGATCTAAAAGGGGGCATCAATCTTTGTTGTGCGTTTGAACATGCTATATATTCATACGCATGTCTAACTATTTTTTGGCAACCAAGGAGATTATATCTGGAACAATGAATGAATTGAGGTAAGTTGCATATTTTTTAATATAGACTCGTGTACAATGTATATTCAAATGTACCCCCTCCATTCCAAAATAATCATAATTTTAGGATTTTCAAGAGTCAAGATTTGTGAAGTATGACAAATCCTGAATGTACAATTCAAGAGAACTCTAAACGTTAATGCTTCTGCTCCCAAATATTGAACGAAGCGCCAAATAAGCCTCTAGTAGCCCGAAACCACGCGAGACTAATGTTTGGTGGTAGGAATTTACTATCCTGACTCTGACCCATGTAGCCTATCGGCCCGATGTCCAAAGGTCTAAACCGGGGTAGGTTTGTAACTTCACCAAGACGCCAGTCTCAACCGCCTCCGAGAAGCATTCATACACCGTGGGCGCCTAAACACCCATGCATTCAGGCGAATATATCCTGCCCAGTATTTGGGACACCTGAGATTACTGTCCTACCCCCGGCCAGCAATATGTTCGAAATTTTAGATGGGGGCAAAGTTTGTAACTTCCCCAAATTTCAAACAAGCGCGTCCCAAACCGAAAAATTGTTCTCCCTTAGTTCCCCCTCCCTCCATTTCCATATTCATACTCCATGGGCACCAAAACGCCCTCTCCACTAGCCGTGAAACCGCAGCCTCCTCCGTCCTCCAACCCATCACGCCCAATCCACCGCCGCCCTCCTCCATCACGCCCAATCCACCGCCGCCCTCCTCCATCACGCCGGAGCCGGTTCCCCGATGTCGTCATCCAACGCAACTGCAACCGCAATGCCCTCAAGGACTTAGCAGCTGAAGCCGAGGCAGAGCTGACTCCACGACACCGACGCCGACGTGCGCCGTATTAGAACCACTTTGACCATGCCGTCCTGCACCTCACTGCTGCTACTCCACTGTCGCAACCATCCACCACACCGGAGTTGTTCCCGCTACGTCATCGTTCGCCACCTCGGATCTGTTCCCCGCCGCCGACAGACGGCCACCGCACCACACTCAACAACTTGGCCATGGGTTCGTCCAAGGCTCCACCGTCCTCCACAATTTCTCGTTTCCAGCAAACCACAAGAAGATCGTTGGAAAAACAAAAGGAGGACACAACACTGCAACAGAAAGAGGTACTCCTTTTCCCTTATTCGTGCAAATCTTACATCTCTGCTCACACCGTATTCATCCCACGAAAGAAACTAGTTGAGCGCTTCTTACTGCACCTTCTTCGTGATACTAAATGCACAAGGTTTCCTCCCATTTACTATTTCACCTCAGCTAGAGGTCAGTCGCCCTCCTGGATTTGAATTCAGGGTCAGTTGATCCGCAATTAAAAGAAGCAGCACCCGCTTAGGCGCACGGAGCACCTAGTCTGCCTGCTCACCGGGAAAGCGGTGCATCGGTGTCTATCATAGGGGTGTGGGGCGCAGGAGCTGCTTGCGCCCGATCTGGAGGTCGGCGGGGCTTGAAGGGATGGCCGGGGGGCGGTGCCAAGCACAGCGGTGTGGTGAGGTCGAGGGGAGGGCAGAGGCAGGGGACTGGGCCGGTGAGTGCTGGCGTTTCGAGGAAGATCGTCAACACTGACTGGCTAGAGGTAGATGAAGGTGATCTGCCCGTTCTTTGTACATCGGACGGTGCAGAAAAAATGGACCGACCTATTTGTTTTCAGTCAACTGTTATTTTCATAGGACCACACTTTGTGGTGTGTCGGAGGAGTATCTGCATTTCCCAGCCATCCATGTGCTCATATTTCAAAATCCTAGAATCTAATTTCATGTGCCATGCATGTTGTAGAGCTATCATATGTCTCCCATCATTTATTTCTCACCCACCCGCTATCTACTCCCTCCGTCCCAAAATTATTGTCTTAGATTTGTCTAGATACGGATGTATCTAACACTAAAACTTAACTAGGTACTTCCGCATTTATACAAATCTAAGATAATAATTTTGGGACAGAGGGAGTACTACTTTTACACTATCCTACTTGTGCCTACACTTCACCCATACTCACACAAAAAAAATTATGCATGGGTATTTCAGACTCTGACGCACTATTGATGAAAACACAAATGAAAAGATAGAAGTTGCTCCAGTGTAATTCGAAGATAAGCACTAAGCGTTTCAGCGCTCTAAAGGGTGTAATGTCAGCAGATGGAGACAGTAAACGTAGCTCTGCAGTTGATGATCTCAATTGCCACACACAACCAGCCTAGGTGATTGCTTTAACTTCGCGCTGTGAAATGTGCTTGCATGTTCCATATGGTGTCTAGCTTCTATTGCTTCCAATTTGGTTAAATTGCATCTGCTTACTTCACACATTATACATTTGATAATGACATCCCTTCCTGTTTTTGATACATACTACATATGTCCATTAACCATGTTCTTACATCAAACTAATGCTCCTGTGTATCCCTCATCAATCACTTATTATGAGACAGTCGCCCCAGTGGGTTACTGTGAGACGAGCTACTCTTTTAAAGAGTGGAGTGTCATCCTCCCCACATGATTCTCAAGAAACAGCAAGGCTAAATGAAGATAGTCAACGTAGCTCAGTTGATGACCGCAATTCCCCTACACCACCATCGCAGGTGCTTGCTCTTACTTGGCAATGTGATATGTGGTTGCATGTTGCATATGGTGTCTACCTTGTAATGCTTCTAATTAGGGTAAATTCCATCTGCTTAGTTAACATGTTATACCTGTGAATATGACATGCCTTCCTGTTTTTGGTACATACTACGTCTTTCTATTAACCATGTTCTTACATCAAACTATTTTTCTTGTGTATCCCTCATCAATCACTTCTGACGAGACACCTTCAAATTGACTGTGTAATATTGGTTGCATCTTGCATATCATTTCAAACATGTATTGCCTCTAATTTGTTGAAATGCAACTTATAATGAGACACTTCTAACTTGGTAGAGTGATTTTGGTTGGATCTTTCATATGGTGTCTAGCTTGCATTGCTTCCAATTTGTTGAAATGCCTTCTGCTTAGCGTTTTTCGTACATATTCCATCCTTCTACAATGTGGTTGCCTTACATAAAAGTTCTGTTCGTCAGTATCATGCAGCAACGAATTTGGAAGAGCGAATTTCATTCCTTTTTCTTGTGTGTTTACTTGACAAGGCAAAATCTAAAAGGATGAACGCACGGAATGATGGTGGTCCTCTGGAGCAACCGAAACAGATGATCTCTGTAGACTCTCCTGCTACTCCTACTGCAGTGCAAGTTCCAAATCTCATCTCCCCTACTCCACAACCCCAGGTGTTTGTTCTAACATGGCAGTGTGATATCTGGTTGCCTGTTGCATATGGTGCCTAGCTTGTATTGCTCCTAATTTGCTAAATTGCATCTCCTTAGCTTACACATTATACATGTGAATATGACACGCCTTCCTGTTTTTGGTACATACTACATCTGCCTATCACACCATGTTCTTACATCATACTATTATTCTTGTGTATCCTGCATCTATCACTTATGATGAGCCAGTCATGCCCGTGGGTTACTATGAGACGCACTACTCTTATAAAGAGTGTAGTTTCTGAAGGAAATATGCCATAGAGGCAATAATAAAGTTGTTATTTATATTTCCTTATATCATGATAAATGTTTATTATTCATGCTAGAATTGTATTAACTGGAAACTTAGTACATGTGTGAATACATAGACAAAATAGAGTGTCCCTAGTATGCCTCTACTTGACTAGCTCGTTAATCAAAGATGGTTATATTTCTTGACCATAGACATGTGTTGTCTATCGGATTCTGGGTTCCGGAAAAACCCTTGAGGTTCGAACTCTGGGGTGCGCATGAAGATCTCTCTCCCCCTAGCTCACACTCTCGCCACGATCTAAAAGCCTAGCTCGCCGAACCCGAGGAACAAGGGACACAAGAGTTTATACTGGTTCGAGCCACCGTTGCGGTGTAATACCCTACTCCAGTGTGGTGTGGTGGATTGCCTTGCTGGCTGAGGATGAACAGGTACAAGGGATGAACAGCCTCCTCAGGAGAGGTGTCGGGGGTTTGGTGCGACATATGCCAAAGGATGGCTAATCATGATGGGGGCTAGTAAGACGTCGCCGGTGCGAGGAAGCGGGACGAGGCAAAGACATGCACGCCGGTGAATCTTACCCAGGTTTGGGGCTCTCCGTGGAGATAACACCCCTAGTCCTGCTCTGCGCGGTCTCCGCATGATCACTCAAGCAACAATGGTGGCTACAAGCTTGCTCCTTGAGCTGTTTCTCTAGAGGAGGGAGGAGAGCAAGTCTAGCCCAAACTTCCCCTCTCTATATGGATGTGTGGGTGAACAAGAGGCTGAACCCTTTGCATGGGTGCCTTGGGGGGTTTATATAGGCTTACCCCCAAGGGTACAATGGTAATCCGGCCGGGTGTAGGCCCGAGCCGTCAGTGTCTCTGGTCGCCGGCTTCTCCGCTGGCTGGTGGGGTCCGCCGCCTAGTGGGTCCCGCCGTCTGTCCGGTACTTGGCCGACAGGCCGTACCCGCCGCCTGCGGGTCCTGCTGGCTGCTCGATACTGTAGCGATGCGGCTAATGATGCGTGCTTTGTTGGGGGATGCATGGCTATAGTGCCGCCGCCTGGCGGGCGTTTACTATAGCCATTCCCCGTCTCGTCTGGTTAATGGCGCACCGGTCCCGAGGAGGGGGAGGGCCGCCTGGTCATCTGCCGGCTCCTACTTGAGCCGACTGGCCAGAGACGGCCGCCTTTCGGTCTTCTCGTTGTCCTGCTGGGTGGTGGGTGGGAAGTAAGATTCCCTATTTTCAGCCCCTAGTACGGGCTGGGCGTGATTCGAGAGCGGTTCGTCTGTGATGGCGAGGGATCGCATTAAGTCCAATGCCTTGTTTAAGAGCGAGGTATGGATAGGGACAGATTGCGGGCCGAGCTTGCATGACGCGGACTTTGAGGGTTCAGAGCTAGTATCCGGAGAAGAGTCCGGCTTTGTGATGACTGCCGGAGACACTATTCTCTCCAGCTCTCCAGTGTTGAGCTCTATAGCCGCAGAGAGTCCGGCGGGCTCTAGACTCCCATCTTCGGACCTGGTGGCGCGCTCCGGATCTAAGGCCAGAGCGGTGGTTGGGGCCACGAACCCTTGGAAGATCAAGTCTTCTCGGATATCGGCGACATAGTTCAGATTTCCAAAACTGATCTGGTGACTAGGGGCGTAGCTGTCGATCTGCTCTAGGTGGCCAACCGAGTTGGCACGCACTGCGAAGTCGCCGAATACAAAGATCTGGCCGGGGAGGAAGATCTCCTTCGCGGCAGCATTGTTGTAGATGACTGACGAAGCCATCGAGCCTTTCGATGACGGCACAGTGGAACTCTCAATGAAAGCACCAATGTCGGTGTCAAAACCGGCAGATCTCGGGTAGGGGGTCCCGAACTGTGCGTCTAAGGATCGAGGGTAACAGGAGGCAGGGGACACAATGTTTACCCAGGTTCGGGCCCTCTTAATAGAGGTAATACCCTACTTCCTGCTTGATTGACTTTGATGAGTATAAGGGTTACAAGAGTTGATCTACCTCGAGATCGTAATGGCTAAACCCTAGATGTCTGGCCTGTATGATTATGATTATTCTACGGACTAAACCCTCCGGTTTATATAGACACCGGAGGGGGCTAGGGTTGTACAGAGTCGGTTTACAGAGAAAGGAATCTTCATATCCGAACGCCAAGCTTGCCATCCACGCAAAGGAGAGTCCCATCCAAACACGGGGGAAGGCCTTTTATCTTGTATCTTCACGGCCCATCTGTCCGGCCCACGTCACTAGCCCGGATACCCGAGGACCCCATAATCCAGGACTCCCTCAATACCGAAATGTGAGAAGACCGACATTGCTTACCCAAAAGATGGAGTACATGAGTTTTGTTGGAACCATAACCTTGCTTTTAAGTGTGGTAGCACACTAGACTTTTCCGATCAATGGAATTTGCCAGGAGACCCCCCAAAACCTAACCTTTTTTTTTCTAGCCTCTTCAAATCTGGAGGACGTGATTCATTTTAAGTGTGGTAGTTTCTAACCTAATCGGTTAGCCGTGTCCCCGGTTACGGACAATTTGAGCCTCTGGACTAGGATCTATCTCGGAACTCTCAACACCGGACTGATAACTTAATTGTGGGCAACTTATGATGATTTAGTCTCTGTGACATCGGTTGGCGGAACCATGTCATGGTAGAGAACTCTATGGTGAAGACTTTTGATATTCCTTTGTTGTAGGGGAAATGAAATTCAGCTTTTACGCAAACAAAACTCAGACACAAAGCGACAAATCCATATTGCATATAGTATAGTTTTATCATCTATTTTTCTTACAGTGATCTTGCCGGTACATTGAATGTACTGACCTACATGGTTGCAACATCTCATGTTGCAGATATTTTTTCCGACGAGTAAGAGTATGGTACAGGGTTATGGTCTACACTCGACCTGCCGATGGCGTTGATGGGACTCAACACCCGATTGATTGTTTCCGCTGAGTCTTATGACGTATATATCAGTTTTACGTTATTTATACATGTGATTGCACTTTGATATATACATTGGTGTACTGTGTGTGCCACCATACTGATCCAGAGATGGCCCAGATACATAGAGGCTTTGAACGTTTGAGGTCGGGTCGCTACACGCATCGACCTTGTCTGGCCTCTCTGCCATCGATGCCACCATGATGTTAGACAACGTCGTCCTCCTACGCAAGTCCATCGCCACCCATCGGACACCGAGTCTCCACTGCACCACGCCACCGAGATCCGCCGCCATCGATGTGTAGAATGAAGCACCGCTCCACCACCTACCGACGCCCAACCACCAAGCCGTCCACATGTCTGTCTAGCCGATGAATGTGTCCATAGATGATGCCCTCGCAGGGGGTGATGACAAAGACATCGCTATCACCGATCCAGGAGGCCCCTCAACACCTCCAACGAGGGCTACGACATCCACGGGCGTCGCCGTTAATGGTAGCCTCCTGCAGATCTAAGGTTTCCCCTGGAAACAATGGAGCGAGCGACGCCCCACCATCGCCTCCAACGAGGGAAATGACACCCATGGGCGCCGCCGACGACGGTGGCATCTTCACCCACTTTAGCAGCTAGGCCACCATCTCCTCCAGTTGATCCGCCACCGAGAAGCCACTGCGAGGCAACACCCATCAACCAGATCCCTTTGGACTGACGATGAAGGCAGCCAAAGGTAGAGAAGGTCACATCGCTGCGTGACCGTTGCCATGGCCACACACACGTCGTCCCATGGCACCTGCTCAAGATCCACCGTCACAGCCACACCTTCAAGCCGTCCAATGTGGTTACTAAGGTACTAATTTGATTTTAGTTTACACTAAAGTCATTTATAAATCCAATATAATTACCTTAGTTGATTCATTTGGTTTTTGTTTAACTAAAGTCAAATGTGAACCAAATGATTTGTTATGTGCAAATAGTTCTCAAACTACATTTGGTTTAATTTGAGCTCATCTTTCCCTAAAATTAATTATTAGTTCCAAAACATTTACTAGGTTTATTTCATTCCATTAAATCACATTGCATTGGTTTTATTCAGATTAAACCTAGGGTTTCACTGATTCAAATGTTATTTTAAGTTCCCTAAAGTTAAGTAATAATCCGGAAATCTTTCCCTAATAATAAAGCAGGGATTGACTCACTTTCGCGTCCTTTTTGCACAAAAACCCTCTACTTTTATGAAAATAAACCCGAGTCCAAAAATAAGTGAGAAAAACGATCTGATTGTGCCTTCTGGTCGCCCGGCTGGGCCTCCACAGGAACAACAAAATCCGACCTGATTGGACCTGAATCTGGCGTTGACCGCAGGGGAGGCGAACGAGCCTGTGACTGCGTGACACGGGCGCCGTGGTTGTTGATATGGCGGAGAGTAACAAGGAACGGGAGCACACGGGCGCCGCGGATATTGATATGGCGGAGAGGAATAGGAGCACAGCAGCGCTGGGTCGCCGCCAGCAGGCGGTGATGGCCATGGGAGCCGGTGGCCGGAGCCGCGGTTGTTGATATGGCGGAGAGGAATAGGAGCCCATGGCGCTGCGGATGTTGATATGGCGGAGAGGAATAGGAGCCCAGCAGCGCTGGTCGCCCCCAGCAGGCGGTGATCGCCGTGGGCGCTGGTGGCCGGAGGAGGTACAGCGAAGAAGTGGCGCAAGAGGGAGAGATGGAATGAAGGGAAGGGCTGCCCTGGCGGTGGCGGGTGCGTGCGCGTGGGATCGAAGCAGCAGCCCTCACTGGTGAGGCGCTGGTCCCCGTGGAGGTCAGAGGATGATGCGGTGGTGGCCATGGCGCCGGTGGCCGAAGGAAAGGAGGGTACAGAGGAGAAGGGGCGCAAGAGGGGAGAGATGGAAGGAAGGGAAGGGCCAGCGGTTGGCGGCGGCGGGGTGCACGCGCGTGGGATCGAGTGGGGATCGAGCAGGTGCTCACCCACTCGCGCTAGGGTTAGCCAGGAGAGGTGGGTTGCAGTTGGGCCGGTTCGGCCAGTTAGGCCTCACTGGGCCGGCTCACTGCGCGTTGCTGAACAAATTCACAATTTTCAAAAAAGGAAAAGGAAGATAAAAGAGCATGTGGCCACTCTGACATATATCAAAGCTCCACAACTTGAATTGGAGTAATAGAGAATGGAAAATAGAGCATGTATTTAAAAATATTTCGAAATGAAAGGGATTTAAATTGCAAGTGTGTTGATGGGTAATTTCCAAATAATATTGGGAGGCTATGTTCATAAGTTATAAAGAGAACCACCAATTCCCTTGATTAAAGTAGATCAAAGATCAATGCAATTTGTTAATTCGCATTTAATTTGGGTTAGAAATTTTTAGTTCAACTTGAGGGTTTAAACAACCAGATTACAAATTAAAGCATCATGACATGATGCAATGCAAAATAAAATAAAAAATATAATAATATGATGAATTATGTAAAGAAACTAGATAATTGGTCTTGGGCTGTTACAACAAGCATAAATATGTGAAGGTGTTGCACGGAGCATGGAGTGGGGTACGAGATGTGTGTCTTTTTTAGAGAATACCTTAGATGCAAAATGCTTGTGTTTGGACAAGTCAAAATAATGCCAAAAAGTTACATTTCAATATTGAAAAAATATAAATGTTCAATAAACCATAAAATGTTTGTGGATTCAAAAACTATTTGTATTTTTTAAAATTTAGCATATTGAAAAAATGTTCACAATTTTGAACATAAATGTGTGAGGAACTAAAGAAATATTCATGATTTTTTTAAAACTCATGTATTAAGAAATGTTAATGAAATTGAAGACAATGTTCGGCAAAATGTTATCGGTGCGGTGATGCAACAAAATGTTTTTTTTTGACAGAAAGACTGTAAGGGAACCCCCTACAGTATAATTGGTGCAACAAACCCAAATTGCAAGTACCATGTCTTGAACCTGGGTGGGTAGGAAGGCATCAGCCCCTTCCCACCACTAGGCTATGCCTTAGTCTGCCATTGGAGATTATGAGTTTTTGTTTTCTTCCGTTGCAACGCACGGGCCTTTTGCTAGTAATTACTAAAGTTCATATTGTAGTTTCTGAACTCATTGGTTTCATAATTACTTTATTAAACATTTTTATTTCAAAATTAAACCCAATTAGGTTTAATCTCTATTTGAATTCTGGCCTCTATTGTATTTTTTAAAATGTATTTTTAAATTATTCATATTAAAACCAAAGTGTTCTAAGTTGAACTACATTTCACTAGGTTCAATTTGCAAAAACAAAATCAATTAATTTGGATTAATAAAATGCAATTTCTGCCCATTATAAGTTTGAACTCATTCGGTTTGAATTTGAATCTTAAACTATTAAAACATGAAATGTTTCTGGACAAGGTGAAAATATCTCGTGAGGGTCATTTTTCAAAAAGAATCATCTTATTTGGACTTGTAGATAATAAGTTATGAAGGTTTTAACTTTAGGGGCTTTTCTGCAAAATTGCTAGATAATTCAGTTTAACAAAAAATGGGTGGATAATGTTCTGGATAATGTTGGGACATGTGGCAGTTTCTGTTTGGACGGTACCACTTTGGTTAAGTGAGTGGTCGTGGTGCATGCGATCGTGATCCAACGGTGGATATTAAATAGAGGGGGGCTAGGGTTTGGGCCTCACTGGAGTTCTTTGCTAAAGAACCCGTACACGGCAGCGGATGGCGGCACTGGCTTCGAGTCTCGCCAGAGACGGTGTTTCGGGGGGGGGGGGGGGTCTTGGCCTGCGCGGAGTGCAAGGACGGGTGCGGCTCAGCGTCGCGGGTCCTCTGGTGGTGCTGGACGGGGCTGGGGATGACGGAGGTGACGGATGCGAGCTCGCCGAAGTTTGGACGCACTGGCAAAGCTTCTAGTGATTATGCACACAATGTTTTGGAGCACCTTAGGATGAACTAAATGGATCGGGAGGTGTACAAGTTCGTGGCGATTACGATGGACAAAGAAAGGGGCTTGGACTCAAGCTCACCTCGCCGGAGTTGAGCTCGCGACAAAGGACGGGTCGGGTCACCGGTGATCAAGGGCTTCTAGGGTATCTTAGACTCATCGGCGATGTCTAGAGGGTTCGTCATGAAGTAGTGGCAGTGGGTGGTCTCGGGGATGGGTGTGCTCACCGGAGTGAGCTAGGGCAGAGCGACGGCAATTGGGTCGCGGCGGAGCAGCCTTACGACCTCGGGTCGAATTGGTTGGTGCGAATGGATGAGGGGGTCATGGGGTTGAAATAGGACATGAAGTAGGGCTCAGGCGTGGCTGGAGAGTACGCGGGGAGTGGAGGTCGTGGCCGACGGTTGCGGGAGGGAGTGGGGGTCGTGCGGGAGGTTGGGAATGATGGGTTGACGTGTGGGGCTGGGGCATCAGCGATAAAGAGAGAGGGGGCTCACGGGCTGGCTGCTGCTGCTCGGCCGGCCTGGCATAGCTCGGCCACGGGTTTTCTTCTATTTTTTCTGTTTTCTGTTTTAGTCCTTTTTCTTTTTTGTTTTCTTTGTATTCAAAACTAGTTTGAATTTGAAGTTTCCTACAATAGAGAACATATTCTAAATTCCAAACGGAACATTTAGGGTTGGACAAAATGGACATATGTTTTCTGCACTTGCATTTTCCATTTGAATTTTAATTCGATTTCAAAACCAAATGTGTTTCAAATTCATTTGAGAAAAATGGTTGAGGATCAATAATATTATTTGGACTTATGAAATTCAATTTCCTGCCAACTAATTTGCGAAGCCATTTTTGAATAATTCCCTTTGGTTCTAAATTGACTCAAATGAATCCAACTCAATTCTTTTGGGAGAATCATCATCACTTGAATATTACTTGGTACTTACTGAAAATACTTTTGCTAAATAATATTTTCAAAATGGCTTGGGTTCCTACCAAGGCTTTCTAGGGTTTCATCTAGTTGCATTTGGATTTACATACTCCTAGGCATACTAACAAGCAAATCAAAGTCAATCACAAACAATCCTAGGTAGTCATGGTCAATTCCTAGAAAAATAATAATTCCCATTTGGGAAAAATCTGGGATGTGACATGAAAGTAACTTCTCCATCCAGCCACTAATTTCACCGGTTCTCAAAAGATTTTTTTTCCTAATGGAAGTAACTTCTTCAGCCAACCACTAATTCTTTCAATGATTCTCTCTAGAAAGTGTGTAAAACAATCACTTCTATATCTGCCCCAAACAAGAAGTAATCACTTCTATCTGCCCCAACAAGAGGCAGTAACCCCAAGTACTTGTCTGACATTGCTTAATTATCAATATGAAAGTTGAATACTTGTTAGCGAGCCCTCATGAGCTTAACAAACTTAAAAGAAACTAAGCCAAGCATGTTCTTTCTCGAACTTAACAAAACTTCAAACAAACCAAGCCTTAACAAAACTTCAAACAAACCAAAACAAACAAAGTATTTTTGCTCGTTAAGATTACCTTGCCTTACCAAGCGTGGGTTTTGTTGTGGGTATACAATCTTTTAGAAGAGGCCACATATGGAGAATTGGCAGTGGAGATAAAGTCAATATTTTGGTAGACCATTGGATCCATCTAGCCCCAATAGGAAATTCTTACACCAAGAGCTGGAGTGGTGAGCACAAAAGTTAATGAACTTATTGATCCAGTCACGGAAACTTGGCATGGAGTATTAATCCAAGATATTTTCAACCCAGTTGACGTAAATAGACATCTCGGAATCCTATTGAGCTATGGTGCTTTTGAGGACTTTGTAGCGTGGCATGGCACAAACTCTAGATACTTCGCAGGGAAGTCTAGTAATCACTGTGAATGGCGACATTAGTTAATGAACAAGAATCTCCTGTCAGCGGGACCGTCGGCTTCTAACCAAGTTTGGTCTATATTGTGGAAACAAAGGTGCTAGGGCAAAATTAATTTTTTTGTGTTGGAAAGCTCTACATGGAATCTTACAGTTGAAGTCAATCTTAGTGAGTAGACACGTTGGCTGTTGGGGATATAACCCCATGGTATAACCCGCCCTAATAGGGTCGGGTCAGATCATTGGTGACTTAGGGAGCTGGGCCTCAGATGGGACAAGATGATAAAGATGCAGGATTAAGAAGGGCGTCTCACAAGATGGGTCATCTTAGAACCCAAACTCAGAAGGCGGCCTGGAGGTGTAAGCCGCCATGTGATGACTTGTCTTGTAAGCCAAGGCAACTTAGAGTAGGGCTCGGACACGGATCGTAACCCGACCCGGACTCTTGTAAGCTGGAGTTCTCGACCTGTATATAAAGGCGAGTCCCTAGCACTAAATAGGGCAAGTTACAACAAATCGTTAGCTAGGTCAAGCGAATCCGCTCCCTTGTAATCGATACCCAAGCAATAAGCAACAAGAGCAGGAGTAGGCTTTTACCTCCACCGAGAGGGGCCGAACATGGGTAAACTCGTGCCTCTCGTCCCGATCAACCCCGACAAGCTAATCACCGTAGCGATGGCCTCGCACCTAAGTCCTTTGACTAGGGCATCTACCATGACAAAACCACGACAGTTGGCGCCCACCATGGGGCCAGCGCACGGTGGTTTCAAGTTCTTGAAGGGCTCTTTCCCAGGGATCGAGGGATACGCCGTTGGCAGGATGACCAAGATTCGTCGTGGCAAACTCTACATCGACGATGATGGCTAGGGTCCTGAGGCCGACTTAATCGAGTATGGGTACCGGGTGCCCTTCGGTAGAATCCACGTCTTCATCGGCAAGATCGGCGGATCAGAACCTGAGCCAGACATCCGCACCGACATCGTCGAGCTGGCTCGGCGCATGCAACACGCTTGGGTCCAAGCTGGGCGGAGGCATGCTTCCGTGGGCTTCACGCAAGGGGTGGAACTTGCGGAAGATTCCGCATCCGGGGGAGAGACTCTTATCTACTCAGGTGAAGACTCCTCAACTGGAGAAATGGAGTCAATCTACCAGCTTCAAGACGACTGTCGGACTTCGGGTTCCGCAGACCCTTAAGAGGTTCGAACTTTGGGGTGCGTGCGAATAACTCGTCCCCCCCAGTCTGCCTGCTCGCTAATCTCACGGCCTAGCTCGACGAACCGAATGGAAAAGAGACGCAACAGTTTACCTAGGTTCGAGCCACCTTGCGCTTCGTGGTCGATTGGCCTCGAGGGGTTGAGGATGAAGTAGTATAGTGGGAGAACAACCTCAGGAGGAGGAGTGTTCTTGTGCTCGATGAGCTGGTGGGTGTGAGGATGGCCTGAATGATCCGTCCCCTACTACGGTGGTGGTGCAGCTCTATTTATAGAGGCCTTGGTCCTCTTCCCAAATGAAGGCGGGAAGGGATCCCACAACGGCCAAATTCGAAGGGCGACAACTAGTACATGCTATCCTGACAAAAGTGGCATTCGCCTGCAAAAGCCTTTGGTGGTGATGCCGTGGTGGGCTCGGCGATGACCTCTGTCTTGCCGTCCTGGCGGTCTTGGTCTTGTTGCACAGGAATGGAAAGCTTTGGTTGATTCTTTGGGACCCCGCGCCTGCGCTTGCCTCCTTAGCACCAAAGAGGAAACTGGTACACTACACCCGCTGGCGCCCGCCTGACCACGGTCGTCATGGCTCACGTCATCTGAACCTCGCGAGGTGATCCTTGCATAAAAATCTCCGCTCCTCGGGAGGCAGCCTGGGGAGGCCACCCCCCGTGGAGGTCTTGGTGTCGTCCGCCTCGCGAGGGTCTTGAGCTTCGATGTTGAAGCTGGACCATACCAGGCCGTTGGTGGAGCCACGCCGTGGGCCGTAGGTAGGCAAGTCTGGGTACCCCCGTTCCCAGAATGCTGACAGTAGCCCCCGGGCACAAAGCGTGATCGAACTTGGCTTCGAGGCGAAGCCAAAGGGCCAGTGCGGAGCACGGCGAGCCCAATCGCCTGCGGCCTTGGTCGACGCATGGCGATTGATGGGACGTGGGCATCTCCGCTTCCCCACGCTGCCTCTGCAACCTTTCGACTTGACAAGACCCTGCTGCATGCGGGGAAAATCATCATTGCGTGCAATCGTGGAGGCTGGCGGTTGGCCTCCCTCTGGCTATAAATGAGTGGACGGGCAGACCCCCTTTTGCTCATCTCTGTCTTCTCGCCGCCCGCTCCTTCTTCTTCCCCCTTGCCTCGCCGTCTTGCTGTAGTTATCATGGCACCGACGAGGAAGTTCTCCGCCGCCGAGAAGGGGAAGGCCCCCAAGTAGGGACCCGGCTCGCCGTTGCCCAAGAGAGGGCGAGGCCGCCCCCGCAAGCACACCGCAACTCCTGCAGTGGCTCCTCGAGGGCGCGGGCGCACCTTGGGCGGCCGCGGCAGCGCTTCTTCTTGAGGCGGGAGCCGCCAAGGGCGAGGCAGCCCCTGCGACGAGGGGAGGCGTGCCATGGTTGCCCGACCTTCCCGGCCGCGCTTTCACTCGGCGGAGGTGCTCCCGGAGTTCGTCATGTGGTCGGAGAGGCCGACCGGCACTGGCTCCCGCTTGCTCGCGTCTTCGCGGGCGAGCTGCCGGTCGCAGGGCTTAAAGGCCTCTGGCTGCAGGCTGATGGCTACTGCAGCAAGGCTTCGTGGGTTGGGGTCGAAGTTATCGCCGCCGGTAACATGTCCCTGGCTCGCGGCTGGTAGGCATTTGCCCGTGCGCGCGGCCTGAGCAAGAGGTGCACCCTCCACTTCAAGTATGATGGCCTCGCGACCCTCTATGTGAGGGTGTTTAGGGAATACGACTGTCGTGCGGGGTGTTGTCCTGAAGACGGCAGCGGCGACGATGAGCTTGGCCTTGACGACAGCCGCGATGACACCGAGGGTGAGCTTGCCCTTGGCGACGACCGCGCTTTCTTCAGCAGCGGCAGCTCCTCCTCTTACAAGAGCACGAGCTGCGGCAGCTACGACCAGCCGCAATGTCGTCGGGCTTGCATCGAGGAAGGCGGCGGGTCGTCTCGTCGCCGCGCTCCAGTGAAGCGGGATGAAAGCTCAGACTGAGTCCAGGGGCCACCGGAGCCAGGCCTCGGGAGCTGATGCGGTCGTGCAGACCGCTTTTGTTTAACCTTTCCTTTCTCCTACAGTTTGAAAAAAGTAGAGGGCCCTGCTGGGGCGTGTAATGAACCTTGGTACTTATGCCACTATTCTATGCTTATTGTTCTGATGTTATGCCGTGATACCCATCCGAGTAAGTGAGGTAGGATAACTTAGCTTGATACGCTTGTGGTAGTTTCCCATCTCACGAGGGCACGCCCCTCGGCATCTGGTGAAGCCCCGTTTGCTGCCGACTCAGGAGCCATTGGCCTCACGGGACATCATAAATCTGCAGAGTTGTTAGAAAGTTTGACGGGGTGCCTTCCTCTTCCTTGCGTGAGCCCCCAGGCATGAGTTAGCTGTGGCTTGGTACAACGCATCGCGCTGCCCGGGGGGCACAGAGTTAAGAGTGTGCGCATGTCCACGAGCTCATCTAAGAATGTTTCGCGAGGATCAAAGATGTCGAAGCTCTGGGGCAACGGGGCTTTGGCGAAGTGTGTTCGCGGCGCGGGCGAACCCGACGCAGGCACACACCTGCCCCACCCCTGCGCGTGAGACGCGCGAGGCAGAGCGATGGGCAACTGCCGCTCTCCTTAGGCCAAGATCAAAAGGCAAGAGAAGTAAAAGAGGGGGAATCCAACTTGGCAATCGAAAAACGCAAGAACTCCAAATTTCATTAAAAAGGTTTGCAAACCAACTACAGAAAGTAAGCAAAAGAACAACCGCGTCCAGCACCTAGACTAGTCTTCTCTCCAGCGTGGAGCTAAGTGCTGCCACTAGGACGTGGGAGGGAGCCCCCAAGGCCTGTGGGCGGCACTCCGGAGACTCCGGGGCGTGTACATCCCCACTCATTATTATGTGAGAGTGTCACGAGCGGAGACCTTCACAGGCACTCGGCCTTGCTTCATGGGTAGAACTTCCGGAGGTGCTGGATGTTCCAAGCATTCTGGTTGGGGATCCGGTCCTGCGTCTCCAGGCACGCGGCGCCAGGCCTGGAGACGCAGGCGACCCTAAACAGGCCCTCCCACATGGGTGAGAGCTTATGCAGCCCTTCCCTGGAGAGCACCTGCCTCAGGACGAGATCACCCACCTCGAGCGTCCTAGAGCGGACACTGCAGCAGTGGTACCGCCGCAGCGCCAGCTGGTACCTTGCCGCCCGGAGCGAGGCTTGGCGGCGGCGTTCCTCCCCAAGCACGATGTTCATAGCCTGCGAGGCGACATGGCGTGCCTCGTCAAACACCAAGACCTGCGCGGAGCGATGCTTGACCTCGTGTGGGAGAACCGCTTCTGCTCCGTAGATGAGGAAGAATGGAGTCTCGCCGATTGGCTTGGTTGCGGTGGTGCAGATGGACCACAGCACGGACTGGAGCTCGTCCAGCAAGCCGCTGCCGTAGGACTCGAGCTTCTTCTTGAAAGTTCTTGCCTTGAGGCCCCTCAGGACCTCCGTGTTGGCGCGCTCGGCTTGGCCGTTGCTCCTGGGGTGTGCACTGAGGCATAGCATATCTGCGTTCCAAGGTTAGCACAGTATGTTTTGAAGAGATTGCTAGTGAACTGCGAGACATTGTCGGTGATGATGCGATTAGGGACCCCGAACCGGCTCATGAGGCCCTTGATGAACTTGACTGCCGAGCCGGTCGGGATGGTGCAGACAGCCTCCACCTCTGCTCACTTGGTAAACTTGTCGATGGTGACGTAGAGGCAGCGGTAGCCCCTGGGCGCTCGAGGGAACGGGCCCAAGATGTCCAGCACCCAGACCACAAATGGCCATGAGAGTGGGATGGTTTGGAGACCTTGAGCAGGCTGGTGGATTTGCTTGGCATGGAACTGGGATGCTTCACAAGATCTCACCAGCTCGGTGGCATCATTGAGCGTTGTGGGCCAGTAGAATCCGTTGCGGAACGCCTTGCCCATGAGGGTGCACGATGACGAGTGATGCCCGCAGTCCCCGTCATGTATGTCGGTTAACAGCTCACATCCCTGCTCCCTGGAGATGCATCGCAGAGAAACATCGTTTGGCCGTTGCCGATAGAGCTCACCGTCCTGAATGCATAGATAGTGGCCTGTCGGGCCACGCGTTCCGCGTCTTCCTCCTTCTCCGGCAGGGTCTCCTAAAGCAGGTACGTCTTGAACTCTTCGGTCCAGCACCCCTCCTGAAGCTCGAGCGAGAGGAGTTGACGCGCTCCCGAGGTTGGGCCGCAAGTGGGGGCTCCCGAGAGGGGCACTGGGGGGAGCTCCTCCTGGGGTGGTGTTGGTTCCGCAGCAGGAGGGGCTGCTAATGGCTTGAAGAGCCGCTCCTCAAAGACGCCAGGCTCCTGAGGCAGGCGCCGGGACGCCCTCTTGGCGATGTCGTATGCTTCCTTGTTCGTGCCGCGTGACACATGCTGCAGTTCACGACCCAAGAATTGTTTCTTGATTTTTTGTACCTCTACCAGGTATGCCTCCATGTGTTCATCCTTCGGCTCGTATACTTTGTTGGAGAAGTTGACGAGGAGCTGGGAATCGCCCTTGATGGTGAGGCGCTTCACTCCTAAGGCTGCCACAGCCTTGAGACCGGCTGCCAAGCCTTCGTACTCTGCGATGTTGTTGGAGACCTTCTCGCCCTGCTGGAAGCAGAGCTGCACGGCGTAGTAGAGCTTGTCCTGGGTGGGCGAGATGAGCACGGCTCTAGCCCCCACGCCCTGACGTGTGAAGGCGCCGTCCAAATACATGACCCAGCCGTCTGGTGCATCGCTTCCTGGCGAGAGGGCTCGGTCCACGCGTACCTCGGTGCTTGGAACATCGGTCCATTCCGCCATGAAGTCGGCGAATGCAGCACCCTTGATGACCCTGGTGGTGCTGAACTCCAGCTGGAATGCCTGTAATTTGATGTTCCATTCGGTGACTCTCCCTGCAGCATTGGGGCTCCGGAGCACCCTCTCAAGTGGGTAAGCCGAGACGACCTTGATGGGGTGGCCTTGGAAGTAGTGACACAGCTTGCGGGAGGCGACAAGGAGTGCGAGAAAGAGCTTTTGTGGCATGGAGTAGCGTGACCGCGCGTTGCGTAGTATCGTGCTGACGAAGTACACCGGGTGCTCAACGAGGGCGGAAGTGTTGATGAGGTCTTGTACCTCCTAAGGCTGGGGACCTCAGGAGTTTGGCCGTTTGTCGGGGCAGGTAGGGCCTCAGGAACGCCGTCCTAAGGAGCCTGACCATCTGTCAGCACCACCGAGGCCTCAGGGGCGCCATCGTGAAGCTGCGTCATCTTGGCGGGGTGCAGCGTCGCTTGACAGGCCTCTGACCTAGCGCTCCTCCCGGATAGCCACTAGCGCTGCGCTGGTAGAGTGAGGCATGGCGGCCAGGTAAAGCACCAGGGGCTCAAGAGGACACGACGCTACCATCACCGGCGGGCGGGTGAGGTACCTCTTGAGGTCTTGGAATTCCGTGTCAGCCTCCGGAGTCCACTCGAACGACCCCTTCTTTTTCATCAATTTGAAGATCGGGACGGCACGTTCCCCTAGCTTGGAGATGAAGCGCCCCAGCGAGGTCACACAACCAGCCAGCTTTTGCATTTCCTTGAGAGTCTGCGGCGGGCTCATCCTTTCTATTGCCTTGACCTTCTCGGGGTTTGCCTTGATTCCCCACTGTGACACCAGAAAGCACAGCAGGTTGCCGGAGGGAACGCCAAACACACATTTCTCCGGGTTGAGTCATAAATCCACCTTGCGCAGACTAGCGAATGTTTCTTCTAGGTCCTCGATGATGGTTCAGGCCTCCCGAGACTTCACCACTATGTCGTCCACGTAGGCCTCGGCGTTCCTCCGAGCTGCCGACCCAGAGCGATGTGCATCAGCCGCTGGAAAGTCGCTCCGGCAATACGCAGCCCAAACGACATGCATGTGTAGCAATACACCCCGCATGGAGTTAAGAAGGCTGTCTTCTCGACATCCTGCACTGCCATCTTGATTTGGTGGTAGCCTGAAAAGTACTCATACAGTCGTGATCATGTGCACTCAACTCCCCTCCCAAGTCTTAGTCGGCATGTTGAGTAGCCTGTGGTCTCCAGCAGTGAGCAACGCCGTAATCCGCCCCGTGATAACCCGCCCCTTAACCCGAGGGATGATGCTTAGGAAATTGTGGATGAGGCCATAACCCGCTGTGAGGCGGTGGCGGTGGCTAACCAGGGGGCTTATCAGCAGTCTCCGGTGACCCCTTCATCCCTGGTGGGAGCCGGGCCAAATTCCAGGACCATTGGGGTGCCGTTTCTAGTGCCGGCTGTACGGAATGAGCGTTTGCCCAAGGATTTCAAAGGCCCTCATAAGGTGCCTAATTACATGTCAGACCTCCCACCATAGGCCTGGATTGAAAGTTACGAGTTGGCCATGGAGATGTTAGACGTCAGCGATGCAGCTTGTGCCAAATACTTCACCATGATGTTGGAAGGACCGGCTCTCACATGGCTAAAGAGTTTGCCCCCTAACTCAATCAATACTTGGGCGGAGTTGAAGGACGGCTTTATCAAGAACTTTCCAGGTACTTGTAAGAAACCTTTGACAATTGTTGATTTGGAGCATTGTGTGCAGCGGGAAGACGAGTCGGCTCATCATTGGGCTCGCCGGGTGGCAACCATCATTCATTCTTTGGACAGTATTGGGGCGGCTCAGGCTGTGCTGCTCTTGGAGCAGAACTGTCACTTTGACGCCCTTAAGCAGAAGCTAGGGCGGCTTAAGCATAAGTGCACATATATGGGCAAGCTTATGGATGTGCTTACCAAGTATGGTGACTCTGATACTACTAAAGATCTGAATTCTGATGACGATAAATATGGTAAAAGCAAGAAAAACAGCGGTGGCAAGGGCCAGCAGCAATACGCCTCGGCGCAGCATGGCAATCAGCATAACCAAGGCAATGGGGGAGCGTAAGTATTCTGACGGTGGGTCAGATTTTGTGGCTAACACCAACATCGGGTTTAAAAACCAACATTGCGATGGTAATGGCAAGCCGCCTTTCAGTGGTGGAAAGCCTTTCAATCTTGAGGCAATGCTCAACGACCCCTGCCCGAAACACACTTATCCTAACAAGCCATCTACTCATGGTTGGAAGGATTGTTATATCATGCGGGAGTTCAGGAATCAGAGCCTTCAACAGCATCATGGTAATAATAATTGTCTACGCAGCGGGTGAGGATCTGGTTTTCAAGGTTCCAGCTTTGGTGGTGGCGGCTCAAATTCTGGCTATCAGGGTCAACGTAACCATGGTGGTCATAATCAACAGTCTGGTCATGGTAATCAGCAGCAAAATAATCAGTCGGGATAACAGAGTAATCCAAAATAGCTTAATGGGGGTCAGTCAACACGTGCAAGCGTGACCGAAAGGTCCATAAGCGAGCAGTCAACATGGTTGAGCCGGTAGTGCCTCATTATTTAAGGTGGTCAGCACAGATGATAACATGGACTCAGATGGATCACCCTCCCCGGGTTGATGATCCGGGTCATCTAGAATTGGTGGTAGCCCCTCAAGTGGGCGGTTATAAATTCACTAAGGTTCTTATGGATGGTGGTACCAGCATCAGCATATTGTATTATGATACTTTCTGTCGGATGAACCTAACGGACAAGGATCTTAAGCCGTCTTCCACGGTATTTCATGGAGTGGTGCCTGGCAAGTCGGCTTATCAAGTAGGAAAGATTTCTCTGGAAGTGGCTCTTGGAGATGAGTCTAACTACGGAGCAAAGACACTGTGGTTTGAAGTGGTTAAGATTAAAAGTCCTTATCATGCTTTATTTGGACGGCCGGCTTACGCCAAATTCCTGGCTCGCCCTTGTTATGTATATCTGCAACTTAAGATGCCAGGGCTAGAGGGGACAATCAAAGTTCATGGGAATCACAAACTCGCCTTGGAGTGCGAGGAAGGAGATATGGCTTACGCAGAGTCAGCTTGTGCCACGAAGGAGCTCAAGTATTATAAAGACAATGCGGACCCGGCTGATATGACCCCTCTGAAGAAACCCACTACAGAGACAGACCCGCCACTTAAGTTTAAGTCGGCAAAATATACATAGCAAGTTGATTTTGTCCCTGGTGCTTCTTCTCAACAGTTCACCATTGGGACAGGGATGGATCCCAAATAGGAAAGCGCGCTCATCGAATTCATCCGTGAGAATCGGGACATCTTTGCATGGAAGCCTTCTGACATGCCAGGTGTACCGAGAGAGTTCGTTGAGCACCAACTTAATATTGATCCTAAGATGAAACATGTTCGCCAGTTCCTTTGTCATTTTAATGAGGAGAGGCGTAAGGCCATTGGATAAGAAGTGGCCCGGATCCTAGCTGCCGGGTTAATAGTTGAGGTGTTCCACCCTTAGTGGCTGGCTAACCTAGTGCTTATGCTTAAGAAGAACGGCACTTCGTGTACGTGTGTTGACTACACAGATCTGAACAAGGCATGTCTTGCTGATCCATTTGCTCCCCTCGCATTGACCAAATTGTTGATGCAACAGTGGGTTGTGAGATCTTGTGCTTCTTGGATGCATACTCTGGTTATCATCAAATCAATATGGCCAAGAGAATACAGCCTTCATCACACCTCTCGAAGCCTTCTCTTATGTGTCTATGCCTTTTGGGCTCAAGAGTGCCCGGACGACTTACCAGCGTTGTGTGCAGAATTGCTTTCATAAGCATATTGGTCGAAACGTTCATGCTTATGATGATGACATTGTGCTTAAGTCAAGGAAGAAAGAAACCTTACTTGATGATCTGAAGGAGACCTTTGATAATCTCAGGGTGTACAAGATGATGCTTAAACCGGCAAGTGTGTTTTTGACGTGCCTGCATGCAAATTGCTAGGTTTGTTGGTCTCAGAGCGGGGCATCGAGGCTAACCCGGAGAAGATTGTGTCTATCACCTCCCTTTCTAAGCCGGCATGTATCAACGATGTTTAGCGCCTGGAGGGTTGCATTGCAGCTCTAAGCGGGTTCATAAGCCGCCTTGGGGAGAAGGTGATGCCCTTGTATCACATGATGAAAAAGACTGATCATTTTGTTGGGAGTGATGCAGCTAATGCAACGTTTGAGGCGCTCAAGAAGTAGTTGGTTGAGCCACCCATCTTGGCTGCTCCCATAGACAAAGAGCCTTTGCTCCTATACGTGGCGGCTAAAAATAAAGCCGTCGGTGTGGCAGTTGTCGTGGAACGCAAGGAGGCGGGTAAAGAGTATCCAGTCCAGCGGCCGGCTTATTATGTCAGTGAGGTTCTTACAGAGTCCAAGCAAAGATACCCACATTGGCAGAAGTTGGTGTTTGGGGTGTTCATGGCCAGCCAACTTAAGCATTATTTCCTTGGACATTCGATCACAGTGGTCAGTTCTGCTCCACTCAGCGACATAATTCAAAACAGAGAGGTTACATGCCAGGTTGCTAAGTGGGCAATTGAACTTGGACCGCACCATCTGAAGTATGTGCCCAGAACAGCCATTAAGTCTCAAGCTTTGGTGGATTTTATAAATGACTGGACAGAGCTGAAAACACCTGAGTTGAAGCCTGACAATACATATTGGGCTATACACTTTGATGGGTCTAGGCAGTTGGAAGGTTTGGGGGCTGGAGTTTTCTTGGAATCTCCATGAGGTGATAAATTTTGTTATGTCTTAAGGTTCATATTCCCTTGTACTAACAATGCAGCTGAGTATGAAGCTTTGCTCCATGGACTTCGAATGGCCAGGGAGATGAATTTGAGTCAATTTAGATGTCTAGGTGACTCAGATTTAGTGGCACGGCAAGTTTCAGGAAAGTGGGGTTCTAAAGACCCGCTTATAGCGGCTTATCGTCAGGCAGTTGATAATATTGCTGGTCACTTTAAGGGTTACCAGGTGGATCACATAGACCGATGGAAAAATTATCACGACTCGGTTCACAGTGTAAGCTGGTTCCCCCTAATGTGTTCCTTGACGTACTGCATAACCCTTCTATTAAAATACCTTCAGAGGAAGATCTTGCTATTCCTGTCCCAGAGGGATAGTTGGTGGTGGCTCTTCGTGCATCCCCGACTGGACGATGCCTTATCTGGCTTACCTGACCCGAGGCCAAATACCAGACGATGAAAATCTGGCACGGCAGATGACAAGGCGATCCAAGTTAATGACCATTGTCAATGGTGAGTTACACAGATGTAGTGTGATCGGTGTATTCCAACGTTGTGTTTCTCCTGAAGAAGGACGTGAGATCCTACAAGAAATTCATGCAGGCGATTGTGGTCATCACACCAGGTCACGATCTTTGGTGGCTAAAGCTTTTCATCATGGGTTTTTCTGGCTGACGGCTCATGCTGATGGAGAAGACATTGTCAGCAAGTGTGATGGATGTTAGGAAGTTGCAAGGCAAGCTCATGTGCCGGCTCATGAATTGAGGATGATACCAATCACTTGGCCATTTGCAGTATGGGAGCTTGATATGGTTGGGCCATTCAATAGGTCTAAAGACAGGAAGACCCACCTTTTGGTGGCAGTTGATAAGTTTACCAAGTGGGTTCACTACAAAAAAAGACATATCGGTCACATTTTGGGCCGAAAGAAAAAAAATTATCTCATGCTTATGACACTTCTATGACGATAATTGTGACAAAAGCACGTATCGTCATAGATGTTGTGGGCTCTTACTTCTGTGACCAAAAATCATGACAGAAAATGGGCTTTTCGTCGTGGGCGGGCCGGGGACGCACCTGCATGACATTCTTTGGGCCGTCCATGATGAAAAAAATCATGGTAGAAGCGAGGGCGAGGAAAATATCGGGGAGTTCCCGATTACAGTGGGTGGTCGGGGCCGAGCGATGCACAGAGGTTTGCGCGTTTCTCTCGTACATGTACGCGCGTGTGTGCGAGGCGTTGGGCTCTAACTGAACCCGAGCGAGTCATTTGCTTACTGAACTCGAGCGATTACACTAGCTATGCATTACTGAACCCCCTCCTTATCCTACTCACGCGAAGTTCCATTGGAGCGATCGATCTTGCTATTAACTGAACCCGAGTGATTCCTTCGCTACTGCTACTACTGAAGCCGATCGAACCTACTGCCTCTTGATGAACAGTGACCATTGTTGGGGGTTGGATGAACATTTCCTGGTGGGGATTGGATGAATAGGACCCCATGGTAATAGTAGGTCGTTGCCGCTGGATGAACAAGACCCCGATCAAGAGGAGGCCGCCACACCCGAGCCAGTTGGGGGTGGATGAACAGGACCCCGTGGAAGCTCCATGAACAGTAGCCGGTGGAGGCTGGATGAACAGTAGCCCCCGTGGATGAACAGTAGCTGGTGGAGACTGGAGGAAGTCGATGGTGGATAAATAGTAGCCCATGGAGGCTGGAGCGAGGCAGTTGACGGTGGATGAACAGTAGCTCGTGGAGTCCCGTTTTGCGGTACACCACACCCCTCCCGATGAATAGGACCTTGTTTCGACCGTAGGCGCCCCAACACAAGTCCGTTTCCTCCGTTTTTCGATATGCCACACCCCTCCCGATCAACAGTCGTTTCGACCATAGGCACTCGGACTCAAGGCCGTTTCCTCTGTTTTGCGGTACCCCAGACCCCGTTTTGACCGTAGGAGCTCGAACACAAGTCTGTTTCCTTCATTTTGCGGTATGCCAGACCCCGTTTCGGCTGTTCCATCCAAGCCGGTTGGCTCCCGATGAACACGATGCATTCCATTGCCTCCCGATGAACACGACGCAGTTTCTCTGTTCCGACCTAGTCGGTTGGTTTGCGATCAACAGGAGGCTGTTGTTGCCGTCCGTTTCCTCTCAATGTACCAGAGCCCTGGCCGTACGTATGCGCGAGTAGGCGTTCGAGACCGCGCCCGTATGTACGTACGTGGCTGTATTGTTTGGCATCTGGTTGTACATACGTGTACACAGTTTAGATTGGACCTGAACTGCTACGTCGGGGGCTCTACTACTACACGTCACGCTACTTGCTCGGCCACGGTTCATCATTGCAGAGAGACCGATCGACCAGTATGTACGCACACGTTTGCGACTCGACAGACAAGGCTATGTACACTTCGATCTGGTGGGTCCCAACTGTCAGGGAGGATAAGGACGCACTCCCTTGCGTGCAAAGATATAGCTGGTGGGTCCCAGCTGTCAGGGAGAAGAATCATTTTTTCGCGCCTAATGTTGAGGCACTTCCTTGCATCCGAAGATATAGCTGGTGGGTCCCAGCTATCAGGGGGGAAACCTATTTTTCACAAAATACAGAGGCCCTTCCGGTGGGTCCGCGCTGTCAGGTGGAGGAATCAGTATTTTACGTGTAATAAGGAGGCACTTCCTTGATGCGGCCGTGGACCCAGTTGTCAGCCTCTCCACGTATAGTCCTCTTCCGATGGAAGTCGTTCCTTGACCACGTTGACCATGCCATGCCGAGAGCACCAAGGCGGTGGACGATGACGAGGCCTAGGAAGGGAATGACCCGGAGCCGGGGAAGACTCGGCAGTTGTTTCCCACGCTGAGGGGAGTACGAGGGTTTACTGGTTCAGCTGCAGGGTGAAGCTGCCTTCGCCGGAGAATAATAGGAGGTCTGGGTTTGTAGAGGGATGGCCAGGCCAGCGATGGGAGTAGGGTGGGGCAGTGGGGCTTGCGCGGCAGCACAGCCGACCACGGGAGGAGGGAGCAGGCAGTCCCGCCGGCGCTGATTTGAGCGGCTGGAGCAGGAAGAGCAGAGATTGAAGAAGCACCACGGCCATTGGATGGACATCCAACAGTCACTGCTCTTGTGTGTTAACTTTTTTTGAGGTGTTCTTATGTGTTAACTAAGTTGACACGGCCTTGCGTGCGCGTCAACCTTTTTTTTAGGAATGTGTACGCGTCAACCTAGTACGCCCACAAGTCAAATTCAAATATGTGGAAAACATCATACAACACATCTGCCATTATTGCTAATAAATGTATAGCCCATTGGCTAATTCTTAAGGATTTTTTTGAAGCACGTATTCTTTTGGTTACCATTACATCCCATATTCTAGCCATGTTTAAAATTCAACGAAATTTTCATATTTTGGTGCGGTCCGAACTATTTTTAATCCTGAAATTTCGAATCATGTTCAAATTAATTTAAAAATAATAATTTTATATCAATTTAAAATCCAACATAATTTTCCCTGAAAAGAAATTAAATTCGAAATCTTGAAATCTTAAAAAAAGATATTCGAAACTAATTGTCAGTTTGCTATATTTTTAAAATTTACATCCCATTTCTTACTACCTCATTTTCTGGGCAAGCGAATACATCGCTCTCGCCTTGAAAGATTTGCAGCCTAGCAGGGCTGAGAAAGCAAGTAGGCCTCCGTTGGGTGTTTCTTTAGAAAAGGTAGAACTGGGCTAGCCATTTCAGAAAGAAAAAAACACAACTTGGCTCATGATGTGGTAAACATAAAATCAAACCCTGGCTAGACGGGCCACAACCCCCGCACAGCCCCGGTGTTACCCTGATCCATCTCTAAAACTAGTAAATAACAACTGCTTGTTCCTCAAAAAAAGTAAAGAACAACAGCGCGACCTGCTGGGTCCCTGGTGTCAACCGCTCGTTGTGTAATTCTCTCGTATATTGACTATGTTGACAATGGCATGGGCCCCAGATGTCCAACCATTAGGAGGAACCATTTTTTTGGGCTTGAAATAACGAGACACTTGCTTGCGTACTGCAATGACCCTGGTGGGTCCCTACTGTCATCCTTTCCATGTACAGTCATCTCCTTATTCCCCTCGGTTATTGACCATGTTGACAACACCAGACAGTGGCGCACCGCGCCAGGCAAGTGAACCAAGGCGATGGACGATGGCGAGGACTCGGACGGAACGAACAGGAGCCGTGGAAGATGCGCCAGTCTAGTCGCAGGTGGAAGGGAGTACGAGGATTGACTGGTTCGGGTGCGGGTGCGTGTTGGGGCCGACGTCGCCAATGTTTGAGGGTACTGTAGGTCGGTGGAGGCACAACCAGGTGTGGAAGGCGGGAGCAGGCGGAACCGACATGGTGGTTTGGTTTGGGCGGCTGGAGGAAGAAGACAAGAGATAGAAGATGCACGACAAATGTTGGATGTCAATCCAACGGCTGGTAGGCATAATCGTTTGTTGACTAGTAAGTCGACACCACCTTGGATAGGCTTTTTCCTTGTGTGTCCCAAATGTCAGAATCCAAATCTGCCATGGCCATGCAGCCTTTCTTATGAAAATTTACAGCCCATTTGGTTGCTAGTTCAAAATAATTTTGTGGGTGCTGGTGGGGGCTAATCACTTGGGTTCTGTAATGCATAGTGAGCTCAAGCAGCTGGCGAGAGTGATGTTATTTCCCTTGGTTGGGATTTGTTACAATATTTCTCTCTTAATTAAACAAATGGCAAGCCATTTGCCTTGTTTCAAAAAAAATGACAGTCACAGCCGAGTTGAAACCCAGATTACAAACTGTACAAAAGCACAAGGGTTAATTGTTCATCAAGTTTAGATAAAACCCAGATTGAAAAGGGCAAAAACATCTAATTCCAACACTATTTTCGGCAGTCATAGTCAAATAGATCGGTCAGGTCCATAGAATGAACATCCTGGGCCATAAATTTTACTGGATTATGACCACAAGATGTTGTAAACAGAAGCCCGGCACGTTTAGAAGCCCTTTTGTCCACCTAAAACTACATTTTTTTGCTCTTCGACATACCCATCCGTCAAAACCATGTTGTTGATAGACTTAAGCCTTATGGACAATAGTAACCTCGCATTCAGCAAAAAGAATGTGACAAATCTAGTGTTTGCATGGTTGGCTACATATCGTTCCAGCGTTATTGTCTTCAATCGAATGTCATGAGAAGTGAGAAAATCCCGGTGCTTACGAATCCACCGATTGCTTATAACTTTCTTACCCAGTCCTGTTGCCTAAATAGACACGGGGGAAGGCCTTCTATCTTGTATCTTCACGGCCCATCAGTCCAGCCCATGTCACATAGCCCGGACGCCCAGGGACCCCCTTATGCAGGACTCCCTCAGTGGGCCCTTGCAGAAATTTAAAAAGTATTGATTAGCACCACATTTGTCCAATGAGTAGTATTTCTCTTGTACTTTCTTATGCTTCCTAAGGCTGACAAGTGGGACCAGATGGATTGTTACATTGCTAGAGGCAACCTCTAAGGTTAGACATGATGCTAGCCAATTTTTTTGTTAGAGGTAGTTCATGCAATGTATAGAGGCCTGCCTCTAAGAGGAGAGAGATGGCTTAGAGGCAAAAAAGCATACATTGTGGATGCCCTAAGTGCCTACTTTCCGGTCTATATGACTCAATTTGAAATCCACAATGTATCCATAATAGATGCTGAGTGGTGGAATAAATTTGTTACTTCCATAGTTCGCAAAAGTACTAAGCATGTGAGATGGTGAACGGAGGGAGTATGATACCATTAGTACTACAGTTCTTTTGGAAGGGCTGCAGTAGTCCCTCCCATTCACATTTTCACATTTCAAGCTTCACTAAAAAAAGTTGCATGCAAGGATTAAGAGAAACCTCAGCAATGCATGTACTCCCTCAATCCATATAGGGTCTAAAATGCATATTGGAGGCCAACTTTGACCACATGTTAGAGCAATAATATGACATCCAACTTACACAAATCTTACCATCAGATTCGTACGTGGTCATTATACTGCTAACACATGTATGTGTTGCAATTAGTACGTACGTGATACAGTAGTAAACACTCACTATCTAGTAGTACTAGTACTCTATATACTACTACTATGAGGCCATCCAACTGTGTCCCGGCAGAAGACCGCGGACACTGATTATTCGTTCATATTTAAATTGGTTTCACACAACAAATTATCTATGAAAACAACACATGGCAAAATTTCACGGTGAACGAGGGATTTGAATGTGCTGGGAGGGTGGGGCTGGAAGGGGTTGTTTGGATCTTGCCCAGGGTAGCCAAAATATTGGCGACCCTTTTGCCCACCCGTGCCTTTGCCACTGATGAACGAGATAGAGCTCGGGTGCTCATGGATCCTCTAGCGCGCACATTGGTGACGACCTCGCACGAGCTGTGTGTTTTTTATCCCACCTCGCCGCCCGAGCCGGCTGCAAACCGACCGGCGACCCACAAATTACGCCATCCAACCGTAGCCGAACACACTAGCAACTCAACCAACCGGATGAAATTCATGCAAACATGGCGATATTTCATATGAATAATGACGGAATTCATATAAAATACCGGATTTTCATATAAACATGACGGATTTCATTACATTTAAATCAACAAAGCGGTGCTATTCCTGAACATAATAGGTATAATGATACCTAGCCTAAATGGTCGCCTACGGATCCATTTGTCGGCAACAGAAGGATCCGGCAAGACACCTGATGTGTACATCAACGTCGCATCGGCGGTGGCCTTCATGGGACCCAAGCGGCGGTGACCTCCCGTGTTCTACTTCTCCTCGATGATGGCGGCAGACGCCAAGGTGCTGGCCACCGACTTGTCACTCTCCGCGCACCCGGCTTTTGTCTTTGCTTGCATGGTGTGGCCGCAGGCATGGGAGTCTCGGCCACATACACGGGAGACGCGGTCGCAGACATGGGAGGCACGGTACGAGGCGACGGCATGGACGGCAGCGACGACGCTCGTGTTCCCCGCTATGCCGGCATGGAGCAGCTCGCCACTCCTCGTCGAGCTGGCCTGGAGCAGCGAGTTGCTGAACCACACGCAGGCTTGGGGTGGCAACTGGCTCCGTCGGGCGAGGGGAGGGAGGTGGATCAGCGAGCTGCATAGCTTGTATCCGGCGGGCTCGGCGGACCACCCAGCCGGCTTGGATGCCGGATAACTACTCTTCGTAAGCCATTTTAAGAGTGGAGAAAATGGTGAGAGAGGAGATAGGGGAGCGGCGGAGGTGTGGGATTCTTGGCCGGCGTCTGGCCTCGTTTAAATGGGAGATTAAATAGACAGCGGACGGGAGGAGCTCAGCCCGTGTTGCGTTTAATGCCGGACCGGTCATGAACGGCCGTGTGGCCGGAGTGGGTTTCTCGGCTTCCACACGGGTTTCATGGAGTCGTTTGAATGCGGCAAGGAGGCATGTTCAGCCGCGCGTGCAGCGAGCGGCTCCCTCGACTTTGACGTACGACACCGCGTGATTCTTCCACTAACGTGTGGGCTCGTTGGGTACCTGGCCTGCATGCCAGTGACCCAATGCAGGCAATGCACGCTAGAGGAGCTTTTGGTGGGCCAGAGTGGTGAGAAGCGGGCATTTCATAAACCGATGATTGTTCATTGAGTGTGACGTCATCTAATTCATGTAGGTTGACAAGCCTACTATATAATGTAAGAGAATTTTAAAATTTTCATATATACGTTGATAGCCCGTTTGATACATTGTGATTCATAAAGACCGCTGCGAACATCAATGATCTGCTTATCACAGATAAGATTGATTAATACACGTAACAATATATACATGTCCTTAACAAAGGGTGCATGCACATATAGGTTGAGCGTGTGTCTTGGGTTGTGTGCTGTGTGCATGCAGGCGTGCGAGTGTTACGTGCGTGCATGTGTACATTTCAGTGTTGCATGCATGTGTGCGTGCGTGCGTGTGTTCGTGCGTGCATGTGTTCGTGTCAGTGTCGCACTCCTGCATGCGTGCGTGTGTTCGTGCAAGTGTTGCGTGCGTGCATGTGTACGTGTGAGTAGTGCATGCATGCATGCGGGCGTTGCGGGCGTGTTTGTGCGCATGTTTGATGTGTTTATATTCACCACAGTGGCTCATGCGTGCGTGCAATTAAAACGGCCAGCTCAGCATATCATCACGAGGCGACCTTGTCCGCTCTGGTTAGGGCGCGTGGATTGCCAACCAGAGGTCTCACGACTTCGAGTCCCCATCGACCACTAATTCATTACCATTTCTATCTTTCATATACGCGCTGACAGGTGGGCCCTATGGTATTGTGCGTTGGTGAACGTGGACCGTTTGACTGGTCCATTGATTGTGTCATCAACAAATTACGGAGCTGTATGGTGAGCCAGTGTCCGTATGATCACCATAAAATGTATTTTATTAACACAGTACAGACGCAAGCTACCATTTCTTTCTTTCATATACGCGCTGACAGGTGGGCCCCACGGTTACGTGCACTGATGGTGCAACACTAGTTGCGCCACGTGGAATGTTTGACTGGTCAATTGATCGTGTCATCAACAAATTATGGAGTTGTACGGTGAGCCAGTAGCCGTATAATCATGACATGTATTTTTTAACACAGTACGGATGCAAGTGCTCATATATAAGCGCAAACACTCACCGCTGTAAGCCCACACACACACCCTACCCCTATGAGCACCTTCGAGAAAGTGAGCCAGCATATGATCTTGAGATTTGATGAAGTCACCATAGGCGCCTCGTAGTCGAGGGAACGTCTCCTCCCACTGAACGCACATCGCCGGAAAATATTGAAATTAATACAAGGTAAATGCGAGCACCAAGACTTTAGCCCTGGTGGGTTGGGGAAACCACTGTCCTCGTAACCATCCAACCATAGGTTGGGTAGCACCACAAAATGTATATGGTGACCGTAATGAGATTATTCTAAATTCCAGTGACCATATCGTGCTTTCGCTTCAAATAGAATGACCGTAAGTGTCGTCAACAAAATACGGAGCATGCATCAAATAAATTGTCCGTCAGTGCCATCAACAAAATACGGAGACGTATGGTGAGCTAGATACCGTATGATCACCATGAGAATGTATACGGTGACCGTAGTGACCGTCTAGTGCTTTCTCTGGAAATACAGTGACCGTCACGCGTGAATGTGTCAGGGGCATACTTTTAGAGGGCCGAGAGGTAGTTTGTGTGCGTACGTGAAAGTGGTGTAGAGAGAGAGGGTGTGCGGTGGAGATAAAGAGAGATACGCCCTTCGTTTATATTTCCCATGACTAATATTTTAGGAGAAAATATTAACATTCACAATGCGAAACAAATATTATTGGATGCACCATGCAATTAACTTTCATTTATAACTTTGTACTTTTGTATATGCTTATTTTCATAGTGGCCGATTGTGTGTGGGGGTGTGGTGGGCACATCATTTCTAGTTGTGGTGGGTCGACATGAGGACTCATGGGTCGGTTCCATCCTGCGCCACATAGGTTGGACCGAGACGCATTATACAAAGACCCATGTGGAGGACTTGGCATAGAAGCAACCAGAGTCGTGGAGGACTCTATCCCCACTGATAATAAACCGACTATATATGATTTGTAACCCTAGGCCCCGAGTATGTTATATAAGCCTGGGGGCTAGCTCGCTAATAGTATACACACACGCACAATGCATGGTATTCACGTGTACTTTGTACACACCCCTATCACAAATATACAGTAACAGGAGTATGCTTCTTCCTCAACTGCAAGGGCCCAGACTTGGGTAAACCTTTGCCTCGTATTACCGTCCATCCTAACAGTCAGGGATATCCTACCGAATGATCTGATGGAATCATATCTACCAACTAGTAAGAGAGAGGTGTGGGGGGCAATGTGTGCGAGAGAGGCCTAAAGATAATGTGCGTAGGCACATATATGTGCCTATAGAGGGCCAGTAGAGACCGTGCGTGTGTATATATGCATGTGAGAGAAATAGTGTTTTCCAATTGAGATTAGTGAAAAGAGAGGTACATAGTAGTAAGAAAGAGAAAGGGAGATATATAGAGATTGTGTGCGTGAGACACCCCGGGAGATAGTGTGAGCATGTGTGAGAGAGAAATGCCGATGTATATAAAGTGTGTGCACTTATGCGTCAGATAGAGAGAATATAGCGCATGTGTGAGAACGGGCCGAGGCATAGTGCATCTACATGTAAAAGGCGGTTCTACGCATTAAATAAAAATATAAATGGCATTATTATTTTTGGATGAGATCATGAATTTTGCAATTTGCGTATGAACGAACATTGGTCTATCAGACACCCATACTCTATTGAATTCGAGTATGTGTATGGGTTTATTTCATATTATCGGTCCATAGAGTGAGAGTGGTTTGAAATCCAGATAATGCATGGCTTTTGCAATTCATATATAAACATTAATTAGTGCACTCCATGTTGTTAGTGTCAAGCACTTTATACATTTGTCACATACATAGATACATTCCAAATTGCTAGCTACAAAATAGAATACATGTTGAATTCAACATAAAGGTGGTTTCGAAGATTCGAAATTCATAGGAAGTGCATTCATCTATTTGAATTCGAGATAATGGCATTTGTAAATCAAATCTAAAAGGGGGCATCAATCTTTGTTGTGCGTTTGAACATGCTATATATTCATACGCATGTCTAACTATTTTTTGGCAACCAAGGAGATTATATCTGGAACAATGAATGAATTGAGGTAAGTTGCATATTTTTTAATATAGACTCGTGTACAATGTATATTCAAATGTACCCCCTCCATTCCAAAATAATCATAATTTTAGGATTTTCAAGAGTCAAGATTTGTGAAGTATGACAAATCCTGAATGTACAATTCAAGAGAACTCTAAACGTTAATGCTTCTGCTCCCAAATATTGAACAAAGCGCCAAATAAGCCTCTAGTAGCCCGAAACCACGCGAGACTAATGTTTGGTGGTAGGAATTTACTATCCTGACTCTGACCCATGTAGCCTATCGGCCCGATGTCCAAAGGTCTAAACCGGGGTAGGTTTGTAACTTCACCAAGACGCCAGTCTCAACCGCCTCCGAGAAGCATTCATACACCGTGGGCGCCTAAACACCCATGCATTCAGGCGAATATATCCTGCCCAGTATTTGGGACACCTGAGATTACTGTCCTACCCCCGACCAGCAATATGTTCGAAATTTTAGATGGGGGCAAAGTTTGTAACTTCCCCAAATTTCAAACAAGCGCGTCCCAAACCGAAAAATTGTTCTCCCTTAGTTCCCCCTCCCTCCATTTCCATATTCATACTCCATGGGCACCAAAACGCCCTCTCCACTAGCCGTGAAACCGCAGCCTCCTCCGTCCTCCAACCCATCACGCCCAATCCACCGCCGCCCTCCTCCATCACGCCCAATCCACCGCCGCCCTCCTCCATCACGCCGGAGCCGGTTCCCCGATGTCGTCATCCAACGCAACTGCAACCGCAATGCCCTCAAGGACTTAGCAGCTGAAGCCGAGGCAGAGCTGACTCCACGACACCGACGCCGACGTGCGCCGTATTAGAACCACTTTGACCATGCCGTCCTGCACCTCACTGCTGCTACTCCACTGTCGCAACCATCCACCACACCGGAGTTGTTCCCGCTACGTCATCGTTCGCCACCTCGGATCTGGTTCCCCGCCGCCGACAGACGGCCACCGCACCACACTCAACAACTTGGCCATGGGTTCGTCCAAGGCTCCACTGTCCTCCACAATTTCTCGTTTCCAGCAAACCACAAGAAGATCGTTGGAAAAACAAAAGGAGGACACAACACTGCAACAGAAAGAGGTACTCCTTTTCCCTTATTCGTGCAAATCTTACATCTCTGCTCACACCGTATTCATCCCACGAAAGAAACTAGTTGAGCGCTTCTTACTGCACCTTCTTCGTGATACTAAATGCACAAGGTTTCCTCCCATTTACTATTTCACCTCAGCTAGAGGTCAGTCGCCCTCCTGGATTTGAATTCAGGGTCAGTTGATCCGCAATTAAAAGAAGCAGCACCCGCTTAGGCGCACGGAGCACCTAGTCTGCCTGCTCACCGGGGAAGCGGTGCATCGGTGTCTATCATAGGGGTGTGGGGCGCAGGAGCTGCTTGCGCCCGATCTGGAGGTCGGCGGGGCTTGAAGGGATGGCCGGGGGGCGGTGCCAAGCACAGCGGTGTGGTGAGGTCGAGGGGAGGGCAGAGGCAGGGGACTGGGCCGGTGAGTGCTGGCGTTTCGAGGAAGATCGTCAACACTGACTGGCTAGAGGTAGATGAAGGTGATCTGCCCGTTCTTTGTACATCGGACGATGCAGAAAAAATGGACCGACCTATTTGTTTTCAGTCAACTGTTATTTTCATAGGACCACACCTTGTGGTGTGCCGGAGGAGTATCTGCATTTCCCAGCCATCCATGTGCTCATATTTCAAAATCCTAGAATCTAATTTCATGTGCCATGCATGTTGTAGAGCTATCATATGTCTCCCATCATTTATTTCTCACCCACCCGCTATCTACTCCCTCCGTCCCAAAATTCTTGTCTTAGATTTGTCTAGATACGGATGTATCTAACACTAAAACTTAACTAGGTACTTCCGCATTTATACAAATCTAAGATAATAATTTTGGGACAGAGGGAGTACTACTTTTACACTATCCTACTTGTGCCTACACTTCACCCATACTCACACAAAAAAAATTATGCATGGGTATTTCAGACTCTAACGCACTATTGATGAAAACACAAATGAAAAGATAGAAGTTGCTCCAGTGTAATTCGAAGATAAGCACTAAGCGTTTCAGCGCTCTAAAGGGTGTAGTGTCAGCAGATGGAGACAGTAAACGTAGCTCTGCAGTTGATGATCTCAATTGCCACACACAACCAGCCTAGGTGATTGCTTTAACTTCACGCTGTGAAATGTGCTTGCATGTTCCATATGGTGTCTAGGTTCTATTGCTTCCAATTTGGTTAAATTGCATCTGCTTACTTCACACATTATACATTTGATAATGACATCCCTTCCTGTTTTTGATACATACTACATATGTCCATTAACCATGTTCTTACATCAAACTAATGCTCCTGTGTATCCCTCATCAATCACTTATTATGAGACAGTCGCCCCAGTGGGTTACTGTGAGACGAGCTACTCTTTTAAAGAGTGGAGTGTCATCCTCCCCACATGATTCTCAAGAAACAGCAAGGCTAAATGAAGATAGTCAACGTAGCTCAGTTGATGACCGCAATTCCCCTACACCACCATCGCAGGTGCTTGCTCTTACTTGGCAATGTGATATGTGGTTGCATGTTGCATATGGTGTCTACCTTGTAATGCTTCTAATTAGGGTAAATTCCATCTGCTTAGTTAACATGTTATACCTGTGAATATGACATGCCTTCCTGTTTTTGGTACATACTACGTCTTTCTATTAACCATGTTCTTACATCAAACTATTTTTCTTGTGTATCCCTCATCAATCACTTCTAACGAGACACCTTCAAATTGACTGTGTAATATTGGTTGCATCTTGCATATCATTTCAAACATGTATTGCCCCTAATTTGTTGAAATGCAACTTATAATGAGACACTTCTAACTTGGTAGAGTGATTTTGGTTGGATCTTTCATATGGTGTCTAGCTTGCATTGCTTCCAATTTGTTGAAATGCCTTCTGCTTAGCGTTTTTCGTACATATTCCATCCTTCTACAATGTGGTTGCCTTACATAAAAGTTGTGTTCGTCAGTATCATGCAGCAACGAATTTGGAAGAGCGAATTTCATTCCTTTTTCTTGTGTGTTTACTTGACAAGGCAAAATCTAAATGGATGAACGCACGGAATGATGGTGGTCCTCTGGGGCAACCGAAACAGATGATCTCTGTAGACTCTCCTGCTACTCCTACTGCAGTGCAAGTTCCAAATCTCATCTCCCCTACTCCACAACCCCAGGTGTTTGTTCTAACATGGCAGTGTGATATCTGGTTGCCTGTTGCATATGGTGCCTAGCTTGTATTGCTCCTAATTTGCTAAATTGCATCTCCTTAGCTTACACATTATACATGTGAATATGACACGCCTTCCTGTTTTTGGTACATACTACATCTGCCTATCACACCATGTTCTTACATCATACTATTATTCTTGTGTATCCTGCATCTATCACTTATGATGAGCCAGTCATGCCCGTGGGTTACTATGAGACGCGCTACTCTTATAAAGAGTGTAGTTTCTGAAGGAAATATGCCATAGAGGCAATAATAAAGTTGTTATTTATATTTCCTTATATCATGATAAATGTTTATTATTCATGCTAGAATTGTATTAACTGGAAACTTAGTACATGTGTGAATACATAGACAAAATAGAGTGTCCCTAGTATGCCTCTACTTGACTAGCTCGTTAATCAAAGATGGTTATATTTCTTGACCATAGACATGTGTTGTCTGTCGGATTCTGGGTTCCGGAAAAACCCTTGAGGTTCGAACTCTGGGGTGCGCATGAAGATCTCTCTCCCCCTAGCTCACACTCTCGCCACGATCTAAAAGCCTAGCTCGCCGAACCCGAGGAACAAGGGACACAAGAGTTTATACTGGTTCGAGCCACCGTTGCGGTGTAATACCCTACTCCAGTGTGGTGTGGTGGATTGCCTTGCTGGCTGAGGATGAACAGGTACAAGGGATGAACAGCCTCCTCAGGAGAGGTGTCGGGGGTTTGGTGCGACATATGCCAAAGGATGGCTAATCATGATGGGGGCTAGTAAGACGTCGCCGGTGCGAGGAAGCGGGACGAGGCAAAGACATGCACGCCGGTGAATCTTACCCAGGTTTGGGGCTCTCCGTGGAGATAACACCCCTAGTCCTGCTCTGCGCGGTCTCCGCATGATCACTCAAGCAACAATGGTGGCTACAAGCTTGCTCCTTGAGCTGTTTCTCTAGAGGAGGGAGGAGAGCAAGTCTAGCCCAAACTTCCCCTCTCTATATGGATGTGTGGGTGAACAAGAGGCTGAACCCTTTGCATGGGTGCCTTGGGGGGTTTATATAGGCTTACCCCCAAGGGTACAATGGTAATCCGGCCGGGTGTAGGCCCGAGCCGTCAGTGTCTCTGGTCGCCGGCTTCTCCGCTGGCTGGTGGGGTCCGCCGCCTGGTGGGTCCCGCCGTCTGTCCGGTACTTGGCCGACAGGCCGTACCCGCCGCCTGCGGGTCCTGCTGGCTGCTCGATACTGTAGCGATGCGGCTAATGATGCGTGCTTTGTTGGGGGATGCATGGCTATAGTGCCGCCGCCTGGCGGGCGTTTACTATAGCCATTCCCCGTCTCGTCTGGTTAATGGCGCACCGGTCCCGAGGAGGGGGAGGGCCGCCTGGTCATCTGCCGGCTCCTACTTGAGCCGACTGGCCAGAGACGGCCGCCTTTCGGTCTTCTCGTTGTCCTGCTGGGTGGTGGGTGGGAAGTAAGATTCCCTATTTTCAGCCCCTAGTACGGGCTGGGCGTGATTCGAGAGCGGTTCGTCTGTGATGGCGAGGGATCGCATTAAGTCCAATGCCTTGTTTAAGAGCGAGGTATGGATAGGGACAAATTGCGGGCCGAGCTTGCATGACGCGGACTTTGAGGGTTCAGAGCTAGTATCCGGAGAAGAGTCCGGCTTTGTGATGACTGCCGGAGACACTATTCTCTCCAGCTCTCCCGTGTTGAGCTCTATAGCCGCAGAGAGTCCGGCGGGCTCTAGACTCCCATCTTCGGACCTGGTGGCGCGCTCCGGATCTAAGGCCAGAGCGGTGGTTGGGGCCACGAACCCTTGGAAGATCAAGTCTTCTCGGATATCGGCGACATAGTTCAGATTTCCAAAACTGATCTGGTGACTAGGGGCGTAGCTGTCGATCTGCTCTAGGTGGCCAACCGAGTTGGCACGCACTGCGAAGTCGCCGAATACAAAGATCTGGCCGGGGAGGAAGATCTCCTTCGCGGCAGCATTGTTGTAGATGACTGACGAAGCCATCGAGCCTTTCGATGACGGCACAGTGGAACTCTCAATGAAAGCACCAATGTCGGTGTCAAAACCGGCAGATCTCGGGTAGGGGGTCCCGAACTGTGCGTCTAAGGATCGAGGGTAACAGGAGGCAGGGGACACAATGTTTACCCAGGTTCGGGCCCTCTTAATAGAGGTAATACCCTACTTCCTGCTTGATTGACTTTGATGAGTATAAGGGTTACAAGAGTTGATCTACCTCGAGATCGTAATGGCTAAACCCTAGATGTCTGGCCTGTATGATTATGATTATATCTACGGACTAAACCCTCCGGTTTATATAGACACCGGAGGGGGCTAGGGTTGTACAGAGTCGGTTTACAGAGAAAGGAATCTTCATATCCGAACGCCAAGCTTGCCATCCACGCAAAGGAGAGTCCCATCCAAACACGGGGGAAGGCCTTTTATCTTGTATCTTCACGGCCCATCTGTCCGGCCCACGTCACATAGCCCGGATACCCGAGGACCCCATAATCCAGGACTCCCTCAATACCGAAATGTGAGAAGACCGACATTGCTTACCCAAAAGATGGAGTACATGAGTTTTGTTGGAACCATAACCTTGCTTTTAAGTGTGGTAGCACACTAGACTTTTCCGATCAATGGAATTTGCCAGGAGACCCCCCAAAACCTAACCTTTTTTTTCTAGCCTCTTCAAATCTGGAGGACGTGATTCATTTTAAGTGTGGTAGTTTCTAACCTAATCGGTTAGCCGTGTCCCCGGTTACGGACAATTTGAGCCTCTGGACTAGGATCTATCTCGGAACTCTCAACACCGGACTGATAACTTAATTGTGGGCAACTTATGATGATTTAGTCTCTGTGACATCGGTTGGCGGAACCATGTCATGGTAGAGAACTCTATGGTGAAGACTTTTGATATTCCTTTGTTGTAGGGGAAATGAAATTCAGCTTTTACGCAAACAAAACTCAGACACAAAGCGACAAATCCATATTGCATATAGTATAGTTTTATCATCTATTTTTCTTACAGTGATCTTGCCGGTACATTGAATGTACTGACCTACATGGTTGCAACATCTCATGTTGCAGATATTTTTTCCGACGAGTAAGAGTATGGTACAGGGTTATGGTCTACACTCGACCTGCCGATGGCGTTGATGGGACTCAACACCCGATTGATTGTTTCCGCTGAGTCTTATGACGTATATATCAGTTTTACGTTATTTATACATGTGATTGCACTTTGATATATACATTGGTGTACTGTGTGTGCCACCATACTGATCCAGAGATGGCCCAGATACATAGAGGCTTTGATCGTTTGAGGTCGGGTCGCTACACGCATCGACCTTGTCTGGCTTCTCTGCCATCGATGCCACCATGATGTTAGACAACGTCGTCCTCCTACGCAAGTCCATCGCCACCCATCGGACACCGAGTCTCCACTGCACCACGCCACCGAGATCCGCCGCCATCGATGTGTAGAATGAAGCACCGCTCCACCACCTACCGACGCCCAACCACCAAGCCGTCCACATGTCTGTCTAGCCGATGAATGTGTCCATAGATGATGCCCTCGCAGGGGGTGATGACAAAGACATCGCTATCACCGATCCAGGAGGCCCCTCAACACCTCCAACGAGGGCTACGACATCCACGAGCGTCGCCGTTAATGGTAGCCTCCTGCAGATCTAAGGTTTCCCCTGGAAACAATGGAGCGAGCGACGCCCCACCATCGCCTCCAACGAGGGAAATGACACCCATGGGCGCCGCCGACGATGGTGGCATCTTCACCCACTTTAGCAGCTAGGCCACCATCTCCTCCAGTTGATCCGCCACCCGAGAAGCCACTGCGAGGCAACACCCATCAACCAGATCCCTTTGGACTGACGATGAAGGCAGCCAAAGGTAGAGAAGGTCACATCGCTGCGTGACCGTTGCCATGGCCACACACACGTCGTCCCATGGCACCTGCTCAAGATCCACCGTCACAGCCACACCTTCAAGCCGTCCAATGTGGTTACTAAGGTACTAATTTGATTTTAGTTTACACTAAAGTCATTTATAAATCCAATATAATTACCTTAGTTGATTCATTTGGTTTTTGTTTAACTAAAGTCAAATGTGAACCAAATGATTTGTTATGTGCAAATAGTTCTCAAACTACATTTGGTTTAATTTGAGCTCATCTTTCCCTAAAATTAATTATTAGTTCCAAAACATTTACTAGGTTTATTTCATTCCATTAAATGACATTGCATTGGTTTTATTCAGATTAAACCTAGGGTTTCACTGATTCAAATGTTATTTTAAGTTCCCTAAAGTTAAGTAATAATCCGGAAATCTTTCCCTAATAATAAAGCAGGGATTGACTCACTTTCGCGTCCTTTTTGCACAAAAACCCTCTACTTTTATGAAAATAAACCCGAGTCCAAAAATAAGTGAGAAAAACGATCTGATTGTGCCTTCTGGTCGCCCGGCTGGGCCTCCACAGGAACAACAAAATCCGACCTGATTGGACCTGAATCTGGCGTTGACCGCAGGGGAGGCGAACGAGCCTGTGACTGCGTGACACGGGCGCCGTGGTTGTTGATATGGCGGAGAGTAACAAGGAACGGGAGCACACGGGCGCCGCGGATATTGATATGGCGGAGAGGAATAGGAGCACAGCAGCGCTGGGTCGCCGCCAGCAGGCGGTGATGGCCATGGGAGCCGGTGGCCGGAGCCGCGGTTGTTGATATGGCGGAGAGGAATAGGAGCCCATGGCGCTGCGGATGTTGATATGGCGGAGAGGAATAGGAGCCCAGCAGCGCTGGTCGCCCCCAGCAGGCGGTGATCGCCGTGGGCGCTGGTGGCCGGAGGAGGTACAGCGAAGAAGTGGCGCAAGAGGGAGAGATGGAATGAAGGGAAGGGCTGCCCTGGCGGTGGCGGGTGCGTGCGCGTGGGATCGAAGCAGCAGCCCTCACTGGTGAGGCGCTGGTCCCCGTGGAGGTCAGAGGATGATGCGGTGGTGGCCATGGCGCCGGTGGCCGAAGGAAAGGAGGGTACAGAGGAGAAGGGGCGCAAGAGGGGAGAGATGGAAGGAAGGGAAGGGCCAGCGGTTGGCGGCGGCGGGGTGCACGCGCGTGGGATCGAGTGGGGATCGAGCAGGTGCTCACCCACTCGCGCTAGGGTTAGCCAGGAGAGGTGGGTTGCAGTTGGGCCGGTTCGGCCAGTTAGGCCTCACTGGGCCGGCTCACTGCGCGTTGCTGAACAAATTCACAATTTTCAAAAAAGGAAAAGGAAGATAAAAGAGCATGTGGCCACTCTGACATATATCAAAGCTCCACAACTTGAATTGGAGTAATAGAGAATGGAAAATAGAGCATGTATTTAAAAATATTTCGAAATGAAAGGGATTTAAATTGCAAGTGTGTTGATGGGTAATTTCCAAATAATATTGGGAGGCTATGTTCATAAGTTATAAAGAGAACCACCAATTCCCTTGATTAAAGTAGATCAAAGATCAATGCAATTTGTTAATTCGCATTTAATTTGGGTTAGAAATTTTTAGTTCAACTTGAGGGTTTAAACAACCAGATTACAAATTAAAGCATCATGACATGATGCAATGCAAAATAAAATAAAAAATATAATAATATGATGAATTATGTAAAGAAACTAGATAATTGGTCTTGGGCTGTTACAACAAGCATAAATATGTGAAGGTGTTGCACGGAGCATGGAGTGGGGTACGAGATGTGTGTCTTTTTTAGAGAATACCTTAGATGCAAAATGCTTGTGTTTGGACAAGTCAAAATAATGCCAAAAAGTTACATTTCAATATTGAAAAAATATAAATGTTCAATAAACCATAAAATGTTTGTGGATTCAAAAACTATTTGTATTTTTTTAAATTTAGCATATTGAAAAAATGTTCACAATTTTGAACATAAATGTGTGAGGAACTAAAGAAATATTCATGATTTTTTTAAAACTCATGTATTAAGAAATGTTAATGAAATTGAAGACAATGTTCGGCAAAATGTTATCGGTGCGGTGATGCAACAAAATGTTTTTTTTTTTGACAGAAAGACTGTAAGGGAACCCCCTACAGTATAATTGGTGCAACAAACCCAAATTGCAAGTACCATGTCTTGAACCTGGGTGGGTAGGAAGGCATCAGCCCCTTCCCACCACTAGGCTATGCCTTAGTCTGCCATTGGAGATTATGAGTTTTTGTTTTCTTCCGTTGCAACGCACGGGCCTTTTGCTAGTAATTACTAAAGTTCATATTGTAGTTTCTGAACTCATTGGTTTCATAATTACTTTATTAAACATTTTTATTTCAAAATTAAACCCAATTAGGTTTAATCTCTATTTGAATTCTGGCCTCTATTGTATTTTTTAAAATGTATTTTTAAATTATTCATATTAAAACCAAAGTGTTCTAAGTTGAACTACATTTCACTAGGTTCAATTTGCAAAAACAAAATCAATTAATTTGGATTAATAAAATGCAATTTCTGCCCATTATAAGTTTGAACTCATTCGGTTTGAATTTGAATCTTAAACTATTAAAACATGAAATGTTTCTGGACAAGGTGAAAATATCTCGTGAGGGTCATTTTTCAAAAAGAATCATCTTATTTGGACTTGTAGATAATAAGTTATGAAGGTTTTAACTTTAGGGGCTTTTCTGCAAAATTGCTAGATAATTCAGTTTAACAAAAAATGGGTGGATAATGTTCTGGATAATGTTGGGACATGTGGCAGTTTCTGTTTGGACGGTACCACTTTGGTTAAGTGAGTGGTCGTGGTGCATGCGATCGTGATCCAACGGTGGATATTAAATAGAGGGGGGCTAGGGTTTGGGCCTCACTGGAGTTCTTTGCTAAAGAACCCGTACACGGCAGCGGATGGCGGCACTGGCTTCGAGTCTCGCCAGAGACGGTGTTTCGGGGGGGGTGGTCTTGGCCTGCGCGGAGTGCAAGGACGGGTGCGGCTCAGCGTCGCGGGTCCTCTGGTGGTGCTGGACGGGGCTGGGGATGACGGAGGTGACGGATGCGAGCTCGCCGAAGTTTGGACGCACTGGCAAAGCTTCTAGTGATTATGCACACAATGTTTTGGAGCACCTTAGGATGAACTAAATGGATCGGGAGGTGTACAAGTTCGTGGCGATTACGATGGACAAAGAGAGGGGCTTGGACTCAAGCTCACCTCGCCGGAGTTGAGCTCGCGACAGAGGACGGGTCGGGTCACCGGTGATCAAGGGCTTCTAGGGTATCTTAGACTCATCGGCGATGTCTAGAGGGTTCGTCATGAAGTAGTGGCAGTGGGTGGTCTCGGGGATGGGTGTGCTCACCGGAGTGAGCTAGGGCAGAGCGACGGCAATTGGGTCGCGGCGGAGCAGCCTTACGACCTCGGGTCGAATTGGTTGGTGCGAATGGATGAGGGGGTCATGGGGTTGAAATAGGACATGAAGTAGGGCTCAGGCGTGGCTGGAGAGTACGCGGGGAGTGGAGGTCGTGGCCGACGGTTGCGGGAGGGAGTGGGGGTCGTGCGGGAGGTTGGGAATGATGGGTTGACGTGTGGGGCTGGGGCATCAGCGATAAAGAGAGAGGGGGCTCACGGGCTGGCTGCTGCTGCTCGGCCGGCCTGGCATAGCTCGGCCACGGGTTTTCTTCTATTTTTTCTGTTTTCTGTTTTAGTCCTTTTTCTTTTTTGTTTTCTTTGTATTCAAAACTAGTTTGAATTTGAAGTTTCCTACAATAGAGAACATATTCTAAATTCCAAACGGAACATTTAGGGTTGGACAAAATGGACATATGTTTTCTGCACTTGCATTTTCCATTTGAATTTTAATTCGATTTCAAAACCAAATGTGTTTCAAATTCATTTGAGAAAAATGGTTGAGGATCAATAATATTATTTGGACTTATGAAATTCAATTTCCTGCCAACTAATTTGCGAAGCCATTTTTGAATAATTCCCTTTGGTTCTAAATTGACTCAAATGAATCCAACTCAATTCTTTTGGGAGAATCATCATCACTTGAATATTACTTGGTACTTACTGAAAATACTTTTGCTAAATAATATTTTCAAAATGGCTTGGGTTCCTACCAAGGCTTTCTAGGGTTTCATCTAGTTGCATTTGGATTTACATACTCCTAGGCATACTAACAAGCAAATCAAAGTCAATCACAAACAATCCTAGGTAGTCATGGTCAATTCCTAGAAAAAAATAACTCCCATTTGGGAAAAATCTGGGATGTGACATGAAAGTAACTTCTCCATCCAGCCACTAATTTCACCGGTTCTCAAAAGATTTTTTTTCCTAATGGAAGTAACTTCTCCAGCCAACCACTAATTCTTTCAATGATTCTCTCTAGAAAGTGTGTAAAACAATCACTTCTATATCTGCCCCCAACAAGAAGTAATCACTTCTATCTACCCCAACAAGAGGCAGTAACCCCAAGTACTTGTCTGACATTGCTTAATTATCAATATGAAAGTTGAATACTTGTTAGCGAGCCCTCATGAGCTTAACAAACTTAAAAGAAACTAAGCCAAGCATGTTCTTTCTCGAACTTAACAAAACTTCAAACAAACCAAGCCTTAACAAAACTTCAAACAAACCAAAACAAACAAAGTATTTTTGCTCGTTAAGATTACCTTGCCTTACCAAGCGTGGGTTTTGTTGTGGGTATACAATCTTTTAGAAGAGGCCACATATGGAGAATTGGCAGTGGAGATAAAGTCAATATTTTGGTAGACCATTGGATCCATCTAGCCCCAATAGGAAATTCTTACACCAAGAGCTGGAGTGGTGAGCACAAAAGTTAATGAACTTATTGATCCAGTCACGGAAACTTGGCATGGGGAATTAATCCAAGATATTTTCAACCCAGTTGACGTAAATAGACATCTTGGAATCCTATTGAGCTATGGTGCTTTTGAGGACTTTGTAGCGTGGCATGGCACAAACTCTAGATACTTCGCAGGGAAGTCTAGTAATCACTGTGAATGGCAACATTAGTTAATGAACAAGAATCTCCTGTCAGCGGGACCGTCGGCTTCTAACCAAGTTTGGTCTATATTGTGGAAACAAAGGTGCTGGGGCAAAATTAATTTTTTTTGTTGGAAAGCTCTACATGGAATCTTACAGTTGAAGTCAATCTTAGTGAGTAGACACGTTGGCTGTTGGGGATATAACCCCATGGTATAACCCGCCCTGATAGGGTCGGGTCAGATCATTGGTGACTTAGGGAGCTGGGCCTCAGATGGGACAAGATGATAAAGATGCAGGATTAAGAAGGGCGTCTCACAAGATGGGTCATCTTAGAACCCAAACTCAGAAGGCGGCCTGGAGGTGTAAGCCGCCATGTGATGACTTGTCTTGTAAGCCAAGGCGACTTAGAGTAGGGCTCGGACACGGATCGTAACCCGACCCAGACTCTTGTAAGCTGGAGTTCTCGACCTGTATATAAAGGCGAGTCCCTAGCACTAAATAGGGCAAGTTACAACAAATCGTTAGCTAGGTCAAGCGAATCCGCTCCCTTGTAATCGATACCCAAGCAATAAGCAACAAGAGCAGGAGTAGGCTTTTACCTCCACCGAGAGGGGCCGAACATGGGTAAACTCATGCCTCTCGTCCCGATCAACCCCCACAAGCTAATCACCGTAGCGATGGCCTCGCACCTAAGTCCTTTGACTAGGGCATCTACCACGACAAAACCACGATAGTTGGCGCCCACCATGGGGCCAGCGCACGGTGGTTTCAAGTTCTTGAAGGGCTCTTTCCCAGGGATCGAGGGATACGCCGTTGGCAGGATGACCAAGATTCGTCGTGGCAAACTCTACATCGACGATGATGGCTAGGGTCCTGAGGCCGACTTAATCGAGTATGGGTACCGGGTGCCCTTCGGTAGAATCCACGTCTTCATCGGCAAGATCGGCGGATCAGAACCTGAGCCAGACATCCGCACCGACATCATCGAGCTGGCTCGGCTCATGCAACACGCCTGGGTCCAAGCTGGGCGGAGGCATGCTTCCGTGGGCTTCACGCAAGGGCTGGAACTTGCGGAAGATTCCGCATCTGGGGGAGAGACTCTTATCTACTCAGGTGAAGACTCCTCAACTGGAGAAATGGAGTCAATCTACCAGCTTCAAGACGACTGTCGGACTTCGGGTTCCGCAGACCCTTAAGAGGTTCGAACTCTGGGGTGCGTGCGAATAACTCGTCCCCCCCAGTCTGCCTGCTCGCTAATCTCACGGCCTAGCTCGACGAACCGAATGGAAAAGAGATGCAACAGTTTACCTAGGTTCGAGCCACCTTGCGCTTCGTGGTCGATTGGCCTCGAGGGGTTGAGGATGAAGTAGTATAGTGGGAGAACAACCTCAGGAGGAGGAGTGTTCTTGTGCTCGATGAGCTGGTGGGTGTGAGGATGGCCTGAATGATCCGTCCCCTACTACGGTGGTGGTGCAGCTCTATTTATAGAGGCCTTGGTCCTCTTCCCAAATGAAGGCGGGAAGGGATCCCACAGCGGCCAAATTCGAAGGGAGACAACTAGTACATGCTATCCTGACAAAAGTGGCATTCGCCTGCAAAAGCCTTTGGTGGTGGTGCCGCGGTGGGCTCGGCGATGACCTCTGTCTTGCCGTCCTGGCGGTCTTGGTCTTGTTGCACAGGAATGGAAAGCTTTGGTTGATTCTTTGGGACCCCGCGCTTGCGCTTGCCTCCTTAGCACCAAAGAGGAAACTGGTACACTACGCCCGCTGGCGCCCGCCTGACCACGGTCGTCATGGCTCACGTCATCTGAACCTCGCGAGGTGATCCTTGCATAGAAATCTCCGCTCCTCGGGAGGCAGCCTGGGGAGGCCACCCCCCGTGGAGGTCTTGGTGTCGTCCGCCTCGCGAGGGTCTTGAGCTTCGATGTTGAAGCTGGGCCATACCAGGCCGTTGGTGGAACCACGCCGTGGGCCGTAGGTAGGCAAGTCTGGGTACCCCCGTTCCCAGAATGCTGACAGTAGCCCCCGGGCACAAAGCGCGATCGAACTTGGCTTCGAGGCGAAGCCAAAGGGCCAGTGCGGAGCACGGCGAGCCCAATCGCCTGCGGCCTTGGTCGACGCATGGCGATTGATGGGACGTGGGCATCTCCGCTTCCCCACGCTGCCTCTGCAACCTTTTGACTTGACAAGACCCTGCTGCATGCGGGGAAAATCATCATTGCGTGCAATCGTGGAGGCTGGCGGTTGGCCTCCCTCTGGCTATAAATGAGTGGACGGGCAGACCCCCTTTTGCTCATCTCTGTCTTCTCGCCGCCCGCTCCTTCTTCTTCCCCCTTGCCTCGCCGTCTTGCTGTAGTTATCATGGCACCGACGAGGAAGTTCTCTGCCGCCGAGAAGGGGAAGGCCCCCAAGTAGGGACCCGGCTCGCCGTTGCCCAAGAGAGGGCGAGGCCGCCCCCGCAAGCACACCGCGACTCCTGCAGTGGCTCCTCGAGGGCGCGGGCGCACCTTGGGCGGCCGCGGCGGCGCTTCTTCTTGAGGCGGGAGCCGCCAAGGGCGAGGCAGCCCCTGCGACGAGGGGAGGCGTGCCATGGTTGCCCGACCTCCCCGGCCGCGCTTTCACTCGGCGGAGGTGCTCCCGGAGTTCGTCATGTGGTCGGAGAGGCCGACCGGCACTGGCTCCCGCTTGCTCGCGTCTTCGCGGGCGAGCTGCCGGTCGCAGGGCTTAAAGGCCTCTGGCTGCAGGCTGATGGCTACTGCAGCAAGGCTTCGTGGGTTGGGGTCGAAGTTATCGCCGCCGGTAACATGTCCCTGGCTCGCGGCTGGTAGGCATTTGCCCGTGCGCGCGGCCTGAGCAAGAGGTGCACCCTCCACTTCAAGTATGATGGCCTCGCGACCCTCTACGTGAGGGTGTTTAGGGAATACGACTGTCGTGCGGGGTGCTGTCCTGAAGACGGCAGCGGCGACGATGAGCTTGGCCTTGACGACAGCCGCGATGACACCGAGGGTGAGCTTGCCCTTGGCGACGACCGGGCTTTCTTCAGCAGCGGCAGCTCCTCCTCTTACGAGAGCACGAGCTGCGGCGGCTACGACCAGCCGCAATGTCGTCGGGCTTGCATCGAGGAAGGCGGCGGGTCATCTCGTCGCCGCGCTCCAGTGAAGCGGGATGAAAGCTCAGACTGAGTCCAGGGGCCACCGGAGCCAGGCCTCGGGAGCTGATGCGGTCGTGCGGACCGCTTTTGTTTAACCTTTCCTTTCTCCTACAGTTTGAAAAAAGTAGAGGGCCCTGCTGGGGCGTGTAATGAACCTGGGTACTTATGCCACTATTCTATGCTTATTGTTCTGATGTTATGCCGTGATACCCATCCGAGTAAGTGAGGTAGGATAACTTAGCTTGATACGCTTGTGGTAGTTTCCCATCTCATGAGGGCACGCCCCTCGGCATCTGGTGAAGCCCCGTTTGCTGCCGACTCAGGAGCCATTGGCCTCACGGGACATCATAAATCTGCAGAGTTGTTAGAAAGTTTGACGGGGTGCCTTCCTCTTCCTTGCGTGAGCCCCCAGGCATGAGTTAGCTGTGGCTTGGTACAACGCATCGCGCTGCCTGGGGGGCACAGAGTTAAGAGTGTGCGCATGTCCACGAGCTCATCTAAGAATGTCTCGCGAGGATCAAAGATGCCGAAGCTCTGGGGCAACGGGGCTTTGGCGAAGTGTGTTCGCGGCGCGGGCGAACCCGACGCAGGCACACACCTGCCCCACCCCTGCACGTGAGACGCGCGAGGCAGAGCGATGGGCAACTGCCGCTCTCCTTAGGCCAAGATCAAAAGGCAAGAGAAGTAAAAGAGGGGGAATCCAACTTGGCAATCGAAAAACGCAAGAACTCCAAATTTCATTAAAAAGGTTTGCAAACCAACTACAGAAAGTAAGCAAAAGAACAACCGCGTCCGGCACCTAGACTAGTCTTCTCTCCAGCGTGGAGCTAAGTGCTGCCACTAGGACGTGGGAGGGAGCCCCCAAGGCCTGTGGGCGGCACTCCGGAGACTCCGGGGCGTGTACATCCCCACTCATTATTATGTGAGAGTGTCACGAGCGGAGACCTTCACAGGCACTTGGCCTTGCTTCATGGGTAGAACTTCCGGAGGTGCTGGATGTTCCAAGCATTCTGGTTGGGGATCCGGTCCTGCGTCTCCAGGCACGCGGCGCCAGGCCTGGAGACGCAGGCGACCCTAAACAGGCCCTCCCACATGGGTGAGAGCTTATGCAGCCCTTCCCTGGAGAGCACCCGCCTCAGGACGAGATCACCCACCTCGAGCGTCCTAGAGCGGACACTGCAGCAGTGGTACCGCCGCAACGCCTGCTGGTACCTTGCCGCCCGGAGCGAGGCTTGGCGGCGGCGTTCCTCCCCCAGCACGATGTCCATAGCCTGCGAGGCGACATGGCGTGCCTCGTCAAACACCAAGACCTGCGCGGAGCGATGCTTGACCTCGTGTGGGAGAACCGCTTCTGCTCCGTAGATGAGGAAGAATGGAGTCTCGCCGATTGGCTTGGTTGCGGTGGTGCAGATGGACCACAGCACGGACTGGAGCTCGTCCAGCCAGCCGCTGCCGTAGGACTCGAGCTTCTTCTTGAAAGTTCTTGCCTTGAGGCCCCTCAGGACCTCCGTGTTGGCGCGCTCGGCTTGGCCGTTGCTCCTGGGGTGTGCACTGAGGCATAGCATATCTGCGTTCCAAGGTTAGCACAGTATGTTTTGAAGAGATTGCTAGTGAACTGCGAGACATTGTCGGTGATGATGCGATTAGGGACCCCGAACCGGCTCATGAGGCCCTTGATGAACTTGACTGCCGAGCCGGTCGGGATGGTGCGGACAGCCTCCACCTCTGCTCACTTGGTGAACTTGTCGATGGTGACGTAGAGGCAGCGGTAGCCCCTGGGCGCTCGAGGGAACGGGCCCAAGATGTCCAGCACCCAGACCACAAACGGCCATGAGAGAGGGATGGTTTGGAGACCTTGAGCAGGCTGGTGGATTTGCTTGGCATGGAACTGGGAGGCTTCACAAGATCTCACCAGCTCGGTAGCGTCATTGAGCGTCGTGGGCCAGTAGAATCCGCTGCGGAATGCCTTGCCCATGAGGGCGCACGATGACGAGTGATGCCCGCAGTCCCCGTCATGTATGTCGGTTAACAGCTCACATCCCTGCTCCCTGGAGATGCATCGCAGAGAAACATCGTTTGGCCGTTTCCGATAGAGCTCACCGTCCTGAATGCATAGATAGTGGCCTGTCGGGCCACGCGTTCCGCGTCTTCCTCCTTCTCCGGCAGGGTCTCCTGAAGCAGGTACGTCTTGAACTCTTCGATCCAGCACTCCTCCTGAGGCTTGAGTGCGAGGAGTAGACGCGCTGCCAAGGTTGGGCCGCAAGTGGGGGCTCCCGAGAGGGGCGCTGGGGGGAGCTCCTCCTGGGGTGGTGTTGGTTCCGCAGCAGGAGGGGCTGCTAAAGGCTTGAAGAGCCGCTCGTCAAAGACGCCAGGCTCCTGAGTGAGGCACCGGGACGCCCTCTTGGCGATGTCGTCTGCTTCCTTGTTCGTGTCGCGCGACACATGCTGCAGTTCCAGACCCAAGAATTGTTTCTTTATTTTGTGTACCTCTACCAGGTATGCCTCCATGTGTTCATCTTTTGGCTCGTATACTTTGTTGGAGAAGTTGACGAGGAGCTGGGAGTCGCCCTTGATGGTGAGGCGCTTCACTCCTAATGCTGCCACAGCCTTGAGACTGGCTGTCAAGCCTTCGTACTCTGCGATGTTGTTGGAGACCTTCTCGCCCTGCTGGAAGCAGAGCTGCACGGCGTAGTAGAGCTTGTCCTGGGTGGGCGAGATGAGCACGACTCTAGCCCCCGCGCCCTGACGTGTGAAGGTGCCGTCCAAATACATGACCCAGCTGTCTGGTGCATCGCTTCCTGGCGAGAGGGGTCGGTCCACGCGTACCTCGGTGCTTGGAACATCAGTCCATTCTGTCATGAAGTTGGCGAATGCAGCACCCTTGATGACCCTGGTGGTGCTGAACTCCAGCCGGAATGCCTATAATTCGATGTTCCATTCGGCGACTCTCCCTGCAGCATTGGGGCTCCGGAGCACCCTCTCCAGTGGGTAAGCCGAGACGACCTTGATGGGGTGGCCTTGGAAGTAGTGACACAGCTTGCGGGAGGCGACAAGGAGTGCGAGAAAGAGCTTTTGTGGCATGGAGTAGCGTGATCGCGCGTCGCGTAGTATCGTGCTGACGAAGTACACCGGGTGCTCAACGAGGGCGGAAGTGTTGATGAGGTCTTGTACCTCCTAAGACTGGGGACCTCAGGAGTTTGGCCGTTTGTCGGGGCAGGTAGGGCCTCAGGAACGCCGTCCTAAGGAGCCTGATCATCTGTCAGCACCACCGAGGCCTCAGGGTCGCCATCGTGAAGCTGCGTCATCTTGGCGGGGTGCAGCGTCGCTTGACAGGCCTCTGACGTAGCGCTCCTCCCGGATAGCCACTAGCGCTGCGCTGGCAGAGTGAGGCATGGCGGCCAGGTAAAGCACCAGGGGCTCAAGAGGACACGACGCTACCATCACCGGCGGGCGGGTGAGGTACCTCTTGAGGTCTTGGAATTCCGTGTCAGCCTCCGGAGTCCACTCGAACGACCCCTTCTTTTTCATCAATTTGAAGATCGGGACGGCACGTTCCCCCAGCTTGGAGATGAAGCGCCCCAGCGAGGTCACACAACCAGCCAACTTTTGCATTTCCTTGAGAGTCTGCGGCGGGCTCATCCTTTCTATTGCCTTGACCTTCTCGGGGTTTGCCTCGATTCCCCACTGTGACACCAGAAAGCACAGCAGCTTGCCGGAGGGAACGCCAAACACACATTTCTCCGGGTTGAGTCATAAATCCACCTTGCGCAGACTAGCGAATGTTTCTTCTAGGTCCTCGATGATGGTTCAGGCCTCCCGAGACTTCACCACTATGTCGTCCACGTAGGCCTCGGCGTTCCTCTGACCTGCCGACCCAGAGCGATGTGCATCAGCCGCTGGAAAGTCGCTCCGGCAATACGCAGCCCAAATGACATGCATGTCTAGCAATACACCCTGCATGGAGTTAAGAAGGCTGTCTTCTCGACGTCCTGCACTGCCATCTTGATTTGGTGGTAGCCTGAAAAGTACTCATACAGTCGTGATCATGTGCACTCAACTCCCCTCCCAAGTCTTAGTCGGCATGTTGAGTAGCCTGTGGTCTCCAGCAGTGAGCAACGCCGTAATCCGCCCCGTGATAACCCGCCCCTTAACCCGAGGGATGATGCTTAGGAAATTGTGGATGAGGCCATAACCCGCTGTGAGGCGGTGGCGGTGGCTAACCAGGGGGCTTATCAGCAGTCTCCGGTGACCCCTTCATCCCTGGTGGGAGCCGGGCCAAATTCCAGGACCATTGGAGTGCCGTTTCTAGTGTCGGCTGTACGGAATGAGCGTTTGCCCAAGGATTTCAAAGGCCCTCATAAGGTGCCTAATTACATGTCAGACCTCCCACCATAGGCCTGGATTGAAAGTTACGAGTTGGCCATGGAGATGTTAGACGTCAGCGATGCAGCTTGTGCCAAATACTTCACCATGATGTTGGAAGGACCAGCTCTCACATGGCTAAAGAGTTTGCCCCCTAACTCAATCAATACTTGGGCGGAGTTGAAGGACGGCTTTATCAAGAACTTTCCAGGTACTTGTAAGAAACCTTTGACGATTGTTGATTTGGAGCATTGTGTGCAGCGGGAAGATGAGTCGGCACATCATTGGGCTCAAATATATTTTCACACAGCCAGAGCTGAATTTACGCCAACGACGCTGGTTGGAACTGGTCAAGGACTATGACGTCGGTATTCACTACCACACAGGGAAGGCAAATGTAGTGGCCGATGCCCTTAGTCGAAACCCCAGCCCGGACAGCGACGGTCAGCAAAGTTTGAGGCCTGAGTTTCAGCGAGAGTTCACTCGGCTCAACATGATGTTAGTCTCTGAGGGCACCATATCGAACCTGGAGATACAACCCACCCTAGTGGAACAAATCAAGAAGGCCCAACAGGGACACCCCAGTATCGAAGGCATAAAGAAGAAAATGAACCGTAGTAAGACTTCAGAATTCGTCACGGACAGTGAAGGAACATTATGGTACCGGGACAGGCTTTGCGTACCTAACATTGAGGAACTCAAGCAACAGATCTTGACGGAAAGCCACACCGCCCCATACTCGATCCATCCTGGAGGAACCAAAATGTACAAGGACATCCAGGAAAGATTTTGGTGGCACGGTATGAAAAGAGATATAGCCACATTCATTGCTTGTTGCGATTCATGTCAGCGCATCAAGGCCGAGCACCAAAAGCCAGCAGGGCTACTCCAGCCTAACAGGATACCGGAGTGGAAATGGGATGAAATCGGAATGGACTTCATTGTCGGATTACCCCGATCGCAACGCGGAAATGACGCCATATGGGTCATCACAGACCGACTAACCAAGGTTGCACACTTCATTCCCGTGAAGACTACCTACTCCACACAAAGACTGGCAAAACTCTATCTCTCCCGTATAGTTTGCTTGCACGGAGTCCCAAAGACTATAATATCTGACCAAGGCACCCAATTCGTCTCCAAATTTTGGGAACACCTACAACAAGCTCTGGGCACACAACTGGCTTTCAGTACAGCATACCACCCTCAGACAGATGGACAAACAGAGCGTGTAAACCAAATCCTAGAGGATATGCTAAGAGCCTGTGTACTCACCTATGGATCCAGTTGGGAAGAGAGTTTGCCCTATGCCGAATTTGCGTACAACAACAGTTACCAAGCCAGCTTGCAAATGGCACCCTTTGAAGCATTGTACGGACGGAGGTGTCGTACCCCATTGAATTGGTCAGAAACAGGTGACAGCCGTATCTTCGGCCCAGATATGCTTAAGGAGGCCGAGGAAAAAGTTAAACAAATCAGGGACAGACTCAAGACAGCACAGAGCCGACAAAAGAGCTACTATGATCAAAAGCATCGTGAGGTCAGCTTTGAACCTGGTGATTCCGTATACCTCCGAGTATCTCCTATGAGGGGTCTGCAACGGTTCAAAATAAAGGGGAAACTAGCCCCAAGATTTATTGGACCATTTTGTGTGAAGGCACGAAGAGGCACGGTAGCCTACCAGCTAGACCTACCCAAGGAGCTGTCAGACGTCCATGACGTATTCCACGTCTCGCAGTTGAGGAAATGTGTAAGAAACCCAGAAATACATGTACCTCATGAGGACACTGATATACAACCAGATCTCACCTACAGAGAAAGGCCAGTAAAGATTTTAGAAGAGTTTGAACGGAGGACCCGTCAGAAAACGACAAAGTTTTTCAGGGTTCAGTGGAGCAACCACACTGAGGATGAAGCTACATGGGAAAGGGAGGATTTCCTTCGAGTAGAGTATCCATATCTATTTGAGGATCAGCAGAAATCTCGAGGACGAGATTTTTCCTAAGGGGGTAGGTGTTGTGGCACCCAAGTTTTTATTTGGATTTTTTTGAAAAGATTTTATTTGACTTGAGGGGAGTGATTTAAAATTTTTTCTTCAAGAGAACTCTCCCTCTCATATATTTTCTTTATGGCAAAAATTTTATTTGGATTCACCCAAGATCTGCCTTTGACCTTGGGAGTTCTTGCTCTTCATTTGGACTCAAGACAAAATGTTTTTTTTTTCATTTGGGAAAAGAACTTTTGAAAACCTTTTTCTGAATTTGCACTATGGCTTTTGGAAGGTACTTTGCCACTTTCAACTATTCCTTCTTGCCATGGCATAAGTGCGAATCCTCTCTCCTAAACACTCCCTCACCTCTGGATCATGATTTACATCAAATCCAGCAAGTTGAACCTCCCCATGTATTTATTTTCCATTCAAATTCTATTCAAATATTTTCTGCCTTCTATTCTACCTCTTGTAGATTTACAAAGGAACTCCATTTTCTGTTTGGACTTTTACCACCAAACTTCTTTCCCCTCCTAGTCCTTTGAACCCTCAACCTAGAACCATGAAGATCCACTAGTCTCCAGTTCAAAATTTTCAAACTACATCAGCTGCAAGTTTGGACCAGATTTGGCAAATTTGGTGAAATTCATTCAAAACCTTCTCCAAAAATTCCAAATAAATTCATGCAGCCCCTGGGTGCTTTGAGTGGTCATCTCACCAAGTTACAGCTCCAGCAAAATTTACCTCTTTACGAAAACCTACTGTCGAACACCTGCAATGCATGGTCACTGTCAAGTTTCAGTAACTTCAGAGTTTCAGTTCAGTGCTTGCTGTCGTTTTCTTCAGAAACGGGCATCGATCTCGCCAGTACCGCCGCGTCGCCTTGCTCCTCGTCCTCGCCCACTTGTTCCTGCACCGCACGAGCGCCTGGCACCTTGCGGGCATCGGCGATGGGCAGCAGGAGGTGCGCCGCCCCGTGACCGACGCCGGCGGCGGCTTTGCGGACGCCAGCGGGAGACACAGCGCCGACGACTCCACCCAGCGCCGCCCAAACCACCGGAGCCCGCCGCGTGGCCGTCCACTCCCCCGAATGCGCTGCCGCTCTCGTCGTGAACCGCAGGGCGCGGAGCGCGCTCTCTGCCGCCGTTGAGCCCGTGCGGTCACCTCACCGTGGGCAGACGCCATTACGCCAGGGCCAGCTCAGTTTAGCTGCAAAATGAGTCCCGTAACATCCACCGATGCTGCCCGACCGCTCAAACCCTCTGCCAACCCACTGCTCCGCCGTAATCGCTCGCCGGAGATTCTCCGTTCACGGCCACCCCGTTGATCTGCCTATAAATAGAGGTCCCGAGCTTCAACTCGAGCACCCACCAGCCCTGCACTTCCTCTAGAGCACGCCTAGCCACTGGAAGAGCCCCGAGGAGGTCTCCTTCCTCGACTCCGGCCGCCGCGACCCGCCACGGGATCCAGCCGATTCGCCCCCGTGTGTGCTCCGCAGCCTCCATTCTCTTGCCAGTAACTTCACCATGCATCTCTCGTTCTGACCCGCACTTCAATTTGAAGCTTGCAGCCCTCCACCGGAGTTCCCCATCCTCACCCGAGCCGCCGTCCGCCGGAGATAGTGTCGCCGTCGACGTGGTGCTCCCCGTTGGACGAGTCCACCACCCACCGACGCGGAAGAAGACACCGAAGCTCTTGGTACCCTCCGTTTCTCCTAACTCGCCGTGGTTCGACGCCGGCGTCCACCGCCGTCTTCGGGCGCCGGCGAGCCTTTTCAAACCTGACATGCGGGACGCCTTCGGGCAAAATACGTCTTCTCTCTTGCGCTTGCGCATTTCCAAACGAACCGTTTTCTGTTTTCTCAGTTAAAACCCTGGAACTTTTCTGTTTCATTACAGAAAGGTCCCTGGACAGAAACCTTTATAACTTTTTAATAAAAAGGTATTTTTGAGTGATTCTTTTTCTGACATTCTTAAAATTTTGTCTAGTTTTTTTATGGGATTTATTTGGGAAATATTTGGCAAAGTTTCTGTGCATGTGTTGGTTTTCACGTTAGTACCCGTTTCGTGATTGCCGTAGGTTCCGGGAGAGGTGACGGAGCCGCGAACTTCGCCGAGCTAGATTCCGACTTCTCCGAACCAGGCAAGCATGTTTGGACATTTGATATGGTAGAAGTTTTGCATGTTCATGTGAAAGTTTGTGTGTGGCATATGAGTGTCGGTAAATATCTCGTTGCTCGTAAGGCAACGACCCGGTTGTTCCGAAGTTGCGATGACCTCTGATGAGAGGTGGCCTAATCATGTAGTGACATGAAGGGCAGCAAGGTGGTACTGTTGTAGCATGCCAGCCTTGCGTCATCTGACTTTCTTCGACGTTAACGTGGTTGGAGCCACGTTATCGATCTTTTCCCGCATGTTCCAAAGTTGCGATGACCTCTGATGAGAGGTGGCCTAATCATGTGGTGACATGAAGGGCAGCAAGGTGGTACTGTTGTAGCATGCCAGCCTTGTGTCATCCGACTTTTCCGACGTTAACATGGTTGGAGCCGTGTTATCGTCCCTTCCCCTTTCCGTGCTACCACATGTCTCATTGCCAGGATACGGTTTAGTAACTTGGTAACCTCTTTTCGTGTACACACCAAACAGAGAGGCCAGGATGATGGTACCTTGGCCCAGGATTAAAGCCAGTCATTCGGTCAGGGGGCATGGGTGTTTCCGGTTGGGACCGAGAGGGGGGGCACCCCCTTATAGCGCGCGTATAGAAATTTGATCCCATGCTACGCGAGGTTGTAGCCTCCCCGACTCAAGGTTTTTCTTGAATGTTGCCGAGGGTGATCCCTGGCTTCGGATGGTTGAATTGGGTGTGTACTGGTTAGACGTGTTCCTTCCAGAACACCGTAGACGGAACTAGTACCCGTGACTACTGAAATCCGTTGGCTGTGGTTAAGTACAAACTCTGCAGAGTCAATTCTTTCCAAATCATCGTATCCATGATCAGTAGTGTATACATTATATCCATATCTATCCATGTGAAAAACTTGTCCCTGGTGAACAAGCTCAAGTGGTAAAATCTCAGGTTTTATTGTTATTCCAGTGGATGGACAAGCTTTATTTTGTGTCTCATGCTTGTGATAATTTATGTCTCCGAGCTGTTGTAATAATGAAATGTGATATAAGCCCTTTAGGTGACGTCGCGCAGACGTCCGACTGTGGCGTGTACTCGTTTCTCACTTTCGATATAAGCCCTTTATGTGATGTCGCTCAGACGTCCGACTGCGGCATGCACTGCCTTTACTTTCTGTTATAAGCCCTTTATGTGGTGTCGCCCCGACGCCCGACTGTGGCATTATCATTCCGCATTTTCCGCTCGAGGAGTCTTTCAGACACTCGTTTGGCACCTGTATTATTATTCCGCATTTTCCGCTCGAGGAGTCTTTCAGACACTCGTTTGGCACCTGCATTATTATTCCGCATTTTCCGCTCGAGGAGTCTTTCAGACACTCGTTTGGCACCTGTATTATTATTCCGCATTTTCCTCTCGAGGAGTCTTTCAGACACTCGTTTGGCACCCGTATTACTATTCGGCAGCTTCCGCTCGAGGCGTCATTCAGACCCTCGCTTGGCACCCAGTATTTATTATCTCTATGTCTGATCGCACTGGTTAACTTATTCATGTGTTTCATGTTTGCATTTGTTATACCTTATGTCTGAACTGTCTTGCGAGTACTTTCATAGTACTCACCTGGCTTGTTGATTTGGCCAGATGTTGACGAAGGCGATCTCTTGGATGAAGAGTTTGATAGCGCGTCCGATGCCTAGAGGAGTCCCAGTCAGTCCTGCGCGATCCCGGATTTTGGTCACTTGTATTGTATACGCTTCCGCCACCCGCAATAAGTCTTCTCGAGTCTCACTCCGACGCTCGAAGAGCTGCAGTCTTCTGGAGACATATCACTCGCCTCGCGGTGATATCTCCACCATCGTCATTATCGTGAGTTAGTAGTCTGCCACTCTATCCGCCGTATTGTTTTATTGGCGTGCATGTAATAAATTGTTGGGCAGTCTCTGCTCAACTTTGTATTATATTTAGTACTCCTGGTATTTTTTTCTTCTGTGACCAATGTATTGTCTATCAGTGAGAAGGAATTCTTCCTCGCTGGTCCGTAATAGGGATTGGTTTCTCAATAATGATTTTATTGAAAAACCGGTCGTGACAAGCTTGGTATCAGAGCCAGGCTGACTGTAGGAAGCCACTAGGTGCGACCGCGAATCAGTGATTAGCGTCTTTTGTGCTTCTTCAGCATTTTGCAATTGTAGCTATTTTCTGTTGGTCATCATAAAATTTATGACATGACTACTCAGAATTTTTGCCTACTTTTGTAGATGGCTGGCAACAGCTGTGAGAATCGAGTGTTCACCAACGTGCCCGAGGGGTTTGTCAAGCTCCTCGTCTCCATCACCAAGCTCGCGATCGGGCCAGCAGCTCGCCCGGAGTTCACCCTTTATCAGCACAAGCTCAGTGACGACGTGTCTATGCACCAGGCTGTGGTGCAGTTCAAGGGAGGACGTTCAGCTGCACGCCACTTCCGTTTTGTGGGAAGGGCCATGCCTACGGAGAGGCATGCCATGCAGATGGCTGCCCGGGAGGCGATAGCTCGCCTTCGGGACATCCTTCCTACGATGAAGACTCGTCGCTACCGCTACCTCCCATGCCATGTGCCTTACACCAGCCACTATGCGTTCGCCTGCCATCGGGGAGAGCGAGATGAAGCCATCGAGATGGTTGTGGAGTATCTCAAGGCCCTGGAGGAGTCTTTCGACAACCTCGTAGATGATCTTGTGGCTGCCCGCATGGACTTAGTCCGGGGCGGTCCTGCCAGCAGGAAGGAGCTTCTCCACACGGCGCCGCCTCTGACATTCGTCTCGTCTTCAGCCTCGTATGCACCGGCCGTTTTGGCCACTGCTCGCCGTTTGCCTACCACTGAGGAGTTCGACCAAGTCATCGCTCCTACTCCAGTCAGAGCCACACCGCCTGCCGCACGCGCTCTACCGCCAGTCGCCCCCGCACCATCACCGCAGCGCAGCGTCGCACGCCAGGAGCCAGCTAGAGAGGAGGAGGTTGATTCTCCTGGACCGCTGAGCCTTGCCCTCGGCAAGGGGAAGGAGATCTTCACCATCTCCGACTGAGAGCACCGAGTAGCCGCGTGTTATGCCTGCTTGTTTGATGTGTTGTTTTTATCTGTACGCTAGTTTGTGTTGGTGTGTTTGCTGCCTTCCGGAGTAGTACGCTAGTTTTTAATAACATGTCAGGATTGTGTACGCACAACCTGAGTGCTATATCTTGTGTTTGTTTTCGCATGTAAGATTTGTGTTAAGCACTTCTTCTCCGTGGAAATCATTTGTGTTTCTTGAAAACCTTGAAGCCTTTTTGATTATTGCCTTTGCAAGGGTTTTCCTGCGCTACACGGTTTTTATCATGGGTTTTGCAAATGATACCCCAGACTGGAAAAATGTCTCGCCCTTGGACTCGCTCTATGCCCAATCAGCCAGAAGAGGTTTACGGAACACAGACCAGCAACAATTTCACTCAGGGTCAGTCCAGCCAACAGGACAGCGAAGCGGCACTATCTCAAGTATGCCGTCTCTTCGAGCGAAGCCAGCAACAGCACCAGGAGATGATGAACCATGTCATCAATATGGGAAACCACCGTGAACCCTATCAACCACATTCCAAGTTATCTGAGTTACAGAAGACTCGCCCCTCAACTTTTGCTCACACCGACAGGCCACTGGAAGCCGATGATTGGCTTCGCGAGATTGAAAGGAAACTGATTATCGCTCAATGATCAGATCATGAGAAGGTGCTTTATGCACCACACTACCTTACTGGAGCAGCCGCAGCATGGTGGGAAAACTTCCTACACATGCACCCCAGGGAACACAACATCACCTGGGAAGAATTCAAGGAAGGCTTCCGTGGGGCACACATTCCCAGGAGCATCCTAAAGATCAAGAAGAGAGAGTTTGATGACCTGAAGCAAAGAGGCATGACCGTCACAGAATACAACGGCCAGTTTACCCAACTGTCTCGTTATGCCTACGACGAGCACATGACAGAAAACAAGAAGATGGAAAAATTCCTGGACGGCCTGGCACCAGCATTAAGATGCCAACTGATTGTACACACCTTTCCGGATTTTAAGACGCTGGTGGACAAGGCCATCACCCTGGAGAATGAGCGCCGTAGTCTAGAAGATATCCGCAAGCGGAAGAGGGACAAGACGACTCTTGCCCGCAGCAACCGAGGCAAGACTGAAGTCCCAAGGACAGACACGAGGAGATCCACGACTACTGAGCCAAGACCCGTCGGACAATTTCATGCCAGAGACAAGGAGTTCACATACCGTCTAGGGGTCACCTGCTATGCTTGTGGTCAACAAGGGCATTATGCTAAACAGCGCCCGAAGCCAAGAGACTCGGCACCCAAGCCGAACAATGGTGGAAACAATCCAGCCCCCAAGCGCAACAACTTCAATCCTAGCAACAACCACAGGAAGGGTCACTTGAACCATGTGACCAGGGAAGAAGCACAGAATGCCCCAGACATCGTGCTCGGTACGTTCCCTGTCAACACAGTACCTGCCACGGTTTTGTTTGATTCTGGAGCTTCCCATTCGTTCGTTTCGAAGAGTTTTGTTTCGCAACATGGTTTTCCGATACTCCCCTTGGAAAAATCTATGATCATCAAGTCCCCCGAAAATAATTAAATTGCTCAGGGTTACTGCCAAGGAGTGGTCATTGAGTTCGAAGGACTACCATTCCACGCGAATCTCATCGTGTTGGAAAGTAAAGGACTGGATGTCATTTTAGGAATGGACTGGTTGACCACCAACAAAGGATTCATCGACTGTTTCAATCGGACAGTGATTCTCACTCACCATCACGACAAGACTATAAGAGTTTCCGCTCAAGAAAGGCCACGATCACAGAAACCAAAACTGAACAAGATGGACATCGCAGAATTGAGAAAAGTGCCAGTGGTATGCGAGTTCCCTGATGTGTTCCCGGAAGAACTACCAGGCATGCCACCAGACCGAGAGATCGAATTCAGCATCGAACTAGCACCTGGCACCGCTCCCATTTATAAGAAGCCATATAGAATGGCACCCTCAGAATTGGTGGAGTTAAAGAAGCAGATAAAAGAATTATTGGACAAAGGATTTATTCGAGCCAGCTCCTCACCTTGGGGTTCGCCTGTGTTGTTCGCCAAAAAAAAGGATGGGACTTTAAGGCTGTGCATAGACTATCGAGCCCTCAATATGGTCACCATCAAAAACAAATATCCGATGCCACGAATAAATGATTTGTTTGACCAGCTCGCACAGGCCAAGGTATTCTCGAAAATTGATTTGCGATCGGGATATCACCAATTGAAGGTACGGACGGAAGATATTCCCAAGACAGCTTTCACTTCCAGATATGGGTTATACGAGTTTACGGTGATGCCGTTTGGACTAACAAACGCCCCGCATATTTCGTCCACCTCATGAACAAAGTATTCATGAAATTCATGGACAAATTTGTGGTGGTATTCATTGATGACATTCTGGTTTACTCAAGGACACCAGAAGAACATGCTGAGCACCTCAGAATTGTTTTGGGAGAATTGAGGAAACATCAGTTGTACGCCAAATTTAGCAAATGCGAATTTTGGCTAAGAAAAGTTGGTTTCTTGGGCCATATATTGAACCAAGAAGGCGTGGCCGTAGACCCAGAAAAGGTCAAGGCCATACTGGACTGGAAGCCACCCGCGAATGTTACAGATGTACGGAGTTTCCTAGGAATGGCCGGATATTACAGGAGATTTATTGAAGGATTCTCCACTGTGGCAAAACCTATAACACAGTTACTCAAGAAGGACAAGAAATTCGTATGGACGGAAGCATGTGAGCAGAGCTTCCAAGAACTCAAGAAGAAGCTAACAACCGCACCAGTCTTAACCGTACCAGACATACACAAGAGCTTTGAGGTGTATTGTGACGCGTCCCGAAAAGGTCTCGGATGTGTGCTAATGCAGGATGGCAAAGTTGTCGCATATGCCTCCAGACAGCTGCGAAAACATGAGGAAAATTACCCAACACATGACTTGGAACTAGCAGCAGTTATACATGCACTCAAGGAGTGGAGGCACTTTCTGTTGGGAAATCGCTGTGAAATATATACAGACCATAAGAGCTTCAAATATATTTTCACACAGCCAGAGCTGAATTTACGCCAACGACGCTGGTTGGAACTGGTCAAGGACTATGACGTCGGTATTCACTACCACACAGGGAAGGCAAATGTAGTGGCCGATGCCCTTAGTCGAAACCCCAGCCCGGACAGTGACGGTCAGCAAAGTTTGAGGCCTGAGTTTCAGCGAGAGTTCACTCGGCTCAACATGATGTTAGTCTCTGAGGGCACCATATCGAACCTGGAGATACAACCCACCCTAGTGGAACAAATCAAGAATGCCCAACAGGGACACCCCAGTATCGAAGGCATAAAGAAGAAAATGAACCGTAGTAAGACTTCAGAATTCGTCACGGACAGTGAAGGAACATTATGGTACCGGGACAGGCTTTGCGTACCTAACATTGAGGAACTCAAGCAACAGATCTTGACGGAAAGCCACACCGCCCCATACTCGATCCATCCTGGAGGAACCAAAATGTACAAGGACATCCAGGAAAGATTTTGGTGGCACGGTATGAAAAGAGATATAGCCACATTCATTGCTTGTTGCGATTCATGTCAGCGCATCAAGGCCGAGCACCAAAAGCCAGCAGGGCTACTCCAGCCTAACAGGATACCGGAGTGGAAATGGGATGAAATCGGAATGGACTTCATTGTCGGATTACCCCGATCGCAACGCGGAAATGACGCCATATGGGTCATCACAGACCGACTAACCAAGGTTGTACACTTCATTCCCGTGAAGACTACCTACTCCACACAAAGACTGGCAAAACTCTATCTCTCCCGTATAGTTTGCTTGCACGGAGTCCCAAAGACTATAATATCTGACCAAGGCACCCAATTCGTCTCCAAATTTTGGGAACACCTACAACAAGCTCTGGGCACACAACTGGCTTTCAGTACAGCATACCACCCTCAGACATATGGACAAACAGAGCGTGTAAACCAAATCCTAGAGGATATGCTAAGAGCCTGTGTACTCACCTATGGATCCAGTTGGGAAGAGAGTTTGCCCTATGCCGAATTTGCGTACAACAACAGTTACCAAGCCAGCTTGCAAATGGCACCCTTTGAAGCATTGTACGGACGGAGGTGTCGTACCCCATTGAATTGGTCAGAAACAGGTGACAGCCGTATCTTCGGCCCAGATATGCTTAAGGAGGCTGAGGAAAAAGTTAAACAAATCATGGACAGACTCAAGACAGCACAGAGCCGACAAAAGAGCTACTATGATCAGAAGCATCGTGAGGTCAGCTTTGAACCTGGTGATTCCGTATACCTCCGAGTATCTCCTATGAGGGGTCTGCAACGGTTCAAAATAAAGGGGAAACTAGCCCCAAGATTTATTGGACCATTTTGTGTGAAGGCACGAAGAGGCACGGTAGCCTACCAGCTAGACCTACCCAAGGAGCTGTCAGACGTCCATGACGTATTCCACGTCTCGCAGTTGAGGAAATGTGTAAGCAACCCAGAAATACATGTACCTCATGAGGACACTGATATACAACCAGATCTCACCTACAGAGAAAGGCCAGTAAAGATTTTAGAAGAGTCTGAACGGAGGACCCGTCAGAAAACGACAAAGTTTTTCAGGGTTCAGTGGAGCAACCACACTGAGGATGAAGCTACATGGGAAAGGGAGGATTTCCTTCGAGTAGAGTATCCATATCTATTTGAGGATCAGCAGAAATCTTGAGGACGAGATTTTTCCTAAGGGGGTAGGTGTTGTGGCACCCAAGTTTTTATTTGGATTTTTTTTGAAAAGATTTTATTTGACTTGAGGGGAGTGATTTAAAAAATTTTCTTCAAGAGAACTCTCCCTCTCATATATTTTCTTTATGGCAAAAATTTTATTTGGATTCACCCAAGATCTGCCTTTGACCTTGGGAGTTCTTGCTCTTCATTTGGACTCAAGACAAAATGTTTTTTTTTTCATTTGGGAAAAGAACTTTTGAAAACCTTTTTCTGAATTTGCACTATGGCTTTTGGAAGGTACTTTGCCACTTTCAACTATTCCTTCTTGCCATGGCATAAGTGCAAATCCTCTCTCCTAAACACTCCCTCACCTCTGGATCATGATTTACATCAAATCCAGCAAGTTGAACCTCCCCATGTATTTATTTTCCATTCAAATTCTATTCAAATATTTTCTGCCTTCTATTCTACCTCTTGGAGATTTACAAAGGAACTCCATTTTCTGTTTGGACTTTTACCACCAAACTTCTTTCCCCTCCTAGTCCTTTGAACCCTCAACCTAGAACCATGAAGATCCACTGGTCTCCAGTTCAAAATTTTCAAACTACATCAGCTGCAAGTTTGGACCAGATTTGGCAAATTTGGTGAAATTCATTCAAAACCTTCTCCAAAAATTCCAAATAAATTCATGCAGCCCCTGGGTGCTTTGAGTGGTCATCTCACCAAGTTACAGCTCCAGCAAAATTTACCTCTTTACCAAAACCTACTGTCGAACACCTGCAATGCATGGTCACTGTCAAGTTTCAGTAACTTCAGAGTTTCAGTTCAGTGCTTGCTGTCGTTTTCTTCAGAAACGGGCATCGATCTCGCCAGTACTGCCGCGTCGCCTTGCTCCTCGTCCTCGCCCACTTGTTCCTGCACCGCACGAGCGCCTGGCACCTTGCGGGCGTCGGTGACGGGCAGCAGGAGGTGCGCCGCCCCGTGACCAACGCCGGCGGCGGCTTTGCGGACGCCGGCGGGAGACACGGCGCCGACGACTCCACCCAGCGCCGCCCAAACCACCGGAGCCCGCCGCGTGGCCGTCCACTCCCCCGAATGCGCTGCCGCTCTCGTCGTGAACCGCAGGGCGCGGAGCGCGCTCTCTGCCGCCGTTGAGCCCGTGCGGTCACCTCACCGTGGGCAGACGCCATTACGCCAGGGCCAGCTCCGTTTAGCTGCAAAACGAGTCCCGTAACATCCACCGATGCTGCCCGACCGCTCAAACCCTCTGCCAACCCACTGCTCCGCCGTAATCGCTCGCCGGAGATTCTCCGTTCACGGCCACCCCGTCGATCTGCCTATAAATAGAGGTCCCTAGCTTCAACTCGAGCACCCACCAGCCCTGCACTTCCTCTAGAGCACGCCTAGCCACTGGAAGAGCCCCGAGGAGGTCTCCTTCCTCGACTCCGGCCGCCGCGACCCGCCACGGGATCCAGCCGATTCGCCCCCGTGTGTGCTCCGCAGCCTCCATTCTCTTGCCAGTAACTTCACCATGCATCTCTCGTTCTGACCCGCACTTCAATTTGAAGCTTGCAGCCCTCCACCGGAGTTCCCCATCCTCACCCGAGCCGCCGTCCGCCGGAGATAGTGTCGCCGTCGACGTGGTGCTCCCCGTTGGACGAGTCCACCACCCACCGACGCGGAAGAAGACACCGAAGCTCTTGGTACCCTCCGTTTCTCCTAACTCGCCGTGGTTCGACGCCGGCGTCCACCGCCGTCTTCGGGCGCCGGCGAGCCTTTTCAAACCTGACATGCGGGACGCCTTCGGGCAAAATACGTCTTCTCTCTTGCGCTTGCGCATTTCCAAACGAACCGTTTTCTGTTTTCTCAGTTAAAACCCTGGAACTTTTCTGTTTCATTACAGAAAGGTCCCTGGACAAAAACCTTTATAACTTTTTAATAAAAAGGTATTTTTGAGTGATTCTTTTTCTGACATTCTTAAAATTTTGTCTAGTTTTTTTATGGGATTTATTTGGGAAATATTTGGCAAAGTTTCTGTGCATGTGTTGGTTTTCACGTTAGTACCCGTTTCGTGATTGCCGTAGGTTCCGGGAGAGGTGACGGAGCCGCGAACTTCGCCGAGCTAGATTCCGACTTCTCCGAACCAGGCAAGCATGTTTGGACATTTGATATGGCAGAAGTTTTGCATGTTCATGTGAAAGTTTGTGTGTGGCATATGAGTGTCGGTAAATATCTCGTTGCTCGTAAGGCAACGACCCGGTTGTTCCGAAGTTGCGATGACCTCTGATGAGAGGTGGCCTAATCATGTAGTGACATGAAGGGCAGCAAGGTGGTACTGTTGTAGCATGCCAGCCTTGCGTCATCCGACTTTCTTCGACGTTAACGTGGTTGGAGCCACGTTATCGATCTTTTCCCGCATGTTCCAAAGTTGCGATGACCTCTGATGAGAGGTGGCCTAATCATGTGGTGACATGAAGGGCAGCAAGGTGGTACTGTTGTAGCATGCCAGCCTTGTGTCATCCGACTTTTCCGACGTTAACATGGTTGGAGCCGTGTTATCGTCCCTTCCCCTTTCCGTGCTACCACATGTCTCATTGCCAGGATACGGTTTAGTAAGTTGGTAACCTCTTTCCATGTACACACCAAACAGAGAGGCCAGGATGATGGTACCTTGGCCCAGGATTAAAGCCAGTCATTCGGTCAGGGGGCATGGGTGTTTCCGGTTGGGACCGAGAGGGGGGGCACCCCCTTATAGCGCGCGTATAGAAATTTGATCCCATGCTACGCGAGGTTGTAGCCTCCCCGACTCAAGGTTTTTCTTGAATGTTGCCGAGGGTGATCCCTGGCTTCGGATGGTTGAATTGGGTGTGTACTGGTTAGATGTGTTCCTTCCAGAACACCGTAGACGGAACTAGTCCCCGTGACTACTGAAATTCGTTGGCTGTGGTTAAGTACAAACTCTGCAGAGTCAATTCTTTCCAAATCATCGTATCCATGATCAGTAGTGTATACATTATATCCATATCTATCCATGTGAAAAACTTGTCCCTGGTGAACAAGCTCAAGTGGTAAAATCTCAGGTTTTATTGTTATTCCAGTGGATGGACAAGCTTTATTTTGTGTCTCATGCTTGTGATAATTTATGTCTCCGAGCTGTTGTAATAATGAAATGTGATATAAGCCCTTTAGGTGACGTCGCGCAGACGTCCGACTGTGGCGTGTACTCGTTTCTCACTTTCGATATAAGCCCTTTATGTGATGTCGCTCAGACGTCCGACTGCGGCATGCACTGCCTTTACTTTCTATTATAAGCCCTTTATGTGGTGTCGCCCCGACGCCCGACTGTGGCATTATCATTCCGCATTTTCCGCTCGAGGAGTCTTTCAGACACTCGTTTGGCACCTGTATTATTATTCCGCATTTTCCGCTCGAGGAGTCTTTCAGACACTCGTTTGGCACCTGCATTATTATTCCGCATTTTCCGCTCGAGGAGTCTTTCAGACACTCGTTTGGCACCTGTATTATTATTCCGCATTTTCCTCTCGAGGAGTCTTTCAGACACTCGTTTGGCACCCGTATTACTATTCGGCAGCTTCCGCTCGAGGCGTCATTCAGACCCTCGCTTGGCACCCAGTATTTATTATCTCTATGTCTGATCGCACTGGTTAACTTATTCATGTGTTTCATGTTTGCATTTGTTATACCTTATGTCTGAACTGTCTTGCGAGTACTTTCATAGTACTCACCTGGCTTGTTGATTTGGCCAGATGTTGACGAAGGCGATCTCTTGGATGAAGAGTTTGATAGCGCGTCCGATGCCTAGAGGAGTCCCAGTCAGTCCTGCGCGATCCCGGATTTTGGTCACTTGTATTGTATACGCTTCCGCCACCCGCAATAAGTCTTCTCGAGTCTCACTCCGACGCTCGAAGAGCTGTAGTCTTCTGGAGACATATCACTCGCCTCGCGGTGATATCTCCACCATCGTCATTATCGTGAGTTAGTAGTCTGCCACTCTATCCGCCGTATTGTTTTATCGGCGTGCATGTAATAAATTGTTGGGCAGTCTCTGCTCAACTTTGTATTATATTTAGTACTCCTGGTATTTTTTTCTTCTGTGACCAATGTATTGTCTATCAGTGAGAAGGAATTCTTCCTCGCTGGGCCGTAACAGGGATTGGTTTCTCAATAATTATTTTATTGAAAAACCGGTCGTGACACTCTCCCCCTAGCTCACACTCTCGCCACGATCTCAAAGCCTAGCTCGCCGAACCCGAGGAACAAGGGACACAAGAGTTTATACTGGTTCGATCCACCGTTGCGGTGTAATACCCTACTCCAGTGAGGTGTGCTGGATTGCCTTGCAGGTTGAGGATGAACAGGTACAAGGGATGAACAGCCTCCTCAGGAGAGGTGTCGGGGGTTTAGTGCGACATATGCCAAAGGATGGCTAATCATGATGGGGGCTAGTAAGACGTCGCTGGTGCCGGGAAGCGGGATCAGGCGAAGATATGCACGCCGGTGAATCTTACCTTGGTTTGGGGCTCTCCGTGGAGATAACACCCCTAGTCCTGCTCTGCGCGGTCTCCGCATGATCACTCAAGCGACAATGGTGGCTACAAGCTTGCTCCTTGAGCTGTTTCTCTAGAGGAGGGACGAGAGCAAGTCTAGCCCTAACTTCCCCTCTCTATATGGATGTGTGGGTGAACAAGAGGCTGAACCCTTTGCATGGGTGCCTTGGGGGGTTTATATAGGCTTACCCCCAAGGGTACAATGGTAATCCGACCGGGTGTAGGCCCGAGCCGTCAGTGTCTCTGGTCGCCGGCTTCTCCGCTGGCTGGTGGGGTCCGCCGCCTGGTGGGTCCCGCCGTCTGTCCGGTACTTGGCCGATAGGACGTACCCGCCGCCCGCGGGTCCTGCTGGCTGCTCGATACTTTAGCGATGCGGCTAATGATGCATGCTTTGTTGGGGGGATGCATGGCTATAGTGCCGCCGCCTGGCGGGCATTTACTGTAGCCATTCCCCGTCTCGTCTGGTTAATGGCGCACCGGTCCCTAGGAGGGGGAGGGCCGCCTAGTCATCTGCCGGCTCCTACTTGAGCCGACTGGCCAGAGACGGCCGCCTTTCGGTCTTCTCATTGTCAAGTGGGGCCCGCCGCCTGCGGGCCGTACCGACAGCCCGTCGTGGGGGCGCATCCCCTCTTGACAGAGGTGACGTCAGGGTTAGCCTGGCAACAGCTGCGCCGAACGGAGGAGCCCGCTTGGTACGACGCACTATGGCCTTGCTATGCCCTAGGCAAGGGGCGGCGTGGCGTGCTATAGCCACGCCCCGTCTTGTCGTATTTATGAGGGCGCAGACTCTGAGAGTACTTGGGGCCGCCTGCTGGGAGATGGCCTCTCCAGAGGCCGCCTGCCAGGAGTCGGCCCATCTCGAGGCCGCCTTCTGGGCCATGCCTCCTTCTGGCGGCCGGCCGCTTGGACCAACCAGTGGGAAGAAGGTTGCGCTTTGGTCCTGGATTCTTTGAGGGGCGCAGTCGGCCCCGATGTCTTGAAACGCCATGGGGAGCTGATGAGGCTACCCGTGGCTAATTACGCCGATAGTAGTCCCCGAAGCTGGTGGGGCGCCGCGGCTGAAAGTGACGCAGTGCCGCAACAGCTTCCTACTATGAGTATTCAGTTGGTCTTTCTTCGTCCGTCTTCTGGAACGCCGACTGCCAAAAGTCGGACACGGCCAGGCGGCCGCCTGGTGGTTTTCGAGACGTCGAGGTGGGAACCAAGCAGCGCGCTAGCCTAGCCCTAGGCTAGCCGCAGCTATTCGCGCGCCACGTGGCGCCAGCAGGCCAGGGATCCTGCCAGCCCATGCGCGCGATGGGACCTGGGCGCAGGCCAGGGCCCGCCACTACCGGGCCTCGGCCCGCGTGCGGATCCGCTGTGGCCGAGGCGGACGGTTGGGCTTCTGGAGCGCATTTACCCCACGCCCTTTACTGCGCGGTTAGTGCGGGGACGTGGGGTGGTGGGCGTAGTTAATCCCACGAACCCCACGATCCGCCCCCTCGGCTTCGCAGCCCGGGGCTACAAATAGGGGGAGGAGGGGGGCGGCATTAGCACGCGCTCACACCTCCTCCTTCTCCTTGCTCCTCTTCTTCTTGCTCTCCACCGCCACCGCACCCCCACAGCCTCGCCGGAGTGCCGTCGCGGCTTCGTGTGGCCAAGCCCCTCTCACCCGCAGTGCTGCTCTTCCACCGCGGATCCTCTCCTCCTCCTCCGCGTCGCGCCTCCATCTAGCCTCAAACACCCATGGCGCGCGACAAGGCGAACTCCGGTGCCTAGGATGGTTCCAACGTCCAGCAGGAACACCTCGACTTCCTGCGCGACATGAGGCGGCTGCCCAGCGCGGGCTATGTCGAGGCGCGCGTCCCGCCGACGAAAGAAATCACGCCAGCGCCGAGGGACGGCGAGCGCGTCGTGTTCCAGACGCACTTTCTCCACGGCTTCGGCTTGCCGGTCAGCGGGTTTCTTCGCTCCTTCCTCGAGTTCTACAACCTCCAGCCGCACCACCTCACGCCCAACTCGGTGGTGTTACTGTCATCCTTCGTCACGATGTGCGAAGGCTACCTCGGCATTCTCCCCACACTCGAGCTATGGGGGGAGTTCTTCTACACCAAGCTTGGCGTCGCTGCCAAGGACGAGCCGGTCGAGTGTGGCGCCTTCATCGCCGTGCGGCGCCCAGGAGTCGGCAACCGCTTCCCCCCATCACTCTGATCCAGTCTGTCAAGCTCTGGCAGAAATCATACTTCTACGTGAAGAACGTCGACCCGACAGTGGACTTCCTCAACTTGCCGCCTTATGAAGCCGGCCCGCCGGCTGAACCGCGCTCCAGTCGGACGTACAAGCCGAAGCACCTGTCGGCAGCCGGCTCCGCCGCCGTCACCAGGCTCGAGGAGATGACGGACCTGGAGGGCCTCCAGGTGGCCGACTTGTGGACGGCTTTTGTGACACGCCGGGCTCTCCCCCTCCAGGGCCGGCCTCACATGATCTGTCAGATGAGTGGGCACCGGGACCCGTGCCGGCTGTCCACCCGCGAGATGCCGGTCGCGGAGGTGGCCCACATGTTAAATGAGACCGCGAACCTCAAGCTCACACCGGACTGGCGGTTCGGCAAGCCGCCATACTCCCGCGCTAATCCGCCTCCTGCCATAACTTCCCGATTCTTCTCTTTTCTTTGATTTTTACTTCTTCTGCCGAGTTCTGGCTTGCCGACTGATCAGTCGGACGTGCCGCAGCTCCTCATGACCCAGCCGGCAGCCGACGCCTTGGCGCAAGGCCAGGAGTACCTGCCGGACCGAGCGGTGAGCGACGTGGACGACCCCGACTTGGGGGCAGCCGCCTTGGAAGACGACACAACGGGTGGTGGCGACGGGGCAGGCGGCTCCGGTGGAGGAGGCGGCATCGACGCGTGGTCGGACAATGATGCAGGGGAGGCCGGGTGGCGCCGCCAGCCGGCCAGCAACATGGCGAGGGCGAGCTCTTCAGCGGCGCCATTCGCACCAGGCGGCGCGCCCAGGCGCTGGGCCGGCACGCAGCTGCAAGGCGCCCGACCGAAGAAGCCCAAGGATTTGGCTTCTGCGACCAGGCGAGAGGAGGCCGCCGCGAAGGCCGTCTGGTTCCAGAGGGCCACAAAGCAGCCGCCGACGGTGCATGCGTGAGTGCTTACCCCTCTTCATGTTTTCTCTTATTTTTTGTAAATTTCCACTGAATTTTCTTCAACTTGTGCGAATCAGGGCACCGCTCTCCCTTGAGCGGTCGACCTCCGCCTCCATCGTCGGAGGGCCGGAGGGCTCTACCAACACCCCCGTGTGGACCCGCACGCCGAGCTCCAGGCAGCGACGGAGCGAATGCGCGGGAAGCGCGCGAGGAGAAGGAGGGGGCGGACTGGGCGAAGGCGAACGCATCCAGGGCGGTGCAGGAGGAGGCGGACACGGCGGCCAGGGCCCTGGCTGATGCCTCAGCGGAGGCCTAGGCGGAGAAGGCGGCCAAGTCCCAGGCGGACGCGGCCGTCGGGGCGCAGGTGGGGGCGGCCACAGGTGGTCAGGCCCCACTGCTGATTATTCCGCTGCGCTCCATGCCGCGGCGCTGACTGGAGGGGCCGACATCGACCAGCCGGCCATGGAGAGGGAGGGGGAAGATGCCATCGTCCCAAGGCCGCAGGCGCCCCAGCAGACGCCAGCTGCCGAGGGCCAGGCAGTCGGCCCAACGCGCCGCCAGCGCCTCAAGTTGGGGGCGACTTCCGTCGCTCGGACCCCGACACGCCGGCGCATGGCAAAGGCGACCTCGGCTCCGCGGGCACAAGAGATCGGAGCCTCGAGCTTGTTGGTTCCTGACGCCGAGGCCACCAGCTCTGCACCGACAGAATGGTTGCGCGGGGGCGGGACGGGCACCCTGATCAAGGCGGCGCAGGACGTCCAGGCCGACTTCAAGGCCGAAGCCACCGCCCTCCAGCAATGTATGAAGGCGTTCGTGAAGACGTGGGCCACCGTTTGGGTATTTAGCTTGCTTCTCGCTCTTGATTTTTGGAATCTTTGGCGGGGTGCACCAGCGCTCCTGCTGGGTGTAGCCCCCAAGTTCTGGTCCGACTGCTGAGCAGTCGGGTGGGAACTTCTCAGTGGGCTCTGAGTTTTGACTTTCCTTTCTTTCTGTTGCTTCATTGTAGGACTACCACAACGTCCGTGCAGCCACCTTCAACGCCCGGATCAAGGAGCTGGACAAGCGGACCGCGGACTTGGTTGAGAGCCGGAGTAAGAACTCCGCCCTCTTGCTTTCTTTGTTGAATTGTTCAATCCATCGCGGGGACGCGTCAGCGCACCCCTGGGGTGTAGTCCCCGAGATTCGGGTCGACTGCTGAGCAGTCGGGCCGGATCTTTCCGGCGTTTGCTGGTCTTTGTTGGTCATTGATTGTTTTTTCTTCTTTGCCTTCGTAGGCGCCAATGCCGCCTTGCAGCAGCAACTCGGCGAGGCTCAAACCGCACTACGCGCCAAGGAGGCGGCGTGCCTGAACGCAGAGCAGGAGCGTGACCGCCTGGAAAAGCAGCTGGCTGACGAGGCAGACACCCATAAGGCGGAGTTGCAGAAGCTCAAGGACATGGAGGAGCCCCTCCAGGCTGGGTTCGAGAGTCAGCGCTCGAACTGGGTTGACACGTAGAAAGACCTGGAGGCTGGCTACGTCGACATCGAGGATCTGCTCGACGGTACGTTGCTCTTTCCTTGTCCTGCCAGCCGACTTGTCCTGCATGCCAACCTCCGCCTTCTCATTTCTTTCTTCTTTTCTTGAGTAGAATACTTCCCCGGCTACTCCATCACCGCCAACTAGGCCGTCGAGGCCCTTCGCGATGAGCGGAGGCAGGCTGGCGTGAGGGTTGCGCCCAATGCCCCTCAAACTCTTGCCGAGGAGATGGTTACCATCGAGGCTCGTCTCCAGCCGGCGCATCGGCCTCTTCGTCGCCTTCAGCGTGCTAGAGCTCAGGCGGTCTCCGCCCTTTGGCCGGGCACTCCTCTTCTGCGCACCGCCAGCCGGACCTCCGACTGGTTGGAGGTGGCCATCGGCCGCATCGAGGCGTGGAAGGGCTCCTCTGCTCGGGCGGGTGCACGCCGAGCTTTGGAGTTTGTCAAGGGGTGGTACCCTGGGCTGAACTTGGACCAGCTTGCCACTCTTCGAGCCGAAGCCGGCACGGAGCTGGAGGCAGTGGCGCCTCAGCATCGTCATCGCGCCGCGGTGATCGCCGAGTACACGGACACCATCGTCTTCCTCCCTGAGCTAGATGAAGCGGGTGCTGAAGTGCCGCCCAACTGGTTTGGGCTGAACCCAGAAGGCGGCAAAGACTCGGTGGAGGAGATCGCGTCCAGCGATGAAGGCGAATAGGAGGAGGAGGAGGACGAGGACGAGGGCGGCGAAGGTGACGCGCCGGGTGGTGAAGAGAACGGCCAGCCTCAGCCTGACCAGGTCTCGACCAATAGGCGAGATGTCGGCGAGCCGATTGCTGCCAATGCTGACCAGACCGAGACCCACCAGGCGGCCGCTCCACCACCCAAAGCCTCTGCCTCCGCCGGCCTCTCCGATCCGGCTGCCGCTCCTTTGGCCTAGGTGGCCAAGTTATCTTTCTTTCCCCTGTTTTGTAATTCTCGAACAAAATTTATTAAGTTCACGCAATTCCAACCACTGGGGGTGTATTCAAACTCCGTTGAATGCTGGCCAAGGTCCTCTTGCTATGCAAATTATTTTTCAAACAAGATGTGCTTTTGCCGAGTTCCGACTTTGCTTGCTTTTTGTTCCTTGGCTTTTTCCTTTACTGTCCTCCCTTGGTTGCCTTCTTGTCAGCCAGACAACCGCTCTGCAGACTGCCGTCTGGTCAAGTACTTCACCATTTTTGGGAGGACAAGTACTTTGGCCGATTGGTACTTTTGCAAGCTAAGTGGAAAACCGGTCGGGGCGAGGGGCCGGCTTGTCCTATGTCAATTTTTTTCTCCTTAGCCATTTTTCATGTGAGCACCCGTTTCTTGCCTCAAACTCTTGCCAAGCGAACAGTCGCTCTGCGTTCTGCGGCTTGTGGCGAGAGTGGGCTTAGGTGCCGGCACATTACTTGTCCGACTGTAGGAAATATCTACATAGTACAAGGCGGCAAGCCTCCGGGCTGACTGGTCGGACCCGGTTTCAGGCGGAAGAAAGGAATAGCACATTTCATAGGCATAGTACTTATCATATAGATAAAAAGGGGCAGTCCCCGAGTGCTCCTCGAGGATCCCGAAGTCTTCGTACTTGATACAAAAGGTAGCATGGTACATACTGAATCAACTATAAAATCTTCGGAGGAGGTTTGCGTTCCATAGGCGCTCCGATTCCTTGCCCGAGTCGTCTCTCTTGCATGCTCGAGGCTTCTGCGCGTTGATGAGGTAGTAGGAGTCATTCCCCAACGCCTTGCTGATGATAAAGGGGCCTTCCCAAGGGGCCGAGAGCTTGTGCTGGCCGGCTGTTCGCTGGATCAGCCGGAGCACAAGGTCTCCCTCCTGGAAGGATCTTGGCTTGACCTTCCGATTGTGGTAGCGGTGCAGACTCTGCTGGTAGATGGTGGACCGGCTGAGTGCTAATAGCCGGCCCTCCTCCAGCAGATCGACGTCGTCTTCTCGCGCTTCCTTCGCTTCCACCTCGGTGTACATGGTGATGCGAGGTGAGTCAAACTCAATGTCAGTTGGGATGACGGCCTCGGCATCGTACACGGGCAAGAATGGGGTGAAGCCGGTTGACTTGTTCGGAGTGGTGTGGAGGCTCCAAAGGACGGCTGGCAGCTCACCGATCTAGCAGCCGGCCGACCGCTCCAAAGGCTCGATCAGTCGGGGCTTGATGCCGGAGAGGATGAGGCCGTTTGCTCACTCAACTTGGCCGTTTGACTGCGGATGGGCAACAGACGCTAGGTCCAGTTGGATGCCCTGCGTCGCGCAAAAATGGGCCAAGGCTCCTTTGGCAAAGTTTGTGCCATTATCAGTGATGATGCTGTGCGGTACTCCGTACCGAGTGGTGATGTCTGCAATGGAAGTCACAACAGTCATCCCATTCAACTTCTTGATTGGTTTTGCTTCAATCCACTTGGTGAACTTGTCCACGGCGACAAGCAGATGGGTCATGCCGCCGCGTGCTGTCTTAAATGGTCCCACCATATCCAAGCCCCATACGGCAATGGGCCATGCTAGGGGAATGGTCTTGAGTGTAGAAGCCGGTAGATGTTGCTGCGAGCTGAACTTCTGACACCCTTTGCAATGCTTGACTAGATCCTTGGCATCCTCTAGAGTAGTCGACTAGAAGAAACCGTGGCGGAAAGCTTTGGCCACAAGTGATCTGGAAGCCGCGTGGTGGCCGCACTCTCCTTGGTGGATATCTTTGAGGATTGCTTGGCCCTTCTCAGCTTTTACTCAGGGCTGGAAGACTCCAGTCACACTACGCCTGACGAGCTCTCTGTTTATTATCGTGTAGGCTCCTGCTCGGCGCTGTACTTGCCGGGCCGAGATCTCATCGGCCGGCAGCTCTCTATTCACCAGAAACTTGAGGATGAGCTCTGCCCATGATGGTGCTTGAATCTCTTCTACCGTCACTACAACCACTTACACGAGGGCGGTTGGGCCGGGAGGTGGTGGGTCGGCGTTGATTGCCGCTTGCTGCGCAGCTGAAGTCCTCGGGCAGACTGCCGCAGCCCCCGGGCCAGGTGCGACTGCGGCAGTCCCTGAACCGCTTGGTGAAGTCCCCGGGCCGACTGTTGTAGTCCCCGGGCCGGGTTGTGAACTCCCCGGGCCGGGTGCGACTGCCGCAGTCTCTGTGCCACCTGCTAAGGTCCGTGTGCCGGCTGCTGCAGCCCTAGAGTCGGATCCGACTGCTTCGGGAGGAGCCGGCACAAAGATGGACTCAGATTCCGGGGAAGGCTTGATTAACGGCTTGAGGAGGCGTTGAAGGGAGACACCGGCCGGTATTGCTTGCCGGGTGGAGCCGATTCGTGCCAAGGCATTTGCTTGCTCATTGTCGGCTCTTGGCACGTGAAGGAAATAGCACCCCTCAAAGTATCCGCTGAGCTGTTGAACGAAGAAACGGTAGCTTGCCATATTTGCATCCTTGGCATCGCAGTCGCCAGAAGACTGCTGGACCACCAAGTCGGAGTCGCCGTAGCACAGGATCCGGTGGATGCCGATCTCTTTGGTCAACCGGATGCCTTGTATTAGTGCTTTGTACTCGGCCACATTGTTGGAGGCGGCAAAGTGGATTTGCAATGTGTATCTGAGCTTGTCGCCTTTGGGAGAGGTGAGGACGATGCCGACTCCCAAGCCGGTGCGCATCTTCGACCCATCAAAGTGCATCCGCCAATGGGTGGAGTCCGGCGCTGGCGGCAGGTACTGGGTCTCGGCCAAGTCAACAAGGAAGTCGGCCAGTGCTTGGGACTTGATGGTGGTGCGGGGCTGGTAGAAGATGGTGTAGGGGGCCAACTCGATGGCCCATTTGGCCACTCAGCCAGATGCATCTCTGTTGCCAATGATCTCAGCGAGTGGGGCAGTGCAGACAACCGTGATCGGGTGCTCCTGAAAGTATGGCTTCAGCTTCTTGGCGGCAAAGTGCACGCCGTAGCACATCTTCTGGTAGTGAGGGTAGTTCTGCTTTGAAGTTGACAGCACCTCGCTCAAATAGTACACCGGCCTCTGGACCAGCTGTGCCCTGCCGTCATCCGGGCGCTCCACCACTACAACTGTGCTGATTACCCAGCTGGTGGCAGCAATGTAGAGGTACATGGGCTCTTTAGCAGTCGGAGCCGCCAGGACAGGCGGCGTGGTCAACATCTTTTTCAGCTGGAGAAAAGCTTCATCCGCCTTGTCGTTCCACTCGAAATGAGTGGTCTTCTTCATGAGCTGATACAGGGGAAGAGCCTTCTCGCCGAGCCGACTGATGAACCGGCTGATGGATGCCAAGCAGCCGGTGAACTTCTGGACGTCTCGCAGTCGGGTAGGCTTCTCCATCCTCTCGATGGCTTTGATCTTCACAGGGTTGCACTCAATGCCGCGTTCTGAGACTAGGAAGCCAAGGAGCTGGCCGGCTGGTACTCTGAACATGCACTTTTCTGGGTTGAGCTTGATCTGAAATTGGCGCAGATTTTCGAAGGTTTCCTTGAGGTCTTCGAGGAGTATATTGCGCTTCTCCGTCTTCACCACAATGTCGTCTACGTAGACGTGGGCATTTTTGCCGAGTTGCTTGAGGAGGCACTTCTGCATGCAACACTGAAACGTGGCACCTTCTCAGGCCAAATGTCATGGTCAGGTAGCAGAAGGCTCCGAATGGTGTGATGAAGGCGGTCTTTAGGCGGTCTGCCGGGTTCAACTTGATCTGGTGGTATCCTGAGTAGGCATCCAAAAAACTCAACAGCTCGCATCCGGCTATGGAGTCTATCACTTGGTCAATCCTTGGCAAGGCAAATGGATCTTTCGGGCAGGCCTTGTTGAGGCTGGTGTAATCAATGCACATGTGCCACTTGTTATTCTTCTTCAGTACAAGGACTCGATTGGCAAGCCATTCTGGGAAGTAAACTTCCATGATCAAGCCGGCTTCCAACAGACGGGCGATCTCTTCTCCAACGATTCTTCTCTTCTCCTCCTAAAGTCGGTGGAGGGGTTGCTTGACTGGCTTTGCTCTTCTCTGACATGTAGCTTGTGCTCGGCGAAATCCGGCGGAACACCCGGCATGTCCTTGGGGGACCATGTGAAGATATCTCGATTCTCATGGAGGAAATCGACGAGCTCGCTTTCCTATTTGCTGTCAAGGTTTGCACCTATGACAGCTTGCCTCTCCGGGTGCTCTGGGTCCAACAGTATCTTCTTTGTCTCCTTGGCCAGCTTGAAGGATCCTTCGGCTTCTGACTCCTTGGGGTCGTGGGACATGTCCGGCTGCTTGCCGTCCATTGCCACAACCTGGTCAAGGAGCCGCTTCTCGGCAGCGATCACAAGGGACTCGGCAAGCCGGCTGCTAGCGGCCGCACAGTTGGACGACTTCTGGTAATCTCCGGAGATGGTAATGACTCCCTTGGCGCTCGGCATCTTCATCTTGAGATAGGCATAGTGTGGCACCGCCATGAACTTGGCCAAAGCAGGTCGGCCAAGCAGTGCGTGGTACGGGCTTTCCAGGTCAACTACCTCAAACCAGATGGGCTCTCGGTGGAAATGATCTTTGTCTCCGAAGAGGACATCTATCTTGATCTTGCCGATTGGTGAGTGAGAAAGGCCAGGAACTATGCCATGGAAAACAGTCCAACTGGGCAGGAGGTGCTTGGGTTTGATCTTCAACTTCTCCATGGTTTCACGGTACAGGATGTTGATGCTGCTGCCGCCATCCATCAGGATTCGGGAGAAGCGAGCAGCTCGCCTCTCCATAGCAAAGGTTGCATCCAACACCAAAGCGTAAGAACCCGGAGAAGGCATTACTTCCGGGTGGTCAGCTTGGCTCCAATTGATTGGCTTCTCTGACCAGTGCATGAACTCTGGGGCTTTAGTGGCTACGGCATTCACCTCTCAGGATTGTTGACGCCGGCTGCGCCTGTCATCAGCCTGGCTGGTGAAGACAACATAGGCTCCATGCCTCAGGGAATTCATCTTGAATGGCGTCGACTGCTGGGCGGGCCGCCGGCTGCTGAGGAGGCGGGGGCAGCTGGCCAGTAGGCGGCGGGGGTAGCAGCCCTTCGCCCTTGGAGATTCGCGTGAGCCAGTGACACTTTTGAGTGGTGTGGTTGGATGGCTTTGCGCCGCTATGGAATTTGTAGGGAGCATCGAGGGTTTCCTCATAGGAAAACGCGGGCAGCCAATTCAACTTGCCGCCTCTCTGACGCTTGGGCGGGGGCTGCCCTTCTGGCTGCTGATCTTCAACTGTCGCCACTTGCCGGCTGGTGGAAGCCGGCATCGGGGCTTTGCGCTTATTGTCGTTCTGCTGCTGGTGCCGACTGGAGTCGCCAGCCGGGGTCCGAGGGGCCTAGGGAGCTACTTTGCTGGATGCATCAACTTGAATCTCCACCTTCATGGAGGAGTCGGCTGTGGCGTATTTGTCCACTATGATCAGCAACTCGTCGAGGGTGGCCAGCTCATCACAGATAAGCTTGTGCTTGAGCAGAGTGCCTTCTCTGCACCCGGCTGTGAAGTACTCAATAGCTTGCACCTCGTGCACGCCTTCGCGGGAATTGCGCAGCTCGGCCCAACACATGAGGTAGTCACGAGTCGACTCGTTGGGGCCTTGGACGCACAAGGAGAGCTGGTGTGGCTTGGGCGGCCACTTGTACGTGCTGGTGAAGTTGCGGATGAAGGCTTCAGTGAAATCTACCCAGCTGTTGATGCTGCGGGGGTTCAGACTGTCAAGCCATGTCCGGGCGGTGCCCTGGAGCATGAGCAGAACATACTTTACGGTGACACGCTTGTTGCCGTTTGCTATGCTGATGGCTGTGGAGTAGTCGACCAGCCAGTCCTCCAGCTTCACGGAGCCGGTATATTTGGGCGTGTCTCTTGGGAGCGTGAACCCTTTGGGGAAGGGCTCGTCGCGGATGCGGGGGCCAAAACAAGGCGGGCCCAGCGCATCTTCTTCTTCTAGCGCCAAGGATGGGTTGAGGCGATCGATCCGGTGGCGAGCATCGTTCTCTCGGACTCCTTCTCGGCGGCAAAGGCGGTCGCCGAGTGTCGGGTGGTCGATAGGCGGTGGGGAGACGCGTCTTTCTCTGCGCGGGGAGGCTGGTAGTCGCCTGGTCGTTCCACCGCTCGTGGGCGACCGTCTTAGTCGCGCTCGTTGGTGATGTGCGTCCGGCTGCGGCTAGCAACCGGCTTCTTGTCTCGTCGTCCGCGGGCACCACCAGTCGGTGTCCGGGACGTCGCGCCATGCTCCCAGCAGGGAGACGGGTCGTCGTTCCGCCGGTTGGGCTCTTCGGTGCGGCAGCCGGCTCCTTGCTGCTTGGCAGCTGCGTCAAGGAGCCGCTGGACGCGCTCCGTCATGTGGCGATGCTCATCACCCTCGAGATTGTCTAGCTCATCTGCTGCCGCCTGGGCGGCTCGTATGTTCTCCACAGGCATGGTGTAGACAGGACGATCTGCCCCGAACATGCTGGCAAAGGCCGCGCCATGTTGCCGGACCGTGCCGATGCGGCTAGGCCTGCCAGGAGCCGGTGTGCCGCCTGCCGCGCAGTCCATCTCGTGCTGGTAAGCCACCGAGAGGTGTCTCATGCTGGCCAGCTTCTTGGCGCTCTCGACGAGCTGGATGCGGCGGGCTTCCAGCGTCTCGGCGTTGGCATCTTCTGCGATGGGCGCAGATAGGTCTTGCACCGCTGCCTCGAGTGGGTCTCGGGCACCGTCACCGGAAACTCCATCGTGGCTGATGACAAGCACTTTCGTAACGGTGGTGCCGCCGCTGTCGGCACGGGGGAGAGGATCATCTACGACCACCACGTTGGTGGGGAATGCGTCGAGCGACGCCGTCTCGGAGTCAACAAGCATCGGGTCGGTGGAGCCAACCGACTCTAAGTCGATGGCCGGCTCATTGGCGACGTGGAGCTGGTCGAGGAGGCCGATGAGATGGCTATCAGGGCCGTCAGTGCCTGCGTCGGACGCAGGCTCGTTGGAGAGGCGGATCTCGCCAACAAGGTCGGCAAGGCAGCTTGCTGCACAGGCAACCTTTGCGCCAAGCAACGCATCAGCGCAAACGCCATCCGGTGTGCCTGGCCGGCTGCGCTCGCCAGGGAGGAAGAGGGTTCCCGTCCAGAACAGATCTCCGGATGACGGGGCACCTAGCCCCATGGTGGGCACCAAATGTCGGGGGTTTGGTGCGACATATGCCAAAGGATGGCTAATCATGATGGGGGCTAGTAAGACATCACCGGTGCCAGGAAGCGGGATGAGGCGAAGACATGGACGCCGGCGAATCTTACCCAGGTCCGGAGCTCTCCATGGAGATAACACCCCTAGTCCTGCTCTGCGCGGTCTCTGCATGATCACTCAAGCGACAATGGTGGCTACAAGCTTGCTCCTTGAGCTGTTTCTCTAGAGGAGGGAGGAGAGCAAGTCTAGCCCTAACTTCCCCTCTCTATATGGATGTGTGGGTGAACAAGAAGCTGAACCCTTTGCATGGGTGCCTTGGGGGGTTTATATAGGCCTACCCCCCAAGTGTACAATGGTAATTCGGCCGGGTGTAGGCCCGAGCCGTCAGTGCCTCTGGTCGCCGGCTTCTCCACTGGCTGGTGGGGCCCGCCGCCTGGTGGGTCCCGCCGTCTGTCTGGTACTTGGCCGACAGGCCGTACCCGCCACCTGCAGGTCCTGCCGGCTGCTCGATACTGTAGCGATGCGGCTAATGATGCATGCTTTGTCGGGGGATGCATGGCTACAGTGTCGCCGCCTGGCGGGTGTTTAATGTAGCCATTCCCCATCTCGTCTGGTTAATGGCGCACCGGTCCCCGGGAGGGGGAGGGCCGCCTGGTCATCTGCCGGCTCCTACTTGAGCCGACTGGCCAGAGACGGCCGCCTTCCGGTCTTCTCATTGTCAAGTGGGGCCCGCCGCCTGCGGGCCGTACCGACAGCCCATCGTGGGGGCGCAGCCCCTCTGACAGAGGTGACGTCAGGGTCAGCGTGGCAACAGTGCTGCGCCGAACGGAGGAGCCCGCTTGGTATGGCGCACTGTGGCCTTGCTATGCCCTAGGCTAGGGGCGGCATGGCGTGCTGTAGCCATGCCCCGTCTTGTCGTATTTATGAGGGCGCAGACTCTGAGAGTACTTGGGGCCGCCTGCTGGGAGCCGGCCTCTCCAGAGGCCGCCCGCCAGGAGTCGGCCCATCTCGAGGCTGCCTTCTGGGCCATGCCGCCTTCTGGCAGCCGGCCGCTTGGACCAGCCAGTGGGAAGAAGGCGGCGCTTTGGTCTTGGATTCTTTGAGGGGCGCAGTCGGCCCCGATGTCTTGAAACGCCATGGGGAGCTGATGAGGCTGCCCGTGGCTAATTACGCCGACAAGAGGTGTTCTTGAGCTCGGTGAGGTTGTATGGTGGCCTTGGTGGAATGGATCCAGTCCAAGATGAGATGCCTCCCATGGTAGTGGATAGTCCTATATATAGAGGCCCGGGTCCTCTTCCCAAATATTAGGCGGGAAGGGATCCCACAACGGCCAATTTGAAGGGGGACAACTAGTACAAGCTATCGTGACAAAAGGTGGCCTTCGCCTGCCAAAGGCTCTGGTGGTGACGCCGTCGTGGGCTCTGCGATGACCTCCGTCCTGCTGTCCTGCTGGTCCTGGTCTCGTTGCACCGATATGGAGACCTTTGCCTGATGCCTCGGGACTCCTCGTCTGCGCCTGCCCCTTTAGCACCAAAAAGGCAACCGGTACTCTGCTCGCGTTGGCGCCCGCCTGGCACCCGCCTGGCCTTGGTCGTCATGGCTCACGCCATGCGAACCTCGTGAGGTGCCCCTTGAATAGACCTCTCCGCTCCTCAGGAGCCAGCCTAGGGAGTCCGCCCCTGAGGAGGTCTTGTGTCGTCCACCTCGCGAGGCTTGGCCCCTCACGAGGGTCTTGAGTGTTTGCTAGTGAAGATGGGTCGTACCAGGCCGTTAGTGCGCCACGCCGTGGACTGCAGGCAAGCAGGTCTGGGGACCCCCGTTCCCAGAACGCCGACAGTAGCCCCTGGGCCTAAGGCGCACTTGGACTTGGCTTCGAGGCGAAGCCAAGGCCAAGTGCGGAGCGCCGCGGGCCCCAACATCTTGCGGCCTTGATTGACGCGCGGCGATTGATAGTACGTGGGCGTCTCCGCTTCCCCACGCTACCTCATCAACTGCATGACTTGACGAGTCCCCGCGGCATGCAAAAAAACCATCATTACCTGCGATCGTGGAGGCAGGCGGTTGGCCTCTGTTGGGCTATAAATGAGGAGAGGGGCGGAGCCCCCGTCGCTCATCTCCTCCTCTATTCCGCCCGCTTCTTCTTCTTCTTCCTCCTTGCCGCGACACTCATGGCGCCAGTGAAGAGGTTCTTGGCCGTCGAGAAGGGGAAGGCTCGCCAGGAGGGGCCTGGCTCGCAACCGCCTAAGAGGGGGCGTGGTCGCCCCTGCAAGCATGCCGCAACCCCCGCAATGGTCCCTCATGGGCACGGGCGAACTTCCTCGGGGTCTGGCGCCGTCCTTGGCGGCCGCGACGACGCCTCTTTGCGTGGCGGGAGCCGCCTAGGTCATGGCAGCCCCGTTAATGAAAGGAGGCGCGCCGTGCTCGCTGAGGGAGTCCTGGAGTAAGGGGTCCTTGGGCGTCCGGCCTGTTGTCCATGGGCCGGACTGATGGGCTGTGAAGACATGAAGGCCGAAGACTATACTCGTGTCCGGATAGGACTCTCCTGGGCGTGGAAGGCAAGCTTGGCGATCAACTATGAAGATTCTTTCTCATGTAACCGACTCTATGTAACCCTAGATCCCTCCGGTGTCTATATAAACTGGAGGGCGTAGTCCGGAAAGGATATACTCATTACCATAGTCATACATGCTAGGCCTCTAGGGTTTAGCCATTACAATCTCGTGGTAGATCTACTCTTGTAACACTCATATTCATCAAGATCAATCAAGCAGGAAGTAGGGTATTACCTCCATAGAGAGGGCCCGAACCTGGGTAAACATTGTGTCCCCCATCTCCTGCAACCATCGACCTTAGACGCACATTTCGGGACCCCCTACCCGAGATCCGCCGGTTTTGACACCGACATTGGTGCTTTCATTGAGAGTTCCACTGTGCCGTCGACGAAAGGTTCGATGGCCCCTTCGATCGTCCATAGTGACGCTGTCCAGGGAGAAACCTTCCTCCCCGGAAAGATCTTCGTGTTCGGCGGCTTCGTACTGCAGGCCAACTTGCTTGGCCATCTGGAGCAGATTGATAGTTACGCCCCTGGCCATCAGGTCAGATTCGGAAGCTTGAACTACGTCGCGGAGACTTAATCTTTGATGGATTTGAGACTGACGATCGCTCCCCCTCGCTCCGATGAACATGACTTAAATCTGTCATCGGGTCACATCCAGGAGATGGTTCCTGTTGCTACAATGGCCTTAAAGCCGGAGCAGATCGTGCCATTCGAGGCCACAGAGTCTGCGGCGTTGGAGCCGCACACAGACTCGACACCCTACAATATTTGCGTCAACGAAACTCCGGATTCGTCTCCGGCTATAAGTTCCGGACCATGTACGCCGGCGGACACCGAGCTGGATCGGTTATCAATTTTCGAATTCAGCGCCGCAGACATCTTCCAGCACTCACCTTTGGGTGATGTGCTAAACTCTTTAAAGAATTTGTCCTTGGAGAAGGACTCTCAGCCGAACTATGTTTGGTTCGAGCTAGAAGCTGATGATGGGGAACTTTGCTTCCCACCCGCCACCCACTTCATAGCCACAGTTGATGACTTAACCGACGTGCTTGACTATGGCTCCGAAGACATCGACGGTATGGACGACGATGCCAACAAGGAGCAAGGAGAAGACCCGCCATTCAGTGGACGTTGGACGGCGACCTCTTCGTACGATGTGTACATGGTTGAACACCAAAAAAAGCTAGCGACGATAACAAAGAAGATCCAGTTGCAAATAAACCTTCTAAGACACAGTCCAAGCGCCGGGGCCCTAAACGCCGTTCTAAGCCTCGCCGCTCAAAAGATGGCAACACTGGCACCAGAGAAAATAGTACTCCGGGCGACGCCAAAAACAATGGAGACCCTGTTGGAGCTACATCCAAACAAGAGGAACAAGACAACGGGCAAGTTAACCCTGATAAACAGACCATCCCAATGACCCGGATGACGACAGTTATTGTCCAGTCACCGAGGATGAGGAGAGCCTTGGCATCGAGGATTTCATCGTGCCTGAGGCACCCCTCGAGCAGGAGCGCTTCAAGCGCCAGCTAATAGCTACTGCAAGAAGCCTGAAGAAAAAGCAGCAGCAGCAGCTCCAAGCCGATCAAGACCTACTCATTGACAGATGGACCGATGTCCTGGCAGCCGAAGAATATGGCCTCAAGCGCCCAGCCAAAAGTTACCCGAAGCGCAGACTGCTACCTCAGTTCGATGAGGAGGCACCAGATCCCATACCTCCCTCGCGCAATGCGGAACGACCACCGCGTGGTCGGGACAGTGCGGCGGACCGACCACCCCATGGTCGGGACAAAATGGTAGCTCATGCCGAACAGCAGAACGCCCCACCGCCCCGCAAAAACAGAGACAAAACAGCTCGGGACTATACATACAACCTTCGGCAGGAACTGGACAGTAGAGCAGGACACACCAGATCAATCTACGGATCGCGAGCACGCTTTCCGACTCGGGATGACGGCTACCTATTCAGACGTGACAAACCTAGTCACGGCCGGGCCGATAACCACAGACGGACTTCATCGGAGGTGCGCCGTGACGCGGCCCGATATAGAGGCGCCGCACACCCTCTCTGCTTCACAGATGAAGTACTGGATCACGAATTCCCCGAGGGGTTCAAGCCCATCAATATCGAATCATACGACGGAACAACCGATCCCGCAGTATGGATCGAAGATTTTATTCTCTACATACATATGGCTCGAGGAGATGACCTCCACGCCATCAAATACCTCCCACTAAAATTAAGAGGGCCAGCTAGACACTGGCTAAATAGCCTGCCTGAAAATTCCATCGGCAGTTCAGAGGACTTGGAAGAAGCTTTTCTTGACAACCTCCAAGGCACTTATGTCCGGCCACCAGACGCCGATGACTTAAGTCATATAGTTCAACAACCTGGAGAATCAACCAGAAAATTCTGGACTAGGTTCCTAACCAAAAAGAACCAGATCGTTGACTGTCCGGATGCCGAAGCCCTAGCGGCCTTCAAACACAGCATCTGCGACGAATGGCTCGCCCGCCACCTCGGCCAAGAAAAGCCGAAATCCATGGCAGCCCTCACGACACTCATGACCCGCTTTTGCACGTGTGAGGATAGTTGGCTGGCTCGTAGTACAAACACAGCCAACGAGGCAGGCCCCTCCGAGGCCAAAAACAGCACCGGCAAGCTCCGGCGCAATAAACACAAACGCCGAAGTAATGGCGATAACACCGATGACACGGCAGTTCACGTCGGATTCAGCGGCTCCAAGTCCGGCCAGCGGAAGAAGCCCTACAAAAGGAACAATGAGGGACCATCCAGCTTGGACCGCATACTCGACCGTTCGTGACAAATACATGGCACCCCAGACAAACAAGCCAATCATACCAACAGGGATTGTCGGGTTTTTAAACAGGCTGGCAAGTTAAATGCCGAGAACAAGGAAAAGGGATCACAAAGCGAGGACAAGGACGAAGAGCCCCGGCAGCCGAACACTGGGGGTAGAAGAAATTTCCCCCTCAAGTCAAAACGGTGAACATGATATACGCTACACACATCCCCAAAAGGGAGCGCAAGTGAGCACTCAGGGACGTCTACGCGGTAGAGCCAGTAGCCCCAAAATTCAATCCGTGGTCGTCATTCCCGATAACCTTCGATCGTCGAGATCATCCAACTAGTATCCACCATGGCGGTTCGGCCGCGCTGGTCCTCGACCCAATCATCGACGGATTTCACCTAACACGAGTCCTAATGGACGGTGGTAGCAGCCTCAACCTGCTCTATCAGGATACAGTGCGTAAAATGGGCATTAATCCCTCATGAATCAAGCCCACAAAGACTACCTCTAAAGGAGTCATACCAGGCGTAGAGGCCCATTGCACGGGCGCAATCACGCTGGAAGTGGTCTTCGGTTCCCCGAACAACTTCCGAAGCGAAGAGTTAATCTTCGATATCGTCCCCTTCCACAGCGGCTACCACACACTGCTTGGACGAACTGCGTTTGCTAGATTCAACATAGTGCCGCACTATGCTTATCTCAAGCTCAAGATGCCCGGTCCTCGCAGCGTCATAACAGTCAACGGAAACACTAAGCGCTCCCTCCGAACAGAGGAGCACACAGCCGCCCTAGCAGCAGAGGTACAGAGCGGCCTTCTCAAGCAGAACCGGAATCCGGCTGCCAAGCCCCTGGACATCACTAAGAGAGTCCGGACCACACTGCAATAGGACAGTTTGGCTCGTCAAGAGCTCGACTAGCAATTCGGCCTCCGTCCCAGTCCTGACGAGGTAGCCGCATCCGCACCTCGCGTACATAATTATGCACTCAAAATCCCATGGGCATGACGGAGGCACATCTAGCTTGTGATCCACAGTTCGGCTACACCGATCCCGGACTCACTAGTATCTTTGCTATTTCCTTTTTTCTTTTTCTTTTTTCCTTTTTTCAGGTATCTTTCATACAGGCCTCCTCCGATGGCCTGATTTTCGGTCCTGTCAAAGGACAAGTACACCAGATTGGAGCAGAGCAAGGGCATATAGGGGAAGCCCTAGAGGACAATTCAACGACTACTCTACCTGTTTTTCAGTACCCAAATGCAGCTCTCCTCTGGTTTTGGCATGTTAAATAGCCGGTTGCTTATTGCATTACTTGTATAAATGCGCTTTGACGCATTAACCCAACCACAATGGAAACTGTTTACGGCCCACGTCAAGGGGCCCCAGATACTACCTTTGCTCTTTTTCTGTTTCCCGTTGCTATTAATTACATATATATTCGCACCCGTACACTGTGGTACGTTTCATATTCGCCAGGGGCTTTCTATCGCCCCATAATACGGCAACAAAGTCCGAACACTTCTTATAGATAAGTTCGGCACCCCGAATTTAGCATTATATGCATTGGCTCCGAATCATGTCTTTGGTCTATAGTTGGTTTGCCCGGCTGCTGTGCTTGCTACCCTACGTTCCGCTATATCGGCTAGGGTAGTAAAGGGAGAACTACTGCGATTGTGTCCTGGCCTAGACCAGATGAGCACCTCAGTAGAGAAAGCCAAAAACTGAATGTCATGATGCGGCGAGAGCCGGTCAGCTGTTCAGAGGTCATAAATCGTTGGAGATTTTTTCCGCATCTCGCGAAGGATCGGTACTTCCCGACCAGACGCTGACAACACCCTGATTTGTATACCAGGGGCTGCGCCTATGTTTTATTATAAAACTCCGATGGCTAAGTGAGGGCGTTTAAGCCGCATAGTCTGATTGCATGGTTCGTTGCGCTAAACAACTCCTTCAAGGACCATATAATTGGATCAAGATTGTTTAGATTCCATCCCGAACACCTCCGTACTACCTACGTGAGGGCAGAAGCCGACGACTGGCCAACCCTCAGATTTAATATAACACGGCCACATAGGAGGAAACAATCAAAACATAACAAACATTATCTTACAAACCGGATTTGTTCTCATCATACAAGGCAAAAAAATGAATGTCTTCATTCAAAAATAAGGTCCTGCCCGCACTGCGCGGCTGCAAGACGAGATCCCTCCAGGACATCCGCAAAATATCGCTCGGGTGTGCGGTGCTCCTTGCCCTCCGGCGGCCCACTGGCCACCTCGGCGGCGTCCATCTTCGCCCACCACATCTTGCAACGAGCGAAGGCCATGCGGGCACCCTCGATGCAGACTGATCGCTTGACAATGTCTAGCCGCGGACACGCCTCCATCACCCGCTTCACGAGGCCAAAATAATTGCTGGGTATCGCCTCGGCTGGCCATAGCCGGATTATTAAGTCCTTCATGGCCAGTTCGGCCACCCTGTGCAGCTCGACCAACTGTTTCAGCTGATCGGTAAAGGGCACCGGAAGTTCTGGCACATCGTATTGCATCCAGAACAGCTTCTCCGTGGAGCTCCCTTCTTTGGCTCGGAAGAACTCCGTACCATCGGACATGCTGCATGGTAGATCCGCAAAAGCCCCTGGGCAACTCCGAATCCGGGTTAGTAAAAGGTACTTCCTCTCTGCATACTTGCTTTGCATGTTAAATGCCTTACCCGCTGCGATCTTCTTGGCCTCCTGGATCTCCTGGAGAGCGTCTCGGGCCTCGCTCTATGCGGCCTCCGCGCTCTGGCGAGCTTTGGTAAGTTCGGTCTCTCGAACGGACGCTTCGCGCTCCAAGGCCTCACACTTTTTTACCGCGTCCTGGAGCTCTTGCTGGATCTCGTCGACCCGGGCCTTGAGCTTCTTACGTGCGGCTTGCTGCTGGATAGCCTTCCCCTCGGCTTCGGTCAGGGCATTTTTCAGGGCCTCGACCTCGGTTGCCGCCCCTACACACATTATGACACTCCGGTCAAATACTCACCACTTATTCTTTCCGAATACACAGCAAGTCGTCACTCACCTTGCTTCTTCTGGAGCTTTATCTTCACCTCGCCGAGCTCGTTCTCGGCCCACTCCAACCTCTGCTTCAGTTCAGAGTCTTCGGCAGCATGCGAGGTCGCGGCCAACAGCGACGCCTGCTCATTCATATATATCAAGTTAGTCTCCTACAAAGGGTTGATCCCCTCTCCGACATTTCTTTCCGAACACCGGACAGTGTCTCAGGGGCTACTGTCAGCACGGGGTGTTCTCTTCCTATGTGACTTACCTCAAAACCTGTCAACAGATTGTTGCAGGCCTCGTTCAGTCCGCTCTTGGCGGACTGAATTTTCTCGATCACCGTACCCATAAGGACACGGTGCTCGTCCACAATGGAGGCGGCTCGTAGTGCCTCCATCAGGTTATCCGATGCCCCTGGCTGGACAGGGGCCATCGGTGGAATTGGCGCACCCCCCTCCTTCGAAGGAAGGCGCGCGCCAGATTCCGGGGCTGTATCGGTCCCTGGGATCGTATTCGGCTGAGGGCCAAATTGAATACATCCCTCTTCGCCATCCTCCATGGGGATCTGCTCCCCCATATGTCTGGCAGCGGAGGTCTCGCCTTGCGGCGCCTCCTGGACGACGTCCTGGGCCCCTCCCTGACTCGGAGCGGTCCTCCGGGACAACACTTTGGTGTCGTCCTTGGCCTCAGGGGAGTAAGCGGGCGGCAGCGACATGCTGGCCATTCCCGCCGGATCCAATGAACCCCTTGAAGAGGATCGCTGGATGCTGCCACGGGCCGGACTGCAATGGCACAATTAACCACGTTAAAACGATAAAAAAGAGAGGTCAGGTACACTTATGTATTGGAGTCATAGTACTTAAGATGCGGCCCGGGGCTTAGTGCGGAGCCGTCGCTCCGGACTGCTATCAACGTCCCACGCGGTGTCGACCGCAAGGGCGCCCTTCCCCTTCTTGGGCGTTCTCACCTCAAGATTCGTGGACGCCCCCTCTTCTTCTCCTTAGGAGGAGGTTTCTTCTCCTCCTCCTCCCCCTCTTCCTCGTCGTCATCCTCAGGGACAAAGGAATGGGCTTCCTCGTCTTCGGACATCACGTCCGAAGTGCCCTTGCGACGGGGCCCACTTTTGCCCCCCTTGGCCTTCTTCTCCGGCGCCTTGTATGGCACCGACACCAGCATCTTCGCCAGGCGCGGGATGGCGGGTTCTTCAGGCAGCGGAGCCGGACACTGGATCCGCTTCGCCCTCTCCATCCAATCCTAAAAAGGCAATGATAAAACTCAGACATCATCCTCGAAACAATTAAGTTGGGGATACGTCAAAAATAACATACCTCGCTGGTGAGGTGTTTACAATCATGACCACGGTCTTAATCCGTGGCCGGCGGTTTCTCGTTGCCCTTAAAGAGCAACTTCCAGGCAACTTCGTGAGTAGTTTCGAAGGGCCTTTCCAGGGTTTGGTGCTTCTTCGGATTAAACTCCCACAGAGGGCGACGTCTGCGCTGTCACGGGAGGATCCGGCGAACTAGCATCACCTGGATTACATCGACAAGCTTGACGTTCTTGGCTATCATACTCTGAACGCGCGTCTGCAGCGCTATTAGCTCATCGGGCGAACACCAGTCCGGACTCTTCTTGACCCAGGAGGTGAGTCGCATGGGAGCACCGGAGCGGAATTCGGCAGCTGCGGCCCAGGTGGTGCCACGGGGTTGTGTGATGTAGAACCACTGTTTCTGCCACTCCTTTACCGTCTCCACGAAAGTGCCTTTCGACCAGGAGACGTTTGACAGCTTACTCCCCATGGCTCCCCCGCACTCCGCGTGCTGGCCATCCACCACCTTCGGCTTCACATTGAAGACTTTGAGCCAAAGCCCGAAGTGGGGTTGGATGCGGAGGAAGGCCTCACACACGACGATAAACGTCGAGATGTTGAGGAAGGAGTTCGGGGATAGATCGTGGAAATCTATCCCGTAATAATACATCAGCCCGCGAACAAAGGGGTGGACCGGGAACCCTAGTCCATGAAAGAAATGAGGGAGGAACACAACCCTCTCGTTGGGCTCAGGCGTGGGGACGACTTGTCCCTCGGCCGGCAGGCGGTGAACGATTTGCTTCGCCAAGTATCCGGCCGCCCGAAGCTCAGTAATGTCCTCTTCCTTGACGGAGGAGACCATCCACTTGCCCTGACCTGCGGATCCGGACATGGTTGAGTGCTAGCTCGAGTGGAAAGGAGATGAGAACTTGGGCGCTGGAGCTCGAGATTGGAAGGGCGGAGATAGAGAGAAGGCGTGGGAGAAGAAGGGCGAGCTCTTATCCCTTTATAATGGTAGTAAATGTTGAGCACCTCCCCACTCGCCTTAGAATTCGCCTATTCCCAAGGCTGTATAAATGGCACGGTTGGGTTACCCATACCCGCATTGATGAGAATCCCGCAATAAAGGGACACGATCTCTGCTTTGACAAGACGTGCCGCAACCGCGTCTCGAAACGTGGAACGGTGAATACAAAACGGTCCGAAGTTATGACCGGGCTGACGTAATGTCATGTTGTAAAATGCTGTCAGCGGATGGGATTTGTGCAATTATTATATTCTCTCTGCGGTTGTGTGTGGTACATGTTACATATCCGGATATTATCATTGCGTCCGAAGACTATCTTGGAGCTCGGAAAGAAGGGAACCCGCCTTGCAATGCCGAAGACAATCTGCGCGCCGGACTCCTCGTCATTGAAGCCAGGTTCAGGGGCTACTGAGGGAGTCCTGGACTAAGGGGTCCTCGGGCGTCCGGCCTATTGTCCATGGGCCGGATGATACTTCTCCGTCGTATCTATAATTTTTGATTGTTCCATGCCAATATTATACAACTTTAATATACTTTTTGGCAACTTTTTATACTATTTTTGGGACTAACATATTGATCCAGTGCCCAGTGCCAGTTCCTGTTTGTTGCATGTTTTATGTTTCGCAGAAACCCCATATCAAACGGAATCCAAACGGGATAAAAACGGACGGAGAATATTTCTGGAATATTTGGAAAATACGGGAAGAAGAATCAACGCGAGACGGTGCCCGAAGGGGGCACGAGACACGGGGGCACACCTGCCCCCCTCGTGGGCCTCCTGTAAGCCGGTTGCTGCTCTTCTTTGGCTGCAAGAAAGCTAATTTTCGGAAAAAAAATCTCGGCGAAGGTTTCAATCCAATCGGAGTTCCGATCTCCATATATATACGAAACGGTGAAAGGGCAGAAGACCAGAACGCAGAAACAGAGAGAGACAGATAGACAGATCCAATCTTGGAGGGGCTCTCGCCCCTCCCCTGTCATGGAGGCCAAGGACCAGAGGGGAAACCCTTCTCCCATCTAGGGAGGAGGTCAAGGTAGAATAAGAAGAAGTGGCCCCCTCTCCCCTTCTCTTCCGGTGGCGCTGGAATGCTGCCGTGGCCACCATCATCATCACCGCGATCTACACCAACACCTCCGCCATCTTCACCAACATCTCCATCACCTTCCCCCCTCTATCTACAGCGGTCCACTCTCCCGCTACCCGCTGTACCCTCTACTTGAACATGGTGCTTTATGCTTCATATTATTATCCAATGATGTGTTGGCATCCTATGATGTCTGAGTAGATTTTCGTTGTCCTACCGGTGGTTGATGAATTACTATGATTGATTTAATTTGCTTGTGGTTATGTTGCTGTCCTTTGGTGCCCATCATATGAGCGCGCGTGTGGATCACACCATAGGGTTAGTTGTATGTTGATAGGACTATGTATTGGAGGGCAAGAGTGACAGAAGCTTCTACACAGCATAGAAATTGATGCATACGGGATTGAAGGGGGACCAATATATCTTAATGCTATGGTTGGGTTTTACCTTAATGAACATTAATAGTTGCGGATGCTTGCTAATAGTTCCAATCATAAGTGCTTAGAATTCCAAGTCAGGGATGACATGCTAGCAGTGGCCTCCCCCACATAAAACTTGCTATCGGTCTAGTAAACTAGTCAATTGCTTAGGGACAATTTCCCAACTCCTACCACCACTTTTCCACACTCGCTATATTTACTTTATTGTGTTTTTATCTAAACAGCCCCTAGTTTTTATTTACGTGCTCTTTATATTCCTGCCTACCTATCCAAAAACACCTACAAAGTACTTCTAGTTTCATACTTGTTTTAGGTAAAGCGAACGTTAAGCGTGCGTAGAGTTGTATCGGTGGTTGATGGAACTTGAGGGAATATTTGTTCTACCTTTAGCTCCTCGTTGGGTTCGACACTCTTACATATCGAAAGAGGCTACAAATGATCCCCTATACTTGTGGGTTATCAAGACCTTTTTCTGGTGCCGTGGGGTGAATATTCTCGTGTGTGCTTGTTTGCTTTATCACTAAGTAATTTTTATTTGCTGTTCTTAGTTGTTCTTTATCTTTAGTTATGTCTATGGAACAGGAAATACCAAAAAAATTAGGTGTACTTGCTACTCATGGAGATGGGGAACCTCCTAAAACCCTCGATGTTGGTTATGTGAAAGATATTATGTACTACTTTGATAATCCTGAGAAAACCCCATTCAACTATGTAATGGGAGACACGTTGGATCAACGCGAATACTTTAGGGATTATTGCTTGACTCAGAAAGGGAAACTATTATGGGATCAAATTCATATATTGAAGTGGTATGCTAGGCAACTATGCTTGAGATATGATTATACTTGTTGCTCTAGGATGAAGGCTCCACACCTTCCCTTTTCATGTAAATTTAATGATAATGAAACCTTGGCTTCTTATGCTAAAGGTATATATGATTACTATGATGTGGAACAAATAGAAGAATTTGTTGCTTTTATGGGTGCTTATGAAATTGAATCTATATTTAAAGAATGTGAAAATCTTTATGATGTTGTTTATAGACCTGAAAATTTAGCTATCCTTAAATATTGCTATGAGAATTATGAATACAATGCCGATATTGATGCATTTATTGAGAAAGTCTCCGCTGTCCCAAAAGAGACTAATATTTTTCAGGAGTCTATGGAAGAAGAAATTGATGAAACTATGAGCTCATTGGATGAAAAAGATGAGGAGGAGAACGAAGAACAAAAGGAGGAAGAGCGGATTGATCACCCGTGCCCACCTTCCAATGATAGTAACCCTTCAACTCATACATTGTTTAATTTCCCTTCGTACTTACCGAAGGATGAATGCTATGATGATTATTATGATCCCGTTGATTCTTTTGAAATATCCCTTTTTGACAATGCTTGCTATGCCTGTGGCCAAGATGCCAATATGAATTATTCTTATGGAGATGAACTTGCTATAGTTACTTATGTTAAACATGAAATTGTTGCTATTGCACCCACACATGATAGTCCTATTATCTTTCTGAATTCTCCCAACTACACTATTCCCTCCATTCCACAATGTAGTGCTTCCTCTATCTCCGTGCTTCAACTTTGATCGTAAATTTAACTACCAAGACCGATTGCGGCGGGAGCAAAAATTATATCAGTGAATTCATATTCGAAAGAAGTTTTTAATTATGTAATTTTTTCACCCGCCGCAGTCGGTCTCGTTCATTAAATTTATGGTCAAAGTTCGACCTCGGGAAGCGCGGGCGCACTATATTTTGGAATGGAGGGAGTATATAGGAGAAGTTTGCACTTATTAAGGATTATATTGATGGGTTGCCTTTTACCGTCGCACATGATGATTTCGATGAATATAATATGCATGTGCTTGCTGCTCCTACTTGCAATTATTATGAGAGAGGAACTATATCTCCACCTCTCTATGTTTCCAACATGAAAAAATTGCAAGAAACTGTTTATACTATGCATTAGCCTTTACTATGTGTGCATGAATTGTTCTTTTATGACATGCCGATGCATAGGAAGAGAGTTAGACTTCGTCATTGCTTGATATATGTTGCCTTGTGCTCACTACGAAATCACAAATCATTGTTAATTAAAATTGGCTTTGATATACCTTGGGATCCGGGTGGATTCACTACTTGAGCACTATATGCCTAGCTTAATGGCTTTAAAGAAAGCGCTGCCAGGGAGACAACCCGGAAGTCTTAGAGAGTCATTTATTTCTGTTGTGTGCTTTTATAAAGTTTAAAAACAAAAAAATAAATAGGGGAACCCAAAACTTTTCAAAAAGAAAAGTGAAAGTGAGATAGACGAGCATTGTGAAAGTGGGGGACGTCCTTGAACTTTGTTCATGCCCATGGAAACTTTGTGAATCTTGATTACAGAAACTTTTCAACAAAAATAATTATCCCCTTGTACAATTCCATTGTATTATAAAAATAATGTGCCAAGGTTTGCCTTTAGGATGTTTACAATGCTTGTTGGTTTGTGCGGTGCAGGACAGAAACTTTGGCTGTAGTGCACGATTTTACATTTTTTACTGGAACGTCAAACGGTTCTGAAACTTTTTGAACTGTCTTTCTATACAAATTTTTTATTTTTCCTAATTTTGGCAGAAGTTTTCAAGTATCAGAAGTATGGTGAATGTTCAGATTATTACAGACTGTTCTGTTTTAGACAGATTCTGTTTTTGATGCATAGTTTACTTGTTTTGATGAAACTATCAATTCCTATCAGTGGATTAAGCCATGGAAAAGTTATATTACAGTAGACACAATTCAAAAACAAAATATGAATTGGTTTGCAACAGTACTTAGAGTAGTGATTTGCTTTATTATACTAACGGATCTTACCGAGTTTTCTGTTGAAGTTTTGTGTGGATGAAGTGTTCGATGATCGAGAAGGTCTCGATGTGAGAAGAAGGAAGAGAGGCAAGAGCTCAAGCTTGTGGATGCCCGAGGAACCCCAAGTAAATATTCAAGGAGACTCAAGCATCTAAGCTTGGGGATGCCCCGGAAGGCATCCCATCTTTCTTCAACAAGTATCGGTATGTTTTCGGATTCGTTTCGTTCATGCGATATGTGCAAATCTTGGAGCGTCTTTTGCATTTAGTTTTCACTTTTATTTTATGCACCATGCTGGTATGAGATAGTCCTTGGTTGATTTATAGAATGCTCATTGCACTTCACTTAAATCTTTTGAGTATGGCTTTATAGAATGCTTCATGTGCTTCACTTATATCATTTGAAGTTTGGATTGCCTGTTTCTCTTTACATAGAAGACCGCCATTTGTAGAATGCTCTTTTTCTTCACTTATATTTGTTAGAGAGTGGGCATATCCTTTGTAGAAAGAATTAAACTCTCTTGCTTCACTTATATCTATTTAGAGAGATGACAGGAATTGGTCATTCACATGGTTAGTCATAAAATCCTACATAAAACTTGTAGATCACTGAATATGATGTGTTTGATTCCTTGCAATAGTTTTGCGATATAAATATGGTGATATTAGAGTCATGCTAGTGGGTAGTTGTGGATTGTAGAAATACTTGTGTTGAGGTTTGTGATTCCCATAGCATGCACGTATGGTGAACCGTTATGTGATGAAGTCGGAGCATGATTTATTTATTGATTGTCTTCCTTATGAGTGGCGGTCGGGGACGAGCGATGGTCTTTTCCTACCAATCTATCCCCCTAGGAGCATGCGCGTAGTACTTTGTTTCGATGACTAATAGATTTTTGCAATAAGTATGTGAGTTCTTTATGACTAATGTTGAGTCCATGGATTATACGCACTCTCACCCTTCCATCATTGCTAGCCTCTTCGGTACCGTGCATTGCCCTTTCTCACCTCGAGATTGGTGCAAACTTTGCCGGTGCATCCAAACCCCGTGATACAATACGCTCTATCACACATAAGCCTCATTATATCTTCCTCAAAACAGCCACCATACCTACCTATCATGGTATTTCCATAGCCATTCTGAGATATATTGACATGCAACTTCCATCATCATCATATACATGACTTGAGCAGTTATTGTCATATTGCTTTGCATGATCGTAAGACAGCTAGCATGATGTTTTCATAGCTTGTCCGTTTTTTGATATCTTTGCTATGCTAGATCATTGCACATCCTGGTGCACTGCCAGAGGCATTCAAATAGAGTCATATCTTTGTTCTGGTATCGAGTTGTAATATTGAGTTGTAAGTAAATAAAAGTGTGATGATCATCATTATTAGAGCATTGCCCCAGTGAGGAAAGGATGATGGAGACTATGATTCCCCCACAAGTCGGGATGAGACTCCAGATTTATCAAAATAAAAGAGGCCAAAGAAGCCCAAATAAAAAAAGAGGCCAAAGAAGCCCACCAAAAAATAAAAAAAATAAAAAATGAGAAAATAAAAAAATGAGAGAAAAAGAGAGAAGGGGAAATGTTACTATCCTTTTACCACACTTGTGCTTCAGAGTAGCACCACGTTCTTCATATAGAGAGTCTCTTGAGATATCACTTTCATATACTAGTGGAATTTTCATTATAAAACTTGGCTTGTATATTCCGATGATGGGCTTCCTCAAATGCCCAAGGTCTTCATGAGCAAGCAAGTTGGATGCACACCCGCTTAGTTTCCAGTTTGAGCTTTCATACACTTATAGCTCTTAGTGCATCCGTTGCATGGCAATCCCTACTCCTCACATTGACATCAATTGATGGGCATCCCCATAGCCCGTTGATTAGCTGCGTCGATGTAAGACTTTCTCCTTTTTGTCTTCTCCACACAACCTCCACCATCATATTCCATTCCACCTATAGTGCTATGTCCATGGCTCACGCTCATGTATTGCGTGAAAGTTGAAAAGGTTTGAGAACGTCAATAGTATGAAACAATTGCTTGGCTTGTCATCGGGGTTGTGCATGATTTGAATATTTTGTGTGGTGAAGATGGAGCATAGCCAGACTATATGATTTTGTAGGGATAACTTACTTTGGCCATGTTATTTTGAAAAGACATGATTGCTTTATTAGTAGGCTTGAAGTATTATTGTTTTTTATGTCAAATGATAGACTATTGCTTTGAATCACTCGTGTATTAATATTCATGCCATGATTAGATTATGTGATCAAGATTATGCTAGGTAGCATTCCACATCAAAAATTATCTTTTTATCATTTACCTACTCGAGGACGAGCAGGAATTAAGCTTGGGGATGCTGATATGTCTCCATTGTATCTATAATTTTTGATTGTTCCATGCCAATATTATACAACTTTCATATAATTTTTGGTAACTTTTTATACTATTTTTGGGACTAACATATTGATCCAGTGCCCAGTGCCAGTTCCTGTTTGTTGCATGTTTTATGTTTCGCAGAAACCCCATATCAAACAGAATCCAAACGGGATAAAAACGGACGGATAATATTTTTGGGATATTTGGAAAATACGGGAAGAAGAATCAACGCGAGACGGTGCCCGAAGGGGGCACGAGGCAGGGGGCGCGCCTGCCCCCCTCGTGGCCCCCCCATAAGGCGGTTGCTGTTTGCCGCAATAAAGCTAATTTTTGGAAAAAAATCTCGGCGAAGGTTTCAATCCAATCGGAGTTACGGATCTCCATATATATATACGAAACAGTGAAAGGGCAGAAGACCAGAACGCAGAAACAGAGAGAGACAGATCCAATCTCGGAGGGGCTCTCGCCCCTCCCATGCCATGGAGGACAAGGACCATAGGGGAAACCCTTCTCCCATCTAGGGAGGAGGTCAAGGAAGAAGAAGAAGAAGGGGGCCCCTCTCCCCTTCTCTTCCGGTGGCGCCGGAATGCTGCCGTGGCCACCATCATCATCACCGCGATCTACACCAACACCTCCGCCATCTTCACCAACATCTCCATCACCTTCCCCCCTCTATCTACAGCGGTCCACTCTCCCGCAACCCGTTGTACCCTCTACTTGAACATGGTGCTTTATGCTTCATATTATTATCCAATGATGTGTTGCCATCCTATGATGTCTGAGTAGATTTTCGTTGTCCTATCGGTGGTTGATGAATTGCTATGATTGATTTAATTTTCTTGTGGTTATGTTGTTGTCCTTTGGTGCCCATCATATTAGCGCCCGCGTGGATCACACCATAGGGTTAGTTGTATGTTGATAGGACTATGTATTGGAGGGCAAGAGTGACAGAAACTTCTAGCTAGCATAGAAATTGATGCATACAGGATTGAAGGGGGACCAATATATCTTAATGCTATGGTTGGGTTTTACCTTAATGAACGTTAGTAGTTGCGGATGCTTGCTAATAGTTCCAATCATAAGTGCATAGAATTCCAAGTCAGGGATGACATGCTAGCAGTGGCCTCTCCCACATAAAACTTGCTATTGGTCTAGTAAACTAGTCAATTTCTTAGGGACAAGTTCGCAACTCCTACCACCACTTTTCCACACTTGCTATATTTACTTTATTGTGTTTTTATCTAAATAGCCCCTAGTTTTTATTTACGTGCTCTTTATATTCCTGCTTACCTATCCAAAAACACCTACAAAGTACTTCTAGTTTCATACTTGTTTTAGGTAAAGCGAACATTAAGCGTGCGTAGAGTTGTATCGGTGGTCGATAGAACTTGAGGGAATATTTGTTCTACCTTTAGCTCCTCGTTGGGTTCGACACTCTTACTTATCGAAAGAGGCTACAATTGATCCCCTATACTTGTGGGTTATCACCGGACTGATGGGCTATGAAGACATGAAGGCCGAAGACTGTACTCGTGTCCGGATAGGACTCTCCTTGGCGTGGAAGGCAAGCTTGGCGATCAACTATGAAGATTCTTTCTCATGTAACTGACTCTATGTAACCCTAGATCCCTCCAATGTCTATATAAACCGGAGGGCGTAGTCCGGAAAGGATATACTCATTACCATAGTCATACAGGCTAGGCCTCTAGGGTTTAGCCATTACGATCTCGTGGTAGATCTACTCTTGTAACACTCATATTCATCAAGATCAATCAAGCAGGAAGTAGGGTATTACCTCCATAGAGAGGGCCCGAACCTGGGTAAACATCGTGTCCCCCGTCTCCTGCAACCATCGACCTTAGACGCATAGTTCGGGACCCCCTACCCGAGATCCGCTGGTTTTGACACCGACAGTCGCCCGGCCTCCACGGCCGCGCTTCCACTCCGCGGAGGTGCTGCCAGAGTTCGTCGTGTGGTCGAAGAACCCGGACGGCAGCTGGCTTCAGCTTTCGCACTCCTTTGCTGGTGAGCTGCCAGCCCCCGGTCCTGGCGGTCTTTGGCAGCAGGCCGACGGCTGCTGCAGCAAGGCTTTGTGGGTCGCGATGGAGGTCTCTGTCACGGGCAACGTAGCCCTGGCCCGCGGCTGGCAGACATTCGCCCACGCGCGCGGCCTGAGGAGGCAGTGAACCCTCCACTTCAAGTACGACGGCGCAGCGACCCTCTTCGTGAGGGTGTTCGGGGTAGACGGCCGCCGCGCCAGATGCTGCCCTGAAGACAACGACGGCGACGAAGTGCACGGCCTGGGCGACGGCCGTGACGAGGATGACAGTGAACTCGCCCTCGACGATGGCCACGGCTCGCTTGGCGACGACAACTCCTCCCCCGGCGGAAGCTCCAGCAGCGGCGGCTACGACCAGCCGCCACGTCGCCGGGCTCGCTTCAAGGACAGCGGCGGGTCGTCCCGTCGCCGCGCCTCAGTGAAGTGCGAGGAGGTCTCCGTCTGAGTCCGAGGGGCTAATCCTCGTGAGCAGCTGCGTCGTAGGAGCCACTTTTTCTTTTCCTTTCCTTCCCTTTCTTCCTGCATCGTCAGAAACAATTATCGGGCCCTGCGGGGGCGTGTAATGAACTATGGTGCTTATGTTTCTTTTGTGGCGTGTTTATTGTCTCCGGGTTGTGTCGTGAGATCCGTGCCTTATACGGGTGTATAGGGGTAACTTAGCTTGATGCATCTGAGGTAGCTTTGACCTCGTGAGGGCGCGCGCCTCTGGGCGCCTAGTGGGGTGTCCCTGCCGTAGATTTAGGTGATATCATGAAGCTGCAAAAAAATCGTTAAGAAATCCTTAACCCCTCTCGCGCGAGGCCTCAGGCATGGGCTGGTCATGTTCAAATGCACCACGTCGCGGTACCCGTGGGGCACGGACTAGAAAAGGGATGCGCTGATCACAAGCTCAAATGAGAGCGCCTCGCGGAGACCAGGGGAGTGTGCACGCATGCGTGCCTGCCCAGCCCCCTCGCGAGGCGCGCGAGGGAGATCGTCGGGCAACTGCCGCCCTCCCAGGTGCAATACGAAGAACCGAGGGAAGACTCTGAGAGAAGAGGGAGTTCAACCAAGCCATTGAGAAACACTAGAACTTCAAATTTCATTAAAGAAAAAGGGGCAAGCCAACTACAGAAAGCAAATGAGCAGCCGCGTCCAGCACCTAGTCTAGTCTTCTCACCAGCGCGGAGCTAAGTGCTGCCACTAGGACGTGGGAGGGAGCCCCCGAGGCCCGAGGGCGGCACTCCGGGGACTCCGGGGCATGTACAGCCCCACTCATTATTACGTGAGAGTGTCACGAGCGGAGACCTTCACAGGCACTGGGCCTTGCTTCATGGGTAGAACCTCCGGAGATGCTGGATGTTCCAGGCGTTTTGGATGGGGATCCCGTCCCGCGTCTCCAGGCCGCGGCGCCAGGCCTGGAGACGCGGGCGATCCTAAACGGGCCCTCCCACATGGGCGAGAGCCTGTGCAGCCCTTCCCTGGAGAGCACCCGCCTCAGGACGAGATCACCCACCTCGAGCGTACTGGAGCGGATGCTGCGACAGTGGTACCGTCGCAGCGCCTGCTGGTATCTTGCCGCTTGGAGCGAGGCTCCACGGCGGCGTTCCTCCCCCAGCACAAGGTCCATCCCCTGCATGGCATCCTGCTGTGTCTCATCAAACGCCAGGACCCGCGCGGAGCGATGCCTCACCTCGTGAGGGAGAACCGCTTCTGCTCCATAGACGAGGAAGAACGGGTCTCGCCTGTTGGCTTGGTGACGGTGGTGCGGATGGACCACAACACGGACGGGAGCTCGTCGTGCCAGCCCCTGCCGCAGGCCTCGAGCTTCTTCTTGAAGGTCCTGGTCTTGAGGCTCCTCAGGACTTCCGCGTTGGCGCGTTCGGCTTGGACATTGCTCCTGGAGTGTGCCACCGAAGCGTAGCAGATCTGCGTTCCAAGGTTAGCACAATATGTCTTGAAGAGGTTGCTAGTGAACTGCGAGCCATTGTCGGTGATGATGCGGTTTGGAACCCCGAACCGGCATACGAGGCCCTTGATGAACTTAGCTGCCGACCCGGCTGGGATGGTGCGGACGGCTTCCACCTCTGCCCATTTGGTGAATTTGTCGATGGTGACATAGAGGTATCGGTAGCCCCTAGGCGCTCGCGAGAATGGGCCTAGGATATCTAGCCCCCAGACCGCGAATGGCCACGAAAGTGGGATAGTCTGGAGGCCCTGGGCTGCTGGTGGATCTGCTTGGCATGGAATTGGCAGGCCTCGCAGGACTTCACCAGCTCGGTTGCATCGTTGAGTGCCGTGGGCCAGTAGAACCCACTACGGATCGCCTTGCCGACTAGGATCCGTAACAACGAGTGATGCCCGCAGTCTCCGTCGTGTATGTCAACTAGCAACTCGTTCCCCTGCTCCGTGGAGATGCATCGCAAGGAAACATCATTTGGTCGCCTTCTGTATAACTCACCATCCTGTATGCAGTACGCCGTAGCCTGCCGGGCCACGCGCTCCGCGTCCTCCTCTTTCTCCAGCAGCGTCCCTCTCGTCAGGTATGTCTTGAACTCCTTGGTCCAGCACCCTTCCCGAGGTTCGAGCGCCAGGAGCAGGCGTGCGCCTGTGGTAGGACCATAGGCGGGGGCTCCCGAGGTTGGTGGTTGGGGGAGCTCCTCCTGAGATGGTGCAAGCCCCGCAGATGGGGGTGCTGCCGAAGGCTTGAATAGTCGCTCTTCGAAGACGCCTGGCTCCTGGGGCAGGCGCTTGGATGCCCTTCTGGTGATGTCGTCGGCTTCCTGGTTCATGCCACCTGGCACATGTTGTAGCTCCAGGCCCAAGAACTACTTCTCCATATTACGCACCTCCGGGAGGTACGCCTCCATGTGCTCGTCCTTTGGCTCGTACAGCTTGTTGGAGAAGTTGACGAGGAGATGTGAGTCGCCCTTGATGGTGAGACGTTTCACCCCCAAGGCCGCGGCGGCCTTGAGGCCGGCGATCAACCCCTCGTACTCCGCGATGCTGTTTGAGACCTTCTCGCGCTGCTGGAAGCAGAGCTGTACTGTGTAGTATAGCTTATCTTGAGTGGGGGAGATGAGCACGGTGCCGGCCCGCGCACCTTGGCGTGCGAAAGCGCCATCGAAGTACATGACCCAGCCATCCGGCGCTTCGCTTCCTGGCGAGAGGGATTGGCCCTCGTCTGGAGCGTCGGTCCATTCTGCCACGAAGTCGGTGAGGGTGGCTCCCTTGATGAACCTGGTTGTGCTGAACTCCAGCTGAAACGCTTGCAATTCGATGTTCCATTCAGCGACCCTTCCCGCAATGTTGGGGCTCCGGAGCACCCTCTCCAGTGGGTATGCTGAGACGACCTTAATTGGGTGGCCTTGAAAGTAATGACGCAGCTTGCGCGAGGCCACCAGGAGTGCAAGCAAAAGCTTCTGTGGCATGGGGTATCGCGCCCTTGCGTCCCGCAACACCGTGCTGATGAAGTACACCGGGTGCTCGACGAGGCCGGGAGCATCGATGGAGCTTGTGGCCTCCGGGGTTTGTGGCACCTCCCGAGGTGGGGTATCCTCAGGAGCTTGGTCACGTGTCGGGGCCTCCGCAGGCCCAAGAACGCCGTCTTGCAGGGCCTGATCATCTGCGGGCATCGTCGTGGCTTTAGCAGCGTCACCTTCGTGCCGCGTCATCTCAGCCGAGGGTGTGGCATCACGCGGTGCACTCTTGTCCTGGCGCTCCTCCCGGCCAACGCTGCGCTGGCTGAGTGAGGCGTGGCAGCTGGGTATAGCACCAGGGGCTCGAGTGGATGAGGCGCTACCATCACCGATGGCTGGTCAAGTATCTCTTGAGGTCTTGAAACGCTAGGTCGGCCTCCGGGGTCCATTCGAACGGGCCCTTCTTCTTCATTAGCTTGAAGAATGGCAAGGCACGCTCCCCTATCTTGGAGATGAAATGCCCCAGCGAGGTCACGTAGCCCGCGAGCTTCTGCATTTCCTTCAGGGTTTGTGGCGGGCTCATGTCTATTGCCTTGACCTTCTCTGGATTGGCTTCGATCCCCCGGTGCGACACGAGGAAGCCCAGCAGTTTGCCGGAAGGGACACCAAACACACACTTCTCCGGGTTGAGCCACAGGTCCACCTGGCGTAGGCTGGCGAAGGTCTCCTCTAGGTCCTGAATGAGGGTTCCTGCTTCCAGAGATTTTACCATGATGTCATCGACGTAGGCTTTTGCGTTCCTCCCTAGCTGCTAGCCCAGGGCGATGTGCACCAATCGCTGGAAGGTCGCCCCCGCGTTTCCTAGTCTGAACGGCATGCAGGTGTAGCAGTATACCCCACACGGGGTCAAGAAGGTTGTCTTCTCCACGTCCTCCACCGCCATCTTGATCTGGTGGTAGCCTGAGAACGCGTCCAAGAAGCACAGCAGGTCGCACTCGGCGGTGGAGTCGACGATCTGGTCGATGCGCAGGAGCGGGAACGGGTCTTGAGGGCAGGCTTTGTTGGGGTTGGTGAAGTCGACACACATGCATTCCTTCCCGCCCTTCTTGGGGACGACGACAGGGTTTGCCAGCCATACCGGGTACCGTACCTCGCGAATGACACCCGCCGCTTCTAGCTTGCGAGTTTCTTGGACAATGAAGACCTGGTTCTCCGTGGATTGCGCCGCGCCTTCTGCTTCACGGGGCGCACATTGGGGCACACCCTTAAGTGATGCTTGATTACCCCTCTGGGGACCCCCACCATCTGCTTGGGCTCCCAGGCGAATACCTCCTTGTTCGCGCGCAAGAACTTTACCAATGCCTCCTCTTGGACTGGGCCGAGGTTGGCACCTATGGTGAAGGTGGCTCCCGAGGACCCATCTTCCTCGACCGGGACTTGCTTCATTTCGGCCTGATCTTGAGTGAACAACTGCTTCTTCTTCGCTGACGCGGCCTCTTTAGCCCCCGGGGCGGCTTCGTCGGCTGGGTGTGCTGCCGCTGTGGCCCTATAGGTGAGCTTCAGGGCCGCCAGTGCCTCCTTGGTGTCCCCAGCCACGGTGAGGACGCCGCTGCTGCCCGGCATCTTCATGAGGTTGTAGGCCGGATGGGTCGCCGCCATGAACTGGGCTAAGGCAGGGTACCCGAGGATGGCGTTGTACGGGAGACCGATGAGGGCGATGTCGAAGTCAATCAGCTCGGTGCGGTAGTTGTCCCGGGTGCCGAAAGTGACCGGAAGGCGTATTTGCCCCAGGGGCTGGCGGACCCGCTTCCGACCCCGGAGAAAGGCTTGGTGGGGCGGAGCCGGCCATGCCGCACGTGAAGCGAGCCAAAAGCTTCCGCGGAGAGCATGTTGAGGCCCGCTCCGCCGTCGATGAGTGTCTTGGTCATGGAGACGTGGCATATGGTGGGAGTGCAGAGCATTGGGAGCGTGCCTGAGCCGGTGGTGGCGGCGGGGTGATCCCCTTAATCGAAGGTGAGGTCGGCCTTGGGCGCCGCCCATCCTGGAGGGGCTCCCTGCTGCACAGAGACAGCGCCGATCTGGCGGAAGAACTGCTTGACGTGGCAGTCCGTGGGTGGCACTTGCGAGCTGCCGAGGAGGGCCGCAACGGCGACAAGCGCCGGTGCCGCGAAGCGTGCAATGAAGAGGCCACGTGATACGTCTCCAACGTATCTATAATTTTTTATCGTTCCATACTATTATATTATCTGTTTTGGATGTTTAATGGGCTTTATTATGCTCTTTTATATTATTTTTGGGACTAACCTATTAACCGAAGGCCCAGTGCAAATTGCTGTTTTTTTGCCTATTTCAATGTTTCGCAGAAAAGGAATATCAAACGGAATCCAAACGGAACGAAACCTTCACGAGGATCTTTTTTGGAACAAACGCAATCCAGGAAACTTGGAGTGGAAGTCAAGGAAGCAACGAGGTAGCCACGAGGCAGGAGGGCGCGCCCAAGGGGGTACGCGCGCCCCTCACCCTCGTGGGCCCCTCGTAGCTCCACCGACCTACTTCTTTCGCCTATATATACTCTTATACCCTGAAAACATCCAGGGGAGCCATGAAACCACTTTTCCACCGCCGCAACCTTCTGTACCCGTGAGATCCCATCTTGGGGCCTTCTCCGGCGATCCGCCGGAGGGGGATTCGATCACGGAGGGCTTCTACATCAACACCATAGAATCTCCGATGATGTGTGAGTAGTTTACCACAGACCTTCGGGTCCATAGTTATTAGCTAGATGGCTTCTTCTCTCTCTTTGGATCTCAATACAAAGTTCTCCTCGATCTTCTTGGAGATCTATTCGATGCACTTCTTTTTGCGGTGTGTTTTCCGAGATCCGATGAATTGTGGGTTTATGATCAAGATTATCTATGAACAATATTTGATTCTTCTCTAAATTCTTATATGCATGATTTGATATCTTTCCAAGTCTCTTCGAATTATCAGTTTAGTTTGGCCTACTAGATTGATCTTTCTTGCAATGGGAGAAGTGCTTAGCTTTCGGTTCAATCTTGCGGTGCTCGATCCCAGTGACAGAAAGGGAAACGACACGTATTGTATTGTTGCCATCGAGGATAAAAAGATGGGGTTTATATCATATTGCGTGAGTTTATCCCTCTACATCATGTCATCTTGCCTAATGCGTTACTCTGTTCTTATGAACTTAATACTCTAAATGCATGTTGGATAGCGGTCGATGTGTGGAGTAATAGTAGTAGGTGCAGAATTGTTTCGGTCTACTTGACACGGACGTGATGCCTATGTTCATGATCATGCCTAGATATTCTCATAACTATGCGCTTTTGTATCAATTGCTCAGTAGTAATTTGTTCACCCACCGTAATATATGCTATCTTGAGAGAAGCCACTAGTGAAACCTATGGCCCCCGGGTCTACTTTACATCATATAAGTTTCCGATCTATAATTCTAGTTTACTATTTTGCAATATTTACTTTCCAATCTATATAACAAAAATACCAAAAATATTTATCTTATTATCTTTATCAGATCTCACTTTTGCAAGTGCCCGTGAAGGGATTGACAACCCCTTTATCGCGTTGGTTGCAAGGTTCTTGATTGTTTGTGCAGGTACTAGGCGACTTGTGTGTAGTCTCCTACTGGATTGATACCTTGGTTCTCAAAAACTGAGGGAAATACTTACGCTACTTTGCTGCATCACCCTTTCCTCTTCAAGGGAAATCCAACGCATGCTCAAGAGGTATCAAGAAGGATTTCTGGCGCCGTTGCCGGGGAGATCTACGCACAAGTCAAGACATACCAAGTACCCATGACAAACTCTTATCCCTCGCATTACATTATTTGCCATTGCCTCTCGTTTTCCTCTCCCCCACTTCACCCTTCCCGTTTTATTCGCCCCTTTTTCCGTCCGCTTCTTTCCGCTTGCTTCTTGTTTGCTTGTGTGTTGGATTGATTGTTTATCACGATGGCTCAAGACAATACTAAGTTGTGTGACTTTTCAAATACCAACAACAATGATTTTATTAGCACTCCGATTGCTCCTATCACCGATGCTGAATCTTGTGAAATTAATGCTGCTTTGCTGAATCTTGTCATGAAAGATCAATTTTCTGGCCTTCCTAGTGAAGATGCGGCTACCCATCTAAACAACTTTGTTGATTTGTGCGATATGCAAAAGAAGAAAGATGTGGATAATGATATTGTTGAATTGAAGCTATTTCCGTTTTCGCTTAGTTATCGTGTTAAAACTTGGTTCTCTTCTTTGCCTAAAAATAGTATTGATTCATGGAATAAGTGCAAAGATGCTTTTATCTCTAAGTATTTTCCTCCCGCTAAGATCATCTCTCTTAGAAACGATATTATGAATTTTAAGCAACTTGATCATGAGCATGTTGCACAAGCCTGGGAGAGGATGAAATTAATGATATGTAATTGCCCCACACATGGTTTGAATTTATGGATGATTATACAAAAAATTTATGCCGGATTGAATTTTGCTTCTAGAAATCTTTTAGATTCGGCCGCGGGAGGCACTTTTATGGAAATCACTTTAGGAGAAGCTACTAAACTCCTAGATAATATTATGGTTGATTATTCTCAATGGCACACCGAAAGATCTACTAGTAAAAAGGTTAATGCGATAGAAGAGATTAATGTTTTGAGTGGAAAGATGGATGAACTTATGAAATTGTTTGCTAATAAGAGTGTTTCTTCTAATCCTAGTGATATGCCTTTTTCCACTTTGATTGAGAATAATAATGAATCTATGGATGTGAATTTCGTTGGTAGGAACAATTTTGGTAACAACGCGTATAGAGGAAACTTTAATTCTAGGCCGTTCCCAAGTAATTCCTCTAATAATTATGATAATTCGTACAACAACTCTTATGGAAATTTTAATAAGATGCCCTCTGATTTTGAGACTAGTGTTAAAGAATTTATGATTTCACAAAAGAATTTCAATGCTTTGCTTGAAGAAAAATTGCTTAAGATTGATGAGTTGGCTAGGAACGTGGATAGAATTTCTCTTGATGTTGATTTTTTGAAACTTAGATCTATTCCACCTAAGCATGATATGAATGAGTCTCTCAAAGCTATGAGAATTTCCATTGATGAGTGCAAAGAAAGAACCGCTAGGATGCGTGCTAAAAAGGATTGCTTTGTGAAAGCGTGTTCTTCTAGTTTTCATGATAATAATGATGAAGATCTAAAAGTGATTGATGTGTCTCCTATTAAATCTTTGTTTTCCAATATGAATCTTGATAAAGATGGGACTGGAGATGAGTCAACTTTAGGTAAAAGGCATCCTAATGATTCGGAGTTTTTAGATCTTGATGCAAAGATTGGTAAAAGTGGGATTGAAGAGGTGAAAACTTCACATAGCAATGAACCCACTATTTTGGATTTCAAGGAATTTAATTATGATAATTGTTCTTTGATAAATTGTATTTCCTTGTTGCAATCCGTGTTAAATTCTCCTCATGCTTATAATCAAAATAAAGCTTTTACCAAACATATCGTTGATGCTTTAATGCAATCCTATGAAGAAAAGCTTGATTTAGAAGTTTCTATCCCTAGAAAACTTTATGATGAGTGGGAACCTACTATTAAAATTAAAATTAAAAAATCATGAATGCTACGCTTTCTGTGATTTGGGTGCTAGTGTTTCCACGATTCCGAAAACATTGTGTGATGTGCTAGGTTTCCGTGAATTTGATGATTGTTCTTTAAATTTGCATCTTGCGGATTCCAGCATTAAGAAACCTATGGTAAGTATTAATGATGTTATTATTGTTGCAAATAGGAATTATGTGCCCTTAGATTTTATTGTTCTTGATATATATTGCAATCCTACATGTCCTATTATTCTTGGTAGACCTTTCCTTAGAACGATTGGTGCAATTATTGATATGAAAGAAGGAAATATTAGATTCAAATTTCCATTAAGGAAAGGCATGGAACACTTTCCTAGGAAGAAAATTAAATTACCTTATGAATCTATTATGAGAGCCACTTATGTATTACATACCAAAGATGATAATACCTAGATCTATTCTTGTTTTTATGCCTAGCTAGGGGCGTTAAACGATAGCGCTTGTTGGGAGGCAACCCAATTTTATTTTTGTTTCTTCTTTTTTGTTTATGTTTAGTAATAAATAATTTATCTAGCCTCTGTTTGGATGTGTTTTTATGTTTTAATTAGTGTTTGTGCCAAGTAGAACCAATAGGATCTTCTTGGGTGATAGTTGTTTAATCTTGCTGGAAAAAACAGAAACTTTGCGCTCACGAATATAATTGTCAAAATTCACCAGAACGTGATAAAATACTAACTATTTTTGCAGTAGATGAATATACAAATTATCCAGGCTGTCCTAGTTTCTCAGAATTTTTGGAGTTCCAGAAGTATTCGAACAATTCAGATTACTACAGACTGTTCTGTTTTTGACAGATTCTGTTTTTCGTGTGTTGTTTGCTTATTTTGATGAATCTATGGCTGGTATTGGGGGGTATGAACCATAGAGAAGTTGGAATACAGTAGGTCTAACACCAATATAAATAAATAATGAGTTCATTACAGTACCTTACGGTGGTGATTTGTTTTCTTACAATAACGGAGCTCATGAGATTTTCTGTTGAGTTTTGTGTTGTGAAGCTTTCAAGTTTTGGGGTAAAGATTTGATGGATTATGGAATAAGGAGTGGCAAGAGCCTAAGCTTGGGGATGCCCAAGGCACCCCAAGGTAAAATTCAAGGACAACCAAAAGCCTAAGCTTGGGGATGCCCCGGAAGGCATCCCCTCTTTCGTCTTCGTCTATCGGTAACTTTACTTGAGGCTATATTTTTATTCACCACATGATATGTGTTTTGCTTGGAGCGTCTTGTATAATTTGAGTCTTTTCTATTTAGTTTACCACAATCATCCTTGCTGTACACACCTTTTGGGAGAGACACACATTAATCGGAATTTATTAGAATACTCTATGTGCTTCACTTATATCTTTTTGAGCTAGATAATTTTTGCTCTAGTGCTTCACTTATACCTTTTTAGAGCACGGTGGTGGTTTTATTTTATAGAAATTATTGATCTCTCATGCTTCACTTATATTATTTTGAGAGTCCTTTAGAACAGCATGATAATTTTCTTTGGCTATAAATTTGTCCTAATATGATAGGCATCCAAGATGGGTATAATAAAACTTTCATATAGAGTGCATTAAATACTATGATAATTTTGATACTTGATAGTTGTTTTGAGATATAAAGGTGGTAATGTTAGAGCCATGCTAGTTGGGTAATTGTGGAATTGATAAATACTTGTGTTGAGGATTGCAAGTCCCGTAGCATGCACGTATGGTAAACGTTGTGTGACAAATTTGAAGCATGGGGTGTTCTTTGATTGCTTTCCTTATGAGTGGCGGTCGGGGACGAGCGATGGTCTTTTCCTACCAATCTATCCCCCTAGGGGCATTCGTAGTATTACTTGTCTTCGAGGGCTAATAAAATTTTGCAATAAGTATATGAGTTCTTTATGACTAATGTGAGTCCATGGATTATACGCACTCTTACCTTTTTGCAATTTGCTAGTCTCTACGGTACCGTGCATTGCCCTTTCTCACCTCGAGAGTTGGTGCAAACTTCGCCGGTGCATCCAAACCCCGTGATACGATACGCTCTATCACACATAAGCCTCCTTATATCTTCCTCAAAATAGCCACCATACCTACCTATTATGGCATTTCCATAGCCATTCCGAGATATATTGCCATGCAACTTTCCACCGTTCCGTTTATTATGACACGCCCCATCATTGTCATATTGCTTTGCATGATCATGTAGTTGAGATCGTATTTGTGGCAAAGCCACCCTCATAAGTCTTTCATGCATGTCGCTCTTGATTCATTGCATATCCCGGTACACTGCCGGAAGCATTCACATAGAGTCATATTTTGTTCTAAGTATCGAGTTGAAATATTGAGTTATAAGTAAACAAAAGTGTGATGATCATCATTATTAGAGCATTGTCCCATGTGAGGAAAGGATGATGGAGACTATGATTCCCCCACAAGTCGGGATGAGACTCCGGACAACAGGTAAAAAAGAAGAGGCCAAAGAAGCCCAAACAAAAAAATGAGAGAAAAAGAGAGAAGGGACAATGTTACTATCCTTTTTCCACACTTGTGCTTCAAAATAGCACCATGATTTTTATGATAGAGAGTTTCTTATTTTGTCACTTTCATATACTAGTGGGAATTTTTCATTATAGAACTTGGCTTGTATATTCCAATGATGGGCTTCCTCAAAATGCCCTAGGTCTTCGTGAGCAAGCAAGTTGGATGCACACCCACTTAGTTTCTTTTGATGAGCTTTCATATATTTATAGCTCTAGTGCATCCGTTGCATGGCAATCCCTACTCCTCGCATTGACATCAATTGATGGGCATCTCCATAGCCCGTTGATTAGCCGCGTCAATGTGAGACTTTCTCCTTATTTGTCTTCTCACATAACCCCCATCATCATATGTTATTCCACCTGTAGTGCTATATCCATGGCTTGCGCTCATGTATTGCGTGAGGGTTGAAAAGGCTGAAGCGCGTTAAAAAGTATGAAGCAATTGCTCGGCTTGTCATCGGGGTTGTGGATGATGGGAACATTTTGTGTGACGAAAATGAAGCATGACCAAACTATATGATTTTGTAGGGATAAGCTTTCTTTGGCTATGTTCTTTTGATAAGACATAATTGCTTGGTTAGCATGCTTGAAGTATTACTATTTTATGTCAATATTAAAACTTTGTCTAGAATCTTTTGGATCTAAACATTCATGCCAGGATAAAGAGAATTACATTGAACATTATGTTAGGTAGCATTCCACATCAAAAATTCTGTTTTTATCATTTACCTACTCGAGGACGAGCAGGAATTAAGCTTGGGGATGCTTGATACGGCTCCAACGTATCTATAATTTTTGATTGTTCCATGCTATTATATTATCTGTTTTGGATGTTTAATGGGCTTGCTCTTTTATATTATTTTTGGGACTAACCTATTAACCGAAGGCCCAGTGCAAATTGCTGTTTTTTGCCTATTTCAGTGTTTCGCAGAAAAGGAATATCAAACGGAATCCAAACGGAACGAAACCTTCGTGAGGATATTTTTTGGAACAAACGCAATCCAGGAGACTTCGAGTGGAAGTCAAGGAAGCAACAAGGCAGCCACGAGGCAGGAGGGCGCGCCCAGGGGCGTAGGCGCGCACCCCACCCTCATGGGCCCCTCGTAGCTCCACCGACCTACTTCTTTCGCCTATATATACTCTTATACCTTGAAAACATCCAGGGGAGCCACGAAACCACTTTTCCACCGCTGCAACCTTCTGTACCCGTGAGATCCCATCTTGGGGCCTTCTCCGGTGATCTGCCGGAGGGGGATTCGATCATGGAGGGCTTCTACATCAACACCATAGCCTCTCCGATGATGTGTGAGTAGTTTACCACAGACCTTCGGGTCCATAGTTATTAGCTAGATGGCTTCTTCTCTCTCTTTGGATCTCAATACAAAGTTCTCCTCGATCTTCTTGGAGATCTATTCGATGTAATTCTTTTTGCGGTGTGTTTTCCGAGATCCGATGAATTGTGGGTTTATGATCAAGATTATCTATGAACAATATTTGATTCTTCTCTAAATTCTTATATGCATGATTTGATATCTTTGCAAGTCTCTTCGAATTATCGGTTTAGTTTGGCCTACTAGATTGATCTTTCTTGCAATGGGAGAAGTGCTTAGCTTCGGGTTCAATCTTGCGGTGCTCGATCCCATTGACCGAAAGGGAAACGACACGTATTGTATTGTTGCCATCGAGGATAAAAAGATGGGGTTTATATCATATTGCTTGAGTTTATCCCTCTACATCATGTCATCTTGCCTAATGCGTTACTCTGTTCTTATGAACTTAATACTCTAGATGCATGCTGGATAGCGGTCGATGTGTGGAGTAATAGTAGTAGATGCAGAATCGTTTCGGTCTACTTGACACGGACGTGATGCCTATGTTCATGATCATGCCTAGATATTCTCATAACTGTGCGCTTTTTGTATCAATTGCTCGGCAGTAATTTGTTCACCCACCGTAATATATGCTATCTTGAGAGAAGCCACTAGTGAAACCTATGGCCCCCAGGTCTACTTTACATCATATAAGTTTCCGAACTATAATTCTAGTTTACTATTTTGCAATCTTTACTTTCCAATATATACATAAAAATACCAAAAATATTTATCTTATTATCTTTATCAGATCTCACTTTTGCAAGTGGTCGTGAAGGGATTGACAAGCCCTTTATCGCGTTGGTTGCAAGGTTCTTCATTGTTTGTGCAGGTACTAGGTGACTTGCATGTAGTCTCCTACTGGATTGATACCTTGGTTCTAAAAAACTGAGGGAAATACTTACGCTACTTTGCTTCATCACCCTTTCCTCTTTAAGGGAAAACGACCGCATGCTCAAGAGGTAGCACCGCACAGCTCTCCCCAAGAAGCCACTGAGGATCCTGGCAGGTTGAGCAGCAAGGCGCGGCGCGCCAGCGGGGGACATGGGAAACCAGTTTGCCATGACCTTGTTGTCACCTCCTGCCTCCAGGACAGCCTCTCGTAAGCCAGTAGGAAGGTCGACGGATCCGCCGCGCCGTCGAAGCGGGGCGGCATCCTCGGCCTGAACTTGGGCGGCCACCGCACCCGTCGTAAGGCGGGGGTGAGGGCCCTGAGCCCCCTGGCACCGTTGTGGTCACCCGTCGAACCAGTCGGTGAAGCAGCACTGGCCATGGGGACCGAACGGAGAAGCGGAGCCGGCGGAGGAGCGAAACTTCGGCGCACCCCTACCTGGCGCGCCAAATGTTGGATTCTGGGTTCCGGCAAAACCCTTGAGGTTCGAACTCTAGGGTGCGCACAAAGATCTCTCTCCCCATAGCTCACGCTCTCACCACGATCTCAAAGCCTAGCTCGCCGAACCCGACGAACAAGGGACACAAGAGTTTATACTAGTTCGGGCCACCGTTGCAGTGTAATACCCTACTCCAGTGTGGTGTGGTGGATTGCCTTGCAGGCTGAGGATGAACAGGTACAAGGGATGAACAACCTCCTCAGGAGAGGTGTTCTTGAGCTCGATGAGCTTGTATGGCGGCCTTGGTGGAATGGATCCAGTCCAAGATGAGATGCCTCCCACGGCTAGTCCTATATATAGAGGCCCGGGTCCTCTACCCAAATATTAGGCGGGAAGGGATCCCACAACAGCCAATTTGAAGGGGGACAACTAGTACAAGCTATCCTGACAAAAGGTGGTCTTCGCCTGCCAAAGGCTCTGGTGGTGACTCCGTCGTGGGCTCCGCGATGACCTCCGTCCTACCGTCCTGCTGGTCCTGGTCTCGTTGCACCGATATGTAAACCTTTGCCTGATGCCTCGGGACTCCTCGTCTGCGCCTGCCCCTTTAGCACCAAAGAGGCAATCGGTACTCTACGCGCGCTGGCGCCCTCCTGGCGCCTGCCTGGCCTTGGTCGTCATGGCTCACGTCATGCGAACCTCGCGAGGTGCCCCTTGCGTAGATCTCTCCACTCCTCGGGAACCACCTAGGGAGGCCACCCCCGAGGAGGTCTTGTGTCGTCCGCCTCACGAGGCTTGGCCCCTCGCGAGGGTCATGAGTGTTTGCTGGTGAAGATGGGCCGTACCAGGCCGTTAGTGTGCCACGCCATGGGCCGCAGGCAGGCAGGTCTAGGGACCCCCATTCCCAGAACACCGACATTGTCATTTGATGAACGGGATCACATCATTAGAGAATGATGTGATGGACAAGACCCATCCGTTAGCTGAGCATAATGATTGTTTAGTTTTATTGATATTGCTTTCATCATGACTTATACATGTTCCTCTGCCTATGAGATTAAGCAACTCCCGAATACCGGAGGAACACTTAGTGTGCTATCAAACATCACAATGTAACTAGGTGATTATAAAGATGCTCTACAGGTGTCTCCGATGGTGTTTGTTGAGTTGGCATAGATCGAGATTAGGATTTGTCACTCCGTGTATCGAAGAGGTATCTCTGGGCCCTCTCGGTAATGATCATCACTATAAGCCTTGCAAGCAATGTGACTATTGAGTTAGTTGCGGTATGATGCATTATGGAACGAGTAAAGAGACTTGCCGGTAACGAGATTGAACTAGGTATGATGATACCGACAATCGAATCTCGGGCAAGTAACATACCGATGACAAAGGGAACAACGTATATTGTTATGCGGTTTGACCGATAAAGATCTTCGTAGAATATGTCGGAACCAATATGAGCATCCAGGTTCCGCTATTGGTTATTGACCGGAGATGTGTCTCAGTCATGTCTACATAGTTCTCGAACCCGTAGGGTCAGCACGCTTAACGTTCGATGACGATTTGTATTATGAGTTATGTAATTTGATGTACCGAAGTTTGTTCGGAGTCCCGGATGAGATCACGGACATGACGAGGAGTCTCGAAATGGTCGAGAGGTAAAGATTGATATATTAGAAAGTAGTATTCGGACACAGAAAGGGTTCCAGAGTGTATTGGGTACATACCGGAGTACCGGAGGGGTTACCGGAACCCCCGGGGAAAGATATGGGCCTTATGGGCCATATGAGGGAGGCTAACCAGCCCACAAGGGGCTGGTGCGTCCCCCACAAGGGAGGATGCCGAATTGGACTTGGGAAGGGGCGCCACCCCCCTTTCCTTCTCCTACTCCCTCTCCTTCCCCTTTCCCCCTCCGGTAGAAGGAAAAAAGGGTGGGGCTGAATCCTACTAGGACTGGAGTCCTAGTAGGACTCCCCTCTCCCTGGCGCGCCCCTTTTGGCCGGCCTCCTCCTCCCCTCCTTTATATACGGGGGCAGGGGGCACCCCAAAGGCACAACAGACAATCTCTTACTCGTGTGCGGTGCCCCCTGTAGCGACCAGACCTCAAACAGTCTGATATGTGTGCATCAGTGTCATCCCTGGATCGGTAATGCTGACACGCACAGTACTTGAGGATTTATAACAGAGTAGCAACCACACACTTATTACAACGAATGTCTCAAAAGAGAACTTATTACAATAAATTTGGCTTAAGGCCATCTAAACGATAACAGCAGAAGGCTTGGAAGATAAAGCGAGTCCATCAACTCCAACGGCATCACTGAGTGAAAGACAACGACCTATGGCTCCTTACTTGTCGTCTGAAAACTCTGCAACATGATACGTTGCAGCCCGAAACGGGTCAGCACATGGAATACGCTGGCAATGTAACTCAAGAGAGTAATGAACAGAATAATGGCTGTCACTACATGCATATATGGCTGGTGGAGGCTGTATGGTTAATATGTTTTGCGAAAAGCCAATTTTTCCCTACAACAAAGTAATAAATTTTATATAACTATCATGGTAGTTGTTGAACATTGAGAAAGTTCCTCCAACTCAATCCCAATTAAGCATCATCATTAACCCAATCAAATTTATATTAAGAGTGATGAGATCCACATGATAATCCAAGAAGTAGATACTCAAGATGTCCATAACCGGGGACACGGCTAACCATGATTAGTTTATACACTCTGCAGAGGTTTGCGCACTTTTCCCCACAAGACTCGATCTCCTCCGTTGGTTTTCTCGCACTACATGGTGTTTGAGAAACGGATGACCGAGACACAGTCTTTCAGAAGCATTAACTCTCTACTCTGGATAGACAGTACCACCTACAACCCACTACATCTGCTAGTCTACCTCTTCAAGAGCTTCACGCAACTTACTCAACTATGCCAGAGCCCATAATGGCTGGTGGCTGCACACGGAAGTTTCTAGCATGAATAATCTTATGATCCCTTTGAGCCTGAGTGGCGGGCCATAGGATGATCACACGGGTCCTCCGGGATATCCTAGTACAACACTGGATTCTCCAGGTGCCCACAAGCAATCCACCCAGATGTGTATTTAAGTAGCCACCTTAAGTTGAACCATTAATTAACAACCTCACTTCTGTCATGAATACACTCAAACCCAAACCACGTCTACGAGCATAGCATAGCAATATAAGCAACGTAGAAGTAACTCCCATAGGTTTGATAATAAACAGGTGAATAGGTACTACCTCATCTACTTCCCAAAACCCACAATTTAATCAGATCCTAACCATGCAAATGTTTGAGGATTGAGCTAATGCAATAAAACTGGGTAGTAAAGAGGTATGATCAAAGTGTTACTTGCCTTGCTGATGATCCGCGAAACCTAGAGACTCGTAGTAGCACGTTTCGCACTCTGGGTACTCTATCGCAAACAAACAAGCATACAATAAGCACACAACTAGAAACACGGGTAAAACTCAAATAAGAGATCTAACCAGAAAGTTGAACTTAAGAACTCCGGTTTGCAAAAAGAATCAAATGAAACGAAGCAACAAAACTCAAACTGCTAAAGAAACAAGATCTGTTTACTAATATGGACTAAAGTCAAATTTTACAGTAGCAAAATCTTGTTCAAGTTGGTTAAACAGAAAGAGGGCTTCGAGACGAAGATCTAGGCGCTTGAATCGCCTGATTCCGATAAACGAGCGGAAAGATAAACTAAAACGAAAATCGGATCAGAAATCGCGATCGAAAATAATCGCGAAAAATCGGAGAAAAAGAAAAACTGACGGACATGCTAACGAACGAAAGTTCGCTGTCTGCGGTTAACCGGTGAAAACCGTTCATTAAAACGAACGTACGATCAGGCATTCGCTAAATAACTAAACCGAAAAAACCGATCTAAAATAAAAAAACGGAATCTAGGGTTTCGAAAAAAACCGATCGGTTTTCTCACGAAAACCGACGGCGTCGGCGGCTACCTCCGGCGGCGGGGTCGGGCGGCGAGGCGGCGGCGCTACTCCGGCGGGGCTCCGGCGAGGCGGCGGTGGGCTGAATCGCTTCCAGTGGCACTGTATCTCTCAGAGTAATATCGGCCATCTCTGTGTGGCACTTCTTCAACTGAGAAACGTGGAACACATCGTGAACTCCTGACAATCCTTCGGGCAATTCCAACTTGTAAGCAACTTCTCCCATACGTTCCAAAACACGGTATGGTCCTACAAATCTCGAGGCTAACTTTCCCTTAACTCCAAAGCGCTTCAATCCTCGGAGTGGTGATACACGAAGATACACTCTGTCTTCGACTTCGTAAACTGTCTCCTTGCGTTTAGAACCCGCATAGCTCTTCTGCCTGGACTGGGCTACCTTGAGTCTATCTTGTGTCAGCTTAACCTTCTCTTCAGACTCTTTAATCAAATCTGGTCCAAACAACTGACGGTCTCCAACTTCATCCCACAACAATGGTGTCCTACACCTCCTTCCGTACAATGCTTCGAAAGGGGCCATCTTCAATCAGGCTTGATAGCTGTTGTTGTAAGAGAACTCTGCATACGGCAAATTATCGTCCCAACTAGATCCATAGTCTAGCGCACAAGCTCTCAACATATCCTCCAGAATCTGATTGACTCTCTCAGTCTGTCCATCTGTCTGTGGGTGAAAGGCTGTACTGAACTCTAGCCTGGTTCCCAAAGTCTCATGCAACTGATTCCAAAACTTTGAGGTAAACTGGGTTCCTCTATCTGATACAATGGTCCTCGGAACTCCATGCAGACATACAATCCTGGTCATGTATATCTTTGCCAACTTAGCACTGGTGTAAGTGGTCTTCACTGGGATGAAATGAGCTACCTTCGTCAAACGGTCGACTACAACCCATATCGAGTCATAGCCTGAATGAGTCCTGGGCAATCCCGTGATAAAGTCCATGCCTAGTTTATCCCACTTCCATTCGGGTATCGGCAATGGCTGTAACAATCCCGATGGCTTCTAATGTTCTGCCTTCACTCTCTGGCATACATCACAAACTGCTACATACTCCGCAATATCCTTCTTCATTCTGGTCCACCAGAAACTATCCTTCAAATCCAGATACATCTTGGTATTTCCTGGATGAATCGAATATGGCGAATCATGGGCCTCTTGCAGAATCAACTTCCCGATCTCCAGATCATTTGGCACATAAACGCAGTCCTCAAACCATAGGGTATCGTGCTCATCCTCACGAAATCCCTTAGCTTTTCCTTTGCTCATCCTCTCTTTTATCTTGGCAGTCTCTTTGTCCGTCTTCTGAGCTTCTCAGATCTTATCCATCAAAGTAGACTGAATCTCCAATGCTGCTACATAACCTCTCGGAACTATTTCCAAACATAGTTCACGAAGATCCTCTGCTAACTCCTTGGGTAACTCTCCGGTCATGAGTGTATTGACATGACTCTTGCGACTCAACGCATCAGCTACTACGTTAGCCTTTCCGGGGTGATAATGCAACTTCATATCATAATCCTTGATGAGCTCCAACCATCTCCTCTGCCTGAGATTCAACTCCTTCTGCGTGAAGATGTACTTCAAACTCTTGTGATCCATGTACACCTCACAATGGTTTCCGATGAGAAAATGTCTCTATGTCTTCAACGCATGCACTACGGCTGCTAACTCCAAATCATGGGTAGCATAATTCAACTCATGGGGTTTAAGCTGTCGGGAGACATATGAAACAACTCTTCCCTCCTGCATAAGCACTGCTCCAAGTCCTCGACGAGAAGCGTCGCAATACACCTGGTAATCCTTGCGTTGATCCGGAAGAATCAACACTGGATCTGTAACCAAGCGTTTCTTCAACTCCTGAAAACTGGCCTCACATTCCTCAGTCCATTTGAAATTGGTGTCCTTTTTCAACAACTCCATCACGGGCTTTGCAATCTTCTAGAAATTCTCAATGAACCTCCGGTAGTATCCTGCAAGTCCAAGAAAACTCCAGATCTCTCCAACTGACGTGGGTGCTTCCCAATTTGTCACAGTGACAACCTTCGCAGGGTCTACTGCTATTCCTTCTCCAGATATAACATGTCCAAGGAATCCAACTTCCTTCAACCAAAACTCACACTTGCTGAACTTGGCATATAACTGATGTTCTCTGAGCTTCCCAAGTACCAAACGCAAATGCTCCTTATGTTCCTCTTCATTCTTCGAGTAGACCAGAATATCATCAATGAACACCACGATGAACTTCTCCAAAAACTCCATAAACACCTTGTTCATCATGTTCATAAAATAGGCAGGTGCGTTAGTCAGTCCAAATGACATAACGGTATACTCATATAGCCCGTACCTTGTGGTAAAAGTTGTCTTAGGTATATCCTGCTCTTGAATCTTCAGCTGGTGGTACCCTGATCGCACATCGATCTTGGAAAACACCTTAGCTCCTTGCAGCTGGTCAAACAAATCATTGATCGTCGGCAGTGGGTACTTGTTCTTGATTGTCACCGCATTCAAGCCACGATAGTCAACAACCATCCTCAACGATCCATCCTTCTTCTCCACTAGAAGTACTGGTGATCCCCAAGGTGACGAACTTGGGCGAATATAACCTTTATCCAGTAACTCCTTAATCTGCTTCTTAATTTCCTCTAAATCTTTTGCGGGCATCCTGTACGGTCTCTTCGATATTGGTCCTGTGCTTGGCAAAAGCTCAATCAAAAACTCAATGTCTCTATCCAGTGGCATGCCTGGCAACTCTTCTGGAAATACATCAAGGAAATCCTCCACCACTGGTACTTCCTCCTGTACAACTCCTGATAGGAATTTACTTGAGTCCTATTCGGCACATGTCGGGATACATACTTGATCCTTCTTCCTTCTGGGGTGGTAAGCAAAATCGACTTACTGGTGCAGTCAATGTTCCCTCCATACTTCGATAACCAATCCATGCCTAATATCACATCCAGTCCTTCTGACTCCAATAATATTAGGTCTGAGGGAAACAGGGAGTTACCGATCCTTAATGGTAACCGATCACACCATAGACTAGCCATATACTCTGCTCCTGGCGAGGTTACTAACATGGGTGACCTAAGGGCTTGGGTCGGCAGTTTAAATTTATCCACAAATCCCCTTGATATGTATGAATGCGATGCACCAGTATCGAAAAGAACGATTGCAGTAAATGACTTAACCAAAAACTTACCTATTACTGCATCGGGTTGCGCTTCAACCTCCTCCACGCTAACGTGGTTCACTTGTCCCCTGTTGAAAGGGTTGGGCTTATTCCCAGAGCTTCCATTGCCATTTCCATTCTTTGCTTCAGAACACTCCGTGGCATAATGTCCATTCTTCCCGCACTTGAAACAAGTAATGTGACTTAGATCCTTCTTGGCGGGTGTTGCTGGGTTGGAACAGTTCTGTCCGTTGCTTCCTCCATTACCATTCCCATTTTTGGAGCCACTATGGTTGTGCGTAATTCCTCCATTGTGAGTGTGGCCTCCATGGTTATGGACAAGTCCTCCCGAGTTCGGGGTAAAGCGGGGTCTCTGCTGAGCTCCAGAATTGTACTTCCCTTGTCCATACTTCCTCTTGTGGTTGTCAATCTGCTGCTGCTTCCCTTCAATCACGAGAGCTCTATCTACCAACTCCTGGTAGTTATTGAAATTTGCAACCATCAACTGCATGCTCAGCTCATCATTCAGTCTTCCAGAAACTTCTCCTGCTTAGCTGCATTCGTAGCGACGTCATCTGGGGCATAACGTGCTAGCTTACTAAAGTCATCCACATACTGGCCAAATGTGCGTCCTCCTTGGCGTAAGTTGCGAAACTCATGCTTCTTCATGGCCATAGCTCCTGTTGATACATGGGCAGTGCGAAAAGCCTGCTGAAACTAGTCCCATGTAACGGTGTCGATGGGGTAGCTGGCTGTGAAATTCTCCCACCATGATGCTGCGGGTCCATCAAGTTGATGTGCGGCAAAATGCACTCTCTCCGCATCTGTGCATCCTGCAGTGGTCAACTCCCTTTCAATCTTGCGGAGCCAATCATTTGCAACTATCGGCTCGGTGCTACTGGAGAACACCGGTGGATTCAGCCTTAGAAAACGGGCTAAGTGATCAACAGGTGGTGGTGGTGGGTTGTTGTTGTTGTTCCCCTGATTCTGATTATGTACTAGTATCTGCATCAATGCATTGTGCTGCTGGATCAACTGAGTGAGCTCCGGTGGGAAAGCAATTCCGTTGTCGCGTCTCGGAGGCATCTGCTGGGTTTAGAAAAGGTGAGAAAACAGAGTAGAATGAGGTCTAGGGGGAAAACACTACCCATATGCACATGAGACAAACACAATCATATCACTTCAATCAATTCACACAAGGGCATACAATCGGTCTAACTATCGTTACAAAAGTGTTCGGACTATACTATATGCATGGGGGAATACTACTACTGAACATGGTAGTCGACTAGAAAAATTGATCGGTGGAAGACTCCATAATATCTGCTCCAGCTTCATCAACAAAGTCATCATCGCTATCATCGGGGTCCGAATCGGTGTCATCGATGATGATGTAGTTCTCCGGACAAGTGGAATCGTCGTCTTCTCCTCCCGGCGCGGGATCTCCCATGAGTACTCCGATGTTCTTTATCAGGTCATCATTCTTCTCCAATAATGTTGCGATTTCCTCCTCATATCCATCGCGTGTAGACTTGAGTTCTTCCTCCAGCTCCGTGATCCTTGTCATCGCCTTCTTCATATCCATCATGCCTGTGCACATCTGGTTTTCCTGGCGACGAATGTGCTGGTTTAACTCCTGGATGAAAGCTGCAATAGATATATCCTTCCTGGTGCTGATCATCTCCCATTGCTCATCTCGGCGCCCACAAATCTGGTAAATAGTATCCTTGAGATCCTTGTGGTAAACTTCTCCAATGCGTCCCATGGTGATGTGGGCTACCATGCTCTTGCCTAGACTCCAGGTTGGTGCATCAAAGGAAAACTCTATGGGCTCAGTGACTGGCGTGAAGGTCCTTCCTGGAACTTGAACTTGGATCATCCAACGCTCCTCTTCTGGTAAAGTGGCGTTGTAAGTCCCGGTGAAGCTTGATATTCCAATGTTCAGGTACCTAGTGACTTACTTCAAGTGTCGTCCAAAAGGTGTGTCTTCGTCTGGTTGTGCAAACTTGTTCCTTGCGTCCGCCATCCTAAAGAGTAGAAAATGGAAAGGGGTCAGAAATGAGAAGAGAGTAGTGATCTAGGGTTTTAGCTTAGTGGTCGTGTCCTACATTCAGCGTGTGCTCTGATACCATCTTGTAGCGACCAGACCTCAAACAGTCTGATCTCTGTGCATCAGTGTCATCCCTGGATCGGTAATGCTGACACGCACAATACTTGAGGATTTATAACAGAGTAGCAATCACACACTTATTACAACGAATGTCTCAAAAGAGAACTTATTACAATAAATTTGGCTTAAGGCCATCTAAACGATAACAGCGGAAGGCTTGGAAGAAAAAGCGAGTCCATCAACTCCAACGGCATCACTGAGTGAAAGACAACGACCTATGGCTCCTTACTCGTCGTCTGAAAAGTCTGCAACATGATACGTTGCAGCCCAAAACGGGTCAGCACATGGAATACGCTGGCAATGTAATACAAGAGAGTAATGAACAGAATAATGGCTATCACTACATGCATATATGGCTGGTGGAGGCTGTATGCTTAATATGTTTTACGAAAAGCCAATTTTTCCCTACAACAAAGGAATAAATTTTATTTAACTATCATGGTAGTTGTTGAACATTGAGAAGGTTCCTCCAACTCAATCCCAATTAAGCATCATCATTAACCCAATCAAATTTATATTAAGAGTGATGAGATCCACATGATAATCAAAGAACTAGATCCTCAAGATGTCCATAACCGGGGACATGGCTAACCATGATTAGTTTATACACTCTGCAGAGGTTTGCGCACTTTTCCCCAAAAGACTCGGTCTCCTCCGTTGGTTTTCTCGCACTATATGGTGTTTGAGAAACGGATGACCAAGACACAGTCTTTCAGAATCATTAACTCTCTACTCTGGATAGACAGTACCACCTACAACCCACTACATCTGCTAGTCTACCTCTTCAAGAGCTTCACGCAACTTACTCAACTATGACAGAGCCCATAATGGCTTGTGGCTGCACACGGAAGTTTCTAGCATGAATAATCTTATGATCCCTTTGAGCCTGAGTGGCGGGCCGTAGGATGATCACACGGGTTCTCCGGGATATCCTAGGACAACACTGGATTCTCCAGGTGCCCACAAGCATCCACCCAGATGTGTATTTAAGTAGCCACCTTAAGTTGAACCATTAATTAACAACCTCACTTCTGTCATGAATACACTCAAACCCAAACCACGTCTACGAGCATAGCATAGCAATATAAGCAACGTAGAATTAACTCCCATAGGTTTGATAATAAACAGGTGAATAGGTACTACCTCATCTACTTCCCAAAACCCACAATTTAATCAGATCCTAACCATGCAAATGTTTGAGGATTGAGCTAATGCAATAAAACTAGGTAGTAAAGAGGTATGATCAAAGTGTTACTTGCCTTGCTGATGATCCGCGAAACCTAGAGACTCGTAGTAGCACGTTTCGCACTCTGGGTACTCTATCGCAAACAAACAAGCATACAATAAGCACACAACTAGAAACACGGGTAAAACTCAAATAAGAGATCTAACCAGAAAGTTCAACTTAAGAACTCCGGTTTGCAAAAAGAATCAAATGAATCGAAGCAACAAAACTCAAACTGCGAAAGAAACAAGATCCGTTTACTAATCTGGACTAAAGTCAAATTTTATAGTAGCAAAATCTTGTTCAAGTTGGTTAAACAGAAAGAGGGCTTTGAGACGAAGATCTAGGCGCTTGAATCGCCTGATTCCAATAAACGAGCGAAAAGATAAACTAAAACGAAAATCGGATCAGAAATCGCGATCGAAAATAATCGCAAAAAATCCGAGAAAAAGAAAAACTGACGGACAGGCTAACGGACGAACATTCGCTGTCTGTGGTTAACCGGTGAAAACCGTTCGTTAAAACGAACGAACGATCGGGCGTTCGCTAAATAACTAAACCAAAAAAACCGATCTAAAATAAAAAACGAGATCTAGGGTTTCGAAAAAACGATCGGTTTTCTCACGAAAACCGACGGCGGCGGGGTCGGGCTGCAAGGCGGCGGGGCTCCGGTGAGGCGGCGGCGGCTCGCGGCGGTGGCGGCGGGGGATCGGCGCGGCGGGGCTAGGGTTCGGCGGGGCTGGCGACTTGGGCCTCGGGGTCGCGGGCCTCGGCTTTTAAAGCCGCCCGGGCGCAGTGTCCCAGTCGGACACGGCCTGGTAAGTCGGTTGACTTTTTTAAAAATAATTCCGCTCAAAAAACGAATAAAAGAAATACTACATGGACCCCAAAAATCTTGAAATAAATTTTCCCCGTCCTCTAAAAATCTGCCGAACAAGGTGAACATTTATTTGGGCCGCTAATGCAATTTTGAAAAACGCATATTTTTCCTAATTCAAATAAAATAGCGATAAAACTCCGAATAAAAAATCTTATTTGATTTTAATATTAAATCTCCAATATTTCTTTATTTTGAGAAAGTCATTTTATCCTCTCTCTTTTATTTTCATAAAATAAATATTCGAAGAGAAAATAATTAAAATCAAATGATCCTCTTTTCAAAATTTGAGAAAGCTCAAATATGAAAATAACGAAATCCCCAACTCTCTCCGTGGGTCCTAGAGTTGCGTAGAATTTCTAGGATCATGGCAAAATGCACTAAAATATGATATACAATGATGATCTAATGCATAACATTCCAAATTGATAATTTGGGATGTTACACCGCCTCCACAGTTTACCACCTCGGTCATATCGTCGTAGTGCTTAGGTGAAGCCCTGTGCCGGTAACTTCATCATCATCGCCGCTACGCCGTCGTGCTGACGGAACTCTCCCTCGTCCTCAACTGGATCAAGACCTCGAGGGACGTCATCGAGTTGAACGTGTGCTGAACGCGGAGGTGTCGTACGTTCGGTACTTGGATCGGTTGGATCGTGAAGACGTTCGACTACATCTACCGCGTTACTAAACGCTTCCTCTTTCGGTCTACGAGGGTACGTGGATGCACTCTCCCCGCTCGTTGCTATGCTTCTCCTAGATAGATCTTGTGTGATCGTAGGAATTTTTTTGAAATACTACGTTCCCCAACAGTGGCATCCGAGCCAGGTCTATGCGTAGATGTTATATGGACGAGTAGAACACAAAGAGTTGTGGGCGATAATAGTCATACTGCTTACCAGCATGTCATACTTTGATTCGGCAGTATTGTTGGATGAAGCGGCCCAGACCGACATTACATGACCGCGTTCATGAGACTGGTTCTACCAACGTGCTTCGCACACAGGTGGCTAGTGGGTGTCTGTTTCTCCAACTTTAGTTGAATCGAGTGTGACTACGCCCGGACCTTGTTGAAGGTTAAAACAGCACACTTGACAAAAAATCGTTGTGGTTTTGATGTGTAGGTAGGAATGGTTCTTGCTAAGCCCGTAGCAGCCACGTAAAACTTGCAACAACAAAGTAGAGGATACCTAACTTGTTTTTGCAGGGCTTGTTGTGATGTGATATGGTCAAGATGTGATGATATATAATTTGTTGTATGAGATGATCATGTTTTGTAACAGTTATCAGCAACTAGCAGGAGCCATATGGTTGTCGCTTTATTGTATGAAACACAATCGCCATGTAATTGCTTTACTTTATCACTAAGCGGTAGCGATAGTCGTAGTAGCAATAGTTGGCGAGACGACAACGATGCTTCGATGGAGATCAAGGTGTCAAGCCGGTGACGATGGTGATCGTGACGGTGCTTTGGAGATGGATATGAAAGGTACAAGATGATGATGGCCATATCATATCACTTATATTGATTGCACATGATGTTTATCCTTTATGCATCTTATTTTGCTTAGTACGGCGGTAGCCTTATAAGATGATCTCTCACTAAAATTTTCAAGCAAGTGTTCTCCCTGAGTATGCACCGTTGCGACAGTTCGTCGTGCCGAGACACCACGTGATGATCGGGTGTGATAAGCTCTACGTTCACATACAACGGGTGCAAGCCAATTTTGCACACGCAGAATACTCGGGTTAAACTTGACGAGCCTAGCATATGCAGATATGGCCTCGAAACACTGAGACCAAAAGGTCAAGCATGAATCATATAGTAGATATGATCAACATAGTGATGTTCACCATTGAAAACTACTCCATCTCACGTGATGATCGGACATGGTTTAGTTGATATGGATCACGTGATCACTTAGATGATTAGAGGGATGTCTATCTAAGTGGGAGTTCCTAAGTAATATGATTAATTGAACTTTATTTATCATGAACTTAGTACCTGGTAGTATTTTGCATGTCTATGTTGTTGTAGATAAATGGCCCGTGCTACTGTTCCATTGAATTTTAATGTGTTCCTAGAGAAAAAAAGTTGAAAGATGTTAGTAGCAATGATGCGGACTGGCTTCGTGATCTGAGGACTATCGTCATTGCTGCACAGAAGGATTATGTCCTTGATGCACCACTAGGTGACAGACCTATTGCAGGAGCAGATGCAGACGTTATGAACATTTGGCAAGCTCGGTATGATGACTACTTGATAGCTTAGTGCACCATGCTTTACGGCTTAGAGCCGAGACTTCAAAAACGTTTTGAATGCCATAGAGCATATAAGATGTTCCAAGAGCTGAAATTGGTATTTCAGACTCATGCCCGAGTCGAGAGGTATGAGACCTCTGACAAGTACTTTGCGTACAAGATGGAGGAGAATAGCTCAACCAGTGAGCATGTGCTCAGAATGTCTGAGTACTACAATTGCTTGAATCAAGTGGGAGTTAATCTTCCAGATAAGATAGTAACTGAAAGAGTTCTCTAGTCACTATCACCAAGTTACTGGAACTTCGTGATGAACCATAATATGCAAGGGATGGAAAAGACAATTCCCGAGCTCTTCGCAATGCTAAAGGCTGCGAAGGTAGAAATCAAAAAGGAGCATCAAGTGTTGATGATTAACAAGACCACTAGCTTCAAGAAAAAGGGCAAAGGGAAGAAGGGGAACTTCAAGAAGAATAGCAAGCAAGTTGCTACTCCCGGGAAGAAGCCCAATTTTGGACCTAAGCCTGAAATTGAGTGCTTCTACTGCAAAGGGACTGGTCACTGAAAGTGGAACTACCCCAAATACTTGGCGGATAAGAAGGATGGCAAAGTGAACAAAAGTATATATGATATACATGTTATTGATGTGTACTTTACTAGTGTTCATAGTAGCCCCTGAGTATTTGATACCGGTTCAGTTGCTATGATTAGTAACTCGAAATAGGAGTTGCAAGATGAACAGAGACTAGTTAAGGGAGAGGTGACGATGTGTGTTGGAAGTGATTCCAAGGTTGATAAGATCACCATTGCACACTCCCTTTACCTTCGGGATTAGTGTTGAACCTAAAATAAATGTTATTTGGTGTTTGCGTTGAGCATAATATGATTGGATCATGTTTATTGCAATACGGTTATTCATTTAAGTCAAAGAATCATTGTTGTTCTGTTTACATGAATAAAACCTTCTGTGGTCATACACCCAAGGTGAATGGTTTATTGAATATCGATTGTAGTGATACACATATTCATAATATTGAAGCCAAAAGATGCAAGGTTAATAATGATAGTGCAACTTATTTGTGGCACTGCCGTTTAGGTCATATTCGTGTACAGCGCATGAAGAAACTCCATGCTGGTGGGCTTTTGGAATCACTTGATTATGAATCACTTGATGCTTGCGAACCATGCCTCATGGGCAAGATGACTAAGACTCCATTCTCGGAACAATGGAGCGAGCCACTGACTTATTGGAAATAATACATAACGATGTATGCGGTCCGATGAGTGTTGAGGCTCGCGGCGGGTATCGTTATTTTTTGACCTTTACAGATGATTTGGGCAGATATGGGTATATCTACTTAATGAAACACAAGTCTGAAACATTTGAAAAGTTCAAAGAATTTCAGAGTGAAGTTGAGAATCATCGTAACAAGAAAATAAAGTTTCTATGATCTAATCGCGGAGGCGAATATTTGAGTTACGAGTTTGGCCTTCATTTGAAACAATGTGGAATAGTTCCGCAACTCACGCCACGTGGAACACCACAGCGTAATGGTGTGTGTGAATGTCGTAACCGTACTTTATTAGATATGGTGCGATCTATGATGTCTCTTACCGATTTACCACTATCGTTTTGGGGTTATGCATTAGAGACAATTGCATTCATGTTAAAAAGGGCACCATCTAAATCCGTTGAGACGACACCGTATGAACTATGGTTTGGCAAGAAACCAAAACTGTCGTTTCTTAAACTTTGGGGTTGTGATGCTTATGTGAAAAAGTATCAGCCTGATAAGCTCAAACCCAAATCGGAGAAGTGCGTCTTCATAGGATACCCAAAAGAAACTGTTGGGTACACCTTCTATCACAGATCCGAAGGCAAGATCTTTGTTGCTAAGAGTGGATCCTTTCTAGAGAAGGAGTTTCTCTCAAAAGAAGTGAGTGGGAGGAAAGTAGAACTTGATGAGGTAATTGTACCTTCTGTCGAATTGGAAAGTAGCTCATCACTGAAATTAGTTCCAGTTATGCCTACACCAATTAGTGAGGAAGTTAATGATGATGATCACGAAACTTCAGATCAAGTTAGGCCCTGTTTGGTTCATAAGTCCTAGGACTTTTTTAGTCCCAACTTATAAGTCCCAAGTACCAAAAAAGTCCCTACCTGTTTGGTTCCTGGGACTTATAAGTTCCTATAAGACCATATTACAACTATAAGTCCCTATAAGACTCTCCTTGAGAGACTTATTTCATAAGTCCCAAATGCCCACTTTAAGTCCCTATAAGTCCCTCCTGTTTGGTTTAGATGGGACTTATAGGGACTTTTTTAAGTCTCTAAACCAATAAGTCCCTGGAAACAAACACCCTCTTACTACCGAACCTCATAGGTCAAGCAGAGTACGATCCGCACCAGAGTGGTACGGTAATCCTGTTCTGGAAGTCATGTTGCTAGACCATGATGAACCTACGAACTATGAGGAAGCGATGATCACTGAGATCACTTCTAAGGTTGGCGGGCGCGGGGTTGTGCAAAGAGCGGGTCTGGCGGTCAGCACAAGGATCGTTTACTCAGGTTCGGGCCGCGAGGATGCGTAATACCCTAGTCCTGCTTTGGTGTATGTATTTGAGTGTTCTTGAGTTCTTGAACTAGCTACGGTGTGTCTCTAGTCCAAAAGATCCGAGTCCCTCTCCTGGTCGCCTCGGGCCTCCTTTTATAGACAAAAGGGGTCGCCACAGTGGCACACAGGAGGTGGAAAGGTGTATAGTGGATGAGTCTATCCTCTGGCACCGTCGGACAAACGCATTTACTGCGCTGCCGACGTGCCCCTCTCGCTTTATCGGGGATGGCAAGGAAGCTCGTCCTAGCTGTCGCCGCCTCGCCTGGCTTCGACACGCATCCGAGCTGACGAGGCGTTGTAGCGCCACGTTGGCTGGCTGTTGGGCTAGCGCGGGGTGGAGCCTTCACGAAGATCTGCATGTCAACACACAGGTGCTTGCTGAGTCGGTCGTGGAGGCCGCTCATCGCCACGTAGGTGCCTGCCCAGCTGGTTGAGCTGGTAGCTGCATGGGGACGGCAGTGGAGCCTTGGCAGACGCGGGCCCTGTTGCTGCCCGTAGGTGTCTCCGGCAAGGGCCTTGCTGGGGCCCCGACAAGGGTCTTGCCGTGGCATCGTGGTCTTCCCCGGCAAGCGCCTTGCCGGGGGGTGTCTCGTGGATTTCCTCGACTAGGATCCCACCGAGGATCGTCGTCTTCTGGTCCTCATCTGATCTCGTGTGTTTATGATCTTGACGAAGATCTCCATGCCATCACGGGGGTGCCTCCCGAGCCCCGGTCCCATTGTGGTTGTTGGAAACCCTTGGGCTCAAGGGTGGTGCGCCCCGCTGGCGTCGGGCAAGTTGCCCCGGCAAGGCTCTTGCCGGGGCCACGGAGGCCACCCGGCAAGGGTCTTGCCGGGGGAGTCCACCTCGCCCCTTTGCTCTTTGTGGTCTCTGGTCTTGGTGTTGCCTTGGCTGTCTTGTGCTCCGGCTTCCCTCCCCTGCTAAGTGTGGACGCGGGCGCGGCTCTGACTGCCCGTACATAAGTAAAGGGGTCAAAAGGAGAGCCCCTACTTTTGTACACTGACATGAGCCCCTGGGCCTGGGCCACACATAAGCGCGATGCGCTGTTGGGCTAGGCCCAGAACGGTGTGCGGGTAGGTGGGCGGATTTTTTTACCATAGTAACTTTTTCGTTTGCTGCACTTCCCCACAACCCGCGTTGAACGCGCGCCGTGGAGGGTCGTGCGTGACGTGGGGGTCATGCGTGGGGCGGTTCCCGCACGCATGCGTCACATCACAGTAAATGGGAAAGAGGCGGCCCGCGCCTTCCCCATAGAAAGGAATAACCGCAGGCGTGCTGCTCATTTACCCTCCGTGCCCTTTCCAATCTCGAAACCACCATCCCCTTCTTCCTCCCTCTCAAGCTCTTGCCTTTGCTCGCCGCCGCCGCATCTTCGTCGTCCTTCCCCCTTCGCCTCTCACAGCCGCCATGGCACCCAAAACCAGTAAAGGCAAGGAAGTGGCCAAGGACGTCAGGGCGAAGGAGCCGCTGGAGAGCGAGCTGGTGGCGCGGCGGACGCAGTCCGCCTACTTCCTCATGACGGTCGACGTGATCCATCTTCGGGACTACTTCAAGCACCTGTGGGGGTGCAAGACGGGGGGAGACGACGGGGCATCCTGCCACGCGTGTCATCCCTGCTGCTTTCGCCGAAGCCGGCCCGAATCAGTACCCATTCTTCGTTGACTACTTTTCCTGCGGCCTCTGCCCCCTTCTCTGATTCCTTCAATGATGTCATGCACACCTACGGCTTTCACCTTCTGGATTTTACCCCAAATGTCGTGGCGTGCATGGCTCTTTTTGCGCATCTCTGCGAGGGCTTTGCCGGAGTGCTCCCCAACACGGCGCTCTTCCGCCACTACTTTTATCCTCGAATCCAAAAGGGAGGCGCCATATCTGGTTGTGTCGCCTGGATCCCAAGGTCCAAGGGGACATACCCGGAGGGCACTCAGAAGGAGAGGTGGGAGGAGTGGCGGGGCCGGTGGTGCTGGACTGAGGAGGAGGACCCACAGGAATTCTGCCAGGTTCGCCAGGCGCCGCCGGTTCGCAGAAATGACTAGGGCGATGTCGACGCCGATGATGGGAAGCTCACGGTCGCCACCACCAGGATTCATCGCCTCACCGAGGCCGGGCTCACCCTTGAGATGATCGGGGCGGATTTCATCCGCGGCCGAATCGCTCCGCTGCACAACAAGGGGTGGCCGGCCTGGCTCTTCACGAATGCGGCCGACATCATGAGGCTTCACCCTGGCTTGGACCACAACCTCACGATGATGGGGCACGCCCACTTCTGCCAGCGGCTCTTCCAGCTCGACATGGACCGCGATGGCAAGGTCGAGCGGTCTGGCAAGGCCGCGAAGGCCGGCAAGGTCGCCAAGGGGCCCTTGTTTGGGTTGCCAGCAGGGATGGTCCCGCTGAGCAATAACTCGTGCCGAAATGACATCATTGCCATGATGCCGGAGTTCAACGCGCACGGCCTTGTCCCAAATTGGGCCGAGCCGCCGGCGGATCAAGTGCAAGAATTTTTTGATACCTTGGTGGAGAAGTACGTTCGCGACGAGCCGCTGCTCGTCTAGGACACCACCCAGGCGGAGCTGGACTACATTGCCGCCAGGGCGGCGGAGGCAGAGCTCGCCAGGGAGGCCGGCGGCATGGAGGACGAGGCCGCGGAGGAAAAGGAGCTCACCCAGTGGGCGGTGTCCGCTGGGGAGGCCAGCAGCGCCGGCACCGGGGCCCCTCTCATCGAACATGTGGTCGACGAGTCGTCGTCGGAGGAGGTCGAGACTGTCGACCTCCGGTCACGAGGAGAGGGCGAGCCCTGCGGCGGGCCAGCTCTGGCGAGCCGGTTCAGCCCGGCAGGGCCGTGCAACCGCGGCAAGCCCAGGAGGCGTTCGTGTGCCAAACGAGGGCCGCGGCGGCGAGGAAGTTGGTAAAGGTCGCGGTGGCGAAGAAGAAAGCAATTGCCTCTTCTTCATCCAGGCGTGGCTAGACTCCACCCTCCTCCCCTCCTTCGGCAGATGCCGAAGCGGAGGTCGTCTTTGATTTTGGGTCCCCCAGCCCAAGGAGGAAGAGGAAGGCAACAAAAGAGGAGGTGGAGGATGAGTAAGTATCTTGTTCTTTTTTGTCATCTCCGTCTCCTCAGACTGTGCCGCTTATCTTGATTTGTTTTCATCTTCGCAGAGACGCGGAGACGCTGGCCCAGAGGTTGAAGAGGGCCAGGGCCTCGACGGGCGGCCAGCCCCCGGCAGGCACTTCTGGTACACCGCTGGTGGTGTTCAGCAGCCCGGACAGCACCCCCCGGCACAGCCCCCAGCGTAAGCTCATCACTCTCCCCTCGTCAACGTGTGTTGCGGGTAGGATCCCTTGGCGCTGACCTTGCCGTGATTGCAGCAGGAGGAGCCACTGAGGGCTACCCCAACACGCCGTCCCCATCGACCACGCCGCCCCAAGGGGCGTCCCCGGCAAGGGCGCCAAGCACCGAGCCCATGCACACGGAGGAGGAGGAGGCAAACTTGGGCGCTGGTGGCTTCGCCTTGATGCCAGATGTTGGCGGGGAGGGGGCCTCTTCTTCCCAACCTGGCACGGGTAAGTCACTCGCCTTCCGTCCTTGTTCTTTTTCTTTTTGAATCTTGGTCTCATCCCCTTCTCGATATCCAGATCCTCCCTCGGCGGACCGGGAGGACATAGACACCGTCATCGAGGATGTCGCCAAGGACGCCGCGGCGGAGGCCGAGGAGATCGCCGTCGAGGAGGCCGCCAAGGATGCTGCTGAGGACGCCGCCAAGGGGTCTGCCGGGGAGCCTGGCAAGGCTGCTGCCGAGGAGGCCGGCAAGGCCGCTGCCAAAGAGGAGGTGGTTGACGACCAACCTTCCTCCTCCGCTGCCTCTGGCTCAGGCAAGTATCTGAAGGTGAGCGACAACCTGTTCGTTCACCTCCCAGGGACGGCGAGCACCAGGGCGCCCACCGAGGGAGAGGTGTTCAACGAGGAGGTGCTTTCCGCCGCCGGGCTTGAAGTCGTTGACGAGCCGAGTGCTGACGGCGGCGGTTCCCAGGAAGAGCGGCTCCTCCAGGCCATGGGCGCCAGCTTTTGGAAGCTCCAAGCGCTCCACCGCGCCCGCCTGGACAAGGCTAAGTCCAGGATGGCAGCGGTGGACAAGGCAGAGGTGGGCCTCGAGGGGCGCGTCATCAAGACGTAGGCTTGGTTCCGCCAGGCCTGTGAGGAGCTGAAGACCACCCAGGACGAGCTGGCCAAGTGCAAGGTGGAGCTCGTCATGAAGCAGGCCGACATCGAGAAGGCCCAGGAGACAGCGGAGAACCAGGCCGCCAAGGACGAGGCCGCTCGGTCCCAGCACCAAGCCGCGCTGAACTCCCAGGAGGAGGACCTTGCCGCTCGCGAGGAGAAGCTCGCTGCGACACTCCGCGGCAAGGACGAGGAGGTCGAGAAGCTTGTCCTGCAGCGGACCCAGGAGCTAGGGAAGAAGCACGAGGAGGCACTCAATGCCCAGGCTCAGGTCCACGCCGGCAAGGTGAAGGAGCTGGAGATGGAGCAAGACGAGCTGGAGAGGCAGGTCCTGGAGCTGATGGGGGAGAGGGACGCGGCCAATGACGCCTTGGCTGACGCACAGGCCGCAGTCCTTAGCAATGTCGGGCTACTCTCTACGGCCAATGAGTCCATCAAGGACCTAAAGCTGAAGCTGGAGGACCTTGTGGGGACGCTCTCGGAGGCCAAGGCCCGGGAGGAGACCCTGGCCAAAGATTTGGAGGCCGAGAAGCAGCTGCGGAAGAACAAAACTGCCAACCACAAGGATTTTGTGGAGGGCGAGAACCGTTGGATCAGCCGCCTCGAAGGCGTCGTCGGCAGGATCACCACGCAGCTGGCTACCATGGGATTGCCAAATGTGAGGTACGCCCCAGAGCCCAACGTGACTCCCAACGCCAAGCTGACCCTATTCTTCGAGGGTGTCCTTGGAGCCCTGGAGCATCTTCGCTCCAGCAGGGCGGCCTCTCTGGCCTATGAGGCCCGGAAGCTTTGCCGGGATGCCATGACCAAGGTCCTCACCAAGGTGGCGTACTGGAACCCCGACCTTAACTTCGACGCCGCGCTGGAGAGCTTGCCGGAGGATGTTGACCTCGCGGTGCTCAAGGAGCATATCAAGCCCATCATCAGCCGCGTCGACAGAATCCAGAGGGTGGAGGGCCAGCGCCGGGATTAGGCACCCCGTTTCTCATTGCCGCTGTAGGTTCATGACCAAGACAATTTCTATCTTTAGTTAGAACCGCGGCAACAACTGATGTAATATAACTCTGTGGTACTTTCGAGATGATGCATGTTATCTTCCTGTTTGATCTTCCTTTGTATGTTCACCCTACGTTAATCGGATAGGCTTGCCGGCGCGTAAACCCAGGCCGCGGCACCTTGAGGACGGATCCCCAATGGCCTGCCGGGTGTGCTTGCTGCCAGGCGAACCACCTTACCGCTCTCAACGCGGCCGCTCGAACTATCGAGCTTGACTCGAGTCAGAATCGAGAGCGTTGCCAATTGTGGAAGGCTACCCTGCCATTCTTGACGCGGCCGCTTGAGCTATGGAGCAGACTCGAAACAGAGCAAGGGCATTGCCAATAGCGGAAGGGCCCCTTTGCGTGCAAGTTTTCCATACATAGGGCAGGACCTTCGAGGACAATAACCATATATATAGAAAGAAATTGCTTAAAGTTTCGCATGACTTAGCTTTTCTGTCATTGCACGGGCGTCCACCGCATCTGCAGATGGTGCCGTCAAGCTTGGTCGTCTTCTTCCTTGGAACGACGGCCACGATGAAGCCGCTGCTCCGATCAGACCAGATTTTCACAACTGCGCCCCCCTACCTGGCGCGCCAAAGATGTCGGGGAAACGACACCTATGGGATCACTGAGCTCCCTTCTATGGTTGGTGGGCCCGCGGTTGTGCAAAGAGCGGGTCTGGCGGTCAGCACAAGGATCGTTTACCAGGTTCGGGTCGCAAGGATGTGTAATACCCTAGTCCTGCTTTGGTGTATGTATCTGAGTGTTCTTGAGTTCTTGAACTAGCTACGGTGTGTCTCTAGTCCAAAAGATCTGAATCCCTATCCTGGTCGCCTCGGGCCTCCTTTTATAGACAAAAGGGGTCGCCACAGTGGCACATAGGAGGTGGAAAGGTGTACAGTGGATGAGTCTATCCTCTAGCACCGTCGAACAAACGCATTTAATGTGCTGCCGACATGCCCCTCTCGCTTTATCGGGGACGGAAAGGAAGCTCGTCCCAGCTGTCGCCGCCTCGCCTGGCTTTGACACGCGTCTGAGCTGACGAGGCGTCATAGCGCCATGTTGGCTGGCTGCTGGGCTGGCGCGGTGGTGGAGCCTTCATGAAGATCTGCATGTCACCACGCAGGTGCTTGCTGAGACGGTCGTGGAGGCCGCTCATCGCCACGCAGGTGCCTGCCCAGCTGGTTGAGCTGGTAGCTGCATGGGGACGGCGGTGGAGCCTTGGCAGACGCGGGCCCTGTTGTTGCCCCGTAGGTGTCTCCGGCAAGGGCCTTGCGGGGGCCCCAGCAAGGGTCTTGTCGTGGCATCGTGTCTTCCCCGGCAAGAGCCTTGCCGGGGGGGTCTCCTGGATCTCCTCGGCTAGGATCCCGCCGAGGATCGTCGTCTTCTGGTCCTCATCTGATCTCATGTCTTTATGATCTTGACGAAGATCTGCATGCCATCACAGAGGTGCCTCCCGAGCCCCGGTCCCAATGTGGTTGTTGGAAACCCTTGGGCTCAAGGGTGGCGCGCCCCGCTGGCGTCTGGCAAGTTGCCCCAGCAAGGCTCTTGCCGGGGCCACGGAGGCCACCCGTCAAGGGTCTTGCCGGGGGAGTCCGCCTCGCCCCTTTGATCTTTGTGGTCTCTGGTCTTGGCGTTGCCTCGGCTGTCTTGTGCTCCGGCTTCCCTCCCCTGCCCTGCTAAGTGTGGCTGCGGGCGCGGCTCTGACTGCCCGTGCACAAGTAAAGGGGTCAAAAGGAGAGCCCCTACTTTTGTACACCGACGGTTTTATACAGAGTTGCGGTGAAGTCTGTATTTACAAGAAAGTGAATGGGAGCACTACAGCCTTTCTGATAAGTATATGTGAATGACATATTGTTGATCGAAAATGATGTAGAATTTTCTCGAAAGCATAAAGGAGTGTTTGAAAGGAGTTTTTCAAAGAAAGACCTCGGTGAAGCTGCTTACATATTGGGCATCAAGATCTATAGAGAAAGATCAAGACGCTTGATAAGATTTTTCAATGAGTACATACCTTGACAAGATTTTGAAGTAGTTCAAAATGGAACAGTCAAAGAAGGAGTTCTTGCCTTTATTGCAAGGTGTAAAGTTGAGTAAGACTCAAAACACGACCACAGCAGAAAATAGAAAGAGAACGAAAGTCATTCACTATGCCTCAGCCATAGGTTCTATAAAGTATGTTATGCTGTGTACCAAACCTATTGTACTTTGCCATGAATTTGGCAAGAGGGTACGATATTGATCCAGGAGTGGATCACTGGACAGCGGTCAAAATTATTCTTAGAAGAATAGGGAGATATTTCTCGGTTATGGAGGTGATAAAGAGTTCATCGTAAAGAGTTGCGTTGCTGCAAGATTTTACACCGATCCGGATGACTCTGAGTCCCAATCTGGATACATATTGAAAGTGGGAGCAATTAGCTAGAGTAGCTCCATGCAGAGCATTGTAGACATAGAAAATTTGCAAAATACATACGGCTCTGAATGTGACAGACCCATTGACTAAGCTTCTCTCACAAGAAAAACATGATCACACCTTAGTACTCTATGGGTGTTAATCACATAGCAATGTGAACTAGATTATTGACTCTAGTAAAACCCTTTGGGTATTAGTCACATGGCGATGTGAACTAATCACATGGTGATGTGAACTATTGGTGTTAAATCACATGGCGATGTGAACTAGATTATTGACTCTAGTGCAAGTGGGAGACTGAAGGAAATATGCCCTAGAGGCAATAATAAAGTTGTTATTTATATTTCCTTATATCATGATAAATGTTTATTATTCATGCTAGAATTGTATTAACCGGAAACTTAGTACATGTGTGAATACATAGACAAAACAGAGTGTCCCTAGTATGCCTCTACTTGAGTAGCTCGTTAATCAAAGATGGTTATATTTCCTGACCATAGACATGTGTTGTCATTTGATGAATGGGATCACATCATTAGAGAATGATGTGATGGACAAGACCCATCCGTTAGCTTAGCATAATGATCGTTTAGTTTTATTGTTATTGCTTTCATCATGACTTATACATGTTCCTCTGACTATGAGATTATGCAACTCCCGAATACCGGAGGAACACTTGGTGTGCTATCAAACGTCACAACGTAACTGGCTGATTATAAAGATGCTCTACAGATGTCTCCGATGGTGTTTGTTTAGTTGGCATAGATCGACATTAGCATTTGTCACTCCGTGTATCGGAGAGGTATCTCTGGGCCCTCTCGGTAATGCTCATCACTATAAGACTTGCAAGCAATGTGACTAATGAGTTAGTTGCGGGATGATGCATTACGGAATGAGTAAGGAGACTTGCCAGTAACGAGATTGAACTAGGTATGATGATACCGACGATCAAATCTCGGGCAAGTAACATACCGATGACAAAGGGAACAACGTATGTTGTTATGCGGTTTGACCGATAAAGATCTTCGTAGAATATGTAGGAACCAATATGAGCATCCAGGTTTCGCTATTTGTTATTGACCGGAGATGTGTCTCGGTCATGTCTACATAGTTCTCGAACCCGTAGGGTCCGCACGCTTAACGTTTGATGAAGATTTGTATTATGAGTTATGTGATTTGATGTACCGAAGTTTGTTCGGAGTCTCGGATGAGATCACGGACATGATGAGGAGTCTCGAAATGGTCGAGAGGTAAAGATTGATATATTGGAAGGTAGTATTCGGACACCGGAAGGGTTCCGGAGTATATCGGGTACATACCGGAGTACCGGAGGGGTTACCGGAACCTCGCAGGGAAAGATATGGGCCTTATGGGCCATATGAGGGAGGCTAACCAGCCACAAGGGGCTGGTGCGCCCCCCACAAGGGAGGAGGCCAAATTGGACTTGGGAAGGGGGCGCCACCCCCCTTTCCTTCTCCTACTCCCTCTCCTTCCCCTTTTCCCCCTCCGGTAGAAGGAAAAAAGGTGGGGCCGAATCCTACTAGGACTAGAGTCCTAGTAGGACTCCCCTCTCCCTGGCGCGCCCCTTGTTGGTCGGCCTCCTCCTCCCCTCCTTTATATACGGGGGCAGGAGGGCACCCCAAAGGCACAACAGATAATCTCTTAGCCGTGTGCGATGCCCCCCTCCACAGTTTACCACCTCGGTCATATCATCATAGTGCTTAGGTGAAGCCCTGCGCCGGTAAGTTCATCATCACTGTCGCCACGCCATCGTGCTAACGGAACTCTCCCTCGTCCTCAACTGGATCAAGACCTCGAGGGACATCATCGAGCTGAACGTGTGCTGAACGCGGAGGTGTCGTACGTTCGGTACTTGTATCGGTTGGATCGCGAAGACGTTCGACTACATCAACCGCGTTGCTAAACGCTTCCGCTTTAGGTCTACGATGGTACATGGACACACTCTCCCCGCTCGTTGTTATGCTTCTCCTAGATAGATCTTGTGTGATCGGAGGAAATTTTTTGAAATACTACGTTCCCCAACAGTTTCATCCTCCCCACACGATTCTCAGGAAACAACAAGTCTAAATGAAGATATTGAACGTAGCTCTGTACTTGAAGACCGCATTTCCCCTACACCACCATCGCAGGTGCTTGATCTAACTTTGCAGTGTGATATGTGGTTGCATGTTGCATACGGTGTCTAGCTTGTAATGCCTCTAATTAGGGTAAATTGCATCTACTTAGTTTACACATTATACCTGTGAATATGACATGCCTTCCTATTTTTGGTACATACTACATCTATCTGTACTTACATGAAACTACCTCTCTTATGTATCCTGCATCAATCACTTACGATGAGACACCTTTATTCGTTGCATATTGCATATTATTTCTAGCCTGTTGCCATGTATTGCTTCTAATACATTTATGAGGCCACCCTTTTAATTTGGCAGAGTGATATTGGTTTCATCTTTCATATGGTGTCTAGCTTGCATTGCTTCTAACTAGTTCAAACACCTTGTGCTTAGTTTACACTTTACACATCATACATGTCAATATGTCATGTCGTCCTGTTTTTCATACATATTCCATCCTCCTATCATGCGGCTACCTTGCATGAAAGTAGTGGTCATCAGTATCATGCATCAATGAGTTCTGAAGAGCAAATTTTATTCCTTTTTCTTATGGGTTTGACTTGACAAGGCAAAATCAAAAAAGAGGAAGGAAAAGAGTAAGGAAGGCGATGATGGTGGTCCTCTGCAGCAACATAAACGAAGCATCTATACAAATTCTCCTCGTACTGGTAGTGCATTACAAGTTCCAAGTCTCCACTCCCCTACTCCACCATCCCAGGTGCTTGCTCTAACTTGGCAGTGTGATATCTGGTTGCATGTTGCATATGGTGTCTAGCTTGTATTGCTTCTAATTAGTGTAAACTGCATCTGCTTAGCTTACACATTATACGTGTGAATATGACATGCCTTCCTATTTTTGGTACATACTATATTTGTCTATCACACCATGTTCTTACATGACACTACTCTTCTTGTGTATCATGCATCAGTCACTTATGATGAGACACCTTTAAGTTGGCAGTGTGATATTGGTTTGCATCTTGAATATGATTTCTAGCATGTAGTGCTTCTAATTTGATGAATGCCACCTATGACAAGACAGTTTTAACTTGGCAGCGTGATATTGATTACACCTTCCATATGGTGTCTAGCTTGAAGTGCTTCTAATTTGTTGAAGTGCCTTCTGCTTAGTTACCACATCATAGGTGTGAATATGTCATGTCATCCAGTTTTTTGTACATATTCCATCCTCGTATCATGACTTTGCCTTTCATCAGAGTAGTGTACATCAGTATCATACATGAATGAGTTTTGAAGAGCGAATTTTATTCCTTTTTCTGGTTGGTTTGACCTCACAATGCAAAATCAATAAAGCAGAAGGAAATTGGTAAGGCATTGGATGATGGTGGTCCTTTTGAGCAACTGAAATGGAGGGTCTCTACACATTCTACTCCACCATCCTCTCAACAAGATTCGCAAGATAACACAAGGCTAGGCAGTCAATGTAGCTGTGTAGATGATGAGCACATCTCCCCTACTCCACTATCATAGGTGTTTGCTCTAACTTGGGCACTATTATATGTGGCTGCATGTTGCGTATGATGTCTAGCTTGTATTGCTTCTAACTTTGTTGTATTGCATCTGCTTACTTTACACATCATACCTGTGAATATGACATGTGTTCCTGTTTCTAGAACATACTATATCTGATCACACCATCTTCTTTCGTCAGACTACTGTTCTTGCATATCCTGCATCAGTAACTTATGACGAAGCACCTTTAAGTCGCCACTATGATACTGGTTGCATCTTAAATATGATTTCTAGCATATACTGCTTCTAATTTGTTGAAATGCCAGACAGTTTGAACTTGGCAGAGTGATATTGGTTGCATCTTTCATATGGTGTCTAGCTTGCAGTGCTTCTAATTTGTTGAAATGCCTTCTGCTTAGTTACCACGTCATAGGTGTGAATATGTCACGTCGTCTTGTTTTTCGTACATATTCCATCCTCGTATGGTGTGTTTGCCTTTCATCCGAGTAGTGTTCGTCAGTATCATGCATGAATGAGTTCTGAAGAGCGAATTTTATTATTTTTTCTTATCGGTTTTGACTTCACAATGCAAAATCATACGTAACACATTTAACTTGGAAGTGTGATGTAGGTGATTATTGCAGGTATAAGTTAAATGTGTCCTATGGGTAAGTGATTATTGCAGGTATAAGTTGTCAGTTACATATAATCACCGTACAATGTAACTGACAACTTATACCTGCAATACTCACTTACCCATAGGACACATTTAACTTGGGAGTGTGATGTAGGTTGCATCTTGCATTGTCTTCTAGCTTGTACTGCTTCTAATTTCTTGAAATGGCACTTACGACGAGACACTTTTTACCTGGTAGAGGAATATTGGTTGCATGTTCATATGGTGCCTAGCTTTCATTTCTTCTAAATTTGTTGAAATGCCTTCTGCTTACTGTTTTTCATACATATTCCATCCTCCTATCGTATGTGTGAATATGCAACGTTGTCGTTTTTTTGTATATATATTCCATCCTCCTATCATGCGATTGCCTTACATCAAAGTAGCGTTTGTCTGTATCATGCATCAACCAGTTATGCAGAGCTAATTTTATTCATCTTCTTATGGTTTTGACTTCAGAAGGCAATATCAAAAAAGAGGAAGGAAAAGGGTAAGTTAGGGGATGTTGGTGGTCCTTCAAACCGACGCAAACGGAGACTCTCTACATTTGCCACTCCTACTACTAATGCAGTTGAAGTCCCAAGTCTGCATGATGACTTCATCTCCCCTACTCCACCATCGCAGGTGCTTTCTCTAAGCTGACAGTGTGATAATTGGTTTCATGTTGCATATGTTGTCTAGCTTGTATTTCTTCTATTTTGATAAAATTGCACTTGCTGAGTTTTTCATACGTTATACATGTGCATATGACATGCCTTTCTGTGTCTAGAATACACTGCATCTATCTATCATACTATGTTCTTACATCAAAGTACTGTTGTTGTGTATCCCGCATCAATCCCTCATGATTGGATGCTTTTAACATGGCAGTTTGATAGTGGTTGCATCCTGCATTGATTTCTAGGTTGTACTACTAATTTTCGAAATGCCACTTATGACAAGACACTTTTAACTTGGCAGAGTGACATTGGTTGCATCTTTCATATGGTGTCCGCCGGTGAACAAACCCTGGGTCCATTGCCTAGACTGTGCATAGGCACGAGAACAAGATTATAGCACCAAGGTCAGATTGGAGCACCAGTCCTTTGAAGGGTCCAAGTATAGATCAGGAAGACCAAGAAGAGCTAGAAAACCAAGATATCGCTAAGGGGAAAACCTCCCTTGCCGGGCAGGAGAGCATGCCAAGGATGAAGTTACCCCTGGAAGCAAGCCTTCAGACCGTCCCGGCAGGCCTGCCGGGGCTTATGGAGGCAGAACCACCTCACTGCACCACCTCATCAGAACGCACGTCGTCGATCAGTGCGGTGTCAGGCTCCAAAGTGACTAAGTGGCTGATATTCGCCCCATGGCACCGACAGAAAACACCTCAAATGACACATGTCCTAAGATGTGTTAACCAAGCAGGCTCGAAGCTGGCAAAACAGCCCGGCAGGGCCTGCCGGGCAAGTTGCGATGTGACGTTGAGCGGTGCATTTAATGCGCTCTATCAGCCTGCAGAGTAAGGTATGATAGCACTTTTTGCTATCTAATCAGTGCATAATGACTGATTTGCCACTGTGGTGACCCCTTGATCTATAAAAGGAGGCCCAAAGCAACCATAGAAAGGGTTGGAGAGTTGGTTGGCTAAACCACACCCTCACACACTCATATGCGCACAGCCGCTCTCGCCCCTAGGCAAAACCTGCCGGGCAAGTGTGTTGCGCTAACCACCATTTTTCCACCATCAATCCACCAAAGCAGGAGTAGGGTTTTACGTCTCACGGTGGCCCCAACCTGGGTAAAAACTACTTGCATGATCTCTGCCGTGCTGTTCCACGCTCCTCTGCTCTTTGTGCAACGTGCCATCCCCCTGCCGAACAAGAAAGGGGCTCTTGGTCCCACAGGTGGTCGTGGTTTCCCATGACATCTTTGGCATGCCAGGTAAGGGGATCACTTGCGTGAACCTGAAAGCATGAGCAGCGCGTCATCTTCATCGCCATTTTCATTATCAACAGCTCCATCGACTATGGCTCCCAAGAAGAAACCCGGTGCTGCGGCTCAGTCGTCCACCTCGAAGGCTCCGTCGCCCGCGGCCACCAACGCCGCGGGGAATGTGGAGGCACACGAGGATGTGGGCGCCGCAGGGGACGTGGTTGGCACGGGCGGCGTTGTCACCACCTCCCCCACAGCCGAAGTAGGAGCGGGAGGCACCGGAGGAGAGCAGCATCAGCAACATCCCAGCGGTCATGCTCCAAGAGGTACGAGCGAAGGGGTTATTCCATTTGTACCTCTTCCCCTCGCCGAAGGGCACTGCCATAGTGGTGGTACCCGGTCTAGGGCGAATCGCCACCCTCCAGCAGCCCCGCCACGGGCGCGACCGCAGGGTGCGCGCCTCCCCCGAAACGGGTTGACCCAGCCACTGTGCCCAATGGAGCCACTGGCCCTCAAGCGCCTTCACCGCGTCACCATGCCATCCAAGTGGTTGGTTCGCAACAGCGAGGGTGCACCGCAGTCGCTGAAGGCACCATCAGAAGCCGGGTGATGGTACGATCTATATCATCCTCGCCAATGCCAAGCACTGCTGCGGAGGCCATGGCATGGGCCCAGCTTCTATTGAGGTTCCCGACGGCGGAAAATCAGATGGATGAATGGAGAGCCACCATTCAAAGTCCGATTGGCTTCGCCGAGGCTGGGGGCTCACAGCGAGCAGGCCCGCCGTGGCCTCCCCAAGCGATGACAACGACTCGCGCTGCTGGCCATACAGAAGAGGTCACCCCCACTGTACAGTCCCCACCACGGCAACCGCGCAGGAGCTGCGGAATCAAGAACCCGACAATGTCTCGATGGCCTCTTCCGACCCTCGAGCACGTCCAGACCAACGGCGAGCCCTGGAGGACAGGCGGAGGGGAGCCGCGCACGTCGTTGTCGAGCGATGCGGTGACAACCACCGTCGGACCAATGGGTGCGATGGCCCAGACGTCGACGAGCCTACGCTCAAGGATGGCGGGTGCCTGCCTTTCGAGGTTGGGTGCCCTTCCTTTACTCGTGAGTTGTGGCAAGTCCGTTGGCCATCTGCTCACACGTTCAAGCCAGAGATACCCGAGAAGTATGATGGGAGGCTAAACCCGGCAGAGTTCTTGAGCATCTACACCATTGCTGTTCAAGCTGCCAGAGGAAGAGATGAGAAGGTGTTTGCCAACTACTTCCCTTTGGCACTCAAGTCCAATGTGAGGTCTTGGTTAATTGATACGTCTCCAACATATCTATAATTTTTGATTGTTCCATGTTGTTATATTATCATTCTTAAATGTTTTATAATCATTTTATAGTCATTTCATATCATTTTTTGGTACTAACCTATTGACATAGTGCCAAGTGCTAGTTGTTGTTTTCTGCATGTTTTTTACATCGCATAAAATCAATACCAAACAGAGTCCAAACGCAGTGAAACTTTTTGTGGAATTTTTATGGACCAGAAGACATCCAATGGGCCGAAGAAGCACCTGGGGGCTGCTCTAAGGGGAGCACAACCCACCAGGGCGTGCCTGGGGGCCCAGGCGCGCCCTGGTGGGTTGTGCCCACCTCGGGTGCCCCCCGGACTGCCTCTTTACTCTATAAATACCCCAATATTCCAGAAACCCTAGGGGAGTCAACGATAATCAATTCCAGCTGCCGCAAGTTCCAGAACCACCAGATCCAATCTAGACACCATCACGGAGGGGTTCGTCATGTCCATTGGTGCCTTTCCGATGATGCGTGAGTAGTTCTTTGTAGACCTACAGGTCCGTAGTTAGTATCTAGATGGCTTACTCTCTCTCATTTGATTCTCAATACAATGGTCTCTTGGAGATCCATATGATGTAACTTTTTTTGCAGTGTGTTTGTTGGGATCAGATGAACTTTGAGTTTATGATCAGATCTATCTTTTTATCCATGAAAGTTACTTGATTCTTCTTGATCTCTTATATGCACGATTGCTTATAGCCTCGTATTTCTTCTCTGATATTTGGGTTTTGTTTGGCCAGCATGATCTATTTATCTTGCAATGGGAAGAGGTGATGGGTTCGATCTTACGGTGCTTGATCCCAGTGACAGAAGGGGAACCGACACGTATGTATCGTTGCTATTAAGGATAACAAGATGGGGTCTATTTCTACATAAATAGATCTTGTCTACATCATGTCATCATTCTTATTGTATTACTCCGTTTCTCCATGAACTTAATACACTAGATGCATGCTGGATAGCGGTCGATGTGTGGAGCAATAGTAGTAGATGCAAGCAGGAGTCGGTTTACTAATCTTGGACATGATGCCTATATAATGACCATTGCCTGGATATATTCATGATTATTTGAAGTTCTATCAATTGCCCAACAGTAATTTGTTTACCCACCATTTGCTATTTTTCTCGAGAGAAACCACTAGTGAAATCTACGGCCCCGGGGTCTCTTCTTTAATATATATGCCTTTGCGATCTATTTTATTTGCTTTTATTTTCAGATCTATTAAACAAAAAATACAAAAATACCTTGCTGCACTTTATTTATTTGGCGTTCGATCTATCAAATTATTACAACTCTCTCACGTCCATTTGCCAATTTCTGGCGCCGTTACCTGAAAGGGATTGACAACCCCTTTAACACGTCGGGTTGCGAGTATTTGTTATTTGTGTGCAGGGGCTGTTTACGTTGCTTGGTTCTCCTACTGGTTCGATAACCTTGGTCTCATCATTGAGGGAAATACCTACCGTTGAAGTGTTGCATCATCCCTTCCTCTTTGGGGAAATACCGACGTAGTCTAGCAGACATCAAAAGGAATTTCTGGCGCCATTGCCGGGGAGACATCATCAAGATCTACCAGGTTCCTAATAACAAATCTCATCTCCTCGCAACTTACATTATTTTCCATTTGCCTCTCGTTTTCCTCACCCCCACTTCACAAAAAAAATTCCATTTTATTCGCCCTCTTTTTCGTTCGCCGTTTTCTTGCTTTTTAGTCTTAATGTCTAGCATGTCTACTCCTCCTTTGTCACCAGATTTTGAATTTCTATACTTCAAGCAACGACAAGGATAAAATTTGAAAGATGCTTGGTATAGGCTTATGGAATCCTATCGTCTTTGCAATTTAAAGGGGGACGCTAAGATCTTGCTTCATAATTTTTACATAGGATTGGCCTTGCTTCATAGACAACTCCTAGATTTTGCCGCTAAAGGGAATTTTATTGAGCTTGATGCTAATGCTGCCTATGAAATTTTAGAAGGAATTATGGGGGTTCCACCGCAAAAGAAGGGGTTTTCTTTCACCCCTGAGGGAGTTCAAATGTTGGAAAAACTTGGTGATTTGCATAAACATATGGTTGAATTGCAAAAATATAACGAACCCCTCAAACATCTCAATGGTAGTATCAATCGCATGAATACCTTGATTACTCTCTGCAATAAGCGATTGGATATTTTAGATCTAAATATGGTCTCTTTTCCTGAGAATTTAGGGAAGCGCAAAGAGCCTCCTAGGTTTGAGAAAACCCTTACAAAAGTTGCTAAAACTATGGATGACAAAACTTAGATCCTCGTTTTATGCCTAGCTAGGGGCGTGAAACAATAGCGCTTATTGGGTGGCAACCCAATGAATAAAATTTATTTTTGTATTTTGCTTTCTATTCTTGAGTGTTTGCACAATTATGCTACTGTTATGATTGTGTTTTTTGTGTTTTAATTAGTGTTTCTGCCAAGTAGAGCCTTTAGGATCTTCTTGGGTGATAGTTGTTTGATCTTGCTGAAAAACAGAAACTTTTGTGTCCAGAGTTACAATTTTTTTAAATCACGGAAGCGAGGAAAAATTCTGAATTTTTTACAGTAGATTTACATACAAATTTCTCAGCTCATCCTAATTGTTCAGAATTTTTGGAGTTACAGAAGTATTCGAACTATCCAGATTGCTATAGACTGTTCTGTTTTTGACAGATTCTGTTTTCTTTGCGTTGTGTGCTTGTTTTAATGATTCTATGGTTTTCTTTGAAGAGTTTTTGCCATAGAAAAGTTGGAATACAGTAGATATAATGCAAGAATAAAATATGAATGGGTTGCAACAGTACTTATAGTAGTGATTTGCTTTCTTATACTAATGGATCTCACGAAGGTTTTGTTGAGTTTTGTGTGATTGAAGTTTTCAAGTTTTGGGTGATGGTACTATGGATGCAGGAATAAGGAGTAGGAAGAGCCTAAGCTTGGGGATGCCCATGGCATCCCAAGCTATTATCCAAAGAGAAGCAAGCAACTAAGCTTGGGGATGCCCTCGGGCATCCCCTCTTTCTTCTAACAACCATCGGTATTTTACTCGAAGCTATATCTTTACACGTCACATATTATGAGTTTTGCTTGGAGCATCTTGTACGATATGAGTCTTTGCTTGATTTGCTTTTTGTTTTAAGTCTTGATTCCTTGCTGGACACACCTATTTGAGAGAGCGAAAATTATGCCATGACTTGTTAGAATTGCTCTCTATGCTTCACTTAAATCTTTATGAGCTATGGAATTGCTCTAGTGCTTCACTTATATCTTTTTGAGCACAGTGTGCTTTAGTATTTTTGAAGAAATGCCCTCTAGCTTCACTTAGAATTTTTTGAGAGTCGGTAAAATTTTCAAGAAATTCTCTCTTGCTTCACTTAAATTAATTTCAAAGAAAGAAATATTATGCTCATGATCTTCACTTATATTTGTTTGAGCTTATCAAAAGCAACACATGAAAATTAGTTCCAAAGTGATAGATATCCTAGAAGGATATAATAATAACTTTCATGAAGATCATTGGACAAAATAAACTTGATTCCTTGTAATAGTTTTGAGATATGATGATGTGATATGTGAGTCATGTTGATGAGTAATTATGCTTTAGTAAGAAGATTGGTGTTAAGGTTTGTGATTCCCTATGCAAGCACGAAAGTCAATAGTTGTGCATTGAAATTACATCCTACTTATGGTGCATTATTCGGTGTTAATTATGCTCAATGCTCGCTTATGAGATTATTCGTTTCTTGGTTCGCTTCTCAATCTTTTGCTAGCCTTCATTTTGCACTAAGTATGATCACTACTTGTGCATCCAAAATCCTTTAAACCAGTTTTGCCACATGAGTCCACTATACCTACCTATATGCGGTATTATTTTGCCGTTCTAAGCAAATTTGTATGTGCCATCTCTAATTTTCAAAATAAATTTCTCTTTTGTGTGTTCGTACCGCTCGCGAGGCTATGAGGGGTGGCCAATATTTTCCATGCTAGATATGTTATTCTCATGATGAGTGTTTATTCACTTGTCATTGCACGAGAGAAAGGCAAAGGTATTAGGGATGCCCAGTCCCAAAATGAAAAATGAATTTACTTTATGGTGTCAAATAATAAATTCCTTGGAAAGTGTTGGCATGGAGGGCACTCGTGGATACGGTTAGCCATGGAAAGTGAAAGTATGGTTGAAAAGGGAATAAACTTTATTTTCTGTTTGGGAACCGCCTATGATATATCTAGCATGGAAAGTGTTGGGAGCTCTAAGTCGTTTTCGTTGGTGGGAAAAGTATGCCTCTCAAAATGTTTTTATCTCTCAATTTTCTCTTTGAGCTCTAACACCTCTACAAATCCCTACTTCCCTCTCTGAAGGGCCTTTCTTTTACTTTATGCACAAAAAAATTGAGTCTCCATCTTCTCTTATAAAGCACCAACTAGGGGGCACTATGATCATACTTGAGCATTAGGTGTAGCTAATATGCGAGTGTGTTTCATGAATGGATCAATGATTGAGCATGATGGGCTAGGGATAACTTATTTTAGCGTTGATGTTTTGAAAGACATGGTTGCTTGTTGATATGCTTGAGTATTTAAGTCTCGTGTCAAAACTAGACTATTGCTTTGAACCATATGAAATTCCAAATGTCCATGCTACAAAGAAAAGAATATGAGATGACATGTTAGGCAGCATTCCACATCAAAAAATCTGTTTTTATCATTTACCTACTCGAGGACGAGAAGGAATTAAGCTTGGGGATGCTGGTACGTCTCCAACGTATCTATAATTTTTGATTGTTCCATGTTGTTATATTATCATTCTTGGATGTTTTATAATCATTTTATAGTCATTTTATATCATTTTTTGGTACTAACCTATTGACATAGTGCCAAGTACCAGTTGTTGTTTTCTGCATGTTTTTTTCATCGCAGGAAATCAATACCAAACGAAGTCCAAATGCAGCGAAACTTTTTGTGGAATTTTGATGAACCAGAAGACATCCAGTGGGCCGAAGAAGCACCTGGGCGCTGCTCCAGGGGGATCACAACCCACCAGGACACGCCTGGGGCCTAGGCGCGCCCTGGTGGGTTGTGCCCACCTCGGTTGCCCCCCGGACCGCCTATTTACCCTATAAATACACCAATATTCCAGAAACCCTAGGGGAGTCGACAAAAATCAATTCCAGCCGCCACAAGTTCTAGAACCACCAGATCCAATCTAGACACCATCACGGAGGGGTTCATCATGTCCATTGGTGCATCTCCGATGATGCGTGAGTAGTTCTTTGTAGACCTATGAGTCTGTAGTTAGTAGCTAGATGGCTTGCTCTCTCTCGTTTGATTCTCAATACAATGGTCTCTTGGATATCCATATGATGTAACTCTTTTTGCGGTATGTTTGTTGGGATCGGGTGAACTTTGAGTTTATGATCAGATCTATCTTTTTATCCATGAAAGTTATTTGAGTCTTCTTGATCTCTTATATGCATGATTGCTTATAGCCTCGTATTTCTTCTCCAATATTTGGGTTTTGTTTGGCCAACTTGATCTGTTTATCTTGCAATGGGAAGAGGTGCTTTGTGATGGGTTCGATCTTACGGTGCTTGATCCCGGTGACAGAAGGGGAACCGACACATATGTATCGTTGCTATTAAGGATAAAAGATGGGGTATATTTCTACATAAATAGATCTTGTCTACATCATGTCATCGTTCTTATTGCATTATTCCGTTACTCCCTGAACTTAATACACTAGATGCATGCTGGATAGCGGTCGATGTGTGGAGTAATAGTAGTAGATTCAGGCAGGAGTCGGTCTACTAATCTTGGACATGATGCCTATATAATGATCATTGCTTGGATATCGTCATGATTATTTGAAGTTCTATCAATTGCCAAATAGTAATTTTTTACCCACCGTTTGCTATTTTTCTCGAGAGAAGCCACTAGTGAAATCTACGGCCCCGGGGTCTCTTCTTTAATATATTTGCCTTTGCGATCTATTTTATTTGCTTTTATTTTCAGATCTATTAAACCAAAAATACAAAAATACCTTGTTGCACTTTATTTATTTGGTGTTCAATCTATCAAATTATTACAACTTTGTCACTTCCGTTTGCCAATTTCTGGCGCCGTTACCCGAAAGGGATTGACAACCTCTTTAACACATCGGGATGCGAGTATTTGTTATTTGTGTGCAGGGGCTGTTTACGTAGTGTTGCTTGGTTCTCCTACTGGTTCAATAACATTGGTCTCATCACTGAGGGAAATACCTACCGTCGCTGTGCTGCATCATCCCTTCCTCTTTGGGAAATACCGACGTAGTCTAGCAGACATCACTGATGCACCTGCCGGAGAACTCCATTTCGTCGTGGGCTGACCTATGCTATGAGTTCATTGGCGCCTTCACAGGCGGCCATCAAGAACCAGGACGGCCCAGTGACTTGCAGCCAACAAAAAGAAGGAGAGACTCTCCGCAAGTATTTGCAGAGATTCGGCAGAGTCCACAGAAACATTGAGGCTTATATGGATGATATTTTGGTAAAGACCAAGGACAGATCAACCCTCATCCAGGATTTGGAGGAGACATTTGCTAATCTGCGCAAGATTAACTTCAAGCTAAATCCGGAGAAGTTTGTGTTTGGCGTTCCCTCCGGCAAGCTACTTGGGTTCTTCGTGTCCCATCGTGGGATCAAAGCCAACCCCAACAAGATCAAAGCTATCGAGCAGATCCAGGCGCCCAGGACAGTCAAAGATGTGAGGCGTCAGACAAGGTGCGTTGCCGCACTTAGCAGATTCATCTCCAAGTCTGCCGAGGCGCGCCCTGCCGTTCTTCAAAATTTTGAAGAAGGCAGGACCCATGAAGTGGACCCCGGAAGCAGACGCAACATTACAAGATTTGAAGACCTGCTTGTTTCTGTTCCCACTTTGGTTGCTCCCAAACCACAAGGGCCGTTCCTACTATACTTAGCGGCAACTAATCAAGTGGTCAGCGTAGCCCTAGTGGCACAGCGGGAAGTAGAGGAATCAGAGAGAGAGCAAAGCCCGGCAGGACCGGATGAGGATCAGGACAAAGAGGAGCACGAAAGCTGGGGCAACCCCAAGGACGCGGCAAGGAAGAAAGTGGTGCAGCACCCAGTGTACTTTGTCGGTTCCCTGTTACAGGGGGCTAGATCGAGGTACTCTGGTGTGCAAAAGTTGATTTTTGGCCACATTATGGCCTTAAGGAAACTACACCGCTACTTCCAAGCCCATGAGATTATGGTTGTCACCCGCTTTCCATTGCAAAGGATACTTTGAAACCCAGAGGCTACCGGCAGAATAGTGGAGTGGGCTTTGGAGTTATCCAGCTTTTGCCAGAAATTTGACAGCACACATCAACAATTCAGAGCAGGGCATTGGCAGAGTTTATTGCAGAATGGACGCCAACCCCTGATGAAGAAGTGCTGGAAACAGTTACCCCCGGGAAGGAAGCGCCCCAAGAATGGATTATATATTTTGATGGTGCATTCTCCCTACAAGGTGCAGGGGTTGGTGTGCTTCTCGTTGCTCCCACTGGGAAGCACTTGAAGTATGTCATCCAGATGCATTTTCCCCGGAAGGAAGCAACCAACAATATAGCAGAGTATGAAGGGCTCCTTGCCGGGCTCAGGATTGCTACAGAATTGGGGATCAAGAAGCTGATCATTCGAGGAGATTCACAACTTGTGGTGAGACAAGTCAACAAGGATTACCAAAGTCCATTGATGGAGGCATACGTTGAGGAAGTGAGAAGATTGGAGGAGCACTTTGACGGATTGCAAACAGAGCACGTACCCCGTGCGGAAAACAGCATAGCTGATCATCTGTCAAAGTGCGCTGCGCAAAAACTTCCTGTGGAACCAGGAACTTTTGTTCTCCATCTTACTCAGCCCTCCGTATCCCCGGCAACAATGGCCCAGAAGAGGAGGAAGTTGGACTCTGGTAAGCCTCTCCCGATATAGCCTCCCGGGGCTCCTGGTAGGGACCCTGCTGGAAACAACACCCCATCGGCTGCCGGGTTGCGCCCTCCTGCCAGGCCACTGGTCCCCGCGGTCGAGGAACGCGCTCCCGCAGATGAGGAGGTGCTGCTAGGCCTCGTTGCCGAGCCTCAGGCTCCAACTTGGGCAAAGCACATAGTCCATTTCCTCCAAACTGGAGAACTTCTCGATGAGCAAGAGGAAGCTGAAAGAGTAGCCCGAAGGGCCAGTATGTATCAGTTTGTCGATGACACTCTATATAGAAGGAGGCCCAACGGTGTGAAATTGAAGTGCATCTGCCGGGAAGAAGTAAAGGAACTGCTGGCGGAAATACACAAAGGCATGTGCGGCTCCCACATTGGATCGAGGGCATTAGTTGGGAAAGCATTCTGGCAAGGATTCTATTGGCCCACAGCCCTCCAAAATGTGGTCGAGCTAGTCACCAAGTGTGAATCCTGCCAGTTCCATTCCAAGAACACACATCTGCCTGCACAAGCTCTTCAGACAATCCCTTCGTCATGGCCATTTTCGGTCTGGGGGCTCGATATCCTCGGCCCTTTCTCCCGAGCTGCTGGGGGCTTTGAATTCTTGCTCATTGCCATCGAGAAGTTTACAAAGTGGCCGGAAGTAGATGTCGTGAGAAAGGTGACTGCTCAGTCAGCTATCCAGTTCTTGAAAGGATTGGTGTGTCGCTTCGGGGTTCCTGCCCGGATCATCACCGAAAATGGCACCCAGTTCACGAGCCGCGCCTTCATGCAATATGTTCATGCCCTCAGAAGCAAGATCTCATTTTCCACTGTTGCACATCCTAGAAGCAATGGACAAGCTGAGAGGGTGAACGCAGAAGTGTTGTGAGGACTCAAGACGAGAACATTTGATATGCTACAGAAGTGCGGCAGGCGATGGATCGATGAGCTGCCGGTAGTTCTCTGGTCCCTCAGAACGACACCAAATCAAGCTACCGGGCAGACTCCCTTCTCCCTAGTTTATGGGGCAGAAGCAGTTATCCCCACAGAACTCATTTACCGGTTGCCTCGAATGCTTGCCTACGATTAAGTAGTGCAGGATCAGCACCGGCATGACGACGTTGTGCTTCTTGACGAGGACCGTCTCCGGGCTGCTACGTGTGTTGCACGCTATCGGCAAGCCCTGCGATGCCATCACAGCCGCAGGGTTCATGCCTGGTGTTTTGAGGAAGGCGACCTTGTCCTTAGGCACGTTCAGTCCACCAAGGGTACAAACAAGTTGACGCCAAAGTGGGAAGGCCCTTACGGGGTAGTTCGAGTCACCAGACCTGGCGCAGTCCGTCTGGAGACCGGAGATGGCATTCAATTGCAAAAATCATGGAATATTGAGCATCTCCGGAAGTTCTACCCATAAGGTGCGGCTGTGGGCCCTGCCCGGCAGCCACCCTTTTGTATAGGCCTTGCCTCAGTTGCATGTAACCCCTTGTACAAACCCAGGCGCAGACCCTGAGCAACAGAGAAATAAATGAAGTGCTGGTGGGGCGACAAGTTGCATGCATGCATAAGCATTTCATGAGCATCGCATGTTCATATAGATAAGATCGCATCTGGCATCATTTCCATCTGCATACAACTGCAGGTTCCTGCCGAGAACTTGGCCTCTAAAGGAAGCTAGAAAGATGAACCAACACTGCGATCTCCAGCAAGCCAAACAGATAAGTTCTATCTCTTGTCCATACGTGTTCTGTAAGCAAAACCTTGTGCATAAGAAAACCTCACCGCTTTTTGAAACATAGGTGCTCCCATCCCTTGACTCGAACGCTGCTTTGGTCAGGATGGTCGCAGTAACCTTTGTTGAAAAAAAGATTGGCGGGGGGCTGGACCCTCACCACAATTTGTGGCCGGTACGCTTAACTCTCCGGCAATAAAATAGACGGTACCGGCAGGATGGCCTGCCGGTGGAAACTCGTTTATTTAAAAATAAAGAGGCACTCCACCTCTGCATGGACATATACATGCACATGTCCCGACAATGTTCATCTTTTTCATTAATATGCTGATCAAACAAGTACAAACCTCACAGGACAGACATGGATCCGAGAGATTACATTATATGAACTAAAATTTGGCAAGTGCCTACAGATTTAAGATTGAAAAAAGATAAGTGCCCCGTGATGCATTTGCCCTTGTGCGGTCGAGGAGGTAGGAGGCAGGCCCGGCTAGGATTCGGTGCCTCCCCAGGATCAGGATGGCGCCGCTCCCCAGCTAGGAGGAAGAAACCGGAGGCCAGGCATGAATGGTGATGCTGTCGGAGGCCCATATAGGAGAAACGGAGTCACTGGGAAACACGACTCGTTGGAACGGTCGTCCCCGTTCTTGACGCATCATGGGTTGCCACCGCCTTCCGTATCACTGCCATCCGAAGACCCCAGCACGACGGCCACGTCAGGCACTATGCTCTCTTGGTAATCCCACAAAGAGCATGGTCGTCCCCGACGGCCCTGACATCAGAAACCACCGCACGTTCAGGAGACATGTATGGGAGCAAAGAGCCCTCCTGCACGACAAGCGGGCGATGTCCAGGGGGGTCAGGTCTGCCTTTGCTGATGGCAAACCCATTCTACGACCCCTCTCCGGCGCCGCAAGAGAAGGAGGAATGGGCCACGACCGACTACCACGCCCCTTGTCCATTACGGGCCTCGGCGTGGTGTCGTTTGTGTCGCCTCTCACTAGAATTGAAGCTACAGGTGACTCGGCGACAAGCGCACCAGAGTCGCCACCTCCAGTGCTACCGTCGCGCCGCCCGGGCACCCCCCCTGAGGCACATGCGAAGCTCTAAACTAGGACCCGGGACCTAGCCCCGGGTTCTCCTTCTCAGCATAACCAGCAGAAAGCAGAGAATGGAGGAGAAGGGATACAAGGATGGATGACTCCGCTCCTCCCCTGCCCCTCTTTTTATAGGCGGGTCAGGGGAGAGAATCGCTCCCCCCGTAGGTAACCGCCGCCCTCCTCCACTAATTCAAGAAGACCGGGCCCCTGCTTTGATGCTCTCCCGCACCATGCGCCTCCGTTACCTACCCCGCTCGATGCATGCAGCATACGTGGCTGAGGATAAGGGTGTGGTGGGAAGAGTAATTGGCAGTCACTCCCCAGTGCATTAAAGTCATTCACGGGCCATTACAAGAATGGCCCTACCACGATTGGCTTTACACGACGCGCGGGAAAACCGGAAACTGGCCTGGACTCAAGTTAATGAAGAAGCAAAGAAGATCTCAAAGGGGCCGACCACTTCCACGCCCCTTCCTGTGTACTGGTTAGGGCCTACCTCGACGAAGCCTGACAGCGCGTTCGGGGCAGGCCCGGGGGCTTCTGATGGTGCAACAAACCTTGGGTCCATTGCCCAGACTATGCACACACACGGGAACAAGAATACATCACCAAGGTCAGATTGGAGCACAAGGGACCGATCCTTTGAAGGATCCAAGTATAGATCAGGAAGACCAAGAAGAGCCAGAGAAGCAAGATATTGCTAAGGGAAAAACCTCCCTTGCCAGGCAGGCGAGCATGGCAAGGATGGAGTTACCCCCGGAAGCAAGCCTTCCGACCGTCCCGGCTGGCCTGTCGGGGCTTACGGAGGCAGAACCACCTCACCACACCACCTCATCATGATGTACGTCGTCAATCAGTGCGGTGTCAAGCTCCAAAGTGGCTGCTATTCGCCACATAGCAGCCACTTCCTACAGAAAACACCTCCAAATGACACTCGTCCTGAGACGTGTCAAGCAAGCAGGTGCGAAGCTGGCAAAACAGCCCGGCAGGGCCTGCTGGGCAAGTTGCGATGCGACGTTGAGCGGCCCATTTAATGCACTCTGTCAGCATGCAGAGTTAGGTATGATAGCAATGTTTGCTATATAATCAGTGCATAATGACTGATTTGCCACTGTGGTGACCCCTTGATCTTTTTAAAAGGAGGCCCAAGGCAAGCGTAGAAAGGGTTGGAGAGTTGGTTGGCTAAACCACACCCTCACACACTCATACGCGCACAACCGCTCTTGTCCCTAGGCAAACCCTGCTGGGCAAGCGTGCTGTGCTCACCACCATTTTTCCACCATCGATCCACCAAAGCAAGAGTATGGTTTTACGCCTCACGGCGGCCCAAACCTGGGTAAAAACTGCCCGCGTGATCTCTGTCGTGCTGTTCCATGCTCCTCTACTCTTTGTGCAACGTGCCATCCCCCCCGCCGAACCAGAAAGTAGCTCTTGGTCCCATAGGTGGCTGTGGTTTCCCGCGATAGTGTCTAACTTGCATTACTTCTATTTTCTTGAAAATCCTTCTGCTTAGTTTACACCTTGTAGTTGTGAATATGTCACGCCGTCCTGTTTTTCTTACACATTCCATCCTCATACAGTTGTCTTACATCAAAGTATTGCTTGTCTGTATCATGCATCTATGAGTTCTGAAGAGCAATTTTATTCTTTTGTGTTGTGGGTACGGCTTGACATGGCAAACTCAAAAAAGAGCAAGGAAAAGAATATAGTAGGGAATGGTGTTACTCGTCAGGTGCAAAGGAAAAGGATCTGCCCTCAAGATTCTGCTGGTAGTTATAGTGCAGTAGAAGGTCCAAGTCCACCGGCTAAATATACAAACACAATATCACCTGCTCCACAAGCTGCAGCATCCCCTTCAACTATACCGCCATCTCAACAAGTTTTCGTTCGTTTGCTCCACAACTGGCATGTTCCCAAGTTGCCTTCACACCTAACACGACTTTCGAAGCACTACTAACACAACAGGGCTTGGCAAGATCAGATGAACCTCATGAGCATCAACACCAAGACGGTACCTGACCGAGTCAAGTTGCAGTTGCATGCTCCTTTATATGTACTCTCACAGTTTGATGTGCACTAACACTTTCCATATTCGTTGGTCAACAAGCACCACGGCGCAAGCGGAAACAGACATCGGGGATAATGCTTGACAGATTAACAAAATCTAAAGGAGGAAGAATGAAGATCCATTTTGAGGCAGGTTTAAAAAGGCCACATGATGCTACAGAGTCAGCCAAGTTAGTATCAGAGGCAACCATTGCCGTTAGGTGTCATGCACGTATCTTCTCAACATGGATCCATTATAGGAAAGAGAAAGACGATACCCAGTTTAACACCTTCCTTGACCATTTATCCGTAAGTAATGTTATTCATCGCAATTTGTAATATTTTCTTGCTCTGTCCCATACTTTCTAGCTTCTCCAAATAGGACTTGCATTCTTTTTTCAATAGATGAGGTTCAAGTTGGATCCGAAAAATGATGCAACTAAACAAGCATGCACTCATGTTTTCCAGTCTGCTTTGTGACAGTATCGATACCACCTTAGAAAAACTCACTTTGAAGGCAAGGCTAACGATGAAATCGCTCAAACGTCTCCAGTGGAATATATTACAGATGAAGACTGGACAGCCCTTGTTAAACACTGGTCTGATCCAAAGTATCGGGTAGGGTATATGTATTTGATCAGATCACATATTGAACTTGTATTTACGTATGTGCCTTACAAGTGTATTTTCTTCTAGGCTAACTGTTTGAAGAACAAGACCAACCATTCTAAAGTGAAATTCCAACAGACAACAGGATCGCGTAGCTATATTGCACAATGCGAGGCTCTTGTAAATAGCTGCTAGTTCCTTCTTTTTTCTGTGGCATATTATCGTATCTATATTGACTTGTTCCAAATACAGAGGAAAACCCGTGCGGACTAAAAGGAACCTGAACCGAATGCAGTGGAAATCTTCAAGGATTGCCACACCAGCAAAATGAAGGGCATGAGCACACCAGTTCAAGCCGCTGTTGTAAGTCCTTACTCCTCCTACCTTTGAACTGCTTGTTACTGTGACATGTTCATTTAATTGCTTGGTTTGCAGCCAATGTTAGTTACTCTATTCACTTTTATACATAGTTGTCTTAACGTATCATTTCACCTTACACGGTTTAAAAGAGAGGAAGGGTATTCTTTTGGTCTTGATCTGTAATCTAGTTGTGATGTTCACGTGCCCACACAATGATACAATAGACTGTTTATTTGATATCTGTTTGCCCATGATATGAAGGATGTCATACTATGTTCATCCTACTTTAATCCATGTCTCTTTATACTTAGATGTCAACGAATGTGAGGAATAGACAATATAGTAGGCATGCTGCATGGACATATGTTCCGAAAGTGATTTTATTATGTAGTTGGCACTGCACTACATGCTAATGTATTACAATAATTCACCAAAATAAGTTATGTATAAATGTGAAACCTACTTTGTTTGTTTTTGTCTCATTAGTAACTTATCTGGTACACTAATCTACAGGTTCAAACTTTCAGCGAGCTATGGAACAAATGTTGAACAGCGACAACCACCTGAAGGTGACGAGGCTACCACAAGCACAATGTCACCTCTTGCTACAGTGCGTCAGTATCTCTCCACTAATAGTGCAAAAAGCACCTTCCTGCGTAATTCTGGGTTGGTTGTCAAGGTAACCTCGTCGAAATCGCCTACTAAAAAAATCCTCCAGCTAGACAGAGTGATATATCTGTGCTCCAGACACAAGTCCAATCCCTAATGGAGGTCGTTTCGGAAACAAGAATATTGGTTGACAAATGTCGTCAAGATATGAATGGTTTTGAAACCAGACTATCAGACATTTTCTTTGTTGTTCAAGAGCAATGGTGAAAAAAAGGGGAATATCATGCTGCTCCATTAGATTCTACAGCCTGAAACATTAGCACTCAGGTCAAATGATATGTGCTTCTATACATCTGATGGTGCTTTTATCTGCAAGGACTGTAAACTTTATGCCAACAGGCCTCTTGTTGTATGGCTAGAATTTATTTTGTTGTGATATAGGATTTATCGTGCTGCCAAAGGCTGTAGAAATTATGATGCTATTTTTGTATAGTGTAGGTTTATCTTGGTAATGTATTCGGCCGAAAGCTTCGTAGGAGCCCAGTGTGCCAACATTCGTCGGGCCCACAATTCAAACTAGGCTAAAAACGATTATGTGTCGTAATTTGCATGTAACCCACTAAAAATATCTGGGTCCCAAATCAGTATAAGATTTCTTGTTTTTGGTAGGCATGTGCCCATAGTGAGCCTTTAACTGGCCTAAACATAATCTGGGCCCTCAGTAACAACAGGCCGTTAACATGTGTAAATATCTCGAGCCCATAAATAACACGGGCCTTTAATAGGCTAAAAGTGAGACTGGGTCCTGATTGTGCCAAATAACCCAATGGTCATTAGCAGGCCGAAATGTATCTCAGCTCGTGGGTGGCCCATTTACAATGCGGATCGTTCACAGGCCGAAATTCAGATGGGTCGTAAATGCGCCGACCTACTACACGGGCCTTTACCAGGCCAGAAGTTCAGTCGGGCTTGATTAGTGTCAATTTTATATGGGTCGTTAATAGGCCCTATGTGACGTTGGGCCACATGTGGCCCATGGATTTCGTCCGACGTTAACAGGCCGAATATCACAACAGGGTGGAAGTGGCCCAAATCTACAGTGGGCCTCTAACAGGCTGAATGTCAGACATGGTCGAATATGATCCGATTACTTCATGGCCGTTTATGGGCCGAAAGTTTTAATGGCCAATAAATGGGCCCAAATGAAGCAGGACCTTTAATAGGCCGGAAACACACCGGGTCATAATTCACCCCAAATACTTAGCGGAGTGTTAACGGACCAGAAGTGACCATGGGTCGCGATGATGACAAGTCTAGAACAGGCCGTTGACGGTCTGATTTGACACTAGTTGTACGGGCCTTAACTGCGAATGGGCCGTCTGCAAGCAGACCGTTAATGGGCCAACCCGCTAATTTTGATTGGGCCAGCCTTTTCAAACAAAATGGGTGACTGTTGGGCCTTGCCACGTGTCGACGTATCATAGGCTCCATTGGGCGGTTGACATCTGTTCTTTTGCGGTGCTGACATGTGATTGCTATAGCCAATGATAATTTTACACGTGGAAAATCCTCATTGGTCCCAGCTCTTAACGGGTTAACGGATCCAAACCGAAACCCGATGGCTTAACGGCGACCCATTATGGTGGATGCCACATGTCGGTTACCCTTGACGAAAGCAGTTCCATGACGCACCATTTATCGTCATGGAAGTGGACACTTCCGTGATGACAATTTTGTTATTGTCATGGAACACTTCTACGACAGCACAGGTATGACTATCTTGATTCTGTCATGAAATCGCCATGGATGTACATGCATGACAGAAAATGTGACCTACTGTGACAAACACGTATCATCACGGAAGTGTTTTTTTTGTAGTGGTTGAAGCAGAGCCAGTTAGCAATTGTGAAGCAGTGACTCCAGTTTAGTTTGTTAAAAAGTTGATCTTGCGCTTTGGTTATCCTCATAGTATTATTACTGATAATGGGACAAAGCTGTCTAAAGGTGCTATGAAGGAGTTTTGTCAAAGAGAACACATCCGTCTTGATGTGTCATCGGTGGCTCATCCATAGTCCAATGGTTTGGCAGAACGGTCTAACCAAGAAATATTAAGAGGGATTAAACCCCGGCTTATGGTTCCTTTGGAGCGAACGCCGGGTTGTTGGGTGGAAGATCTTCCTGCAGTTCTTTGGAGTATCAGGACCACCCCGAACAAATAAACAGGCTACACACCCTTCTTCATGGTTTATGGTGCTGAGGCGGTTCTCCCAAGTGATATTCGTCATGACTTGCCCAGGGTGGCGGCTTATGTGGAAGTAGATAATAAGACAGTGCGTCAGAATGCTCTTGATGCCTTGGATGAAGAACATGATCTTGCAGTAGCACGATCAGTGATTTACCAACAAGACTTGTGTCGCTATCATAGCTGCAGAGTTCGAAGCTAGACGTTTCAAGAGGGCAACTTAGTGCTCCGTTTGATTCAAGATCAGACAGGCATGCATAAGCTATCACCCCCTTGGTAAGGACCTTTTGTGTTCAGCAAGAACCTCAAAAATGAGTCTTATTATCTCACCGACATACGTGAGCACAATAAACAACGTACCTCTGAGGAGGAGACCAATAGGGCTTTAATATTTCTCATCTTCGGCCTTACTACACATGAGCCACTGGCTCTCATCATTGTACATAAATTTGTCAATGTATATATCTTTTTATAATCAACGTAATAAAGCCGGCATCCCCAAAATTCGGGGCTCTGTCGTTTCATCTCATATTTTCTGTGCATGAGTCTTTATTAATTGATCATAAGGTCACTTGGGGGCTTCCAACTCATCGAGTTTAGCTTTATTACCCTCTTGATCGGCAAATAAACGACATATTAGGGGTTAACCTTCATGTATGCCTGATGCTACTCCAACAAGTGACCCGTCATACTCTTGACAGTCAATCTTTTATGACCCTGAACTTGTCAAGGTTAAAATGGTGGCTTATGTCATGTGAGAGCCGGCTTACAGAAAGCGAGGATAAACTCACATGTTGGCTTGTTGCTACTCCAGTATGTGACCCGATGTACTCTTAACAGTCAATCTCTGCTACTTCTTGAGCTTGCGTTGGTTTTTCCCTTGAAGAGGAAAGGGTGATGTAGCAAAGTAGATACAAGTATTTCCCTCAGTTGAGAACCAAGGTATCAATCCAGTAGGAGAAACACGCAAGTCCCCAATATATGCACCAACACAAACAATCAAACACTTGCACCCAACGCGAAAAAGGGGTTGCCAATCCCTTCACGGTCACTTGCAAAGGTGAGATCTGATAGAGATAGATATAAAAGATTACTAAAACGTAAAAGTAAATAAAAGTAAATAAATTGCAGCAAGGTATTTTTGGTATTTTTTGGTATATAGATCTAAAGATATATCATGGAAAATATACCCCGGGGCCATAGATTTCACTAAAGGCTTCTCTCATGAAGGCAAATAATACGGTGGGTGAACAAATTACTGTTGTGCAATTGATAGAAAAGCGCAAAGTTATGACGATATCCAAGGCAATGATTATGAATATAGGCATCACGCCCGTGTCAAGTAGACCGACTCCTTCCTGCATCTAGTACTATTACTCCACACATCGACCGCTATCCAGCATGCATCTAGAGTATTAAGTTTATAAAGAATGGAATAACGCCTTAAGTAAGATGACATGATGTAGAGGAATAAACTCAAGCAATACGATAAAAAACATCTTTTTATCCTTGATGGCAACAATGCAATACGTGTCTCGCTACCCCTACTTTGTCACTGGGTGAAATCACGCAAGATTGAACCCAAAGCTAAGCTCCTCTCCCATTGCAAGAAAAACCAATCTAGTTGGCCAAACCAAACCGATAATTCGAAGAGAAATGCAAAGATATTAAATCATGCATATAATAATTCAGAGAAGATTCAAATAATATTCATAGATCACTTTAAGATCTTGATCATTATTTTCATAAAAACTAGAAGAACACGCTTTTATAAACCAATCTCGCTTAGCACGCATCTTAGCGGTTCTTCCTTTGCACTCATCAATGGAAATTCTCATACCTTACAGAGATTCATTAATATCATGCTTGGGTCGAATAGATCTAATTTTCAAAGAATCAATCTCAAGAGAAATTATATCCACATTCTTAGACAAATCATCAATCTTAAGCAAAAAAAATCAACCAAAGCATTGAAATTCTTTTGAGAACTAATAAATTCTTTAATATTGTTCTCAAGATCATAGGGCATCTTATTATAATTTCCATAAGAACTGTTGTAGGACTTACCTTAATTTTTAGAGGAATTACTAGGAAACGGCCTAGGATTGAAATTACCTCTATACGCGTTATTATCAAAATTGTTCCTACCAATAAAATTCACATCCATAGATTCCTTATTATTTTCAATCAAAGTAGACAAAGGCATATCATTGGGATAAATACAAGCAATTTTACTAGAAAACAATTTCATAAGTTCATCCATCTTTCCACTCAAAACATTAATCTCTTCAATCTCATGCACTTTTTTACTAGTAGAAGATCTTTCGGTATGCCACTGAGAATAATTAACCATAATATAATCTAGGAGTTTAGTAGCTTCTCCTAAAGTAATTTCCATAAAAGTACCTCCCGTGGCCGAATCTAAAAGATTTCAAGAAGCAAAATTCAATCCGGCATAAAAATTTTGTATAATCATCCACAAATTTAAACCATGAGTAGGGCAATTTAGTATAATTAATTTCATCCTCTCCCAAGATTATGCAACATGTTCATGATCAAGTTGCTTAAAATTCATCATATCATTCCTAAGGGAGATGATCTTAGCGGGAGGAAAATACTTGGAAATAAAAGCATCTTTACACTTATTCCATGGATCAATACTATTTTTAGGCAAAGATGAAAACCAAGTTTTAGCACGATCTCATAGTGAGAACGGAAATAGCTTCGATTTAACAATATCATTATACACATCTTTGTTCTTCTGCATATCACACAACTCAACAAAATTATTTAGATGGGATGCGGCATCTTCACTAGGAAGGCCGGAAAATTGATCTTTCATAACAAGATTCAGCAAAGCGGCATTAATTTCATAAGATTCTGCACTAGTGGCAGGAGCAATCGGAGTACTAATAAAATCATTATTATTAGTATTCGAAAAATTACACAACTTGGTGTTTTTCTTGAGACATTGTGACAAACAAAGCAATCTAACACACGAGCAACCAAAAAGCAAATGAAAAGACGAATGCAAGATGGGCGAATAAAAAGGCAAATCTTTTGTATTTTTCTGAAAACGTTTTAGAAGTGGGGGAGAGGAAAATGAGAGGCAAATGGCAAATAATGTAATGCAAGAGATGAGAGTTTATGATGGGTACTTGGTAGGCTTGATGTAGATCCCCCCGGCAACGACGCCAGAAATTCTTCCTGCTACTTCTTGAGCTTGCGTTGGTTTTTCCCTTGAAGAGGAAAGGGTGATGCAGCAAACTAGAGATAAGTATTTCCCTCAGTTGAGAACCAAGGTATCAATCCAGTAGGAGAAACACGCAAGTCCCCAATATATGCACCTACACAAACAATCAAACACTTGCACCCAACGCGAAAAAGGGGTTGTCAATCCCTTCACAGTCACTTGCAAAGGTGACATATGATAGAGATAGATATAAAAGATTACTAAAACGTAAAAGTACATAAATTGTAGCAAGGTATTTTTGTTATATAGATCTGAACATATATGATGGAAAATAGACCCGGGGGCCATAGGTTTCACTAGAGGCTTCTCTCATGAAGGCAAATAATACGGTGGGTGAACAAATTACTGTCGAGCAATTGATAGAAAAGCGCAAAGTTATCACGATATCCAAGGCAATGATTATGAATATAGGCATCATGTCCTTGTCAAGTAGACCAACTCCTGCCGGCATCTACTACTATTACTCAACACATCGACCGATATCCAGCATGCATCTAGAGTATTAAGTTCATAAAGAACGGAGTAGCGCCTTAAGTATGATGACATGATGTAGAGGAATAAACTCAAGCAATATGGTGAAAACCCCATCTTTTTTATCCTTGATGGCAACAATGCAATATGTGTCTCGCTACCCCTACTTTGTCACTGGGTGCAATCACACAAGCTTGAACCCAAAACTAAGCACCTCTCCCATTGCAAGAAAAACCAATCTAGTTGGCCAAACCAAACTGATAATTCAAAGAGAAATACAAAGATACCAAATCATGCATATAAGAATTCAGATAAGATTCAAATAATATTCATAGATAAACCGATCATAAATCCATAATTCATCGGATCTCGACAAACACACGCAAAACAAGATTACATCAGATAGATCTCCAAGAACATCAAGGAGAACATGGTATTGAGAATCAAAGAGAGAGAAGAAGCCATCTAGCTACCAGCTATGGACCCGTAGGTCTGTAGTAAACTACTCACGCTTCACCGGAAGGGCAATAGGGTTGATGTAGATGCCCTCCATGATCGAATCCCCCTCTGGCAGGATGCCAGAAAAGGCCCCAAGATGGGATCTCACAGGAACAGAAGGTTACAGCGGCGAAAAAGTATTTTGGTGGATGCCTTTGAGGGTTTTGGAATATATGTGAATTTATAGGACGAAGAAGTAGGTCAGGGGACTCCCGAGGGGGCCACAAGGCAGGGGAGGCCCCCCCTAGGGCGCGCCCTACACCCTTGTCGTCGCCTCGTGGGTCTTCTGGCTTGGACTCCAAGTCCTACGGGTGTCTTCTGGTCCAAGAAAAATCATCGTAAAGTTTTATTCTGTTTGGACTCCGTTTGATATTCCATTTCTGCGAAACTCGAAAACAAGGAAAAAAACAGAAACTGGCACTGGGCTCTGGGTTAATAAGTTAGTCCCAAAAATAATATAAAATAGCATATTAATGCATGTAAAACATCCAAAACAAATAATATAATAGCATGGAACAATCAAAAATTATAGATACGTTGGAGACGTATCAATCTCTATGACCCTGGACTAGTTAAGGTTAAAACGACAGCTTATGTCATGCGAGAGTTGGCTCATGGGAAGAAAGGCTATTAAGGCATGCTTCAAGGAAAGCAAGATTTGAGCTTTAAAAAGCCAGTCTTTTCTGGTCAAGCTTTAAAAGCCGACTTATCAATATTGAGATATAAATGTCTATATTCTCCGGTTTCTGTCTTTACAAATATTTTTATGTTTTTAATCATATGTATATGCAGACAACAAGTCACTGGATCAAAGATGGTCCGGGTTAGCATGGCTAAAAATTGAGCTTATTATGGCCATGAGCCGCAAAGGTAATCCACTCAAGATTTTTTTCATGACCATGGGTCATCGGGTTATTAACCGCCCTAGCTTTTGACTATAAGTGGCCAGTATAGGAATTGACGGACCCCTTATGGATTTTATGAAAAAGTATCAAGAAGGCGCCTGAATTCAAAGATGGTGCAAAGAAAAAGCAAAGGTGCATATATAATTTGATCAGGCATACAAAGAAGCTTGATCATAAAGCTGTTTGCTCATCAGTTAAAAGACATGCACGAAGGCATGCCAAGGCAACCAACTGTTTTAAGCTAAGGCTATTACAAGGTGAGCCCAAAAAAATTTCACAAGTTTGTAAGGAGTTAAGATTACTCCTTTGAGCCAGCCTCTGTGCCGTCAGGGTTATGCCCAGTCGGATTAAACGTCATCCTGGCGTCTTGCGGTGGAAGCTTCCAGGTTATCCTGTGCCGGCTCTTTGTCGCTTGTAATCTGAAGATTGTCCGACGTCCAGTCGATACCAGTTAAGGCTTCTAAGATTGCTTCATCATTCATGATAAGAGAAGGGTTAATATCAGGGGCAAAGATATGCTTACGCCTTTGAGGAGTCAAATCCATAACGTCGAAAGAAGGTGCCTTGATTCGAGTGTTGTTGTCATAAGCCGGCTGGTACTTCTTCAGATCCAGCTCTTGTGCAAGTTGACATGCCAAAGGCCGCATTTCCTTAACACATCTGGCGAAGTCTGCTTCACTGAAGATAGACCCATCATTGTTTATTTAGGACACCCGCCGGCCATTTCTTTTGGGTCTAGCTCTGATTGATAAGCTTTTGCCCGGCTTAGCGCGGTGATTGCCACTGCATAGGTGGCTGATAGTTTCAATTCTTCAACTTGCTTCGGCATTGTGGACAATTGATCCAGCACATCTTTTATGAGTACTGGCAGCTTCTTGCCATTGGATACAGCTACAAGCATATGAAGGCTTCCAGCGTATAATTTCTCTGTTAAGGAGTAGATGGCCTTCAGCTTCGTCACCACACTTTGCCCAAGGCTGGCACTTATGTCACCTATTATGCATTCAAAGCAAGAGTCACCAGGCGATTTAGTATCATATTCCATAAGTCGCTGGGTGAGTTATTTTAATTAATTGCAAATCTTACTTACCAAAGATGGCGGCAGTCGTTTCAGAGACATGATGTTTTAAGTTGGCCAATTCTGCAGCCACCGGCTTAAGTTGTTCTCAGCGTCTTCTGCACGCTTCAATAAGGTGGCCTTTTCAGATTCCAAGGCAGATCTTTCAGCGTCAAAATTGGCCTTCACTTTTTCAAAGTACTCCAAAGAAGACTTCAAGCATGATTCATCTTTGGCTCGTTCTGCTTGTTCAGACTCTAAGTTCTTTTTAAGCCGGCCAGATCTGACTCACCGAGGCTTAACGCTTCAACAGAGGGTTATCATTTAACAAAACACTATGAGTTTGTTGGTTTGGTTAAAACGGCCTTTGACACAGATATTAGTGCAAGAGTATTTAAGTCCCAAGCACATTGCAAGCAATATCCTTGGCAGTTGGGAGCTAATGTGCATTGCTCTTCTCATTGGGGGCTTATCATTTGAATGATAACCTGGCCCTTGGGGGCTACATGATGTTTTTATTTTCTAACAAGTTTAAAGAACCGGCTTATCATTAACATGATAACCCGGCCCTTGGGGGCTACAGGTGATTCTTCAAAGTAGTTATACTTCAAAGAACCGGCTTATCATTTGAATGATAACCCGGCCCTTGGGGGCTAAAACTTGGAATCTGCAGATCTTCCTTCAAGTCTTCACCATACTCAAAGATTTTCCTATGGTTAAGACTTGGGGGCTATGTACAGGGACATAATAGGAGAAAAATGCAGCATACCTCATACTTTTTCTTCATTATATGTACCAAGTTGGCATCCATGTCCCGGCTTGTAGTTAAGCAGCTCAAATAGCCTGCATACACCTCTTTTGCACAAAGTGCCTCACAGTTCGGTAGTTCAAGTTTTGTTTTGCCCTTTTCCAGCAAGGGCGACTCTTCTTTGGTTGAGTGCTTAGCTAGCACGGTGGAGGTCTTGGGCGTTTTCTGGCTCGCCCCAATGATAGAAATGTCATCATTAATCTTCTCAGGAGGAGCTTCTTCAGTGGGCTTGACAGGAGTTGAAGGAATAGGACTTTGCGGGTCACGATTATCTGCCGGGTTGGCGTCAATGCCCATATCTTTAGCGATAGTTGCTTCAGCTTGTGGCGGCGGGTCATCTTGTTGGTTGTGATGTTCTTCAGGGTTCTTGGTGTTGGCCTCAGGGGTTACCAGCACCTGTTCCTCCAACTCAAGAACTTCAGGGGCCTTGGAAGAGTTGCCAACCTTTCATTTCTTACTTAGGGCTTTGACCCTGTGATTACATTAGAATATTAATGCGTACATGACAATAAGGTTTAAGCTGTCAATAAATACAAGTACTCACCCTAGGTTTACAATCAAGACAGGTAGCTGGGTTGAAGATGAGACGCCTGAAGACGGTGGCGACTCCTGGTAATTGGAGACAGAAGGGTTAAGAGGATGTCTCATAAGACCAGCTTTGGGTAAACAAGGAGTTGGACTGTGTGGCACCGTAGGCCACTTATGGGCAGAGGGTTCATGAGTTAACCCGGCCATTAAGTCGCATGAGCCGCCACTCCAAGTCTGGCGTCTTAGTTCATGCTGAGTTTTCTTCAAAATAAAGTGTGGATCTAAGTGAGCATATGGATGAGAAAACTTTACTTTCCGTACGACCCACCATATTCTCTCTGGAGGTGTGGAGTCTGAGCAGGAAGAGATAGGAATTACCTCAATGCCATCAGCCTGGCTTGTGGTGGCCTCATCCTAAGAAAAGAGGCGTCAGCTAATTCAATAAAGAGTCGGCCAAGAGAGTCGTGTTCTACCTCTGAGTGGTCATCAACATCTGCTGACTCGCCAACAGCAGTCGGCTCAGTCGCAGCAGCATTTTTATTCTTCTTCGACTTGGGGCTAGTCCTGCTTTTGGCCACAGCAGTCTTCATCTTTCTTTTCCAAAAAGTAGAGTTGGGCTGTGTAATAAAAAAGGATCGATCAATAAGACACAGAGTAAGTCAAAAGATATTTAAGCCGGATATAAATGAATACTTACAGGTGGGGCTGGGTTGAGCTTACCGAACGGTGCCAGCCCCGTCTTATTGCAGTTATCTTGACACTCCCCAAGTAAACTCTTTACAACCTTGTTGATCTCCTCAGCAGTAAAATTTTCAGAACTATACCGCTAAGGGTCATTTGTTTCGCATGAATATTCATACATTAAGCCGAGTCGACGGCTTTGGGGGAGAATTCTCCAAGAGACCCAGCACTGGGTTAGATCAACTCCAGTTAATCCATTGGCCAGCAGGACCTTGACCTTTGAAACATGTGGGATTGCTTTAGCATGCTCCTCTGGAAGAATCTTGCTTGGCGGGTCAAAGTCTATTGGAAGACGATCAACTCTATAACCCGACAGAGGCTTCTCATTGGCTGGGGCAGTATTTTTACAGTAAAACCATGTTGCTATCCACCCATTAGGGTGGCTTGGAGTGGTTGATCGAAAGTCGCCATCTCGGCGTCTCTGAATTGAGATTCCGCCCAATTCCTGACTCGGGCCGTTTTTGCATTCAGTCTGGCGGTTTATATAGAAAAACTCCATGAAAAGAGCAGCAGTGGGCTCTACTTGCAGACAGACTTCGCAGAAAATTTGGAAGTGACAGATGTTTGACACTGAATTTGGGCCTATGTCTTGAGGATGAAGACTGAAATAATGTAAGACATCCCAAAAGAACTTGGACCCGAGTGGTGTAAACCCTCTGAGGATATGGTCGGTAAAAACTACAACTTCTCCATCGCCGGGTCTAGGGACTTCCTCCCCTTGACTGACTCGCCAGCCAAGTTCCTCTTGAGTCGCCAGAAGACCATGGGTTTGAAAATCCTTAATTAAGTGACTAGAGAAGGCCCCCAATTGCAGATAGTGGTTTTCGACATATTAAGCCGCCTAAATATGAAGAGGCGGGTTATTTAAAAAGGCAATGATTTATCATCAACAGTATATGAATAAGCAGCATGATGGTAAGTCGCCCTAAACGTTGGCGGGTTACGGATGTGTTGGTGAGCCGCCCAAAAGGTATGGACGAATTATCTATGGTTCAGGATTGCTAAGTTCTGCTAAGTGTGGAGCAAAGAAGTTTCAATATCATCATCTATATTTATGAATCTATGGGAAGTTCAAAAAATAAAAGAAATTGCTAAACCTAAAACAGTGGTGACAGAAGTACTAATGAGCTACCATTGAGTCTGTAGAGAAGACAGCTTGTTCAAGACCCAGGTGGATGTCAAGATTACAACCGCAGTATTTCAATGGTATTTTAGATCAAAAACAAGTTCTACTCAAGTTCTGATGAACAAGGAAATGGATGAACGCCTATGAACTCCACGAACTCAGGTGACCTAGTGTAGATCTAAGAAAGAAGAAAAGTCGTACCTAAAGGTGATGGAGGAAAGCGGAGGCGCGCCGCTGAGTCTCGACGACGACGGGGTGGTGTTGCGACCTCGAGTGAAGAAGGCTGGCGTGGGTCGACGAGCGCGGCGGAGCTCCGGTTGCGAAGAGACTCGCAAGGAAGAAGAAGAAGAAAATGTAGGAGACGAGGTAAAAAGTAAAAGGAGGGCCCTCAGCCTATTTATAAGGGAAAATTAATAGTAAATGGCTGGTGCGAGAATCGAGGAGGCATGATAAATTTTACAACAAAGGGACGCCTCAATTTTTGGAATGATGGATGTATACAAAGATTCATTATGACATCATGAAGGTTTTCCCGAAATCACGGATGTAATATCATCTTTTCTCATGGCGGGTTATGAAGATTTTCAAGACTAAGATTAAAGAGGATAAAGAGAAGACTCGCCAGACGGAGGGATTGAAGATTGACATGAACAAGTTCAAATCAATCTGGGGCCTAATGTTGGGGATATAACCCCACTGTATAAACCTCCCTGATAGGGTCGGGTCAGATCATTGGCGACTTAGGGAGTTGGGCCTCAGATGGGCCAAGATGATCAAGATGCAGGATTAAGAAGGGCGGCTCACAAGATGGGTCGGCTTAGAACCCAAAGTCAGAAGGCGGCCCGGGGTGTAAGCCGCCATGTGATGACTTGTCTTGTAAGGCAAGGCGACTTAGAGTAGGGCTCGGTCACGGATCGTAACCCGACCCGGACTCTTGTAAGCTGGAGGTCTCGACCTGTATATAAAGGGGAGTCCCTGGTACAGAATAGGGCAAGTTACAATCAATCGATAGCTAGGTCAAGCGAATCCGCTCCCTTATAATCGATACCCAAGCAATAAGCAACCAGAGCAGGAGTAGGCTTTTACCTCCATCGAGAGGGGCCAAACCTGGGCAAACTCGTGTCTCTCGTCCCGATCAACCCCGATAAGCGAATCACCATAGCGATGGCCTCGCACCTAAGTCCTTTCACTAGGACATCTGCCGTGACAAAACCACGATATTGGCAGTATTGGACAGTGCCCTATCTACTCATAGGGAATGGAAGATGTTTTGCACCTGCTCTTTGAAAGTGAGAGGGCGAAGGAGATATGGCATATTATAGGGCTCTCAAAAGTTATAGATGAGGCAAGAAGCGAGGACCAGTTGTTCTGGAGCATATTTTACGCCCTCCTGGCAATTCCATGCCGAACATGCCAAGTATAGGAGTCAAGGAGGGAATCTCAACAACTTGTTGGTATCTTTGGTGGATGTGAAGGCAACAAACTTACCATGATCAAACTCCTCATGTAGCTAGATGTGCAATGGCAGTTCGGACCATGTCGTGGAATTGTCACGGCAGATGTCCTTAGTGTCAGGACTTAGTCGCGAGGCCAACGCATCTATGCAGTAGCTTGAGAGGGGTTGATCGGGACGAGAGACGCAACACACAAGACAAGGATTTAGACAGCTTTAGGCCCTGGGAAACATCATCCGGTAATAGCCCTACATGATGTTTGTGGCTAGATCTCATTATGCTCATCAAGGAGACGCCGCATAAGCCGGCTCCCTTTTAGTTGTGTCTAGCCTTAGAGATTGTTTCTTCCTGCTTGTCCCTCTTTGGGGAGCCCTGCCCCTCCTTATATAAGTTGAAGAGGCGGGTTACATGACTAGTCCTAGTAGGATTAGGATTGCTCTATTACAAGTGGAGTCCTAGTCTTGCTTCCTTTGTAGGAGAATATTCCTTATGCCTTCCCTCTTAAACTGGCCCATCATAACGTGAACCGGTCTTCTGGGCTTTGGGCCTTATTGTCCATCGGACCCGCCCGCCGGGTTACTAATGAATCACCAAGCTCCGGGCGGGTTACCAGTTAGTCGCCATGCTCCAGCCGGGTCATACATCCGGCGGGTTACACCGCGGGGTATATCCCCGACATTAGCCCCCAGTTTAGTTTGGATTTATCCATGTTAAACTGATCCTGCAAAATAACTCAAGAACAAATTTGACAGGTTGTGCTCCGGGTTAAAAATTCTTTGTAAGCCGGAACTTGATCATCCTTAAGTCCTTGACATCTCCTTCTTGATATGTACAGATATATTTCAACTTTGTCAATGCAAAAAATCCAGATACTTCTTTTGGAAAATCCGGGTCAACAGGCCAGCTTCAGAATCAATTTGCTGACATTGGTCTCTTGTAGAGAAATACTGTAAGAAATAATCCACTTGAGTCGGCTTCCAAAATGCCGGTTTAAAAAATATTGGTCTTTGAAATACTCATCTGATATTCAGCCGGTTTGAAGATATAGAACTTGCCGATTTATTATTGCCAAAATTGTTGGGTTATAAAAACTGATGATTCCGGGTTATGACTGTTATACACACCGGGTCATGATTATTGCCAACGTCGGGTAACTCAAGTAATCTTCCTGATTTGCTCAAAACTGAGAATTTGAAGATGTTCCTCCTTTATATGCATATTAACTGTAGCCCCCAAGCCTTAAGAGGAGAACATAGTGATAGCTTAAGACTTGTTTCAATATAAATGTTGCAACCTTGAAGAAATCCAGATTGTTCATCTCAGTCACTAGTCAAAACTGACTATTCCACATATGTAGCCCCCAAGTGTCGGGTTGTCATGCTTGCAGCAACCTGGGACTTGTAATTGCCTTATGCTCACAAAAATTTCAAGCAGTGTAGCCCCCAAGGGCCGGGTCATTATGCAATAATGAGCAGGGACTTTGTAGATATGATCATGTAGATTCAAGCATCAACGTGTAGCCTCCAAGGGCCGGCTTAGTAAGATAATACTGACCTGGGACTTTATATATACTTCATTGAAAATAACATCATATGATGTAACCCCACCATGGGGCTTGAACCCACGTCCACAAGTTTAAGAGTCTTGTCCTCTACCAACTGATCAATGAACCCTTCAATCTAATGGATTAAGGCTTGTGTACCTTGAATTTTTGACAGGAGCAATTGGTAGTCCCCAAGGGCCAGCTCATTTAGAATGTGATGAGTCGGGTCTTCAATAAGTTGAGCAAAAAATGACTTTGCATTAGCCCCCAAGTGCCATGGTGCATGCTGGCAGTGACATGGGACTTGCATATTTGATGTAATCTTAATTTAAATAATGTAGCCCCCCAAGTGCCGGGTCGTAAGCCTGCTGTGACTCGGGACTATTCCTTCCATTGTAGAGTAAATCATATCCATTGATAAAACAATAGCCATTGCGCCAAAGCGACTTTGAATACATCATCTGTTGATAAGTATATAAATCTGGAGTTTAAATACCCGGCGGCTCTTGGCCGATGGCGATTTGATACGCCTCCATTGTAAGCCGGAATTTTTATAACCCGGCGATTTATAGCCTTTGAGAAAATCAAGAATTGATAACCCTTTTGAGACACCAACTTCAATCTTTGATGATGGGCTTGAACTTAATCATTTATGTAAGTCATAGCTCTGTAAATCCTGCACAGAGTTTAAACAACATATGCCCTGGCGACTAAACGTCAAAAGCTAGGGCGGGACCCAAATGTAGTCTTATCCTGCACACAAGTAGATCACAAGATCCCTTAGCGATTTACCGCAGGGTGGGTCATAATATCTCACATATAACCACTGTGATATTGAATTTGTACTGCTGGTTTACATGACCTGTGCAGTAAGGGTGATAACCCAATCCTTAGAAGCCAATACTTCCAAATATATGATGATTGTCATATGCTGGCGACTTATCGTCCAAAGCCAAGCCGGGTTAAATTTAAACCACACTTATACTTAGATCTGAAAAAAGTCTCAAGACAAAACCAAAGAGTTGTTTGCAAAAAAGACTTAAAAAATTGTGAGGCTTCTGATTCGAATACGATCTGAAAACCGTTCCAAAAGGGTTAAGCTAAGATTCGAATGCGATCATATAGCCCCTAGTGGCTTTGGTGTTGCCGATCAAGAGGGGACCGACAGCTATGTTCTCTTTGGTTCGAATACGACCTATGTTTGAACAGGAAGCCCCCAAATGACCTTGAGAGTTGTTTAACGACGCTGATTCGAATACGATCCACGTCAGACCCAAAAGGGGTTGAGCTATGATTCGAATACGATCAAGAAGCCCCCTAGTGAGTTTGGCAGTGTGCCGATCAAAAGGGTACCGACAGCTATGTTCTCTTTGGTTCGAATACGACCTATGTTTGAACAGGAAGCCCCCAAGTGACCATAAATTTGGCATTACGCTGATCAAGAGGGTACCGGCAGCTATGCTCGATGAGCAAGAAGCCCCCAAGTGACCATAATAAGATAAGCCGTAAGGCAGGATACCCATGTTTGAACCGCGCATCATGGCAGCAAGTTCTCTTTGGCAACCCTTAATTTGTCTGAGAACTCGAACTTGCAAGAGATTAATTCTTTTTGAACCGGAACTTTAAACCGGATTTGAGAGCTTCAAGCTTTGTGGGAGACAGGTTTACCTTGAACCGGATTTTGAACCGGAATCCTTCCTTTTAAGCCGGAAATTTCCTGACGGCCTTTAAATATTCGTCAAAAAAGGCAGTAGCCTCCAGGGCCAGGCTATTTTTTTCTTCCAATGACCCGGAGTTCTTGAATCTGCCTTAAACTGGCAATCATTTACTGAGTCATGTCATCATAGCCCCCGAGTCTCGAGGCGACTCGAGGAGTTGTCTTGAGATTCTCCATATTTGACCGTGATGTAAACCGGTATGAGTCATTCAATAGCTCAGTGATATAACTTGTCCTGCATTGAAGAACTTGCAAGCCAGAGTAATTGCTCTTTTAAAGAAAAGCAATATATAATATAAAAATATACTGTATGGATATCACCTGATATGTTGAACCAGAAATTATCCACTGCGGAGTGGATGATCACCATGGTGAAGCTGAAATCAATCACGGCCGAGTCGGCCGTGGGAGCAGACAGATGAGTCGGTCGAGGCATTGTAAGCCGGCGCAGTCGGGCGAGTCAATCACAGGTGCGGTAAGCCGCGTGGGCGGGCAAGTTGTCTGTCCATTGTAAGCCGGCGCAAATGTGTGAGCCGGCCGCGAGGGCGGACGGGCAAATCGTCCATGGCATTGTAAGGCGGCGCGGACGGACGAGTCGGCCGCGGGCACGGTAAACCGTGCGAACAGCAAGCCAATCGCGGGCATGGTCCAAGTGAGTTTGATGTAGATCGGACCACAGGTTGTGCACGATCATTCAACATCAGCGTTCAAGGGGACACGGCCGCGGTGTATCGTCGTAGACCGGCACGTGCGTCCACCGGGTACACCGGCGAAGTGCGGACGGTGAAGCGGCCTCACGCTTATAGATTAACCTGCGCATAAACATGTAAAAATTAAAAGTACAAAAATTCTTGATAGAATTAATCCGCATGAACAATTTTATCAGGAAAAATATCACCTGAGGATAAATTCCATTCAACAGCCAATGCGGCTGACGGCAGTTGAATTTCTGGCTGATTTTATGCAGAGGACTAGTCCTGGTAGTACCAGTTTTCCTTCACCGCATCATCACTTTTTCCGTTTCCCTCTTTAGGTGCATGTGCTCCAGATTAATCAACCTTGATTTCTGTGCAACTGCTAGTGGTCCTTAGGGTTTCACGTGGAGTAGCCTTCAGCTAGTATTATGGAGTACTAGTGGACTACTCTAGATCTGAGTTCGTATCAGGTTTTGAGCAACTGATCTCCATGTGGGTAGCAATGGCCATTTGGCTCGCAGCAATGTGAGAGGTTCGGAGCCCCAATCTCTGGTTCTCGGATGATCGCCATGTGACTCATCTCCAATTCCATATGGCCACTGTCCTCAGCAGCATTCGGTAGAAAGGTAGCATCGGAGTTTAATTTTAACTGAACTTTGACCCGGGCGCACCTAGTGCATGGCTGGCTGAATTATCCTTGTCCATGAGCTCTCCATAGCAGAAAAAAGACTTGCTCGTATTGCTTCAGTCTCAGGACTCGCTCTGTTCTGAAGTTCCTCGGCGGCGGAAGTGACGACCAAGGCTGCAAAGTGCAGAGACGAACCACGGCTGTTCCGCGACAGCCGGAGCGGCAACTCGCAGGTGAGCCCTTGGCCGTGGCAACGGCGAAGGCGGCTCAACTGGGAGGGGCATCCCACGACAGTAAAACCACGGGCGGCTCGCAGCAAGGAGAAGCCGGCTTGACAGGTTAAGGCTATAGCAGCAGCGGCGGCATGACACCTCGGGGCGACGCAGTGAGCTGGGAGCCGGAGCCTGCGGACGGCCGGGTCGCACGGCGTCGGTGATCGGAGGTTGGGCGCGGCTGAAACCAAGGGGCGCCGGCGACTCGTAAAGAGGCAGTTCTCAGAAACAACAGTAAGCCGGACCCCAGCCCAGAAGCAGGGGCATGCCAGCGGCTAAAAGACCTGCGAAGGCGGCGACAGGCAGAGGCGACTCGGCCACTGGGGCGTGCTGGCGGAGGCCGGCGGCTCGATGAGGCCGTAGAGATGCAGTCGACCCATAAGATAGATCGGCGTTGGTGAGGCGGAATAGCAAACCGGGGCCACGGCAGCGACTCGCAGGAGGCGGCTCATTGGTCGGCGGGTTAGTGACGGCGGCTCACACCATGGCGAACGGCGACTCAAGGCTGCGGAACGGCGTCCCAAAACCAGCGAGGCGGCAGGCAATCCCGGGGTGCGGCAGCTTGTGGTACGGCGGCTTGAGGCCGCGTGCACCGGAGGCGAGCAGGAAGTCGGGGCTGCAACAGAGGCAGAGGCGTCAGGCGGCGCAGTTGCAGAGGCGCTAACAGCGGCCGGCGGCAGGGCCACAAAACCAGCGGGTTGACGGTGACAGTTCGCAGCAGGCAAGGCGGGTCAGCAAGGTCCGATCTGGGCGGCTCAGCAGAGGAAGCACCGCAGGCGCGGCGGCGTGTCAACAAGGTCCGCCTGGTAGCAGAGGCACGCCGGCGGTTTGGAGAAGGACGGGTTGCAGTAGCACCGAAAAGCCCGCAACGGTTTGACGAAGGAGCACCGCGGAAGGCGGGGACCCGGCGGCTCAAGACCGCAGCCACGCACAGTAGAGCCGGAGAGCGGTCCCGGCGGGTTGCGGTGTAGAAGACGGCGACGACTCGGAAGCCGCGGAAGCGCACGCGAGGCGGCAGGGACAGGCACTTCGAAACGAGGCCGCTCGGGTCAGAAGAATCCGGGTGGTGACCGGCTCTGTTTCTTGATCATATTTGCTTTGACCGAGTTTTCTTTTAACCCGATTTTGTTTTTGATGTAGATTGGATCTTTGCTTGACGCCGACACACATAGCTATTGACAGTAATCCTTCTTGCCGCGGTTGTAGGCGGCGGCTCAACAGCAAACCCTACTTTCTTCAATCATACTTTTTTCAATGCTGGTTCTTCTTTTCCTGGTCAATCGCGAGCTTCTAGATCCCTGAAAGAAATCCCTCCAAGAACTCAACACCATCGTGCGCAGGCCCCACGGTGGGCGCCAACTGTCGTGGAATTGTCACGGCAGATGTCTTAGTGTTAGGACTTAGTCGCGAGGCCAACACATCTATGCGGTAGCTTGAGAGGGGTTGATCGGGACGAGAGACGCAACACACAAGACAAGGATTTAGATAGCTTCGGGCCCCGGGAAACATCATCCGGTAATAGCCCTACATGCTGTTTGTGGCTAGATCTCATTATGCTCATCAAGGAGACGCCGCATAAGTCGGCTCCCTTTTAGTTGTGTCTAGCCTTAGAGATTGTTTCTTCCTGCTTGTCCCTCTTTGGGGAGCCCTGCCCCTCCTTATATAAGTTGAAGGGGCGAGTTACATGACTAGTCCTAGTAGGATTAGGATTGCTCTATTACAAGTGGAGTCCTAGTCTTGCTTCCTTTGTAGGAGAATATTCCTTATGCCTTCCCTCTTAAACTGGCCCATCATAACGTGAACCGGTCTTCTGGGCTTTGGGCCTTATTGTCCATCTGACCCGCCCGCCGGGTTACTAATGAATCACCAAGCTCCGGGCGGGTTACCAGTGAGTTGCCATGCTCCAGCCAGGTCATACATCCGGCGGGTTACACTGCGGGGTATATCCCCGACAGACCACATGTCTAAATCACCAAAGACCAATAAATGCAAAGAACATTCCTATCGATCGCATGGGTTTGAAGTGGAAGAGAGACCTTCCAATGGAACATTAAAAGTAAATGTGGATGCGTCATTTCATGTTGACGAGGGAAGAGGATCAATACGAGCCATTATTAGAGATGCTAGAGGTGCCTTCTTGGTGGAAGTATGCTCTCAGCTCTCCCACGTTACTGATGCCCATACTGCTAAAACAATGGAACGAAAGAAGGCATGTTACTAGCAAACTCACTAGGGTTTCATTCTATAGAAATTGAGTCTGATTCTCTAAAAGTTATTACTACATGTAAAAGTCAGGAAAGGATCTGGGATGAAGTAACCGCGATCTACGCAGTGGCTCGGATGACAGGCTCGGTTCATTATTTCATGGGTGTGGCTAGATCTCAGTCGACTGGGACTTAGCGAAGTCTCATTCAAGTGATAGAACATATAAAAAGAAAGAAAGAAAAACTTAAAAGAAAATATTACACGGATCTCCACATAAGATTTAACGAATGTGGCATCGACTGAGACTTCGTTAAATCTCAGTTGACTGAGATTTAGCAATCGCATTGTTTCACTGTGTACGTGAGGTGAATGAGGTAGCCCATAGTTTAGCTGAATCACGTTTGATAAAAATGTGTCTTGTAACCGGGTTGATGAACCACTTGTCTTTTTTTTGCCCCACAAATGATCTAACCATTATGCCGAATCAATAAAGCAAGTCATATTGTCATTCCGTAAAAAAAGCACCTCATTAATCCACCCCTAATTACATATATGTATTAAAATCTGTTGTTTGTTTTAACTAACTTCATAATGCATGAAAATGTGCAGACATGTAGTTTTTTTCTGTACCTGACCTGCAAGAATAAGCCACACGAGCATAAAGGCATCAAATAATGTGTCTTGTAACCGGGTTGAAGAACCACCTGTCTAAAGGAGGAATCTGCGGTCGTGATGGTCGGTTTGGTGTCGTTCGTTTCGTTCGCCTCTGTCATTCGTTCGTTCCCACCTCTATTCTCGCGCACCTTCCATTTCCTCTTTTCCCTCTGTCAAATCAGCGATAGAGCCCCCACTCGAAGAAAAAAAGTTCCACCCATTTTCAAACCCCAAGTGAGGGCTAGGTCTTTTCTCGCTCACATGCCACCGTCGTCCCCATCCTTCTCGCACGCCGCCGCCGCCCTCCCCATCTATCCTTCTCGCATGTCGTCGTCATCCTTCGGCTCGAAAGCTTTAGTATCCTCGTTGTTCCTTGGTGCCTTCTGACGGAACCTCACCATGTCGTCTCACCTTGCCGCGGACCTGTAGCCGGCGACGTCCAGATTCCATGGATGGAGGTTTCGAAGTCCGGATTCACATCGGCGGCCGTCGGTGACTCGTAGATCTTCCTCTCTCTCCCACAAGGTATGTTACTCTTATCCCCTTGTTGCGTCCTCCAGCGGACATGCAAATTGTGGCGATACTATTGGATCTTTCATTTTATGGAGTAGTTTGCATCATATATTATGGTCCGCGACAACGGAACATGTTTCTACTTTTGTTTCTCTGCACATTGTAAGCAGTCGCAACAGCGATTAGTTCTCCTCTGCCATGTCCGCCCATGATATCTGCGGGTTCTCCATCGTCTGCTGATGTTGCCGTTGTTGCGGTGCGGCGGTCGCAGATTAGAATTCCACCTACTGGACTCACATGGCATATGCTACGGGGCAGCTAGATCGAGTCCCACCCCAAGGGCTCGACCTTCTCCATCCAATCTTGTGGTCAGTGCGGAACTCTGCGATGATGTGTGCATGGTTGATACTACTGGGCCTCTAAGTGTGTTAGGGTGGCTTGGATTGCAATTACAGCACTCATTGCCCCAGATCTGATGGTGTCAATTAGTAATAATTCAACTTATAGCCCTCTGGTTTCTGGAGAGCAATCTTCATGAATGCACACATATATTCCTGGTTTATTGTGCTCATGCGTGACATTATGAATTTATTTGTGTGCTTCGATGCAAGCATATTATTTGTGTGCTTCCATGCAAGCATATTACATAAACATACAAGCCAGCTGCTAGCTAAAGGAAAAAAATTTATCCTTGATACGGTTATGATCTTAGAGGAAGAGGCCTTCAAATTAATTTGATTATGTTACCATGGATATCCGGTAATTTCATGTCTTGTTTCACGAAGTGTGCTCTTCAATCTTCTCAAGCTGATATATTAGGTGTTGGTTTCTTCATCTCTAAAATCAACACTATCTAATAATAAATATCTCAAATCTTTGCAGGTATAATTAGTGCTTTCAGAACACTCAGTGGCAGTTAAAGTTGTAGTTTTTCATGTACGACATAATTGCCTTGAAGAGAAAATTGTTGCTTGTGTTAGCATCATGCATGACTGGAGGTGGGTTGATGCAACAAATAAACACCAAGGAGAATGCACAGAAGTATCTCCTATATCGATCAAGTACATTACGGGTTGAAAAACTTGAGCAGGTTAACAATCTTAATTACCATATTTTCGAGTAGAATGCCCTACTTCTTGAAATCACCGAGTCGGGGCTCAAGTAGTGCAAACAAATGCTATAGATATCGTTGCATCATGTAATTCCTACTTTTCTTTTCTGCAGAGAATAGTCACTCTATTTTTTTCAGGAACACATATAGATTTACTTAACATTCTTGAAGTTTTTTTAAAAGCATACATAGTCTGGATGAACTTGGGGTCACTTCATCCATTTTTAAACCATAACAATTAATTGTTTCAGGATAAGAAGTATGATCTTTCTATCTCCTTCCATCAAAATTGAAAAGATTGCATTCCTTCTATAAATTATTCTACATAGGATGTTGTGGGTATGTGTTGAGAGCTGATGGCATCATTAGTTATGCATTACAATTTTGGATCTCGCGACAGTCAGACCCTTCCCACCAAAATGATCTAGCGTGGTAGAGAATTTTGAAATATTAACCTCGTGGTTTTGTTACACAAGCAATGGAGATCCCACTCAAAAAATTGAACTTCCATGCAAATTATTAATGAGAGGTTGCTTGGTATGTGACAGTCTGCTTAACCTTCTGCTATGCATTTTCAGAAACTCTATAGGAAGCTACTGCACATAGGTGTTGTGCTGGTATATTTCCTTGTGTAACCTTTGTTCAGGTAATTCAGACCAAGGCAAGGAGACTATAGGTAGCCTCTCTTTTTTACCCATCTTCATATTTTCACCTTTGTTTCTTTCGAGCTTCTTAAAGGTACACAATAGTATGCCAGTGCTTTAGCTCTCATTACTATAATATTTTGGATGACATTCCCCATTACGATCGCCGGGGTTTTCAATTTATGACTGAGGAACGCGAAGCTCCTTTACAATCCCGACAAATCCTACTACGGAACCATCACGATGTTCTTCACTGGCTTTGTCACATCGAACATGTAAGCAAAAGGCAATATCTACACTACTGTGGTCGTGATTGTCGGTTTGGTGTTGTTTGTTTTGTTCGCCTCTGTCGTTTGTTTGCTCCCACCTCTATTCTCGCGCACCTTTCATTTCCTCTTTTCCCTCTATCAAATCATCGATAGAGCCCCTGCTCGAAGAAAAAAAAACTCCACCTGTTTTTAGATCCCGAGCGAGGGCTAGGTCTTTTCTCGCTTGCACGCCGCCGCCGCCATCTCCATCTATCCTTCTCACATGCCGCCGCCATCCTGCGGCTCGAAAGCCCCAGTATCCTCGTCGTTCCTTGCCGCCTTCTGACGTAACCTCACCATGTCGTCTCACCTTGCCGCAGACATGTAGCCGACGATGCCTGGATTCCATGGATGGAGGTTTCGAAGTCCAAATTCACATAGGCGCGCACCAGTGACTCGTCGATCTGCCTCTCTCCCCCACAAGGTACGTTATTCTTATCCCCTTGTTGCGTCCTCCAGCGGACATGCAAATTGTGGCCATATTGTTGGATCCTTCAGTTTTGTGGAGTGTTTTGCATCATATTGTGGTCCACGACAAAGGAATGTGTTTCTACTTTTGTTTCCCTGCACATTGTAATCGGCGGTCGTAGCAGCGATTAGTTCTCTTCTACCATGTCCGCCCATGATATTTGTGGCTTCTCCACCGTCTGCTAATGTTGCTGCCGTTGCGGTGCGTTGGCCACACATCAGAATTCCACCTGCTGGACTCACATGGCATATGCTACGGGGCAACTAGATAGAGTCCCGCCCCAAGGGCTCGACCTTCTCCATCCAATCTTGTGGTCGGTGCGGAACTCTGAGATGATGTGTGCAAGGTTGATACAACTGGGCATGTAAGTGTGTTAGGGTGGCTCAGATTGAAATTACAGCACTCATTGGCCCAGATCTGATGGTGTCAATTAGGAACAATTCAACTTATAACCCTCAGGTTTCTGGAGACCATTCTTCATGAATGCACACATATATTCCCGGTTTATTGTGCTAATGCCTGACATTATGGATTTATTATTGTGCTTCGATGCAAGCATATTATTTGTGTGCTTCTACGCAAGCATATTACATAAAGATACAAGCCAGCTGCTAGCTAAAGGAATTTTGTTTGTCCTTGATACGGTTGAGATCTTAGAGGAAGAGGCCTTCAAATTAATTTGATTATGTTTCCATGGATATCCGGTAATTTCATGTCTTGTTTCACGAAGTGTACTCTTCAATCTTCTCAAGTTGATATATTAGGTGTTGGTTTCTTCATCTTTAAAATCAACACTATATAATAATAAATATCTCAAATCTTTGCAGGAAGAATTAGTGCTTTCACAACACTCAGTGGCAGCTAAAGCTGTAGTTTTTCATGTACCAGATAATTGCCTTGAAGAGAAAATAGTTGCTTGTGTTAGTACCATGCATGAGTGGAGGTGGGTTGATGCAGCAATTATTCACCAAGGAGAATGCACAGAAGTGTCGGTGCAACAGACCCTGTGTCCATTGCCCAGACTGTGCACAGGCACAAGAACAAGATTGAAGCACCGGATGAAGTGAGAGATTGAAGGACCAAGAGATTTGAAGAACCAACATGTAGTTCAGAGGGACCAAGATCAAGCCAGAGGAGCAACATATCGGCAAGAGAAGGGCCTCCCTTGCCGGGCAGGCGAGCCCGGCAAGGGGTGAGGCCACCACCAGAAGCAGACGATCAAGACACCCCGGCAGGACCTGCCGGGGCTCGTGGAGGCAAAACCTCCCCACCAACCACTCAAACACGACCCACGTCATCAATCAGTGCGGTGTCAAGCCGCAAGGTGATTAAGTGGCAGCCATTCGGCACATGGCGGCCATTTCCTACAGAACAAACCCACAGATGACACTCGTCCTGCGATGTGTCAAGAGAACAGGCACGGAGCTGGCAAGATAGCCCGGCAAGCCTTGTCGGGCAACCAATGATGTGACACTAAGCAGTGCATTTAATGCACCCTGTCAGCCCGTAGAGTTAGGTATGATAGCACTGTTTGCCATCATATCAATGGATAATGACCACTTTGCCATTCTGGTGACCCCTTAATCTATAAAAGGAGGCCCATGGCACTCGTAGGAAGGGTTGGAAAGTTGACGAACCCACACCCTCATAAGCGCGTAGTCGATGCTGCCCTACGGCGACCCCTGTCGGGCAAGTGTACTGCATTGCACCATCCCCATTCCACCATCAATCCACTAAAGCAGGAGTAGGGTTTTACGCCTCGCGGCGGCCCGAACCTGGGTAAATTACTTGTGTGCTCTCTGCCGTGATGCCGTGCACTGGTCTACTCTTTGTGCAACGCGACGTCCCCCTCCCGAACCAGCAAGGGGCCTCCTGGTCCCATAGGTGGCCGTGGATATCCCGCGACAACTTTGACGCGCCAGGTAGGGGGCTCGCTTGCGCGAACCTGAAAGCATGCGCAGCGCATCATCTTCATCACCATCTTCGTCTTTGATGACGCCATCGACCATGGCGCCCAAGAAGAAGAAGTCCAGCCCTTTGACCCATCCGTCCACCTCGAAGGCTCCGCCGCCCGCGGCCTCTGGTGCCTTGCAGGATGCGGGGGCGAGCAAGGACGTGAACGCTGCTCGGGGCGTGGTTGGAGCAGGTGGCGCCATCGCCGCTCCCCCCGCGGCCGGCGCGGGGGCTGGAGATGTCGGAGGAGAACAGCATCAGCAATGCCTTGACGGTCACGCTCCACAAGGTACGGCCGAGGGGGTCACTCCGTTTGCACCCCCTCCTACCACTGACGGGCACACCCGCAGCAATGGTGCTCGGTACGGGGTGAGCCATCGCCCTCCTGCCGCCCCCACCGCGGGAGAGACCGCGGCCCACGTGCCTCCTCCCGAACGAGCCGACCAGACCGCTACGCCCGTCGGAGCCGCTGACCATCGAGCACCATCGCCGCGTGACCCCACTGCCCATGTGGTCATCCCACAGCTGCGTGGACGCGGCACTACCGCCATCACCGCCGCTGGCACCATCAGGAGCCGGGAGACGGTGATGTCTACTACGCAACCTTCTTCTTATAGACGTTGTTGGGCCTCCAAGTGCAGAGGTTTGTAGGACAGTAGCAAATTTCCCTCAAGTGGATGACCTAATGTTTATCAATCCGTGGGAGGCGTAGGATGAAGATGGTCTCTCTCAAACAACCCTGCAACCAAATAACAAAGAGTCTCTTGTGTCCCCAACACACCCAATACAATGGTAAAATGTATAGGCGCACTAGTTCAGCAAAGAGATGGTGATACAATTGCAATATGGATGGTAGATATAGGTTTTTGTAATCTGAAAATATAAAAACAGCAAGGTAACTAATGATAAAAGTGAGCACAAACGGTATTGCAATGCGTTGAAACAAGGCCTAGGGTTCATACTTTCACCAGTGCAAGTTCTCTTAACAATAATAACATAATTGAATCATATAACTATCCCTCAACATGCAACAAAGAGTCACTCCAAAGTCACTAATAGCGGAGAACAAACGAAGAGATTATGGTAGGGTACGAAACCACCTCAAAGTTATCCTTTCTGATCGATCTATTCAAGAGTCCGTAGTAAAATAACACGAAGCTATTCTTTCCGTTCGATCTATCATAGAGTCTGTACTAGAATAACACCTTAAGACACAAATCAACCAAAACCCTAATGTCACCTAGATACTCCAATGTCACCACAAGTATCCATGGGTATGATTATATGATATGCATCACACAATCTCAGATTCATTTATTCAACCAACACAAAGAACTTCAAAGAGTGCCCCAAAGTTTCTACCGGAGAGTCAAGATGAAAACGTGTGCCAACCCCTATGCATAAGTTCACAATGTTACGGAACCCGCAAGTTGATCACCAAAACATACATCAAGTCGATCACGTGAATATCCCATTGTCACCACAGATAAGCACATGCAAGACATACATCAAGTGTTCTCAAATCCTTAAAGACTCAATCCAATAAGATAACTTCAAAGGGAAAACTCAATCCATTACAAAAGAGTAGAGGGGGAGAAACATCATAAGATCCAACTATAATAGCAAAGCTCGCGGTACATCAAGATCATATCACCTCAAGAACATGAGAGAGAGAGAGATCAAACACATAGCTACTGGTACATACCCTCAGCCCCGAGGGTGAACTACTCCCTCCTCGTCATGGAGAGCATCGGGATGATGAAGATGGCCACCGGTGAGGGATCCCCCCTCCGGCAGGGTGCCGGAATGGGTCTAGATTGGTTTTCGGTGGCTACAGAGGCTTGCGGCGCCGGAACTCCGGATCTAGGTTATGTTTTGGGGGTTTCCATATATATAAGAGGTTTTGGCGTCGGGAACAAGTCAGGGGGGTCTCCGAGGCGGCCACAAGGTAGGGGCGCGCCCAAGGGGGTAGGGTGGGCCCCCCACCCTCGTGGGTGCCTCGGGAACCTTCTGGCCCATCTCCGATGCTCCGTGGGCTTCTTCTGGTCCAAAAATAATCTCCGTCAAATTTCAGGTCAATTGGACTCCGTTTGGTTATCCTTTTCTGCAATAGTCAAAAACAAGGAAAAATAGAAACAGGCACTGGGCTCTAGGTTAATAGGTTAGTCCCAAAAATCATATGAAATAGCATATAAATGCATATAAAACATCCTAGATGGATAATATAATAGCATGGAATAATCAAAAATTATAGATACGTTGGAGACGTATCAAGCATCCCCAAGCTTAATTCATGCTCGTCCTCGAGTAGGTAAATGATAAAATCTGAATTTTCGATGTGGAATGCTACCTAACATAATTATCAATGTAATCTTCTTTATTGTGGCAAGAATATTCAGATCCATAAGATTCAAAACAAAAGTTTAATATTGACATGAAAACAATAATACTTCAAGCATACTAAGAAAGCAATCATGTCTTCTCAAAATAACATGGCCAAAGCAAGCTATCCCTACAAAATCATATAGTCTGGCTATGCTCTATCTTCATCACACAAAATATTTAAATCATGCACAACCCTGATGACAAGCCAAGCAATTGTTTCATACTTTTGATGTTCTCAAACTTTTTCAATCTTCACGCAATACATGAGCGTGAGCCATGGACATAGCACTATAGGTGGAATAGAATGGTGGTTGTGGAGAAGACAAAAAGGAGAAGATAGTCTCACATCAACTAGGCGTATCAACGGGCTATGGAGATGACCATCAATAGATATCAATGTGAGTGAGTAGGGATTGCCATGCAACGGATGCACTAGAGCTATAAGTGTATGAAAGCTCAACAAAAGAAACTAAGTGGGTGTTCATCCAACTTGCTTGCTCACGAAGACCTAGGGCAATTTGAGGAAGCCCATTATTGGAATATGCAAGCCAAGTTCTATAATGAAAGATTCCCACTAGTATACGAAAGTGACAAGATAGGAGACTCTCTATCATGAAGATCATGGTGCTACTTTGAAGCACAAGTATGGTAAAAGGATAGTAGCATTGCGCCTTTTCTCTTTTTCTCTCATCATTTTTTTTGGGCCTTCTCCTTTTTTATGGCCTCTTTTTTTTATTTGGGCTTCTTTGGCCTCTTTTATTTATTTATTTTCATCCGAAGTCTCATCCCGACTTGTGGGGGAATCATAGTCTCCATCATCCTTTCCTCACATGGGACAATGCTCTAATAATGAAGATCATCACACATTTATTTACTTACAACTCAAGAATTACAACTCGATACTTAGGACAAATATGACTCTATGTGAATGCCTCCGGCGGTGTACCGGGATGTGCAATGAATCAAGAGTGACATGTATGAAAATCATTAACGGTGGCTTTGCCACAAATACGATGTCAACTGCATGATCATGCAAAGCAATACGACAATGATGAAGCGTGTCATAAAAACGGAACGGTGGAAAGTTGCATGGCAATATATCTCAGAATGGCTATGGAAATGCCATAATAGGTAGTATGGTGGCTGTTTTGAGGAAGGTAATGGTGGGTGTTATGGTACCGGCGAAAGTTGCGCGGCACAAGAGAGGCTAGCAATGATGGAAGGATGAGAATGTGTATAATCCCTGGACTCAACATTAGTCATAAAGAACTCATATACTTACTGCAAAAATTTATTAGTTATCGAAACGAAGTACTATGCACATGCTCCTAGGGGGATATATTGGTAGGAAAAGACCATGGCTCGTCCCCGACCGCCACTCATAAGGAAGACAATCAATAAATAAATCATGCTCCGACTTCGTCACATAACGGTTCACAATACGTGCATGCTACGGGAATCATAAACTTTAACACAAGTATCTCTCAGATTCACAACTACTCAACTAGCATGACTCTAATATCACCATCTTCATATCTCAAAACAATCATAAGGAATCAAACTTCTCATAGTATTCAATGCACTTTATATGAAAGTTTTTATTATATCCCTCTTGGATGCCTATCATATTAGGACTAAATTTTATAACCCAAGGAAATTACCATGCTGTTTAAGACTCTCAAAATAATATAAGTGAATCATGAGAGTTCATCTATTTCTTCAAAATAAAACCACCTCTGTGCTCTAAAAGATATAAATGAGGCACTAGAGCAACGACAAACTACTCCGAAAGATATAAGTGAAGATCAATGAGTAGTTGAATAATTATGTAACTATGTGAAGACTCTAACATTCAAGAATTTCAGATCTTGGTATTTTATTCAAACAGCAATCAAAACAAAAGAAAATAAAATGACGCTCCAAGCAAAACACATATCATGTGGTGAATAAAAATATAGCTCCAAGTAAAGTTACCGATGAACGAAGATGAAAGAGGGGATGCCTTCCGGGGCATCCCCAAGCTTAGGCTCTTGGTTGTCCTTGAATATTACCTTGGGGTTCCTTGGGCATCCCCAATCTTAGGCTCTTGCCACTCCTTATTCCATAGTCCATCGAATCTTTACCCAAAACTTGAAAACTTCACAACACAAAACTCAACAGAAAACTCGTAAGCTCCGTTAGTATAAGAAAATAAATCACCACTTAGGTACTGTTGTGAACTCATTCTAAATCCTTATCGGTGTAATATCTACTGTATTCCAACTTATCTATGGTTCATACCCTCCGATACTACTCATAGGTTCATCAAAATAAGCAAACAACACAATGAAAACAGAATCTGTCAGAAACAGAACAGTCTGTAGTAATCTGTATCAAACATATACTTCTGGAACTCCAAAAATACTGAAATAAATTTTTTGACCTGAGGAATTTTTCTATTAATCATCTGCAAAAATAATCAACCTAAAAGCACTCTCCAGTAAAAAAAATGGCAGCTAATCTCGTGAGCGCTAAAGTTTCTGTTTTTTTACAGCATGATCATAAAGACTTCACCCAAGTCTTCCCAAAGGTTCAACTTGGCACAAACACTAATTAACATAAAACCACATATAACCAGAGACTAGATAGATTATTTATTACTAAACAGGAGCAAAAATCAAGGAACAAAAATAAAATTGGGTTGCCTCCCAGCAAGCGCTAACGTTTAACGCCCCTAGCTATGCATGATGATTTCAATGATGCTCACATAAAAGATAAGAATTGAAACATAAAGAGATCATCATGAAGAATATGACTAGAACATTTAAGTCTAACCCACTTCCTATGCATAGGGATTTTGTGAGCAAACAACTTATGGGAACAATGATCAACTAGCATATGAAGGCAAAACAAGCATAACTTCAAAACTTTAAGCACATAGAGAGGAAACTTGATATTATTGCAATTCCTACAAGCATATATTCCTCCCTCATAATAATTTTCAGTAGAATCATGAATGAATTAAACAATATAACCAGCACCTAAAGCATTCTTTTCATGATCTACAAGCATAGAAATTTTATTACTCTCCACATAAGCAAAATTCTTCTCATTCAGAATAGTGGGAGTATCATAAGAAACTCGAATACTATAAATTGTTTCCATATTAAAAGAGTATTGTTCAGAAATAGGGTAATCATAATGACAAGTTTTATAAATATAATTATCACTACTTTTTATAGCATAAGTGTCATCACAATAATCATCATAAATAGCAACTTTGTTCTCATCATAATCGATTGAAACCTCTTCCAAGATAGTGGAATCATTACTAAATAAAGTCATGACCTCTCCAAATCCACTTTCATAATTGTCACAATAAGATTCAACACCCTGCAAAATAGTGGGATCATTACTTCCTAAAGTTGACACTCTTCCAAGCCCACTTTCATCAATATAATCATCATAAGTAGGAGGCATGCTATCATCATAATAAATTTGCTCATCAAAACTTGGGAGGCTAAAAATATCATCTTCATTAAACATAGCATCCCCCAGCTTGTGACAAACATTAATTGCAGCAAATATATTCTCAAACATGTCATTCTCATCAAACATAGCATCCCCAAGTTTGGGCCTTTTCATATCATAAGCATGATCACTCTCATCATTAATAGTATGGATAGCACCAATAGTATAGCAATTATCATCATTACAATGAGTAATAGGAGCAACATCATTTGGGAGGGATACCTTTTCACCTTTGCTTCTCCGTCTTTTCTTTTTCTTCTTCACATTATGTGTGGGTTTAATCCTCTTTTTGGAGCTCCTTATTAATGAGATTGGTTGAATAGAAGGTTCCTCCTCGTTACCTGATTCATCATAAGAAATAATAGGAAGATATTGGGAAGTATCTTCTCTTTCATTAGTATTCTCTTCATCTTCTATTTGTTTTCTTTTCTTTATGTAATTGGCAATATAAGGATTTTCAATGCAATTCACCGCACAATACATAAAAATTTCTTCTAGATCAAAATCAAGAAATCTATCAAGATTAAATTTTGGAATACCCTCAGTTATACGTTTCATTTCTATATACCCCAAAAGAAGACTAAGCTCTTTATGATGCTCAAGGTTAATCAAGTTATCACAATTTTTGGACACGATTTGATCATGAAACAAATAGCATTGGAGCTTTAAATGACCATGTTCATTGCAAAGTTCACAAGGATGACGATAAATATTGAATCTTTCAGCACAATCATCTAGCCTTTCTTGCAACCATTTATCTATCTTCCCTATTTGGTATTCCACAAAAGATGGCATGCTTATAAGAGACATTTTCATCATGACTAGTGCAATCATCATTAGTACTATGGATATTCAAAGAATTCATTCTAACAACATTGCAATCATGCTCATCATTCAAATATTTAGTGTCAAGCATTCTAATGCATTGTTCTTGTAACATTTTGGCACAATTGTCGGAATCCTTATTTTCATGAAAGATATTAAAAAGATGAAGCATATGAGGTACCGTCAATTCCATTTTTTTGTAGTTTTCTTTTATAGACTAAACTAGTGATAAAACAAGAAACTAAAAGATTCAATTGCAAGATCTAAAGATATACCTTCAAGCACTCACCTCCCCGGCAACGGCGCTAGAAACTGCTTGATGTCTACTATGCAACCTTCTTCTTGTAGACGTTGTTGGGCCTCCAAGTGCAGAGGTTTGTAGGACAGTAGCAAATTTCCCTCAAGTGGATGACCTAAGGTTTATCAATCCGTGGGAGGCGTAGGATGAAGATGGTCTCTCTCAAACAACCCTGCAACCAAATAACAAAGAGTCTCTTGTGTCCCCAACACACCCAATACAATGGTAAATTGTATAGCGCACTACTTCAGCAAAGAGATGGTGGTACAAGTGCAATATGGATGGTAGATATAGGTTTTTGTAATCTGGAAATATGAAAACAGCAAGGTAACTAATGATAAAAGTGAGCACAAACGGTATTGCAATGCGTTGAAACAAGGCCTAGGGTTCATACTTTCACTAGTGCAAGTTCTCTTAACAATAATAACATAATTGGATCATATAACTATCCCTCAACATGCAACAAAGAGTCACTCCAAAGTCACTAATAGCGGAGAACAAACGAAGAGATTATGGTAGGGTACGAAACCACCTCAAAGTTATCCTTTCTGATCGATCTATTCAAGAGTCCGTAGTAAAATAACACGAAGCTTTCTTTCTGTTCGATCTATCATAGAGTTCGTACTAGAATAACACCTTAAGACACAAATCAACCAAAACCCTAATGTCACCTAGATACTCCAATGTCACCACAAGTATCCATGGGTATGATTATACGATATGCATCACACAATCTCAGATTCATCTATTCAACCAACACAAAGAACTTCAAAGAGTGCCCCAAAGTTTCTACCGGAGAGTCAAGACAAAAATGTGTGCCAACCCCTATGCATAAGTTCACAATGTTACGGAACCCGCAAGTTGATCACCAAAACATACATCAAGTCGATCACGTGAATATCCCATTGTCACCACAGATAAGCACATGCAAGACATACATCAAGTGTTCTAAAATCCTTAAAGACTCAATCCGATAAGATAACTTCAAAGGGAAAACTCAATCCATTACAAGAGAGTAGAGGGGGAGAAACAACATAAGATCCAACTATAATAGCAAAGCTCGCGGTACATCAAGATCGTATCACCTCAAGAACACGAGAGAGAGAGAGAGAGAGAGAGAGAGAGAGAGAGATCAAACACATAGCTACTGGTACATACCCTCAGCCCCGAGGGTGAACTACTCCCTCCTCGTCATGGAGAGCGCCGGGATGATGAAGATGGCCACCGGTGAGGGATCCCCCCTACGGCAGGGTGCCGAAACGGGTCTAGATTGGTTTTCGGTGGCTACAGAGGCTTGCGGCGGCGGAACTCGCGATCTAGGTTATGTTCTGGGGGTTTCTGTATATATAAGAGGTTTTGGCGTCGGGAACAAGTCAGGGGGTCTTCGAGGCAGCCACGAGGTAGGGGGCGCGCCCAGGGGGTAGGGTGCGCCCCCCACCCTCGTGGGTGCCTCGGGAACCTTCTGGCCCATCTCCGATGCTCCGTGGGCTTCTTCTGGTCCAAAAATAATCTCCGTCAAATTTCAGGTCAATTGGACGCCGTTTGGTTTTCCTTTTCTGCAATACTCAAAAACAAGGAAAAACAGAAACTGGCACTGGCTCTAGGTTAATAGGTTAGTCCCAAAAATCATATAAAATAGCATATAAATGCATATAAAACATCCTAGATGGATAATATAATAGCATGGAACAATCAAAAATTATAGATACGTTGGAGATGTATCAGACGGTGCGGTCGACTTCATCGACATCTATGCCAAGCACAGCCACGGAGGCTATGGCGCGAGCTCAGTTGCTACTGAAGTTTCCGCCTGCGGCCGAGCAGATGTATGAATGGCATGCCACCATCCAGAGCCTGTTGGGTTTCGCCGATGCTGAGGGCTCACGACGAGCTGGCCCGCCACGACCTCCTCAAGCGACACCGACCGCCCGTACTGCTGGCCGAACGGAGGGGGGCGTCGCCACGGTGCAGTCCCCTGCATGGCAGCCGACACGGGCGCAGCTAAATCAAGACCCCGACGACGTCTCGATGGCCTCTTCTGACCCTCGAGCACATCCAGGCCAACATCGAGCCCCGGAGGATAGGCGGCGGGGAGACGCATGCGTCAACATAGATCGGCGCCACGACGACCTCCGCCAGACCGACGGGTGCGGCGGCCTCAAAGACGACGAGCCTGCGCTCGGTGTTGGCGGGTGCCTACCTTTCGAGGTCGGCTGCCCGACCTTTACACGAGAGTTGCAGCAAGTCCGTTGGCCGTCCGTTCGCACGTTCAAGCCAGAGATACCTGAGAAGTACGATGGGAGGCTGAACCCGGCAGAGTTCCTGAGCATCTACACCATCGCTGTTCAAGGTGTCGGGTGAAGAGATGAGAAGGTGTTCACCAACTACTTCCCCTTGGCCCTCAAGTCCAATGTGAGGTCTTGGCTGATGCACCTACCGGAGAACTCCATTTCTTCATGGGCGGACCTATGCCACGAGTTCATCGGTGCCTTCACTGGTGGCACCAGGAGCCCGGCAGACCCAGCGACCTGCAACTTCTCCAACAGAAGGAAGGAGAAACTCTTCGTAAGTATTTATAGAGATTCAGTAAAGTTCATAGGAATATTCCGAATATCCATCCAGAAGTTGTTATGGCAGCCTTCCAGTCCAATGTGCGCAACCGTCGCATTCATTCTAAGATGAATGTGTGGTTGCCCAAGACTGTGAAGGACCTATACACACTGGTGGATAAGGTGCTCGGATGGAGGAAGGAAGAAAGTTGCCCGGAGAGGAGGATTGCATCAATGTTGATTCAGAGGATAAGATGAATCAACCAGCCAGAGAAAGGGCAAGAAGCGCAGTAAGAAGCCAAGAGATAAAGCAGTGATGATTGTAGAAGGTTCGGGCACGCCTAGTACCGGTAAGAAGGCCAAGGCAGAGGCCCTCAGCAAGGAAGTTGCCGCTTGCATAGCCTGTCGGGAAGCTGCTGCCATCGAAAAAGCTGGGAAAGGTGATGGCCCGTATTGTAAGATCCACCGGACCAAGGGCCATGACCTCCAGGAGTGTTATCAGGTGGAGCAGTTTGTCAAGAAGCAGAGGGCAGAATATGATAAGCGTGACAAGGAAAAAGGTCAGAATGCCGCTGGCGGAAAGGGCTGAGGTGGTGAAGCAAATCGCCCCGGCAAACCCTTTCGGAAAGAAGGAAAACCCGCCAGGGATGAAGAGAAGGAAGTTTGTGATGATGTGAGCGATGAAGGGAATGAAGAGGAAACCAGTGAGTAGGAATTTCAGAAGGCCACTCATGCCCTATGCATTGATGGGGGTGCATCTTTGCACGCCTCCCACTGCCAGCTCAAGCGGTGGGCACGAGAGATCAATGTCGTGGAGCCAGCACCAGAGGCCCGAAAACCGCTCAAATGGTCCCGCAAGCCAATCATCTTTGATGAGGAGGATCACCCTGGCTGCACCACCGTTTTAGGATGCTTGTCGTTGTTGCTCTCCCCGACAATTCGCAACCTCAAGGTCACAAAGATGTTAGTGGATGGCGGGGCCGGGTTGAATCTGATTTCCTCGGCAGTCATCAGCAAGCTTCAGATAGGAGAAGAAGAGCTAGAGGTTACCGGCATGTTTCAAGGAGTTAACCCCAGCAGAAGCCATCCTAAAGGGAAGATTATGTTGCCGATGACATTCAGGGGAGAACTGAACTACCGGACAGAGAAGGTTGTGTTTGATGTGGTTGATCTCCCCCTGACGTACAATGTGATTCTTGGACGCCCGGCCCTGGCCAAGTTCATGGCAGCATGCCACTATGCTTATAACACTTTGAAGATTCCTGGGCCACAGGGAGTCATCACTATCCCATCGGATGAGAAGGATGCAATTATCGGCGTGGACAAGATGTGCCGGGATGCAGTCGCAGCAGAGGCTGCAGCAGCAACGGCTCCCGCCAAGCAAAGCAAAGGAAAAGAAAAGGGATTTTAGGACCTCCGGCAAAGAGTCCGGCAAGCGTGCCCCTCCGAGTGCACGGCACCCGTTGACGATGTGCTGGAGTGTTCCAACAGCAAGAGATCCAAGGTCGCTGCACCCCAAGTGAAGAAGGTCCCGGCAGGGCTGGCTGGCGTTGATGGTACTTTCACCATCAGCGCCACCCTTGATGACAAATAGGAAAGCGCGCTTGTTGCCTTCCTGCGGGCGAATGTCGATGTGTTTGCCTGGCAACCATCTGATATCCCCGGTGTTCCCAGGGAGGTAATCGAGCACCACCTTGATGTCTGCCCACGCGCCCGACCTATCAAACAGAAAGTCCAGAAGCAGGCCTTGGAGAGGCAGTAGTTCATTGCCGAGGAAATCAAGAAACTGGAGGCAGCTGGTTTGGTCAGAGGAGTACTGCATCCTACATGGTTAGCAAATCCAGTGGTACTCCGGAAGGCTAATAGGAAGTGGAGGCTTTGCATTGATTTCACATATCTCAGCAAGGCTTGCCCGAAGGACCCATTTCCCTTGCCGCGCATTGACCAGATTGTGGATTCCACTTCAGGGTGTGATTTGCTCTCCTTTCTGGACGTGTATTCCGGATATCACAAGATCTTCATGTCCAAAGAAGATGAAGAGAAGACATCGTTCATCACCCCATGTGGTACGTACTGCTTTGTCCGCATGCCATTCGGACTAAAGAGTGTTGGGTCCACTTTTGCAAGGGCAGTTCAGATTGGTTTTGAGCCACAGTTGCACAGAAACATAGAAGCCTATATGGATGATATCATGGTCAAAACAAGGATAAGACCACTCTAATCCAGGATTTGGAGGAGACATTTGCTAATCTGCGCAAGATCAATTTGAAGCTTAATCCGGAGAAGTGTGTGTTTGGAGTCCCCTCTGGCAAGCTGCTTGATTTCTTCGTGTCCCATCGGGGGATCGAAGCTAACCCCGACAAGATCAAAGCTATCGAGCAAATCCAAGCACCAAGGACAGTTAAGGATGTGAGGCGCTTGACGGGATGCGTTGCCGTGCTAAGTAGATTCATTTCCAAGTCTGCCGAGCGTGCCCTGCCATTCTTTAAAATTTTGAAGAAGGCAGGGCCCATGAAGTGGACCCCGGAGGCATATGCAGCTCTGCAGGAGTTGAAGGCCTACCTATCGTCTGTGCCTACCTTGGTTGCACCCAAACCCCAAGAGCCGTTGCTGCTATACTTGACGGCAACCAACCAAGTGGTCAGTGCGGCCTTGGTAGCACAGCGATAAGTGGATGAGGCAGAAAGTGGACAGATAACGGCAGAGTCAGAAAAGGATCAGAACAGCAGTGAGCACGGCAACGAGGGCAACCCCAAGGACGCGGCAAGGAAGAAAGTGGTGCAGTGCCCAGTGTACTTCGTCAGCTCCTTGTTACAGGGGGCTAGATCGAGGTACTCTGGCGTGCAAAAGTTGATCTTTGGTCTCATTATGGCCTCAAGGAAACTGCGCCACTACTTCCAAGCCCATGAGATTACGGTTGTTACTCGTTTCCTGTTGCAAAGGATACTCCGAAACCCTAAGGCTGCTGGTAGAATAGTGGAGTGGGCTTTGGAGTTATCCAGCTTTGGTCTGAAGTTTGAGAGCACATCAACTATTCAGAGCAGGGTGCTGGCAGAGTTTATTGCGGAATGGACGCCGGCCCCTGATGAGGAAATGACAGAGACAGCTATCCCAGGCAAGGAATCGCCCCAAGAATGGATTATGTATTTTGATGGTACTTTTTTCCTACAGGGTGCAGGGGTTGGCGTGCTTCTTGTTTCCCCCTCCGGGAACACTTGAAGTACGTCGTCCAAATGCACTTTGCCCGGGAAGAAGCCACCAACAATACAGCTGAGTATGAAGGGCTCCTTGCCGGGCTCAGGATTGCAGCAGAATTGGGAATCAAGAAGTTGATCATACGAGGAGATTCATAGCTTGTGGTGAGACAAGTTAACAAGGATCATCAAAGCCCATTGATGGAAGCATACATCGAGGAAGTGAGGAGATCAGAGGAGCACTTTGACGGGTTACAAACAAAGCACGTACCCCGTGCGAAAAACAGCATAGCTGATCACCTGTCAAAGTGTGATGCACAGAAGCTTCCTGTGGAACCAGGAACTTTTGTTCTCCGTCTCTCTCAACCCTCCGTATCACCAGCCACAATGGCCCGGAAAAGGAGAAAGTTGGACTACGGTAAGCCTCTCCCGGTCGAGCCGTCCGCTGCCGGCAAAGACCCTGCCGGAAACAACTCCTCACAGCCTACCGGACCACCCCCTCCAGCCGGACCAATGGACCCCGCGAACGAGGCTGGTGCTCCCGCAGCAGAGGAGGTGCCGCTAGTCCTCGTTGCCGAGCCCCAGGCTCCAACTTGGGCAAGGCACATCATCCGCTTCCTCCAAACCGGAGAACTTCCCGACGACCAAGATGAAGCTGAGAAAGTAGCCCGGAGGGGCCAGTATGTATCAGTTTGTCGATGACACTCTGTATAGAAGGAGGCCCAATGGTGTGAAATTGAAGTGTGTCTGTCGGGAAGATGGAAAGGAACTGCTGGCTGGGATTCACAGAGGAATGTGCGGCTCACACATTGGATCAAGGGCATTAGTTGGGAAAGCATTCTGGCAAGGATTCTATTGGCCCACAGCCCTCCAAGATGCGGTTGAGCTCGTCACGACATGTGAAGCCTGCCAGTTCCATTCCAAGAGAACACACCTGCCTGCCCAAGCCCTTCAGACAATCCCTTTATCATGGCCATTTTCGGTCTGGGGGCTCGATATCCTCGGCCCCTTCCCCCGAGCAATCGGGGGCTTTGAATTCTTGTTTGTCGCTACCGACAAGTTTACAAAGTGGCCGGAAGTGACTGTCGTGAGAAAGGTGACTGCTCAGTCAGCTATCAAGTTCTTGAAAGAATTGGTGTGTCGTTTTGGAGTTTCGGCAAGGATCATCACCGACAACGGCACCCAATTCATGAGCCACGCCTTCATGCAATATGTTCATACCCTCGGATGCAAGATCTCATTCGCCTCTATGGCACACCCCCGGAGCAATGGAAAAGCTAAGAGGGCGAATGCTGAAGTGCTACGTGGACTCAAGACAAGAACTTTCGATACGCTGCAGAAGCACGGCAGGCGGTGGATCGAGGAGTTGCCGGTAGTTCTCTGGTCCCTCAGAACGGCACCTAACCGAGCTACCGGGCAGACTCCCTTCTCCCTGGTCTACGGGGCAGAAGCAGTTATCCCCACGGAACTCATTTACGGGTCCCCTTGAGTGCTTGCCTACAATGAAGTAGCGCAAGATCAGCACCGGCGTGATGATGCTATGCTACTTGAGGAGAACCGTCTCCGGGCTGCTACGCGTGCTGCACGCTACCAGCAAGCCCTGCGTCGCTATCACAGCCACAGGGTTCATGCCCGGTGTTTTGAGGAAGGTGACCATGTCCTTAGGCGCTATCTGTCCGCCAAGGGTACAAACAAGCTATCACCAAAGTGGGAAGGCCCTTACCGGGTGGTACGAGTCACCAGACCCGGCGCAGTCCGTCTGGAGACCGGAGATGGCACTCAGTTGCAAAACTCATGGAATATTGAGCATCTCCGCAAGTACTACCCATAAGGCGCGAGGCTGCCCGGCACTGCCTGGCAGCCACCCTTTTGTACAGGCCTTGCCTCAGTTGCATGTAACCCCTTGTACAAAGCCGGGGTGATGACCCCGTGCAAGAGAAAATAAAGAAGCGTTGTAGGGAGGCCAACTAAGATTGCATGCATGCATGAGCACACCAAGATCACTGCATAAGCATTTCATGAGCATTTGCATATGCATATAGATAGGATTGCATCCTACATTCATTCTCATCTACATGGAGTTGCAGGTTCCTGCTGTGAACTTGGCTTCGACAAAGAACGAGAAGATTGCACGGCACAGCGATCCCCGACAAGCCAAACAGATAAGTTTTACCTCTTGTCCATTAGTGTTCTGTAAAGCTATAACTTTGCATGAGAAAACCTCGCCCCTCTTTTGAAACTTAGGTGCTCCCATCCATGACTCGAATGTTGCTTCGGTCAGGATGGTCGCAGTAGCATTTGGTAATAAAGGAGCTAGCAGGGGGCTGGCCCCTCTGTCTGTCCCCCGGCAAACAAAGAGGGTACCGGCAGGATATCCTGCCGGGGAAAACTCGTTTATTTTCATTAAAGAGGCACTCCACCTATGCATGGACATACACATGCACGGGTTCCCGGTAAAGTTCATCTTTTTCATTCGTATGCTAATACAAGTACAAGCATCATGGAGCACAAAGATGGACTCGAGAGATTACATTATTTTGAATTAAAATTTGGCGATTGCCTACAAATTTAAGATTGGAAAAAGATAAGTGCTCCGTAAACTCCTCTCCCTGTCCCTCTTATCCCAGGTATTGCGGTGGGAAGAGAAGAGGACGACCACCACGCCGGGCACCATGCTCTCTAAATCCTTCCACAGAGAGCATGGTCGTCCCTGGGGGCCCTGACGATGGAAGTCACCGCACGTCCTGAAGACGTGTGAGAAAGCAAGGAGCCTTCCTATTCGATGAGAAAACCGCGCCCAGGAGGAGCTAGATTCGCCCCCGTTAGCAGCGAATCTCTCCTACGGCTCCTCCCGATGTCGCAGAAGGAAGAAGAATGGGGAGCGGTCAACTACCACGTGCCGTGCCCATCTCGAGCCGCGACATGGTGTTGGTCGCGTCCCCTCCCATTGAAGTCAAGGCCACGGACGACCCAGCGACAGGCACGCCGGGGGTACCACTCCCGGCGTCGGCGTCACGCCGCCCGAACCTTCCTCTCAGATCCAAGGGAGACCCCAAGTAAGAGCCCAGGGGCTGGCCCCAGGCTCTTCTCTTCGGCATCGCCGGCAGAAGCGGAGAACAAGGGAAGAAGAGGAGGAATGCGAAGATGGATGACTCCGCCCTCCTCCGCCCCTCCCTTTTATAGGCTGGGCGAGGAAGGGCAGCTGCTCCATCAACGGGTGGTCACCGCCCTCCTCCGCCAATTCAAGGCAGGCGGGCCCTCTCCAAGATGCTCTCCCGCGCCACGCGCCTCAGTTACCTATCTCGCACGATGCATGCAGCATACGTGGCCAAGGATAAGGGCGCGCAGTGGGAAGAGTAAATTGGCAGTTTCTACCCCGTGCGTTAAAGTCATTCACGGGACACCACTGGAGCGGCCCCACCACTATTGGCTTTACGCCACGCGCTGAAGAACCGGAAACTAGCCCGAAATCAAAGCTAATGAAGCAGCAATGGAAACCTCAAGGGGCCAACCCCTTCAGCAAAACTGCCTGTGCACTTATTAGGCCCTAACCTGACGACGCTCAGGAGCGTGTTTGGGGCAGGCCCGGGGGCTTCTGTCGGTGCAACAGACCCTGGGTCCATTGCCCAGACTGTGCACAGGCACAAGAACAAGATTGAAGCACCAGATAAAGTCAGAGATTGAAGGACCAAGAGATTTGAAGAACCAATGCAGTTCAGAGGGACCAAGATCAAGCCAGAGGAGCAATATATCGGCAAGAGAAGGGCCTCCCTTGCCGGGCAGGCGAGCCTAGCAAGGGGCGAGGCCACCACCAGAAGCAGACGATCAAGACACCCCGGCAGGGCCTGCCGGGACTCGCGGAGGCAAAACCTCCCCACCAACCACTCAAACACGACCCACATCATCAATCAGTGCGGTGTCAAGCCGCAAGGTGATTAAGTGGCAGCCATTCGCCACATGGCAGCCAGTTCCTACAGAAGAAACCTACAGATGACACCTGTCCTGCGACGTGTCAAGAGAACAGGCGGGGAGCTGGCAAGATAGCCCGGCAAGCCTTGACGGGCAACCAGTGATGTGACACTAAGCGGTGCATTTAATGCACCCTGCCAGCCCGCAGAGTTAGGTATGATAGCACTGTTTGCCATCATATCAGTGGATAATGACCACTTTGCCATTGTGGTGACCCCTTAATCTATAAAAGGAGGCCCATGGCACCCGTAGGAAGTGTTGGAAAGTTGACGAACCCACACCCTCATACGCGTGTAGTCGCTGCTGCCCTACGGCGACCCCTGTCGGGCAAGTGTACTGTGTTGCACCATCCCCACTCCACCATCAATCCACTAAAGCAGGAGTAGGGTTTTACGCCTCGCGGCGGCCCGAACCTGGGTAAATTGCTTGTGTGCTCTCTGTCGTGCTGTCGTGCGCTGGTCTGCTCTTTGTGCAATGTGACGTCCCCCTGCCGAACCAGCAAGGGGCCTCGTGGTCCCATAGGTGGTCGTGGATATCCTGCGACATCTTTGGTGCGCCAGGTAGGGGGCTCGCTTGCGCGAACCTGAAAGCGTGCGCAGCGCGTCATCTTCATCACCATCCTCGTCTTCCATGACGCCATCGACCATGGCGCCCAAGAAGAAGAAGTCCGGCCCTTCTACCCATCCGTCCACCTCGAAGGCTCCGCCGCCCGCGGCATCTGGTGCCTTGGAGGATGCGGGGGCGAGCGAGGACGTGAACGCTGCTGGGGGCATGGTTGGAGCAGGTGGCTCCATCGCCGCTCCCCCCGCGGCCGACACGGGGGCTGGAGATGTCGGAGGAGAACACCATCAGCAACGCCTTGACGGTCATGCTCCACAAGGTGCGGGCGAGGGGGTCACTCCGTTTGCACCCCCTCCTACCACTAACGGGCACAGCCGCGGCAACGGTGCTCGGTCCGGGGTGAGCCATCGCCCTCCGGCCGCCCCCACCGCGGGAGCGACCGCGGCCCATGTGCCTCTTGCCGGACGAGCCGACCAGACCACTGCGCCCGACGGAGCCGCTGACCCTCGAGCACCATCGTCGCGCGACCCCGCTGCCCACATGGTCGTCCCACAGCTGCGTGGACGCGGCACTACCGCCATCGCCACCGCTGGCACCATAAGGAGCCGGGCGACGGTGTGGTCAACGTCATCGACATCTATGCCAAGCACAGCCACGGAGGCTATGGCGCGAGCTCAGTTGCTACTAAGGTTTCCGCCGGCGGCCGAGCAGATGGATGAATGGTGTGCCACCATCTAGAGCCTGCTGGACCCTGAAGCCCCAAATCATCTTCTGTTATGTATGTACTCCCATAATTATTAAGCAAATTCCCAAAAATGGTGTTTCTTTCATGCGTATATCGTTTTGGTTCGGAGTTTTGGGCACTTGATCCGAATATGAGGAAGGATAGATATCTTGTAGCAAATCAGATTCATGATCATGTCATGATTCCTCAAGGGCCTCATGATTGTTGGTGTTTCTTTCTTTCAATTGAAGACACCGGAGTGATTCCCTAATTTTCATAGTTGTACCAGCAGGATTATCATAACATCTAAGCAAAATTTTCCTTGGTTATTACACAGTTAAGGTAGTGATTTTTTTGTAGATTTCTACAGTGCCTAATTTGAATCAGTAAGGATAATTATATTTCAAGTCTTTAATGCCAAGCTCAAAGTTTGAAGATAGAAAATTGAGGCGTGTGATCATATGTCAATACTTAAAGAGCCTTTAGTTTTTCTTAATAAGAATGCAGAAATTGAAGCATGTAGACCTTTTGATGTAAACATATAGTCCCTCCATCCAAAATCAAGTGTCTTTGATTTAGTATAATTGTAGTATAAAGTTGTACTAAATCAAATACACTTATTTTTGGACGGAGGGAGTATAAGATATAGCTGATGTGATAAACCAGGGGTACCACTGCATTTCATTATATAGTTTTCTTATGATATGTAGAATTAAATTAAATGTAATTTGCATGTACATTCAAATTATAGTATTGCTATGTAGTACTAATATGCATGGTCACATTATGGTAATGACCATCTGCTAGGAAGTGATGTACTTATGACTTTACCACTCTCCAGGTACTTCTTGAATGTACTTCTCGAGCTACTACTGCCTTATACCAAGTAAATCATCTTTGTCAGCACTAGATTCCTTGAACTTTATTAGGTATATACATCTCGCTCTTCCTCTGTTGTAAATTTTGTACTCCCTCCGTCCCAAAATAAGTGTCTCAACTTTGTACTAGCTTTAATGCAAAGTTATACTAAAGTTGAGACACTTATTTTGAGATGGAGTGAGTACATACTAAGTGTTTATTTTGAATGAGCTTCTTATATTTCAGTGTTGTCGGTCGGCACAATCACCATAATGCAATGATGAGTCACTCTTCTTGTACTGTTGCATCTACATAATTGACCTTGTATATTTCCTGTTTATATGCCAATATATGTGTCCATGTGCTGACATTTGTGATCTGCATTTTATAACAATTGCAAAAGGACAACATATTTGGCATGGAACTTCTCTGAAAATATTCTTTGAAATGGCACTGCTCTGTTTTCCTTTTACAATCTCAATAGATACTATACTGGTATACTTTTTTCTTGTCATGATAATTTGGGATTTATATGTTGGGAGTCCTTCGATGTGCAAAACAATTCTTTTGTACTATTAGAGTGCTCCACGTGTAGCAATATAAACTTATTCAGATTTCGTATTTCTTTGATGATATTGTAGGAATATTTATCGTTCTTCATACATTCCGTGGATGCCTCGTCATATAAAGGAGATGAGAGAAAGGAACTGGTGAGGGTGAAAGTCGGTTTTGTGCTTCAAGGATTGGAGGTTGTGAGATTTACAAGAGGTGATGGAGGACAGTTAGTTATTGCGGCTTAACATATAGTAGTAGAAGATGAGTACAAGGATAAGCTCATAGACAAACTGTAGAGCATGAGGCACATATACTTTTGCAATCTTATTCATTATCTAATGTAAGAGGATCAAATATGTATTTTGTTCTTGTGAATGTTGAGAAGGATGATTTTGTCAATGTTGTATACATACATATACAATACGTTCATGAAGCTACATGAATGCTCGATGCTCGGTTCAAGACTTCTAGAGTAAAATTGTGTCTCAACTTACATATGCAGCTATCTAAATATAATCATTGATGATTAACATGATTTATCGAGATTTGGTTGGAGCTTAGTAGGCTTGAGGTCGTTGACGTTTATCAAGATGAGTTTGAAAAGACTCGGCGAAGGTTTCGAGGTTAACGGGTTCGAGTGCGGGGTGCGCGGGGTCACCAATATCGGAGATGGTAGTGGAGCTTAGATGGATGGCTGGGGGTTGCGGCGGCTTGAGCGAGGCGGCGATATGCCCTAGAGGCAATCATGTATGATGATATTTCCCATGTGTTTATGAATAAAGATAGTCCTTGTACATTATCAATGATGTGTATCAACAAGTGTGTGACTTGTTTGTGGAACTATGCATTGTATGATGACTGTCCTAAAAGGTCCCTAGTCGAAAGGGATGTGTGGACGCGTAGCCGACTAGACTAACATATGACACGTGGATGGCTTAGTCGCACTAGCCATGGAGCATTGGATGCTAACCGGATAATATGGACTCGGATGGATCTGATCGGATTCGACATAGTCGGATCCGAGTCGAGATAAGGTACGAGTCGGGCAGACCCAACTATGAGACGCAGTGATATGTCATCTGTGAGTCTCTAGTACAACATACGTTCTACGTCCTAAGACCTGAGCTAGCGCATATACTCGGGATGGTGACAGGCCCGCTTTGGGCCGACCAAACGCTACTCCGTGACTAGGTAGTTACAAAGGTAGGTTTTAGGCTTATCGAGACCCATACTGCAACACATGGTCGAGCAAGATGGGATTTGCCCCTCCGACTAGGAGAGATATACTCTGGGGCCCTCGTGTGATCCGACCAAGATAAGCATGGCCATGCGACATGGATTATAAGATAATCCGGTTTGCGGTCGACATCACTTGAATGAGAAAGAGGTCGGGCTAGCACAAGGATGGCAGACTTGCCTTGAGCCCGGCAACATATATCGTGTGGCAAAGGGAATAGAAGTGTCACACATTGTACAGGTTCGCCTAACCAGCTTCATCGAACACTTGGAGTCAGCACGCTTTGCTAGAGGCCGCTACCGACTATACGAGTCGGATGTGATCTGACTCGCGACCAAGTGAACGAGAACCTAAGAGATCGCGTGCTTAAGGGGAGAAACCTGTGAGGCTGGACACGACTCCACGAGTTGGATGTGATCCTACTCGGACTCGGATCCAGGCCGAACAGACTTTGGGCTTTAGGATCCGTGCGAGGCCCAAGTGTTGAGCCTGCAATGGATGCCTTTATATAGTGGGGGTGCGGCACGCTCATTTGGTTGATCGCTTCGGCGCTGCCACTAGGGTTTACATGTGTTGCGAATAGCCACCTCCACTCCCCGTCGACTGTGTGATCGGACCTAGTAGTCAGTCGCACGGTGTTCCTCCTGCACGCACGAATACCGTTATAGGCAGTGCACTTGCGCCGCTCCGGCGAACTTGTACGTGGGATCCAATGATCGACTGTTCGAGGGAGATCGAACGAGGAGGAGACGATCCACGCGGACGTGTTGCCCCAACTCTTCTTCCGTTGCACGGCACTGCGCGTCTAGTGGTAATGATATATGATCCATCTCCCGTAGCATGTTCTTGGATCTGCGCGTAGGAATTTTTTTTAATTGCAGTCGACACACCCTACCGTAGAACCTAACATGCGGCGGCTTGAGCGGGGCGGCGACGACAGACGATTAGAAAGGTGGAGGTGGTCGAGTCAATGGGTGGGCGGGGTCATCGACATTGGAGATGGTGGTGGGGTTTAAATGAATGGCCGAGGGTGACTGCAGCTTGGGCGGGGCGGCAGAGGCGGATGATTAGGCAGGTGGAGGTGGTCCGGTCGTCGAGTGTGCGGGGTCACCAACATTAGAAATGGCGGTGGGGTTTAGAGGGATGGTCAGGGGTGTTGGTGCCTTTGGGGCCGATTAGACAGATAGAGGTGGTCGGGTCGACGAGATTGAGGAAGAAGGCAAAGTGAGGAAGACATTAGTGTTATGTGCTAATTGCAACTACATGCTAGAATATTTCATTTGCATAATTCATCCCCAAAATAGAAGAAATGTGTGCAACCATGTTAGAGATCTATTTAGGTGGATAGAGGGGTGGGGGTCAAGGTCATGACTCCCATCACTTTTATCACCAATTTATTTGTATCATTTATCTCTTTAATTCATTTACATGCATTGCCACCTTAGCAACACATTTTATGCGTATTATCGCCCGTAGCAACACACAGTCATTTAACTAGTGCGTCTAGTAACCGGGTTGATGAACCTGTCTTTTTTTATCTTTTTGCCCCACAAACAATGTAACCATTATGCCGAATCAATAAAGCAAGCCATGATGTTATTCCCTAAAAAAGGCACCTCATTAATCGACCCCTAATTACATATATGTATTAGTATCCATTGTTTGTTTTAGCTCACTTCTTAATGCATGAAAATGTGCAGACATGTAGCTTTTCTTTTTGGACCTGAACTGCAGGAACAAACCACACGAGCATAAAAGCATCAAATATGTGCCATCAACAGAAAGATAAAACGGGAGACATTTGGATAAAGACATACTACGGAGTATTCCCCCGTAAAGAAATATAAGAGCATTTAGATCATTAAAGTAGTGATCAGAACGCTCTTATATTTCTTTACAGAGGGAGTGGTAGTTTAGATCCATCAAAAACAAATCTACAATAACATGCATCTTGTCGGAACAAACCCATCACATATATGCCCCTTCTTCCTCGTAAAGACTAGACAACTTATTCTTATTCGTTCCAGCCTGACCTCATGGTATACACATTACAACAGGATCTAAAGGAGTAAGGACTACAGATCCTCCAACCTCACCTGGGTATCAAAACTCAAATCTCGGACCAAAAACAAGTCACAGAAGCACCCTCATTGCAAGCTCTACAACCAACCGAAAATGAGACATAGACCAAGGAAATGCAAAGAGAGAAATTCCACATTAAGCGCTAAATGTCAGTCTACCAACACCAGCTACTATTATCCCTAACAAGGAATTTCAGTCTCTAGAAATCCTATTCCTAACTGCGAACCTCGGTGTGTGCTTGAAAGTCCTCAAGATGCTCTCCATAACGGATATCTGAAGATAAGACTACCTTGGTTGTAACCAGAAGAAAAGGGGACGACACAGTTCACTCGTACTGTCGCTGTATAATATCAGCTCCTACCAAAAATGTATATCTAATAAGAAGCTAGAGTAAAAGCAACCTAAACTTGATAGACCCTACGCGAACAACTGCAACATTAATCCCAGGCACTGGGAGCTCCAGCACCACCATAGCCACCGCCCCCGTAGCTGCTGCCTCCAGCATAGTCACTGGCGCCACCACCCTTGCCAAAGGAAGAAGATTCCCTACGGAAGTCACGGCCACCAAAGCGGCTCCCACCTACAGCACCACGTCTGTTCCTTCCACCACCACCACCATAGGATGGGCGAGCTGCATAGCGAGTAAGCCACGCAGGTACCTCCTGATTAGATTCTTGCATTAGGTCAGCTAGAGACTTTGCCATCGAAGAGTTGTTGTCATTGAAGAAAGCAGTCGCAATTCCACTTTTTCCTGCCCTCCCTGTACGACCAATCCTGTGTACGTAGTCATCAATATCATTGGGGAGATCAAAGTTCACAACATGAGCAACATGAGGAATGTCGAGGCCCCGGGCCGCCACATCAGTTGCAACTAGAATTGGAGTTTGACCACTCTTGAAGGATCTCAAAGCATATTCTCTTTCCTGTAACAATCGGTACATCAATATGTCAGGAAAAAACAGCCCTGATAAGACAAACATCTTTAGTTTCTACAGGAATTTTGGAGCAAATCAGTAAATAAGTATCTGCTGTGTGATAGCAATAGCTGAAAGTACAAAAACTACAATAGTCTGCCAAACAAACCAAACAGAACAGTAAATTGGCAATATTTATTTGATGGCAGCAACTGACCGACTATTACATCATTCCAGTGAACAAACAGAAATAAATATCCAAGCAAAAATGGGAGGTTCTGAAGGAAAAAAAAGAATAAACCTGCTGGTTTCTATCACCGTGAATAGAAGTCGCTGGAAATCCATTCGTACACAACCAGTTCTCCAGTGAGTCGGCACCCCTTTTGGTCTCCACAAAGACAAGTGTGAGAGCTTGCTGCAGCAAAGGACAGGAGAAAAATGAGCACTAGGAATAAAGATCTGCATTCTCTACTTGGGAGCACCTCCATAGTACTTCCATAACTGATCTTACGAGAAACTAAAGAACAACAAAACATCAGGGTAAGTGATTGAATAATAAAAATAACGGACAGTCAAAATATTACCTTCCCTTGTTCTGAACTGTCTCTTTGCGCATGGAGCAGATCCATCAAGTGACTTCTTTTATCTGCCTCCTGTACAAACTCAACTCTCTGGGCAATCAACTCAGTACTTGATCCGACCCTTCCAACAGCCAGGAATATGTAGTTCTCCAGAAAGTCAGATGCCATTCTCTGTGTTCATTAAGAATAGCCTCAATGTCATTAAGAATGCAAACTAAAAACTTTTGACATAACAAAATAATTAGAAATCATCCGACATGACAAAGGTATACAGCATAGCACAACAAACCCAATTGGAAAACTCAAATAAGTCAGCACCAGGACACAACTTGCCTAGTTACATCAATGCCAGATTAGTCAGGAAAAGATATTTCAGGAAGGTAGGCAAAATGCAGTCAGGAAAAGATAATTCAACCAGAAAAAAAATAAGAACAAACTTATAGCCTGTCATACACATAAAACTTCTCCCATAAAAAAATATGACGCTGATATCTAGCAATACTTTCACAGTTCAGCATCTTTTGAACAGACATTCCTGAAATATGTAAATATATTCATGGAGTTGGCATAACTTTCTCTTCAGAGAGCATGTGCATGTTAATAATTTCCATTCACACATATAGAAATAGAACACCCTAGTACCGAGTGCTGACACAGAATGAGATTTATATGATGCTACCGATACTGCATAAAAAGATCTCCGGTGCATGTAGTAACATATAGGCATATGACAATCATTGTTACTGTTGGACTACAAGCGGAAGATTTTCTCTAATTTAATACAATATTGGTTTTTCGATGTTCATATAGTACGCTAACAGCACATGGCATGTAAATCTAACTACTTTCCCTAAGCTCATCCAGCATAGATCTAAGGTTAACACCATTCATGGAAAAGATGCCATACTACCTAAAGAGTAAAGCATCAGACAAATATATGATATATATCAATAGGGGGAAACATATTAACATAGCAACAATAAATACGGAAAGCATAATCAAGGGCTCAGATTTAATAGCAAGAACCAATCATTTAAATAGAGTGGAGATGCTTCTTAAAATATTTATATATCATCAATATAACTGCAGAAATGTGGAATAAAAAGCTAACCTGTATTTCTCCTGGGAATGTAGCGCTGAACAATAACGTCTGCCTTACACCTCGTGGAGGCATGTCCATTTGCTCAACAATTCTCCTAACTTGCGGCTCAAACCCCATATCCAGCATTCTATCCGCCTCATCAAGGGCAAGGTATCTAATCGACTGTAAGGATACTCTTGCCCTTTCCAGTAAATCAACCAAACGACCAGGAGTAGCCACAAGAATGTCAACACCCCTCTCAAGATCTCTCAACTGGAAAATAATGAAAATCGTGTTTATGGTACAATTAGAAATTAAAGTAACTAAGATTACTGCCAAGTATACGGAAGCAAATATGCCGCCACATTAACTAGCTATATAACACATCAGAGGGATCATGTGTTACCAAAGGATGCCTAGCACCTCATCGCCACAGTTGAAAACTCACCCAGATTGACAAGTCCAATTCTTCAACTTCTACTTTGAGAAGACTTTGTGATGCATGAATCACAAGATCCAGGACCACTGTTATCATGAGTGATGTTTTGAATTAAACTATCAGCATCATCCTTCACATAAAGCCCATTTTCCCAACGTTGTTTCACTCAGTAATGCTGAGAGAACTTTGTGGCAACAACAAAATGTAATACAGCAGACAAGCAGCACCTGTGCCATCTAACACAAAGTCCGACAAAACTATGGGGAATAATGGGATATCGACAAAACAACCCATAATCAGGTAGGTAACAGACTTATGATCAGGATGGCGAACAAAAAGATAGAAAGATAACTCAGTGCCGGCACTAATGAACATAACAGGAGGCATGTTGCTACAGAAAGAAAACAGATTTTGGACGAAGAAAGAACCACATTTCGAAATCATACGATCAAGCACTAAACCACAAACTTACACAGAATAAAGGACCATGTCTTTCTAAATATACAAATGGACCTGCCAAAGTACGTACTGTGTAATACGCTCAGCAACGAAGGATGCAGGCACATGTTCAGTTGTTATTTGCTAACACGAAATTGTTGGATACAGTATGAACAAATTATAAACATACCTAACAATTTTATCAGTTTATGGGAATCACCTTTGCATTGCAGCAAAATTAACTGTAACCATATGCAATGCATGGCACCCAGCAATTCCACAGAGACCATTAACATCAGAGGACTTGCATAGCCTCTGTGAAGAACTGACTGCATATCCTACCATGCATATACTACACTCATACTGAAATGAGTTCCAGGGCAGAAATTTTATAAGAAACAGACAATTTTCAGAACTTGAGCTATTAGGGCCAACGACAGACAGAACCTGACCTGCTGGGTAATAGGGGCCCCGCCATATGCAACCACTACCCTGACACCAGTCTGATATGAAAATTTTCTCGCCTCTTCATGAATCTGCAGCACAAGGCAAGCACAGCGAAACAACTATCACGCACATGGCGCAGGAGATTAACTGGGCGTAATATCAAACGTCAAACAAGATCAGTTTTGCTAAAGCACATCTAGATGTGCCATAAGTATTGCACATCTAAGTCATATATCATTGATCTTAAGTGAAGATTCGTGTGGGTATTTTCTCCAAGCAAGATATATACACGACCATCACCTGCATTGACAGCTCTCTTGTGGGCGACAGGATGAGGGCAAGAGGGCAGGCGGTCCTACTCCCGCCGCGCTGTGACCGCTGCACGGGCGGGCCCCGCATGATGCCGCTGATGATGGGGAAGCAGAAGGCGGCCGTTTTCCCCGATCCAGTCTGCGCGCAAGCCATGAGATCTCGCCCAGCCAGCGAGATTGGGATGGCATGGCGCTGCACGGGCGTGGGCCGCACGTACTTGCACCGGCGAATGTTGTCGTTCAGCGCGGCGCCGAGGTCGATCTCCGCGAACGTGCCCACGGCGGGCGGAACCTCCCGGCCGCTGGTCTCGACGGGGATGTCCTCGTACGCTTCAAAGTTGATCCCCGTGTTCTGGTGCTCGTCGAAGGGCACGGGCTCCGCCGGCACCTCCTCCTCGTCCCCGAAAGGGTTGGGCTCCCGGTCCCACCTACGAGGTGGGGCCCCGCCTCCCCCGAACCTCCCACCGACGCCGCTGGTGGGGCGGCCGAGGAGGCCGGGCGCGGCACGCGGGGGTGGAGCGGAGGACACCGGAGGCGCGGTGGAGGAGGAGCGGTTGCGGAGGTGGGGAGGGACGTAGGAGGAGCGGTCGGCACGCGCGGGGCCGTTGGATGTGGCGGGCGCCGCCGCTGGAACGGGAGCGGGAGGGGCATGTTCAGCGTCGGCGACGTCGGCCCAGGAGGTGCGGGAGGGGGCCGCCATGGTTAGATGGGATCTGCGCGGAGGTGGAGGTGGGAGGAGGCGAGGTGGGCACTGTCTTTTTTTTCTCAGGGCACAGCTTTCTGCGGGATTTCGATCGGTGGTGGTTGGGTGGAGTTTGCGGCTAAAACGAAGGCGGCTGCTACAAATCGGCCGGTTGATCTTCGGGAAAGATAAACCGCCTGCTTAGCCGTCCGATGCAAGTGCACATGGTCGTTCGATGGAAAAGGTGAGCGCGGGTGTCTTTCTTTCTCTTTCTCTCGTCTACACCAACAGAAGCCCAGTAATGAGACGATGCACTGCCTCTCTGCAGCAGCGACGACCGCCACGGTCCCCCGTCGTTGGAGACGTCATGCATGCTACTTTGCATCGCCTCCGCATCGTTGATGTAGTGCAGCACCGCCGCCACTCCTGCCTCAAACGCTGCACCTCCGGTCTCTCTGTAGCGGCGTGTGCTGCTGCATCACAGTAGCCAGCAGCCCGGCAAGCTTCGACGAGCGTTGCATGGCATCACCAGCGTCGTGACGTGCGTGCTCCTTTGCAGCGTCGGCGTCATTTCATTAGAGCTCCGACGACGCTCCATTGCAATTCCAGTGCATCATGGAAGCTCCGACAACGCTCCATTGGAGCTCCGGCGACGCTCCATTGGAACTCCGGTAACCCTTCATTGGAGCTCCGGCGACTTTCCATTGCAACTCCGGCGGAGCTTCAACAACCCCCTTGTGTTTCATTGCAGCTCCGTCCGGCGGCCCTGGTGATGCTTCATCGCAACGCCGGCGAGCCCCTGTCTGCAGCACCGCCACTCGCTTGAAGCCGGCGGCATCCTCCCTTCCCTACAACAATGTCGACTCCCGCGACAGGGGCTTGTTTGCAGCAACGACTCCGTCGTCATTCGGCCGCCCCCTGTAGCGCAGCAACGCCCCTCCTTCGTAGCAGCAGCAGCTCCGCCAACCGGGATTGGAGAGGTCATGGACAGGGTGAACCGCTCGGGGAGAGAAGAAAGGTAGCCTGCAAGGGGATTGTGGTCCGGGGAGAGAGGAGACGTACGCATCTAGAGGATGAAGGAGACGACTCGGTCACCCAGGGGAGAAGATAAGGTTGCGGGGACAGGCGGTGCAGCGGTCTCATGGGGACGTGTGTCGCCCTCTCGAGGCAGTTGGAGAGATCATGAAATCATCCGGTTGAATTGGAATGTTTTCCTAAAACGAAGCGTGCGAGACTGAAAACCTAAGGCCTTGTACAACGCTGGTGCTTGTGCACCGGCGCTAGCTGCATGGCGCCTCGAAAATTTCTTTAATCCTCAACGCGTGGTGCTTGGTATGGGGTGCTAGCTGGGCCCTTTTTCTATTTTTTGCCTGCCGATGAAGGCACTGACTCAGGCATCGCGACTTGAAGGAGCAGTTATTTGTTGTAACACCGGCTGGCACCGGAAGCAAAACTTTGCTTCTGCCACCCATCCTAAGCACCTGTGTAATCAATTCTTAAGGAAAAAAACCGGGTTTTTTTGTGAGGCACCTGTGTAAGCACCCGCCGTTGTATAGGGCCTAAAGGCATCTCCGGTGCGCATATCGGACACACTAAACCGTCCGCGAACGCAAATAACAGAGCCGATCATTTTAGTGCATGCGTCAAAAGTTTCATCGTACTTTTAATATAAATCGATCAAAACAGACAGAATTTAAAAAAGTTCAATATTACAAAACAGTAAAATTGAGCTAGCTAGGGCCTCTCACAGTGATTTGACGTTTTCAACCATTAGATCGGATGTCCAACTCTCCAGATTTTTGCATCCCCACCGAGCAACAACATGGTTGCCTCCTTTCTACCTTGGGCCAACCCATCGTAAAAGGCTACTGCTCCGAAAATATACCTGGGAAGCCTGTCTATAATCGGGTCACATGAGCGAGTGACAGTTTTGGGCCTGTAAGCCCAGTTTGTCCTAATTATCCCCATCACATCCGTGCAGGATTGGCCCTTTGAAGAGATGGAGCAATATGTAATTCTAAAAAAAAGGAAGAGCAGCGGACAGTGGTCATAGCGACGGCAGAAGGAGACCACACGACGAAGAGGAGATATGATGTGGTTGCCCGAACTCCATACCCTCTGGCCCATCCCCCGTGTCTTCGAACAGTTGAATCTGAAGAAGCAAGAGGGAGGCGGCGAAGAGTGATGTATCCCTTGCTGCCATAGTTTGGAGCACGGTGATGCCTCAAGTCTCACCTGTCTTCTACTTCCACCTTTGTGCCGCTCAGCATCATTCTCGTTCTGATCTTGTTGGTGCAATGATAGGCCCTTTATATTTTGGAGTTTGTTGACATAAAAAGTATTTGGACTTATGTGTTTGCTAGTGCACACAGGGTAACAGGTCCCTGAGATGTCGAGGAGTTTGATGCAAACGACGAAGATAATCTCCTTGCGTTGCAGCGAAGGTTATCACTGAAGATGAAGCTAACAAGAGTGACCCCTAAACATTGCTGAAGTTCAAGCAATTGGTTCGGTGTCTATTCGAAGAAGATGATTGTGTTCGAGAAAGAATGAAGACGGTGTGAAGACGTAGAATTTATTCCATTCTTCTTCTTCTTTCATTGAGTCATAGGACCACCATACTATTAAGAGGGGTGTAGCGTTCGAAGCTTTGATTCTCTGATGCTAAACCCAAATCTTATGAAAGATGTGAGAGAAATCTGTTTGTGCTCCAAGAAAATACTTGCCAGCAAGAGACTGTGATCTTTTTCGCTGCGGGAGATTTGTCTCGGACCGAGGAGTTAGCATTACTTGTTCCTCAAGTAATGTTATCGTTGCTCCAAAATCCGGCCGTTGTGAACGTGTCAGTTGGTAATTGGCTGGACCTCATGTCCAAAATGGTCATTTCCCATCTGGAAAGGCTGCGGCTATAAATAGCCATCCGCGCCAATTTTGTCCCGTGGCTGCTCTGTTTGATTCTGAGAAGATTGTTGAGCAACCCACTCTCTGAGCGATTTGAGTTTAAATCCACCGAGAGGAAAACCCCTAGAGCCGAAGAATTAGATGGTGGTTAGCATCAGTAGAATCTAAGTCCAGTGTGCTCCGCCTATTACTCTTGAGAGCTGCAAACTCTCTAGACAGTTAGGTGTCAATTTCTTTAGAGATCAAGAGTGATTGTGGTTCTCGAAGAAGAAGTCTGTAAAGGTTCTGAGATCGACTTCAAGTATCTACCACGAGTAATCGACATCGGTTGACGAATCGATTGTCAAGGAGAATAGGGTGAAGAGAGTTTATCTTCCGTGTTAAGTCACAACCCCTTCAACCAGACATAGTCATTATGCAGAAGGACGAACTGGTCGCACAAATACCCTGTCTCCATCGAGCACCACTGGCTATCTCTGTTACCCATGTTTTTCATTCGATGTTTTTCCCTCATGTAATTTGTCTCGATACATATTTAGCTTCCTTTTAGTACTTAGTTCTAGCTCACTGTAGTTTGTTTTCATTTGTTTCCGCTGCTGGGTTCTGAGAGTTTTGAGTTTTCTGAAGAAAATTCAAAACTCCCATTCACCCCCCCCCTCTGGTAGACATACTTCATTCCTATAGATCTTCTACAGGTTAGGTCAATCCCCTATTACCTATGCAGTTTATCCCCTTGTCATTATTCTCGAGCTCCGGTTAAATCATTGGTTTATGCGTTGTTTTTTGTTCCTTTTTCCTATTGCAGATTGTGTTGATTTAGATTTCTCATTAGATTTCGTTTGGTGGCAGTCCTGCTGCCGGTTGTGGTTGGGGATTCGACCTTAGAAGAAGCGGACAATACTTAGGCTTTTTCAGACATTGAGCACGAGCAAAACACCCACTGGGCTGGCTAACGACAGTCGGCGAACACGCGGCCGGTCGTGCAGCGGTAAGTGAGGGAAAAGGAGGGTGTCGGGTTGACCTTGTCGGACTCTCCTCCTTAGATTTTTCTTACGTGAGGGTGCTCCGGCCTTTAGCTCTTGCCAGCCGGATGGCCGGGGGCCAGACTACGGCATCGGCAAAGAGAGGGCTTTGGCGGCACACACGTTTCAAAGCCGGCTAAGGGAGAAAGCGAGGTGCAGTCTAGTCGGCGAACCCCTGAGCCAGCTGGGCCAACCCAGAGGGGAATAAAAGTAGAGCTATGCATGGGAGCACAAATTCGACATGATCGAAAAGGTAGCCCCCAAGTGTCGTTTGGGACCTGCTGATTTCATTAAACCCCAAAGGGGAGCGGTACGTATATACATGTGTTCAACTGTAAAATGGTTGAAGGAGCTCCGCATTCTAGGGACGAGCCGTCTCCTCGTCGGATGCATCTCTCTTGCGCTTGTTCGACTTCTGCGTGTCGATAAGGTAGTAGGCATTCTTGTCGCGCAGAGCTTTGCTCACGATGAAGGGGCCCTCCCATGGAGAGGCCAGCTTGTGCTGGACGGTTGTCCTCTGGACGAGCCGGAGCACCAGATCCCTTTCGAGGAATGCGAGGGGCTTGATTTTCTTGTTGTGGTAGTGGTGCAAGCCTTGCTGGTAGATGGCCGACCGGCTAAGGGCCAGGAAGCGCGCCTCCTTGAGTAGGTCGATGACATCTTCGCGTGCTTCTTTGGCCTCGGCCTCCGTGTAAAGCGTCACTGGGGCTAGTCGAACTTGACATCTATGGGGATGATGGCATCGGGCTCCGTAGACGAGGAAGAACGGCGTGAAGCCGGTTGACCAGTTGGGCATCGTCCGGAGACTCTAGAGGTCGGCTGACAGCTCGTCAAGCCAGCTGCCGGGTGACCGCACTAGCGGCTCAACGAGTCGCGGCTTAATGCCGGCCAGAATCAGGCCGTTGGCCCGCTCGACCTGGTTGTTTGACTGGGGGTGTGCAATGGGGGCCAGGTTAAGCCGGATGCCGGACGCTGAGCAGTACTGGGCCAGGGCGCCCTTGGCGAAGTTCGTGCCATTGTCGGTGATGATGTTGTGGGGGACGCCGTAGCAAACCGCGATATCCTTGATGAATCTGACGGTCGTGGGCCCTTTGAGCTTCTTGATCTGTCGCGCCTCAATACACTTGGTGAACTTGTCCACGGCTACCAAGAGGTGTGTCATGCCGCCTTGCGCGGTCTTGAACGGCCCTACCATGTCGAGGCCCCAAACGGCAAATGGCCATGTGATGGGGATGGTCTGGAGGGTTGTGGCCGGCTGGTGGCTGCTCTTGCTGAAGCGTTGACAACCCTCGCACTTGAGGACTAGCTGCTCGGCATCTTCCAAGGCCATGGGCCAGAAGGAACCGTGGCGGAAAGCTTTGGCCACTAGGGCTCTGGAGGCAGCATGGTGCCCGCACTCGCCTTGGTGGATGTCAAGGAGGATCTCGAGCCCCTTGTCCGGCTCGACACAGCGCTGGAAAACGCCAGTTGTGCTGCGCTTGACGAGCTCGTTGTTGATGATGGTGTAGGATGAGGCCCGGCACTGCACTAGCTGGGCTTCGACTTCGTTGGCCGGGAGCTCGCCGCTTTCGAGAAAGGTGAGGACGGGATGGGCCCATGACAACTTTGGTGGGAGCTGGGTCGGCAACCCCCAAGATGGGATAGATCAGTAGTCCCCGAGCCTGAGCCGGCAGCCCCTGAGCCGGGATCAGTAGCCCCCGAGCTACAGCCGGCAGCCCCCAGGGTCGGGCTGAGGTCAGCAGCTCCAGGGCCGGGACCAGAGCCGTCAGCCCCGCGCTGGGCAAGGGAACCCCCTGGTCGGCCAGGACGAAGATGGAGTCCGAGTCCAAAGATGGCTTGATGGAAGCTTTCTGCAGGCGCTCGAGGCAGACTTCAGACGGGATTGCTTGCCGCAAAGAGGCTATCTTGGCCAACATGTCCACCACCTCGTTGTCCGCTCGGGGGACGTGGAGAAACTCGCAGCCATCGAAGCCACCGGACAGCCGTTGGACCAGGAAACGGTAGCTGGCCATGTTGGCGTCCCTGGCGTCCCACTTGCTGGAAGCTTGCTGCACCACCAGGTCCGAGTCACCGCAGCAAAGGATGCGCCGGATGCCGATCTCTTTGGCCAGCCGGAGGCCGTGGACCAATACCTCGTACTCGGCAACGTTGTTGGAGGCGACGAAGTGGATCTGCAGCGCGTACCGCAGCCGGTTGCCATTGGAAGACGAGAGCACGATGCCGGCTCCCAGGCCGGTGGGCATCTTGGAGCTGTCAAAGTGCATGCGCTAGTGCGCCGAGTCGGGTGCCGGCGGCTGGTACTAGGTTTTCGCCCAATCGATGAGGAAGTCGGGCAATGCTTGTGACTTGATGGTGGTGCGAGGCTCATAGAGGATCGTGTGGCTGGCCAGCTCGATAGCCCACTTGGCGATCTGGCCAGAGGCATCCCGGCAGCCCATGATCTCGCTCATGGGGGTCGTGCTCACCACAGTGATGGTATGCTCCTAGAAGTACTGCGTCAACTTCTTGGCTGCAAGGTACATGTCGTAGCACATCTTTTGGTAGTAGGGGTAGTTCTGCTTGAAGAGGGAGAGCGCCTTGCTCAGGTAGTACATAGGGCGCTGGACTGGGTGCGCCTTGCCCTCCTCAGGGCGCTCGACCACCAACACCATGCTGACCACGCGTGAGGTTGCCGTGATGTAGAGCAATAGTGGCTCCTTCTCAGCCGGCACGACCAGGAGAGCATGCGCTTGAGGTCGCAGAATGCTTCGTCCGCCTGGTCGTTCCACTCGAACACCGACGTCTTCTTCATCAGCTGATACAGGGGCAGGGCCCTCCGCCTGGCCATGTGAGGAACCGGCTGAGAGAGGCCAAACAGTGGGTGTACTTCTGAACATCGCGCAACCGAGCCGGCTTGCGCATGCGTTCGATGGCTTTGATCTTCTCCGGATTGGCCTCAATATCGCGCTTTGAGACAAGGAAAGGAGTTGGCTGGATGGCACGTCAAACACGCACTTCTCCGGGTTGAGCTTGATCTGGTACTGGCGCAGATTGGTGAAGGTCTCCTTGAGGTCGGCTAGGAGGGTGAGGTGCTGCTTGGTCTTCACCACGATGTCCTCAACGTAGACATGCACATTCTGGCCGATCTGGGGCAGCAGGCATTTCTGCATGCAGCGTTGGAAAGTGGCGCCGACATTCTTCAGTCCGAACGACGTGGTGATGTAGCAATACGCCTCAAAGGGCATGATGAAGGACGTCTTGAGGGCGTCGGCCGGGTCCAGCTTGATTGGGTGGTAGCCGGAGTAGGCGTCCAAAAAGGACAGGAGCTCGCAGCTGGCCGTGGAGTCGATCACTTGATCTATCCGCGGCGGGGCAAAAGGATCTTTGGGCAGGCCTTGTTCAGGCTGGTGTAGTCGATACACATGCGCCAAGTGTTATTCTTCTTCAAGACGAGGACTGGGTTGGCCGACCACTTGGGGTGGAAAACCTCCATGATGAAGCCGGCGGCGAGCAGCCGGGCGATCTCTTCACCGATGGTTCTTCGCTTTTCCTTGGAAAAGCGGCGCAATGGTTGCCGAACGGGCTTAGCGTCCTTGCGGACATGGAGTTTGTGCTCGGTGTACTTCCCATGCTAGTATGAGATAGTCCTTGAGTTGATTTATAGAATGCTCTATGCACTTCACTTACATCTTTTAAGTATGGCTTTATAGAATGCTTCATGTGGTTCACTTATATCATTTGAAGTTTGGATTGTCTGTTTCTCTACATATAGAAAACCGTTATTTGTAGAATGCTCTGTTGCTTCACTTATATTTATTAGAGCATGGACTTTTGTAGAATGAATTAAACTCTCATACTTCACTTATATCTATTTACAGAGCCATCAGGGGTTGGTCATTCACATGGTTAGTCATAAAATCCTACATAAAACTTGTGGATCACTGAATATGATATGTTTGATTCCTTGTAATAGTTTTGCGATATAGAGATGATAATATGTAGGAGGTACTAGTGAATGGCTGTGGTTAGTTAGAGTATTGGTGTTAAGGTTTGTGATTCCCGAAGCATGCACGTATAGTCTCTCGTTATGCTAAGTTGGAGCATGATTTATTATTGATTGTCTTCCTTATGAGTGGCGGTCGGGGACGAGCAATGGTCTTTTCCTACCAATCTATCCCCCTAGGGGCATGCGTAGTAGTATTTTGCTTTGAGGGCTAATAAACTTTTGCAATAAGTATGTGAGTTCTTTATGACTAATGTGAGTCCATGGATTATACACACTCTTACCTTCCTGCAATTTGCTAGCCTCTTCGGTACCGTGCATTGCCCTTTCTCACCTCAAGATGTGGTGCAAACTTGGCCAGTGCATCCAAACCCCATGATATGATACGCTCTATCACACATAAGCCTCATTTATCTTCCTCAAAACAGCCACCATACCTACCTATTATGGCATTTCCATAGCCAATCCGAGATATATTGCCATGCAACTTCCATCATCATCATATACATGACTTGAGCATTCATTGTCACATTGTTTTGCATGATCGTAAGAGAGCTAGCATGATATTTTCATGGCTTGTCCGTTTTTTTTATATCTTTGCTATGCTAGATCATTGCACATCCTAGTACACTGCCAGGGGCATTCATATAGAGTCATATTGTTCTAGGTATCGAGTTTGTAAGTAAATAGAAGTGTGATGATCATCATTATTCATTATTAGAGCATGTCCCAGTGAGGAAAGGATGATGGAGACTATGATTCCCCCACAAGTTGGGATGAGACTCGGACAAAAATATACAAAAAGAAAATAAAAAAGTGAGGCCAAAAAGAGCCCAAGGAAAAAAGAAAAAAAGAAAAGGAAAGAAAAAGAAAAATTGAGAGAAAAAGAGAGAAGGGGCATGCTAATTCCACACTTGTGCTTCAAAGTAGCACCATGTTTTTCATATAGAGAGTCTCCTATGTTGTCACTTTCATATACTAGTGGGAATTTTTCATTATAGAGTTAGATGCACACCCACTTAGTTTTCATGTTGAGCTTTCATAGACTTATAGCTCTTAGTGCATCTGTTGCATGACAATCCCTACTCCTTGCATTGATATCAATTGATGGTCATCTCCATAGTCCGTTGATTAGCCGCATTGATGTGATACTTTCTTACTTTTTTGTCTTGTCTATGTTTACCCCTATCATCATACTCTATTCCACCCATAGTGCTCTGTCCATGAATTGCGCTCATGTATTACGTGAGGGTTAAAAAAGCTGAAGCGTGTTAAAAAGTATGAACCAATTGCTCGGCTTGCCGTCGGGGTTGTGCATGATAAATACTTTGTGTTAAGAAGATGGAGCATGACAAGACTATATGATTTTTAGGGGTAGCATTCTTTGGCATTAATATTTTGAAAGACATGATTGTTTGTTGGGATGCCTGAGTATTGATGTCTTTATGTCAAATTATAGACTGTTGCTTTTAATCACTCGTGCCTTAGTATTCATGCCATGATTAGATTATATGATCAAGATTATGCTAGGTAGCATTCCACATAAAAAATTATCCTTTTTATCATTCACCTACTTGAGGACGAGTAGGAATTAAGCTTGGGGATGCTGATACGTCTCCGTCGTATCTATAATTTTTTATTGTTCCATGCCAATATTACACAACTTTCACATACTTTTAACAACAATTTATATAATTTTTGGGGACTAACATATTGATCGAGTTGCTGGATTCAGGGCTCCGCAGACCCAAGAAGGTTCGAACTCTGGGGCATGTGCGAAGATCTCAACCTCTCAAGTCTCAAGCTTGCCCCCTACAGCCTAGCCTCGCGCCTCACCGGATTCGCGTGAGCGAGGAAGAAGATGAACACGACAGTTTACCCAGGTTCGGGCCACCTTGCGGTGTAAAACCCTACTCCTGCTTTGTGGTGGATTGACCTCATGAGGGCCTGAGGATGAACAAGTACAGTGGATGAACAACCTCGCGAGGGCTATCGTGGTGAGGGTGGAGAGGATCCCCTCTTGGTTGGGATCAGATCGGGCTCCCTCTCTACGGTGGTGGCTAACCTATATTTATAGTGGCCTTGGTCCTCTTCCCTCAAAACTTAGGCGGGAAGAGATCCCACAACGACCAATTTTGAAAGGGGACAAGAAGTACATCTAATCCAGACGAAAGGTGGTCTTCGCCTGCAAATCTTCTGGTCGTGACACAGCGGTGGGCTCGGTGATAATATCCGTCCTGCTGAGCTCGTGGTTGATACGTCTCCAACGTATCTATAATTTTTTATTGTTCCATGCTATTATATTATCTATTTTGGATGTTTTATATGCATTAATATGCTATTTTTGGGACTAACTTATTAACCTAGAGCCCAGTGCCAGTTTTTGTTTTTTCCTTGTTTTTGAGCTTCATAGAAAAGGAATACCAAACGGAATAAAACTTTTGCGATGATTTTTCTTGGACTAGAAGACACTCAGGAGACTTGGAGTTCAAGTCAGAAGAGCCACGAGGTGGCAGCAAGGGTGAAGGGCGTGCCTAGGGGGGTAGGACGCGCCCCCTACCTTGTGGGACCCTCGTTACCCCCCTGACCTAATTCTTCCTCCTATATATTCACATATATTCCCAAACCACATCCACGAAAACATTTTTCCACCGCCGCAACCTTCTGTTCCCGTGAGATCCCATCTTGGGACCTTTTTCGGCATCCTGCCGGAGGGGGATTCGATCATGGAGGGCATCTACATCAACCCTATTGCCATTCCGATGAAGCGTGAGTAGTTTACCACAAACCTATGGGTCCATAGCTAGTAGCTATATGGCTTCTTCTCTCTTCTATCCGATGTAATCTTCTTTTGCGGTGTGTTTGTCGAGATCCGATGAATTGTGGATTTATGATCAGCTTATCTATGAATATTATTTGAATCTTCTCTAAATTCTTATATGCATGATTTGGTATCTTTGTATTTCTCTTCGAATTATCGGTTTGGTTCGGCCAACTAGATTGGTTTTTCTTGCAATGGGAGAGGTGCTTAGCTTTGGGTTCAATCTTGCATGATTTCACCCAGTGACAAAGTAGGGGTAGCGAGACACGTATTGAATTGTTGCCATCGAGGATAAAAAGATGGGGTTTACATCATATTGCATGAGTTTATTCCTCTACATCTTGTCATCTTACTTAAGGCGTTACTCCGTTTTTTATGAACTTAATACTCTAGATGCATGCTGGATAGCGGTTGATGTGTGGAGTAATAGTAGTAGATGCAGGCAGGAGTCGGTCTACTTGACACAGACGTGATGCCTATATTGCAGAATCATTGCCTTGGATATCGTCATAATTTGCGCCTTTCTATCAATTGCTCGACAGTAATTTGTACACCCACCGTATTATCTGTCTTCATGAGAGAAGCCTCTAGTGAAACCTATGGCCCCCGGGTCTATTTCCATCATAATTTCCGATCTACTATTTTGCAATCTTTTATTTTCAGATCTATAAACCAAAAAACCCAAAAATATTTTATCTTTTGTTTAGTTTTATTTATGGGATAATTAGATTTATGCCCCTAGTTGTGTCCCACTCGTCTGTTTTACCCCTAATTCCCAAAAGTCACCAGTTCTGTCCAAGTCACTTTGCTCCTCTTATGCTTTTGCCCTTTGACCGTTTGACTGTCAGTTTGAAAACTTCATAACTAATTCATACTAAATCAGAAAAATGCAAATAAGATACCAAAATGTTCGGAAAAATATCACATATATGTGAGTGTCATTTGCATTCATGAAAAAAGTGTTGGAAAGTGCCCATCCGAGTTTTAGCTCTTATGCTACCACCATGAATAGTAAAATCTATACAAGTTCAAAAAATTCAAAAAAAATTGGTGGCAAAGAATGACAAATGTTTTAAGTGCCTGCCAAGTTTCATCAGGGAATAACATTCGTGGGTGCCACGGCAAAAAAACAATCAGCACTCCAAAATAGATTATTTTTTTGCCACGACTTCCACAAATGTCGTTCCCTGATGAAACTTGGCAAGCACTTCGAACATTTGTCGTTCTTTGCCACCATATATTTTTTGAATTTTTTTGAATTATCTTAGATTTTACTATTCATGGTGGTATCAAAAGAGCTAAAACTCGGATGGGCACTTTCCAACACTTTTTTCATGAATGCAAATGACACTCACAGATAAGTGATGTTTTTTCGAATATTTTGGTATCTTATTTGCATTTTTCTGGTTTAGTATGAATTAGTTATGAAGTTTTCAAACTAATGGTCAAACGATCAAAGGGCAAAAGCATAAGAGGAGCAAAGTGACTTGGACAGAACCGGTGACTTTTGGGAATTAGGGGTAAAATAGACGAGTGGGACACAACTAGGGGCATAAATCTAATTATCCCTTTATTTATCTATCTCTATCAGATCTCACCTTTGCAAGTGACCGTGAATGGATTGACAACCCCTTTATCGCGTTGGGTGCAAGTGTTTGATTATTTGTGCAGGTATTGGTGATGTGACGCCTGGATAATTAAGCTACAGTAAACCCCTACTAATGGTGCCATGTCATCACATTACTGTTGCTAATCCTCACTTCATCCAAATCACTGTTCATATTCGAACTCAAATTTAAAGTCAAAAATTCAAATTTGCCAAACCTGAAAACTAAAATGTTCAAAGTGTGGCAAATAATCCCTGGGTATTTGTCACAATAGAACCAACCTCTTTTGGATTCCCAAAATGCCCCTGGAAATTATACAGTGGTCCGGTAGTATTTAGTTTGGCCTTCTCAAATTTTAGAAATGGTTAGACAACTCCAATGGCCCCCAAACTTTTTGTGTCAGTGCTAAATAATGCAATACTAATATGAGCAAAGCTACACATTTTTGAAAATTCACTAAAAGGCTTGTTTAATTGCTAAACCCTGGCTGGAGTTTTTTTACAGAGAAATAGCAAAAGAATAAGGCCATGTTTGATAGCAAAGTATTTTCTAAGTATTTTGATAATACCACAGTTTTTTAGATTACCATAGTATTTTTTACAATAACTTATTTGGTAGTCCATAACAACTGTGGTTTTAATACTGTAGTATTGGCCAAACTGTGGTTTTTTCTCTACATAAGAAAAAGAACCTCAGACCTCTTTTTAATAAACAGAGGAGCCGAAAAGAAGGGTCTCCATCGTTATCCTTCCCCTCTTTGTTCAACAACTCGCTCCTACCACGCCACCGACACGCCGCCCTGTCGCGTTTGGAGGTATCTTCCTCGTCGGCCATGGGGAAACAACAAGACGGCAATGGAGAGACCAAAGGTGAGTGTCCTTCATCCTCCCTCATTGGCTCCTCCCACATCTTCACACCGACCGCTGGCCCCTTCCTCCGCCCATGATGGAATAGGCCAGGGCACTAGATCTATTTGGTTCTTGCTATGTCCAAAGGATGAATCCTTGTTTGAGCCAAAATCTATATGTTCGATTCATGTGCCTTCTCCTTTATAAAGTCTGGTACGATGCACACGGGTAACCCGAGGGAGCGAGCTGCTGTTGCGTTTGCGATCAGTGAAGGCGCCGCTACGAAGGTTTTTATACCTCAGATTGCTCAGACGCCGTCTGCCTAATTACTCTGCCGCCGTCGCCGTCGCTAATCATAATTAGTCTAATTGATCCATATATTATATTCTAGTACTACACTACGGTGCTACTTCCATGCACTATATTTTTCAGGTAGCTACCACATGTCGTCAAGAATAATTCAGAGGTCATCCCCCTACATGTGTGTTGAACAAAAGCATGGATGAGAGTGATTGTATTATTGTCAATTTTCCTGATGTTTGTGTTATTTGAACGCTTTATTTGATGCATTTTGTTTCCCAATTGCAGAAAAGAAAAATAGAGCATCATGGACCACTGCTCAATTAGACCTTCTAGTTTCTGTGATGAAAGAGTATGCAGATGCTGCTAAATTTCGTGGTCAGAATGGATGGACCAAAGAAGGATGGAAAAGCATGGCTACACGCTTGAACAATCAGTTCCCGAGAGCTAATTTTATCGTTGATCAACTAAAATTTAGGGAGCAGCGGTTGAAGAAAGAATATTTTATTGTCAAATCTATTGTAGAGAAGAGTGGCTTCGGTTTTGATCCTAATACAAAAATGCCAACAACCATTGATGAAAAATGGGATGAATTGAGCAAAGAACAATAGAAGTGGAAATACAAAGCTTTCCCTTACTATGATGACTTGCATGCAATTTATGATGGTACGTTGGTTTCACATGTAATGAATTTAGCATATGATCTTGCTTGCTTGTAGTTTACAATTTATTCCTCTGTACCCAGGTAAAACAGCGGAGGGGAAGGGTTGTAAGAGGACAACTGATGTGGTTGAAGAGAAGTCCAGCCGGCTACAGATTTACCACAAGGGGAAAGCTTCACACAACAAGTTCTAGATGCCGCTAGGCTTAATTCGCCTAGTCCAACATTACCGGCTCCAGGATTTGAAGGTCATAATTACGAGTGGACTGAAGGCATATATGGTGAGGATGTTGAAGTATTTCCTGTTAACAACACAGAACGTATGGAGAATAACAGTAGCCAAATTCCCACAAAACACATGAACACACTTCCTGACCCACCACCTATGAAAAAGGCTGGGACTTCTAAAGGCAATGATGAAGGTAAGGCTAAGAGAGGCAAAGAAACAGCGATTGAAGATCTGGTTGCTGTTAGAAAATAAGAACTTAAAACTTATGTGGATGTAAAGACGAAACAAATTGAGAGCTATAGAGAAGTAAAAATGGCACAGATGAAAAAAAAATATCCTGACAAAGATCCTTATTGCATTGCCAATTGCATTGTCAAACTTAAGACCATACCAGATCTCTCAGCAAGTGATCATCTGAAGATGATTGGGTATCTGAAAGGACAAAGAGTTGACCTTGAAATCTTCATGACAGTGGAGCATGATGTTGTTCTGGAGATCCTCAAGCAAGTGCTTGGCCATCAAATTTAAAGCAATAATTTGTTCTAGTTATTTTCATATGAAAAATAAAATTCTTTGATACTCTATTATTGGTTTATTGGTTCATATTACTTTAGTTTTGTGTTTTTGTAATGAAATATCACCCTGGACTATACCATGATTAAAAAGAGGAACACGAATGTATCTCAGCATACATTTGTCTCAGCTCTAAACTTTTATTTTGATGGCACTCTAGTTCCTTTCCTAAAAATTAGAGTCGTTTTATTTTTGTTACCTCCGCCATGTTATTTGTGCACCCGGCTTGTAGGTGATAGTATATGTAAGTTGTATATATAGCGCAATAATATTTTTGGTGGACCTTGCGCATTTGATCAGGTCTTTAGAAGAAAATTCCATGGTACATGACGCATTTTACATTACATATCTACTCATACAAATGTAAAGTACATTATTCATGAATGAGAAAGCTACTACATTATTTTCATAAAATGATTCTACTAATCATATGAGTTTTATTCTTGCTTCAACAATTGCACACGTCATGTGCTATTTCTTCTAGCGCGCTCCTGGAGATACTCACAGTAGTCTTTCCACATCGATTCAGCAATTTGATCCCTTTTCGAATGACCCAATGCACGCCGCTCATTGAGAGATTGTACATCACTTCTGTATTTTGCATCCCCACTTGGAATATCAACTATATGTGTTGGGTCAATATTGGAGCCAACCTGGTCAAACCATTGTTCGCCCCCTTTGTAATTGCGAATAAAGTTATGAAGTGCACAACATGCTATGACAATATCAGGTTGAGATTCAATTGGGTAATGTGAAGCACACTTCAATACTGGGAAACGCTTCTTCACAACGCCAATGATGCGCTCGATGTGATTACGGAGTTGTGCATGCCTGAGATTGAATAGCTCTTTAGCATTTTGTGGCCTTTGGTTGCATTTGGCTTGCTTGTTCAAATGGTACCTGAAATTCAAAACATAATGAAGATAGGTGTATTTGCACTTTAGGGTTGTTTCTCTAACAGAAGAACTGGTTTGTACCTGACATTTCAGTAGGGTGCAATAAAAATAGGTGTATTTGCATATCCTGCATCAACCAAATAAAATTTCCCCTCTGGCACATATAAATTATTTTCTAGTGCATCTTGTAGCACTCGAGCATCAGAAGCTGAACCTTCCCAGCCCGCACTAACATGGACAAATTGATTATCAAAATTACATGCCACCATGACATTTTGTGATAATGTTCCTTTTCTATTGCGATATGGGTCTTGTAGTCTCGGAGATATGCTAATTGGAACATGCGTCCCATCAATTGCTCTGATACAATCCTTCATAAAGACAAGAAATACTGATGAAAAATACGTAACAATATTTATAAATTATATGTAAGAACAACAAGATACAAGATGCATACCTCAAAGTACGGCATAAATTTAGGGTTGCTTGAAACCTTTAAAGGAAGATTAACTGGTGGCAACTGTATGAGCTGTCCAGATAATGACATGATACTTTGTAGCACTTTATAGAAATAGGTACTTATGGTTTGACCACTGTGTTGAAATCGCCCTTGTAGAGTATGGTTGCTTGCATTCGCCGAAAGGGTATATAAGAATATTGCGACTTGTTCTTCCACGGAGACAAGCCTCTCATCTTGTAGAAGTTTTCTCTCTCAAAAGCACTTAACCAAATTATGAAATACATATTTTTCCATCCAAAAATCTCTCTTACATCTCAATTCATGACCCTCTAAAATTTCTCTCACGTACTTATGCCCCGTAAGGATGTAAGTGTGAATACGTTGGCGATTGCTTGAACCTCTCTCGCCTTTGTATACGGCTTCGATGATGGCCAACTCATCATCTTCTCGGTGTTTACGCTTCAAAAAACTCCCCCACATTGATGGAGAAACTAGGAGGACTTACAGAGGATAGAGAAGATGCAAATATCAAGTGAATGCGCTGAGCGTGGCCGCGCGATTCCAATCCTGGCGCAGCACTTCGTGCCCCTCGGCAGTGAAACAGATGACTGGCCAACTACGCGACGTGTTGGGTCGTCACCTCCACGCGTAGCTCCACTGCGCCTCGATGGTGACGCGAAGAACGGTCAGCAGCTCCGTCTATGTGTAGCTTCACCACAAGGTGATTCATAGGAGACGTCGTGCCATGGATGATCTTTTTTGTATACACAAGCCACCCGTTGGGTTGTTATGCACGCTGATGGTTAGGATATCCAGCTAGCTAGCTACAAAAGCTCAACAGAATAGTATTCAAATGGCCGGCTAGCTGCATGTCCTTCTACTGCTAATGGCTAGGTAGCTGACTGTTTGTACACAACAGCTAGGCAACAATACTGTGTTTTGCGGCAACAACCAAACATGTCACAATAATCTCAATACTTCAAGATACTTTGGTATTACCAAAACTGTGGTATCTTGTACCCATTGACAAAAATATTGTGATTTTCAATACTTCGGTTTTTCTAATATTTTGCTACCAAACATAGTATAAAGGGAAGCATTCTATGCAATTCTGGCCCATTTACAGTAGAAGTTGGCCCAGCCCACGCCCCACTCACCTCCCACCTCCGCTACAGTGGAGGCTGTAGGCGTGGTGACCATCCACCTTGGCCACCTGCCATCTTGCGGCCTTCCCCCATCCCAAACTTCTACAAGGCACCCAGGGACGCCCCTCTCTCCGTCCCTGAAACCCTAGCCCCCAAATCCCCCATCTCCCTCTCCCTCTCAGATTCACTCTGGTCCCTCTTCTCGTTCTGGAGGGGATCGAGGATGCCGTCACCATGGCCACCCCGTTCTCGCAGCCACCGTGCTCCCCACCGCCTAGGACTGCACCTGGAGCACCACCATCGACCGATGCTTCCTCTCCGACCACAAATTCGAGCAGCAGATCGCCACACCGTCGGGATCGACTACATCTCCGCGTTCGGCCATCGCTGCCTCGCCCGATCTACCTCACCGTAGCTCCTCTGCCTCGCCGGAAACGTCCTCTGCCTCCACCTGTGAGCGGCACCCCCATTCCCCTTGTTCCCCCCTCCGTTCGTCGCTCCGTTACGCCGCCCCGTGCCGTCCACGTTCCTTCCAGTGGCCGCGGTCATCGCGACCGCGCTCACCTCCCAGCCCGCGTCCAGTCCACGCCCCTGGCGTGCCCGGCGCCCGCCCGCGCGTGCGGCCTTCACGCCCACGCTGCGCCCGCGCGCTTCCCCCTGTCCCCGCCGACCTCGCATGCCGCCCGCGTCAGCACGCTGCTTCGTGCGGCCTTGCGAGCTGCTAATGCTCCTCCCCTGCTACTCGCTAGCCGCTGCTGCTACCCGCCTACGCTGCTGACTGAAGCCGCTGCCCCTGCCGCTGCTGCTGCTTAGTACTGCTGCTGTCGCTAGCTGCTACTGATGGCGCCGCTGCTAGCTCTGCCTGCTGTCTCTACTATCGACGCTGCTGCTTACTACTACTCTACTGCGTAGCCGCCGCCGCTGCTCTAGCTGCTCCTGGACGCTAGTTTTGCTGCTACTTGTCGCTGCTAATGGACATGGCTGTGGCCATGGCTGGGCATGTGTGGTGTGCGTGTGTGTACAGCCACCACTGGCCGGCCCATACGAATTAGCTTAGGGGATAATTTCTAGTTAGTTTAATTGCTAGCCAATGACAAGTGGGTCCCCTAATTAGATTAGATAAATCTTTTCAGAAATTTTAATAAAACTTTGACATGTGGGACCCCACCAATACTGTTCACTTTGACCAGTCATTTTGACTTGGTCAATTCGGTTTAATCAAATATAATAATTCCAGAAATTCTAGATTATTGTTTAAACTTTGTAATTCATAGAAATTAAACCGTAAGTCGGATGAATAAATTTTCTACATGAAAATTGCTCAGAACGACAAGACGAATTCGGATAGGCTCTCCGTTCATCCGCCAGACGTCCCTAGCATAGCGAACATGCAACCTTCCCCTTCGGTTCGTCTGTCTGAAAATACATAACCTCGGGAAAACTTTCCCGGATGTTATCCTCCTTCGCCGGTATCGTGTAGCACCGCGGTAGAACACCGATAGCGCTGCTTTTTGTCTTGTCATGCATAATATTGCACTTGTTTGCTCTGTATTTACTGTTTCTTTCCCCTCTTCTCTCCGGTAGACCCCGAGCCCGCTGCTGATGCCCCTGTGTTCGACTACGTCACCGACGACCCTTCTTCCCTTTCAGCGGAGCTTCCAGGCAAGCCCCCCCTTTGATCATCCCGATATCGCCCATCCCATTCTCTTATGCTTGCATTAGATTTTGCTACTGTTATTGTTTGCTCCTATTCGGATGCATAGCCTGCTTTTGTAACCTGCTCATTGTACCTTACTTGTTTATCCTAAACTGCTTAGTATAGGATGGTTAGTGATCCATCAGTGACCCCCATCTTGTCCTTGTTTCCCCTGCTTCATCATCGATGACTCGATCAACGTGATCGACGACCAGAGCCTGACACCTCACATCACATCATGCCCCTTTTGTTGCTCGACTCTGCAGAGTTACCATCGAGTGTCGAGGGTGGTACCTCATACATCACTCCTGATGAGATCTCTATAGTGTAGCTATTCGGTCGTGGTCATCGAGGGTGATTCCTCCTTAACCACTTTCGATACGACTCTGTCGTGCAACCCCTCAAGTGTGAACCTCGAGGGTGGTTCCTCTTACGTTCACCTTGACGATTACATCGAGTGGAATCCACCAAGGGTGATTCATTGGGTTTTCCCCTTGATGTTTGGACACACGGTTACCTTGACTTTACTTGAGACCTTTGGGAAAGTCGGGCGGGCCCGAAGAGCACCGGCAAGATGGTTACGAGGCACGCCGGGCCGGCAGGCCGCCCCCGAGTGGGCTGGGCTAGCCCTTGCCGTATTTCCTCGAGACAGGGCGACAGGGTCACATTATCGTGAGTCTCTGCTCATCTCCGCAAGCTAATAATACACTATGGTTTGGGTATTTGTTCTGAGTTGGCCTTTGGCCTTTACGCACTAACCACCACGCGAAAATAGTTATGGGCCTCGACGTCGCAATATCAGCCGAAGGTTTGTCAGACATCCAGTTCAGCATTGTGGGCCTGTCGGGCCAGTGCCATCCGTCGTCCTGGCTCATCGCACAACGACCCGGAGTGCAACGGGCGATGGGCCCAGACCCCAGAGTGCTTAGGATGTAGACCGGCAGGGACCTCTCTGCTGAGCCTAGGTAGGGCTGCAACGTGTTGATCTTTCGAGGCCGGGCATTGACTCAGAAAAGTGTGTCCGACCAGAGTAATCAAGCGTGTTGGAAAACGTGGTGCACCCCCTGCAGGGAAGATTATCTATTAATGTCGTGTCCATGGTAACGGACGTTCAGACTTATATCCTGATCTTTTACAACTAGAAATGGATACTTGAGATATGTTGGCTCCGGGATTGCTTTCTCGCAGGGAGTCGAGGAAGGATCTCTGGGCATTAATGCTACAATATGTTTGTTAATTATAAACTGCTATTCTTTACTCTTCTACATGCTGCAAGATGCTTGGAGCTGCTTGAAGATGCTAGTCTTCGATAGGCTAGGCCTTCCCCTCTATTCTGGCATTCTGTAGTTCAGTCCACAGATACAACCCTTCCATTTGATACCAATGCATACTTAGTATAGATCTGATACTTGCGAGTACTTTGGATCAGTACTCATGGTTGCTTTGCTACCCCCCTTTTCCCATTCTTTCTTCTTTACGGTTGTTGCAACCAGTTGGTGGATCCCTGGAGCCAGATGCCACCGCCGACGAATACTACTACATGAAGGCCGCCGAAGACCAGGAGTAGTTAGGAGGTCCCAGGCAGGAGGCCTCTTCGATCGTTGATGTTTATGCTAGCCTTCTTAAGGCAGTCTTGTTTAACTTATGTCTGTACTAAGATATTGTTTGCTTCCGTTGACTCTTGTGTATCGAGCTATGTATTCGAGCCCTCAAGGCCCCTGGCCTGTAATATAAAGCTTGTATTATTTTATTTGTGTCTAGAGTTGTGTTGTGATATCTTCCCGTGAGTCTCTGATCTTGGTCGTACACATTTGCGTGTATGATTAGTGTACGGTCGAATCGAGGGCGTCACAGGTGATTTGCGCATTCTTCTCCTACTGGATTGATACCTTGGTTCTTAATTGAAGGAAATACTTATCTCTACTTTGCTGCATCACCATCTCCTCTTTAAGGGAAAAACCAACGCAAGCTCAAGAGGTAGCCGGAAAAATTTCTGGCGCCGTTGCCGGGGAGATCTACGCCAAGTCAAGATCTACATCACCTACCAAGTACCCATCATAAACTCTCATCTCTTGCATTACATTATTCACCATTCGCCTCTCGTTTTCCTCTCCCCCACTTCTAAAATGATTTTCAGAAAAATTCAAAAAGATTTGCCTTTTTATTCACCCTTCTTTCTTTCGTATTTTCGTTTGCTTTTATGTCTTACTTGGCTCGTTTGCTTGTTTGGTTGGAATAATTGTGTATTTATTGAAAATCAGAAACCAAAAAGTTTATGGATCCTCATCCACTCGCTAATCTTTTTAAGAGATCCAATTATGATGAACCAATTGCTAGTGAGTTGTGTGCACTAGATTATCTTTATGAAGTTTTGCTTGAAATTCGTGAGTCTGAAAATTGTGATGAAGAAATTTATGAAGAGATTCACGATAGCTCCTTGAATAAAAAGCATGATTGCAATGTTGTTATTATAAATTCTGTTAATGGCAATTGTGCTAATATTATGCAAAACCCTAAGCTTGGGGATGCTAATTTTGCTATGTCCATTACTTATTGTAATGATCATGATTGTGGTGATTCTTCTTATGATGTTGAAAATTTATTTAAGCCCCATGATGAATATGTTTGTAATAATATTGAAAGTGGGTTTGGAAGAGTGTTAAATTTAGGAAATAATTATCCCACTTCTTTGGAGTATGATCAACCTTATGAATTTTTTGATAAAAGTGGGTTTGGAGAAGTCATGACTTTATTTGATGATAATTCCACTATTTTGGAAGAGTGTCAACTTTGCATGCATGTGGATCATGTAGAGAAAATTTTATGTGATTGCTATATTGTTGAATTTGATTATGATCCTACTTGTAAATATTATGAGAGAGGAAAATATGGTTGTGGATATCTTCATGTTACTAAATTACCTCACGTTATTTTGAGTTTGCTATTGTCTCTTTCTTCTTCTTTTGCATATGCTAGGATTTGCTTGCCGTGATAATTTGTTTGCCTATAAGATGCCTATGCATAGGAAGTATGTTAGACTTAGATGTGTTTTCGCTTACTTTATGATGCTCTCTTTGTGCTTCAATTCTTGTCTTTCATGCGAGCATCATTCAAAATTATCAACGCCTAGCTAAAAGGCTTTAAAGAAAAGCGCTCGTTGGGAGACAGCCCAATATTTTTCCTTGCAGTTTTTCAATAAATAATTCATCTAGCCTCTGGTTAGATGTGTTTTTTGTGTGTGTGTTTTAATTAGTGTTTGTGCCAAGTAAGACCTTTGGGATGGCTTACGGTGATAGTTGTTTTGATCTTACTGAAAAACTGAAACTTTTGCGTCCAGGAAAATAATTCTAATTTTTTACAGAAGCGTGCTTTTGATCTGATTCTTTTATCACAAGATTGGTACACAAATTGCCCAGGTTTTCCTATTTTTTCAGATTTTTTGGAGTTACAGAAGTATTTGAGAGTTACAGATTGCTACAGACTGTTCTGTTTTTGACAGATTCTGTTTTCTATGTGTTGTTTGCTTATTTTGATGAATCTATGGGTAGTATCGGGGGGTATGAACCATGGAAAAGTTGGAATACATTAGATATTACACCAATATAACTAAACTATGAGTTCACAACAGTACCAAAAGTGGTGATTTATTTTCTTATACTAACAGATCGCATGAGATTTTCTGTTGAGCTTTGTATTGTGAAGTTTTCAAGTCTTGGGTAAAGATTTGATGGACTATGGAATAAGGAGTGGCAAGAGCCTAAGCTTGGGGACGCACAAGGCACCCCAAGGTAATATTCCAGGACAACCAAGAGCCTAAGCTTGGGGATGCCCCGGATGGCATCCCCTCTTTCGTCTTCGTATATCGGTAAATTTACTTGAGGCTATATTTTTATTCACCACATGATATGAGTTTTGCTTGGAGTGTCTTGTATGATACGAGTCTTTAATTTTTAGTTTGCCACAATCATCCTTGCTGTACACAACTTTTGAGAGGGGCACACATAAATCATGATTTATTAGAATACTCTATGTGCTTCACTTATATCTTTTGAGCTAGGCGATTTTGCTCTAGTGCTTCACTTATATCTTTTGAGCTAGGCGATTTTGCTCTAGTGCTTCACTTATATATTTTTAGAGCACGGCGGTGGTTTTATTTTGTAGAAATTATTGAACTCTGATGCTTCACTTATATTATTTTGAGAGTCTCTCTAAATAGCATTGTAATTTGCTTTATTTATGAATTTAGTCCTAATATGATAGGCATCCAAGAGGGATATAATAAAAACTTTCATATAAAGTGCATTGAATACTATGAGAAGTTTGATTCCTTATGATTGTTTTGAGATATAAAGATGGTGATATTAGAGTCATGCTAGTGAGTAATTGTGAATTGGAGAAATACTTGTGTTAAATTTTGTGATTCCCGTAGCATGCACGTATGGTAAACCGTTATGTAACGAAGTTGGAGCATGATCTATCTATTGATTGTCTTCCTTATGAGTGGCGGTCGGGGACGAGCGATGATTTTTTCCTTCCAATCTATCCCCCTAGGAGCATGCGCGTAGTACTTTGTTTTGATGACTAATAGATTTTTGCAATAAGTATGTGAGTTCTTTATGACTAATGTTGAGTCCATGGATTATACGCACTCTCACCCTTCCACCATTGCTAGCCTCACTAGTACCACACAACTTTCGCGGTGCCATACACCCACCTATTACCTTCCTCAAAACAGCCACCATACCTACCTATTATGGCATTTCCATAGCCATTCTTAGATATATTGCCATGCAACTTCCACCATCCCATTTTACTATGACACGTTTCATCATTGTCATATTGCTATGCATGATCATGTAGTTGACATCGTATTTGTGGCAAAGCCACCTTTCATAATTTTTTCATAAATGTCACACTTGAGTCATTGCACATCCCGGTACACTATCGGAAGCATTCATATAGAGTCATATTTTGTTTAAGTATCGAGTTGTAATTCTTGAGTTGTAAGTAAATAACAGTGTGATAATCATCATTATTAGAGCATTATCCCATGTGAGGAAAATATTGTTGGGAAACGTAGCATGCAATTTCAAAAAAAATCCTACGATCACACAAGATCTATCTAGGAGATGCATAGCGACAAGAGGGGAAGAGTGTGTCTACGTACCCTCGTAGACCGAAAGCGGAAGCGTCAGTATAACGCAGTTGATGTAGTCAAATGTGTTCGTGATCCAACCGATCTAGTACGAACGTATGGCACCTCCGAGTTTAGCACACGTTCAGCTCGATGACGTCCCTCGAACTCTTGATCCAGCAAAGTGTCGAGGGAGAGTTTCATCAGCATGACGGCGTGGTGACGGTGATGGTGATGTGATCCGCGCAGGGCTTCGCCTAAGCACTACGACGCTATGATCGGAGGAGTAAACTGTGGAAGGGGGCACCGCACACGGCTAAGAGAACAACTGTTGTGCTTTGGGGTGCCCCCTGACCCTGTATATAAAGGAGGAGGGGAGGAGGCGGCATGCTCAAGGGGGCATGCCATGGGGGGGATCCGAATAGGACTCCAAGTCCTATTCGGCCCCCTTCCTTTCTTACGGAGGGGGAAAAGGGAAGGGAGAGGGAAGAGGAGAAGGAAAGGGGGCGCACCCCCTCCCCTAGTCCAATTCGCACTCCCCATGAGAGGGGGGCACGACCACCCCTTGTGGGCTGCCTCCCCTCTCCCCTATGGCCCATGTAGGCCCATAACTTTCCCCGGGGGGTTCCGGTAACCCCTCGGTACTCCAAAAAATACCCGAACCACTTCGAAACCATTCCGGTGTCCGAATACCATCGTTCAATATATCAATCTTTACCTCTCGACCATTTCGAGACTCCTCGTCATGTCCGTGATCTCATCCGGGATTCCGAACAATCTTCGGTCACCAAAACACATAACTCATAATACAAATCGTCATCGAACGCTAAGCGTGCGGACCATACATGTTCGAGAACTATGTAGACATGACCGAGACACATCTCCGATAAATAACCAATAGCGGAACCTAGATGCTCATATTGGTTCCTACATATTCTACGAAGATCTTTATCGGTCAAACCGCAATGTCAACATACATCATTCCCTTTGTCATTGGTATGTTACTTGCCCGAGATCCGACCGTCGGTATCATCATACCTTGTTCAATCTCGTTACCGGCAAGTCTCTTTACTCATTCCGTAATGCATCATCCTGCAACTAACTCATTAGTCACATTGCTTGCAAGGCTTATTATGATGTGCATTACCGAGACGGCCCAGAGATACCTCTCCGATACTCGGAGTGACAAACCCTAATCTCGATCTATGCCAACCCAACAAACACCTTTGGAGATACTTGTAGAGCATCTTTATAATATCCCAGTTATGCTGTGACGTTTGATAGCACACAAGGTATTCCTCCGGTATCCGGGAGTTGCATAATCTCATAATCAAAGGAATATGTAGTAGTCATGAAGAAAGCAATAGCAATAAAACTTAATGATCATTATGCTAAGCTAACGGATGGGTCTTGTCCATCACATCATTCTCCTAATGACGTGATCCCGTTCATCAAATGACAACTCATGTCTATAGTTAGGAAACTTAACCATATTTGATTAACGAGCTAGTCTAGTAGAGGCTTACCAGGGACACTATGTTCTGTCTATGTATCCACACATGTATCAAGTTTCCGGTTAATAAAATTCTAGCATGAATAATAAACTTTTATCATGATATAAGGAAATATAAATAACAACTTTATTATTACCTCTAGGGCATATTTCCTTCAGTCTTGCACTAGAGTCAATAATCTAGTTCACATCGCCATGTGATTTAACACCAATAGTTCATATCTTTATGTGATTAACACCCATAGTTCACATTGCCATGTGACCAACACCCAAAGGGTTTACTAGAGTCAATAATCTAGTTCACATCACTATGTGATTAACACCCAAAGAGTACTAAGGTATGATCATGTTTTGCTTGTGAGAGAAGTTCAGTCAACGGGTCTGCCACATTCAAAACTGTATGTATTTTGCAAATTTCTATGTCTACAATGCTCTGCATGGAGCTACTCTAGCTAATTGCTCCCACTTTCCATATGCATCCAGATTGAGACGCTGAGTCATCCAGATTAGTGTCAAAGCTTGCATCGACGTAACCCTTTACGACGAACTCTTTGTCACCTCCATAACCGAGAAATATTTACTTAGTGCTCTAAGGATAATTTTTGACCACTGTCCAGTGATCTACTCTTGGATCACTATTGTATCCCCTTGCCAAACTCATGGCAAGGTACACAATAGGTCTGGTACACAACATGGCATACTTTATAGAACCTATGGCTGAGGTATAGGGAATGACTTTCATTCTCTCTCTATCTTATGCCGTGGTCTGGCTTTGAGTCTTACTCAATTTCACACCTTACAATACAGGCAAGAACTCCTTCTTTTACTGATCCATTTTGAACTCCTTCAAAATCTTGTCAAGGTATGTAATCATTGAAAGTATTATCAAGCATATTGATCTATCTCTATAGATCTTGATGCCCAATATATAAGCAGCTTCACTGAGGTCTTTCATTGAAAAATTCTTATTCAAGTATCCTTTTATGCTATCCAGAAATTCTATATCATTTCCAATGAACAATATGTCATCCACATATAATATCAGAAATGCCACAGATCTCCCACTCACTTTCTTGTATATACAGGCTTCACCATGAGTCTGTATAAAACCATATGCTTTGATCACCTTATCAACGCATATATTCCAACTCCGAGATGCTTGTACCAGTCCATAGATGGATCGCTGGAGTTTGCACACTTTGTTAGCACCTTAGGATCGACAAAACCTTTTGGTTGCATCATATACAACTCTTCTTTAAGAAATCCATTAAGGAATGCAGTTTTGACATCCATTTGCCAGATTTCATAAAATGCGGCAATTCGGACAGACTTAAGCATTGCTACGAGTGAGATAATCTCATCGTAGTCAACACCTTGAACTTGTCGAAAACATCTTGCGACAAGTCGAGCTTTGGAGATAGTAACACTACCATCAATGTCTGTCTTCCTCTTGAAGATCCATTTATTCTCAATAGCTTGCCGATCATTGGGCAAGTCCACCAAAGTCCACACTTTGTTCTCATACATGGATCCTATCTTAGATTTCATGGCCTCAAGCCATTTTGCGGAATCTGGGCTCATCATCGCTTCCTCATAGTTCATAGGTTCGTCATAGTCTAGTAACATGACTTCCAAAACAGGATTACTGTACCACTTTGGTGCGGAACGTACTCTGGTTGACCTACGAGGTTTGGTAGTAACTTGATCTGAAGTTTCATGATCATTATCATTAGCTTCCTCTCTAGTTGGTGTAGGCATCACGGGAATGACTTTCTGTGATGAGCTACTTTCCAATTCGAGAGAAGGTACAATTTCCTCATCAAGTTCTACTTTCCTCCCACTCACTTCTTTCGAGAGAAACTCCTTCTCTAGAAAGGATCCATTCTTAGCAACAAAGATCTTGCCTTCGGATCTGTGATAGAAGGTGTACCCAACAATTTCTTTTGGGTATCCTATGAAGACGCACTTCTCTGATTTGGGTTCGAGCTTATCAGGCTGAAGCTTTTTCACATAAGCATCGCAACCCCAAACTTTAAGAAACGACAGCTTAGGTTTCTTGCCAAACCACAGTTCATACGGTGTTGTCTCAACGGATTTAGACGGTGCCCTATTTAACGTGAATGCAGCTGTCTCTAATGCATAACCCCAAAAAGATAGTGGTAAATCGGTAAGAGACATCATAGATCGCACTATATCTAATAAAGTACAGTTACGACGTTCAGACACACCATTACACTGTGGTGTTCCAGGTGGCGTGAGTTGTGAAACTATTCCACGTTGTTTTAAATGAAGGCCAAACTCGTAACTCAAATATTCGCATCCGCGATCAGATCGTAGAAACTTTATTTTCTTGTTACGATGATTCTCCACTTCACTCTAAAATTCTTTGAACTTTTCAAATGTTTCAGACTTGTGTTTCATCAAGTAGATATACCCATATCTACTCAAATCATCTGTGAAGGTCAGAAAATAACGATACCCGCCGCGAGCCTCAACACTCATCGGACCGCATACATCGGTATGTATTATTTCCAATAAGTCAGTGGCTCACTCCACTGTTCCGGAGAACGCAGTCTTAGTCATCTTGCCCATGAGGCATGGTTCGCAAGCATCAAATGATTCATTATCAAGTGATTCCAAAAGTCCATCCGCATGGAGTTTCTTCATGCGCTTTACACCTATATGACCTAAACGGCAGTGCCACAAGTATGTTGCATTATCATTATCAACTTTGCATCTTTTTGGCATCAATATTATGAATATGTGTATCACTACGATCGAGATTCAATAAACCATCTATATTGAGTGTATGACCATAGAAGGTTTTATTCATGTAAACAAAACAACAATTATTCTCTGACTTACATGAATAACTGTATCGCAATAAACATGATCCAATCATATTCATGGTCAATGCAAACACAAAATAACATTTATTTAGGTCCAACACTAATCCCGAAGGTAGAGGGAGTGTGCGATGGTGATCTTATCAACCTTGGAATCACTTCCAACACACATCGTCACCTCGCCCTTAACTAGTCTCTGTTCATTTTGCAACTCCTGTTTTGAGTTACTAATCTTAGCAACTGAACTGGTATCAAATACACAGGGGCTACTACGAACACTAGTAAAGTACACATCCATAACATGTATATCAAATATGCCTTTGTTCACTTTGCCATCCTTCTTACCCGCCAAGTTTTTGGGGCAGTTCTGCTTTTAGTGACCATTTCCTTTGCAGTAGAAGCACTCAGTTTCTGGTTTGGGTCTAGCTTTGGGATTCTTCACGGGAGTGGCAACTTGCTTGCCATTATTCTTGAAGTTCCCTTTCTTTCCTTGCCCTTTTACTTGAAACTAGTGGTCTTGTCAACCATCAACACTTGATGCTCTTTCTTGATTTCTACCTTCGCCGGTTTCAGCATCGCGAAGAGCTCGGGAATCGTTTTCGTCATCCCTTGCATATTATAGTTCATCACGAAGTTCTAGTAACTTGGTGATAGTGACTAGAGAACTTTGTCAATCACTATCTTATCTGGAAGATTAACTCCCACTTGATTCAAGCGATTGTAGTACCCAGACATTCTGAGCACATGCTCACTAGCTGAGCTATTCTCCTCCATCTTGTAGGCAAAGTATTTGTCAGAGGTCTCATACCTCTGAACACGGGCATGAGTCTGAAATATCATTTCCAGCTCTTGGAACATCTCATATGCTCCATGGCGTTCAAAACGTTTTTGAAGTCCCGGTTCTAAGCCGTAAAGCATGGTGCACTAAACTATCAAGTAGTCATCATATTGAGCTTGTCAAACGTTCATAACGTCTGCATCTGCTCCTGCAATAGGTCTGTCACCTAGCGGTGCATTAAGGACATAATTCTTCTGTGCAGCAATGAGGATAATCCTCAGATCACGGACCCGGTCCGCATCATTGCTACTATCATCTTTCAACTTATTTTTCTCTAGGGACATATCAAAAATAAAACAGGGAGCTAAAAGCGAGCTATTGATCTACAACATAGATATGCAAATACTATCAGGACTAAGTTCATGATAAATTAAGTTCAATTAATCATATTATTTAAGAACCCCCACTTAGATACATCCCCGAGTCATCTAAATGATCACGTGATCCATATCAACTAAATCATGTCCGATCATCACGTGAGATGGAGTAGTTTTCAATGGTGAACATCTCTATGTTGATCATATCTACTATATGATTCACGTTTGACCTTTCGGTCTCCAGTGTTCCGAGGCCATGTCTGTACATGCTAGGCTCGTCAAGTTTAACCCGAGTATTCCGCATGTGCGAAACTGTCTTGCACCCGTTGTATGTGAACGTAGAGCTTATCACACCCAATCATCACGTGGTGTCTCGACACGACAAACTGTCGCAACAGTGCATACTCAGGGAGAACACTTATACCTTGATTTTTTTATTGAGGGATCATCTTATAATGCTACCGCCGTACTAAGCAAAATAAGACGCATAAAAGATAAACATCACATGCAATCAAAAAATGTGACATGATATGGCCATCATCATCTTGTGCGTTTGATCTCAATCTCCAAAGCATCGTCATGATCTCCATCGTCACCGGCTTGACACCTTGATCTCCATCGTAGCATCGTTGTTGTCTCGCCAACTATTGCTTCTACAACTATCGCTAATGTATAGTGATAAAGTAAAGCAATTAGATGGCGTTTGCATTTCATACAATAAAGCGACAACCATAAGGCTCCTTCCAGTTGCCGATAACTTTTACAAAACATGATCATCTCATACAACAATGTATATCACATCATGTCTTGACCATATCACATCACAACATGCCCTGCAAAAACAAGTTAGACGCCCTCTACTTTGTTGTTGCAAGTTTTACGTGGCTGCTACGGGCTTCTAGTAAGAACCGTTCTTACCGACGCATCAAAACCACAACGGTGATTTATCAAGTTTGTTGTTTTAACCTTCAACAAGGACCAGCCACAGTCAAATTCGATTCAACTAAAGTTGGAGAAACAGACACCCGCCAGCCACCTTTATGCAAAACTAGTTGCATGTCTGTCGGTGGAACCGGTCTCATGAATGTGGTCATGTAAGGTTGGTCCGGGACGCTTCATCCAACAATATCGCTGAATCAAAATAAGACATTGGTGGTAAGCAGTATGACGATTACCTCCCACAACTCTTTGTGTTCTACTCGTGCATATCATCTACGCATAGACCTGGTGTCGGTGTCAAAACCGGCCGATCTCGGGTAGGGGGTCCCGAACTATGCGTCTGAGGATCGAAGGTAATAGGAGACAAAGGGGACACCATGTTTACCCAGGTTTGGTCCCTCTTAGTGGAGGTAATACCCTACTTCCTGCTTGATTGACTTTCATGAGTATAGGGGTTACAAGAGTTGATCTACCTCGAGATCGTAATGGCTAAACCCTAGCTGTCTAGCCTATGTGAATTCTGATAGCCTCTATGGACTAAACACTCTAGTTTATATATACACCGGAGGGGCCTAGGGTTGTACAGAGTCGGTTTACAAAGAAAGTAAACCATACACCCGGACGCCAAACTTGCCATCCACGCAAAGGAGAGTCCCATCCGGACATGGGGGAAGGCCTTCTATCTTGTATCTTCATGGCCCATCAGTCCGGCCCATGTCACATAGCCCGGACACCCGGGGCCCCCCTAATCCAGGACACCCTCAGTAGCCCCTGAACCAGTCTTTCGATGACGATGTGTTCGGTACGCAGATTGTCTTCGGCATTGCAAGGCGGGTTCCTCCTCCAAATACTCCAAAGTTGTCCTTTGAATAAGGGAATTGTATCTAGCTCTGTTTAACAGTCACAACCCTCAACCACAAGGGCACAATACTTAATCAAAATAATGTCTGTCTACTGACAACTTCTTCGATCGAAATGTTACGTCTGGCCTCTTTATCATTTTGAACCGTTTTTTGACCTCCCGCTTCGCGTTTCGAGGCGCGGCCTCTATTGATACGTCTTGTCAAAATAGATATCATATCCTCTTATTGCGGGATCCTCATCAACACGGGTTTGGGTGATCCCGTGCCGTTCGCATGACCCCTTGGGAACAGGGCGAGTTTTAAGGCTTGTGGGGGACGCACTATCTATATAAGTGGATAAAGATCCATCTTTTTACCCCACGCCTTCTTCCTTCCTCTGCTTCTCCATCCACAAGCTCCAACACCCAAGCTTCAATCTTTCTCACCGCCACCAACCTCTCCGCCCATGTCCGGATCCGGCTCTCAAGGCAAGTGGGTGGCTGATACGTCTCCAACGTATCTATAATTTTTGATTGTTCCATCCTCTTATATTATCTGTTTTGGATGTTTATGGGCTTTATTATACACTATTATATTATTTTTGGGACTAACCTATTAACCCAGAGCCCAGTGTCAGTTTCTGTTTTTCTCCTTGTTTCAGTGTTACGCAGAAAAGGAATATCAAACAGAGTCCAAACGGAATGAAACCTTCGGAAAAGTTATTTTTGGAAAGAAAGCAATACAGGAGACTTGGAGTGCACGTCAGGGGATCAACGAGGAGGGCACGAGGCAGGGGGCGCGCCCACCCCCTGGGCGTGCCTGATGACCCATAAGTATAGGGGATCTATCGTAGTCCTTTCGATAAGTAAGAGTTTCGAACCCAACGAGGAGCAGAAGGAAATGATAAGCAATTTTCAGCAAGGTATTCTCTGCAAGCACTGAAATAGTAGGTAACAGATAGTTTTGTGATAGGATAATTTGTAACGAGCAACAAGTAACAAAAGTAAATAAAGTGCAGCAAGGTGGCCCAATCCTTTTTGTAGCAAAGGACAAGCCTGGACAAACTCTTATATAGAGAAAAGCGCTCCCGAGGAACATGTGAATTATCGTCAAGCTAGTTTTCATCACGTTCATATGATTCGCGTTCGGTACGTTGATAATTTGATATGTGGGTGGACCGGTGCTTGGGTGCTGTTCTTACTTGAACAAGCATCCCACTTATGATTAACCTCTATTGCAAGCATCCGCAACTACAACAAAAGTATTAAGGTAAACCTAACCATAGCATGAAACATATGGATCCAAATCAGCCCCTTACAAAGCAACGCATAAACTAGCGTTTAAGCTTCTGTCACTCTAGCAACCCATCATCTACTTATTACCTCCCAATGCCTTCCTCTAGGCTCAAATAATGGTGAAGTGTCATGTAGTCGACGTTCACATAACACCACTAGAGGAGAGACAACATACATCTCATCAAAATATCGAACGAATACCAAATTCACATGACTACTAATAGCAAGACTTCTCCCATGTCCTCAGGAACAAACGTAACTACTCACAAAGAATATTCATGTTCATAATCAGAGGAGTATTAATATGCATAATGGATCTGAACATATGATCTTCCACCAAATAAATCAACTAGCATCAACTACAAGGAGTAATCAACACTACTAGCAACCCACAGGTACCAATCCCGGACTTGGAGACAAGAATTGGATACAAGAGATGAACTAGGGTTTGAGAGGAGATGGTGCTGGTGAAGATGTTGATGGAGATTGCCCACTCCCGATGAGAGGAGCATTGGTGATGACGATGGCGATGATTTCCCCCTCCCGGAGGGAAGTGTCCCCGGCAGAACAGCTCTGCCGGAGCCCTAGATTGGTTCCGCCAAGGTTCCGCCTCATGGCGGCGGAGTCTCGTCCCGAAAGCTTGCTTATGATTTTTCTTCGGACAAAAGACTTCATATAGCAGAAGATGGCCATCGGAGGACCAACAGGGGGCCCACGAGGCAGGGGGGCGCCCAGGGGGGTAGGGCGCGCCCCCCCACCTTCGTGGACAAGTGGTGCCCCCCTGATGTATTTCTTCCGCTCAGTATTTTTTATTATTTCCAAAAAATAACTTTCGTGGAGTTTCAGGACTTTTGGAGTTGTGCAGAATAGGTCTCTAATATTTGCTCCTTTTCCAGCCCAGAATTCCAGCTGCCGGCATTCTCCCTCCTTATGTAAACCTTGTAAAATAAGAGAGAATAGGCATAAGTATTGTGACATAAAGTGTAATAACAGCCGATAATGCAATAAATATCAATATAAAAGCATGATGCAAAATGGACGTATCAACTCCCCCAAGCTTAGACCTCGCTTGTCCTCAAGCGGAAGCCGATAACGATAAATATGTCCACATGTTTAGAGGTAGAGGTGTCGATAAAATAAAATACGGACATGAGGGCATCATGATTATTCTCATAACAGCAACATATATGGATATTATCATATGATTTCTTATGCTCAAGTAATAATCTATTCACAATGCAAAGTATGAATCAGAAACTTTATTGAGAACTAACAAACTATAATCTCTGTCATTAAAGCAATTGCAATTTATCATAACATCAGAAAGAGTCTATGTCAGTGCTCTCTAGCAAGTCCACATACTCAACTATCATTTAATCTTTCATAATTGCTAACACTCACGCAATACTTGTGGTTACGGAGTTTTAATCGGACACAGAGAAAGATAGGGGCTTATAGTTTTGCCTCCCAACCTTTTACCTCAAGGGTAATGTCAACAATAATAATTCATGCTAACCCACATCCAATTAGATATATATATATATATATATATATATATATATATATATATATATATATATATATATATATATATATATATATATATATATATATCAGGATCCTTCCAACATCCTGTGCTTGCCAAAGGATAAAATGTAAAAAGGAATGGTGAAGATCACCATGACTCTTGCATAAGGTAGAAGATAATAATAAAAGATAGGCCCTTCGCAGAGGGAAGCAGAGGTTGCCATGCGCTTTCAGGGTTGGATGCACAAAATCTTAATGCGAAAGAACGTCACTTTACATTGCCACTTGTGATATGAACCTTTATTATGCAGTCCATCGCTTTTATTTCTTCCACATCACAAGATCGTATAAAGCTTATTTCCTCCACACCAATCAATCATACATATTTAGAGAGCAATTTTTATTGCTTGCACCGATGACAACTTACTTGAAGGATCTTACTCAATCCATAGGTAGATATGGTGGACTCTCATGGCAAAACTGATTTAAGGGTTTTTGGAAGCACAAGTAGTATCTCTACTTGGTGCAAAGAATTTGGCTAGCATGAGGGGGAAAGGCAAGCTCAACATGTTGGATGATCCATGAAAATATACTTTATCTCGGATATAAGAAAACATAACCCATTACGTTGTCTTCCTTGTCCAACATCAACTCTTTAGCATGTCATATTTTAATGAGTGCTCCCAATCATAAAAGATGTCCAAGATAGTATATTTATATGTGAAACCTCTCTTTCTTTATTACTTCCTATTAATTGCAACGATGACCAAAGCTATGTTTGCCAACTCTCAACAATTTTTAATCATCATACTCCTTCTATGTGAAGTCATTACTCTCAATAAGATCAATATGATCTCTTTGTTTCTTTTTATTCTTTTCTTTTCTCTTTTCTTTCTTTTATTCACTCAAGATCATGGCCAAATAATCAAGCCCTTGACTCAACACTAATCTTTATTATATAGCTTACAGACTCGATTACACAGAGGGATCATAAAGCAAAACTCAAAACTAGATCATACCAAAACTTTTATTCTACTAGATCAAGATACTACTAACAGGATCGAACTAAGAAAAACAGTAAATAAAGGAGATGTGGTTGTGATACGATACCGGGGCACCTCCCCCAAGCTTGGTAGTTGCCAAGGGGAGTGCCCATACCCATGTGATTATGTCTCCTTGGCTGGTGAAGAAGGTGGAGTTGTTGATGATGCGGGCTTGTCGTCCAGCTTCCAAGGAATAGGCTCACCATCATAGAAGGATGATCGAGTCTCCGGGATCCTCAAATCTGCAGCCAAACTCATCCTTTTGAATCTATATTCATACTCACAGTTTTGGTTTTGCAGGTCATAGATTTGGGCTTGAAGGTGCTCGATCTTCTCGTGAAGCTTGAAGATAGTCTCCCCAATGTTGTTGGCATCCAGCTTGTGGTTGTTGGTGAACTCCGCGATCATCATGTGGTTGGAGTTGAGTCCATGTTCCACCATCCCCTGGCACTTGAAAACTTGTTGCTCCATTGCTTCGAGCCTCGTCTCCACACTTCCGGTCCCCTTCGGTCCCTCAACACCGCGGATGTGTAGCAACCCATCACGCATCTCAATGGTTTGAGGGTGTCGCAGCACCTTCGCGAGGTAAGGGTTGTTGACCTTCTCGAAGAACTTGTCCTTGGGGGCACTTGGAGACGTCATGATAATCTAGATCTGTCAGAAAAATAGCTCGAAACAAGAACAGAGGATAATTGCGTGATACATGAGTCAAAACCTTCGGGAGATTATATAATGAATTTTTACCGACCAAAATACGTATCGTGCAAGAAAACGGAGTCCGGAGAGCACACGAGGTGCCCACGAGGTAGGGGGCACGCCCAGGGGGGTAGGGCGCGCCCTCCACCCTCATGGAGCCCTCGTGTCCTTCCCGGACTCCTTATTTTTCTATTTTTCTAAATATTCCAAAACGGAGAAAAATTGCCTTTAGAACTGTTTTGGAGTCGGTTTACTTACCGTACCACATACCTATTCCTTTTCGGAGTCTGAAACGTTCCGAAAAGTGTCCCTTATGTATTCCTCTGGGGTTATGGTTTCAATAACATTGGTTTCAACATTTATTGGATTACCTGAGATATAATGTTTGATTCTTTGACCGTTCACCACCTTCGGATTTGTACCTTCGAAGTTGTTGATTTTTATGGCACCGGAACGATAGACCTCCTCGATAACGCAAGGGCCTTCCCATTTAGAGAGAAGTTTTCCTGCAAAAAATCTTAAACGAGAGTTGTATAGCAATACATAATCACCTACATTAAACTCACACTTTTGTATTCTTTTGTCATGCCATCTTTTGACTTTTTCTTTAAACAACTTGGCATTTTCATAAGCTTGGGTTCTCCATTCATCAAGTGAGCTAATATCAAATAACCTCTTCTCACCGACAAGTTTGAAATCATAATTGAGCTCTTTAATAGCCCAATATGCCTTATGTTCTAGTTCGAGAGGTAAGTGACATGCTTTTCCATAAACCATTTTATACAGAGACATACCCATAGGATTTTTATATGCAGTTCTATAGGCCCATAATGCATCATCAAGTTTCTTGGACCAATTCTTTCTAGATCTATTAACAGTCTTTTGCAAAATTAATTTGAGCTCTCTATTGCTCAATTCTACTTGACCACTAGACTGTGGGTGATAGGGAGATGCAATTCTATGATTAACATAATATTTAGCAAGCATTTTACGAAAAGCACCATGAATAAAATGTGAACCACCATCAGTCATTAAATATCTAGGGACTCCAAACCTCGGAAAAATAACTTCTTTAAGCATCTTAATAGAAGTGTTATGATCAGCACTACTAGTTGGAATAGCTTCTACCCACTTAGTAACGTAATCAACAGCAACTAAAATATGTGTGTAACCATTAGAGGCAGGAAAAGGTCCCATATAATCAAAGCCCCAAACATCAAATGGTTCAATAACAAGTGAATAATTCATAGGCTTTTCTTGACGTCTACTAATATTACCAATTCTTTGATATTCATCACAGGATAAGACAAACTTACGGGCATCCTTGAAGAGAGTAGGCCAATAAAAACCAGATTGCAATACCTTATGTGCAGTTCTATCTCCAGCGTGGTGTCCTCCATAAGCCTCGGAATGACACTTGCGTAGGATCTGTTCCTGTTCATGCTCAGGTACACAATGTCTAATAACACCATCTACTCCTTCTTTATAAAGATGAGGGTCATCCCAAAAGTAATGTCTCAAATCATAGAAAAACTTTTTCTTTTGCTGGTATGTGAAACTAGGTGGTATAAATTTTGCAACAATGTAATTAGCATAATCAGCATACCATGGAGCAGTACGAGAGGCATTTATGACATTTAGTTGTTCATCAGGAAAGCTATCATCAATAGGTAGTGGGTCATCAAGAACATTTCCTAACCTAGACAAGTTGTCCGCAACGGGGTTCTCAGCTCCTTTTCTATCAACAATATGCAAATCAAATTCTTGTAGCAAGAGAACCCATCTAATAAGTCTAGGTTTAGCATCTTTCTTTTCCATAAGATATTTAATAGCAGCATGATCCGTGTGAATAGTTACTTTAGAATCAACAATATAAGGTCTGAACTTATCACAAGCAAATACAACTGCTAAGAATTCTTTTTCAGTAGTAGCATAAGTTCTCTGGGCATTGTCTAGAGTTTTACTAGCATATTGAATAACATTTAATTTCTTATCAACTCTCTGCCCTAGAATAGCACCTACAGCATAATCACTAGCATCACACATAATTTCAAAGGGTAAATTCCAATCAGGTGGCTGAACAATAGGTGCAGAGATCAATGCTTTCTTAAGTATTTCAAATGCTTCTACACAATCATCATCAAAGACAAATGGTATATCTTTTTGTAATAAATTAGTCAGAGGCTGAGAAATTTTTGAGAAGTCCTTAATGAACCTCCTATAAAATCCGGCGTGACCAAGGAAACTTCTTATACCTTTGATGTCCTTGGGACATGGCATCTTTTCAATAGCATCAACCTTGGCTTTATCAACCTCAATACCTCTTTCAGAAACTTTATGCCCCAAGACAATACCTTCATTAACCATAAAGTGGCACTTTTCCCAATTCAAGACAAGATTAGTTTCTTCACATCTCTGCAGAACTCGATCAAGGTTGCTCAAGCAATCATCAAAAGAGGATCCATAGACGGAAAAATCGTCCATGAAAACCTCACAAATCTTTTCACAAAAGTCAGAGAATATAGCCATCATGCATCTTTGAAAGGTAGCAGGTGCATTACATAAACCAAAAGGCATACGTCTTTAAGCAAAAGTACCAAAAGGGCAAGTAAAAGTAGTCTTTGATTAATCATTGGCTGACACAGGTATTTGAGAGAAACCAGAATAACCATCTAGAAAGCAAAAATGTGTATGTTTGGATAATCTTTCTAGCATTTGATCGATAAAAGGTAAGGGGTAATGATCTTTTTTAGTAGCCTTATTTAATTTGCGGAAATCAATTACCATCCTATAACCTGTAATAATTCTTTGTGGAATCAACTCATCTTTATCATTAGGAACGACGGTAATACCTCCCTTCTTAGGGACACAATGGACAGGACTTACCCACTGACAATCAGCAACGGGATAAATTATACCTGCCTCAAGGAGTTTTAGTATTTCTTTTCTTACCACTTCCTTCATCTTAGGATTCAGCCGTTGTTGAGGATCACGAACTGGTTTGGCATCTTCCTCCAAATTTATTTTATGCTGACATAGAGTGGGACTAATGCCCTTAAGATCATCAAGAGTATATCCAATAGCAGCACGGTGCTTCTTCAGAGTTTTCAATAATCTCTCTTCTTCATGCTCTGAAAGGTTAGCACTAATAATAACATGATATATCTTTTTCTCATCAAGATAAGCATATTTAAGAGTATCAGGTAACGGTTTGAGCTCAAACACGGGATCACCCTTGGGTGGAGGAGGATCCCCTAGGATTTCAACAGGAAAATTGTGTTTCAGGATGGGTTCCTGTTTAAAGAATACTTCATCTATTTCCCTTCTTTCATTCATAAACATATCATTTTCATGGTCTAGCAAATATTGTTCTAAAGGATCACTAGGAGGCACGACAATAGAAGCAAGACCAATAATTTCATCCTTACTAGGTAATTCCTCTTCACGGTGTTGTCTACGAAATTTAGAAAAATTAAACTCATGAGACATATCACCTAGACCAATAGTAACAACATCCTTTTCGCAGTCTATCTTAGCATTAACGGTGTTCAAGAAGGGTCTACCAAATATAATGGGACAAAAGCTATCTTGTGGGGAACCAAGAACAAGAAAATCAGCAGGATATTTAGTTTTCCCACACAAGACTTCAACATCTCTAACAGTTCCCATTGGTGAAATAGTATCTCTATTGGCAAGTTTAATTGTGACATCAATATCTTCTAACTCAGCAGGTGCAATATCATGTTTAATTTCTTTGTATAAGTCTATAGGTATTGCACTAGCACTAGCACCCATATCACATAAGCCATGATAACAGTGATCTCCTATTTTAACAGAAATAACAGGCATGCCTACCACAGGTCTATGTTTATCTTTAGCACAAGGTTTAGCAATTCTAGCAGTTTCCTCACAGAAATAAATAACATGCCCATCAATATTATCAGACAAGAGATCTTTAACAATAGCAATATTAGGTTCAACTTTGATTTGCTCAGGAGGTGTATAAGTTCTAATATTACTTTTACGAACCATAGTTGAAGCTTTAGCATGATCCTTTATCCTAACAGGGAAAGGTGGTTTCTCAACATAAGAAGTAGGAACAATAGGATCATTATAAGTGATAATCTTTTCTTCAACTTTAATAGGTGTAGCTACTTTTACTTCTATGGGAGGATGATATTTAAACCACTTCTCCTTGGGGAGATCAACATAAGTAGCAAAAGATTCACAGAAAGAAGCTACTATCTCAGAGTCAAGTCAATATTTAGTGCTAAACTTACGGAAAACATCGGTATCCATAAAAGATTTAACACAATCAAACTTAGGTGTCATACCTGACTCCTTACCTTCGTCGAGATCCCAATCTTTAGAGTTGCTTTTAATTCTTTCCAATAAATCCCATTTGAATTCAATAGTCTTCATCGTAAAAGAGCCAGCACAAGAAGTATTGAGCATGGTGCGATTGTTATCAGAAAGCCGAGCATAAAGATTTTGAATAATTATTTCTCTTGAGAGCTCATGATTGGGGCATGAATATAACATTGATTTAAGCCTCCCCCAAGCTTGAGCGAGGCCAAAAATTATATATATAATTGCGATCACGATGAACAAGATGCATAGGATAAAATTTCTGATGAAATTCCAATTTCAATCGTTTGTAGTTCCATGATCCCGTATCATCGCATAGCCTATACCATGTCAATGCATCTCCCTTCAAAGATAAAGGGAAGACCTTCTTCTTAACAAAATCACCGGGCACACCTGCAAGCTTAAATAATCCACAAACTTCATCCACATATATTAGGTGCTCATCAAGATGCTTTGTTCCATCTCCTGCAAAAGGATTAGCTAGCAGTTTTTCCAACATACCCGAAGGAATTTCAAAGTGGACATTTTCATCTTCAGTAGGTTCAGTAGGTTGAGGAGCAACTCTTTGCTCTACTGGTCGGGGTGAAGATACCCCGAACAAGCCCCTTAGAGGATTACTTTCCATAGTAACAAGTGACAGTAAATTTCAGCACACTATATAAATGTTTCCTTACCAAATTCCACCTACCAAAGGCGCTTCACTCCCCGGCAACGGCGCCAAAAAAGAGTCTTGATGACCCACAAGTATAGGGGATCTATCGTAGTCCTTTCGATAAGTAAGAGTGTCGAACCCAACGAGGAGCAGAAGGAAATGATAAGCGGTTTTCAGCAAGGTATTCTCTGCAAGCACTGAAATAGTAGGTAACAGATAGTTTTGTGATAGGATAATTTGTAACGAGCAACAAGTAACAAAAGTAAATAAAGTGCAGCAAGGTAGCCCAATCCTTTTTGTAGCAAAGGACAAGCCTGGACAAACTCTTATATAGAGAAAAGCACTCCCGAGGAACATGTGAATTATCGTCAAGCTAGTTTTCATCACGTTCATATGGTTCGCGTTCGGTACTTTGATAATTTGATATGTGGGTGGACCGGTGCTTGGGTGCTGTTCTTACTTGAACAAGCATCCCACTTATGATTAACCTCTATTGCAAGCATCCGCAACTACAAAAAAAGTATTAAGGTAAACCTAACCATAGCATGAAACATATGGATCCAAATCAGCCCCTTACGAAGCAACACATAAACTAGGGTTTAAGCTTCTGTCACTCTAGCAACCCATCATCTACTTATTACTTCCCAATGCCTTCCTCTAGGCCCAAATAATGGTGAAGTGTCATGTATTCGACGTTCACATAACACCACTAGAGGAGAGACAACATACATCTCATCAAAATATCGAACGAATACCAAATTCACATGACTACTAATAGCAAGACTTCTCCCATGTCCTCAGGAACAAACGTAACTACTCACAAAGCATATTCATGTTCATAATCAGAGGAGTATTAATATGCATAACGGATCTGAACATATGATCTTCCACCAAATAAATCAACTAGCATCAACTACAAGGAGTAATCAACACTACTAGCAACCCACAGGTACCAATCCCGGACTTGGAGACAAGAATTGGATACAAGAGATGAACTAGGGTTTGAGAGGAGATGGTGCTGGTGAAGATGTTGATGGAAATTGCTCACTCCCGATGAGAGGAGCGTTGGTGATGACGATGGCGATGATTTCCCCCTCCCGGAGGTAAGTGTCCCCGGCAGAACAGCTCTGCCGGAGCCCTAGATTGGTTCCGCCTCGTGGCGGCGGAGTCTCGTCCCGAAAGCTTGCTTATGATTTTTCTTCGGACGAAAGACTTCATATAGCAGAAGATGGCCACCGGAGGACCAACAGGGGGCCCATGAGGCAGGGGGGCGTGCCTAGGAGGGTAGGGCGCGCCTCCCACCCTCGTGGACAGGTGGTGGCCCCCCTGATGTATTTCTTCCGCTCAGTATTTTTTTATTATTTCCAAAAATAACTTTCGTGGAGTTTCAGGACTTTTGGAGTTGTGCAGAATAGGTCTCTAATATTTGCTCCTTTTCCAGCCCAGAATTCCAGCTGCCGGCATTCTCCCTCCTTATGTAAACCTTGTAAAATAGGAGAGAACAGGCATAAATATTGTGACATAAAGTGTAATAACTGTCCATAATGCAATAAATATCGATATAAAAGCATGCTGCAAAATGGATGTATCAGCGCCCTCCACCCTCGTGGGCCCCTCGTGGCTCCCCTTACCGACTTCTTTCGCCTATATATTCCCGTATACCCTAAAACCTTCGGGGAACAGAATAGATCGGGAGTTCCGCCGCCGCAAGCCTCTGTAGCCACCAAAAACCAATCGGGACCCTATTCCGGCACCCTGCCGGAGGGGGGATCCCTCATCGGTGGCCATCTTCATCATCCCGGCGCTCTCCATGACGAGGAGGGAGTAGATCACCCTCGGGGCTGAGGGTATGTACCAGTAGCTATGTGTTTGATCTCTCTCTCTCGTGTTCTTGAGGTGATACGATCTTGATGTATCGCGAGCTTTGCTATTGTAGTTGGATCTTATGATGTTTCTCCCCCTCTACTCTCTTGTAATGGATTGAGTTTTCCCTTTGAAGTTATCTTATTGGATTGAGTCTTTAATGATTTGAGAACACTTGATGTATGTCTTGCGTGGGATAACCATGGTGACAATGGGTTATTCTATTGATTCACTTGATGTATGTTTTGGTGATCAACTTGCGGGTTCCGCCCATGAACCTATGCATAGGGGTTGGCACATGTTTTCATCTTGACTCTCCGGTAGAAACTTTGGGGCACTCTTTGAAGTTCTTTGTGTTGGTTGAATAGATGAATCTGAGATTGTGTGATGCATATCGTATAATCATACCCACGGATACTTGAGGTGACATTGGAGTTTCTAGGTGACATTAGGGTTTTGGTTGATTTGTGTCTTAAGGTGTTATTCTAGTACGAACTCTATGATAGATCGAACGGAAAGAATAGCTTCATGTTATTTTACTACGGACTCTTGAATAGATTGATCAGAAAGAATAACTTTGAGGTGGTTTCGTACCCTACCATAATCTCTTCGTTTGTTCTCCGCTATTTGTGACTTTGGAGTGACTCTTTGCTGCATGTTGAGGGATAGTTATATGATCCAATTATGTTATTATTGTTGAGAGAACTTGCACTAGTGAAAGTATGAACCCTAGGCCTTGTTTCCTAGCATTGCAATACCGTTTACGCTCACTTTTATCATTAGTTACCTTGCTGTTTTTATAATTTCAGATTACAAAAACTATATCTACCATCCATATTGCACTTGTATCACCATTTCTTCGCCGAACTAGTGCACCTATACAATTTACCATTGTATTGGGTGTGTTGGGGACACAAGAGACTCTTTGTTATTTGGTTGCAGAGTTGTTTAAGAGAGACCATCTTCATCCTACGCCTCCCACGGATTGATAAACCTTAGGTCATCCACTTGAGGGAAATTTGCTACTGTCCTACAAACCTCTGCACTTGGAGGCCCAACAATGTCTACAAGAAGAAGGTTGTGTAGTAGACATCAAGCTCTTTTCTGGCGCCGTTGCCGGGGAGGCTAGGTAAGCGGCACTCACACCCCGTCAACTAAGCTCTTTTCTGGCGCCGTTGCCGGGGAGGTGAGTGCTTGAAGGTATATCTTTTGATCTTGCAATCGAATCTTTTAGTTTCTTGTTTTATCACTTGTTTAGTCTATAAAAGAAAACTACAAAAAAATGGAATTGAGGGTGCCTCATATGCTTCACCTTTTTAATGTCTTCCGTGAAAATGATGGGAAGGAAAATTGTGCTCAAGTACTAGAAGAAGAATTACATAGAATGCTTGGCATAAAATATGTGAATGATGAGCATGATTGCAATGTTGTTAGTATGAATTCCTTGAATACCCATGATGCTAATGATATGCCAAGCCACAAGTTTGGGGAAGCTATGTTTGATGAAGATGATATTTTTTGTCCCCCATGTTTTGATGAGAAAATTTACTATGATGAAAGCATGCCTCCTATCTATGATGATTACTGTGATGACATGTATGCTTTAAAGAATAATGATAACCATGAAACTTGTCATCTTGATCTTAATTTTCAATCACATGATAGTTATTTTGTTGAGTTTGCTCCCACTATTATTCATGAGAAGAAATTTGCTTATGTGGAGAGTAATAAAATTTCTATGCTTGTAGATCATGAAAAGAATGCTTTAGGTGCTGGTTATATTGTTGAATTAATTCATGATGCTACTGAAAATTACTATGAGAGAGGATCATATCCTTCTACATATTGCAATAATATCATGTTTCCTCTCTATGTGCTTAAAATCTTGAAGTTATGCTTGTTTTACCTTCCTATGCAAGTTGATTCTTGTTCCCATAAGTTGTTTGCTCACAAAATCCCTATGCATAGGAAGTGGGTTAGACTTAAATGTGCTTGCCATGTGTTTCATGATGCTCTCTTTATGTTTCAATTCTTATCTTTTATGCGAGCATCATTGAAATCATCCTGCCTAGCTAGGGGCGTTAAACGTTAGCGCTTGTTGGGAGGCAACCCAATTTTATTTTTGTTCTTTCTTTTTGGTTCTGTTTAGTAATAAATTTTTCATCTAGCCTCTGGATAGAAGTGGTTTTATGTTTTATTTAGTGTTTGTGCCAAGTAAGACCTATAGGATCTTCTTGGATGATAGTTATTTGATCGTGCTGAAAATTCCAGAAACTTTCTGTTCACGAAAACAATTGTTTAAAATCACCATAACGTGATAAAATACTGTAACATCCCAAATTTCCCATTTGGAATGTTTTACAATTATAGCTAAGCATCTATGCATATTGCTTGAATTGAGTGACATTTGAATTATTTCAGAGGCTTTTGAGTTTGTTGGAATTTGGATTCAAATTGGCAGTTGAATTTATTTCAAACAATGCCTGACAAATACTTGAGCAAAAGTATGAGAGGAGTAAACATGACACTCCAAAAATGTCAGAAGAAAAATATTGCCAAAAAGTTTGAATTCAAATTTGATTTTATTTGGGATTTCCAGAAAATGTTTTTCTTAGTTTGAGTTTTGCCGCTGGAAAAATGTCCACGTTGTAGGATTAATTCCCCTGAGAATTTTGATATATATATATATATATATATATATATATATATATGTCCGATATAAAAATACTATAGGTTTTCTATATTTAGTTTTCTCTCTCTGTGGTAAAAAAAGACCCAGGCGCGAGCCAGGCCAACCGGCCCAGCCGACGCCTGAGTCGCAGCCCACCAGCGCTGAGCCGGCCTGCTTCCGCCGCACCGCGCCGACCCCGTTCCGATCGGCCGCCCGATCGCTCTCCCTCTCTCTCGATCTCTCTCTCCCTCACTGAGCCATTGGCCCCACCCTATCCCTAACCCCTCGCCCACGACACCGCGCCAGAGCGCGTTCGCCGCCGCCGCCGCGTCCGAGTTCCACGGGATCGCGATCCCGAGACGCCGCTCGCCCAAGACTACACCCTATAAAAGGCCAAGCCCTCCTCTCTCGACCCCTTAAACCCTACGCCCGAAACCCACCAAAGCCGTCGCCCTCTCCGTTCGCATCTCGCCGCCGCCACCTCGGTTCGCCGCCACTTACGCCGTCGGTGAGCACCCCTGCCCATCCAAGCTACTCCACCCGCACCGCCACTTCATCTCGCACCTCCCTGACATCCTCTCGTCGCCCAGGAACCACCGGAGCCGTCGCCCCCAAGCTTGACCGCCGCTCGCCGGAGCTGCAGCTCACCAGGGAGCTGCCGCCGTTGCCCCGATCGCCACAGTCGCCCCCCGAGCTCCACTGACTCCATCCCCGACCTCCCCTCGAGCTGCCGCACCCGCCCGACGACTTCGCCGCCGCCCCGGACCACCGGAGCACCCCCGCCACCAACGCCCGAGCCCACCTCGCCGTCGACCGCCGCTGTAAGCCACCGGACTCCCCTCCACCGTTGGATCTCGCTTGTACGGCTTAGATTAGAAGAGTGAAGGGGTACGTTTTTAAAAAAGCCGGTTTAGTGCGGTTCAGATCAAACCAGTAGATCGGTTTTAGTCAAAAAAAAAACGCACGTGTACGTCCTGTTAAGTTGCGCCTGGGCGCTGTTTAGTTTCAGATCGCACACCCCATAAGCCCAGTAGCGCCCGTTAGTTTTTTTTCTGTTATTTACGTTCTGTTTTAAAAACAGAAAAGTTCCAATCTTGTAAAATCTGTTTCTCTTAGGTTTTTTAATATTTTTAGTTGGTTCTTTTTTTGTTAGTTTGCAAATTTGTTGTAGTTTCTGTAGAAAATATATTTAGCCATGTTTAAATTATTAGAAATAGTTTTATATTAGATTTAGACAGATTAGTTTTTCTGCCATAAATTGAGTTAGGATTATTATCTTTTAGTGATTCTTTTTGCTACTGTTTAGTTTTGACCATGCCTAGCAGTAGGAACTTGTTTGGGTATTTTAGATTTAATAAACAATTAGTTTTATGTCGAAATCAAGTTTTCTTGTTTATTTAGCTAGCTACTGTTTTCCTACTGTTCTAGTTAGTAAATAATTTTTTTTATTATGTTATAGTTTATTTTAGATTAGTTTCTGTAGCTACAGAGGAGGAACTTTTATTTATGGTAGAATAATTTTTTTTATTTTATTTTCTTTGCTAGGATTGTTTTAGGCATAATAGGAGTTCTATAATAGCTTTTGATGTGATTCTTTTTGCTACTAGTTTGTATGATGTTTTCCCTTCTGTTAGTTAGCAAAACCAATGCTTAGGTTTTGTTAAGAAAAGTTTTCGTTGTGTAAAACTATTTCTTAGTTGTTGCTTGATATGATGAAAACCTTGATTTGCTTTCTCCGAGTTTTTCTTTGGTTTTGGTTTGAGTGCTTAGGTGTTTTACTTCAACTTGCTGTTATGTTATATTGTGCTATACTTATTTGTGCTATTGTTTGACTCGGTAGAATTCCCGGAGTGCGAAGCCTGCTATTACGAGTCGCTAGCTTTCGAAGACCGTCAGCCAGGCAAGTCATTTGATCATGTTTTTACAATACCTATGATTTTATTGCATTAGAGTTATACCTCCCCACCATGCATGCAGTAGGAGAATTTTGTTAAGTTATGTTCTTGAGTAGTATCATGAGGTAGGATGAACCCTTCTCCCTTGTTACCGATGCCCGGGACGATGTAGTTGATTGCTATGCTTTAGTAGACGGGGTTGGTTGAGTGATTCATAAGGGAGATGCGAGAGTCAAGATGATGACAACCCCATGACGTCAAGCTCAAGATGGACTTCAAAATTCACTACTGGGTGGAGGACGGTTGACGGGCACCCTGGAGAAACCAGCGGATGGCCGGGATGCATGGAGAAGCGCCATGACATCTTGCGGAAAGCTTCACCCAGCCACGAAGAGACGGATGGATACCCCATTGACTGGAAGCTTACCTGTGCAGACGTAAGCCATTATGGGCTCTGGCTTGGTCGACCCGAGGCGTGACTCTGGCCGGACGGTGCTACGAGATGTAGAAGAACGGTAGGATTGGATGGGCACCGGCAGTGGCCTAGAGGAACTCTTCGGAAGACCCTGTTTCGTTCGTCCCGTATTCAAACACCAGGCAGTGCGAAGACTTAAAGGAGGGAACGATTCTTGCGGGTAAAGTGCACAAACCTCTGCAGAGTAACAACCTAATCGATTAGCCGTGTCCCCGGTTACGGACAAATGAGCCTCTGGAATTGGAGTATTTCAGATATCTCAACACTGAACTTAATAAATTAATTGAGGGGGTTATTTAATAATTGGGAATGAGACATTGGTTGGCGGAACCATCTCAATAACTACCAACATTTTGTAGTAATTGCAAACAAGTCCTTATTGTAGGAAAAAACCGGCTTTTTTGCAAAACAATGAAACTTAGAGCCCCACAGCCAAATTGCATATAGTATTAGTAATTTTATTGTTGTTCTCTCTTCATGACTTGCCGGCATATTCAAAATGCTGACCTACACAGCTGCAACGTCTTATGTTGCAGAGGAGTTTTCCGATCAGGAGTGAGGCTACGATCCACGCTTGGCGATTGCCCTATGGAGTCGGATGGACTTGCTATTCGTCTACGCTTCCGCAGCTTTATTTAGTTTATTTCTCATGAGTTGGCCTTCGGCCGAATTTATTATGATGTAATAAAGACTCGATATGAGAATCGTGTAATAAATTCAGGTGTGATTGAACTTTGAATCTTTGCATCAATGTACTGTGTGTGCCAGCATGATCTTGGGATGGTACAGCTACATAGAGACTTGACCGGTTTCGGGTCGGGTCGTTACAGAGATGGTATTCAGAGCACACGCTGACCGTAGGATGTAACCACTAGGATCGGAAAGCCATAGGAAGAGACTATTTTATTTTATGTCCTTATCATTCCGTAATTCTCCCCTGTTCATTTCTGACTTCTCTCCGATTTTCAACATTCTAGATGGCCGCCGAGTTCACCCCAGTTCTGCTACCGGAGTTTTGCCAGCCAGATGAGACGATGCTTCTCGACAAGAAGCTGGTTCAGATCATGAAGAAGCTGAAGATTGCTCTGCCCTCAATCACCGGGAAGCCTACCAATGCACTTCCGACGGATACCCGCTACAGGATTAAGGTGCACATTCCAGGGAGGACCTTCGGAGGACATTCAGAGCCCATTGACTTTGAGTTTACCGATTTCACTTGGATCCTCAGAAGAGACATGGCGATTTATCGTGCACTTGGACATCTCCGAGAAGAGTACAGGGCCGAGCTCGACCCATCAGACCTCGCCATGATTTCTCGTAGAGCTAGGAATGGAGATATCATCCGAACCGTAGAGGACGACTCCATTCTTTCATATGTCCAAGACTAGGAGAGTCTCATCAGGAACTGGGAAATCCAGACGCGTCGAAACTCGAAGGTACACAGGAGGCTGTTGTTCCGTGAACTGGAACTGGAGGAGAAAGCACGCGCGGACTTCCTTGAACATGAAGAAGAAGTCAAGGATTTTATGGATAGAATCGAGGTCCGGGATAAATATATTGCCACACTGGAGGAGAAGATAGACCTGGGAGAAGACCTTTTTCTGAGTGGAGATGATGGACCCCTCGTGAGCAATGACCAGGATTATGAAGAGAGCTCCACCGAAGGAAGCCGCAAGAGGAGACGCCGCACCAGAGGACGCCGCACCGGAGGACACAAGAATAATTGATGAAGACATTTAGTCGACCGCCATGTTATTTTATTTTATTTCGTCAATCAGTTAGGCCGTTATTTTCGATTAGTCGTGAGATTTTTGTAATCCGAGATTGAACCTTGTTTGAGATGAATGAATAAATGATTGGTGTGATTATGATTGTGCATTCATATGGGTAGTGGTATTTTCTCATTAGACCCTTGTTCTATTCTAATTTCTCATCCACTCCAAAACACCAGATGCCTCCGAGACGTGACCCCGGTTTCAACTTTCCGCCGGAGCTCACCCAGCTGATCCAGCAGCAGAATGCCCTGATGCAGATGCTCATCCAGAACCAGAACAATAACAACAACAACAACAATCCACCGCCACCACCCCCTGTTGACAACTTGACCCGCTTCCTAAGGCTGAATCCGCCAGTGTTCTCTAGCAGCACTGAGCCGATTGTGGCCGATGATTGGCTCCGCAAGGTCGGAAGGGAGTTAGCCACTGCTGGATGCGCAGATGCAGAGAAGGTGCATTTTGCCGCACATCAGCTTGATGGACCTGCAGCTTCTTGGTGGGAGAACTACACCGCCACTTATCCGGCCGCCACCGTGACATGGGCTGAGTTCCAGCAGGCCTTCCGCACCGCTCATGTCTCAGCTGGAGCAATGAGTCTGAAGAAGCGTGAGTTCCGCAACTTACGCCAGGGGAACCGTACTGTGGGGCAGTACGTGGATGAGTTCAGCAAATTATCTCGCTATGCCCCAGATGATGTGGCCACAGATGCCGCAAAGCAAGAGAAGTTTCTCGAGGGACTCAATGATGAGCTAGGAATGCAGCTAATGGTGGCTACCTTCAACAACTACCAGGAGCTGGTAGACAAGGCCACCATACTTGAAGGCAAGCAGCAGCAGATTGATAGCCGCAAGCGGAAATATGGCCAGGGAAAGTACAACTCTGGAGCTCAGCAGAAGCCCCGCTATACCCCATACTCGGGAGGACATACCCATCACACCCATGGAGGACATAATCATGGAGGACATAACCATGGAGGGAATGGGAACAATCGCAACCACGACAACAACTCCAAGTCAGGCAATGGAGGCAATGGCAACCAGCACCGTCCTGCTCCGGCTCAGAAGGATCTGAGTCATATCACCTGTTTCAAGTGCCAAAAGACAGGACACTATGCCACCGATTGTCCAGAGGCCAAGCAGAGGAATGGAAACGGCAACGGCAATGGAAGCTCAACAAAGAAGCCCAACCTTTTCCTCGTGCTCAGGTGAATCACCTTGACGTGGAGGACGTCTATGATCAGCTAGACACTGTGGTTGGTAAGCTTTTATTAAATTCACATCCAGTATTGGTACTCTTTGATTCCGGTGCAACGCATTCATTCATATCAAGGGTAGTTGTGGAAAAGTACGGGTTGCCCACTAGAACCCTTAGAACCCCTCTTCAGGTCACTTCCCCATGAGGAGAGATGACGGCAGGCTTAGGCTGTCATTCGACCCTCAGCATCGGAAACCATGATTTTCCCGCAGACCTAATAGTATTGGAATCCCAGAGTTTGGATGTAATCCTAGGCATGGATTGGTTGACCAAGTTTGAAGGAAACATCGACTGTGCCCGCAAGACGATTTTGCTCACCACCCCAGAGCAGAAGAGGATCAAGTATGTATCCAGACGCACACCGATGAAGAATCGGGTGAATTCCCTCACGGGAGTTGTTCAGGAGGAAGTGCCCGTAGTGCAAGATTTTCCCGATGTGTTTCCAGAGGAATTACCAGGAATGCCACCGGACAGAGACATTGAGTTTTTGATTGAGTTATTGCCCGGCACAGCCCCAATATCCAAGAGACCCTATCGGATGCCCCCGAATGATTTGGAAGAGATCAAGAAGCAAATTAAGAAGCTATTGGAGAAAGGATATATTCGCCCAAGCTCGTCACCTTGGGGAGCCCCGGTTCTTTTGGTAGAGAAGAAGGATGGAACCCTGAGAATAGTTGTGGATTATCGTTCATTCAACGATGTGACCATCAAGAACAAGTACCCTCTGCCGATGATTAACGATTTATTTGATCAACTAGTTGGAGCCAAGGTATTCTCCAAGATCGATCTTCGATCAGGGTATCATCAGCTGAAGATTCGTGAACAGGATATACCCAAAACAGCTTTCACCACCAGGTATGGTTTATATGAGTATACCGTCATGTCATTCGGATTGACTAATGCCCCTGCGTATTTCATGAGCATGATGAACAAGGTATTTATGGAATATCTGGACAAGTTTGTTGTGGTGTTCATCGATGACATATTGGTTTTCTCCAAGAGCGAGGAAGAGCATAAGGAACATCTGCGTCTAGTTCTGGAGAAACTCCGAGAACATCAGTTATATGCCAAGTTCAGCAAATGTGAATTTTGGCTGAAGGAAGTCGGATTCCTCGGACATGTTATTTCAGGAGAAGGAAAAGCAGTCGACCCCACCAAGGTCGAATCGGTCACCAACTGGTAGTCCCCCACCTCAGTCAAGGAGATCCGCAGTTTTCTCGGACTTGCAGGATATTATCGGAGGTTTATTGAGAATTTCTCCAAGATGGCCAAGCCCATGACTGAGCTGTGGAAGAAGGAAGCCAAGTACATTTGGACCGAGGATTGTGAAGCCAGTTTTCAGGAGCTGAAGAAACGTTTGGTTACCGCCCCGGTGCTAATCTTGCCGGACATACACAAGGATTACCAGGTATATTGTGATGCTTCTCGTCAAGGACTCGGAGGAGTGCTCATGCAGGAAGGAAAAGTTGTAGCTTATACCTCCAGACAGCTACGACCTCACGAGATGAATTATGCCACACACGATTTGGAGTTAGCAGCCATAGTGCACACACTCAAGACCTGGAGACATTTCCTTGTCGGAAACAGTTGTGATGTTTACACGGATCATAAGAGCCTGAAGTATATTTTCACGCAGAAGGAATTGAACCTCAGGTAGAGGAGATGGCTTGAATTGATCAAGGACTATGACATGAGATTGCATTATCACCCAGGGAAGGCAAATGTTGTAGCAGATGCTTTGAGCCGTAAAAGTTATATGAACACCCTCATAGCTGGAGGATTACCTCAGGAATTAGCCGACGATCTCAGAGAGCTCCGACTGGAGATAGTACCGAGAGGATTTGTCGCCACCTTGGATATACAGTCCACTCTGACCGAAAGAATCCGTGAAGCCCAGAAGATAGACAAGGAAATTGCAGAGATAAAGGAAAATATGAGTAACGGAAAGGCTAAAGGTTTTCGTGAAGATGAGCACGGAACTTTATGGTTTGAGGATCGCATCTATGTGCCTAATGACCCAGAGGTCAGGAAGTTAATTCTTCAGGAGGCCCATGATTCACCGTACTCGATTCACCCAGGCAACACCAAGATGTATCTGGATTTGAAGGAAAGTTTCTGGTGGACAGGTATGAAGAAGGATATTGCCGAGTACGTAGCAGTATGCGATGTTTGCCAACGAGTAAAGGCGGAACATCAGAAGCCAGCAGGGTTACTTCAACCTTTGCCGATTCCCGAGTGGAAATGGGAGAAACTTGGAATGGATTTTATCACAGGATTACCCAGGACCCGTTCAGGTTATGATTCCATCTGGGTAGTGGTTGATCGCTTGACCAAGGTAGCTCATTTCATTCCCGTGAAGACTACCTATACCAGCGCTAAGTTAGCCAAGATATACATGACCGGGATCATATGTCTGCATGGAGTTCCGAGGAGTATTGTGTCAGATAGAGGAACACAATTTACCTCAAAGTTTTGGAATCAGTTGAATGAAACTTTGGGTACGAGGCCGGAATTCAGTACAGCTTTTCATCCGCAGACAGACGGACAGACCGAGAGAGTCAACCTGATTCTGGAGGACATGTTGAGAGCGTGTGCTCTAGACTATGGGTCTAGCTGGGATGATAATTTGCCATATGCAGATTTCTCGTACAACAGCTATCAGACCAGTCTGAAGATGGCCCCTTTCGAAGCTCTGTACGGAAGGAGGTGTAGAACACCATTGCTGTGGGATGGTGTTGGAGACCGAAAACTTTTTGGTCCCGATCTTATCAGAGACTCCGAAGAGAAGGTCAAGCTGATTCGAGATAGACTCAAGATAGCCCAGTTGAGACAGAAGAGTTATGCCGATAGTAAACGCAAGGAGATAACGTATGAAGTTGGAGACCGAGCATATCTCCGTGTGTCCCCACTTCGTGGAATCAAGAGGTTTGGTGTTAAAGGAAAGTTGGCACCCAGGTTCATTGGCCCCTACAAAATGCTCGAACGTTGTGGAGAAGTTGCTTACAAGCTGGAATTGCTGAAGGATTGTCCGGAGTTCACGATGTCTTCCATGTTCTCAGCTGAAGAAATGCCATGCTGAGATGGCCAAAATTCCGTTGAGAGACACAGTGCCCCTAGAGGCCATACAACTCGACCGTGATCTGACTTATGAGGAGAAACCCATCCGAATTCTCGAGACTGTGAACAGAGTCACCCACAGCAAGATCATCAAGTTTTGCAAGGTTCTGTGGAGTCATCATTCCGAGGAGGAAGCCACCTGGGAGCGAGAAGAAGACCTCTGCCGAGACCACCCGCACCTATTTGCTAGCCAACCCGAATCTCGAGGGCGAGATTCATCTTAAGGTGGGTAGGTTTGTAACATCCCAAATTTCCCATTTGGAATGTTTTACAATTATAGCTAAGCATGTATGCATATTGCTTGAATTGAGTGACATTTGAATTATTTCAGAGGCTTTTGAGTTTGTTGGAATTTGGATTCAAATTGGCAGTTGAATTTATTTCAAGCAATGCCTGACAAATACTTGAGCAAAAGTATGAGAGGAGTAAACATGACACTCCAAAAATGTCAGAAGAAAAATATTGCCAAAAAGTTTGAATTCAACTTTGATTTTTATTTGAGATTTCCAGAAAATGTTTTTCTTAGTTTGAGTTTTGCCCCTGGAAAAATGTCCACGTTGTAGGATTAATTCCCCTGAGAATTTTGATATATATACATGTCCTATATAAAAATACTATAGGTTTTTCTATATTTAGTTTTCTCTCTCTGTGGAAAAAAAAGACCCAGGCGCGAGCCAGGCCAACCGGCCCAGCCGACGCCCGAGCCGCAGCCCACCAGCGCCGAGCCGGCCTGCTCCCGCCTCACCGTGCCGACCCCGTTCCGATCGACCGCCCGATCGCTCTCCCTCTCTCTCGATCTCTCTCTCCCTCACTGACCCATCGGCCCCACCCTATCCCTAACCCCTCGCCCACGACACCGCGCCAGAGCGCGTTCGCCGCCGCCGCCGCGTCCGAGTTCCACGGGATCACGATCCCGAGACGCCCCTCGCCCAAGACTATGCCCTATAAAAGGCCAAGCCCCTCCTCTCTCGAACCCCTTAAACCCTACGCCCGAAACCCACCAGAGCCGTCGCCCTCTCCGTTCGCATCTCGCCGCCGCCACCTCGGTTCGCCGCCACCTCGGTTCGCCGCCACTTACGCCGTCGGTGAGCACCCCCCTGCCCATCCAAGCTACTCCACCCGCACCGCCACTTCATCTCACACCTCCCTGACATCCTCTCGTCGCCCAGGAACCGCCGGAGCCGTCGCCCCCAAGCTTGACCGCCGCTCGCCGGAGCTGCAGCTCACCAGGGAGCCGCCGCCGTTGCCCCGATCGCCACAGTCGCCCCCGAGCTCCACTGACTCCATCCCCGACCTCCCCTCGAGCTGCCGCACCCGCCCGACGACTTCGCCGCCGCCCGGGACCACCGGAGCACCCCCGCCACCAACGCCCGAGCCCACCTCGCCGTCGACCGCCGCTGTAAGCCACCAGACTCCCCTCCACCGTTGGATCTCGCTTGTACGGCTTAGATTAGAAGAGTGAAGGGCTACGTTTTAAAAAAAAAAGCCGGTTTAGTGCGGTTCAGATCAAACCAGTAGATCGGTTTTAGTCAAAAAAAAAACGCACGTGTACGTTCTGTTAAGTTGCGCCTGGGCGCTGTTTAGTTTCAGATCGCACACCCCATAAGCCCAGTAGCGCTCGTTAGTTTCTTTTTCTGTTATTTACGTTCTGTTTTAAAAACAGAAAAGTTCAAATCTTGTAAAATCTGTTTCTCTTAGGTTTTTTAATATTTTTAGTTGGTTCTTTTTTTGTTAGTTTGCAAATTTGTTGTAGTTTCTGTAGAAAATATGTTTAGCCATGTTTAAAGTATTAAAAATAGTTTTATATTAGATTTAGACAGATTAGTTTTTCTGCCATAAATTGAGTTAGGATTATTATTTTTTAGTGATTCTTCTTGCTACTGCTTAGTTTTGACCATGCCTAGCAGTAGGAACTTGTTTGGGTATTTTAGATTTAATAAACAATTAGTTTTATGTTGAAATCAAGTTTTCTTGTTTATTTAGCTAGCTACTGTTTTCCTACTGTTCTAGTTAGTAAATAATTTTATTTTTATTATGTTATAGTTTATTTTAGATTAGTTTCTGTAGCTACAGAGGAGTAACTTTTATTTATGGTAGAATAAATTTTTTTTATTTTATTTTCTTTGCTAGGATTGTTTTAGGCATAATAGGAGTTCTATAATAGCTTTTGATGTGATTCTTTTTGCTACTAGTTTGTATGATGTTTTCCCTTCTGTTAGTTAGCAAAACCAATGCTTAGGTTCTGTTAAGAAAAGCTTTAGTTGTGTAAAACTATTTCTTAGTTGTTGCTTGATATGATGAAAACCTTGATTTGCTTTCTCCGAGTTTTTCTTTGGTTTTGGTTTGAGTGCTTAGGTGTTTTACTTCAACTTGCTGTTATGTTATACTGTGCTATACTTATTTGTGCTATTGTTTGACTCGGTAGAATTCCCGGAGTGCGAAGCCTGCTATTACGAGTCGCTAGCTTTCGAAGACCGTCAGTCAGGCAAGTCATTTGATCATGTTTTTACAATACCTATGATTTTATTGCATTAGAGTTATACCTCCCCACCATGCATGCAGTAGGAGAATTTTGTTAAGTTATGTTCTTGAGTAGTATCATGAGGTAGGATGAACCCTTCTCCCTTGTTACCGATGCCTGGGACGATGTAGTTGATTGCTATGCTTTAGTAGACGAGGTTGGTTGAGTGATTCATAAGGGAGATGCGAGAGTCAAGATGATGACAACCCCATGACGTCAAGCTCAAGAAGGACTTCAAAATTCACTACTGGGTGGAGGACGGTTGACGGGCACCCTGGAGAAACCAGCGGATGGCCGGGATGCATGGAGAAGCGCCATGACATCTTGCGGAAAGCTTCACCCACCCATGAAGAGACGGATGGATACCCCATTGACTGGAAGCTTACCTGTGCAGACGCAAGCCATTATGGGCTCTGGCTTGGTCGACCCTAGGCGTGACTCTGGCCGGACGGTGCTACGAGATGTATAAGAACGGTAGGATTGGATGGGCACCGGCAGTGGTCCAGAGGAACTCTTCGGAAGACCCTGTTTCGTTCATCCCGTCTTCAAACACCAGGCAGTGCGAAGACTTAAAGGAGGGAACGATTCTTGCGGGTAAAGTGCACAAACCTCTGCAGAGTAACAACCTAATCGATTAGCTGTGTCCCCGGTTACGGACAAATGAGCCTCTGGAATTGGAGTATTTCAGATATCTCAACACTGAACTTAATAAATTAATTGAGGGGGTTATTTAATAATTGGGAATGAGACATTGGTTGGCGGAACCATCTCAATAACTACAAACATTTTGTAGTAATTGCAAACAAGTCCTTGTTGTAGGGAAAAACCGGCTTTTTCGCAAAACAATGAAACTTAGAGCCCCACAGCCAAATTGCATATAGTATTAGTAATTTTATTGTTGTTCTCTCTTCATGACTTGCCGGCATATTGTAACATCCCAAATTTTCAATTTGGTATGTTATACATATATCATCATTGCATATCATGTTTTATTGCATTTTGACAAATTCTCGATAAATCCTAAGCAACTCAAGGACCCTCGGAGAGAGTTGGGGATTTTCTCGAATTTTCATATTTGATTTTCATCAAATAATAAGACGAGGATTTTGGTTTTAATTATTTTCTCTCCGGAAAAATATTTCATTTTAAAAATAAATGAGAGGAGAAAATATGACTTCTCCAAAACAATTGAAATACTGGAGGTAAAATGTTAAAATCATTTATTGGAATTTGTTTGGATTTTATTTGCAATTTTTATTGCATAAAAAATATTGCATGTTTTCAAAATATTTATTTTGTGTTAAAAAAATGTCCACCCTATTCTAGATTTTCTAACTAGACGGGGAAAATTTATTTTATATTTTTTGGACTTTTGTTTATTTTTCTACGAATTATTTTCCGCGATACATTTTTTAAGAAAAAAAAGCGCGCGCCCGCTGGGCCGAGCCCAGCCGCGCCAGGCCGCCGGCCCGCCCGCGTCGTCCCATTCGCGCACGACCGCCGCCGCCGCTCGGAGTCCGAGCTCCGCACGGGAGCCGCCGCCGCCCCCTTCCCCAAGCCACCTCCGTCCCCCCTTTATATACCCCCCCTCTCTTCCCTCCCCACACCTCGCCCGCCGCCGCACTCGCCGAGCCGCCGCCACCGCACTTGCCCGCCGCCGCCGCCCGCACGGGAGCCGCCGCCGCCGCCGGTTGCCACCGCCCCTCGCCCGAGCCCCAAGCCCCGTCGCACCCCGCGCTCCCCCCGAGCCGCCGGAGCCCCGCCGGAGCCCCGCCCCGACGAGGTACCTCGCTGCCTCGCCTCGTTCGTCGCCGGTTTTTGTTTTTTTGTTTAAAAAAACCATTCGTTAAAAAAAACCCTAGATCGGTTTTTTTCCGGTTCTATTATTTTGCGAGCGTTCACCGAACCGTTCGTTTTAACGAACGCGTTCGTCGGTTTTTCTCTGTTAATGAACGTCCGTTCTTTAAGCGTTCTTCCGTTTTTCTTTTTCGTCGGATTTTTCTGCGATTATCTCAGATTCGATTTCTGATCGAATCTTTGTTTCTGTTTAACTTCTCGCTCGTTTATCGGAATCAGGCGATTCAAGCGCCTAGAGTTTCGTCTCGAAATTCTCTTTCCGTTTAACCTACTCAAATAAGTTTTTGCTACAGTAAAATTTGACCTAGATCCAGATTAGTAAACGAAGCTTGTTTCTTTCGCCGTTTGACTTTCGTTGCTTCTTTCGAGTTGATTCTTTTTGCAAACCGGAGTTCTTTTGTTGAACTTTCTGGTTGGATCTTTCATTCGAGTTTTACTTGTGCATTAGATGAGTACTGATTGTATGCTTGTTTGTTTGCGATAGAGTACCCGGAGTGTGCCGCTTGTTACTTCGAATCGCTAGGTTTTGCGGATCATCAGCAAGGCAAGTAACACTTTGATCATATACCTTCCATACCCAGTTTTTATTGCATTAGATCTATTCCTCAAACATTGCATGATTAGGATCTATTTAAATTGTGGGAACTGGGAAGTAGTTGAGGTAGTACCTATTGCCTGTTTTATCTATCAAACCCTTGGGAGTTACTTCTACGTTGCTACTTTATTGCCATGCTATGCTCGTAGACGTGGATTGGGTTTGAGTGAAATTCACGACAGATGTGAGATTGTTAATAATGGTTTACTTAAGGTGGCAACTAAAACTCACATCTGGGTGGATTGAGGCACCTGGAGAACCCAGTGTTGTCTGATTTTATAAGGTCCGCCACCCAGGCTCAAAGGGATCATAAGATTGTTCATGCTAGAAACTTCCGTGTGCAGCCACAAGCTATTATGGGCTCTAGCATAGTTGAGTAGGTTACATGATCTCTTGAAGAGGTGGGCTAGCAGATGTAGGGGAAAGTAGGTGTACCGGTCCATCCAGAGTAAAGAGTGATTGTTTCTGAAAGACTGTGTCTCGGTCATCCGTTTCTCAAATACCATGCAGTGCGAGAAATAAAACGGAGGTGATCGAGTCTTGTGGGGAAAAGTGCGCAAACCTCTGCAGAGTGTACAAACTAATCATGGTTAGCCGTGTCCCCGGTTATGGACAACTTGAGTATCTAGTACCTGGATTATCATTTGAATCTCATCACCATGTTACTTTTAATTAATTTTGTTGGGTTAATGATGACACTTAATTGGGATTGAGTTGGAGGTACCTTCTCAATGTTTAACAACCACCATGATAGTTAAATAAAATTTATTCCTTTGTAGTAGGGAAAAATTGGCTTTTCGCATAAACTTTAACCATAGAGCTTTCCACCAGCCATATATGCATGTAGTATAGCATTATTACTGTTCATTACTCTTTATGTGTTACTTTGTCAGCATATTCTATGTGCTGACCCGTTTTCGGGCTGCAACATTTCATGTTGCAGACTTTTCAGACGACGAGTAAGGTGCTTTAGGTCGTGGTCTTATACTCAGTGATGCCGCTGGAGTTGATGGACTCACTTATCTTCCAAGTCTTCCGCTGTTATCGTATTAGATGGCCTTAAGCCATATTTATCATACTTAATCTCTTTGGAGATATTCGATGTAATAAGTTGTGATTGCTACTCTGTTATAAATCCTCCATTTGTACTATGCGTGTCAGCATTACTGATCCAGGGATGACACTGGTGCACAGCAGTACAGACCATTTGAGGTCTGGTCGCTACAAAGTTGGTATCAGAGCACATGCTGACTTTAGGACACGACCACTAAGCTTAAGCCCTAGAAAGCTTCTCTCTTCTCATTTCTGACCCCTCTCCACTTTCTACTCTTTTAGGAATGGCGGATGCAAGGAGCAAGTTCATGCAACCAGATGAAGGCATGCCTTTTGGTCGACACTTGAAGGAAGTCACCAAGTACTTGAACATAGGAATACCAAGCATCACCGGAACCTACAACGCCACATTACCCGAAGAGGAGAGCTGGAAGATTCAAGTTCTCATTCCAGGAAGGATGTTCTATGCCATAAGATTGGTTTTCGAAGCATCAACCTGGAGTTTAGGGAAGAGCATGGCCGCACACATCGCCATGGGACGTATTGGAGAAGTCTACCACCAGGAGCTTAAGGATACAATTTACCAAATTTGTGGATGCCGAGACGCGCAATGGGAGATGATCAGAACCAAGAAGGATGGATCTATTGCAGCTTTCATCCAGGAGCAAAATCAACATATTCGTCGCCAGGAGAACCAGATGTGCACGGACAAGGAAGAACTAAAGAAGGCATTAACCAAGATCAAGGAGCTGGAGGAAGAACTTAAGGCTACACGCGAGGATTATATGGAGGAAATCATCGCACTAGTAGGGAAGAATGATGACCTGGAGAAGAAGATTGGAGTATTCATGGGAAATCCAGTGCCAAAAGCAGAAGTCGACGAATGCACTTGTCTGGATAACTACATCATCATCGACGACACTGACTCGGAACCAAGTGAAGATGACTTTGTTGACGAAGCTGGAGCAGACATCATGGAGTCTTCAACGGATCAGAATTTCTAGTAGACCACCATATCAGTAGTAGTTTTCCCCCATTTAATAGTATAGTTCAAGCACTTTGTAACGCTAGTTAGATCGATTGTTATGCCTTGTTTGAATTGATTGAGTGATATTGATTGAATTTGTCTCATGAGCATATGGGTAGTGTTTCTCTCTAGACCTCATTCTATTCTTAACTCTCATCTTTTCTAAACCTATCAGATGCCTCCAAGACGCGACACCGGATTTGTTTTCCTGCCAGAGATCACCCAGTTGATTCAGCAACAGAATGCCCTGATGCAAGTGTTAGTGCAGAACCAAGGCAACAACAACAACAACAACAACAACCCACCGCCACCACCACCTGTTGATCACTTAGCCCGTTTCTTGAGGCTAAACCCGCCGGTGTTTTCCAGTAGCACCGAGCCGATTGTTGCAGATGATTGGCTCCGCAAAGTTGGAAGGGAGTTGACCACTGCAGGATGCACAGATGCGGAAAGAGTGCGTTTTGCCGCACATCAGCTTGATGGACCCGCAGCATCATGGTGGGAGAATTATACAGCCACGCACCCTATTGACACTGTCACATGGGACCAGTTTCAGCAAGCTTTCCGTACAGCTCATGTTTCAGCAGGAGCTATGGCTATGAAGAAGCGTGAGTTTCGCAACCTACGCCAAGGAGGACGCACCGTAGGCCAGTATGTGGAGGATTTCAGTAAGTTAGCACGTTATGCATCAGATGACGTTGCTACAGATGCTGCCAAGCAGGAGAAATTTTTGGAAGGGCTGAATGATGAACTGAGTATGCAGTTGATGGTAGCAACCTTCAACAACTACCAGGAGCTGGTAGATAGAGCTCTCATGATTGAAGGAAAGCAACAGCAGATTGAAAATCGTAAGAGGAAGTATGGACAAGGGAAGTACAATTCTGGAGCTCAGCAGAAGCCGCGATTTGCCCCGAAATCGGGAGGACAGTTTCAGCATACCCATGGAGGAGGTAGTTCGCACAACCATAATGGCTCCAAGAATGGTAATGGGAATGGAGGAGGCAACGGACAGAACCGCACCAACCCATCTACCCCAACCAAGAGGGATCTAAGTCACATTACTTGTTTCAAGTGCCAGAAGACTGGACATTATGCAACTGATTATCCTGAAGCCCAAAATGGAAATGGCAATGGAAGATCTGGGAAGAAGCCGAACCTGTTCAACAAAGGACATGTGAACCACGTGAGCATGGAGGAGGTTGAAGCTCAGCCTGATGCAGTAATAGGTAAGTTTTTGGTTAAGTCATTTACTGCAACCGTTCTTTTCGATACTGGTGCATCGCATTCATACATATCAAGGGGATTCATGAATAAGTTTAAGATGTCTACCCAAGTTCTCAAAACCCCTATGTTAGTAACCTCGCCAGGAGCAGAGTATATGGCCAGCCAAGGATGTTTTCAGATACCATTGGCCATTGGAAGGCATGTTTTCCCCTCAGACCTCATTGTTTTGGAATCGCAAGGTTTGGATGTGATTTTGGGAATGGATTGGCTATCGTTGTATGGAGGAAACATCGATTGCGCCAGCAAGACGATTTTGCTTACCACCCCGGAAGGAAAAAGGATCAAGTATGTATCCCGGCATATGCCGAAGAGGACTCAAGTAAATTCCTTATCAGGAGTTGTACAGGAGGAAGTACCAGTGGTGAAGGATTATCCAGATGTATTTCCAGAAGAGTTGCCAGGCATGCCACCAGATAGAGACATTGAGTTCTTGATTGAACTTTTGCCAGGCACAGGGCCAATATCTAAGAGACCGTACAGGATGCTAGCAAAGGATTTGGAGGAAATTAAGAAGCAGATCAAGGAGTTACTGGATAAAGGCTATATTCGCCCAAGTTCGTCACCTTGGGGATCACCAGTACTTCTAGTGGAGAAGAAAGATGGATCACTGAGGATGGTTGTTGATTACCGAGGATTGAATGAAGTGACCATCAAAAACAAGTATCCACTACCGATGATCAATGATTTGTTTGACCGCCTACAAGGAGCTAAAGTATTCTCCAAGATCGATCTACGATCAGGATACCATCAGTTAAAGATTCGAGAGCAGGATATACCTAAGACGGCTTTTACCACCAGATATGGATTGTATGAGTATACCGTTATGTCATTTGGTCTGACTAACGCCCGTGCCTATTTCATGAACCTGATGAACAAAGTGTTTATGGAGTTTTTGGATAAGTTCGTCGTGGTGTTCATTGATGATATTTTAATCTTTTCCAAGAACGAGGAAGAGCATGAGGAGCATTTGCGATTGGTACTTGAGAAGCTCAGAGAACATCAGTTATATGCCAAGTTCAGCAAGTGTGAATTTTGGCTGAAGGAAGTTGGATTCCTTGGACATGTTATTTCTGGAGAAGGAATAGCAGTAGACCCTGCCAAGGTTGACACAGTGACAAGTTGGGAATCACCCACGACAGTTGGAGAAATCCGGAGTTTTCTTGGACTCGCAGGATATTACCGGAGATTCATCGAGAATTTCTCGAAGATTGCTAAGCCCATGACTGAGTTATTGAAGAAGGACACCAAATTCAATTGGACTGAGGAGTGTGAAGCTAGTTTCCAAGAGTTGAAGGAACGATTGGTTACATCACCAGTGTTGATTCTGCCAGATCAACGCAAGGACTATGAAGTTTATTGCGACGCTTCTCGTCGAGGACTTGGAGCAGTGCTTATGCAGGAAGGAAGAGTTGTGTCATATGCTTCACGACAACTTAAACCTCATGAGAAGAATTATGCTACGCATGATTTGGAATTAGCAGCCGTGGTGCATGCATTGAAGACATGGAGACATTTTCTCATCGGAAACCATTGTGAGGTGTATACAGATCACAAGAGTTTGAAGTATATTTTCACGCAGGAGTTAAATCTCAGACAGAGGAGATGGTTGGAGCTCATTAAAGACTATGATATGAGATTGCACTATCACCCTGGAAAGGCTAACGTAGTAGCAGACGCGTTGAGCCGCAAGAGTCATGTCAACACCCTCATGACAGGAGATTTACCTCAAGAGTTAGCCGAGGACCTTCGCGAGCTATGTATGGAGATAGTCCCAAGGGGCTATTTAGCGATATTGGAGATTCAGTCTACCTTGATGGAAAGGATCAGAGAAGCCCAGAAGACAGACAAGGAGATTGAAGAGATAAAGGAGAAGATGAGCAAAGGAAAAGCCAAGGGATTTCGTGAGGATGAGCACGATACCTTATGGTTTGAAGACCGCGTATATGTGCCAAATGACCCGGAGATCAGGAAGTTGATTTTGCAAGAAGCCCATGATTCACCGTACTCGATTCACCCAGGGAATACCAAGATGTATTTGGATTTGAAGAATACTTTCTGGTGGACCGGAATGAAGAAGGATATTGCAGAGTATGTAGCAGTTTGTGATGTGTGTCAGAGAGTGAAGGCAGAGCATCAGAAACCAGCAGGATTGCTACAACCATTGCCGATACCCGAATGGAAGTGGGATAAAATAGGCATGGATTTTATCACAGGATTACCCAGGACTCGTTCAGGCTATGACTCGATATGGGTTGTAGTCGACCGTTTGACGAAAGTGGCTCATTTCATTCCAGTGAAGACCACTTACACCAGTGCTAAGTTGGCAAAGATATACATGACCAGGATCGTATGTTTGCATGGAGTTCCGAGGACCATTGTATCAGACAGAGGAACCCAATTTACCTCGAAGTTTTGGAAGCAGTTACATGAAACATTGGGAACCAGGCTGGAATTCAGTACAACTTTTCACCCGCAGACAGATGGACAGACCGAGAGAGTCAACCAGATTTTGGAGGACATGTTGAGAGCATGTGCACTAGATTATGGATCTAGTTGGGACGATAATTTGCCATATGCAGAGTTTTCTTATAACAACAGTTATCAGACCAGTTTGAAGATGGCCCCTTTCGAAGCCTTGTACGGAAGGAGGTGTAGAACACCGTTGTTATGGGACGAAGTTGGAGACCGTCAGTTGTTTGGACCAGATTTGATTAAGGAGTCTGAACAGAAAGTGAGGTTGATTCGCGATAGGCTCAAGGTAGCCCAGTCCAGGCAGAAGAGTTATGCCGATTCTAAACGAAAGGAGGCAGTTCACGAAGTTGGAGACCGAGTGTATCTTCGAGTATCACCACTTCGAGGAGTGAAGCGCTTTGGAGTTAAGGGAAAGTTAGCACCCTGTTTTATCGGACCATACAGAGTTGTGGAACGTATGGGAGAGGTTGCCTACAAGCTGGAATTGCCCGAAGGATTGTCTGGAGTTCATGATGTATTTCACGTCTCCCAGTTGAAGAAGTGCCACGCAGAGATGGCTGAGATACCACTGAGAGATACTGTGCCACTGGAAGCGATTCAGCTGGAAAGTGATTTGACCTATGAGGAGAAACCAGTTAAGATTCTTGAGTATGCCAGCCGAGTTACCCGCAGCAAGGTTATCAAGTTTTGCAAAGTTCAGTGGAGTCACCACACGGAGGATGAAGCCACCTGGGAGCGAGAGGAAGATCTACGGAAGGACCACTCCCACCTGTTTTCTAGCCAACCCGAATCTCGAGGGCGAGATTCATCTGAAGGGGGGTAGGTTTGTAACATCCCAAATTTTCAATTTGGTATGTTATACATAGATCATCATTGCATATCATGTTTTATTGCATTTTGACAAATCCTCGATAAATCCTAAGCAACTCAAGGACCCTCGGAGAGAGTTGGGGATTTTCTCGAATTTTCATATTTGATTTTCATCAAATAATAAGACGAGGATTTTGGTTTTAATTATTTTCTCTCCGGAAAAATATTTCATTTTAAAAATAAATGAGAGGAGAAAATATGACTTCTCCAAAACAATTGAAATACTGGAGGTAAAATGTTAAAATCATTTATTGGAATTTGTTTGGATTTTATTTGCAATTTTTATTGCATAAAAAATATTGCATGTTTTCAAAATATTTATTTTGTGTTAAACAAATGTCCACCCTATTCTAGATTTTCTAACTAGACGGGGAAAATTTATTTTATATTTTTTGGACTTTTGTTTATTTTTCTACGAATTATTTTCCGCGATACATTTTTTAAGAAAAAAAAGCGCGCGCCCGCTGGGCCGAGCCCAGCCGCGCCAGGCCGCCGGCCCGCCCGCGTCGTCCCATTCGCGCACGACCGCCGCCGCCGCTCGGAGTCCAAGCTCCGCACGGGAGCCGCCGCCGCCCCCTTCCCCAAGCCACCTCCGCCCCCCTTTATATACCCCCCCTCTCTTCCCTCCCCACACCTCGCCCGCCGCCGCCGCACTCGTCGAGCCGCCGCCACCGCACTTGCCCGCCGCCGCCGCCCGCACGGGAGCCGCCGCCGCCGGTTGCCCCCGCCCCTCGCCCGAGCCCCAAGCCCTGTCGCACCCCGCGCTCCCCCCCGAGCCGCCGGAGCCCCGCCGGAGCCCCGCCCCGACGAGGTACCTCGCTGCCTCGCCTCGTTCGTCGCCGGTTTTTGTTTTTTTGTTTAAAAAAAAACCATTCGTTAAAAAAAACCCTAGATCGGTTTTTTTCCGGTTTTATTATTTTGCGAGCGTTCACCGAACCGTTCGTTTTAACGAACGCGTTCGTCGGTTTTTCTCTGTTAATGAACGTCCGTTCTTTAAGCGTTCGTCCGTTTTTCTTTTTCGTCGGATTTTTCTGCGATTATCTCAGATTCGATTTCTGATCGAATCTTTGTTTCTGTTTAACTTCTCGCTCGTTTATCGGAATCAGGCGATTCAAGCGCCTAGAGTTTCGTCTCGAAATTCTCTTTCCGTTTAACCTACTCAAATAAGTTTTTGCTACAGTAAAATTTGACCTAGATCCAGATTAGTAAACGAAGCTTGTTTCTTTCGCCGTTTGACTTTCGTTGCTTCTTTCGAGTTGATTCTTTTTGCAAACCGGAGTTCTTTTGTTGAACTTTCTGGTTGGATCTTTCATTCGAGTTTTACTTGTGCATTAGATGAGTACTGATTGTATGCTTGTTTGTTTGCGATAGAGTACCCGGAGTGTGCCGCTTGTTACTTCGAATCGCTAGGTTTTGCGGATCATCAGCAAGGCAAGTAACACTTTGATCATATACCTTCCATACCCAGTTTTTATTGCATTAGATCTATTCCTCAAACATTGCATGATTAGGATCTATTTAAATTGTGGGAACTGGGAAGTAGTTGAGGTAGTACCTATTGCCTGTTTTATCTATCAAACCCTTGGGAGTTACTTCTACGTTGCTACTTTATTGCCATGCTATGCTCGTAGACGTGGATTGGGTTTGAGTGAAATTCACGACAGATGTGAGATTGTTAATAATGGTTTACTTAAGGTGGCAACTAAAACTCACATCTGGGTGGATTGAGGCACCTGGAGAACCCAGTGTTGTCTGATTTTATAAGGTCCGCCACCCAGGCTCAAAGGGATCATAAGATTGTTCATGCTAGAAACTTCCGTGTGCAGCCACAAGCTATTATGGGCTCTAGCATAGTTGAGTAGGTTAAATGATCTCTTGAAGAGGTGGGCTAGCAGATGTAGGGGAAAGTAGGTGTACCGGTCCATCCAGAGTAAAGAGTGATTGTTTCTGAAAGACTGTGTCTCGGTCATCCGTTTCTCAAACACCATGCAGTGCGAGAAATAAAACGGAGGCGATCGAGTCTTGTGGGGAAAAGTGCGCAAACCTCTGCAGAGTGTACAAACTAATCATGGTTAGCCGTGTCCTCAGTTATGGACAACTTGAGTATCTAGTACCTGGATTATCATTTGAATCTCATCACCATGTTACTTTTAATTAATTTTGTTGGGTTAATGATGACACTTAATTGGGATTGAGTTGGAGGTACCTTCTCAATGTTTAACAACCACCATGATAGTTAAATAAAATTTATTCCTTTGTAGTAGGGAAAAATTGGCTTTTCGCATAAACTTTAACCATAGAGCTTTCCACCAGCCATATATGCATGTAGTATAGCATTATTACTGTTCATTACTCTCTATGTGTTACTTTGCCAGCATATTCTATGTGCTGACCCATTTTCGGGCTGCAACGTTTCATGTTGCAGACTTTTCAGACGATGAGTAAGGTGCTTTAGGTCGTGGTCTTATACTCAGTGATGCCGCTGGAGTTGATGGACTCACTTATCTTCCAAGTCTTCCGCTGTTATCGTATTAGAGGGCCTTAAGCCATATTTATCATACTTAATCTCTTTGGAGATATTCGATGTAATAAGTGTGTGATTGCTACTCTGTTATAAATCCTCCATTTGTACTGTGCGTGTCAGCATTACTGATCCAGGGATGACACTGGTGCACAGCAGCACAGACCATTTGAGGTCTGGTCGCTACACATATTCAAAATGCTGACCTACACGGCTGCAACGTCTTATGTTGCAGAGGAGTTTTCCGATCAGGAGTGAGGCTACGATCCATGCTTGGCGATTGCCCTATGGAGTCGGATGGACTCGCTATTCGTCTACGCTTCCGCAGCTTTATTTAGTTTATTTCTCATGAGTTGGCCTTCGGCCGAATTTATTATGTTGTAATAAAGACTCGATATGAGAATCGTGTAATAAATTCAGGTGTGATTGAACTTTGAATCTTTGCATCAATGTACTGTGTGTGCCAGCATGATCTTGGGATGGTACAGCTACACATAGACTTGACCGATTTCGGGTCGGGTCGTTACAAATACTGATTCCAATTTCAGGAGATCAATAATCAAATTATCTAGGTCTTCCTATTTTGGTAGAATTTTTTGAGTTCCAGAAGTTTGTGTTAGTTACAGATTACTACAGACTGTTCTGTTTTTGACAGATTCTGTTTTTCGTGTGTTGTTTGCTTATTTTGATGAACCTATGGCTAGTAAAATAGTTTATAAACCATATAGAAGTTGGAATACAGTAGATTTAACACCAATACAAATAAAGAATGAGTTCATTACAGTACCTTTAAGTGGTGTTTTATTTTCTTTCGCTAACGGAGCTTACGAGTTTTCTGTTGAGTTTTGTGTTGTGAAGTTTTCAAGTTTTGGGTAAAGATTCGATGGACTATGGAATAAGGAGTGGCAAGAGCCCAAGCTTGGGGATGCCCAAGGCACCCCAAGGTAATATTCAAGGATAACCAAGAGCCTAAGCTTGGGGATGCCCCGGAAGGCATCCCCTCTTTCGTCTTCGTTCATCGGTAACTTTACTTGGAGCTATATTTTTATTCACCACATGATATGTGTTTTGCTTGGAGCGTCATTTTATTTTCTTTAGTTTTGATTGCTGTTTGAATAAAATACCAAGATCTGAAATTCTTAAATGTTAGAGAGTCTTCACATAGTTGCATAATTATTAAACTACTCATTGATCTTCACTTATATCTTTCAGAGTAGTTTGTCGTTTGCTCTAGTGCTTCACTTATATCTTTTAGAGCACAATGGTGGTTTTATTTCGAAGAAATAGATGAACTCTTGTGCTTCACTTATATTATTTTGAGAGTCCTAAACAACATGGTAATTTTCTTTGGTTATGAATTTAGTCCTAATATGATGGGCATCCAAGATGGATATAATAAAAACTTTCATATAAAGTGCATTGAATACTATGAGAAGTTTGATTCCTTATGGTTGTTTTGAGATATGAAGATGGTGATATTAGAGTCATGCTAGTTGAGTAGTTGTGAATTTGAGAGATACTTGTGTTAAAGTTTGTGATTCCCGTAGCATGCACGTATGGTGAACCGTTATGTGATGAAGTCGGAGCATGATTTATTTATTGATTATCTTCCTTATGAGTGGCGGTCGGGGACGAGCGATGGTCTTTTCTTACCAATCTATCCCCCTAGGAGCATGCGCGTAGTACTTCGTTTCGATAACTAATAGATTTTTGCAATAAGTATGTGAGTTCTTTATGACTAATGTTGAGTCCATGGATTATACGCACTCTCACCCTTCCACCATTGCTAGCCTCTCTAATACCGTGCACCTTTCGCCGGCATCATACACCCACTATATACCTTACTCAAAATAGCCACCATACCTACCTATTATGGCATTTCCATAGCCATTCCGAGATATATTGCCATGCAAGTTTCCACCGTTCCGTTTAGACACGCTCCATCATTGTCATATTGCTTTGCATGATCATGTAGTTGACATAGTATTTGTGGCAAAGCCACCGTTCATAATTCTTTCATACATGTCACTCATGAGTCATTGCACATCCGGTACACCGCCGGAGGCATTCATATAGAGTCATATCTTGTTCTAAGTATTGAGTTGTAATTCTTGAGTTGTAAGTAAATAAAAGTGTGATGATCATCATTATTAGAGCATCGTCCCAAGTGAGGAAAGGATGATGGAGACTATGATTCCCCCACAAGTCGGGATGAGACTCCAGACGAAAAATAAAAAAAAGAGAAAAAGAAAAGAAAAAAAGAGGCCATAAAAAGAAGAGAAAAGGCCCAAATAAAAAAAATAAAAAAATAAAAAAAATGAGAGAAAAAGAGAGAAGGGGCAATGCTACTATCCTTTTACCACACTTGTGCTTCAAAGTAGCACCATGATCTTCATGATAGAGAGTCTCCTACGTTGTTACTTCCATATACTACTGGGAATTTTTCATTATAGAACTTTGCTTGTATATTCCAATGATGGGCTTCCTCAAAATGCCCTAGGTCTTCGTGAGCAAGCAAGTTGGATGCACACCCACTTAGTTTCTTTTTGAGCTTTCATACACTTATAGCTCTAGTGCATCCGTTGCATGGCAATACCTACTCACTCACATTGATATCTATTGATGGGCATCTCCATAGCCCGTTGATATGCCTAGTTGATGTGAGACTATCTTCTCCTTTTTGTCTTCTCCACAACCACCATTCTATTCCACCTATAGTGCTATGTCCATGGCTCACGCTCATGTATTGCGTGAAATTTTAAAAGGTTTGAGAACATCAAAAGTATGAAACAATTGCTTGGCTTGTCATCGGGGTTGTGCATGATTTAAATATTTTGTGTGATGAAGATAGAGCATAGCCAGACTATATGATTTTGTAGGGATAACTTTCTTTGGCCATGTTATTTTGAGAAGACATTATTACTTTGTTAGTATGCTTGAAGTATTATTATTTTCATGTCAATATTAAACTTTTATCTTGAATCTTATGGATCTGAATATTCTTGCCACAATAAAGAAAATTACATTGAGAATTATGTTAGGTAGCATTCCACATAAAAAATTCTGTTTTTATCATTTACCTACTCGAGGACGAGCAGGAATTAAGCTTGGGGATGCTGATACGTCTCCAACGTATCTATAATTTTTGATTGTTCCATGCTCTTATATTATCTGTTTTGGATGTTTACGGGCTTTATTATACACTTTTATATTATTTTGGGACTAACCTATTAACCCAGAGCCCAATGCCAGTTTCTGTTTTTCTTCTTGTTTTAGTGTTTCGCAGAAAAGGAATATCAAATGGAGTCCAAACGGAATGAAACCTTCGGAAAAGTTATTTTTGGAAAGAAAGCAGTACGAGAGACTTGGAGTGCACGTCAGGGGATCAACGAGGAGGGCACGAGGCAGGGGGGCGCGCCCACCCCCTGGGCGCGCCCTCCACTCTCGTGGGCCCCTCGTGGCTCCCCTTACCGACTTCTTTCGCCTATATATTCCCATATACCCTAAAACCTTCGGGGAACAGAATAGATCGGGAGTTCCGCCGCCGCAAGCCTCTGCAGCCACCAAAAACCAATTGGGACCCTGTTCCGGCACCCTGCCTGTGGGGGGATCCCTCACCGGTGGCCACCTTCATCATCCGGGCACTCTCCATGACGAGGAGGGAGTAGTTCACCCTCGGGGCTGAGGGTATGTACCATTAGCTATGTGTTTGATCTCTCTCTCTCTCTCTCGTGTTCTTGAGGTGATACAATCTTGATGTATCGCGAGCTTTGCTATTGTAGTTGGATCTTATGATGTTTCTCCCCCTCTACTCTCTTGTAATGGATTGAGTTTTCCATTTGAAGTTATCTTATCGGATTGAGTCTTTAATGATTTGAGAACACTTGATGTATGTCTTGCGTGGGATAACTGTGGTGACAATGGGTTATTCTATTGATTCACTTGATGTATGTTTTGGTGATCAACTTGCGGGTTCCGCCCATGAACCTATGCATAGGGGTTGGCACACGTTTTCGTCTTGACTCTCCGGTAGAAACTTTGGGGCACTCTTTGAAGTTCTTTGTGTTGAATAGATGAATCTGAGATTGTGTGATGGATATCGTATAATCATACCCACGGATACTTGAGGTGACATTGGAGTATCTAGGTGACATTAGGGTTTTGGTTGATTTGTGTCTTCAGGTGTTATTCTAGTACGAACTCTATGATAGATTGAACGGAAAGAATAGCTTCATGTTATTTTACTATGGACTCTTGAATAGATCGATCAGAAAGAATAACTTTGAGGTGGTTTCGTACCCTACCATAATCTCTTCGTTTGTTCTCTGCTATTAGTGACTTTGGAGTGACTCTTTGTTGCATGTTGAGGGATAGTTATATGATCCAATTATGTTATTATTGTTGAGAGAACTTGCACTAGTGAAAGTATGAACCCTAGGCCTTGTTTCCTAGCATTGCAATACCGTTTACGCTCACTTTTATCATTACTTACCTTCCTGTTTTTATAATTTCAGATTACAAAAACCTATATCTACCATCCATATTGTACTTGTATCACCATCTCTTCGCCGAACTAGTGCACCTATACAATTTACCATTGTATTGGGTGTGTTGGGGACACAAGAGACTCTTTGTTATTTGGTTGTAGGGTTGTTTGAGAGAGACCATCTTCATCCTACGCCTCCCACGGATTGATAAACCTTAGGTCATCCACTTGAGGGAAATTTGCTACTGTCCTACAAACCTCTGCACTTGGAGGCCCAACAACATCTACAAGAAGAAGGTTGTGTAGTACACATCAGTGGCCTGCTCCGTCACGGAGAAGGACGTCAAGGAGCTCCGGGAGGCGGGGTACCTGGCTGCGGACGTCGCGCACAGGCTCCCTGCCAGAAAGCAAGTCATCCCCACTCCGGAGCCCGGCGAAAGTGTGGTGTTTATCCCCCACTTCCTTCGCGGACTAGGGTTTCCCCTCCACCCGTTTGTCCGCAGTCTCATGTTCTATTATGGGCAAGATTTCTGCGATCTAGGCCCAAATTCCCTCCTGCACATCTCGGCATTCATCGTCGTGTGCGAGGCACTTCTCCGCGTCCCCCCACACTTCGGCTTATGGATTAAGGTCTTCAACTTGAAGCCGAAGGTGGTCGACGGGCAGCATGCGGACTGCGGCGGTGCCATGGTGAGCAAGCTCCCCAACACCACTTAGCCCAAGGGGGCCTTTGTGGAGACCGTCAAGGTATGGCAATAGGAGTGGTTCTACATCACCGAACCTCGCGGCGCCACATGGGTGGCCACTCCTGAGTTCAGATCTGGACCCCCGATGCAGCTCGCGTCATGGACCAACAAGGGTCTAGATTGGGGTTCGACTGACAAAGTGAAGATGCTACAAACGCGCATCAGAAATATAATAGACAAGAACACCAGTCTCACTAACGTGATTCAGGTGATGCTTTTCCGCCGGACACTTCCCTGCTAGCGCCGGCCTCTCCATATGTGGGAGTTCAATCCGGAAGGGCCGCGAACCCTGCAGTGATTCTTCGGCACCACGCACGAAGAGATCTGGAAGCTACTCTTCAAGGCCCAGAAGATGTGGCCGGAGACGACCGACGACATCGGCCTTGACAGTGCGCATCCGGCCACCCCGGTAAGCATTTAATTTTTGAACAAAGATTCAGTTCACAAATCAAAGAGTATGCTGAGCCTTCCATCCTTTAATCAGGGCTGGACGAAGAAGGCGGAGCGGATCAAGTGTCCGGCTTCGCTACCTAAAGACCCAGCCATTCCTCTGCTAACGAGGATGCTAGTCCCAGCGCCGTATCAGGCGCCGGAGAAGAAGGCCAAGAAGAAGAGCAAGGAGGCCAAAGGTGGCCTCCGCCGTAAAGGTACTTCGGACGCTGTGTCCGGAGAGACCGAAGCTCCCTCCTCCCATGAGGGAGATGAAGACGAAGAGGAGCAGGAGGCAGAGAGCGATTCTCCCCTTAAGGGGAGGAAGAAGAAAAGGGCGGCCTCCGCAGACCCGGAGGCGGAGGCGTCCAAGAGAGGGAAGATATCCCTCTCGGACGATTCGGATTCCGACGCTGAAGCCATCCCCGAGCGGCGCCCTAGGGTGAAGCCCCAGGCCGCATCGTATGTATCCAAGGATGTTTTACATATAGCTGATCTTTTATGATTGTAGGATAACATATTATTTTATGTGTTTCAGTCCAGCCCGCGACCTCCCCCAACTATCATCATCTGAGGGGAACTCTCTGACATCGGAGATGGTGGAGAGCGAGTCGCCTCCGTGAGCCTCTCCACCAACCGCCGCGGATGACACCGAAGTGTTGTCCCAAAGGGCCTCTCCGGGCCACGGAGAGGTGCGGGAGGCCACCAAGACGGCGCCAAAGGGTAATGCCTCGGCTGCCGAAAACATGGGAGGTGCAACCCCCATGGAGATTGATGACGGGGCCCCTGACCAGTCCGACCCCCAGCCGAACACCATTCCGGAGACCCATGTGGCTCCGGAATCGAGCGAGCAACCCTCTTCAAAGGAGGGGGGAGCGCCAACTCCGGCGGTGACCTCCACTAATCCGGAGGCTTCGAACACTCTGATGGAGGCACTGCAACGTGCTTCCGTCGTGGAGGAGCACCGCACCCTGATGGGTGTGGTGGTTGAGAAGGTTCAGTCCACCAAGAGCGGGCTGAACAAAGCCTTCAACAACCTACTAACAGGCTTTGAGGTATGCGGTGTAATATTCTTAGCCATTTTTCATATGAAAAAATATGCCAGTGTATAGATAGTAGCCCCTGGGACTCTATTCGGCTTTTGAAAAAAAGGCCAAACAGAGGATCGAATAATAATCGCAGGAGGTAACATACTGGTCTATTGGTAAACAGGCTTCCCTGTGAGCGGTGACCGCCTAGGCCGCTGAAGTTTCCGAACTCAAGCGGAAGCTGGAGCTGGCCGATGAGGATCTCGTCCGCATTGAAAAGCGGTTCGATGAGGCGCAAGGTATGTTTGAAAAATTATTTACACACTTGAAGTTATATGCCGATGCGGAGTTTTAAGCTCGTGTGTTGCCCTGATCATGATTACAAGTAGTGCGGCCAAGGTCGAGACCCTGAAGGGCGCCCTCACCCAAGCCAAGGAGCAGGCAAGGGTGAGCAAAACAGCCGCTGACAAAGCGGCTGCGGATTTAAAGGCCGAGCAGGTCGCCCGCCGCCAGTATGAGGAGCGGGTGAACAAAGTGGAGCAAGAGCTCAAGGATGCTGCCGGCAAGTGCGAGGCCTTCGAGGAGAAGAATAAGGCCCGAGCGGTCGATCTCGCCAACGCTCTCCAAGAGGCCAAGGAGGCGCGGACCGAGTCCTGGGCGGCTCGCGAGGAGATCAAGCAGGCCGAATAGATAGCGGCTGGTAAGCCCTTTCTTTTGCACAGTAAATTTGGTAGTCAGAAATATGCCTTGCTCACTCGACTATGGAGTTCTGCAAACGCCTTTGCGGATCTTCCAAAGAGTGCCGTCGATGCTGCGAAGTTTTTCCGGGCCCAAGAGGGGAACACGACGGAGAAGCTCTTCTGGTCACAGTACCTAGCGCCGGAACGTCTAGCGCTGTTGAACAACCAGATGATGCAGCTGGCGGAGCTGCATAGGATATCTGACTTGGCCATGAAGGACATCATAGTCTGGCTGTGGCCAGCCGAACCCATTCCTAGCAGCTACTTCGGCCTGGTGAAGTGGCTCGCCGACGCCCTGCCCCGAGTCGACGCTGTGAAGCGCTCGGCGTGCATAGAAGGTGCACGGATGGCCTTTGCCCATGTCAAGATGCACTAGGCGAAGATGAAGGCCGCCGTTGTGGCGATCGAGGGCCCACCCGAAGGCAAGGACCACCGCATGCCGGAGCGGTATTTTCAAGACGTCCTCGAGGGTGCCCGTTTAATAGAGGGTCAATGCTCAAAGGATATTATTTTTGAGTGAATGTATCTGGGCTGCCCAAACGTTGTTTTATGAACCAAGGCTTTGTAATATATTTATGCCTTTATTCTGAAATTATTTGCCTCGTGTGCGGCCGTTTTTAATTCTGAGAGTTTACCAGTCGTCGGCTTTAGCCCCCACATAGGTGCTACGGGGGTGTTCGGAATAGCACATGATCACACTTGACCCAATGTCTTCGTCCGTAAAGGAGGTGTTTGTGCAGCGAACCAGGCAATCAGACTATGCGGCCTTATCACTTTCACGTAGCCATAGGTGTTTGACAATGGGACTAGGAACTAGCCCCTGGTGCGTGTGCGTCTATCCGAACTTGGATGCCTTAGGCACGTGACTGGATGAAGGCCAGTCCTTCGTATAATACGAAAAAAATCGCAAGAGATTTATAGTAAGTCGCCGAACCGTTGACCAGCTCTCGCCGTATCATGACAGTCAGTTTTCAGCTTTCCCTACTGAGGCATTTGACCGGACGAACGGGAAACACAATCATAGTAGTTCTCCCTTTACTACCTCAGCCGGACAAGCGGAACGTAAGGTAATAACCGCAGGAGCCGGGCAACCCAACTATTGACCAAAGACATGATTCGGAGCCGATGCATATAATGCAGTATTCGGGACGCCGAAGTGTACTCTAAAAGTGTTCAGACTTTTTTTTGAAAATATGTGTGGCCGAATAGAGCCCCTGGCATTTTAAATCATGCCGGGGTGTATATGCCAACCTGACGTGAAGAGGGAATACCAGCTATGAAATAAACCAATACCGAATAGGGTTGGACAAAACTATTTCCATTATAGTCTGATTGATACGTCAAAACGTGCTCTTATAGAGAATGCCGTAAGCATCAAGGCTATTTTACATGCCAAGAATTCGTAAACAAGGGAAAGCTGTATGCAGGTCCTAAAAAAGAAAAGGTGGTCTTGAAGATCCTTTGGACACCCTGCCACACGTCTGCGCCGCTTTTCGCCTTGGTGTAGGATCCTTTGAGAGGATCGACGATCGTGTGGGCCCTTGTATCACCAAGAAGTGATTTAGGTTTTAAAGAACCTGAAATAAAAAGAGAAAAAAGAAGAAAAGAAGAAGAAGATTAAGGTCTGAATAGGGCCGAGCCGCATTATGGACCTTGTCCTCCATGTGCCTCCATCCTTGCCCAAGGTATTTTGAGGGCGTAGTTATGCACGCGTGGTACATATGCTGCGATTAGATGGGGGGGACTGACGGAGGCGGAATTGCTAGTCTAGGTCTGGATGGACCGAGCTATCATTCTGCATGGTAGACCAGACTCGATTGACAGTGTCCGGGGGCTTGATGGCCGATGAAGTGTTCGGCTTGATAAGGCCACTCTGTACCTCGGCTGCAAGGGCCGCGGTGTGCTCCTCGGTACGGAGGGAGCGCTCCATGTTTCCATTGACTGCGATAACGCCACGCGGCCCAGGCATTTTGAGCTTTAAGTAAGCATAATGCGGGACCGCATTGAAGCGGGCGAAGGCGGTACGTCCTAGCAGTGCATGATAACCACTGCGGAAGGGGACGATGTCGAAGATCAAGTCTTCGCTTTGGAAGTTGTCCGGTGAACCGAAGACTACTTCCAATGTTAGTGAGCCCGTGCAGCGGGCCGCAATGCAGGGTATCACTCCTTTAAAGGTGGTATTAATAGGCTTAATCCTTGACGGGTCAATACCCATTTTACGGATGCTGTCTTGATAGATCAAGTTAAGACTACTGCCACCGTCCATAAGGACTCGAGTGAGATGGTATCCGTCAATGATTGGATCGAGGACCAGAGCTGCCGAACCTCCATGACGAATACTGGTCGGGTGGTCCCTACGATCGAAGGTGATCGGACAAGCCGACCACGGGTTGAATTTAGGGGCGACAGGCTCTACGGCGTAGACATCCCTTAGCACGCGTTTGCGCTCCCTCTTGGGGATATGCGTGACATAGATCATATTTACTATTTTCACCTCAGGGGAAAATTTCTTTTGACCCCCAGTGTTCGGTGGGCGGGAATCTTCATCGTCCTCGCTCGGCGGTCCTTTCCCCTTATGTTTGGTATTTAACTTACCGGCCTATTTAAAGACCCAACAGTTTCTGTTGGAGTGGTTGGCAGGCTTGTCAGGGGTGCCATGAATCTGGCAAGGCCGATCGAGTATTTTTTCCAAATTGGATGGGCCATCTTTATTTCCTTTGAATGGCTTCTTCCGCTGACCGGATTTAGAGCCACTAAATCCGGCGTTAACTGCTGTGTCTTCAGTTTCTTCGTTGTTACTTCAACGCTTATGTTTGTTGCGTCGTGGCCTACCATTGCCGTCCCTGACTTCGAAGGTGCTAGGGTCGCTGGTACTATTGCTTCTATGAGCCAACCAGCTGTCCTCTCCCGCGCAGAAGCGGGTCATGAGTGCGGTAAGGGCTGCCATAGACTTTGGCTTTTCTTGGCCGAGGTGTCAGGTGAGCTATTCATCATGGACGCTATGTTTAAAGGTCGAGAAGGCTTCGGCGTCCGGACAATCGATGATTCGGTTCTTTTTAATTAAGAACCTAGTCCAGAGTTTGCGGGCCGACTCTCTGGGTTGCTGGACTATATGACTAAGGTCATCGGTGTCCGGAGGCTAGACATAGGTACCTTGGAAGTTGTCTCTAAAGGCATCCTCCAGATCTTCCCAGCTACCAATGGAGTTCTATGGGAGGCTATTTAACCAGGGTCGTGCTGGTCCTTTCAGCTTTAAGGGGAGGTATTTGATGGCGTGGAGGTCGTCGCCGTGAGCCATGTGAATATGGAGAAGAAAGTCTTCAATCCATACCACGGGGTTGGTCATTCCATCATATGATTCAATGTTTACGGGTTTAAAACCTTCTGGGAACTGGTGCTGCATTACCTCGTCGGTAAAGCATAAGGGGTGTGCGGCGCCTCTGTATCGGGCAACGTCACGATGGAGTTCGGATGACATCCGTTCGGTTTTCGGCTTGGGTGAGGATATGCCTGTCGCGCCAGGCTTGATGGCCGTCATCTCGTGTTAGGGCACGCCCCCTTGATCCATAGATTGATCTGGCCTGACCGGCTCTATTGTCCAGGTCCTGTCGTAAGTCATAGGTATAGCCCAGAGCTGCTACCTCTTTGCCTCGATGGCGAGGTGGTAGGGGCTGATGTTTGGCATAAGCAGCCGCTTTATCTCGCCCATGTGGTGGCCGGTCTGGTCCATTAGCGCGGTCATATCTTGACGGTATTGGCTCAAGGGCCTCGTCGTCGAATTGTGGTAGTAGCTGACGCTTCGGATAACTCTTTGCTGGTCGCTCGAGGCCATATTCTTCAGCAGCTAGGACCTGGGTCTATCTATCATTGAGGGTATCCTGTTTGGCTTGGAGCTGTTGCTGCTTCTTCTTTAGGCTTCTCGTAGTTGCGATTAGCTGGCGCTTGAAGCGCTCTTGCTCGAGTGGTTCCTCTGGCACGATGAAGTCTTCGTTGCTGAGGCTGACATCATCCTCGGAGATCGGTAGATAGTTACTATCTTCTGAGTACTCATTCCCGATCGGCTCGTCAGGGTTAACTTGTCCCTCCTCCCTTTCGTCCTGTTCGGATGTAGGCTCAACGGGGTCTTCAGGATCTTTGGCATCATCCGGGGTGTCATTGTCTCCGGTGCCAGTGTTGCTTTCCTTTGCGCGGTGCAATTTTGAGCGGCGCCGCTGACGTTGACGTTTTAGTGGTGCCTCAGCGGGCTTGTCCTCGATCGGATCTTTCCTGCCTTCATCACCGTCCTCTTTGGGTGTATCCACCATATACACATCATATGTGGAGGTAGCCGTCCAGCACTCGGTGAATGGCGGGTCTTGGCTCTGTCTGTCTCCGGCATCGTCGTCCATACCGTCAATGTCTTCGGAGCCATAGTCTAGCAAGTCGGTCAAATCCTTGACAGTGGCTATTAAGTGGGTGGTGGGTGGGACGTAAAATTCCCCACTCTCAGCCCCTAGTCCAGGCTGGGCGTAGTTCAGAGGTGATACTTCCGTAATGGCAAGGGATCACATTAAGTCCAAGGCCTCGCTTAAGAGCGCAGGCCGGACGGGGAACCGAGGTCCTGCAGAGCTAGGCACGGCAGATTCAACCAGGTTGTGCTCACTAGACGTAGACCCTGCGAGTTCGGAGTAGGTATCCAGAGGCAAATTCGGCTCTCTGATGACAAGGAGAGTCCGACTTGATTCCCGGCTTGCCGAAGACATAGTTGCCTCCAGGTCTCCAGAGAAAAGTTCTGTAGTAGGAGAGGGTCCGGCGGGTTTTAGATACCCATCTTCGGATGAAGTAGTCTGCCCTGGATCTAAGGCCAGGGCGAGGGTGATAGTTGGTCCTTGAGTGGTGCCTGATGACGAGTCCGATGGGTTTCCCTCTTGGAGCAGAGGAGCCGTGGTCGAGGCCGTGAACCCTTCGAAGATCAAGTATCCTCGGATGTCGACGATGTAATTCAGGCTTCCGAATCTGATCTGATGACCAGGGGCGTAGCTGTCGATCTGTTCGAGGTGACCAATTGAATTGGCATTCGGAGCGAAGCCGCCGAACACAAAAATTTGACCGAGGAGGAAGGTTTCCCCGGAAACAGGATCATTGTTGGCAATTGAACGAGCCATCGATCCTTCTGCCGATGACACAGTGGAACTCTCAATGAAAGCACCAATGTCGGTGTCAAAACCGGCCGATCTCGGGTAGGGGGTCCCGAACTATGCGTCTGAGGATCGAAGGTAACAGGAGACAAAGGGGACACGATGTTTACCCAGGTTCGGGCCCTGTTAATGGAGTAATACCCTACTTCCTGCTTGATTGACTTTGATGAGTATAGGGGTTACAATAGTTGATCTACCTCGAGATCGTAATGGCTAAACCATAGCTGTCTAGCCTATGTGAATTCTAATAGCCTCTACGGACTAAACCCTCTAGTTTATATAGACACTGGAGGAGCCTAGGGTTGTACAAAGTCGGTTTACAGAGAAACGAAATCATACACCCGGATGCCAAACTTGCCATCCACGCAAAGGAGAGTCCCATCAGGACACGGGAGAAGGCCTTCTATCTTGTATCTTCATGACCCATCAGTCCAGCCCATGTCACATAGCCCGGACACCCGAGGACCCCCTAATCCAGGACTCCCTCACCTGGCTCGGATGCCACTGTTGGGAAACGTAGCATGCAATTTCAAAAAAATTCCTACGATCACGCAAGATCTATCTAGGAGATGCATAGCAACAAGAGGGGGAGAGTGTGTCTACATACCCTCGTAGACCGAAAGCGGAAGCGTTAGTATAACGCGGATGATGTAGTCGAATCTCTTCGCGATCCAACTGATCTAGTACCGAATGTACTGCACCTCCGAGTTCAGCACACATTCAGCTTGATGACGTCCCCTGAACTCTTGATCCAGCAAAGTGTCGAGGGAGAGTTTCGTCAGCATGACGGCATGGTGACGGTGATGGTGATGTGATCCGCGTAGGGCTTCGCCAGCACTACGATGCTATGACCGGAGGAGTAAACTATGGAAGGGGGCACCGCACACGGATAAGAGAACAACTGTTGTGATTTGGGGTGCCCCCTTCCCCGTATATAAAGGAGGAGGGGAGGAGGCGGCCGGCCCAAGGGAGCGCGCCATGGAGGGAAACCGAATAGGACTCCAAGTCCTATTCGGCCCCCTTCCTTTCTTACGGAGAGGGGAAAGGGAGGGGAGAAAGAAGAGGAGAAGGAAAGGGGGCGCGCCCCCTCCCCTAGTCCAATTCGGACTCCCCGTGGGAGGGGGGCACGGCCACCCCTTGTGGGCTGCCTCCCATCTCCCCTATGGCCCATGTAGGCCCATAACTTTCCCCGGTGGGTTTCGGTAACCCCTCGGTACTCCGAAAAATACCCGAACCACTTCGAAACCATTCCGGTGTCCGAATACCATTGTCCAATATATCAATCTTTACCTCTCGACCATTTCGAGAGTCCTCATCATGTCCGTGATCTCATCCGGGACTGCGAACAATCTTTGGTCACAAAAATACATAACTTATAATACAAATCGTCATCGAACGTTAAGCGTGCGGACCCTACGGGTTCGAGAACAATGTAGACATGACCGAGACACATCTCTGATCAATAACCAACAACGGAACTTGGATGCTCATATTGGTTCCTACATATTCTATGAAGATATTTATCGGTCAAACCGCAATGACAACATACGTCATTCCCTTTGTCATCGGTATGTTACTTGCCCGAGATTCGATCGTCGGTATCATCATGCCTAGACCAATCTCGTTACCGGCAAGTCTCTTTACTCGTTCCGTAATGCATCATCCCGCAACTAACTCATTAATCACATTGCTTGCAAGGCTTATTATGATGTGCATTACCAAGAGGGCCCAGAGATACCTCTCCGATACTCGGAGTGACAAATCCTAATCTCGATCTATGCCAACCCAACAAACACCTTTGGAGATACATGTAGAGCATCTTTATAATCACCCAGTTACATTGTGACGTTTGATAGCACACAAGGTATTCCTCCGGTATCCAGGAGTTGCATAATCTCATAGTCAAAGTAATATGTATAAGTCATGAAGAAAGTAATAGCAATAAAACTTAATGATCATTATGCTAAGATAACGGATGGGTCTTGTCCATCACATCATTCTCCTAATAATGTGATCCCGTTCATCCAATGACAACTCATGTCTATGGTTAGGAAACTTAACCATCTTTGATTAACGAGCTAGTCTAGTAGAGACTTACTAGGGACTCTGTGTTTTGTCTATGTATCCACACATGTATCAAGTTTCCGGTTAATACAATTCTAGCATGAATAATAAACATTTATCATGATATAAGGAAATATAAATAACAACTTTATTATTGCCTCTAGGGCATATTTCCTTCAAATATGATGGAAGCTATGATTCCCTCACAAGTTGGGATGAGTCTCCGGACTTTACAAAAAATAAAAGAGGCCAAGAAGCCCACCAAATGAAAAAAATGAGAGAAAAGAGAGAAGGGGCAATGTTACTATCCTTTCTCCACACTTGTGCTTCAAAGTAGCACCATGATCTTCATGATAGAGAGTCTCCTATGTTGTCACTTTAATATACTAGTGGGAATTTTTCATTATAGAACTTGGCTTGTATATTCCAATGATGGGCTTCCTCAAATTGCCCTAGGTCTTCGTGAGCAAGCGAGTTGGATGCACACACACTTAGTTTTAGTGCATCCGTTGCATGGCAATCCCTACTCACTCACATTGATATCTATTGATGGGCATCTCCATAGCCCGTTGATACGCCTAGTTGATGTGAGACTATCTCCTTCTTTTTGCCTTCTCCACAACCACCATATTCTATTCCACCTATAGTGCTATGTCCACGGCTCACGCTCATGTATTGCATGGGAGTTGAAAAAGTTCGAAAACATCAAAAGTATGAAACAATTGCTTGGCTTGTCGTCGGGAATGTGCATGATTTGAATATTTGTGTGATGAAGATGGAGCATAGCCAGACTATATGATTTTGTAGGGATAGCTTTCTTTGGCCATGTTATTTTGAGAAGACATAATTGCTTTGTTAGTATGCTTGAAGTATTATTGTTTTTATGTCAATATTAACTTCTGTTTTGAATCTTATGGAACTGAAAATTCATGCCACAATAAAGAAAATTACATGGATAAATATGTTAGGTAGCATTCCACATCAAAAATTCTATTTTTATCATTTACCTACTCGAGGACGAGTAGGAATTAAGCTTGGGGATGCTTGTGTGACGCCCAGATAATTAAGCTACAGTAATTCTCTGCTAATGATGCCACATCACTTCGATTACTGTTGCTAATCTCGCATTAGTTCGAAACCGATTCAAATTCAAAATCAGGCAAACAATAAAAGTTTTCAAATATTAAAACTAAAGTGTTCGGAGTGAACCAAATATTGCATAGGTAATTATGGTGCAGAAACCCCACTTTTATAAAATGTTTAAATACTCTAAAATGAATAAAACTTAGCAAGAACAATTATTTAAATGTTTTTAAAATAATAAACAATTACAAACTAAATTGTTTTAGGTGCCAAATTAATCGTGGCAGTGGCATATTTATTAATACTATTTTAGATACAACTTTTGTATTTTATAAAAACTAAAGTTTAATAAAACAGAAAAGAAAAATAAATAAAAAGAAAGAGAGAAGCAACACAAAATAAAAAGGGAAAACCCCCACTGGGCCAACCGGCCCAGCTGGCAACCAGGCCAGCCCATCTGGCCCACCTAACCCTCGGCCGATATGGCCTCGCACACGAAACCCTAACCCACCGACACCCCCACTCTCCCCACATCGCCTCTCCCCCTCCCCCTCACCACTCGATCCCATCTGGATCGGGGAGGGGCTCGACCTCGACGCTGCCCCAGATCGCCGTCGACGTCGCCGCCGCTTGGAGGACCGCCGTCGTTCGGAGCCATCAACCGTCGCCGTCTCGCTCCACCAAGCCTCCCCCGAGCCCGCGTTCGCACATCTGTAGGGCCTGGTGAGCCCCACAGATCCACCTTGCCCGCGCCTCCCCGCTGCTGCAACCTCCGTCCTGCGCGCTCGCCCGCGCTTTCCCGCAGCTCGCCCGCCGGCCGCGCGCGCCGCACCGCCCATGGCCACGCCCTCCCCTCTCCCCTGTCTCATGCACGCACAAGCGCCGACCTTCGCCGCGCCCAGCCCGTGTCCACTGTGCAATTGGCCGCGCCCGGCGACCCACTCCCCAACGGCTCTCAACGCCTCGCGCCTCGCTCCTGTCCGTCGCGCGCCCTCCCCTACTCACTGTGTCACTGGCCCAGCGCCCGCGCGCCCGCACTGCCCGACCGCGCGCTGCTCGCGCCCGTGTTGCCTAGCCACGCATCTGGCCCCCTGCGCCGCACGCGTGCATCACCGTGGGCCACGCCCACGCGCCGCCCGCCCGGCCCCCGCTAATGCCCCACCGTCGTCCGCGGCCACGTCCACCCGCACCCGACCTTGGCCTCAACCGCGTTCCGCTCCGGCAACCGCGGACGCATCCCCGTGTCCTCCGCCCGCCTCTCCTGCTTGCCGCCTCGCCCGCTACGTCTCGGCTCGCCTGCGCCGCCACGTTCCCCCCACGCCCACTGTCCGCTCGCCTCCCACTTAACCCTCCCGCTTCGCCCAGCCGAGCCCGCGGCCACCCCCCTCCGTCGACACCCCGTCTCCGGCCGCTGCGGCTGGCGTCTCCACTGACCGGCGCCGTGGCCGCCGGCGCCTCGCTGCACTGGGTCGTGGCCTCCGCCCGCTAACGGGCGCCCGCAATGCCCCTGCACCCGTATCCGCCCAGCGCCCGTTTGGCCCCTTTAGGCCATTGACAACGGGGCCCCACCCCACTTGGACGTTTATATAAATAAATAAATAATTAATTAATTAACTTAATTAATCTAGTTTAATTAAACTTAATTAATCCTGCTTAATTAAACACTATTAACATGTTAGTCTATGACAGGTGGGTCCCACAGGACCCACAGGTCAGATTTGACGCAGTCAACCACGCTGTTGACTGATGACCTCAGCATTGCATCATGATGACATCAGCATGCACTGTTCTGGATAATGTTGAATTAAATTAATTAAATAAATTCTAAAAATGTTTTAAAACTTTAGAAAATCACATAAAAAAACCGTAGCTCAGATGAAAATACTTTGTACATGAAAGTTGCTCAGAACGACGAGACGAATCCGGATACGCAGCCCGTTCGTCCGCCACACATCCCGAGCATAGCAAACACGCAACTTTCCCTCTCCGGTTCATCTGTCTGAAAACGCGAAACACCGGGGATACTTTCCCGGATGTTGCCCCCCCTTCGCTGGTACCACCTCCTACCGCGTTAGGGCGCACCTAGCACCGCGCATTGTCATGCCTTCCATCGTCATGCTTATGATTGTATTATATTTATTGTTTCTTCCCCCTCTTCTCTCGTTAGACACCGAGATCGACGCCGCTGCTACCCAGTACGACTACGATGTTGATGACCCCTTCTTGCCAGAGCAACCAGGCAAGCCCCCCCTTGATCACCAGATATCGCCTATTCCTCCTCTCTACTGCTTGCATTAGAGTAGTGTAGCATGTTACTGCTTTCGGTTAATCCTATTTTGCTGCATAGCCTGTCATTGTTGCTACAGTTGTTACCCCTACCTGCTATCCTAATGCTTAGTATAGGATGCTAGTGTTCCATCAGTGGCCCTACACTCTTGTCCGTCTGCCATGCTATACTACTGGGCCGTGATCACTTCGGGAGGTGATCACGGGCATATGCTATATACTTTATACTGTTACATTACTTATGATACTGTTCGGAGATGGGGGCTGAAGGGGCAGGTGGCTCCATCCCGGTAGAGGTGGGCCTGGGTTCCCGACGACCCCCGACTGTTACTTTGTGGTGGAGCGACAGGGCAGGTTGAGACCACCTAGGAGAGAGGTGGGCCTGGCCCTGGTCGGCGTCCGTGGTTACTTCATAATAACACGCTTAACGAGATCTTGGTATTTGATCTGAGTTGGGTCGTTGACCTTATACGCACTAACCGCCACGTGGGACAAGATATGGGCAACCGGTGTCATGGTATCAGCCGAAGCTCTTTTTGACGTCAGCGACTGAGCGGCGCGCGCCGCATTGGACCGTAAGCTCGGGCTTGTATTAAGGGGGCTAGGTCTGCTTCCGGCCGCGTACGCAACGTGCAGGTGTGCAATGGGCGATGGGACCAGACCCCTGCGCGCATAGGATTTAGACCGGCGTGCTGACCTCTCTGTTGAGCCTAGGTGGGGCTGCGATGTGTTGATCTCCCGAGGCCGGACATGACCCAGGAAAGTATGCCCGGCTAGAGGGATCGAGTGTGTCGGGTAATGTGGTGCACCCCTGCAGGGAAGTTGATCTATTCGAATAGCCGTGTCCACGGTAACAGGCGACCCGGAGTTGTACCTTGACCTTATGACAACTAGAACCGGATACTTAATAAAACACACCCTTCCAAGTGCCAGATATAACCCGGTGATCGCTCTCAGACAGGGCGACGAGGGGAGGATCGCCGGGTAGGATTATGCTATGCGATGCTACTAGGTGAACTTACCATCTACTCTCTTCTACATGCTGCAAGATGGAGGCTGCGAGAAGCGTAGTCTTCGACAGGACTAGCTATCCCCCTCTTACTCTGGCATTCTGCAGTTCAGTCCACCGATATTGCCCCTTTACACAGATACCCATGCATATGTAGTGTAGATCCTTGCTTGCGAGTACTTTGGATGAGTACTCACGGTTGCTTTTCTCCCTCTTTTCCCCCTTTCCTTTCCTCTCGGTTGTCGCAACCAGATGCTGGATCCCAGGAGCTAGACGCCACCATCGACGACGACTCCTACTTCACCGGAGGTGCCTACTACTACATGCAAGCCGCTGACGAGGACCAGGAGTAGTTTAGGAGGATCCCAGGCAGGAGGCCTGCGCCTCTTTCGATCTGTATCCTAGTTTGTGCTAGCCTTCTTAAGGCAAACTTGTTTAACTTATGTATGTACTCAGATATTGTTGCTTCCGTTGACTCGTCTATGATCGAGCACTTTTATTCGAGCCCTCGAGGCCCCTGGCTTGTATTATGATGCTTGTATGACTTATTTTATTTTTAGAGTTCTGTTGTGATATCTTCCCGTGAGTCCCTGATCTTGATCGTACACATTTGCGTGTATGATTGAATCGGGGGCGTCTCAAGTTGGTATCAGAGCCGACTGCCTGTAGGAATCCCCCTTCCACAATCCTTGGCCGAAGTTGAGTCTAGACTTTACAATTTTTTTACTAACATGGCTGTGCGGCTTATGGCCCCACTTCGCCATTGGGTGGTATTAGGATCTTTTATTCCTCGTCTATACTCTGGGACTCCGATCTCTCTTCTATTTGGGGTAAATAAATTTTTACTAAATCTAACATTAGGATCTCGTGATTACTTTCACCCAGAGAGCACCTTATTACCGATGATCGTCTGCTGCACCAGAAGATTCCAAGGATACTCTATGATGTTCTCTCGAGACTTTGTGCCATCGCTTTTGCAATTCCCATCCGTCGATAAACCTCTATGGATAACCACGTACACTTGCCATTCATACAATCATTCCCCGTTGATCTTGTTATTATAAGATACCTCGATATCCTCTCTATTGTTACGAGAATACTTTGTGCCTACTTCATTGCAGTTCTTTGCCACATTAAATACCCCTACGGATAATTCCTCGCACTTACCGAGTATCTGGTCATTCCCAGTTGTTTAGGTGTTTCGCAAAATTCTTCGAAATGCCATTCGATCTTCCGAAATCCTCAGAAGCCTATTGCTCTTGAAATTCTTGATTGCTTACATTATGGTTAATCCCATAGGTCTAGTAACCTTATTGGCATCCTTTCTCACTATCATTTTGAGTCTGTCGATTCAATATGCTGCGGATGCTCGCAATCCTCAGGATTTATCCTTCCGTCTCAGACATCATTTTAAACATGAGCTGGTTCTCGACCAATCGGATTGCCATCGATTGTACCCCTAAGTCTACAGAACTTATCCATCCTTAATCAGAGCATTTGCTTCTGATCCCTTGATTTGGAAATTATGATTCTTTGCCTTTGAACTTTGAATTAGTCAGTTGTTTCTATAATTTAATGCCTTTGCATTGATTCTTCCTCTGGTTGTGCGCCGATGCACACATCAGCTCCGTTATGGACCGTCGGGTCCTTTGTTGAATTATCATCTGACAGTGTCCTTCGTATCCAAAAATCTTGAGAAGTTCTTTCCCTGATACATAATGCCATTGATAAATCTTATTCTCTGTTTTGGCCAAGCATGCTCTGCTGTTGAGCTAGTGATGTTTACTATGAAGTTTGTGGTATATGTTCCTAAGATGCCCCGATGGGTTGAACAAACGCCTTCCCTAATCTGTGTGAACCCGGAAACTACTACGGGTCATACTCTACTGTTGTTATGTCAGGTAAAACTTCAACACTACAACTTCGTCGAAGGCCAGAAGTGAATGAAAGGTTATGCATTAGAGAAGTGGGAGTCGACCTTGAACTTTGTGTTCATGCCCATTGACATGATGTAGATCCTATCATGGAAACTTCTTGTAATGATAACTATTTCCTTGATAAATATCATCTGGTATATGTGATTGATCCTTTGCAACCGTGGTTCTGACCATGATTGTTCTCCTTTGTTTCTATTTCTCGGACAAGTTAAAGTACTTGCCTTCAGCAGATCAGTACGCCTTGCCAACCTCTATTTTGTTCTACCTTCGAGTATTACCTCCTGGTATCTTGAGGATATCAACCCATTGCATTTCATCTTATAAATTTCTGATGAAGTAGTTCCTTTCCCCGTCATAGTCACTCCATGGGTTCTGGGTTGTCGTCAACCGAGAACACCGATTTGTGAATCGAATCAACACTGAGATTCAGTACTCCCAGTACTTTGTTGTTGAGAAGTTTAATACTCGCGTCATTCCTAGCCTGATCGGCTACATCATTATCATGCTAATTTTAACTATGCTACCTGGTCTTTATTCTCGGAGCACAACTTTCGACGATGAGCTAAGCTTACGTCGATCTTCCTCATCATATCATTTCGCCTTGAACAGCGAGCTTAGTTTCGAGTTTGTGTCGTACCCTCGGTTCCAATAACCTTTCGCTTCACCATTCCTTTGACTTGATGTCATTGCCGATCGATTACATCTTGAAATCTCTCGACAAATGTGTCGTGATCATCATCAACATTCTGAGCTCTTCCAAGATATCTATTGAATTCTTCATGGGAAATACCATCCTTATCCCTTGGTAAATTGTGTTGTCATCGACTACTTCCTTGCCTTCTTTCCAACACAAACTTGTTTGTGTTGTGGCTGTGCTTTGAGTTCCTGGCTATCCAGCTTGTCTTATGTCCTACCTTGAAGTAATACCATCTTATATATCAAGAATGTTGTGAGAATTGCTCCACCTCTTAAGATTTCTTTATATAGTAATACCTCTCGCCATCTGCGTTCATTTCTTGGCCTCCCTGTTATTTCTAACCGGAATATCAACAATTGAACTATGAAGTGTGAATTCTAAATTTCTAGCAACCCTATTGCTTCGAAGTTAATGGTCGATATTTCATTCTTAGACCATTGGTTATCGAACCACCATTCTAACACTGATCATGCTACCTAAGGCCATATTATGTGCACCTTTCAACCAATGTTTGATTGTGTATGTTTTCCTCGAGCATACATCATTATATCATTTGATCTGACAAATGTTATCTCCTTGTTCACGCAATTGTGGAAATCCATCCTTTTGGAAGTCTCGATGAATTATCGTTGAGTCCATCAGCTACCCCCTCATCCTCTCCTTGGTTTAAATGATGAACTCTTGTTTCGGAACTCGCTTCCATAGTTCATTTCTCGAGAATCATATAATGTCATCTCGTCAGTTGTGTTGCACCTCTTCTTCTCAGGCATCCTGAGTCTGAGATATCCTAACACCAATCAGATATGAATCCCGGTCAGATATGATGGTTGGTACGCATTTTCCAAGAGTTATAACGTTGGTCTTTATATGACCCGGTAAGGTGATGTCATGCCTAGCACACCTGGCCGGAGGCCCTATTGGTATAGTTTCCTTTTTAGCAAAGTTAACCATTCTTCCATGAGGAAATTGTAAGACTTATTCTATAAGTTTTTCCTAATGGATCCTTTGTGTATCCAGAGTCTGACCTTGCTTCAAGACCATATCAGTGCTATCTCGAAGCATGTATGTGTTACTCTGATTTTCAACAAGAACAATTGAAGCCCAATGCTAAATGTTTCTTTCTCAATTATCCAAATACTGTTGTATGGGTAATGTCACTAAATTTATCTCCCCTTACCTAAATGATTTTCTACTTTGTATCCTATCATGGATATCTTGCTCTGCTTGTCGTTGGGAAGGAAATACCCTTGTTATATGTGTCAAACACATTTTCCTTTCCATTTTTCTGTTAATCTAATAAACACCTTTTCCTTTCCATTGTTTTGTTTAACCTTTCTTGTGATCAATATGATCTAAGCGGTAATAATTCACTGCTTATGTAAACACCTCGGTGTACAATTCTGTCAGTAAGACCCTGTTACTTTTGTTGATGACATTCTGGTAACCACCGATGGATGAGAACCTTGCCTACTGGTCCGCCTCGTTTCAACGAGCAGGAAAACGGTTCTCTTCGTCCCTCGCCCTTGGTACCAATGTTGTTGCCGACATAATTGGCAGGCTACCCTCTGACATGCCTTGCTATTGTGACCGTGCAAGATGTCAGCCCCCTTTCTACTTTGAACCACATGGTGGGCCCATAACCCACAGTTCCACAGGATCGAAACCTGACTCTCCTGTACACCCTGTTGCCAAAGTTATTCCTAGAGCTTGACTCGTATGTAGTTCACGGGCCACCTGCCTAGTGATCTAATCTGGTATCAGACGCAATACTTATTCCCATTACTCTGAACCCCTTTCACATTTCGTATCAGGCAATGAACGATTGCCCATGCGCTTGAAACTTCTACTTTGCACCTTCTTACTTTGCTCTCGATAATTTCTTAAGTTTCAATTCGAGAGTTACTTTTCGCCACCTTCCCTAATGTTATCTACCAGATAAGCAACCGTGCAGAGTTCCGTTCCTTCGAGTTACCCCTTATCATTTTACGTAAGTATGATGGAGTTCCCAAAGGAAGGATGACAACTTCATCATGGTGACCTGAAGCAGAGGAATGAAGACATCAATGTAATGGATCGACCTCTTCAAGAAGAGCAACTATGACCGAGAAGAATCGTTAGGATTTCATAACCAGATCCCTTCCCCCTTATAACCGCTCCTAAATCTCGGGACGAGATTTCTTGTAGTGGAGGAGAATTGTGACGCCCAGATAATTAAGCTACAGTAATTCTCTGCTAACGATGCCACGTCACTTCGATTACTGTTGCTAATCTCACGTTAGTTCGAAACCGATTCAAATTCAAATTCAAAATCAAGCAAACAATAAAAGTTTTCAAATATTAAAACTAAAGTGTTCGGAGTGAACCAAATATTGCATAGGTAATTATGGTGGAGAAACCCCACTTTTATAAAATGTTTAAATACTCTAAAATGAATAAAACTTAGCAAGAACAATTATTTAAATGTTTTTAAAATAATAAACAATTACAAACTAAATTGTTTTAGGTGCCAAATTAATCGTGGCAGTGGCATATTTATTAATACTATTTTAGATACAACTTTTGTATTTTACAAAAACTAAAGTTTAATAAAACAGAAAAGAAAAATAAAAAAAAAGAAAGAGAGAAGCAAAACAAAATAAAAAGGGAAAACCCCCACTGGGCCAACCGGCCGAGCTGGCAACCAGGCCAGCCCATCTGGCCCACCTAACCCTCGGCCTATATGGCCTCGCACCCGAAACCCTAACCCACCGACACCCCCACTCTCCCCACATCGCCTCTCCCTCTCCCCCTCACCACTCGATCCCATCTGGATCGGGGAGGGGCTCGACCTCGACGCTGCCCCGGATCGCCGTCGATGTCGCCGCCGCTTGGAAGACCGCCGTTGCTCGGAGCCATCAACCGTCGCCGTCTCGCTCCACCAAGCCTCCCCCGAGCCCGCGTTCGCACATCTGTAGGGCCCGGTGAGCCCCTCAGATCCACCTTGCCCGCGCCTCCCCGCTGCTGCAACCTCCGTCCTGCGCGCTCGCACGCGCTCCCGCAGCTCGCCCACCGGCCGCGCACGCCGCACCGCCCATGGCCATGCCCTCCCCTCTCCCCTGTCCCGTGCGCGCACCAGCGCCGACCTTCGCCGCGCCCAACCCATGTCCACCGCGCAATTGGCCGCGCCCGGCGACCCACTCCCCAACGGCTCTCAACGCCTCGCGCCTCGCTCCTGCCCGTCGCGCACCCTCCCCTACTCACTGTGTCGCTGGCCCAGCGCCCGCGCGCCCGCACTGCTCGACCGCGCGCTGCTCGCGCCCGTGTCGCCCAGCCGCGCATCTGCCCCCCTGCGCCGCACGCGTGCATCACCGTGGGCCGGGCACACGCGCTGCCCGGCCGGCCTCCGCTAATGCCCCACCGTCGTCCGTGGCCACCTCCACCCACGCCCGACCTTCGCCTCAACCGTGTTCCGCTCCGGCAACCGCGGACGCATCCCCGTGTCCTCCGCCCGCCTCTGCTGCTTGCCGCCTCGCCTGCTGTGTCCCGGCTCGCCTGCGCCGCCACGTTCCCCCCGCGCCCACTGTCCGCTCGCCTCCCGCTTAACCCTCCCGCTTCGCCTAGCCGAGCCCGCAGCCACACCCCTCCGTCGACGCCCCGTCTCCGGCCGCCGCGGCTGGCGTCTCCGCTGACCGGTGTCGTGGCCGCCGGCGCCTCGCTGCATCAGGTCGTGGCCTTCGCCCGCTAACGGGCGCCCGCAGCGGCCCTGCGCCCGTATCCGCCCAGCGCCCGTTTGGCCCCTTTAGGCCATTGAAAATGGGGCCCCACCCCACTTGAACGTTTATATAATTAATTAATTAATCTAGTTTAATTAAACTTAATTAATCCGGCTTAATTAAACACTATTAACATGTTTGTCTATGACAGGTGGGTACCTTTAGGCCATTGACAGCCGAGCCTTCCACCCTTTACCAAGTATATAGATGCATTAATTAAATAAGAGATATTGTGATATCCCAACATAAACATAATCCAACATGGAGCAATCTTCATCTTCTCCTGCAACTAGCAACGCTATAAGAGGGGCTGAGCAAAAGCGGTAACATAGCCAAACAACGGTTTGCTAGGAAAGGATGGTTAGAGGCTTGACATGGCAATATGGGAGGCATGATATAACAAGTGGTAGGTAGCGCGGCAAAGCAATAGAGTGAACAACTAGCAAGCAAAGATAGAAGTGAATTCAAGGGTATGGTCATCTTGCCTGAGATCCCGCTAGGAAGAAGAACGAGTCCATGAAGAAGACGAACGGACGTAGTCGAACGAATCCTCACAACTCCGGAACGAAACCGAAGGTAACGATAGAAGCAACCCGGAAAGAAACAAACAACATAGTAAACAAACAAGCACAATCACGGCATGATGCACAATCAAGTATGATGCATGTCCGGTTTAATGAGGCATGGCATGGCAAAGTGCAACAAACAACACTACAAATTAAGTGGAGCTCAATATGCAACGAGTTGCATATTGACGAAACACCACATCAATTATTCAGTTCTCTCTCGGTTATGTACCCAACAATATTAAATGTTGATTAACATGGCAAGAGGTGAAGCATAAGTAAACTAACTATTTAGGCAAGTTTAAATGAGGCCGGAACAACAAACAACAATTCCGGAAAATCCCCATATGCATATTTTAGATTTGGTACTGTTCTGCCATAAACACAATTTTAATGTTGTTAAACAGCAAAATAAAATGCACCAAGTTAATCTATGCATTTTTCTAACCCATTTACATATAAAGTTTATTAAAATCCGAGCTACGGTTATTTAGTTATTAGATGCATGATCTAGAGGGACTTTTCTGAAAACTGGCATTCTCTGGATTATTAGACATATTCGCAGACAGAAAAAACACAATCGGGCTGAAACTGCTGGCCCAACAGTGCACAGGAGAGGGCACTGGATGCTGCTCACCATGGGCCATGGCCCAGCTGGAGAGGAGGACGCCAGGCAGGCCGGATCTAGCGCGGCTGGGCCTTGGCCAACAGGCGAAGGGGAGGCAGCCCAGGTGCGTGTGGTCGGTCGTGGGACTTGACGCGGTCAACGCGAGCGAGGAGCGAAACGAGGCGCTGGTTCAGGCGAGCGAAGCAGAGGGCGGTTCGATCAACACGAGCGAGGCGCTCGATCTGGAGCAGGGGAAGCAGAGGCCGGCGACGCCGTGGACTTGCGGCGGCGCGGAGCTGCAGCAAGGTCGTGGGGGTGCGGATCCGAGCGGGAGGCGCCGAATCTGGCGGAGAACGGCGAGCTTGGGCTTGCGGGCGCCATGGCTGACGAGAGAAACTCCTGCGAGAGAGAGAGATGTGTGAGAAAGAGAGAGCGAGGAGGAGGGACCGAGGGAGAGGGCGCGATGGGGCCGGCCTGAGGTCGAGGTCGCCGGCTGACAGGCTCGCCGGGGTGGTGCGGTGCCGAGGGGCTCGTGCTCTTGGACGAGAGGACGCTCGGGCCCCGGGAGCAGAGGAGGTGGCGGTGGAGGCTTCGGTTGCTGGTGGCGGGTTCATGCACTCGAGGAGCTCCTCTCCTCGGGCGCTCGGGTGTGAGGGGATTGGGAGTAGGCTGCCGGTTGGGGTGATGCATAACACGAGGGAGGTGGGGTGGCGCTGTGGATGGATGGATTTGATGGGTGGCTGCTGAGGCTGATCCGAGGAGGAAGGAGGCCGAGAGGAATTTTTGGATTGGGGCTCGGGCATCTGGAACGAGGAGGAGGGAGAGCGCTGGTTGGGCGGCGCTGAGAGCAAGGTGGTTCGGCGGGGAAGGATCCCGAGGAACAGGGTGAGTGGGTGGCGGCGCAAGGAGGGGAATAGGTTTAGGCTAGGGTTGGACTGATTTGGTAGGTGGTGGTCTTATATATAACAAGTGAATTTTTGATAGGGGCATTTGGTCCCTCCGATTAAAATCGGACGATCGAGAAAATAATAGGTAGGGAGTCCAAATAAGAAAACGGAGGTGTTTTGTAGATGTTTGGGGATGATCCAGACCCAATGGTGATGACTGAGCGGGTCGGGTTCGGGACAGGTTTCGGACGCATGCGAGAAGGGGTTTTGTGCACTGTGCATAGAGGCTCAGACGGTCGGACAACAAAAGAATGGTTGGACTGAGAAAGGTCAACGGAGGCGAGGAGGGATGCGGCAAATACGAACGGATGCAAACTTTATGAAAACATGCAGATGCAAAGTGCATGATGCTATGATGAAATGCAACAAACAAAAATAACACGCGGCAACAATGCAAAACATGGAAAGCGTCTGGAGCGTCGGACTCGGGGCGTTACAACACTCCACCACTACAAGAGGATCTCGTCCCGAGATCTAGGATTGCACCAGAGAGAAAACGAAAAGGGAAGAGGTAAAACAAAGATGCTTCTTGACAAACGAGTGAAACCATTGAACCTTGAGAGGTCGCAAACCTTGAAGAAATGACACGACAGAGGTGAACAAAATTTAAAACACTCCGTTCAGCAAGAGGAACAAGGAACATCACGAGAACCTTGTAGGTTGAAAGACACGAATGGAAAAAATCAATGAACGAGAAATTCTTTGAAACCACTCCGGTTTAAACGAAATAGAGAAAGAATGAGAGCGAAAAGAAATCAGACAGCACTCCGGTAGAAAACAGAAGGAAAACTTGATAAGATCAAAAGAACTTGAAAGATATCACAACACTCCGGTTAAAACAAGATAAAGAAGGAATAAGAATGATGTAATTTGGACAGCACTCCGACTGTAAATGGAAGGAATTGAACATGATCTTGACAAGATGAGAGGATACTTGATGAAATTAACAACACACTGCCTCCGGAACTAATGAAAGAATGGCACAAGGGGTAAGAAAGATTTCAGACAGCACTCCGGTTGAGAAGGTAGGCAAAACTTGACAGAATGGGGAGAACTTGAAAAGAGGGCACGACACTCCGGTTGGAAATGGATAAGCACGAAAAGAACACGGTCCTCACAAACCGAGAAGATGAGTGAAGAGAGCAACATCACAATGCCTCTGGAAGAAATAAATAATAGAAGATAGATCCTTGGAATAAAGAATGGAGAAGAAAATGACAACTTCTGCTACAAATGAGCTTGGAAAGCATCCTTCCAAGAAGGTTATAACGGAGTTGTTGGGAAATCAACAACGAAATGAACAAACTTGTTGTGGGCTTAAGGAAAACATCTCAAAAACTTGAGGTGAAATTCTGCCACTAACGGAAAAACAATAGATTGGATTGATATGAACAAGGAGACGAGAAACTTATTTCGCCGGGAGGATAAATGAAGAACTTGGGTCATTTATGAGCACCATAAATAGCAAAAATCCTTAGGGAAAGCTTTAGGTGAAACATGACACAAGATAAATCCAACGAAGAGATTGGTGGATTTAAAATATCTCATTCTTGACAACATGTGAATCATGAAACGCGAACTCAAACTGTCAAGAATGACATAACACCACCTCAAATGATAAGGTAGAACGAATTGCACTTTAGAATGCAAGATGAAGAATGCTTGGACTCCACAAAACAAAACATGTGTTGAACACCATGTTTATTTTAGAGTATAGATTGGCGGATCTTAACTCCGAGAGAAATCTTGAAGAACAATTGAAGAATGAAAAGAATCCTTGATGAACCACCATGTAGATCCTCCATGAAGAACTACGATAATAAAAGAATGATCAAACGAAAGGGAAAGTTGAAAAGAACTCCGGGAGAAGCCTTGCAATGATTAGATGAAGCTTTGAAATGATATAATTGAAATAACTTGGAGCTCCGGAAAGAAAAGATGAACAACTTGGAACCGAGAATTTGATATCATGAACAAACTCCGGAAGAAGGAATTAATCACTTGGAGGAAACAAGAATAAGAATTACATTATGCTTATCCTTCACCAATTAAATTGATGACAAGCAATGTATTTGGCATACTACTTATTCTCGTAGAAAGGATTAAGATAGATATGGCGCAAACTTGGGAAGGTCTTCAACGAACCACCGGCAGGATTGGAAAGAACGAATGAATCTATATGATAACGAAAGAAGAGAACTCTTGAACGAACCATCATAAGAATTGAAAATGAACGAAGAAAAGATAAATAAACACCGGGAAGAATTAGAAAATGAACGAAGAAACTTGAGAGAATTTAGATACAAGTGAACGAAGAGATCACGAGCTGATTAGAGAATACATGAACGATGCACCGGAAGAATATGGAGATGAACGAAGAGACATCAATTTAGAATAATTGGAGAACGAGGCTGAAAACTTAGAATGAAGAAATCTTCTGAAAATAAGGCCTTTGGATGATCAAGAAATGAAAACAACTCTGAAATGCTCCGGATGGGTAAGAAAAGAATTGCGCGATTGGAAACAATTTGAGAGGATGGCAACAAGTTAGAACCATGAATCTTTGGAAGAACGGGTAAGGATTTAAGAGGAACTCTTCTTCGGTCTTCAAAAGCCGAGAATGGCGACGAGAAATACCACCAAAATTATTGAGACACTCCGGAACAATGGATAATAGAAATGATGAACCAACGATGAAAGAATTTGAAAGATCTTGGAGAAAGACATTTGACTGATGATAATTCATTCTTACGTCAAACTTTGCAATGAATTTGAGAATAACTCCGAAAAGAATTAGAAGAGTCAGGTAAGATCCTGGAAAAGACCTGTGGGTTAGGGCCCACTCAAAAGAAACATCGTTGAAATGATTACTTGAAAGGGAGATTGCACCGGTTGAATTAAATGGCTTGAATGAGATAACAACCTCAAAATAGTTAGAATTGATGCAGAGTGGAAACATGAATCTTCAGAGATATCTTCAGCACTCCGGAACAATTGAATAGCAAGCGGGGAATGATTAAGAGATATACTGGCATAAGAAAGCACTTGAAATAAAAGGAATACGATCAACACTGAAAGCTTGACTTGAGTCCATCGGAGAAGAAAAAGAACGAAGAATAATAAACTTGAAGCTCCGTTAGTATCTTCATGGGAAATCACCGGATAAGAACATTGAAAGAAAAGAATGAAGAGACTTCGCATCAATAAAAAAAGGATACTTGATTAAGAAATCTGAGTCCTTGAAGAAAAGAGGGCGGGAGGGCGGGAAAACAAAGGCAACTTGGGATGAATGAAACAGACATCATTGAGAAAACTTAGAATTGATCTTGCGGATGGGGAGAATGATGGGATCATCTTGAAGAGAAACGCACCGGTTGGAAATAGAATTAAGATGGCAATCTCGATGGTCAAGAATGATTAGTATCCACATAGGAATATGAGCACACCGTTTAAGTAAGGTATGGAATCAACACTTCGCATTGAAGCAACTCGAATACCACAAAACAAAACAAAAAACAAAGGATTTGGCTTGCAAAATAAGCCGGAACAAACATATGATAGAGATTTCGTCCGAAGTTTTCGTGGTGGGGCCCACATGGGCTCGATCGTACAGCACCATCATGTACAAGGCAGTGCACATGACATACGAAGCGTCCCGGAGTCGGCATAGCCAAGGACTCTTTAAGACACTACGAGACCACTGTAAAACCAACCGTGGAAAGGCGGACCACTAGACGTCGGACCCCAATCTCATATCATGCATCTGTCGGAAAGATATCCTAGGAGCTACTTGAATTCCCACTTATAAACTCCCGAAACTTTCTGGTTATGCAATCAGGTGTTGGGGATACAGGGGACACAAAATATATCACCCAAACTAACAATCCCTAGATCCAGCTGTATCCATCCGTCAACACATAACCAAGAAAACTCAGGAGATCGTTTACCTCAACCTTCGAAAAGAATCCGTTATACGAGTTATGGCAATACTCCCGAAGTCCCGCCCCAGTACTGGGTGGCGTCGAGTTGATCTCACCAACAACTGCATAAAAGAGATTTTCGATGTCGGCGAAACTCAGGTATTCCAGAACTACAACGATAAAATTGTGACGACAACCCCTCGGAGCTCAACTCCCCGGGACACTGCCACAACCCCTAAATGTCAGGAGGCACCAAGAACAATGTTCTCGTCACAAAACCATCGGAACGATTCCAAGATACTCGCGTGATCCTAAATTTTTTTTAGTGAAATTTGAGGAGAGAAAAGTCAAAACTTCTACGTCAGGAGACCTCACCAGAGCGACGAAGGGACTGAGGAGTAAAAAGAATCCTACTCGCCGATATATATAATCCTAAGACTCAAAACATTTTTGTTCTAGACTCAACAACGTCAGCGATTCGATCAAGCAGGGGGCTCCTAAGTCGGGGATGGCTCTGATTACCAACTTGTAACGCCCATGATGCGGCTATATCTCCCACGTGTCGAGGCACGACTTAGAGGCATAACCGCATTGAAGGTATTGTCGCAAGAAGGGTCATCTTCCCACAATCCCATGTAATGAACAAGAATGGGATAACGAGAGTTGGCTTACAATCGCCACTTCACACAATACATAAATTAATTCATACATCAATCAGAGTACACACATAGGTCCGACTACGGAACCAAAAGAAAAGAAGACAACCCCAAATGCTAGATCCCCGATCGTCCCAACTGGGCTCCACTACTGATCAACAGGAAATGAAACAACACAACGAACAAGATCTTCATCGAGCTCCCACTTGAGCTTAGTTGCGTCACCTGCACTGGTATCATCGGCACCTGCAACTGTTTGGAAGAATCTGTGAGTCACGAGGACTCAGCAATCTCACACCCGCGAGATCAAGACTATTTAAGCTTATGGGTAGGAAAAGGTAGTGAGGTGGAGCAGCAGCAAGCACTAAGCATATATGGTGGCTAACATACGCAAATAAGAGCGAGAAGAGAAGCAACGGAACGGTCGTGAAGCTAGCAATGATCAAGAAGTGATCCTGAACTCCTACTTATGTCAAACATAACTCAAAAACCGTGTTCACTTCCCGGACTCCGCCGAAAAGGGACCATGACGGCTACACACACGGTTGATGCGTTTTAATTAAGTCAAGTGTCAAGTTCTCTACAATCGGATATTAACAAATTCCCATCTGCCACATAACCGCGGGCACGGCTTTCGAAAGATAATACCCTGCAGGGGTGTCCCAACTTAGCCCATTATAAGCTCTCACGGTCAACGAAGGATATTCCTTCTCCCGGGAAGACCCGATCAGTCTCGGAATCCCGGTTTACAAGACATTTCGACAATGGTAAAACAAGACCAGCAAGAACGCCCACTGTGCCGACAAATCCCGATAGGAGCTGCACATATCTCGTTCTCAGGGCACACCGGATGAGCCAGACGTCGGGTTGGCATAGACCCTGGTTGCCCAGGGGGCGCCGGACAACGCTCAGTTTGGACCAGCACTCGAAGGAGAACTGGCCCGGGGGTTAAAATAAAGATGACCCTTGAGTCTGCAGAACCCAAGGGAAAAAGGCTTAGGTAGGCAAATGGTAAAACCAAGGTTGGGCCTTGCTGGAGGAGTTTTATTCAAAGCGAACTGTCAAGGGGGTCCCATAAATCACCAAACCGCGTAAGGAACGCAAAATCAAGGAACATAACACAGGTATGACGGAAACTAGGGTGGCAAGAGTGGAACAAAACACCAGGCATAAGGCCGAGCCTTCCACCCTTTACCAAGTATATAGATGCATTAATTAAATAAGAGATATTGTGATATCCCAACATAAACATAATCCAACATGGAGCAATCTTCATCTTCTCCTGCAACTAGCAATGCTATAAGAGGGGCTGAGCAAAAGCGGTAACATAGCCAAACAATGGTTTGCTAGGAAAGGATGGTTAGAGGCTTGACATGGCAATATGGGAGGCATGATATAACAAGTGGTAGGTAGCACGGCAAAGCAATAGAGCGAACAACTAGCAAGCAAAGATAGAAGTGGTTTCGAGGGTATGGTCATCTTGCCTGAGATCCCGCTAGGAAGAAGAACGAGTCCATGAAGAAGACAAACAGACGTAGTCGAACGAATCCTCACAACTCCGGAACGAAATCGAAGGTAATGAGAGAAGCAACCCGGAAAGAAACAAACAACATAGTAAACAAACAAGCACAATCATGGCATGATGCACAATCAAGTATGATGCATGTCCGGTTTAATGAGGCATGGCATGGCAAAGTGCAACAAACAACACTACAAATTAAGTGGAGCTCAATATGCAACGATTTGCATATTGACGAAACACCACATCAATTATTTAGTTCTCTCTCGGTTATGTACCCAACAATATTAAATGTTGATTAACATGGCAAGAGGTGAAGCATAAGTAAACTAAGTATTTAGGCAAGTTTAAATGAGGCCGGAACAACAAACAACAATTCCGGAAAATCCCCATATGCATATTTTAGATTTGGTACTGTTCTGCCATAAACACAATTTTAATGTTGTTAAACAGCAAAATAAAATGCACCAAGTTAATCTATGCATTTTCTACCCCATTTACATATAAAGTTTATTAAAATCCGAGCAACGGTTATTTAGTTATTAGATGCATGATCTAGAGGGACTTTTCTGAAAACTGGCGTTCTATGGATTATTAGACAAATTCGCAGACAGAAAAAAAACACAATCGGGCTGAAACTGCTGGCCCAACAGTGCACAGGAGAGGGCACTGGATGCTGCTCAGCATGGGCCATGGCCCAGCTGGAGAGGAGGACGCCAAGCAGGCCAGATCTAGCGCGGCTGGGCCTTGGCCAACAGGCGAAGGGGAGGCAGCCCAGGTCGGTGTGGTCGGTCGTGGGACTTGACGCGGTCAATGCGAGCGAGGAGCGAAACGAGGCGCTGGTTCAGGCGAGCGAAGCAGAGGGCGGTTCGATCGACGCGAGCGAGGCGCTCAATCTGGAGCAGGGGAAGCAGAGGCCGGCGACGCCGTGGACTTGCGGCGGCGCGGAGCTGCAGCAAGGTCGTGGGGGTGCGGATCCGAGCGGGAGGCGTTGAATCTGGCGGAGAACGGCGAGCTTGGGCTTGCGGGCGCCATGGCTGACGAGAGAAACTCCTGCGAGAGAGAGAGAGATGTGTGAGAGAGAGAGCGAGGAGGAGGGACCGAGGGAGAGGGCGCGATGGGGCCGGCCTGAGGTCGAGGTCGCCCGCTGACAGGCTCTCCGGGGTGGCGCGGTGCCGAGGGGCTCGTGCTCCTGGACGAGAGGATGCTCGGGACCCGGGAGCAGAGGAGGTGGCGATGGAGGCTTCGGTTGCTGGTGGCGGGTTCATGCACTCGAGGAGCTCCTCTCCTCAGGCGCTCGGGTGTGAGGGGATCGGGAGTAGGCTGCCGGTTGGGGTGATGCATAACACGAGGGAGGTGGGTTGGCACTATGGGTGGATGGATTTGATTGGTGACGGCTGAGGCTGATCCGAGGAGGAAGGAGGCCGAGAGGAATTTTTGGATTGGGGCTCGGGCATCTGGAACGAGGAGGAGGGAGAGCGCTGGTTGGCGGCGCTGAGAGCAAGGTGGTTGGTCGAGGAAGGATCGCGAGGAACAGGGTGAGTGGGTGGCGGCGCAAGGAGGGGAATAGGTTTAGGCTAGGGTTGGACTGATTTGGTAGGTGGTGGTCTTATATATAACAAGTGAATTTTTGATAGGGGCATTTGGTCCCTCCGATTAAAATCGGACGATCGAGAAAATAATAGGTAGGGAGTCCAAATAAGAAAACGGAGATGTTTTGTAGATGTTTGGGGATGATCCGGACCCAACGGTGATGACTGAGCGGGTCGGGTTCGGGACAGGTTTTGGATGCACGCGAGAAGGGGTTTTGTGCACTGTGCATAGAGGCTCAGACGGTCGGACAACAAAAGAACGGTTGGACTGAGAAAGGTCAACGGAGGCGAGGAGGGACGAGGCAACTACGAACGGATGCAAACTTTATGAAAACATGCAGATGCAAAGTGCATGATGCTATGATGAAATGCAACAAACAAAAATAGCACGCGGCAACAATGCAAAACATGGAAAGCGTCTGGAGCGTCGGACTCGGGGCGTTACAGCTGGTACCACCTCCTACCACGTTAGGGCGCACCTAGCACCGCGCATTGTCATGTCTTCCATCGTCATGCTTATGATTGTATTATATTTATTGTTTCTTCCCCCTCTTCTCTCGTTAGACACCGAGACCGACGCCATTGCTACCCAGTACGACTACGGTGTTGACGACCCCTTCTTGCCAGAGCAACCAGGCAAGCCCCCCCTTGATCACCAGATATCGCCTATTCCTTCTGTCTAGTGCTTGCATTAGAGTAGTGTAGCATGTTACTGCTTTCGGTTAATCCTATTCTGCTGCATAGCCTGTCATTGTTGCTACAGTTGTTACCCTTACCTGCTATCCTAATGCTTAGTATAGGATGCTAGTGTTCCATCAGTGGCCCTACACTCTTGTCCGTCTGCCATGCTATACTACTGGGCCGTGATCACTTCGGGAGGTGATCACGGGCATATGCTATATACTTTATACTGTTACATTACTTATGATACTGTTCGGAGATGGGGGCTGAAGGGGCAGGTGGCTCCATCCTGGTAGAGGTGGGCCTGGGTTCCCGACGGCCCCCGACAGGGCAGGTTGAGACCACCTAGGAGAGAGGTGGGCCTGGCCCTGGTCGGCGTCCGTGGTTACTTCATAATAACACGCTTAACGAGATCTTGGTATTTGATCTGAGTTGGGTCGTTGACCTTATACGCACTAACCGCCACGTGGGACAAGATATGGGCAACCGGCGTCGTGGTATGAGCCGAAGCTCTTTTTGACGTCAGCGACTGAGCAGCACGCACCGCATTGGACCATAAGCTCGCGCTTGTATTAAGGGGGCTAGGTCTGCTTCCAGCCGCGTACGCAACGTGCAGGTGTGCAATGGGCGATGGGCCCAGACCCCTATGCGCATAGGATTTAGACCGGCATGCTCACCTCTCTGTTGAGCCTAGGTGGGGCTGCGACGTGTTGATCTCCCGAGGCCGGACATGACCCAGGAAAGTGTGCCCGGCTAGAGGGATCGAGCGTGTCGGGTAATGTGGTGCACCCCTGCAGGGAAGTTGATCTATTCGAATAGCCGTGTCCACGGTAACAGGTGACCGAGAGTTGTACCTTGACCTTATGACAACTAGAATCGGATACTTAATAAAACACACCCTTCCAAGTGCGAGATATAACCCGGTGATCGCTCTCAGACAGGGCGACGAGGGGAGGATCGCCGGGTAGGATTATGCTATGCAATGCTACTTGGTGAACTTACCATCTACTCTCTTCTACATGCTGCAAGATGGAGGCTGCCAAAAGTGTAGTCTTCGACAGGACTAGCTATCACCCTCTTACTCTGGCATTCTGCAGTTCAGTCCACCGATATTGCCCCTTTACACAAATACCCATGCATATTAGTGTAGATCCTTGCTTGCGAGTACTTTGGATGAGTACTCACGGTTGCTTTTCTCCCTCTTTTCCCCCTTTCCTTTCCTCTCGGTTGTCGCAACCAGATGCTGGAGCCCAGGAGCCAGACGCCACCGTCGACGACGACTCCTACTACACCGGAGGTGCCTACTACTACGTGCAGGCCGCTGACGACGACCAGGAGTAGTTTAGGAGGATCCCAGGCAGGAGGCCTGCGCCTCTTTCGATCTGTATCCCAGTTTGTGCTAGCCTTCTTAAGGCAAACTTGTTTAACTTATGCCTGTACTCAGATATTCTTGCCTCCGCTGACTCGTCTATGATCGAGCACTTGTATTCGAGCCCTCGAGGCCCCTGGCTTGTATTATGATGCTTATGCTTGTATGACTTACTTTATTTTTAGAGTTGTGTTGTATATCTTCCCGTGAGTCCCTGATCTTGATCGTACACGTTTGCGTGTATGATTAGTGTACGTTTGAATCGGGGGCGTCATAGCTTGATACGTCTCCAATGTATCTATAATTTTTGATTGTTCCATGCTATTATATTATCTGTTCTCGATGTTTTATAAGCATTAGTATGCTATTTTATATTATTTTAGGACTAACTTATTAACCTAGAGCCCAGTGCCAGTTTCTGTTTTTCCTTATTTTTGAGCTTCACAGAAAAGGAATACCAAATGGAATAAAACTTTCGCGATGATTTTTCTTGGACCAGAAGACACCCAGGAGACTTGGAGTTCAAGTCCGAAGAGCCACGATGCGGCGACAAGGGTGGAGGGCACGCCCAGGTGGGTAGGGCGCGCCCCCTACCTTGTGGGCCCCTCGTGACCCCCCTGACCTAATCCTTCCTCCTATATATTCACATATATTCCCAAACCACCAGAAGCATCCATGAAAAAAATTCCACCGTCGCAACCTTCTGTTCCCGTGAGATCCCATCTTGGGGCCTTTTCCCGCATCCTGCCGGAGGGGTATTCGATCACAGAGGGCATCTACATCAACCCTATTGCCCTTCCGATGAAGCGTGAGTAGTTTACCACAGGCCTACGGGTCCATAGCTAGTAGCTAGACGGCTTCTTCTCTCTCTTTGATTCTCAATACCATGTTCTCCTCGATGTTCTTGGAGATCTATCTGATGTAATCTTGTTTTGCGGTGTGTTTGTCGAGATCCTATGAATTGTGGATTTATGATCAGCTTATCTATGAATATTATTTGAATCTTCTCTGAATTCTTATACGCATGATTTGGTATCTTTGTATTTCTCTTTGAATTATCGGTTTGGTTTGGCCAACTAGATTGGTTTTTCTTGCAATGGGAGAGGTGCTTAGCTTTGGGTTCAATCTTGCGTGATTTCACCCAGTGACAAAGTAGAGGTAGCGAGACACGTATTGAATTGTTGCCATCGAGGATAAAAAGATAGGGTTTACATCATATTGCATGACTTTATTCCTCCACATCATGTCATCTTACTTAAGGTGCTACTCCGTTCTTTATGAACTTAATACTCTAGATGCATGCTGGATAGCGGTCGATGTGTGGAGTAATAGTAATATATGCAGGCAGGAGTCGGTCTACTTGACACGGACTTGATGCCTATATTGCATAATCATTGCCTTGGATATTGTCATAACTTTGCGCTTTTCTATCAATTGCTCGACAGTAATTTGTTCACCCACCGTATTTGGCTTCCTGAGAGAAGCCTCTAGTGAAACCTATGGCCCCTGGGTCTATTTTCCATCATATTAGTTTCCGATCTACTATTTTGCAATCTTTTATTTTCAGATCTATAACCAAAACCCAAAAATATTTTATCTTTTGTTTAGTTTTATTTATCTATCTCTATCAGTTCTCACCTTTGCAAGTGACCATGAAGGGATTGACAACCCCTTTATCGCGTTGGGTGCAAGTGTTTGATTGTTTGTGCAGGTATTAGTGGTTTGCGCGTTCTTCTTCTACTGGATTGATACCTTGGTTCTTAACTGAGGGAAATACTTATCTCTACTTTGCTGCATCACCCTTCCCTCTTCAAGGGAAAAACCAACACAAGCTCAAGAAGTAGCAGTGGTCTTGGTCTTGTAGCACCAGAATGGAAAGCTTTGGGTGATTCCTTGGGAACCCGCATCTGCCCTTGCTCCCTTAGCACCGAAAGGGAAACTGTCTCCTCTACGCCTGCTGGTGCCCACCTTACCATGGTCATCATGGCTCACGTCATCGCAACCTTGGGAGGCTGGGTACCTGCATAGAAATCTCCACTCCTCGGGAGGTCGGCTGGGGAGGCCGCTCGCTCTAGAGGCCTTGGTGTCGTCCGCCTCGCGAGGGTCTTGTCTTGAGGGCCTTGTCGCTAGGCCATACAGGCCGTCGAGGGAGCCATGCCGTGGGCCGCAGGCAGGCAAGTCTGGGTACCCTGGTTCCCAGAACGCCGATAGTAGCCCCCGGGCCCAAGGAGCGCTTTGGCTGGCTTCGAGGCAAAGCCAACGGGCAAGGGCGAAATGCCGTGGGCCCCGATCGCCTGTGGGACAGGCTCGATGCATGGCATCTGATGAGACATGGATGCCTCCGCTCCCTCACGTCGCCTAGGCGACCGCTCCGAGCTGACATCAGCCTGAAGGAGGTGTCTCCCCCATCGTGGAGCGAGCTCCTCCGCAGCCTCCCGGACTACAACAACACCGACGAGCTCCCGGCCGCGGACTCCCCACGCTCCACCGGGGTCATTACAAGGTCAGATCCACTCCCCGGACTCCACGAGGGTCAGGATAGGCGACCCCGAAGAAGAGCGGGGTAGCACCACCTTCGGGGGGGAAGGGGCGCCCCACCCGCCGCAGGGGCGGACGCAGCCCTGCCGGTCGTGTCCTCTCAGGGCGACGCCTCAGCCTTCTGATACGTCTCCAACGTATCTATAATTTTTTATTGTTCCATGCTGTTATATTATCATTCTTGGATGTTTTATAGTCATTTTATATCATTTTTGGTACTAACCTATTGTCATACTACCAAGTACCAGTTGCTATTTTCTGCATGTTTTTTACATCGCAGAAAATCAATACCAAACGGAGTTGAAACGCAGCGAAACTTTTTGTGGATTTTTTGGACCGGAGAAGCGCTTGGGGGGTGCTACGAGCGGAGCAAAACCCACGAGGGCGCGCCAGGAGGCCCAGGCGCGCCATGGTGGGTTGTGCCCACCTCGGGTGACCCTTGAACCGATTCTTTGCTCTATAAATACCCCAATATTCCAGAAACCCTAGGGGAGTCGACGAAAATCATTTCCAGCCGCCGCAGAGTCCAGAACCACCAGATCCAATCTAGACACAATCACGGAGGGGTTCACCACTTCCATTGGTGCCTCTCCAATAATGCGTGAGTAGTTCTTTGTAGACCTTCGGGTCCGTAGTTAGTAGCTAGATGGCTTCCTCTCTCTTGTTTGATTCTCAATACAATGGTCTCTTGGAGATCCATATGATGTAACTCTTTTTGGGGTGTGTTTGTTGGGATCGGATGAACTCTGAATTTATGATCAGATCTATCTTTTTATCCATGATAGCTATTTGAGTTTATTTCATCTCTTATATGCATGATTTCTTATAGCCTCATATTTCTTCTCCGATATTTTGGTTTCGTTTGGCCAACTCGATCTATTTATCTTGCAATTGGAAGAGGTGCTTTGTAGTGGGTTCGATCTTACGGTGCTTGATCCCAGGAACAGAAGGGGAACCGACACGTATGTATTGTTGCTACTAAGGATAAAACGATGGGGGTCTATTTCTACATAAATAGATCTTGTCTACATCATGTCATCGTTCTTATTGCATTACTCTGTTTCTCCATGAACTTAATACACTAGATGCATGATGGATAGCGGTCGATGTGTGGAGTAATAGTAGTAGATGCAGGCAGGAGTCGGTCTACTAATCTTGGACGTGATGCCTATATAATGATCATTGCCTGGATATCATCATGATTATTTGAAGTTCTATCAATTGCCCAACAGTAATTTGTTCACCCACCATTTGCTATTTTTCGAGAGAAGCCACTAGTGAAACCTACGGCCCCCGGTTCTCTTTCTCATATTATTTGCCTTTGCGGTATATTTTCCTTTGCTTTTATTTTCAGATCTATTAAACCAAAAATACAAAAATACCTTGCTGCAGTTTATTCTCATTTATTTTATCTCGCGTTCCAACGATCCAATCTATCATATTTTTATCACGTCCGTTTGCCAATTTCCGGCGCCGCTACCCGAAAGGGATTGACGACCCCTTTAATATGTCGGGTTGCGAGTATTTGTTATTTCTATGGAGGTGCTGTTTACGTAGTGTTGCTTGGTTCTCCTATTGGTTCGATAACCTTGGTCTCATAACTGAGGGAAATACCTAGCGCCGCTGTGCTGCATCATCCTTTCCTCTTTGGGGAAATACCGACGTAGTTTCAACCCGCATCAAAAGGAATTCCTGGCGCCATTGCCGGGGAGGATCTTCAACATCTACCAGGTTCCTAATCACAAATCTCATCTCCTCGCAATTTGCATCATTAGACATTTGCCTCTCGTTTTCCTCTCCCCCAGTTCACAAAATTTGCCGTTTTATTCGCCCTCCTTTTCATTCGCCGTTTTCTTGCCGGATCTGTTTTTGCGTGCATTCTTGTTTGCGTAGTCATGATGCCTCAAAGAAAATATTATGATGTTCCTTACCCCAATATTTTGCTTGAAATTGATAAAAGTACCAAGGAATATATGACTACACAATTTGAGAATAATAAGTATTTTACCGAAGAACTTAAGGAGCACTCTGTTGTGCTTGATGCTATAACAAAACAACTTGATGATATTAGTAGACAAGTTTGCAATCTCCAATGTAAATATGCTTTTGCTGAAAGTTTGCTAGGGAAAATATCTGATGCACAAGCTACCCTAGTAAATCAAATGGCCGCTAAACCAATCTCGCTGGAAGATAAAAATGATGATCTTAAAATGATTGGTGTTTCTTCTATTGATTCCTTGTTTAGTAAAGTTAAGATTGATGAAAAAGGGACTAGAGAAGAGTCAACTTTAGCTAGAAGGCCTCCCGATAATTCGGAGGGTGAAAATCTTGTTGAGAAAATTGATAAAAGTGGGTTTGAAGAGGTCAAAACATTAACTACTGATGTGCCCACTCTTTTGGATTACAAAGACTTTAATTATGATAGTTGCTCTTTGATTGATTGTATTTATTTTTTGCAATCCATGATAAATTCACCACATGCTTATGAGCAAAATAAAGCTTTTACTAAACATATTGTTGATGCTGTGATGAAAGCTTTAGAAGAAAAGTTGGAATTAGAAGTTTCAATTCCTAGAAAATTACATGATGAATGGGAACCTACTATCAAAGTCAAGATTAAAAATTATGAGTGTTTTGCTTTGTGTGACTTGGGTGCTAGTGTTTCTACAATTCTGAAATCTTTATGTGATGCTGATATTGAAGAATGTTCTTTGAATTTACACTTGGCAGATTCTACTATTAAAGAGCCTATGGGAAGAATTAATGAAGTTCTTATTCTTGCAAATAGGAATTTTGTGCCCATATATTTTATTGTTCTTGATATTGATTGTAATCCGTCTTGTCAAATTATTCTTGGTAGACCATTTTTACGCACTATCGGTGCCGTGATTGATATGAAAGAAGGCAATATTAAGTTCCAATTTCCACTAAGGAAGGGTATGTAACACTTCCCTAGAACAATAATTATGCCACCATATGAATCAATCATGAGAGCATCTTATGGATCTCGAAACAAAGATGACAAAACTTAGATACTTGTTTTATGCCTAGCTAGGGGCGTAAAATAATAGCGCTTGTTGGGAGGCAACCCAATGAATAAAATTTATTTTTGCTTTTTGCTTTCTGTTCTTGAGTGTTTGCACAATTATGCTACTGGTATGATTGTGTTTTTTGTGTTTTAATTAGTGTTTGTGCCAAGTAAAGCCTTTAGGATCTTCTTGGGTGATAGTTGTTTGATCTTGCTGAAAAACAGAAACTTCTGCGCTCACGAAAACAATTCTCATTTCTATCCAGAGCGTGATAAAATACCAATTATTTTTGCAGAAGATTAATATACAAAATTTTCAGGTTTTTCCTAACTTCTCAAGACTTTTGGAGTTTCATAAGTATTCGAAATATCCAGATTGCTACAGACTATTCTGTTTTTGACAGATTCTGTTTTCTTTGTGTTGTGTGCTTGTTTTGATGATTCTATGGTTTTATTCGATGAGTTTTTGCCATAGAAAAGTTGGAATACAGTAGATATAATGCAAGAATAAAATATGAATTGGTTTGCTACAATACTTATAGTAGTGATTTGCTTTCTTATACTAACGGATCTCACGAAGGTTTTGTTGAGTTTTGTGTGATTGAAGTTTTCAAGTTTTGGGTTATCTCATGATGGATGAAGGAATAAGGAGTAAGAAGAGCCTAAGCTTGGGGATGCCCATGGAATCCCAAGCTATTATCCAAAGACAAGCAAGCAACTAAGCTTGGGGATGCCCCGAGTGGCATCCCCTCTTTCTTCTAACGACCATCGGTATTTTACCCGAAGCTATATTTTTATTCGTCACATACTATGTGTTTTGCTTGGAGTGTCTTGTATTATATTAGTCTTTGCTTGTTTTGCTTTGTGTTTTTAGTCTTGATTCCTTGCTGGACACACCTATTTGAGAGATCCAAAATTATGCCATGACTTGTTAGAATTGCTCTCTATGCTTCACTTAAATTTTTATGAGCTATGGTTTGCTCTAGTGCTTCACTTATATCTTTTTGAGCACGGTGTGCTTTAGTATTTTTGAAGAAATGCTCTCTTGCTTCACTTAGATTTATTTGAGAGTTAGTAAAATTTTCAAGAAATTCTCTCTTGCCTCGCTTAAATTAATTTGAGAGAAAGAAATATTATGCTCATGATCTTCACTTATATTTGTTTGAGCTTATCAAAAGGAACACATGAAAATTAGTTCCAAAGTGATAGATATCCAAGAAGGATATAATAAAAACTTTCTTGAAGATCATTGGACAAAATAAACTTGATTCCTTGTAATATTTTTGAGATATGATGATGTAATATGTGAGTCATGTTGATGAGTAATTATGCTTTAGTAAGAATATTGGTGTTAAGGTTTGTGATTCCCTATGCAAGCACGAAAGTCAATAGTTATGCAATGAAATTATATCATACTTGTGGTGCATTATTCAGTGTTAATTATGCTTAATGCTCGCTTATGAGATTATTCGTTTCTTGGTTGGTCACTTCTCAATCTTTTGCTAGCCGTCATTTTGCACTAAGTATGATCACTACCTGTGCATCCAAAATCCTTTAAACCATTTTTGCCACATGAGTCCACTATCTACCTATATGCGGTATTCTTTTGCCATTCTAAGCAAATTTGTATGCGCCATCTCTATTATTCAAAATAAATTTCTCTTTTGTGTGCACGTACCGCTCGCGAGGCGGTGAGGGGTGGCTAATATTTTCCATGCTAGATGTGTTATTCTCACGATGAGTGTTTAGTAACTTGTCATTGCACGAGAGTAAGGCAAAGGTATTAGGGATGCCCAGGCCCGAAATGAAAAATGAATTTACTTTATTTTGTAAAATAATAAATTCCTTGGAAAGTGCTGGTATGGAAGGCACCCATGGATACGGTTAGCCATGGAAAGTGAAAGTATGGTGGAAAAAGGAATACACTTTATTTTCTGTTTGGGAACCGTCTATGATATATCTAGCATGGAAAGTGTTGGGAACTCTAAGTCATTTTTGTTGGTGGGAAAAGTATGCCTCTCAAAATGTTTTTATCTCTCAATTTTTGCTTTGAGCTCTGGTACCTCTACAAATCACCACTTCCCTCTGTGAAGGGCCTTTCTTTTACTTTATGTAATTTTTATTTTTAATTTGAGTCTCCATCTTCTCTTATAAAGCACCAACTAGGGGGCACTATGATCGTACTTGAGCATTGGGTGTAGCTAATATGCGAGTGTGTTTCATGAATGGATCAATGATTGAGCATGATGGGCTAGGGATAACTTATTTTAGCATTGATATTTTGAAAGACATGGTTGCTTGTTGATATGCTTGAGTATCTAAGTCTCATGTCAAAACTAGACTATTGCTTTGAACAATATAAAGTCCAAATGTCCATGCTATAAAGAAAGGAATATTAGATGACATGTTAGGCAGCATTCCACATCAAAAATTATGTTTTTATCATTTACCTACTCGATGACGAGCAGGAATTAAGCTTGGGGATGCTGATACGTCTCCAATGTATCTATAATTTTTGATTGTTCCATGCTGTTATATTATCATTCTTGGATGTTTTATAATCATTTTATAGTCATTTCTTGGTACTAACCTATTGACATAATGCCAAGTGCCAGTTGCTGTTTTCTGCATGTTTTTTACATGGCAGGAAATCAATACCAAACAGAATCCAAACGCAGCAAAACTTTTTGTGGATTTTTTGGACCAGAAGACATCTAGTGGGCCGGAGAAGCGCCTAGGGGGTGCTCCGAGGGGAGCACAACCCACCAGGGCATGCTAGGAGGCCCAGGCGCACCCTGGTGGGTTGTGCCCACCTTGGGTGCCCCCTGAACCGACTCTTTGCTCTATAAATACCCCAATATTCCAGAAACCCTAGGGGAGTCGACGAAAATCAATTCCAGCCGCCGCAGAGTCCAAAACCACCAGATCCAATCTAGACACCATCACAGAGGGGTTCACCACTTCCATTGGTGCCTCTCCGATGATGCATGAGTAGTTCTTTGTAGACCTTCGGGTCCGTAGTTAGTAGCTAGATGGCTTCCTCTCTCTCGTTTGATTCTCAATACAATGGTCTCTTGGAGATCCATATGATGTAACTCTTTTTGCGGTGTGTTTGTTGGGATCAGATGAACTTTGAATTTATGATCAGATCTATCTTTTTATCCATGAGAGCTATTTGAGTTTATTTGATCTCTTATATGCATGATTGCTTATAGCCTCGTATTTCTTCTCCGATATTTCGGTTTCATTTGGCCAACTCGATCTATTTATCTTGCAATTGGAAGAGGTGCTTTGTAGTGGGTTTGATCTTACGGTGCTTGATCCCAGGGACAGAAGGGGAACCGACACGTATGTATCGTTGCTACTAAGGATAAAACGATGGGGGTCTATTTATACATAAATAGATCTTGTCTACATCATGTCATCGTTCTTATTGCATTACTCCATTTCTCCATGAACTTAATACACTAGATGTAGGCTAGATAGCGGTCGATGTGTGGAGTAATAGTAGTAAATGCAGGCAGGAGTCGGTCTACTAATCTTGGACGTGATGCCTATATAATGATCATTGCCTAGATATCATCATGATTATTTGAAGTTCTATCAATTTCCCAACAGTAATTTGTTCACCCACCGTTTGCTATTTTCCTCGAGAGAAGCCACTAGTGAAACCTACGGCCCCCGGTCTCTTTCTCATATTATTTGCCTTTGCGATCTATTTTCCGTTGCTTTTATTTTCAGATCTATTAAACCAAAAATACAAAAATACCTTGCTGCAATTTATTCTCATTTATTTTATCTCTCATTCCAGCGATCCAATCTATTATATATTTATCACGTCCGTTTGCCAATTTCTGGCGCCGCTACCCGAAAGGGATTGACAACCCCTTTAATACGTTGGGTTGCGAGTATTTGTTATTTGTGTGTAGGTGCTGTTTACGTAGTGTTGCTTGGTTCTCCTACTGGTTCGATAACCTTGGTCTCATAACTGAGGGAAATACCTACCGCCGTTGTGCTGCATCATCCTGTCCTCTTTGGGGAAATACCGACGTAGCTTCAAGCCGCACCACCTTCCCAGGCGGCAGCGCCACGCCGGGGCAGGACGAAGAGCACCCCGCTAGCTCCCCAAGCACGACCAAGGCCGCGCCAAAGAAAAGCGGGGGCACCCGAGCCCCAGCCAAGAAGGAGAAGAAGAGGACGTGGATCGACCCTGATGAATAAGTAACCTACCTTGCTCTTGAGTTTAGCATAGATTGCCATTGCGCCCACAGTACACCCCGCCTAATGACCAGGCTGGGAATCATGATGAAGAAGAGGAAGGAGAGCGCAAAGCCGAAGGAGCCCCCAGTCCCAAGAGTGCCATCAGCCTCTAGTCACGGCCGTGGAGGGCGTGGAAGCGCATCAGGCCGGCCCGGCACAACCCCCAGGCATTTAGGCAGCACCACGCCCGAGCGTTCTAGCGCTCCACCTGCTCCTAGCGCCTCGCTGGCGCTGCCTGGAGGGACGTCCGTCGAGGGCACTGGGGCTCAGGAGGCCTCAACCCTCGCCGCAGCCGCAACGGCCCCTGGGCAGGTGAAGGAGGTGGTCCCCTGTCCTCTCGCGATGGAGCGCGCCCCTGAGGAGGTGGCGATGCAACCTCAGCAGGAGCTAGCCCCAGCAAGCCAGTAGGCTACGGTGCCATCCACCCTTGTCATGTTTCAGGGGGAGCTCGGAGCCTCCGGTGCCCCAGGCCGTCCATGCCACCGCTTCCATGGCGGTGGCGCCGGTCGACGCGCTAGTGCCCCTCCTCCCCAGGCCCTTGAGCTGGTGGACTGCGGCCCCTTCATTAGGCCGGGCACCCTGGACGAAGCCTACACCGTGCTCGGCCAACTCCGAGCCGACCTCCAGGATGCCGGCAGGTGCCTCGCGTGGGAGCGCCTGGGGCTTGTCTCAAGGTGGCTCTAGGCTGACACATCCGCCAAGACGACCTAGGGCTGGGCCGAAGCCACCACCACAGAAGGCAGGAAGGAGGCCGCCAAAGCCAGGGAGGCCCGCGACGCGGCACTGGCCAGCGCAGCGTCTGTCGAGAAGCGACCAATGAGGCGGAAGACAAGCTGAAGACCCTTCATGAGGAGCAAGCCACGCACGCCCAACGGCTCCAGCAGCGGGAGGAAGACCTTAAGGCCCGTGAACCGAAGCTCGCCGATCACGACGCCAAGCTGGCCCAGGTGACCGCCAACCAGGCTGCAGAGTGCGGCCTCCTGGCCAAGCTGAAGAAGGAGGTGGCTGACGCCCAGGCATCCCACACCCAGCACATCTCTGAGGCGACAGCCCAGCTGGAGGCCAGGGAGAAGGTCCTTGCTGCCGCTGAGAAGAAGGCGACCACGGAGCGCGACGCCTTCCCCTCCCTCAAGCTCAGGTCTCACGAAGCATTGCGCTCCATCTATAGGGGAGGATACGAGGATCCGTTGGTGAACCCCGAAGATGGCTTTGCAGGGCTCTCCTCCAAGCTCGCTGAAGCGCTTAAGGGCACTGCCGCTAAAGTAGACTCCATCTTGGAGGAGGAGTGTTGTTCGCTCTTCATCGCGGCTACGACGCGTGTCTTCGGCCAGCTCTACCTCCAGAACCCAGGCTTCAACATCAACATGGTGATCCGTCCAATCGCTCCTAAGTCCCGCGCTGCTGCCGCGGGAGCCGTCAAGGGTCACATGGACGCGTTGCTGAAGAGGTTCCTCTGCCGACGCCGAGCCCACGGTGGTGGAGGCTAGCAGCGGCGAAGATGGCGGCGGCGTTGTCGACGATGAGGTCCCCGCAACCAGGAGGGGTGGCAGTGATGGCCGAGGTGGTGGTGGCGCTTCTTCCTAGTTTTTATCCTGCAACATTTACCGTGCCTCGTGGAGGCGTGAACCTTCTGTTTGAGTTTGTGAAACAATTTGTGCTTGTAATAACTTGTTAGGACTCCGCTATTTTCCTATTATTGCTTGGTTTCTTTCTTGCTTGCTTTTGCGCTCTGCGTCGGCAGGGTCCCGCCCCGCGCATACCTCGACCGCCGTTGGGGCGTCTGGATCGCCAGGACAACACCAGGGGGCTAGGGGCTACGTGACTAGTGAGGCCCCTGAGTCGCGATGCTCAGGAGGCCCCCTTGACGTGCAAGCAACCTTCATGAAAGAAACATATGCAACAACGAGGTTAATCTAGAGCCAACATACCTTTCCTTCTCAGCCTTTGCCGGGGGGGGGGGGGGTGGGGGCGAGAAGACCAGCGCGCATCAGGCCTAGCCTGAGCGTAGCCCCATGTCCAGCCCCCTCGCGCGTGCGGGAAATGCTGCATAACAAGGCCATGTGAAGAGCCGAAAGGCTATCCTGAGGTTGGTGCGGCCGCTAGGGCACCCTCAGTTGTTTATCCACCAGCACAGAGTATGGTGCTTCCACTTTGGCATGGGCATAGCCGCTCCTCGACCGTGTCGTCCACCAGTGCGGAGCATGGGGCTTCCACTTGTGCATGGGCATAGTCACTCCTCGACCGTGTCGTCCGCTAGAGCGGAGCATGGGGCTTCCACTTGTGCATGGGTGGGAGTTCGGGGGAGACTCCGGGGCGTGTACAACCCCGTTCATACACGTGGCTAGCACGTCGGAACTGAAGGAGGTGTATCTAGGCACCCGTGAGCCAGCGCGCGGGTTGCGCCTGAATCTTGTGGCGCAGGGCACGCTTATGAAACCTGTGTGATGAGGCGACCTGCGCCTAACGAACCTCCAGTGGCTATCGCATGAGAAGGTCGAACACCAAAGACCCCAAGAGGTGACGTGAACTGGACCGGCCTGCCAGACAGAGCTCAGCCATTGGATTTATCGACGTTGTAGGGACGGACCCTGATACGTCTCCAACGTATCTACTTTTCCTAACGCTTTTCCTCTTGTTTTGGACTCTAATTTGCATGATTTGAATGAAACTAACCCCGGACTGATGCTGTTTTCAGCAGAACTACCATGGTGTTGTTTTTGTGTAGAAATAAAAGTTCTCGAAATGGAATGAAACTTTGCGAGGAATTTTTACCCAATAAAAGAGAATTACTGGAGCCAGGAGCCACCTGAGGGGGGCACCTGGGTGGGCACAACCCACCAGGGCGCGCCTGCCCCCCAGGCGCGCCCAGGTGGGTTGTCCCCACCTGGTGGCCCCACAGACCCCGAAACCGACACTATAAAATCCTATTTTTCCAGAAAAAAATCGGGGAGAAAGGATTATCGCGTTCCACGAGAAGGAGCCGCCGTCACCTCCTGTTCTTCATCGGGAGGCCAGATCTGGAGTCCGTTTGGGGCTCCGGAGAGGGGGATCTTCGATCTTCGTCATCACCAACCCTTCTCCATTGCCAATTCCATGATGCTCCCCACCTGGAGTGAGTAATTCCTTCGTAGGCTCGCTGGTCGGTGAGGAGTTGGATGAGATTCATCATGTAATCTAGTTAGTTTTGTTAGGGCTTGATCCCTAGTATCCACTATGTTCTGAGATTGATCTTGCTATGACTTTGCCACTCTTAATGCTTGTCACTTTGGGCCCGGGTGCCACGATTTCAGATCTGAACCGTTTATGTTATCACCATTATATCCATGTTCTAGATCCGATCTTGCAAGTTATAGTCACCTACTACGTGTTATGATACGGCAACCCCGAAGTGACAATAGTCGAGACCACTCCCGATGATGACCGTAGTTTGAGGAGTTCATGTATTCACCGTGTGTTAATGCTTTGTTCCGGTTTTCTATTAAAAGGAGGCCTTAATATCCCTTAGTTTCCAATTGGACCCTGTTGCCACGGGAGGGTAGGACAAAAGGTGTCATGCAAGTTCTTTCCATAAGCACGTATGACTATTTACGGAATACATGCCTACATTTTATTTATGAGCTGGAGCTAGTGCCGTATCGCCCTAGGTTATAACTGTCTCATGATGAATATCATCCAACAAATTACCAATCCAATGCCTACATGTTTCTCTTATATTGTTCTTGCTAAGTTACTACTACTATTGTTACCGTTGCACTTGCTACAAAACTACTGCTATCACTGTTACCGTTTACCATTGCTAAAACTATCATATTATTTTGCTACCGATCACGTTGCAGTAGATAATTAATCTCCAGGTGCGGTTGAATTGACAACTCAACTGCTAATACCTGCAAGTATTCTTTGGCTCCCCTTGTGTCAAATCTATAAATTTGGGTGAATACTATACCCTCGAAAACTGTTGCGATCCCATATACTTGTGGGTTATCAAGACCTTTTTCTGGCGCCGTTGCCGGGGAGCATAGCTATATTTGTTGAGTCACTTGGGATTATTATCAATTTATCACTATGAAGAATCTGAAGGATGCTAAGACTAAGATTTATTCCTCTATGACGAGGGGAGGTAAGGAACTGCCATCTAGCTCTGCTTTAGATTCACCTTCTGTTATAAGTAAACTTGCAACACCACCACATGCTATTAATCCTGATACGTCGCAAGTTATTAATGATGCTACTTCTACTATGAATGATACTTATGATGATGCTAGTACCTTGCTTGATGATGATGATGTGCCACTAGGTGAATTTCTTGATGAACAAAATTGCTAGAGTAAGACAACATGATGTTGTTGAAACTGATGATGAGCATGAAACTAAAAATCTTGAAACACCTACTAGAACTAGCCCTCCTAGATATGAATTGCCTAAGGTACCGGAAGGCTATGTTCTGAATGAGGAGACAACTAGAGACATTCTTGCTTCTAAGGATAGAGATGATCTGGAGAAATTATTATGAAAGTATAAAGAAAAATCTCTGAATGCTAGAATGCAATATGATCCTAAGTTTGCTACCTCACCTATCTTTTTTGATGATAAGGGTTATGAATTCTCTGTCGACCCAGAGCTAATTACTTTGGTTGAATCTAATCATTTCCATGGTTATGAAACTAAAACTGTTGTGGCACATCTTACTAAGTTGAATGACATAGCCACCCTTTTTGCTCATGATGAGAAAACACGCTATTACTATATTTTCAAATTATTTCCGTTCTCATTAAAGGGTGATGCTAAAGCTTGGTACAATACTCTTGCTCCTGGTTGTGTGCGTAGTCCCCAGGTTATGATTTATTAATTCTCTAAAAAATAATTTCCTGCTCATAAGAAACAAGCTGCCTTACAAGAAATATTTAACTTTGTGCAAATTAAAGAAGAGAGTCTCCCACAAGCTTGGGGAGGCTTTGCCAATTGCTTAATGCTTTGCCTGATCATCCTCTTAAGAAAAATGAAATACTTGATATCTTCTATAATGGAATAAACGATGCTTCTAGGGATTTCCTAGATAGTTGTGCTGCTTGTGTTTAGGGAACGAACTGTTGGGCAAGCTGAATAATTATTGAATAACATATTGAAAAATTATGATGATTGGACTCTTCCTGAACCACGGCCTAAACCCACTCCGAAGAAGAGGGGTATATTATATCCCAGTCCTAAAGATATGCAAGAGGCAAAGAAATCTATGAAGGAAAAAGGTATTAAAGCTGAGGATGTAAATTTTTTACCTCCTATTGAAGTAATACATGGGCTTAATACACCACCACCACCTAAGGTGGTAGAAGTAAATTCTCTAATGAAATTCAATGGTAATGACAACCCTCACAATATGGACCCTAGCTAATGCCTTTATGAGTTTGAAAACTACATTAGAAAACAAGATCACTTCAATGCAAATGTTATGAAACAATTGGAATACAATTCTGGTATGATTGCACGCTTGAGTGACTTGCTATTTAGAATATCAAATGATGTTGGAGGTGTGGGGAAGCATGCTTCTATGGTTCAAACTCAGTTAGAACAAGTTGCTAAATCTCAAAGAGAGTTGCTAGATGGAATGAATAATAATGTCAATGATCATGCTGTTAGAGTAATGACTAGAGGAGATAGAATGACCCAGGAACCACTTTATCATGAGGGACACCCAGAAAGAATTGAACAAGACTCTCAAAGAGTTAACACTGATGCACGTAGTCCTTCTAAAAAGAAAAAGAAGAAGAAAAATGATAGGACTTTGCATGCCTCTAGTGAACCTGAAGTAGAAAAACCTCCTGATAATGATAATGAAGTTTCTATCTCTGATGCTGAAACTCAATCTGGTAGTGAACACTCACCTTCTGATAATGAAAAAGATAATGATGAGGTTCATGAAAATACTCAAACAAATAGTAAAGAACCAGACAATGATGTTGAGATAGAACCTGTAGTTGATCTTGATAACCCACAACCCATGAATACACGATATGATAAAAGATACTTTATTGCTAGGAGACACGCTAAAGAAAGAGAACCGTGGGTTCAAAAACCTATGCCCTTTCCACCTAAGTCAACTAAAAAGAAAGATGATGAGGAATTTGAGCGCTTTGCTGAAATGTTGAGGATAGTCTTTTTGCATACTCGTTTGACTGATATCTTGAAAATGCCTCCTTATGCAAAATACATGAAAGACATCATCACCAATAAGAGAAAAATACTGGAAGCTAAAATCTCCACTATGCTTGCTAATTATACTTTTAAAGATGGAGTATCTAAAAAACTTGGAGATTCGGGAATACCAACTGTACCTTGCTCTATCAAGAGGAACTATGTGAAAACTGCTTTATGTGATTTAGGAGCTGGTCTTAGTGTTATGCCTTTCTCTTTATATAAAAGGCTTGATTTGAATAAGCTCACACCTACTGAAATATCTTTGCAAATGGCTGACAAATCAACTGCCATATCTATCGGTATCTGTGAGGATGTGCCCGTTGTTGTTGCTAATGTTACTATTTTGACTGACTTTGTTATACTTGAGATGCCCGAGGACGACAACATGTCGATTATCCTTGGTAGACCCTTCTTGAATACTGCAGGGGATGTTATTGGTTGCAAGAAAAGCAAGGTCACTTTTCATATCAATGGTAATGAGCATACGGTGCACTTTCCGAAGAAACAATTCCAAGTGAATGGTATTAATGTTATTGAAAAATCTCTGACAATCACTATTGGAAGTTTTCAACTACCTCTACCTAGTGTTAAAAATAAATATGAAATGCTTATTGTTGGGGACATTCATATCCCCGTTGAGGTAACTTAGCGATTTACGAAAGTTCTTCGGTTTCATGCTAATCGAAAGTGGTTGTTAATAAGACTTGATCAACCTTATTAGTGGATCAATTTTGAGAGGTATGAAGTTGATGAATTTAGTAATCACTACCTTCTGTCCCTAGCTTTTGTTTTCTGTTTTTATTAGTTAATAAAATAAAATGCCATGTTTTGTCTGTTTTCTGAATTTCCCATGCAATAAAAAAATGACCCAAAAATAAAAGTTCTCAGAATGCTCTGAAAAATTAATACGATTTTTTTCTGAATATTTAAGAATTTTTGGTGCAAATAATATCAGAGGGAGGTGCACCAGGTGGGCACAACCCATTTGGGCGCGCCAGGACCCCCAGGCGCGCCCTGGTGGGTTGTGGTCCCCACGTGCGCCCCCTCACTTATCTCTCCATCCCACATCACCACCTACCTCCAGAAAAAAAAATCACCATTGCTCTCTCTCTCTCTCTCTCTCTCTCTCTTGTTCTTGCTCTCAAACCTACAGATTTCGATCTCTTTGCTCGAAGCTCCGTTTCCAAAACTGTTTCGGAGCATTGTTGGTTGGTATGTGACTCCTCCGTTTGTCCAATTAGTTTTTGCTTTAGTGGTTTATATTTTGAATACTTAGCTACTCTTGGTGCTGCTGAAGATGAGCTTGCATGTTGAATTCTTAGAGTTCTAAGTAGTTCTAATGCTTGCTATGGTCTCTATGTATCCCTATGAGTAGTTTCTATCAATCTTGTAAAGTTTTGTTGAGAAAATTTTGTGGACTAAAAATTTCAGGATTTTGTTCATAGGAAAAAGATGAATATCTTTAGGAAGTTTGCTTCCAAGAAGAACTCCAAGGGAGTGATTGGGGAGTCGTCTGACAGTGATCTCCATACCCGGAGATTGGCGGAAGTAAGGCCGTGCGAATGGCCGCATACCCCGTTCATGGAAGGGGCTGAAATCCTTCAAGAGTTTGCACAATATGCTGCTAATGTCGGCCTCACCGACTTCATCTCAGCAGAATGTGAACAATATCATCTCCTCACAAACACCTTTGTTCAAAGTTTTAATTTCCTTCGTAGGAATAATCCTCTTGAGGTGCAGTTTAATTCATACGCTGAGCCCCATCAGATATTGCTAACTGAGTTATGTGAAATATGCTTGCTTCCTTCTGATGGTGGTTTGGTAGAGCCTAGGCCTGCAGAGTTTGAAGCCTTTTATCATACCTTGATAGTGGGAGATGAGAGAGGGGTGTCGAGTATCACTGCCGCTGGCTTGCATTTTCCCGCTTTTCATTATTTTACTCTCTTCATTGCAAAATGCTTGCTTGCTAGAGAGAAGGTGGGTGCACTCAGTGCCCTAGACCTTGCTGTTTTACGTCGTGCACTTGAGGGCAACAACACTTATAGCTTAGGGGCTATTGTGGCACGTCGCCTTCACCTTAATAAATCCAAGGGTAAAATACATGGTGGTATTTACGCTACTCATTTGGCAGCTCGCTTCGATGTTGAGATACGCCTTCATGATTATCCTTTGCCCAATGTTTACCTAGATCACGCAGCCATGGAATACCACCAGTTTATTGCTACTGATTACCATCACATCCCTATTCCGTATAACCTGGTTTTTAGTGTGAGAACTCGTGATATTATTCCATTGCCTGCTCCTGCTTTGTTTGATCCTGTTGCCAGGGGCGGATATAGGATTATGCCTGCGGATATCATCGCCTACCGGAACAACCATGCTGCAGCAGAGGAGGAGCCTCAGTAGTGGGATCCATGGGTGCCCGCTCCTCAGCAGTTCAACTACTGACTAATTACCAAGTTAGGCCAAAAGCCTAAGCTTGGGGGAGTATGTATCATCCATGTTAAGTTTATTTTCTCGCTTTCTTCTTGTGTGTTTGAAAAACTTGAGAAAATACAAAAATATTTCCTGCTCCTTTTTTATTTTTATTTCTAGAGTAGTTAGCTATAGCACTAAAAAGAAAACCCAAAAAGATTTCCTTGTTCTTCTTTTGATTGTTGGGAGTTTTCCCGTGTAAATAGTTTTTCTCGTTTTTGCTCTTCCCTTTTATTTGCTTGTTCAAGAAAACTAAAAACTCCAAAAATATTTCAGTGTGTTTCTCTGAATTTCCTTTCTTTTTATTCGAGTCATACCGAGGAGAAGACCACGATGAAAATGTTGAGTGGCTCTCATATGCATAATTGTTGATCTAAAAAAGAGCTCTTATTACCTTTTCTTCTCCTGTTGAATAATATGTTTGCAGATTCCAGCTTAGTCCATGGCACTCTTGCACTATTATTATTTTCATATCGTTCGGTCGTGCAAGTGAAAGGCAATAATGACGATATTTGATGAACTCGTCCTGACAGAGAGAAACGGGTATGAACTCGACTTGTTCTATTTTTGTAAATATGTTTAACCTAGTACCCATGATTCAGCCCATAATGATTAAACATGTTTGCAATGACAATTAGAGATTATAGTCTCTCATGCCTTGCATAAGCTAGGAGTGGATAATGATTTGTCTTGGATATCAACATTGTGTTAAAATGATTGTGATGTAGTATGATGATATGGTATCCTCCTCTAAATGTTTGAGTGGCTTGACTTGGCACATGTTCATGCATGTAGTTGAATCAAAACCAACATAGCCTCTATGATATTTATGTTCATGGTGTTCATATCCTACTCATGCTAGTGTCCAATGTTACTTATGCATAATGCATGTTCATGACCGCTGTTGCTCTTTAGCTGGCCGCTTCTCAACCTATTTGCTAGCCTTCGCTTGTACTAAGTGGGAATTCTGCTTGTACATAAAAAACCTTGAACCCAAGTAATTCCAGATGAGTCCACCATAACTACCTATATGCGGTATTACCCTGCCGTCCTGAGTAAATTTGCATGTGCCATCTCTAACAAACTTCAAATAAATATCCTTTTTGTGTGCCTGGATCGTTCATGGAATGATAGGAGGTAGTCGGTATCTTCCATGCTAAGTGGGTTATTCTCAGGATGAGTGTTTATTCACTTGCCATCGCACGAGAAAAGGGCAGTAATAGGGATTCCCAGTTCCGAACTCAAAATTGCAAATGATTAAACAAAACTCCCCCGGGACTATTGATTGGTATGGATTGCACCCGTTGTTTCAGACAAGCCGTGGAGTGTGACTGTTGGTGGAGGGGGAGTAAACATTTACTTTTATTGCTTGGGAACCGCCACTAGCATGCTTAGCATAGAATATATTGATAACTGATGGTCGTGAAGTAAACAAGAAGGGTGCATTTCTCAAAATATCATTTACCTCTATTTTAAAACTTGAGCTCTGGCACCGCTGCAAATCACTGCTTCCCTCTGCGAAGGGACTATCTATTTACTTTTATGTTGTGTCATCACCCTCTAAAATAAGCGCCAGAACCTGAGAGCACTGCTGTCATGCTGATACATTGTGTGTAGATAATGTTGGGTGCATCACGACTGGATCTTTTCTACCATGAATTACAATGTTTAGTCGCTACTTGAACTTTGGAGGTGCTCTGCATTTATGTTTTGCAGTCTCAGAAAGGGCTAGCGAGATACCACTATTGTCATATTATATCATGGTTGTTTTGATAACATGTTGCTGTTTTAGAGATCTTATTATTGCTCGCTAGCCGATTATGTCATTTATATGAGTTAATATAATTTTTAAGATTTATTGTCGGCATGGTTAGTTATGCAAACAAGAGCAAAAGAGTTCGTAAAAGTTTTTCTTTTTCACTTTTAGTTTATCAACCGAATTGCTTGAGGACAAGCAAAGGTTTAAGCTTGGGGGAGTTGATACGTCTCCAATGTATCTACTTTTCCTAACACTTTTCCTCTTGTTTTGGACTCTAATTTGCATGATTTGAATGAAACTAACCCCGGACTGACACTATTTTTAGCAGAACTACCATGGTGTTGTTTTTGTGCAGAAATAGAAGTTCTCGGAATGGAATGAAACTTTGCGAGGAATTTTTACCCAATAAAAAAGAATTTCTAGAGCCAAGAGCCACCTGAGGGGGGCACCTAGGTGGGCACAACCCACCAGGGCGCGCCTGCCCCCCAGGCGCGCTGAGGTGGGTTGTCCCCGCAGACCTTGAAACCGACGCCATAAAATCCTTTTTTTGCAGAAAAAATCAGGGAGAAAGAGTTATTGCGTTCCATGAGATGGAGCCATTGTCACCTCCCGTTCTTCATCGGGAGGCTGGATCTGGAGTCCGTTTGGGGCTCCGGGGAGGGGGTCTTCGATCTTCGTCATCACCAACCCTTCTCCATCGCCAATTCCATGATGCTCCCCACCGGGAGTGAGTAATTCCTTTGTAGGCTCCCTGGTCGGTGAGGAGTTGGATGAGATTCATCATGTAATCTAGTTAGTTTTGTTATGCCTGATCCCTAGTATCCACTATGTTCTGAGATTGATGTTGCTATGCCTTTGCCATGCTTAATGCTTGTCACTTTGGGCCCGGGTGCCATGATTTCAGATCTGAACCGTTTATGTTATCACCATTATATCCATGTTCTAGATCCGATCTTGCAAGTTATAGTCACCTACTACGTGTTACGATCCGGCAACCCCGGAGTGACAATTGTCGGGACCACTCCCGGAGATGACCGTACTTTGAGGAGTTCATGTATTCACCGTGTGTTAATGCTTTGTTCCGGTTCTCCGTTAAAAGGAGGCCTTAATATCCCGTAGTTTCCAATTGGACCCCGCTACCATGGGAGGGTAGGACAAAAGATTTCCTGCAAGTTCTTTCCATAAGTGATGTCTACTACACAACCTTCTTCTTGTAAATGTTGTTGGGCCTCCAAGTGTAGAGGTTTGTAGGACAGTAGCAAATTTCCCTCAAGTGGATGACTTAGGTTTATCAATCCGTGGGAGGCGTAGGATGAAGAAGGTCTCTCTCAAACAACCCTGCAACCAAATAACAAAGAGTCTCTTGTGTCCCCAACACAGCCAATACAATGGTAAATTGTATAGGTGCACTAGTTCGGCGAAGAGATGGTGATACAAGTGCAATATGGATGGTAGGTATAGGTTTTTATAATCTAAAATTATAAAAACAGCAAGGTCACTAATGATAAAAGTGAGCAAAAAGGTATTGCAATGCGTCGAAACAAGGCCTAGGGTTCATACTTTCACTAGTGCAAGTACTCTCAACAAGGATACCATAATTAGATCATATAACTATCCCTCAACATGCAACAAAGAGTCACTCCAAAGTCACTAATAGCGGAGAACAAATGAAGAGATTATTGTAAGGTACGAAACCACCTCAAAGTTATTCTTTCCAATCATTCCATTGGGCTATTCCTATAAGTGTCACAAACAGCCCTAGAGTTCATTGTAAAATAACACCTTAAGACACAAATCAACCAAAACCCTAATGTCACCTAGATACTCCAATGTCACCTCAAGTATCCGCGGGTATGATTATTTGATATGCATCACACAATCTCAGATTCATCTATTCAACCAACACAAAGAACTTCAAAGAGTGCCCCAAAGTTTCTACCGGAGAGTCAAGACGAAAACGTGTGCCAACCCCTATGCATAGATTCCCAAGGTCACGGAACCCACAAGTTGATCACCAAAACATACATCAAGTGTTCTCAAATCCTTAAAGACTCAATCCGATAAGATAACTTCAAAGGAAAAACTCAATTCATCACAAGGAGATAGAGGGGGAGAAACATCATAAGATCCAAATATAGTAGCAAAGCTCGCGTTACATCAAGATCGTGCCACATCAAGAACACGAGAGAGAGATCAAACACATAGCTATTGATACATACCCTCAGCCCCGAGGGTGAACTACTCCCTCCTCGTCATGGAGAGCGCCGGGATGATGAAGATGGCCACCGGTGATGATTCCCCCCTCCGGCAGGGTGCCGGAACAGGGTCCTGATTGCTTTTTGGTGGCTACAGAGGCTTGTGGCGGCGGAACTCCCGATCTAGGTTTTTTTCGGGGGTTTCTGTATTTATAGGAATCTTTGGCGTCGGTCTCACGTCAGGGGGGTCTCCGAGTCATCCACGAGGCAGGGGGGCGCGCCCTCCACCCTCGTGGATGGCTTGGGACTCTTCTGGCCCAACTATTTTACTTCGGGGGCTTCTTTTGGTCCATAAAAAATCATCAAAAATTGGCACGTCAATTGGACTCTGTTTGGTATTCCTTTTCTGTAAAACTCAAAAACAAGGAAAAAAATAGAAACTGGCACTGGGCTCGAGGTTAATAGGTTAGTCCAAAAAATCATATAAAATAGCATATAAATGCATATAAAACATCCAAGATGGATAATATAATAGCATGGAACAATAAAAAATTATAGATACGTTGGAGATGTATCAAGCATCCCCAAGCTTAATTCATGCTCGTCCTCGAGTAGGTAAATGATAAAAACAGAATTTTTGATGTGGAATGCTACCTAACATATTTATCAATGTAATCTTCTCTATTGTGGCAAGAATATTCAGATCCATAAGATTCAAAAAAAGTTTAATATTGACAAAAAATAGTAATACTTCAAGCACACGAACAAAGCAATCATGTCTTCTCAAAATAACATGGCCAAACAAAGCTGTCCCTACAAAGTCATATAGTCTGGCTATGCTCTATCTTCATCACACAAAATATTTAAATCATTCACAACCCCGGTTTCAGCCAAGCAATTGTTTCATACTTTAGTATTCTCAAACGTTTTCAACTTTCACGCAATACATGAGCGTGAGCCATGGACATAGCACTACAGGTGGAATAGAATGGTGGTTGTGGAGAAGACAAAAGGAGAAGATAGTCTCACATCAACTAGGCGTATCAACGGGCTATGGAGATGCCCATCAATAGATATGAATGTGAGTGAGTAGGGATTGCCATGTAACGGATGCACTAGAGCTATAAGTATATGAAAGCTCAAAAAGAAACTAAGTGGGTGTACATCCAACTTGCTTGCTCATGAAGACCTAGGGCATTTGAGGAAGCCCATCATTGGAATATACAGGCCCAATTCTATAATGAAAATTCCCACTAGTATATGAAAGTGACAACATAGGAGACTCTATATCATGAAGATTGTGGTGCTACTTTGAAGCACAAGTGTGGTAAAAGGATAGTAGCATTGCCCCTTCTCTCTTTTTCTCTTTTTTTTCTCTTTTTTGGGGCCCTCTTTTTTTTGGCCTCTTTTTTTTTCGTCCGGAGTCTCAACCCGACTTGTGGGGGAATTATAGTCTCCATCATCCTTTCCTCACTAGGACAATGCTCTAATAATGATGATCATCACACTTTTATTTACTTACAACTCAAGAATTACAACTCAATACTCCTTCGGCGGTGCACCGGGATGTGCAATGAATCAAGAGTGACGTGTATGAAAGAATTATGAAAGGTGGCTTTGTCACAAATACGATGTCAACTACATGATCATGCAAAGCAATATGACAATGATGAAGCGTGTCATAATAAACGGAACAGTGGAAAGTTGCATGGCAATATATCTCGGAATGGCTATGGAAATGCCATAATAGGTAGGTATGGTGGCTGTTTTGAGGAGGGTAAATGGTGGGTGTATGGTACCGACGAAAGTTGTGCGGCACAAGAGAGGCTAGCAATGGTGGAAGGGTGAGAGTGTGTATAATCCATGGACTCGACATTAGTCATAAAGAACTCACATACTTATTGCAAAAATCTATTAGTCATCGAAACAAATTAGTACGCGCATGCTCCTAGGGGAACAGTTGGTAGGAGTTAACCATCGCGCGATCCCGACCTCCACTCATAAGGAAGACAATCAATAAATAAATCATGCCCCAACTTCATCACATAACGGTTCACCATACGTGCATGCTACGGGAATCAAAAACTTTAACACAAGTATCTATCAAATTCACAATTACTCCACTAGCATGACACTAATATCACCATCTTCATATCTCAAAACAATCATAAAGAATCAAACTTCTCATAGTATTCAATGCACTTTATATGAAAGTTTTTATTATATCCCCCTTGGATGCCTATCATATTAGGACTAAATTTATAACCAAAGCAAATTACCATGCTGTTTAAGACTCTCAAAATAATATAAGTGAAGCATGAGAGTTCATCTATTTCTTCAAAATAAAACCACCGCTGTGCTCTAAAAGATATAAGTGAAGCACTAGAGCAAACAACAAACCACTCCGAAAGATATAAGTGAAGATCAATGAGTAGTTGAATAATTATGTAACTATGTGAAGACTCTGTAACATTTAAGAATTTCAGATCTTGGTATTTTATTCAAACATAAAGCAAAACAAAAGGAAATACAATGACGCTCCAAGCAAAACACATATCATGTGGTGAATAAAAATATAGCTCCAAGTAAGGTTACCGATGAACGAAGACGAAAGAGGGGATGCCTTCCGGGGCATCCCGAAGCTTAGGCTCTTGGTTGGCCTTGAATATTACATTGGGTTGCCTTGGGCATCCCCTAGATTAGGTTATTGCCACTCCTTATTCCATAGTCCATCGAATCTTTACCCAAAACTTGAAAACTTCACAACACAAAACTCAACAGAAAACTCGTAACCTCCGTTAGTATAAGGAAATAAAATCACCACTTTTGGTACTGTTGTGAACTAATTATTTATTTATTTTGGTGTAATATCTACTGTATTCCAAATTCTCTATGGTTCATACCCTCCAATACTACTCATAGATTCATCAAAATAAGCAAACAACACATAGAAAACAGAATCTGTCAAAAACAGAACCGTCTGTAGTAATCTGTAACTCTATAATACTTCTGTAACTCCAAAAATTCTGAAATAAATTTGTGGACGTGAGGAATTTGTCTATTAATCTTCTTCAAAAAGAATCAACTTAAAAGCACTCTTCTATAAGAAATGAAAGCTAATCTTGTGAGCGCAAAGTTTCTGCTTTTTACAGCAAGATCACATTAACTTTCACCCAAGTCTTTCCAAAGGTTCTACTTGGCACTTTATTGAAACAAAAACTATAAAACATGATTACTACAATAGCTTAATCATGTGGACACACAAAAACAGTAGGGGTAAATATTGGGTTGTCTCCCAACAAGCGCTTTATTTATTGCCTTTCTAGCTAGGCATGATGATTTCAATGATGCTCACATAAAAGATAAGATTTGAAATATAAAGAGAGCATCATGAAGAATATAACTAGCACATTTAAGCCTAAACCACTTCCTGTGCATAGGGATTTTGTGAGCAAACAACTTATGGGAACAAGAATCAACTAGCATAGGAAAGCAAAACAAGCATAGCTTCAAGATTTTCAACACATAGAGAGGAAACTTGATATTATAGCAATTCCTACAAGCATATGTTCCTCTTTCATAATAAATTTCAGTAGCATCATGAATGAATTGAACAATATAAATATCACATAAAGCATTATTTTCATGATGCACAAGCATATAAATTTCATTACTCTCCACAAAAGAAAAATTCTTCTCATTCGGAATAGTGGGAGTAGCATAAGAAACTCGAATACTATAAATTGTTTCCACATTAAAAGAGTAATGTTCAGAAAAAGGGTAATCATAATCATGACAAGTTTTATAAATATAATCATCACTACTTTTTATAGCATAAGTGTCATCACAATAATCATCATAAGTAGCAACTTTGTTCTCATCATAATCAATTGAAACCTCTTCCAAGATAGTGGAATCATTACTAAATAAAGTCATGACCTCTCCAAATCCACTTTCATAATTGTCACAATAAGATTCAACACCCTCCAAAATAGTGGGATCATTACTTCCTAAAGTTGACACTCTTCCAAACCCACTTTCATCAATATAATCATCATAAATAGGAGGCATGCTATCATCATAATAAATTTGCCCATCAAAACTTGCGAGACTAAAAATATCATCTTCATTAAACATAGCATCCCCAAGCTTGGGCCTTTTCATATCATAAGCATAATCAGTCTCATCATTAATAGTATGGATAGCACCAATAGTATAACAATTATCATCATCACAATGAGTAATAGGAGCAACATCATTTGGAAGGGATACCTTTTTACCTTTGCTTCTTCGTCTTTTCTTTTTCTTCTTCGCATCATGTTTGGGTTTAATCCTCTTTTTGGAGCTCCTTATTAATGAGATTGGTTGAATAGAAAGCTCCTCCTCGTTACCTAATTCATCATAAGAAAGAATAGGAGGATATTGGGGAATCTCTTCCCTTTCATTAGTATTCTCTTCATCCTCTATTTGTTTTCTTGTCTTTATGTAATGGGCAATATAAGGATTTTCAATGCAATTCACTACACAATACATATAAATTTCCTCTAGATCAAAATCAAGAACTTTATCCAAAACAAATTCTGGAAGATCATTAGTTATACGTTTCATTTGTTCAAAACCTACAAGCAAACTAAGTCCTTATGATGCGCAAGGGAAATCAAGTCATCACAATTTTTGGACACGATTCGATCATGAAACAATTTGCATTGGAGATTTAAATGATCACGTTCATTGCAAAGTTCACAAGGATGGCGATTTTTTATTTTCAGCACAAGCATCTAGCCTCTCTTGCAACCATTTAGTTTCTAAATACTTATGCCTCTTGCAAAATCTATCTTCCCTATTTGGTGTGTGCTTGCAAGCTCTATGCACTCCACAAAAATTGACATGCTTATAAGACATATTTTTATCATGACTAGTGCAATCATCATTAGTACTATGGATATTCAAAGAGTTCATACTAACAACATTGCAATCGTGCTCGCCATTCAAAGATTGTATGCCAAACATTTTATTGCATTCTTCTTCTAACACTTTGGCACAATTATCGGAATCCTTATTTTCACGAAAGACATTAAAAAGATGCAGCATATGAGGCACCCTCAATTCCATTTTATTTTGTAGTTTTGTTTTATAAACTAACTAGTGATAAAACAAGAAACTAAAAGATTCAATTGCAAGATCTAAAGATATACCTTCAAGCACTAACCTCCCCGGCAACGGCGCCAGAAAAGAGCTTGATGTCTACTACAAAACCTTCTTCTTGTAGACGTTGTTGGGCCTCCAAATGCAGAGGTTTGTAGGACAGTAGCAAATTTCCCTCAAGTGGATGACCTAAGGTTTATCAATCCGTGGGAGGCATAGGATGAAGATGGTCTCTCTCAAACAACCTTGCAACCAAATAACAAAGAGTCTCTTGTGTCCCCAACACACCCAATACAATGGTAAATTGTATAGGTGTACTAGTTCGGCGAAGAGATGGTGATACAAGTGCAATATGGATGGTAGGTGTAGGTTTTTATAATCTGAAATTATAAAAACTGCAAGGTAACTAATGATAAAAGTGAGCTAAAACGGTATTGCAATGCCTTGAAACAAGGCCTAGGGTTCATACTTTCACTAGTGCAAGTTCTCTCAACAAGGATAACATAATTAGATCATATAACTATCCCTCAGCATGCAACAAAGAGTCACTCCAAAGTCACTAATAGCAGAGAACAAACGAAGAGATTATTGTAGGGTACGAAACCACCTCAAGTTATTCTTTCCGATCAATCCATTGGGCTATTCCTATAAGTGTCACAAACAGCCCTAGAGTTCATAGTAAAATAACACCTTAAGACACAAATCAACCAAAACCCTAATATCACCTAGATACTCCAATGTCACCTCAAGTATCCGCGGGTATGATTATACGATATGCATCACACAATCTCAAATTCATCTATTCAACCAACACAAAGAACTTCAAAGAGTGCCCCAAAGTTTCTACCAGAGAGTCAAGACGAAAACGTGTGCCAAACCCTATGCATAGATTCCCAAGGTCACAGAACCTGCAAGTTGATCACCAAAACATACATCAAGTGTTCTCAAATCCTTAAAGACTCAATCCGATAAGATAACTTCAAAGGAAAAACTCAATTCATCACAAGGAGATAGAGGGGGAGAAACATCATAAGATCCAACTATAGTAGCAAAGCTCGCGTTACATCAAGATCGTGCCACATCAAGAACAGGAGAGAGAGAGATCAAACACATAGCTACTGATACATACCCTCAGCCCCGAGGGTGAACTACTCCCTCCTCGTCATGGAGAGCACCGGGATGATGAAGATGGCCACCGGTTATGATTCCCCCCTCCGGCAGGGTGCCGGAACAGGGTCCCGATTGGTTTTTGATGGCTACAGAGGCTTGCGGCAGCGGAACTCCCGATCTAGGTTTCTTTTCGGGGTTTCTGTATTTATAGGAATTTTTGGCGTCGGTCTCACGTCAGGGGGGGTCTGCGAGATATCCATGAGGCAGGGGGCGCGCCCTCCACCCTCGTGGATGGCTCGGGACTCTTCTGGCCCAACTATTTTACTCCAGGGGCTTCTTTTGGTCCATAAAAAATCATCAAAAATTGGCACGTCAATTGGACTGCGTTTGGTATTCCTTTTCTATAAAACTCAAAAACAAGGAAAAACAGAAACTGGCACTGGGCTCTAGGTTAATAGGTTAGTCCCAAAAATCATATAAATAGCATATAAATGCATATAAAACATCCAAGATGGATAATATAATAGCATGGAATAATAAAAAATTATAGATACGTTGGAGACGTATCAATAAGCACGTATGACTATTTACGGAATACATGCCTACATTATATTTATGAACTGGAGATAGTGCCGTATCGCCCTAGGTTGTCTCATGATGAATATCATCCAACAAATTACCGATCCAATGCCTACGAATTTCTCTTATATTGTTCTTGCTAAGTTACTATGCTATCGTTACTGTTGCACTTGCTCCAAAACTAACTGTTACCGTTACCATTGCTGCTGTCACTGTTATCAAAACTATCATATTACTTTGCTACTGATCACGTTGCTGCAGATAATTAATCTCCATGTGTGGTTGAATTGACAACTCAGCTGCTAATACTTGCAAGTATTCTTTGGCTCCCCTTGTGTCGAATCTATAAATTTGGGTTGAATACTCTACTCTCGAAAACTGTTGCGATCCCATATACTTGTGGGTTATCAGACCCGAGCACAGATGCCGTGCCGGGTCTTCTCATGCAATAATCCCGTGGAAAGACATCCGGCGTACGGCTCCCGCGACAGTGAAGCGCCGAACTACGGTCGTGTGAACCGGGTCACGCGCCCTTACTCATCCACTCGCGATTAGCTCATGCATGAACATGGTACCAAGGACCCCGGGAGGTGACGCACACGGGAGCTGGCTAGCGGGACAGAGCTCAGTCTCTTGGGTTTTACAACACTGCAGGGACGGACCCGAGCACAGACACCGTGCCAGTCCTTAATCATGAGGAGGTCGTAGGCAGGTTTGTTAGGGCGCATCGACATTCATGGTGGCGAAACATCGGTCATCCAGGTTGAAATGTTTTGGAAATTCATAAAGGCAGAGCCAGTTCTGACACCTATGCAAAATGATACAGCTGGGGGACGGGCCCTGGCAGCCTGAGGATGCTGCAGCCCGAGGGACACCCTCAATCTGAACAAACCAAAAAGTCACCTGGCACCATTGTTGTAGAAGTGTTGGGGTAGCTAAAGAAAATGTGCCACAGAAGTGGCTCCTCACGAGCTGGATGACTTGGAGGCCTGGGGGATTCGCGAGGCCCGTCCGGCTTGCGAGGGTCCGAAACCTCCTCCAACATGACCACCTAGCGCCTGGCCTCGTGAGATGCCATAGCATGCCGCGCGAAGCGCTGGTACGAGGCACCCACGTTCAGCAGGCCAAACGGCATGCATACATAGCTGCAGGGATAACCCCCACTCCGGCTGACATGGGACGGCCAGAAGAGGTCCTATGAAGCAGTCCTGTTGAGGCCCAGGATGTTGACGCAGACGCGTAGTTCGCTGCCCATGTTAGGGGCCGCAGTTGCACTGGGAGGCCGTGCGGGGCAACGCTCGCCGCGCATGGCCCTTGCCTCCTGAAGCTCCTGGATCGCCTTGGTGATGAACTCTCGCGCACGCGCCGTGCGCCTTGCTCGCAGGGACGCGCATCAAAGCACGGCTCCAAGTGGTGCCCGAGCATCTCCCTGGTCGCACTGGTCAGGTCAGAGGCTCTCCACACGGAAGCCCCCAAGCCCGTCCTAAGGAAAGTGCCGAGCGTGCCTTCCTATGCAGGAGGACGGGGCGCCCCAGTAGTGGGTGCAGAGCCTGAGGCACCGTTGGCAGGCGCTCCAGCCTCCAGACGACTCTTGGGGAGGAGCTGCTTCTTCTTCTTCTTGGGGGGTGGCCTCAGGAGGTAGGATGGCGCCCTCGTTGTCTGAGTTGTTAGCCGCCGCGGCTTGGTAGGCACGCTCGAGGGAGCACAACGCATCATTGTCATCCCAGGCGACCGTGATGCTGCTGCTGCTCCCTGGCATCTTGAGGACATTGTAGCCATGGTGGGTTGCCGCCATGAACTTGGAGAGGGCCGGATACTGATACGTCTCCAACGTATCTACAATTTTTGATTGTTCCATGCTATTATATTATCTGTTTTGGATGTTTAATGGGCTTTACTATACACTTTTATATTATTTTTGGGACTAACCTACTAACACAAGGCCAGTGCAAGTTGCTGTTTTTTTGCCTATTTCAGTGTTTCGCAGAAAAGGAATATCAAACGGAGTCCAAACGGAATGAAACCTTCGGGAGAGTTATTTTTGGAACAAACGTGATCCAGAGGACTTGGAGTGGACGTCAAGAAATCAACGAGGGGGCCACGAGGCAGGGAGGCGCGCCTGCCCCTGGGCACGCCCCCACCCTCGTGGGCCCCTTGCAGCTCCACCGACCTACTTCTTCCTCCTATATATACCCATATACCCCGAAACCAACCAGGAGCACCACGAAACCCTATTTCCACCGTGGCAACCTTCTGTACCCGTGAGATCCCATCTTGGGGCCTTTTCCGGCGCTCCGCCGGAGGGGGAATTTATCACGGAGGGTTTCTACATCAACACCATAGCCTCTCCGATGATGTGTGAGTAGTTTACCACAGACCTTTGGGTCCATTGTTATTAGCTAGATGGCTTCTTCTCTCTCTTTGGATCTCAATACAAAGTTCTCATCGATCTTCTTGGAGATCTATTCGATGTAACTCTTTTTGCGGTGTGTTTGTCAAGATCCGATGAATTGTGGGTTTATGATCAAGATTATCTATGAACAATATTTGAATCTTCTCTGAATTCTTTTATGTATGATTGGTTATCTTTGCAAGTCTCTTCGAATTATTAGTTTGGTTTGGCCTACTAGATTGATCTTTCTTGCAATGGGAGAAGTGCTAGCTTTGGGTTCAATCTTGTGTTGCTCGATCCCAGTGACAGAAGGGGAAACGACACGTATTGTATTGTTGCCATCGAGGATAAAAAGATGGGGTTTATATCATATTGCTTGAGTTTATCCCTCTACATCATGTCATCTTGCCTAATGCGTTACTCTGTTCTTATGAACTTAATACTCTAGATGCATGCTGGATAGCGGTCGATGTGTGGAGTAATAGTAGTAGATGAAGGCAGGAGTCGGTCTAGTTGTCGCGGTCTACTTTTCTATTAATTGCTCGACAGTAATTTGTTCACCCACCGTAATACTTATGCTGTCTTGAGAGAAGCCACTAGTGAAACCTATGGCCCCCGGGTCTATTTTCCATCACATTAATCTCCCATCAACTAGCTATTTCTGTCGCCGTTTATTTTGCAATCTTTACTTTTAATCTTTATCATAAAAATACTAAAAATATTATCTTATCATCTCTGTCATATCTCACTTTTGCAAGTGGTCGTGAAGGGATTGACAACCCCTTTATCGCGTTGGTTGCAAGGTTCTTATTTGTTTGTGTAGGTATGAGGGACTTGCGTGTGGCCTCCTACTGGATTGATACCTTGGTTCTCAAAAATTGAGGGAAATACTTAACTTTGCTGCATCACCCTTTTCTCTTCAAGGGAAAACCAACGCATGCTCAAGAGGTAGCAACAAGGATTTCTGGCACCGTTGCCGGGGAGTCTACGCACAAGTCAAGACATACCAAGTACTCATCACAAACTCTCATCCCTCATATTACATTATTTGCCATTTGCCTCTCGTTTTCCTCTCCCCCACTTCACCCTTGCCGTTTTATTTTCCCTCTCTTTCCGTTCGCCTATTTCCAGTTGTTTTTCTTGTGCCATGGCCGAATTAAAAAGGGCTAAGGGCTCTCTCCATGGTTTTAATACTTTGGATAGTCCCTCTGTCCTCTCTAAGCTCATAAATAATGATGCTATGGAAAGACCTACCGGGGTTATCAATGAGGGTTTGAATAATATCGATGAAGATGATCCCATAATTTTTCGTTATTTACTTGATGAGCCTTTGAAAGATGCTTGGGATAGGCTTTTAAGGATCCGAGCTAGCTATGTGCCCGAATATCAAATTGAGATATACCCAAAAAGCATTTATGTTGGGTTGCCCGCTTCGTTCAAGCAAGTTTTAGATTCTATTTTTGAAGAGGGTTCTCTTGAAGGGGATCCCATAGATACCTATGAAAAGATGAAAACTATATTTGGGCACCCCATGAGTGAGAAAGTTGAATCCACCTCTCTTTTGTGCTTTTACCAAAACGAAATTATCAAAGAGATGAAGGCTAGCTTAGATGCAAATTTCCGTAGCATGCTTAATCTTTCTTCCACCATTAATGGCCACGTGATTTCTCAAAATAGAAAGATAAATGCTATAGATAATAAATTTTCTCTTTTCTTTCCCAACACCAAAGATGGCAAGACCTAGATCTATTCTTGCCCTTATGCCTAGCTAGGGGCGTTAAACGATAGCGCTTGTTGGGAGGCAACCCAATTTTATTTTTGTTTCTTTCTTTTTGGTTATGTCTATTAATAAATAATTCATCTAGAATCTGGTTAGATGTGTTTTAATGTTTTAATTAGTGTTTGTGCCAAGTAGAACCTTTGGGAAGACTTGGGTGAAGTCTTTTTGATCTTGCTGTAGAAAACAGAAACTTTAGCGCTCACGAGATTAGCTACAACGTTTCACTGGAGAGTGATATTTAGTTGATTCTTTTTGCAGATGATTAATAGATAAATTAATCACGTCCAGAAATTTATTTTAGAATTTTTGGAGTTCCATAAGTATGCGTTTGATACAGATTACTACAGACTGTTCTGTTTTTGACAGATTCTGTTTTTCATGTGTTGTTTGCTTATTTTGATGAATCTGTGGCTAGTATTGGAGGTTATGAACCATAGAGAAGTTGGAATACAGTAGGTTTAACACCAATATAAATAAATAATGATTTCATTACAGTACCTTGAAATGGTGTTTTGTTTTATTTCGCTAACGGAGCTCACAAGATTTTCTGTTAAGTTTTGTGTTGTGAAGTTTTCAAGTTTTGGGTAAAAGATTTGATGGATTATGGAACAAGGAGTGACAAGAGCCTAAGCTTGGGGATGCCCAAGGCACCCCAAGGTAAAATCCAAGGAAAACCAAAAGCCTAAGCTTGGGGAAGCCCCAGAAGGCATCCCCTCTTTTGTCTTCGTTCATCGGTAACTTTACTCGGAGCTATATATTTATTCACCACATGATATGTGTTTTGCTTGGAGTGTCTTGTATGATTTGAGTCTTTGATTTTTACTTCACCACAATCATCCTTGCTGTACACACCTTTTGGGAGAGACACACATTAATCGGAATTTATTAGAATACTCTATGTGCTTCACTTATATCTTTTGGGCTAAACAATTTTGCTCTAGTGCTTCACTTATATCTTTTAGAGCATGGTGGTGGTTATATGTTATAGAAATTATTGATCTCTCATGCTTCACTTATATTATTTTGAGAGTCTTTTAGAACAGCATGGTAGTTTGCCTTGGCTATAATTTAGTCCTAATATGATGAACATCCAAGATGGATATAATAAAAACTTTCATATAAGTGCATTGAATACTAAGAGAAGTTTGATACTTGATGATTGTTTTGAGATATGAAGATGGTGATATTAGAGTTATGCTAGTTGAGTAGTTGTGAATTTGAGAAATACTTGTTCTAAAGTTTATGATTCCCGTAGCATGCACGTATGGTGAACCGTTATGTGATGAAGTCGGAGCATGATTTATTTATTGATTTTCTTCCTTATGAGTGGCGGTCGGGGACGAGCGATGGTCTTTTCCTACCAATCTATCCCCCTAGGAGCATGCGCGTAGTACTTTGTTTCGATAACTAATAGACTTTTGCAATAAGTATGTGAGTTCTTTATGGCTAATGTTGAGTCCATGGATTATACGCACTCTCATCCTTCCACCATTGCTAGCCTCTCTAATACCGCGCACCTTTTGCCGGTATCATACACCCATCATATACCTTCCTCAAAACAGCCACCATACCTACCTATTATGGCATTTCCATAGCCATTCTGAGATATATTGCCATGCAACTTACCACCGTGCCATTTATTATGACACGTTCATCATTGTCATATTGCTTTGCATGATCATGTAGTTGACATCATATTTCTGGCAAAGCCACCTTTATAACTCTTTCATACATGTCACTCTTGATTTATTGCATATCCTGGTACACCGCCGGAGGCATTCACATAGAGTCATACTTTGTTCTAAGTATTGAGTTGTAATCTTTGAGTTGTAAGTAAATAAAAGTGTGATGATCATCATTATTAGAGCATTGTCCCAAGTGAGGAAAGGATGATGGAGACTATGATTCCCCCACAAGTCGGGATGAGACTCCGAACGAAAAAAATAAAAAAAATAAAGAAAGAAAGAAAGAAAGAAAAGAGGCCAAAAAGAAAAAAAAGAGAAGAATGCCCAAATAAAAAAATGAGAGAAAAAGAGAGAAGGGACAATGTTACTATCCTTTTACCACACTTGTGCTTCAAAGTAGCACCATGATCTTCATGATAGAGAGTCTCCTATGTTGTCACTTTCATATACTAGTGGGAATTTTACATTATAGAACTTGGCTTGTATATTCCAATGATGGGCTTCCTCAAAATGCCCTAGGTCTTCGCGAGCAAGCGAGTTGGATGCACAACCAGTTAGTTTCTTTTGTTGAGCTTTCATACACTTATAGCTCTAGTGCATCCGTTGCATGGCAATCCCTACTCACTCACATTGATATCTATTGATGGGAATCTCCATAGCCCATTGATACGCCTAGTTGATGTGAGACTATCTTCTCCTTTTTTGTCTTCTCCACAACCACCATTCTATTCCACATATAGTGCTATATCCATGGCTCACGCTCATGTATTGCGTGAAGATTGAAAAAGTTTGAGAACATCAAAAGTATGAAACAATTGCTTGGCTTGTCATCGGGGTTGTACATGATTAAATACTTTGTGTGATGAAGATAGAGCATAGCCAGACTATATGATTTTGTAGGGATAACTTTCTTTGGCCATGTTATTTTGAGAAGACATGATTGCTTTGTTAGTATGCTTGAAGTATTATTATTTTTATGTCAATATTAAACTTTTGTCTTGAATTTTTTGGATCTAAACATTCATGCTACAATAAATAAAATTACATTGAGAAATATGCTAGGTAGCATTCCACATCAAAACTTCTGTTTTTATCATTTACCTACTCAAGGACGAGCAGGAATTAAGCTTAGGGATGCTTGATACGTCTCCAACGTATCTATAATTTTTTATTGTTCCATGCTATTATATTATCTATTTTGGATGTTTAATGGGCTTTACTATACACTTTTATATTATTTTTGGGACTAACCTACTAACCCAAGGCCCAGTGCAAATTGCTGTTTTTTTGCCTATTTCAGTGTTTCGAAGAAAAGGAATTTCAAACGGAGTCCAAACGGAATGAAACCTTCGGGAGAGTTATTTTTGGAACAAACGTGATCCAGAGGACTTCGAATGGACGTCAAGAAATCAACGAGGAGGCTACAAGGCAGGGAGGCGCGCCTGCCCCCTAGGCGCGCCCCCACCCTCATGGGCCCCTCGCAGCTCCACCGACCTACTTCTTCCTCCTATATATGCCCATATACCCCGAAACCAACCAGGAGCACCACGAAACCCTATTTCCACTGCTGCAACCTTCTGTACCCGTGAGATCCCATCTTTGGGCCTTTTCCGGCGCTCCGCCGGAGGGGGAATCGATCACGGAGGGCTTCTACATCAACACCATAGCCTCTCCGATGATGTGTGAGTAGTTTACCACAGACCTTCGGGTCCATAGTTATTAGCGAGATGGCTTCTTCTCTCTCTTTGGATCTCAATACAAAGTTCTCCTCGATCTTCTTGGAGATCTATTTGATGTAACTCTTTTTGCGGTGTGTTTGTCGAGATCCGATGAATTGTGGGTTTATGATCAAGATTATCTATGAACAACATTTGAATCTTCTCTGAATTCTTTTATGTATGATTGGTTATCTTTGCAAGTCTCTTCAAATTATCAGTTTGGTTTGGCCTACTAGATTGATCTTTCTTGCAATGGGAGAAGTGCTTAGCTTTGGGTTCAATCTTGCGTTGCTCGATCCGAGTGATAAAAGGGGAAACGACACATATTGTATTGTTGCCATCGAGGATAAAAAGATGGGGTTTATATCATATTGCTCGAGTTTATCCCTCTACATCATGTCATCTTGCCTAATGCGTTAGTCTGTTCTTATGAACTTAATACTCTAGATGCCTGCTGGATAGCGGTCGATGTGTGGAGTAATAGTAGTAGATGCAGGCAGGAGTCGGTCTACTTGTCACGGACGTGATGCCTATATACATGATCATGCCTAGATATTCTCATAATTATGTGCTTTTCTATCAATTGCTTGACAGTAATTTGTTCACCCACCGTAGTACTTATGCTATCTTGAGAGATGCCACTAGTGAAACCTATGGCCCCCGGGTCTATTTTCCATCATATTAATCTCCCGTCAACTAGCTATTTCTGGTGCCGTTTATTTTGCAATCTTTACTTTCAATCTTTATCATAAAAATACCAAAAATATTATCTTATCATCTCTATCAGATCTCACTTTTGCAAGTGGCCGTGAAGGGATTGACAACCCCTTTATCGCGTTGGTTGCAAGATTCTTATTTGTTTGTGTAGGTACGAGGGACTTGCGTGTGGCCTCCTACTGGATTGATACCTTGGTTCTCAAAAACTGAGGGAAATACTTATGCTACTTTGCTGCATCACCCTTTCCTCTTCAAGGGAAAACCAACGCATGCTCAAGAGGTAGCACGCCACTACTTCCAGAGTCACCCCATCAAAGTCATCTCGGCTTACCCACTGGAGAGAGTGCTCCGGAGCCCCAATGCCACGGGGAGAGTCGCTGAATAGAACATTGAGATGCAGGCATTTCAGTTGGAGTTCAGCACCACCAGAGTCATCAAGGGTGCCATGCCCGCCGACTTCGTGGCGGAATGGAGCCACGTTCCCAGCCCCGAAGCAGGCGAGGACCACCCACTCTAGCTAGGAAGCGAGGCGCCAGACGGCTGGGTCATGTACTTCGACGGCGCCTTCGAGCGTCAGGGCATGGGGGCTGGAGCCGTGCTCATCTCGCCCACCCAGGACAAGCTCTACTACACTATGCAGCTCTGCTTCCAGCAAGACAAGAAGGTCTCCAACAACATCACGCAGTAAGAAGGCTTGATCGCCGGTCTCAAGGCTGCGACAGCCTTGGGAGTGAAGCACTTCACCATCAAGGGCGACTCTCAGGTCCTCGTCAACTTCTCCAACGAAGTATACGAGTCGAAGGACGAGCACATGGAGGCATACCTTGCGGAGGTACGCAAAATTGAAAACAATTCTTGGGTTTGGAACTGCAGCATGTGCCACACGGCACAAACAAGGAAGCAGACGACATCGCCAAGAGGGCGTCATGGCGCTTGCCTGAAGAGCCCGATGTCTTTGAGGAGCAGCTCTTCAAGCCGTCTGCAGCTCCGCCCTCAGCAGAACCAGCATCACCTCGCGAGGACCTCCCTCAAGCCCCTCCATCGGGCGCCCCGACCTGTGGCCTGACCTCAGGAGCTCGCCTCCTTCTTGCGCTGGAACCTCAGGAGGGATGTTGGACTGAGGAGTTCAAGGCATACCTGCTGCAGGGCACCCTACCAGAGAAGGAGGAAGACGCGGAGCGGGTGGCACGTCAGGCTACAGCGTACTGCGTCCGGGATGGTGAGCTCTATCAGAGGTGTCCAAACGACGTCTCCTTGCGATGCATTTCTAGGGAGCAGGGACGTGACCTGCTAGCAGCCATACATGGCGGGGACTGCGGGCACAATGCTTCATCACACACCCTCGTGGGAAAGGTATTCAGCAGCGGGTTCTACTGGCCCATGGCGCTCAACGACGCCGCCGAGCTGGTCAAGTCCTGCGAAGCCTGCCAGTTCCACGCCAAGCAGATCCACCAGCCCGCACAGGGCCTCCAGACCATCCCGCTCACATGGCCATTCGCGGTCTAGGGGCTGGACACCTTGGGACCGTTCCCACGGGCGCCCAGGGGTTACCGCTACCTCTACGTCACCATCGACAAGTTCAACAAGTGGGCGGAAGTGGAAGCTGTCCGCACCATCCTGGCCGGCTCGGCAGTCAAGTTCATCAAGGGCCTCGTCAGCCGCTTCGGGGTCCACAATCGTATGATCACTAACAATGGCTCACAGTTCATTAGCAACCACTTCAAAACATATTGTGCTAACCTTGGAACGCAGATATGCTACGCCTCGGTGGCACACCCCAGAAGCAACGGCCAAGATGAGCGCGCCAACGCGGAGGTCCTGAGAGGCCTCAAGACAAGAACCTTCAAGAAGAAGCTCGAGGCATGCGGCAGGGGCTGGCTCAACGAGCTCCAGTCCGTGCTGTGGTCCATCCGCACCACCGCCACCAAGCCGACGGGCTAGAGTCCATTCTTCCTCGTCTATGGAGCCGAAGTGGTTCTCCCTCACGAGGTCAAGCATCGCTCCGCGCGGGTCTTGGACTTTGACGAGGCATGTCAGGACGCCACGCGGGGGATGGACCTCATGCTGGGGGACGAACGCCGCCGTCAAGCCTCGCTCCGGGCGGCAAGGTATCAGTAGGCGCTGTGGCGGTACCACTGCCGCAGCATCCGCTCCAGGACGCTCGAGGTGCGCGATCTCGTCCTGAGGCGGGTGCTCTCCAGGGAGGGCCTGCATAAGCTCTCACCCATGTGGGAGGGCCCGTTTAGGATTGCCCGCGTCTCCAGTCCTGGCGCTGTGCGCCTGGAGACGCAGGACGGGATCCCCATCCAGAAGGCCTGGAACATCCAGCACCTCCGGAAGTTCTACCCATGAAGCAAGGCCCAGTGCCTATGAAGGTCTCCACTCGTGACACCCTCACGTAATAATGAGTGGGGCTGTACATGCCCCGGAGTCTCCAGAGTTCCGCCCTCGGGCCTCAGGGGCTCCCTCCCACATCCTAGTGGTAGTACTTAGCTCCGCGCTGGTGAGAAGACTAGACTAGGTGCCGGACGCGGCTGTTCATTTGCTTGCTTTCTGTAGCTAGTTTGCAAGCTTTTAATGGAATTTGGAGTTCTAGCGTTTCTCCATCGCCAAGTTGGGTTTTTCTCCTTTTGCTCCACTCGCCTTGTTGTTTTGGATCAGGGAGAGCGGCAGTTGCCCGTCGCTCTTTCTCGTGCGTCTCGCGCGGGGGCTGGGCAGGTGTGCGCTTGCGTTGAGCTCGCCCACGCTGCGAGCACACCTCGCCAAAGCCCGGTCACCCCAGAGCTTTGGCGTCCTGGATCTTCGTGAGGTGCCCTCGAATGAGCTCGTGATTTTTGCACCCTCTTAAGTCTGTGCCCCACGGGTGCCGCGACGCGATGCACTAAGCCACGACTAGCCCATGCCTGAGGGCTCGCGCAAGGAAGAACAGGACACCCAACAAATTTCCTAACAATTATGTAGCTTTATCTGAGGCCAACGGATCCTGAGTCAGCAACAAGGGGGCCTCACCAGATGCTGAAGGACGCGCCCTCGCGAGGTGGGAGGCTACCGCGAGTATATCAAGCTAAGTTATCCTGCCGCACCTGCTCGGAACATGAACATCACAGCATAACATCAGAACAATAAACATAGCATAGTAGCATAAGTACCATGGGTCATTACACGCCCCGGCAGGGCCCTCTACTTTTTTCAAAACGCAGGAGAAAGGAAAGGCTAAACAAAAGAAGCGGCCCGCACGACCGCAGTAGCTCCCGAGGCCTGGCTCTGGTGGCCCCTGGGCTCAGTCCGAGCCTTCCTCCAACTTCACTGGAGCACGACGACGAGACGACCCGCCACCTTCCCTGATGCGGGCCTGGCGACGTGGCGGCTGGTCGTAACCGCCGCTGCTCGTGCTCTCGCCTGAGGAGGAGCCGCCGCTGCTGAAGAAAGTGCGGCCGTCGCCAAGGGCAAGCTCACCCTCGGTGTCCCCGCGGCTGTCGTCAAGGCCAAGCTCATCGTCGCCGCCACCGTCTTCAGGGCAGCACCCTGCACGATGGATGTCTTCCCCAAACACCCTCACGTAGAGGGTCACGAGACCATCGAACTTGAAGTGGAAGGTGCACCTCCTACTCAGGCCGCGCGCGCGGGCGAACGCCTGACTGCCGCGGGCCAAGGACACGCTCCCGGCGGCGGTAACTTCAACCCCAACCCATGAAGCCTTGCTGCAGCAGCCGTTGGCATGCAGCCAGAGGCCGTCAAGCTCCGCGACTGGCAGCTCATCCGCGAAGAAGCGAGGGAGTGGGAGCCAGGTGCCGGCTGGCCTCTCCGTCCACACCATGAACTCCGAGAGTGCCTCCGCTGAGTGGAAGCGCGGCCGAGGAGGCCGGGCAACCATGGCGCACCTCCCGTCGTCGCAGGGGTTACCTCGCCCTCGGCGGCTCCCACAACAAGAAGAAGCACCGCCACAGCTACCCAGGGCGACGCTGGCCCCTGAGGGAGTGCGCTCACGCCCCCGAGGAGCCACCGCAGGGGTCGCGGCGTGCTTACCGGGGCAGCCTCTCCCTCTCTTTGGCTGCGGCGAGCCGGGTCCCTCCTTGGTGGCCTTCCCCTTCTCGGCGGCGAAGAACTTCCTCATCGGCGCCATGGGTGCTAAGGCGAAGAGGAAGAAGAAGGAGCGGGCGGCGAGAAGATGGAAATGAGCAAAGGGGGCTCCGGCCTCTCCTCATTTATGTCCAGAAGGAGGCCAACCGCCAGCCTCCACAATCGCATGCAATGATGGTTTTCCTCTGCATGCAGCAGAGTCTCGTCAAGTCGAATAGTTGCCGAGGTGGCGTGGGGAAGTGGAGACGCCCACATCTCATCAATCACCATGTGCCCACCGAGGCCGCAGGCGGTTAGGGCCCGCGGCGCTCCGCACTTGCCCCTTGGCTTCGCCTGGAAGCCAAGTTCGAGCGCGCCTTGGGCCCGGGGGCTACCGTCGGCGTCCTGGGACAGGGGGTGCATATTTGGTCACCAAATCACATAACTCATATAATACAATATCGTCATTGAATGTTAAGAGTGCGGACCCTACGGGTTCGAGAACTATGTAGACATGACCGAGACACCTCTCTGGTCAATAACCAATAGTGGAACCTGGGTGCTCATATTGGTTCCTACATATTCTACGAACCGTTATGACAACATAGACAATTCCTTTTGTCTTCTTGTGGCCCATGACGTGGCTCCTTCGGCGGCCTGGTACGGCCCTGCTTCGGGATAAACAACCCAAGACCCTCGCAAGGGGCCAAGCCTCGCGAGGGGGATGACACTAAGACCTCCCCCAGGGGTGACCTCCTTAGGCTGGCTCCCGAGGAGCGGATATTTCTATGCAAGGCTCACCTCGCGAGGTTCAGATGACGTGAGCCATGACGATCAAGGCCAGGTGGGCGCCAGCGGGCGCAGTGTACTAGTTTCCACTTTTGCGCTAAGGAGGCAAGCGTAGGCGCGGAGTCCCGAGGAATCAGCCAAAGGTTTCCATTTCGGTGCAACAAGACCAAGACCGCCAAGACGGCGGGACGGAGGTCATTGCTGAGCCCAACATGGCATCATGACCAGAGGCTTTTGCAGGCAAGACTAATTTTGTCAGGATAACATGTACTAGTTGCCCCCCTTCAAATTTTGCCGTTGTGGGATCCCTTCCCGCCTTACATTTGGGAAGAGGACCAATGCCACTATAAATAGGACTTAGGCACCACCATACGGGGGACGGAGCATTCAGATCATCCCCACACCCACCAGCTCATCGAGCACAAGAACACCTCACCTCCTGAGGCTGTTCTACCATTGTACTAGTTCATCCTCAGCCCCATGAGGAAATCCACCACAAAGCTGCAGTAGGGTATTACACCGCAAGGTGGCCCGAACCAGGATAAACTGTTGTGTCCCTTCTACATCCAGTTCATCGAGCTAGGCAGTGAGATTAGCGAGTAGGCAGACTGGGGAGGACGAGTTCTTCACATGCACCCCAGAGTTCGAACCTCTCAAGGGTCTGCGGAACCCTGGATCCGACACCGTGGGCCTCCATTTGTGTTGATTCCACCTCCCAAAAATCACATATATTCCAAAATAATTCTTCGTAAACTTTTATCCCGTTTGGACTTCGTTTGATATGGATATTCTGTGAAACAAAAAACATGCAACAAATAGGAACTAGCACTGGGCACTTGTGTCGGCGTTTTGGGAACTAGGGTACCCAGAATTGCCGTCCTGCGGCCCACAACATGGCTCCCTCGACGTACTGGTACGGCCGAGTGACAAGACCATCACGAGGGTCCTGACCTCTCAAGGTGGACGGCACCAAGGCTTCTAGAGGGAGCGGCCTCCGCAGGCGGCCTCCCGAGGAGCGGAGATTTCTATGCAGGTACCCAGCCTCCGCAGGGCCTTGGGTTAGTAGGTTTGTCCCAAAAATAATATAAAAGTGTATAGTAAAGCCCATTAAACATGCAAAACAGATAATATAATAGCATGGAACAATAAAAAATTATAGATACGTTGGAGACGTATCATGGCGCAGCTTGCGGGAGGCAACAAGGAGCGCGAGCAGGGGCTTTTGCTGCATGGGATAGCATGCCCGCGCGTCACGCAATATTGTGTTGACGAAGTACACCAGGTGCTCGACGAGGGCAGGAGCGTTGATGGGGTCTTGTACCTCCTGAGGTTGGGGGACCTCAAGAGCTTGGCCGCTTGCGGAGGTAGCTAGGGCCTCACGAGCACCATCCCGAGGGGCATGGCTATCTGCTGGTGCCGCCGAGGCCTCAGGAGCACTGTCCTGAAGCTGCGTTGTCTTGTCCTATCTCAGGGCGTTGCCCGGCGGGCCCTTGGCCTAGTGCTCCTCCCGGACCGCCACCAGCGCTGCGCTGGCGGAGTGTGGCGTGGCAGCCAGGTAAAGCACCAGGGGCTCAAGAGGGCGCAAAGTCACCATCACTGGTGGGCTGGTGAGGTACCTCTTGAGGTCTTGAAATGCTACGTCAGCCTCCGGAGTCCACTTGAATGGCCCCTTCTTTTTCATCAGCTTGAAGAACGGGAGGGCGCGTTCTCCCAACTTGGAGATGAAGCGCCCCAATGAGGTCACGCAACCCGCCAGCTTCTGCATCTCCTTGAGAGTCTCTAGTGGGCTCATGCTTTCTATGGCCTTGACCTTCTCTAGGGTTGCCTCGATTCCCCTGTGTGACACCAGAAAACCTAGAAGCTTGCTAGAGGGAACGCCAAATACGCATTTCTCTAGGTTGAGCCGCAGATCCACCGTGTAGACTGGCAAATGTTTCCTCTAGGTCCTCGATAAGGGTCCTTGCCTCCCGAGACTTCACTACTATGTCATCGACGTAAGCCTCAGCGTTCCTCCCGAGCTGCTAGCCCAGGGTGATGTGCATCAGTCGCTGGAAGGTCGCCCCGGCGTTGCGCAGGCCGAACGGCATACAGGTGTAGCAGTACACCCCGCAGGGGGTCAGGAAGGCCGTCTTCTCAACATCTTGTACCGCCATCTTGATTTTATGATAGCCCGAGAAGGCGTCCAGGAAGCACAGCAGCTCACACTCGGCGGTGGAGTCGACGATCTGATCGATGCGTGGGAGCGGAAAGGGGTCTTGAGGGCAGGCCTTACTGAGGTTGGTGAAGTCGACGCATATGCGCTCCTTCCCGCCTTTCTTGGGGACGACGACCAGGTTCCCCAACCATTCCGGGCACCGCACCTCCCGAATAGCACCAGCGTCATGCAGCTTGCGGGTTTCTTGGACAATGAACGACTGCTTCTCTGTGGACTGTCGCCACGCCTTCTGCTTCACCGGCCGTGCGTTAGGGCACACCCTTAGGTGATGCTCGATTATTCCCCTCGAGATCCCAACCAGGTCCCTGGGCGCCCACGCGAACACCCCCTTGTTTGCGTGCAAGAAGTCAACCAATGCCTTTTATTCTAGAGTAAGTTGGCGCCAGTGATGAAGGTGGCGCCCGATGCTCCATCTTCATCGACCGACACCTGCTTCGTTTCGGCCTGATCTTGAGAGAACAACCGCTTCTTCTTTGCTGGCGCAGCCCCTGGGACCTCTAGGGCCCCTTCTTCGGCCAGGCGCAGTGCTGCTGCAGCCCTGAAGGCGAGCTTGAGGGCCGTCAGGGCTTCCTTGGTGTCTCCGTCCACGGTGAGGATGCCACTGCTCCCCGGCATCTTCATGAGGTTGTAGGCAGGGTGAGTTGCCGCCACGAACTTGGCCAGGGCTGGGTACCCAAGGATGGCGTTGTACGGGAGGCTGATGCGGGCGATGTCGAAGTCGATGAGCTCGGTGCGGTAGTTGTTGTGGGTGCCGAAGTTGACGGGGAGGTGGATCTGCCCCAAGGGGCCGGTGGAGCCATCGACAACCCTGGAGAATGGCTTGGTGGGGCGGAGCCGACCATGCGGTACGTGAAGCAGGCCAAAAGCCTCCACGGAGAGCACATTAAGGCCGGCTCCGCCGTTGATGAGGGTCTTGGTAACCGCCACACTGCAGATGGTGGGGGTGTAGAGCATCGGGAGCGCGCCTACGCCCGCGGTGATCGTTGGGTGGTCCCTTGAGTCGAAGGTGAGGTTGGCCTTTGATGCCGCCCACCCCGGAGGATCTCCCTGCTGTACGCGGGCGACGCCCATTTGGCGGAAGAACTGATTGGCGTGGCGGTCAGAGGGCGGCACCTGCGAGCCACCGAGAAGGGGTGCGACGACATGGGGCACTGGTGCCGTGAAGCGCGCGACGAAGAGGCCGCGCAACTCCTCCCAGGAGGCCACAGAAGATCCCGGTAGGCTGAGTAGCCAGGCGCGCGGTACATCGGCGAGGGCCATGGGAAACCAGTTGGCCATGACCTTGTCGTCGCCACCAGCGACCCAAACGGCCTCCTCGTATGCCTGAAGAAAGGCTGCCGGGTCCGCTGTGCCGTCGTAGCGGGGTGGCATCTCTGGCCTGAACTTGGGCGGCCACTGCACTCTTTGTAAGGCGGGGGTGAAGGCCCGGAGGCCCACAGCGCCTCTGTGCACGCCCGTCGATCCAGCCGGAGCAGCGGCGCCTGCCGTGAGAGCCGAACGGAGGGACGAAGCGGATGGAGAGGCAAAGCTTCAACATACCCCTACCCAACGCGCCAAATCTTGGATCCAGGGTTCTGCAGACCCTTGAGAGGTTCGAACTCTAGGGTGCGTGCGAAGAACTTGTCCTCCCCACTCTGCCTACTCGCTAATCTCACTGCCTAGCTCGATGAACTGGATGTAGAAGGGACACAACAGTTTATCCTAGTTCGGGCCATGTTGCGATGTAATACCCTAGTCCAGCTTTGTGGTGGATTGCCTCGTGGGGGTGAGGATGAACTAGTACAATGGTAGAACAACCTCAGGAGGTGAGTTGTTCTTGTGCTCGATGAGCTGGTCGGTGTGGGATGATCTGAATGATCCGTCCCCCCGTCTGGTGGTAGCTAAGTCCTATTTATAGTGGCATTGATCCTCTTCCCAAATGTAAGGCGGGAAGGGATCCCACAATGGCCAAATTTGAAGGGGTACAACTAGTACATGTTATCCTAACAAAAGTAATCTTCGCCTGCAAAAGCCTCTAGTCGTGATGCCGTGGTGGGCTCGGCGATGACCTCCGTTCTGCCGTCCTGGCGGTCTTGGTCTTGTTGCACCTAAATGGAAACCTTTGGCTAATTCCTCGGGACTCCGCGCTTGCACTTGCCTCCTTAGCGCAAATACACTGCGCCTGCTGGCACCCGCCTGGCCTTGATTGTCATGGCTCATGTCATCTGAATCTCGCGAGGTGAGCCTTGCATAGAAATCTCCACTCCTTGGGAGCTAGCCTGAGGAGGCCGCCCCTCGGGGAGGTGTTGGTGTCGCCCCCTCGCGAGGGTCTTGGGTTGTTGATCCTGAAGCTGGGCTGTACCAGGCCGCCGAAGGAGCCACGTCATGGGCTGCAGGCAGGCAAGTCTGGGCACCCCCGGTCCCAGGACGCCGACACACGGCCTCCACTACCCACCAGGGCGCGACAGCCCTGTAGCACACGGTGGTGCCTAGTGGGCACCCGTAATTCGGTTGGGGCCCTCCGTCGAGCGCAAGGAAGCTTTTATTTGGAAAAAATCATGTTAAAATTTTAGTGCAATTGGAGTTACGGATCTCCTGATATTAAAGAAACGGTGAAGGGCTGAAAAACAGGAAGGCGAAATAGAAGAGAACAGAGAGATAGATCTAATCTAGGAGGGATCTCGCCCCTCCACCGCCATGGAGGCCATGGAATAGAGGGGGACCCCTCCTCCAATCTAGGGAGGAGTCCAAGGAAGAAGAAGAAGGAGGGGGCTCTCTCCCCCTCTCTCCCGGTGGCGCCGGAGTGCCGCCGGGGCAAGGATCGTGACGTTGATCTACATCCATAACCTTGCTACCATCAACGCCAACTTTCTCCCCCTCTATGCAGCGGTGTAACCTCTCTATTACCGCTGCAATTCTTTACTTAAACATGGTGCTCAACACTATATATTATTATCCAATGATATGTGGTTATCCTATGATGTTTGAGTAGATCTGTTTTGTCCTATGGGTTGATTGATGATCATGATTAGTTCGAGTTGTATATTTTATTTTGGTGCTGTCCTATGGTGCCCTCCATGTCGCTCAAACATGAGGGATCCCTGCTGTAGGGTGTTGCAATACGTTCATGATTCGCTTATGGTGGGTGATACGTCTCCAACGTATCTATAACTTTTGATTGTTCGATGCTATTATATTATCTATTTTGGATGTTTTATATGCATTAATATGCTATTTTATAATATTTTTGGGACCAACCTATTAACCTAGAGCCAGTGCCAGTTTTAGTTTTTTTCCTTGTTTTTGACTTTTACAGAAAAGGAATATCAAACGGAGTCCAAGCGGAATAAGACTTTACGATGATTTTTCTTGGACCAGAATACACATACGTAACTTGGGGAGAAGGCCAGAAGATCCCCAAGGAGGCCACAAGCCTTAGGAGCATGCCCTAGGAGGGGCGCCTGAGGGCTTGCAGGCCCCTCGGGAGTCCCTAACCCTAAAACTACTTCTATAAATTCTCAAATATTCCCCCAACATGAGAAGCATCCACCAAAATACTTTTCCGCCATCGCAAGCCTCTGTTCCCGTGAGACCCCATCTTGGGGCCTTTTCCAGCACCCTGCCGGAGGGGGATTCAATCACGGAGGGCCTCTACATCAACCTTGCTGCCCTTCTGATCTAGCATGAGTAGTTTACCACAGACCTCCGGGTCCATAGCTAGTAGCTAGAGGGCTTCTTCTCTCTCTTTGATCTTCAATACAATGTTCTCCTCGATGTTCTTGGAGTTCTATCCGATGTAATATTCTTTTGTGGTGTGTTTGTCGAGATCCGATGAATTGCATGATCAGATTATCTATGAATATTATTTGAGTCTTCTCTGAACTCTTTTATGCATGATTAAGATATCATTGTATTTCTCTTCGAACTATCGGTTTGGTTTGGCCAACTAGATTGGTTTTTCTTGCAATGGGATAGGTTCTTAGTTTTGGGTTCAATCTTGCGGTGTCCTGACCTGGTGACAGAAGGGGTAGCGAGGCACGTATTGTATATTTGCCATCAAGGATAAAATGATGGGGTTTATATCATATTGCTTGAGTTTATCCCTCTACATCATGTCATCTTACTTAAAGCGTTACTCTGTTCTTATGAACTTAATACTCTAGATGCATGCTGGATAGCAGTCGATGTGTGGAGTAATAGTAGTAGATCAGAATCGTTTCGGTCACTTATCACGGACGTGATGCCTATATTCATGATCATTGCCTTAGATATTGTCATAACTATGCGCTTTTCTATCAATTGCTCGATAGTAATTTGTTTACCTACCATATGTTTTCTTTCAAGAGAGAAGTCTCTAGTGAAACCTATGGCCCCCGGGTCTATTTTCCATCATATGTTTTCAGATCTATAAACCCCAAAACCAAAAATATCTTGCTGCAATTTATTTATATTTACTTTAGTTTACTCTTTTATTTATCTTTTATACCTATCTCTATTAGATCTCACCCTTCTTCGTGACCGTGAAAGGATTGACAACCCTTTTTTAGCGTTGTGTGCAAGTGTTTGTTAGTTTGTGCAGGTGCATGGATTGGAGACTTGCTTGTGCCTCCTACTGGATTGATACCTTGGTTCTTAACAGAGGGAAATACTTATCTCTACTTTGCTACATCACCCTTTGCACTTCAAGGGAAAAATCAATGCAAGCTCAAGAAGTAGCAGGAAGAATTTCTGGAGCCGTTGCCGGGGAGGTTCTACCACAAGCCTACCTCCTAAATTCTCATCTCTTGCACTTACATTATTTGCCATTTGCCTCTCGTTTCACTTCCCCCATTTCTAAAATGTTTTCAGGAAAATACAAAAATATTTGCCCTTTTTTCACCCTTTTTTCCGCTCGATCTTTTGTTTGCTTGAACTCATCATCATGAGTGACTTTGGTATGGCAGAAACAGATGATGGCCTAACTCCTAAAATTGGACAAACTGGCAATCTGGTTGCTAAAACTTTTGTTTTGGGGCAAGGGAATGTTATGGGAAAAGAACATATCCAAGATTTTTTCAATTGTGTCGGCAATCTGCCTTTTGATGATACCCCTATACTTAAAGGAACTAAAACATATGCGGAGCCTATTTCAGCACTAGTTCTGAAATTTGAAAGTAGATTTATCCACACCCATCGACCTTGCAAACATTGTTTTATGATTTACCTGTTATAAAAGATCCTAAGGCTAAAACGATAGCTACCCATGTTCTTATGAATGGATTTGATCACATAGTACGGGAAGCTACGGAAATTTTTGATCTTTATGGTATGAGCCGTGAAAAACCGGTGATAGATGAGATTCTTTACAATAGTGACTACACGTTGAGATATTTGCTTGGAAATAATCAAATTTTTGATGAGAACCTTAAAAAGAAAGTCCCAGTTTTAGATATGATCCAACAAGTTTTCAATGATGTTAATCAACAATATTCTTGAATTGTCGCCAGAAATCAAAGGGGATACGTAGATGGGCATCTTTATAATGCCAAAATTTCTATGGATAATGTGTTTCAAGTTATCTTTGCAAAACCTCCTGACAAGAACACATCTATGGAAAAAAATACAAAGATGACAATACCTAGATCTATGTTTATGCCTAGCTAGGGGCGTTAAAAAATAGTGCTTGTTGGGAGGCAACCCTTTTTTTATGTTTTTTGTTTTTGGTTTTGTTTTCAATAAATACATATTATTAATTCTGTACCAATTGTGTTTTGGTGTTTCAATTAGTGTTTGAGCCAAGTATGATCTTTGGGATGATCTATGGAGATATTTGATTTGATCTTGCTGAAAAACAGAAACTTTTGCGCTCATTGCCAGAATTTTTTAAAAAATCACTGAAACGTTCTTTTGACATGATTTTTTACACAAGGTTGATACATAAATTTCCAGATTGTCCTATTTTTTCAGGCTTTTTGGAGTTACAGAAGTATATGAAGTTTTCAGATTGCTACAAGGTGCTCTATTTTTGACAGATTCTATTTTCTATGTGTTGTTTGCTTATTTTGATGAATCTATGGGTAGTATCGGGGGGGGGGGGTATGAACCATGGAGAAGTTGGAATACAGTAGATATTACACCAATATAAATTTAGAATGAGTTAACAATAGTACCTAAAGTGGTGACTTATTTTAATTATACTAACGGATCTCATGAGTTTTGTGTTGTGAAGTTTTCAAGTTTTGGGTAAAGATTTGATGGACAATGGAATAAGGAGTGGCAAGAGCCTAAGCTTGGGGATGCCCAAGGCAACCCAAGGTAATATTCAAGGACAACCAACCATCTAAGCTTGGAGATGCCCCGGATGGCATCCCCTCTTTCGTCTTCAATCTATCGGTAAGTTTACTTGAGGCTATATTTTTATTCACCACATGATACGTGTTTTACTTGGAGTGTCTTGTATGATATGAGTCTTTGCCTTTTAGTTTGCCACAATCATCCTTTCTATGCACACCTTTTGAGAGGGACACACTTTAATCGTGAATTTATTAGAATACTCTATGTGCTTCACTTTATTTTTTGAGCTAGGCAGTTTGCTCTAGTGCTTCACTTATATCTTTTTAGAGCACGGTGCTGGTTTTATTTTATAGAAATTGTTGAACTCTCATGCTTCACTTATATTATTTTGAGAGTCTTTAAACATCATGGTAATTTGCTTTGGTTATGAATTTAGTCGTAATACGATGGGCATCCAAGAGGGATATAATAAAAACTTTCATATAAAGAGCATTGAATACCATGAGAAGTTTCATTCCTTGCATATTGTTTTGAGATATAAAGATAGTGATATTAGAGTCATGCCAGTGAGTAATTGTGGATTGGTAGATATACTTGTGTTAAATTTTGTGATTCCCGTATCATGCACGTATGGTGATCCGTTATGTGATGAAGTTGGAGCATGATTTATTCTTTGATTGTCTTCCTTATGAGTGGCGGTCAACGATGAGCGATGGCATTTTCCTACCAATCTACCCCCTAGGAGCATGCGTGTAGTACTTTGTTTTGATAAAAATTTTCAATAAGTATGTGAGTTCTTTATGACTAATGTTGAGTCCATGGATTATACGCATTCTCACTCTTCCACCGTTGCTAGCCTCTCTAGTACCGCACAACTTTCATCGGTGCATTAAACCCACCATATACCTTCCTCAAAACAGCTACCACACCTACCTATTATGGCATTTCCATAGCCATTCCGTGATATATTGCCATGCAACTTCCACCGTTCCATTTTATTAGGACACATACCATCATTGTCATATTGCTTTGGATGATCATGTAGTTGGCATAGTATTTGTGGCAAGGCCACCATTCATATTCTTTATATATGTCACTCTTGATCATTGCACATCCTGGTACACCGCCGGAGGCATTCATATAGAGTCATATTTTGTTCTAGTATCGACTTGTAATTCTTGAGTTGTAAGTAACCGAAAGTGTGATGATCATAATTATTAGAGCATTGTCCCATGTGAGGAAAGGATGATGGAATCTATGATTCCCTCACAAGTTCGGATCAGTCTCCAGACTTTATTAAAAAATAAAAGAGGCCAAACAAGCCCAAATAAAAAATAAAGGAGGCCAAAGAAGCCCAAACAAAAAAAGAGAGAAAAAGAGAGAAGGTACAATGTTACTATCCTTTTCCGCACTTGTGCTTCAAAATAGCACCATGTTATTCATGATAGAGAGTCTCCTATTTTGTCACTTTCATATACTAGTGGGAATTTTCTATTATAGAACTTGGCTTGTATATTCCAGCGATGGGCTTCCTCAAATTTCCCTAGGTCTTCATGAGCAAGCAAGTTGGATGCACACCCACTTAGTTTTTCTATTTGAGCTTTCATAAACTTATAGCTCTAGTGCATCCGTTGCATGGCAATCCCCATTCACTCGCATCGATATCAATTGATGGGCATCTCCATAACCCACTAATTTGCGTAGTTGATGTGAGACTTTCTCCTTCGTTTTGTCTTCTCCAGAACCACCATATTCTATTCCACCTATAGTGCTATATCCATGGCTCACACTCATGTATTGCGCGAAAGTTGAAAAAGTTTGAGAACACCAAAAGTATGAAACAATTGCTTAGCTTGTCATTGGGGTTGTGCATGAAAAATACTTTGTGTGATGAAGATGGAGCATAGCCAGACTATATGGTTTTGTAGGGATAACTTTCTTTTGCCATGTTATTTTGAGAAGACATGATTGCTTTATTTGTATGCTTGAAGTATTATTGTTTTTATGCCAATATTAAACTTTTGTTTTGAATCTTATGGATCTGAATATTCATGTCACAATAAAGAAGATTAGATGGATAAATATGTCGGGTAGCATTCCACATCAAAAATTCTATTTTTATCATTTACCTACTCGCGGACAAGTAGGAATTAAGCTTGGGGATGCTTGATACATCTCCAACGTATCTATATTTTTTTATTCTCCAATACTATTATATTCTCTCTTTTGGATGTTTTATATGCATTAATATGCTATTTTATATTAATTTTGGGACTAACCTATTAACCCAGAGCCCAGGACCAGTTTCTCCTTTTTTGTTGTTTTTGACTTCTACAGAAAAGGAATATCAAACAAAGTCCAAACGGAATAGAACTTTATGATGATTTTTCTTGGACTAGAAGACGCCTACGTAACTTGGAGAGCGGGCCAGAAGATCCCCGAGGAGGTCACAAGCCTCAGGAGCGCGCCCTCAAACCCTAAAACAACTTCTATAAATTCTCAAATATTCTCCCAACATCAGAAGCGCCCACCAAAATACTTTTCCACCACCGCAAGCCTCTGTTCCCGTGAGATCCCATCTTGGGGCCTTTTCCGGCACCCTGCCGGAGGGGGATTCGATCATGGAGGGCCTCTACATCAACCTTGCGGCCCTTCTGATGAAGTGTGAGTAGTTTACCACAGACTTACGGGTCCATAGCTAGTAGCTAGATGGCTTCTCCTCTCTCTTTGATCTTCAATACAATGTTCTCCTCGATGTTCTTGGAGTTCTATCCGATGTAATATTCTTTTACGGTGTGTTTGTCGAGTTCCGATGAATTATGGATTTACGATCAGATTATCTATGAATATTATTTGAGTCTTCTCTGAACTCTTTTATGCATGATTAAGATGTCTTTGTATTTCTCTTCGAACTATCGGTTTGGTTTGGCCAACTAGATTGGTTTTTCTTGCAATGGGAGATGTGCTTAGTTTTGGGTCCAATCTTGCAGTGTCCTCACCCGTGACAGAAGGGGTAGCGAGGCACGTGTTGTATTGTTGCCATCAAGGATAAGATGGGGTTTATATAATATTTCTTGAGTTTATCCCTCTACATCATGTCATCTTACTTAAAGCGTTATTCTTTTCTTATGAACTTTTTACTCTAGATGCATGCTGGATAGCGATCGATGTGTGCAGTAATAGTAGTAGATGTGGAATCGTTTCGGTCTACTTGTCATGGACGTGATGTCTATATTCATGATAATTGCCTTAGATATCGTCATAACTATGTGCTTTTCTATCAATTGTTCGACAGTAATTTGTTTACCCACTGTATGTTTTCTTTCAAGAGAGAAGCCTCTAGTGAAACCTATGGCCCCCGGGTCTATTCTCCATCATATATTTTCAGATCTATAAACCAAAAACCCAAAAATATCTTCCTGCAATTTATTTATATTTACTTTAGTTTGCTATTTTATTTATCTTTTATACCTATCTCTATTAGATCTCACTCTTATTCGTGACCGTGAATGGATTGACAACCCCTTTTTCGTGTTGTGTGCATGTGTTTGTTTGTTTGTGCAGGTGCATAGGTGACTTGCTTGTGCCTCCTACTGGATTGATACCTTGGTTCTTAACTGAGGGAAATATTTATCTCTACTTTGCCGCATCACCCTTTCCTCTTCAAGGGAAAAATCAACGCAAGCTCAAGAAGTAGCAGTGGGTGGCGTGAGTGACTGAAACACATACCGAGTAGGTGGGTTGTTGCGTATGGGATAAAGAGGACTTGATACTTAATGCTATGGTTGGGATTTACCTTAATAATCTTTGGTAGATGCGGATTCTTGCTAGAGTTCCAATCATAAGTGCATATGATCCAAGTACGGAAAGTATGTTAGCTCATGCCTCTCCCTCATACAAAATCCCAATAGTGATTACCGGTTTAGTTATCGATCGCCCAGGGAGAAATAAATTTTTTGTGTGACCAAAAACCTTTCTACTAAACTACTAAATTTATTATCCTGGAATTTATTCGTGGTTTTATTCTCGCAAAGTACTTCTAGTTTTATTATTGTTCTAGGTAAAGCAAACGTTAAGTGTGCGTAGAGTTCTATCAGTGGTCGATAGAACTTGATGGAATATTTGTTCTACCTTTAGCTCCTCGTTGGGTTCGACACCCTTATTCATCAAAAAAGTCTACAAACGATCCCCTATACTTGTGGGTTATCAGTTGACTCACTCAACTTGGCCTTGGGACTGGGGGTGATAAGCAGTGCTCCAGGTTATATGAGTTCCCGTAGCTTCTTGGAAACTTTCCCAGAACTTCAAGGTGAAAATGCTGCCACCGTCTGAACTGATCTCTTTCGGAATGCCATGGAGTGTCATAATTCTGGAGATATACAAGTTCGCTAACTGAATAGCAGTGATTGTCTCCTTGATTGGCAGAAAGTGTGCAACTTTGGAGAATTGGTAGATGACGACAAGAATAGCATCGCGACCCTTTTGTGATCTGGGAAGGCCAATAATGAAATCCATCTGAACCTTATCCCATTTCCATTAAGGAATAGGAAGCGATTGCATAAGTCAAGCAGGTTTTTGATGTTCTACTTTGACGCAACGACAAACGTCACATTCCTCAATATATCGAGCAATGTCTTGCTTCATCTTAGACCACCAGTATTTTTTACGAATGTCTAGATACATCTTGGTACTTTCCGGATGAATAGATAGAGGTGTGTCATGTGCTTCCTTCATCACTTTCTCTGTCATAAGGTCGAGTCAGGATACCACCAGGCTATCTCTAAAGTACAAAGCTCCAGCTTCATCCAGCAAGAAATCTTTGGCCTTTTCAGAGGCAAGATCACTCTTAATCTGACCAATCTCAGTGTCTTTCTCCTGCGCAGATTTGATAGCCTTCTGGAGAGTTGGTTTTAGGACAAGGTTATTAAGAGAACCCCGTGGAACAATGTGAAGGTTCAACTTGCAAAGTTCTTCATGAAGGAGGGGTTGAGCTTTCTGAACCATGTGGTTATTGCAATAAGATTTGCGACTCAGGGCATCAGCCATGACATTAGCCTTACCAGGGGTATAAGATACCGTAGTCATAGTCCATAATTGTTTCCATCCATCGCTGTTTATGGTGATTCAGATTTGGCTGAGTGAACAGATACTACAGACTTTGATGATTGGTAAAGATCTCGCAACAGTTACTGAGAAGGTAATGTCGCCACAACTTTAGTGCATTAATAACTGTAGCAAGTTTGAGGTCATGAACTTACTAGTTCTCTTCATGAGGGCACAACTGTCAAGTGGCATAAGCAACCACCTTGCGCTCTTGCATTAGGACACAACCTAATCCTTGACTAGATGCATCTCAATAAATGACGAATTCCTTGCGAGAATCTGGAGGAGCAAGCACTGGGGAAGATGTCAGCTTGTCCTTGAGTGCGTGGAAACTTTCCTGACATTTTTTTGTTCACTCAAACTTAACGCCCTTGTGAAGCAGATTAGTTAACGGTTTGGCAATCTTGGAGAAGTTCTCGACAAAACAGCGGCAATAGTTGGCGAGTGCGAGAAAACTTCAGACTTGTTTGACATTCTTCAGGGAGTCCAGTCAAGAATAGCCTGAACTCGTTCTGGGTTGACAACAATACCATCCTTGGAGATCACATGACCAAGGTAGGTCACTCCGGGTAGCCAGAATTCACACTTGGAGTATTTGGCATATAGTTTATACTCTCAAAGCTTTTCCAGTACAAGGCGAAGATGTTCAACATGTTCTTCTTTATTCTTGGAATACACTAGGATATCATCTAGATAAACCACGACGGACTTGTCGAGGTATTCCATGAAGATATAGTTCATCAAATGAGAGAATGTAGCTGGAGCATTGGTTAAGCCGAAAGACATGACGGTGTACTCGTATGAACCATAACGAGTAACGAATGCAGTCTTCGGGATACCCTCTTCATGAACCCGGATCTGGTGGTAACCCAACCTCAAGTCGAGTTTAGAGAATATTGAGGAGCCAACAAGTTGATCATACAGATCGTTGATCCAACACTACTGCAGGATGCTGCTAATGTGACACTACAATCATAGACCCTTCGACAAAATTATCTGCGATGCATTAATCACAAACGGTGATGTAAAAAACCGTCAATAAAGATGAAAAACTTTTGCGATGGAGGATACATCAAACATGGTTCATATTATAATTACGTGTGCGATGCGTGGCATACGGTTAATCCATAAGAACTGTTTGCGATGAGAAAGAACGACAAAAACAGGCAGCTATATCAAGGTGTGTGTGATACACGACATACAATTTGCTCGGATGAACTGTTTGCTATTAGGGAATGCAATAGAAACGGTCAGCCAGATCACGGTGTGTGTGATATACATCATACGGTTCACTCGGACGAACTGTTTTCGATTAGGGAACACAACAGAAATGGTTCAACTGAACAAGATGTGTGTGATATATATGCACCATATAGTTCACATAGATGAAGTGTTTACGGTGACCCAAAAGAACACAAACAATCCCTGTATACAAGATGTGTGTGATCCATGGCAAACAGCCCACTCGGAAGAACTGTTTGCGATGAGAATATACTCCATTCTTTCCTCTATATAAGGTGTATTTGTTTTTTGATAAAAATCCACAATGTAAGGTGTATTTATTCTAAATCCTCATAATTCCCTTTTTGTCCCTCCAGAAAGAGGAAAGTATATCTCTCCTGATTTCCTGTTTTTCTCCTTGTATCAAAAGAAGGAAACTATCTCTCTCTCGATTGCATGTATCTCTTACTTTCCTAGACTCACTGATTTACTTGCCACTAACCAACGAATTTGCCAAGGATACTTTTATCCTAACACCTCTATAATTGTGCACCTTAGTCACCGTGCCCAAAATAATACACCTTACATAAAGGAATGGAGGGAGTATAACACAAACGGTTACTAGAGTTAATTCGTGTGCGATTTCGTGTGTAGAAAATACTATGAAAACTGCAAAGTAGGTGCGATCGCTAGGAGTATCGCACACGATGCGTGTGCGAGTACTCATGTGCGATGATTAGTAAGTTACACATGCGTTTCCTTATGGTAACATGTGTGCGATAACACGTGACACCGCATACGGTTTTCGGGTTGCATGCTCCACTTTAGTCTTACCGCGCTCCATCGAAGGCTTCCCGCGCTCCATAGGTGTGAATTGTAAAATCCCTAATCCCCTAGACAGCTGCTAGCTATAAATAACCACAGCATTGGCCGCCGCCGGCGACTTGCTATTGTTCCAGTTGCTATCTAGTTACCCACACATACCGGCATACCCCCAACGGCCAACGACGGGATGGAGTGTCGCGACGGCGAAATCAAGGCTGAAGGCACGATGGTCGGCTTGGCGGTCGACGACCATGCCGCCGCCTCTCCCGACGACGGCCAGAGGAAGGAGGAAACGTGGTACGAGCAAGCCACTAGGTTAGTCGGGGTAGCCCTAAAAGCAGACAGGGATCGCAAGCGGGCGATACTGCTGGCTCGACACAGAATGCGACCGATGGTGTGGGTGGCGGAGGAAGGACCTCGACGACACAAGAACAATTGTGGTAGTGGCGGCCGCCGCACGAGGCGCAGGCTTATGTCCCAGATGGAGGAGGGCGCAGCACCGGACGTCGCCGGGGCATGCCTGGGGGCTGTCATGGCAGCCCTGGCGAGAGCCAACATCGTCTCGCCAGACGTCGCCGGGGCAGACCCGGCGGTCGTGGTAGCCTTGGTGAGCGATGCGCCAAAGGCAGTACCGGCGTTTCCCGCTGATGGACGATGACTGCTCTGCGTGCTGGGTCAGTGTCAGGTGCATAGTGTAGCTCTTTTGTGCGCGCGCGGTTTGTTATATTCTTGTAAATTAGCAATATATATATATATATATACTCAATTGATTTCTTCATGCATGTCAAATATGTCTATTGTATGGGTTGTCCTATGTGTACATTATCCGAATTTACAATATGGGCAATTAATATGCAAATTCCTTCTGGACATCGGTGTTGATCGCCACGTCAAAAACATGGACACCCTCTACTCTACCTGGCACACGCTTAAACTGAATGAACTATGTACGATACTAATACTTTCTATGAAAATTTAAGAACTTGGTTAACAACATTTGAGTAACACACACACACACACACACACACACACACACACACACACACATATATATATATATATATATATATATATATATAGTGGTTACACTCTTCGACCAAAAGAGGATCTTCGTAACACGGTTTTGACAACCATATGGTCCATATCTACATACTTAACATAGTAACAACTAGCACATTTTAAGAGGCTGAGGGCCAACAATGATATGGTATGTATCTACATACTTAACATAGTAACAACAAGCACATTTTAAGAGGTTGAGGGCCAACAACGACAACTATCCGCTGGAAGCAGTTTGATCACGGCGACTCGGCATCTCGTAAATGAAAAGGAAGAACCCTCCTGTGCCTTGGTAGAGCATGAGTAGAACAGTGTCTCCAATTTTCAAATATGGATGCATTGCCACGACAAGCGAGAACTTGTTAATTTCAATGGTTCCATTTCTGCGGGAAATGCAGTACCTTGCAATCACTTTGGCGTTATTAGCAAGCACAAGTGTAATTCGACCACGCCAGGAAATCGATTCAGGAATAACTGCAGCGGGCAATTTCTGTTGAAATGTAGAATAAAAACCAATTGTAATATATCGTTGAAGATATATATATAGTTTATGAACGTCAACATAAAAATAAGAATTTGTACCAGCGTTTTGTGCACACAATTGGTCTTGTTCAATGTGTGCACCATAGGAATAATTAATCCCATCCAAAATCCAGCATTCATACGCTGTGCTATCTCTGTCAGATTATCAACAAATTTTATGACATGCTTCAAGTGTTTCAAGTGAAATTTGGTACGTTGAGTAACATACAGATCATTAACTATGCATCCAACATATCGTGCTTAAAAGGTGGAAAGGTATTATTTATTCAGAACATGGCAGAAGAATATATAGTGCACATAAATTGGTAAATAGAATTTGTTACTGCCTAGGAACAGTCAGAAAATGAAATCACAATTGGTTGCTTAAATAGTGATCATTTAGTCAGAACAAATACCCCGATTTTGCTAAGTAATATGCCAGCATGGAGAAAGTTGAAAGAACACTAACCTCGATCAGACTTTGATCGGCTAATGACGTTGGGGAAGTAAACAGCCATGTTAATTAAACCAGGCCGTGGTGCACACAATAGAATTTTATTGCCAGCTTTCAGTTCATAAAACTTAGAATTTTTTCTCCAAAGGTCCGCATCAAAATAGGAGTGACCATCTTTATCAAGTTTTATGCTAACTGTCATTGTAAATCCATGCTGCGTTGTCAATATGACATCCATGGAGTCATCAACAAAGTAAAGCCCAAGATTTCCTTCTACTAGTGTTCTTGCAAAGCAAGGGGTGTATTGCTTGAAATGAAAATTAAGATTGTAAATTATATATATTGAAATAATAGAGCAAGATGCAAATATGGGAGTAACTGATAGAACTGAACAATAAATAGCTGAAAGCAAAGTACAAAAATGTATAATTAAAAATAGATAATGTAACAAAGATTTGATGCAAATATGAGAGTAACTGAATGAACAATACATCATTAATTTGCCCAATATAGGGATAAATCCGGCTTCGACTTCTAGGCTGCCTGTGGCACCGTACCTTTTATCCAAATGTAGCAATGGACGGTATATGTTCACAAATTTAGGCCATGCCGACCGTGGTAGGGTGAGATTGAACATACCGAGCGCTCCCTGAAGTCATCCGAAAAGGGTGAGATAGAACTTCGTTTCCTACTGGCCATGACCACACTTGCCCGATTTGTGCTCGCACTGTTGACACATAAATGAAAACCCTCGAATCAACTAGAAGAAAAATGAACCCACGGTGATTTCCGCTGGTTGATTAACAGCGATGGACGGAATGCAATAAGAGATGAGTGGATATTTTGCTAAATTGATTACCTTATCCATGAGAAAAATCCCAGGCCCAATCCCGCAGAAAATGCCAATCGACTAGAGTCTCGAATGTCGGTGCAAGTCAATGCAGATAGGCGGCGACAAGCGGTTGTCGGATCTCGGGTTCCGGCAAAACCCTCAAGGTTCGAACACCGGGGTGCGTGCGAAGATCTCCACCTACCGAATCACGCCCTTAGCCTCGTCGGGATCTCTAAGCTTAGCTCGCCGAACTCGCAACACAAGGGACACAAGATTTATACTGGTTCGGGCCACCGTTGTGGTGTAATACCCTACTCCAGTTTGGTGTGGTGGATTGCCTCTTGGGCTGAGGATGAAAAGTACAAGGGGAAGAACAACCTCCTGAGGTGAGGTGTTCTTGTGCTTGGTGGGTGTGAGGATGAACTGAATGAGTTCGAGATGAGTTGCCTCCTACTGTGGTGGCTAATCCTATTTATAGAGGCCTTGGTCCTCTCCCCAAATATTGAGCGGGAAGGGATGCCACAACGACCAATTTGAAAGGGGACATCTAGTAGAGCTTATCAAGACAAAAGCAGTCCTCGCCTGCCAAAGGCTCTGGTGGTGACGCCACCTTGGGCTCCATGGTGACCTCCGTCTTGTCGTCCTGCTAGTCTTGGTCTCGTTGCACCGATATAGAAACCTTTGCTTGACGCCTCGGTACTCATCATATGTGCTTGCCTCCTTAGCACCAAAGAGGAAACAAGGACACCACATGCACTGGTGCCCGCCTGGTCTCGATCGTCATGGCTCACTTCATGAGAACCTCCCGAGGTTTGTTTTGCCTTGATCTCTCTGCCCCTCGCGAGCCAACCTGGTGGAGCCGCTCCCGAGGAGGTCTTGTGTCGTCCGCCTCGCGAGGCTTGGCCCCTCGCGAGGGTCTTGAAATATTGTTGGTGAAGATGGGTCGTACGGCCCCGCTCGCAGAGCCACGCCGTGGGCCGCAGGTAGGCAAGTCTGGGGACCCCCGTTCCTAGAACGCTGACAGTAGCCCCCGGATCCAAGGCACGCTCGGACATGGCTTCGAGGCAAAGCCAAAGGGCAAGTGCGGAGCACCGCAGGCCCCAACAGCCTGCGGCCTTGGTCGACGCGTGGCGGTTGATTGGACGTGGGCGTCTCCGCTTCCCCATGCTGCCTCGGCAACTGCCCTACTTGACGAGTCCCTGCGACATGCAAGGAAAAACCATCATTACCTGTGATCGTGGGGGGTGCTGGTTGGCCTTCTCCTGCTACAAATGGGGAGGGGGGCGGAGCTCCCGTCGCCCATCTCTTCCCATTCCACGCGCTTCTCCCCCTTTGCTCCATTGCCAGTAGCGACACCAATGGCGCCCATCCTAAGGTTTTCCGGTGTGGAGAAAAGGAAGACTCCCCACGACGAGCCAGGGCCGCTTCCGCTGAAGAAGAGGCCGGTCCACCGTTGTGACATGGTGGTGATGCAGGACGTGATAAGGCCTTGGTGCGAGCGGCCTCCTCCTGGGTATCTGTTACCCCTGTATGCCCAAGCGGAGGGATCAGGAGGAAGAGGCGGTGAGCAGCGGCACGCGCGCTGAGGCCATGGTTGCCGTACCGCGGTGGCGCGCGTTGCTGCCCCTGGAGTCCACGCAGCGGACTCCTCGCGCGAACTTGTGCTATGGGCGCCGATGCCCCCGAGCACTTGGATCCCCTTCCCTTCCTTCTTCTTTGCCGAGATGCCGCCGAGGGGGCCCCTCGAGCTTTGGCTGCAGCACGCCGACTGCGACGCGCCGGTGATTGGAGCGGAAGTTGAAGCCATCTCCTCGGGCAAGATCTTCATGACCCAAGGCTGGGGTGACGTCGCTCGAGTGTGCCGTGCGGAGGGCGCCCTCGCGGTCCACTTTGAGTACGACGGTGCCTCCACGCTGTCCTTCAAGGTCTTCGACGCAGAAGGCAGCCGCCTGGAGTGCTGCCCTGGGAGGGGCCATCAGGTTGGCGCCGCAGTAGGGGCAGGGCCTGCTGTCCCCGTCGCCAGCGGCTCCTCCGGAAGAGGCAGTGACGCTTGGGAGTCCAGCGACTCTCCCGAGCTCTACGAGACTCCGGAGACGAGCGACGACAGCTACGTGCCTTCGAGCTCTCGCCGAGCCTGGAGCAAGGCTGCAGCGTCCGGCCGCCGCCGTCGCTGACCTGGATGGGGTTGGCTTCAGCCTCCCGTGGCCCACTATTGATAATGGCGTCGGCCACTGGGGCGCTTGTAGATAGGACTCCTTGAAGCTCGTTCCTTTTGTTTCCGGCGAAGAATCGAGAGGTACTCCACGGGGGCGTGTAAAGGGTCCGCAATATCTTTTGTTGATATTATCCTTATTATAAAATTATGCGTGTGCGTGTCCTGTTCCGGCTCGGTTTTCCCTCTCCAACCTCGCGACGGCTTGGTGCTCTACACCGACAGGTCCCGGTCCCCAGGCAGGCTGCAGCTGTCGCTGGTATGCCAGGACGCGATGCCGTGGTCAAGTCCAGGAGGTGAGCGGCCCAAGGTCCAGTAAGAGCACCTGAGACGTGATGCTCAGGGGGTCCCCTTTAGCGCGCCAGCGACCATCGAGAGGCAGGAAAGGGAGACTATGTTGCCATGACGGGGTAACACAAATGAGAACTCTATGCCATAGCGATTGGTTGACCCCAGCGTGAAACTTATCTCGGCAGTCCAGGGTCGGTCCTTCGCGAGGCGCCAGGTTCGTGCGTAGGCGGTCGTAGCTTAGGCAGGTTATGCCCGTATGAGCCTCCTCCTCTTCCCCATGCTCTCCTTCGTGCTCTACGTCCTCAGGTTCCGGCCCTCGAGCGAGCTCAGCCGTCGCTGGTATGCCAGGTCGCGATGCCGTGGTCAAGGCCAGGGGGTGAGGGCTGGAGAGCCAGTAGGAGCTCCTGAGTCGCGATGCTGAGGAGCCCCCTTTTAACGCGCAAGCAGATTACATGGGAGAAGAGGGAGCCCGCGGTGCCATCTGCCGTGGTCCTCAGGAGGTTCCTGCAAGTTAGCACGAGGAAGGGCGTAGATCGCCATCATACTTGTCGGCCGGCCACTGATCGCGCCGTAAGAGAATGAAGGCACTGAGGGCCTGGTGAGGTGGCGCGTGCGGGGCATGCCGTGGCCAGAGCTCGACTGCTCAGATTTGTCGACGTTGTAGGGACGGACCCAAGCACATGCGTCGTGCCAGCGTGAGCGGCTCCCGTGGTAGGTTATAATCAAGCAGGTGATAGTCATAGATGGATTAAGCATGGAAAGCAAACTGGCTCAAGTAAACGCAGGAAGATACATGCCACTGGGTCAGGCTCGAGCGGCTTGGGGATGATGCAGCCCGAGGGGCGCCCCCAACAAGGTAAGCTAAAAACATAAAAAGGGATACATGGCGCAGGGACAGACCCACGCGGCCTGGGAATGATGCAGCCTTGGGGGCGCTCCCAGCTAAATAAACTTGGAAAATGTCACCTGGTTCTATTGAAGAAGGGGTGCTAGGGCAGCTGAAGATGCGTGACGAAGGGGTTGCTCCTCACGAGCCACCGGGGCCCTGAGCCTCAAGAGGCTCTGGGGGTCCAGGCGGTTCCTTGAGGACCGTCTCCACCTCCGCCAGGACTGTGTGGTGCCTGGCCTCCTGAGCCGCTAGGATGCGCCACAAGTTGCGCTGGTAGACGGATGCCATGCTCAGCAGGCCGAATGGCATGCGAATGTAGCTGTGCGATGGGTCCTCACAACATCCCACGCGCGAAGGCCAGAAGGGCTCCTGAGATGCGGCCCTGTTGAGCCATGGGACGTCGATGTAGACGCGCAGCCCAGCATCCTTGCCTAGATGGGGGCCTGCGCCTCGTGAGCGGCGATTGCCGCACATGGCCCTCGCATCCTATAGTTCCTGGCTGGTCTTGGTAATGAACTCCTAAGCGCTGGGCGCTCCTCGCCCTGTGTCCTCCTAAGGAAAACGTGCCACAGTGCACACCTCCAAATGGTACCCGAGCGCCTCCCTCGTGATGTTGGCAAGGTCTGAGGCCCTCCAGAAGAGAGCCACCGAGCCCTGCCCGAGGAGGGCGCTGGGCGCACCTTCCTGTGCGACAGAGGGAGGCGCCCTGGTCACGGGCACTGATCCTGACGCGGCTCCACTTGCGGCACTGTTCTCCTGAGGCCCAGTGCGGAGCAGCTGCTTCTTCTTCTTGGGGATGGCCTCAGGAGGGTACTCGCCCTTGTTGTCGGGGTCTACGATTCCTGCAGCTTGGAAGGCACGCTCGAGGGAGCACACCACATCCCTTTCTTCACAGGGGACTGTGATGATGCCGCCACTTCCTGGCATCTTGAGGACGCTGTAGCCATGGTGGGTCACCGCCATGAACTTGGCCAGGGCTGGATACCCGAGGATGGCATTGTATGGCAGACGGATGTGGGCGACGTTGAAGTCGATGAGCTCGGTGCAGTAGTTGTCGCGCTGTCCGAAGGTGACTGGGAGGCGGACCTGCCCTATCGGGGTGGTGGAGCCGTCGGTCACTCCTGAGAAGGGCTTGGTGGGCTGAAGCTGATCGTAGGGCACTTGAAGGTTTTCGAACATCTCGAAGGACATGACGTTAAGCCCTGCGCCGCCGTCGATGAGAGTCTTGGTGACTTGCACGTTGCTGATGACGGGTGAACAGAGCATCGGGAGGGCGCCAGCGGTGGCCGCGCACTTGAGCTGATCTGCCGAGCTAAAGGTAATAGCGCACTTGGACCATTTGAGCGGGCGTGTGGCCTCGAGCTTGGGCAGTACTGTGTTCACCTCACGAGCAAACTGCTTGAAGATACGCTGCGAGGCTGGGGCTTGAGCTCCGCCAAAGATGCAGGCGATAGCACGCGGCTCCTGGACGCCCCCAGCCCCCTCGTCTTGATGGTGGTCGTCGTTCCTTATCGGTGGTGGTGGTAGCAGAGGAAGGCCAGCATTGCCCTGAGGACGGTCCTCACGAGGCTGATCCCTCCAGGCACCCTCGCGAGGCTGATCCTGCCAGCGGTCCTCACGAGGCCGGTGGCGCCACTCCTGGCGTGGGCCTCGGTCGTCCCAGCATCCTCCTCCACGTCCTCCTCCTCAACCGTAGCCTCGGTCGTTGCGCTCGGGGCGTCGACCGAAGCGTCCGTCGTGAATGGCCCTGAGCTCTTGACAATAGTTGGTGTTGTGGCTGTGCATGTTGTGGAAGGCGCAGAACGGTCGACTGCTCTTGCATGACTCAGGATGGTCCCTGCCGCGCTTCGTGTCCGGCTCTGCCGTGAGTACGGCCGCTCCCTTGCGCTTCACGTCCATGGCCTTGGCTTTCTTCTCCTCCAGGTCGGCAGCCGGGAGCTCGAGAAGGGAAAGGCGCCCTTCCTCAGCCCTCGCGCACTTGGTCGCCAGGTTGAACAGCTCCAGGGATGTGCACATCTCCTCATGGATGGCGAGCTCCTCCTTCATCTTGACGTCGCGTACACCATCGGAGAACGCAGAGATGATGGCCTCGTCCGTCACCTTAGGGATCTTGAGACGAACGTTGTTGAAGCGCTGGATGTACTTCTGGAGGGTCTCCCCTGGCTGTTGCTTGATGCGGTGCAGGTCACCCACGGCCGAAGGGCGGTCGCGAGTGCCCTGGAAGTTGGCGACGAAGAGGTAGCATCTCGTTCCAGGAGGATTTGGAGCCCGGAGGCAGGTTCAGGAGCCACGAGCGGGCACCATCCTTGAGAGCCATGGGGAACCAGTTCGCCATGACTTTTTTGTCGCCGTTGGCCGCCTCGATGCACAGCTCGTAGAGCTGTAGGAACTCCGCGGGGTCGTGGGTGCCGTCATAGTGCAGAGGCAGGTCTGGCTAGAATTTGCCCGACCAGGCGATGCTACGCAGCTCGGGGGTGAAGGCGCGGTAGCCCGCGGTGGCCACCGGGACCCTTTGCTGGTGTGGAACCTGGCCTTGATGCCCACGCACCGCCCGCGCAGGCGGCGCACGGTCTTGCCGTAGTGGCGCCGGGAGTGCAGGGGCGTTTTCTTGTGGATGAGGAACTTCTTGGCAGCTTCCTTCTTCGCGCACGGGCGCCCGGCGCGGTCGGTCGCGCCGGGGGGCCACGCATCTTGGCGCCAGGACGCCGTCTTGGGGCAGAGGTGGTGGAGGCGCTCCATGAGCCACGTCACCTGTAGCTGGCGGAGGGCGAGGCAGCGAGAGGGACGGCACAGGGGAGCCCCCTGCGGCGCTGACAAGTTCGGCGATGCGGTCGAGCCAGTCCTCGTAGAGGTCGTCGATGGGGCGGTAACGTAGGAGCTCGCGTGCCATGCACAGTGCGGCCTGCGCGTCCGTGGGAGCACGACGGGCATGAGATGACGAGCCGGCCGGGATCAACGATGGAGTGGCGGTGCGACCGTCCCACCGCACCGAGGGGTGCTGCGAGGATGCTTGCTGCTCGTTCCCCACCGGGCCGGTGGCGGCGTTGGCGGCAGGCGATGGAGAACTACGGGGTGGCCCGCCGACGGGAGCCGTCTGAGCGATGCGGGCGGCGAGGGCGGCCCGGCACTCAGCGCGAGCTCGGCGAGCGTCCGCCATGGAGATGATGAAGCGACGGGGCGTAAAGTGACGGAAGGAAAGCTTCGGCGCACCCCTACCTGGCGCGCCAAATGTCGGATCTTGGGTTCCGGCAAAACCCTCAAGGTTCGGACACTGGGGTGCGCACAAAGATCTCCCCCTACCGAATCACGCCCTCAGCCTCGCCGGGATCTCTAAGCTTAGCTCGCCGAACTTGCAACACAAGGGACACAAGATTTACACTGGTTCGAGCCACCATTGTGGTGTAATACCCTACTCCAGTGTGGTGTGGTGGATTGCCTCTTGGGCTGAGGATGAACAGTACAAGGGGAAGAATAACCTCCTGAGGTGAGGTGTTCTTGTGCTTGGTGGGTGTGAGGATGAACTGAATGAGTTCGAGACGAGTTGCCTCCTACTGTGGTGGCTAATCCTATTTATAGAGGCCTTGGTCCTCTCCCCAAATATTGAGCGGGAAGGGATGCCACAATGGCCAATTTGAAAGGGGACAGCTAGTACAGCTTATCCTGACAAAAGCAGTCTTCGCCTGGCAAAGGCTCTGGTGGTGACGCCGCCTTGGGCTCCATGGTGACCTCCGTCTTGCCTTCCTGCTGGTCTTGGTCTCGTTGCACCGATATAGAAACCTTTGCTTGACGCCTCGGTACTCATAATCTGTGCTTGCCTCCTTAGCACAAAGAGGAAACAAGGACACTGCGCGCGCTGGTGCCCGCCTGGTGCCCACCTGGTCTCGATCGTCATGGCTCACGTCATGAGAACCTCGCGAGGTTTGCCTTGCCTTGATCTCTTTGCCCCTCGCGAGCCAGCCTGGTGGAGCCGCTCCCGAGGAGGTCTTGTGTCATCCGCCTCGCGAGGCTTGGCCCCTCGCGAGGGTCTTGAAAGCTTGTTGGTGAAGATGGGCCGTAGGGGCCCGCTCGCAGAGCCACGCCATGGGCCGCAGGCAGGTAAGTCTGGGGACCCCCGTTCCCAGAACGCCGACAGCGGTAGTGGCGAACTCCCGTGCCATTTGGAGCACGACCTCCACCCGCCGATGATAGCCGTCGTGCTTAGGGTGGCTGTCACGATAGAAGTTTATGGGGTGCGGAGTTGTGGAGGTGTCCACGGCGAGTGGTTGGGGACAAAGCAGAAAGGGGGCGAGGGTTTTCTTTTTTCCTTTTGCATGTGTGCATGAATACACACAATTCGCAGAGGCGACAGAGATGGATCGTGTGCGATTGTAAATCACCAAGATTGAAGGGGAATCAAAATTTCCTTCCAAGTTTTTCATTTAGTTTTTTTCTACGATCGACGTACCCCCTCCCAATGCAACATGTTCAAATTTGGCAAATTTCCAGGCTCATTTACCATATTTAGGTGATTATGCGTCTTTTCTAGGCATTAATGCACACAATTCAAATTCAAACAATCGTTGCATGTATAGGTGCACGAGAATGGTCTGGAAAACCATGCTTGTGTTATTTAGTAAATTCTCATGCCTTTTACAAGGAATGGGCAGATATTTCAAGGAAATGTGTGGCGATGGTCAACCACAAACGCGTCGTTTATTGGGTTTTCAACTACAGATAAATGAAATACATGCATGAAAAACATGACGGCTGGCATGGTGCCATGGTATGGCCTCACTGTGCCCCGGTAAAAATTTGAGAAGGTTTGGCTTGTGTCCTCATGCACGCCCTTCATAAATCGAACCATCACCGAGGAAGTTTCATGGTTTCGAGGGGGAAATCACCAAGATTGAAGGGGTCAGGAATCCAAATTTCCTTCCTAGTTTGTCATTCAGTTTTTTCTACGAACAACATACCCCTCTAATGCAACGTGTTCAAATTTGGCATTTTTTCGGGCTCATTTACCATATTTGGTGGATTATGTGCATTTTCTAGGCATTAATGCACATAATTCAAATTTGAACAATTGGTGCATGAAAAGGTGCACAAGAACATTCTGGAGAACCATGCTCGTGCTATTTAGTAAATTCTCATGCCTTTTACAAGGAATGGGAAGAGATTTCAAGGGAATGTGTGGCAATAGTCAACCACAAATGCATCACTTATTGGTTTTTCAACTATAGAAAAATGAAATACATGCTTGAAAAACATGACGCATGGCATGGTGCCGTGGTACGGCCTCACCGTGCCATGGTAAAAATTTGAGAAGGTTTGGCTTATGTCGTAATGCACGCCCTTCATAAATCGAACCATCACCGAGGAAGTTTCATGGTTTCGAGGGGGAAATCACCAAGATTGAAGGGGAATCCAAATTTCCGTCCTAGTTTGTCATTTGGCTTTATTTCAATGATCAACATACCCCCTCCAATGCAACATGTTCAAATTTGGCATTTTTCTGGGTTCATTTACCATATTTAGGGGATTATGTGCATTTTCTAGGTATTAATGCACATAATTCAAATTCAAACAATCGGTGCATGAAAAGGTGCACAAGAATGTTCTGGAAAATCATGCTCGTCCTATTTAGTAAATTCTCATGCCTTTTACAAGGAATGGGCAGAGATTTCAAGGAAATGTGTGGCAACAGTCAACCACAAACGCATCGTTTATTGTTTTTCAACTATAGAAAAATGAAATACATGCTTGGAAAACATGACGCTTGGCGTGGTGCCATGGTATGGCCTCACCGAGCCCTGGTAAAAATTTGAGAAGGTTTGGCTTATGTCATCATGCACGCCTTTCTTAAATCGAACCATCACCAAGGAAGTTTCATGGTTTCGAGGGGGAAATCACCAAGATTGAAGGGGAATCCAAATTTCCTTCGTCTTCTGTCCATGAGTTTTTCTACGATGAACATACACCCTGCAAATCACCGTGTTCAAATTTGGCACTTTTCTGGGTTCATTTACCATTTTTAGGGGATTATGTGCATTTTCTAGGCATTAAGGGACATGATTCAAATTCAAACAATCGGTGCATTAAAAGGTGGACAAGAACGGTCTGGAAAACCATGCTCGTGCTATTTAGTAAATTCTCATTCCTTTTACAAGGAACAGGTAGAGATTTCGATGAAATGTGTGGCAATAGTCAATCACAAACATTTGTTTATTGGGTTTTCATCTATAGAAAAAATGAAATAAATGCTTGAAAAACATGACACCTGGCATGGTGCCATGGTATGGCCTCACCATGCCCTGGTAAAGAGTCGAGAAGGTTTAGCTTATGTCGTCATGCACACCATTCATAAATCGAACCATCGCCGAGGAAGTTCCATGGTTTCGAGAGGGAAATCACCAAGATTGAAGGGGAATCCAAATTTCCTTTGTTCCTTGTCCTTGAGTTTTTTTCTATGATGAACATACACCCTGCAAACCATCGTGTTCAGATTTGGCATTTTTCCGGGTTCATTTACCATATTCAGGGGATTATGTGCATTTTCTAGGCATTTAGCGCATATACATCCAATCCAGCTACAGCTGCACGGGTGTGATGAGAGGGATGTGGATTGCCATTTGATCGCGGCACATCCTACGGTGCACAAGCGTGATCCGTGTGCCTGGGGCTCCGGCCAATCATAACGCAATACACAATAGGCTCAACGCACACTATTTCCGGAGGCGACGGAGATGAACCGTGTGCAATAATGCATGAGCAAGATTGTAAGGGAAGCCAAATTTCCTTCCTTGTTTGTCGTTCAGCTCTTAAAAACTACCGCACTGTATGGTTTTCCAGCCACTCCGTCCCAGAGCACTCTCCAAGCGTCGTTCATGGCACTGCGGCGCACAGTAACTGGTAAGGAAGCGACGGCATCCCACCGCACCGAGTTCCTCGCCGCCCGCGACCGCACACATGGTAACGAAGCGATGGCATCCCGCCGTGCCGAGTTCATCGTCGCCCGTGGCCGCACAAGTACGTGGGCGGACTTTGATGCTGCCATGGCCGAATGGGCGGTGGATCTAGAGGCGGCCAAAGCCGCATAGAAAGAGCGGAAAAGGCAAAAAACAGTCAAGAAAAGAGAGTCCCGACGCCGCAAGAAAGAAGAGGACGCATGCCGTCCTAAGGAGAGCTCAGCGGAGATCGAAGCACAGTGGGCTGCCGCCAACAAAGCCAGGAAGGAGTACGACGACGTCTGGCTAGCATGCCCTGATGCCAGCATGTGAGAAGTAGTTAGTGCGTGTGTGTCCCGTAAGTTTATATAATTAATTACGAGCATCTACCAGTACTACATATGTACTAGTTTTAGAGCAAATTACCAGTATTACTTTAAGTTGGTACTATCTATTATTAACGTACAATGTCGGTAAGCGCTTCCTTTGAGGTCTTTGAATGTTGATTAGCATGTATTCACTGAAGTTTTGTAGCCACACTCCAGCCCTAAATACTCCCTAAAGGTCCGCTCACAGCCACCGGAGACTAGAGATGGTTGCAGCTGGGTTTTAGTCCCACCTCACCGGACGAGTTGGCCGCACACCGGCTTAAATAGCTGCACTGACGGATGTCAGCAAGCTTCTCTCTTGTTGCATAGGATCAAATCTGGCTATGCGAGCGAGGTAGGTTGACACTTGATTGCATTTCATAAACCGATGATTGTTCATCGGGTGTCACCTTTGCCTCGTTCATGTACATTGAATAATATTGCTACAATGAAAGATATTTCTAAACTAGGTGCGGCTGGAGATGCTGATAGATATAAGAATTATTAGAAGATCACAAAACACACGGTTTTTATGGCGTAGTCGTGTGCATTTTTTGCGTTAATGACCCATAAGTCAGTTACTTGTGCGTTGTTTCCTAATAAAGCAAGCATACCATTGACCGAAAAAATCAACTACACGTGTACATTTTTTGGAGACGGGATCTGCCAATTTTCTCTTTTCTCGCACATGAGTATTTTATGTGCTTCGTCTCTGTTGTGTATTTCCCCCGCCCAAGTTTCAAGTTCGCGGTGAAAGTTTCATTAGGCACGCGATTTCAGAATTTATTCGTCCCACCACATCCCCACCCATCAAATTTCCGCAGTATCTCCCCCATGCCGCCGGCCCCCTCCCGGCAGCTCAAACCACCGCCGCCGCAACCACAGCTTCAGCCACATCTATGTTCTGCCCGAGCATCGTCGATCCAGTCAGGTAACCCACCGATCTCTATCACGGCCCGGGCCCGATTCCTTAAATGGCGCCTGCGAAACATCATCATGCCTCCAAATCCCCACTGCCCGTACCTCTAGGGCATCGTCGTGCAAGCCCAACCACATATCACGTGGAGGTCGAGGAGCCGATGGCGGTCGATGGCACAATGGCCACTGTGTGTGTTGACCCAGAGGAACACCTCGCCTCCGCCGCCGCCGACTTGGTGTAGGCTCTAGCCCAGATTAAGTGCCCCAGTGAGTACCCCCATGACTTACCAAGTATGATATGAGCAGCTCAATCTTACCAATACCACTTGCAATGGCTATGTTTTGTACGGTTGATGTATTAAGCATGTTCGTGCCTTGTTTATTTTAGTACTGCACACTGTGATGTTCAAGTATTAACTATCCAACTCAATTTCAACAACACCAACAACATACTTACAATACATGACTCGGGATGATGTTAAGCTTTTTGTAATTAACAGTTGTTTCCATTTTTAAATTTTCCCTTTGCTACCATGCTACTATCCGCGATGAAGATATCACTAGAGATGCTGCCCATTTGCTATTTTTGGTGGATGCTAAACCTGTTGTAGTTAACATGCCTTTCTATGTACTTACGCAGGGCCATAACGGGCGATGTTGTTGTTTTTTGTTGAGGTTAGCTGCATCCCATGTCTTACAGTATTTTACATCATTTGTGCAATTGCAGTTTAACTTCTAACATTTACTGGTTGCCTGTAGGTACACATGTCAGCGGCACTGATCCACGCTTTGACTCGGAGGAACACCTCGCCTCCACCACCGCTGACTTTGGGCAGGCTCTGGCCAAGATGAAGTGCCCCATCAACTACCTCTCAGGACTTACCAATTATGTACTCACCAGTTCAATCTTAACAATACCAGTTGCAATGGCTATGTTTTGTACGATTGATGTATTAAGCATGTTGTAGAAAACATGCCTAACATGTCTTAGCTATTTTCCCTACCTTTTTATAGACAACTGGGCGATTCTCTGCTCTGGTAGCACCTGCCTTGCGATGTTTAACTCTACCAATTGCTTTTTTATCAGTACCAGTTTCAATGGCTATACTAGGTTGGCTGTAGTTAAACGTGCCTTGTTATTTTTAGTACTGCACACTGTGTGATATTCAAGTATGCATTGTCCAGCTCATTTTCACCAATAGCAGCTACAAACTTACAAAACATGACTTAGGATGCTGTTAAGCCTGTTGCAATTAACAGTTATATCCATTTTGTAATCTGTCCCTTTGCTACCGTGCTACTGTCCGCAATGAAGATATACTATAGATGATAACCATTCGCTATGCTTAGTGGATGCTAAACCTATTGTAGTTAACATGCCTTTCCATGTAATTACGCAGGGCCATAACAGGCGATGCTATTGTTTGCCGTCGAGGTTAACTGCATCCCATGTCTTACAATATTTTACATCATTTGTGCAATTGCAGTTTGGCTTCTAACATTTACTTGCTTCTTGTAGGCACACATGTCAGCGACACTGATCCACGCTTCGACCCGGAGGAACACCTCACCTCCGCTGTGGCCGACTTGGGGCGGGCTCTTGTCCATATGAAGTGCCCCAGCAACTACCCCCCAGGAGTTAACAAGTATGAACTAACCAGTTGAATCTTACCAATACTAGTTGCAATGGCCAGGTTTTGTACGGTTCATGTATTAAGCATGTTGTAGTAAAGACGCTTAGCCCGTCTTATCTATTTTCCATACCTTTTTATGGACAACATGGCCATTCTCTGCTCTAGTAGCACCTGCCTTGTGATGTTTAACTCTGTAAATTTCATTTGTATCGGTACCAGTTTCAATGGCTATACTAGGTTGTTTGTTGTTATAAACAATTCTATCCATTTTTTAATTCGTCCCTTAGCTACCGTGCTACTCTTTCGCAATGAAGATATCACTACAGATGCTGTTCTTTTATTACCATTTGCTATTTTTGGTGGATGTTAACCTTGTTGTAGTTAACATTGCCTTTCCATGTACTTACACAGGGTTACAATGGGCGATGCTGTTGTTTGCCATCGAGGTTAGCTGCATCCCATGTCTTATACACCATCCGTTCCTAAATATAAGTATTTTTAGAGATTCCAATATAGACTACATACAGAGCAAAATGAGTGAATCTAGATTCTAATCTAAACTATGTCTATATACATCCGTATGTAGTTCATATTGAAATCTCTAAAAATACTTGTACTTAGGAACGTAGGTAGTTGTATTTTACATCATTTGTGCAATCTCAGTTTACCTTCTAACATTTACTGGTCGCTTGTAGGTACATATATGAGCCGTACTGATCCACACTTCGATCCCTTGTGCATATGGGGCAATGAGATATTCATGAACAAGCATCAAGTGAGGAAAGTAAGAAATATTGTTAGGCGAAAGAAACGGGTGATGGGAATTAAGATCTTTATTTACACTTTGTCCAAGACAACAGTGAACTTTAGGATGGTAAGTAATGTGTTGCCTTTCCCCCTGCCCACAACAAGTTACTCTATTAGACCTGAGTATATGAAAGTTTTCTCTTTTCAATGGTTTCTGAAGAAATTTACTGATGATTACCTTGCAAACTACATGACTGGAGTGGAAGCAACTAAGGTTAAAGTATATAATTCATGCTACCATGATAATGCTCTAGAAGTCTTCCTGAAGGCGGTGAAGGATGGGCGGGCGATCGTCACAAGGGGTTGGACAAAAGTTGTTCGTGCCTATGGCATGCAAGAGGGCACATTATGGGCATTCCACTTCTTCAACACCATCGACAGCCAAAATGATTTACACTTGTCTCTTCACCTTTACCGCCTCTAAATATTGTGGTTCATGATATTTAATTGCTGCCTAATCCTGTAATTACTCAAGACATTTTACTGAGAATTTTATTTATGGATTGGTTGTTGAACCATTGTGCTGAGAATTTGAATTCCACATTTCAAATTTCAAAATTTCCAATTCGAATAATGAATTACAGGGAAAACAAAATTAAACAGGAGCGAACAAAATAATGTACACATGGTTAGAAACAAAACAGCGTGTGCGATGAAAAATAGAGAACAAATGGTTCTTTGACGTCAAACGTTTGCGATGCCCGACGGACGCACACACGGTTTCATCTCATATGCGTGTGCGATTCATGGTAATACGGCAAACATTTCAAACCTGTGTGCGTGTGTGATAGGAATACCTATCGCACACAGTTATGAAAATGGACACATTGGCGTTAGAAGAGGCACCGCACACATTTTACATTCTTGAACTATGTGCGATAACGTACCTATTGCAAATAGTGCTATCATACCTAACTCTGCAGGTTGACACAGCGCATTAAATGCGCCGCTCGGGCACATCATAGCTCGCCCGGCAGGCCCTACCGGGCTGTTTTGCCAGCTTCGCGCCTGGTTGCTTGACACGTCTCAGGACGGGTGTTGCTTGCAGGTATTTTCTGTAGGAAGTGGCTGCCATGTGGCAGGGAGCAGCAACTTAGTCACTTAGGAGCTTTACACCGCTCTGATCGACGACGTGCGTCGCTGTGAGGTGGTGTGGTGGAGTAGTTGGCCTCCGTGAGCCCCGGCAGGCCTTGGGGGCTCGCTTCCGAGGAAATCCCAACCTCGCTAGGCTCGTTTGCCCGACAAGCTCGCTAGTCTTGGTCTTCACGTTGGTCCTTCAAAGAATTGGTTCCTCGTGCTTTGATCTAATCTTGGTGTTGTAATCGTGTTCTTGGGCCTGTGCACAAGTCAGGGCAATGGACCTAGGGTTTGTTGCACCGGCAGGAGCCCCCGGGCCTGGCCCGAATGCGCTGGTGGGCGTCGTCGGGGTAGCCCCTAACCAGTGCATAGGTAGGGGCGTAGAAGTGGCTGTCCCCTTGAGATCTTCTTTGATTCTTCGTGAACTTGAGTTCAGGCCAGTTTCCGGTTCTTCCGCGTGTCATGTAACGCCAATCGTGGTGGGGCCACTCTTGTAATGGCTCGTGAATGCCTTTAACACACGGGCGAGTAAGTGCCAATTCACTCTTCCCACCACACCCTTATCCTTAGCCACACATGCTGCATGCACCAAGTGGCGTAGGTAACGGAGGTGCGTCGTGCGGGAGAGCATCAAGGTAGGGGCCCGGTCTTCTTGGATTGGTGGAGGAGGGCGGCGGTTACCCGTCGAGGGATCGGCTCTCCTCCCTGACCCGCCTATAAACGGTGGGGCGGGGGAGAAGTGGAGGCATTCATCCTCTCATGCCTTCTCCTCCATCCCGTGCTTTCTGCTGGTCATGCCAAAGGAGAGAGCCCGGGGCCAGGCCCTGAGCCACAACTTGAGTTTGACGATGTCGAATGCTCGTGCCAATGCTTGGGGAGTGAGTCTGGTCCAGGTCTGGAGGAGGTGCCGCGAGCGAGTCATCCGCGGTGCAGGAGATATAAAGCTCTCCCATTGTGGTGGAATGCTTGTCTCTTCTGCCTCGGCTGGCCGTCTGTCAAAGAGCGTGGCATCTCGTTGTGAGCCGCTGCAGCTCGTCGGTCTGGCGACCAGGTTCTTGGAGCCTTTGCCGCCTTTCCGGGATGCAGGGTCGGGGGTCGTTGGTAATCCTAGCATTGCCCCTTCCAGTGGAACCGGGGCTGATGCTGAAGAGAGGGGAGCCTTCCTGCCCGCCATGCTGGGGAGCGGTGCGCCCCGAGTCCCATGCCGTCTTGGCTGTCGTCCGCTTCTCTGGGGAAGGTGTCGAGCTGGAGGTCCGATGTTTCCCTGGAGCGGTGTTGATGAAGATGAAGCCAGGGAAGACGGAGAAGGTGGGAGGCAGACCATCAAGTCGGAGTACGATAGCACCGACGCGTTCGTCTCGTACTGGCGACCTGCTGCCTCGTCTTTCCACTCTTCCCCTTGCTCCCCGGCACCATCATCACCGGCATCCCGGTCACCGGGGAGGGAGCTGCTCTCTTGGTGCCTTTGCCTCCTCCATCAATCTTCCAGCTGAGCTCCGGCGGCCTTCCCTGCTAGTGCTCGCGCTGGGGCTTCTGGCTGATCTTGCAGGTGGTGACCAGGGTAGCGCCAAGCTGCTCCTTCAGCCCTCCTCCTTCGCAGCCTCGCCACTCCCGATCTTGTCAGGCCACGTCTGGAAGGCCCTGACAGGATTGGGGGGCGTCTTCTTAGGCACCCCTTGTGTCCCCTTCTCTTCCCACCGCAATACCTGGGATAAGAGGGACAGGGAGAGGAGTTTACGAGGCACTTATCTTTTCTCAATCTTAAATCTGTAGGCACTTGCCAAATTTTAGTTCAAATAATGTAATCTCTCAAATCCATGTTTGTGTCCTGTAAGGTCTGTACTTGTTTGATCAGCATATTAATGAAAAAGATAAACATTGCCGGGGACTCACGCATGTATATGTCCATGCAGAGGTGGGATGCCTCTATATTTTGAAGTAAAAGAGTTTCCCCCGGCAGGCTATCCTGTTGGTACTCTCTGTTTTGTTGCCGGGGAGTTAGGCCTACCAGGCACAAATCATGAAGAGGGACCAGCCCCTCGCCAATATTTTTTCATCAAAGGCCACTACGACCATCCTGACCGAAGCAACATTCGAGTCAAGGGATGGGAGCACCTAAGTTTCAAAAAGCGGCGAGGTTTTCTCACAAGTCTTTACTTACAGAACATGTATGGATAAGAGAAAGAACTTATCTGTTTGGCTTGCCGGAGATTGCAGTGTAGGCTCATCTTTCCATCTCCTCTTGGAGACCAAGTCCTCGGTAGGATCCTGCAATTTATGCAGATGAAAATTATGCCAGAAGCGATCTTATCTACATGAACATGCTATGCTCATGAAATGCTGATGGATGCATGCAACTTGTCGGGGGGCCCTCAGCGCTTCATTTATTTCTTTGTTGCTCAGGGTCTGCACCTGGCTTTGTAAAGGGGTTACATGCAACTGACGCAAGGCCTGTACAAAAGGGTGGCTGCCGGGCACGGCCCGACAGCCGCGCCTTATGGGTAGTACTTGCGGAGATGCTCAATATTCCATGAGTTTTGCAATGGAATGCCATCTCCGGTCACCAGATGGACTGCACCAGGTCTGGTGACTCGTACTACCCGGTAAGGGTCTTCCCACTTCGGCGTCAACTTGTTTGCACCCTTGGCGGACTGAATGCGCCTAAGGACAAGGTCGCCTTCCTCAAAACACCGGGCATGAACACTGCAGCTGTGACAGCATCGCAGGGCTTGCTGGTAGCATGCAGCACACGTAGCAGCCCAGAGACGGTTCTCCTCGAGAAGCACAACGTCATCACGCCGGTGCTGATCCTGCGCTACTTCATCGTAGGCAAGCACTCGAGGTGACCTGTAAATGAGTTCCATGGGGATAACTGCTTCTGCCCCATAGACTAGGGAGAAGGGAGTCTGCCAGGTAGCTCGACTTGGTGTCGTTCTGACGGACCAAAGAACCACCGGCAGCTCGTCGATCCATAGCCTGTTGCACTTCTGCAGCTTTCAAATGTTCTCGTCTTGAGTCCTCACAACACTTCAGCGTTCGCCCTCTCAGCTTGTCCATTGCTTCTGGGATGTGAAACAGAGGCAAATGAGATCTTGCTTCCGAGGGCATGAACATATTGCATGAAGGCGCGGCTCGTGAACTGGGTGCCGTTGTCTGTGATGATCTAGGCAGGGACCCCGAAGTGGCACACCAATCCTTTCAAGAACTTGATAGCTGACTGAGCAGTCACCTTTCTCACGGCTTCTACTTACGACCACTTTGTAAAATTGTCGATGGAAATGAACAAGAATTCAAAGCTCCCGGCAGCTCGGCAGAAAGGGCCGAGGATATCGAGCCCCCAGACCGAAAACGACCATGACAAAGGGATTGTCTGAAGAGCTTGGGCAGGCAGATGGATGTTATTGGAATGGAACTGGCAGGCTTTACATTTGGTGACTAGCTAGACCTCATCTTGGAGGGATGTGGGCCAATAGAATCCTTGCCGGAATGCTTTCCCAACCAATGCCCTTGATCCAATGCGGAGCCGCACATGCCTTTGTGTATATCTACCAGCAGTTCCTTTCCTTCTTCCCGGAAAATGCACTTCAATTTCACACTGTTGGGCCTTCTTCTGTATAGTGTGTCATTGACAAACTGATACATACTGGCATTCCGGGCTACTCTTTCAGTTTCTTCTTGCTCTTCGGGAAGTTCTCCGGTTTGGAGGAAGTGGACAATGTGCCTTGCCCAAGTTGGAGCCTGGGGCTCGGCAACAAGGACCAGTGGCACCTCCTCATTCGCGGGGGCACGTTCCTCGACCGCGGGGACTAGTGGCCTGGTAGGAGGGTGCAGCCCAGCAATCGAGGGGAGTTGTTTCCGGCAGGGTCCCTGCCAGGAGCCCCGGGAGGCTCTACCGGGAGAGGCTTACCGGAGTCCAAATTTCTCCTCTTTCAGTCCATTGTTGCTGGAGATATGGAGGACTGAGTAAGATGGAGAACAAAGGTTCCTGGTTCCACAGGAAGCTTCTGCGTGGCACACTTTGACAGATGATGAGCAATGATGTTCTCCGCACGGGGTACATGCTCTGTTTGCAATCTGTCAAAGTGTTTCTCCAGTCTTCTCACTTCCTCAACGTATGCCTCCATCAGTGGTCTTTGGTAATCCTTGTTGACTTGTCTGACCACATGTTGTGAATCTCCTCGAATGATCGGCTTCTTGATTCCCAATTCAGTGGCAATCCTGAGTCCGGCAAGGAGCCCTTCATACTCTGCTCTATTGTTGGTCGCCTCCTCCCGGGGAAAATGCATCTGGACGACGTACTTCGGGTGCTCTCTAGTGGGAGCAACGAGAAGCACGCCATCCCCTACACCTTGTAGGGAGAAGGCAGCATCAGAATACATGATCTATTCTTGGGGTGCTTCCATGCTGGGAATAACTGTCTCCAGCACTTCTTCATCAAGGGTTGGCGTCCATTCTGCAATAAACTCTACCAGTGCCCTACTCTGAATCATTGATGTGCTTTCAAATTTCAGGCCAAAGCTAGATAACTCCAATCCCCACTCCACTATTCTTCTGGTAGCCTCGGGGTTTCGGAGTATCTTTTGCAACGGAAAGCGGGTGACAACCGTGATCTCATGGGCTTGGGAGTAGTGGTGCAGTTTCCTTGAGGCCATGACAAGGCCAAAAATCAACTTTTGCACACCAGAGTACCTGGATCTAGCCCCCTGCAATAGAGAGCTAACGAAGTACATTGGGCGGTGCACCACTTTTTTCCTTGCCGCGTCCTTGGGGTGGTCTCCACTGACGTGCTCTTCTTTGTCCTGATCTATATCTGGTCTTGTCGGGCTGTTCTCACTCTCTCCCCAGAAGGGACACTAGCTGACGTTGTTACTTCCTCCACCTCCCACTACGCCACTAGTGCCACACTAACCACTTGATTAGTCGCCGCCAGATATAGCAGCAACGACTCTTGTGGTTTGGTAGCAACCAAAGTGGGCACAGAGGACAAGTAGGTCTTCAAATCTTGCAATGTTGTATCTGCTTCCGGGGTCCACTTCATGGGTCCGACCTTCTTCAAGATCTCGAAGAACGGCAAGGCACGCTTGGTAGACTTGGAGATAAATCTGCTAAGCGCGACAACGCACCCTATCAAATGCCTTACATCCTTAACTATCTTGGGTGCCTGAATCTGCTCAATAGCCTTGATCTTGTCGGGGTTGGCCTCTATCCCATGATGGGACACAAAGAAACCTAGTAGCTTGCCAGAGGGAACTCCAAACACGCACTTTTCCCGGTTCAGCTTCAAGTTGATCTTGCGCAGATTAGCGAACGTCTCTTCCAAATCCTGGATGAGGGTTATACTATCCTTGGTCTTGACCACAATATCATCCATATAGGCTTCAATGTTCCTGTGCAACTGTGATTCAAAAGCAATCTGGACTGCTCTTGCAAAAGGGGACCCATCACTCTTCAACCCGACAGGCATGCGCATGAAGCAGTATGTGCCACTTGGGGTGATGAATGAGGTCTTCTCTTCGTCTTCCTTGGACATAAAAATCTGATGATATCTAGAGTATGCATCCAGAAAAGAGAGCAACTCACATCCTGAAGTAGAATCTACAATCTGGTCGATGCGTGGCAAGGGAAATGAGTCCTTCGGGTAGGCCTTGTTAAGATCTATGAAATCTATGCAAAGCCTCCAATTTCCGTTTGCCTTGTGTCCGACCACTGGGTTTGCTAACCACGTTGGATGTAGTACTCCTCTGACAAGACTAACTGCCTCAAGTTTCTTGATCTCTTCCGCAATGAATTGCTGCCGCTCCAAGGCCTGCTTTTGGACCTTCTGCTTGACGGGTCGGGCATGTGGGCAGGCAGCAAGGTGGTGCTCGATTACTTCCCTAGGAACACCAGGGATATCAGATCGTTGGCAAGCAAACACATCGATATTTTCCCGCGGGAATGCAACGAGCGCGCGTTCCTATTTGTCATCAAGGGTGGCACTTATAGTAAATGTACCATCAGCGCAGGGCGGCCTTGGATATCTTGCTATTGGAACTCTCTGGCAAGTCATCAACAGGCGCATCATACTCCAGAGAGGTACGCTTCCCGGATTCCTTGCTGGTGTCCATGCTAGCCTTCTTCTTTCCTTTGATTCCTTGGCAGGAACTGTGGCTCCCGCGGCCTCTGCCACGAATGTGTCCCGGTACATCTTATCCAGGCAAATAATTGCGTCCTTCTCGTCCGACGGAATGGAAATGACTCCCACTGGCCTAGGCATCTTCAAGGTGTTGTAGGCATAGTGGGATGCCGCCATGAATTTTGCCAGAGCTGGGCATCCAAGGTTTCCATTGTACGGCAGGGGGAGGTCGACCATATCAAACACAACTTTCTCAGTCCGGTAGTTCAACTCTCCTCTGAATGTCACTGGCAACGTGATCTTTCCCTTGGGATGACTCCTACCGGGGTTGATTCCTTGAAATGTGCCCGTGACTTTGAGTTCTTCCTCTGCTATCTGAAGTTTTCTGATGACCTTTGGGGAGATCAGATTCAACCTGGCCCCGCCATCAACTAACATCTTTGTGACTTTGAGGTTGCGAATCGTTGGTGAAACCAACAACGGCAAGCATCCTACCGCAGTGGTGCGGTCAGGATGGTCCTCTTCGTCGAAGATGATGGGCGTGCATGACCACTTGAGCGGATTCAGAGAGTCTGCCGCTGGCTCCACAGCATTAAGCTCACGCGCCCACCGTTTAAGTTGGCGGTGAGAGGAGTGCAAGGATGCACCTCCGTCAATGCACAGGGCGTCAGTGGCCTTCTGGAATTCCTGCTCGCTGATTTACTCTTCATACCCTCCATCACTGCCATCGTCCCAATCTTCCTTCTCTCTGCCCCTGGCGGGTTTTCCTTGGTTCCGAAGAGCCTTGCCGGGGTGATTTACTTCACCGCCTCGGCCCTTCCCGCCAGCGCCATTCTGACCTTTTTCCTTATCACGCTTCTCATATTCAGCCCTCTGCTTCTTGACGAGCTTCTCAACCTGATGACATTCCTGGATATCGTGGCCCTTGGTCCGATGAATCTTGCAATACGGCCCATCACATTTCCCAGCCTTCTCGGCAGCCGCAGCCTCCCGGCAGTCAGTGCACGCGGCAAGTTCCTTGCCGAGGGCTTCGGCCTTAGCCTTCTTGCCGGTACTAGGCATGCCCGATCCCTCAACGGTCAGTACTGCTTTATCCTTGCGCTTCTTGTTGTGTTTCTTGTTCTTCTTCTTCTGGCTGGTGGCCTAGTCATCATCTTCTAAGTCGACATCGACACCATCCTCTTCTCCAGGGAATTTCCTCCCCTCCTCCACCCTAGCACACTTGTCCACTAAGGTGTAAAGTTCCTTCACAGTCTTGGGCAACCGGGCGTTCATCTTGGATCGTATCCGACGTTTGCGTACGTTGGACTGGAACGTAGCTATCACAACTGTCGGGTGGATATCTGGAATATTCCTGTGGACTCGGCTGAACCTCTGCATGTACTTTCCCAGAGTCTCTCCTTCCTTCTACGGGAGAAGCCGCAAATCGCTGGGTCGTCCTGGTTCTTGGTGGCCTCCCGTGAAGGCGCCAACGAACTCATGGCACAGGTCATCCTAGGTCGAGATGGAGTTCTCCGGCAGATGCATCAGCCAAGACCTCACATTTGGCTTGAGTGCCAAAGGGAAGTAGTCGGCAAAAACCTTCTCATCTCTTCCCCTGACAGCTTGAACAACGATGGTGTAGATGCTCAAGAACTTTGCCGGGTTCAGTCTCCCATCATATTTTTCTTGAATCTCTGGCTTGAACATGTGAGCAGATGACCAATGGAATTGCCGCAGCTCACGGGTGAAGGCAGGGCACCCGGCCTCGAAAGGCAGGCACACGCCTCTGCCGAGCGCAGGCTCGTCGACGTCGGGGCCATCGCGCCCATTGGACTGGCAGTGGTCATCGTGTTGTCACTCGATGGTGACGTGCGCGTCCCCCATCTGCCTGTCCTCAGGGGCTCGCCGTCGGCCTTGACGTGCTTGAGGGTCAGACGAAGCCATGGAGACGACGTCAAGATCTTGGTTGCGTGGCCCTCGCGCTGGTTTCCGCGGTGGGGATTGCACCGTGGGGGTGGCCCCTTCCGCACGGCCAGCAACGTGGGCCGCCATTGTTGTCTGGGGAGGCCGTGGCGGGCCAGCTTGCTGTGAGCCTCCAGCTTTGGCAAAGCCAATCAGACTCTGAATGGTGGCAGTCCATTCATCCATCTGATCAGCTACCGGTGAAAACCTCAGCAGCAGCTAGGCCCCGCGACATGGCCTCCAAAGCGGTGCCTGGCATTGGTGATGCTGATGTAGACTGCAGCGTCGCCCGACTCCTGACGGTGCCGACAGTGGCTGCGCCAGGCTCCCATCGCTGGGATGGCGTGGTGACAAGGTGATGGCGCGTGTGGGCTAACGACTCCGTTCGGAGCATTGGCTGGGCCAGTTTGCTCTGGGAGTGGTGCATTCCCTGCGACCGTGCCCACGGCGGGGGCGGTCGCAAGGTTGCGATTCGGGATGCCTCGAGGCGAACGTCTCCACCGTGGCTATGACCCTCGGTCAGGCCAGGAGAGACAAAAGGAATAATCTCTCTACTAGTACCTCGCGGAGCGTGGTCACTGGGATGTCGTTGGTGTTGTCCTTCTCCGGTGCCTCCTGCTCTTGCTTCGGCCGCGGGGGAGGTGGTAACAACGCCTCCTGCCCCGACCACGTCTCCCGCAGCGCCCACATCCTCTTGCACCTCTGCACTCCCCGCGACATCGGTGGTCGCGGGCAGCAGGGCCTTCGAGGTGGACGGGTGAGCTGCGGCACCAGACTTCTTCTTGGGTGCCATAGTCGATGGAGCCGTTGATGATGAAAATGGTGATGAAGATGACGTGCTGCTTACGCTCTCGGGTTCGCGCAAGTGCTCCCCCTACCTGACGCGCCAAAGATATCATGGGAAAGCACGACCACCTATGGGGCCATGAGCCCCTTTTGGTTCGGCGGGGGGATGGGAACGTTGCACAAAGAGCGGAAAAGCGTAGCACAGCATGTCAGAGATCACACGGGAAGTTTTTACCCAGGTTCGGGCCGCCGCGAGGCATAAAACCCTACTCCTGCTTTGGTGGATTGATGGTGGAAAAGTGCAGCGCTCTTGCCCGGCAAGGTGGCCTTGGGGCGAGAGTGGCTACGCGCCTATGAGTGTGAGGTGGTCCGAATCCTTTCTACAGTTGCCACGAGCCTCCTTTTATAGATAAAGGGGTCACCAAAGTGGTAAAATTACTCTTTACGTACTGACTAGATAGCAAACAGTGCTATCATACCTAACTCTACATGCTGACAGAGCGCATTAAATGCGCCACTCAGTGTCACATCACAGCTCGCCCGGCAGGCCCTGCCGGGCTGTTTTGCCAGCTTCGTGCCTGCTTGCTTGACATGTCTCAGGACGGGTGTCGCTTGGAGGTATTTTCTGTAGGAAGTGGCTGCCATGTGGCAGGGAACAACAACTTAGTCCCTTAGGAGCTTGACACCGCATTGATCGATGGCGTGTCTCACTGTGAGGTGGTGTGGTGGAGTAGTTGGCCTCCGTGAGCCCTGGCAAGCCTGCCGGGGTGACCTTGGGGGCTTGCTTCCGGGGAAATCCCAACCTTGCCAGGCTCGCCTGCCCGACAAGGGAGGTTCTTCTCATAGTGGTATCTTCTCTTCTCTGGCTAGTCTTGGTCTTCTTGATCTGCATGTTGGTCCTTCAAAGAATTGGTTCCTCATGCTTTGATCTGATCTTGGTGTTGTCATCTTGTTCTTGGGCCTGTGCACAAGTCAGGGCAACGGACCTAGGGTTTGTTACGACGACACTAGCCTATCCCCAACGATTTTTGGGTCGTGTGGAAAGGACCCCCCTATCGCACACACTCACTTGGCGACGGTTCATAATGCCGTCGCGGAAAGGGGTTAAAACCCGTTTGTATAGCACGTTACACTACCGGTGCAAGGAAGAGGATACTTGTTCTGAATTATTGCTTGGTTGATAGGTCAGTAGTCTTGGACGAAACGATTCGTACCATCCTTCTTCTTGACAAAGAGATAAGGTGCTCCCCACGAAGAGGAACTTAGACGAATGAAACCCTTGCGAGGAGAATTATCGATTTCCTCAAGTTCTAGGAGTTCATGCGGCGGCATCTTGTAGGGTCGCTTGGCAATAGGAGTGGTGCCTGGCTTCAAGTCGATAACAAATTCGACAGCTCTAACAGGGGGTATTCCGGGGGAGTTCTTCTAGAAAGACATCTTGGAATTCGCAAACGATTGGAACGTTTTCAATTCTGTAAAGAGGTGATACATTCAGCGCATTCAAAGAATAAATCCATGCTTCGACATTTTAACCAGACGAGCATAGTAGCTTACTACCGCATTCGAAGGATGTAGGAGATGGACAGTTTTAGTGGCACAAACGATTGAAGTAGTATGCGTTTTCAACCAATCTATTCCCAGAATGAGGTCAATATTGGAAGACATCAAAATAATGGGAGAGACATGGAATTCTAACCCTTCAATTTCAATGGGGCCGTTGTGGCTAACCATGGAGGTTTGACATTGGCCCACAGGGGTGCATACCTCTAGTGAAGTGTTCATGTTCTGACATTTAATGTCGTGCGTGTATGCAAAAGCTTCTGACATGAATGAATGTGATGCTCCTGAATAAAATAAAACAGATGCTGGTATTGAATTAACAAGAAGAGTACCCATCACAGTACCAGGCTGGTCTTGAGCTTCATACAGATCAACATGGTTAGCCTGACCATGACGGGGCTGGTTGTTACCACGACCAGTTGAAGGAAGTGAAAGTTGGTTTTGATTCTGATAGCATTCCCAGGCACGGTGACCTGAACAACCACACTTGAAGCACAACCCGTCATTGGGACTGGGAGTAGGAGCTCGGGTGGTGCAGCTCGAAGAGGCTGCCTCGGTGGTGGAGGAGGCATACGAGGTGCAGCATAGGACGACCTCGGTGCAGGGGCCGCAAGGTGATACATGTTGTGGGGAATCCATATCCGACACTTCTGTGCTGACGAGCCCGAAGATGAGGCAAAGTCACGGGTGCGCTTGAAGGCTTCCTTGTGTTCCTGTAGAACAGTCTCAACCTGAATGGCCTTGTTCACCAAGGTGGCGAAGTCAGCAAAGTCTTGAACAAGGAGCGCGAGCTTGATATCAGGGTAAAGTCCTTAATGGAACTTTTCCTGTCTACGAGAATCTGTAGCGATATCCTCTTTGGCTCAAGATGGGAATGGGCCAGGTCGGCCCGCTGGGTCACTGACCCGACCCAAAAAGTCGAGGCCAATGGGCCAAGTGGGTTGGCGTAAAATGATATACGGGTCAGTGGAGCCGGCACCGTGTGAGCTGATGGGTCAGACGGGTCGACCCAGTCGAATCGCTATACACTATATAATAGTTGCTGGCTGCCGTGTACACAAATTGGATCATGTAAAGAAGAACATATATGATATGTGATGCTGACCAAACTGGATCCTTTCGGTTGGAGACGTCCCTTTATAAGAAGCAGGCAGGCATACAAGTTGATTGATTCTTACGTGAACCAGTAATTGCATGTAGAAGCGAAGCAACCATCCTCTTGTTCGTCTTGGTCACCGCCGAGCTCACCGTCTCGGTCGCCGTCGACCTCGCCCGTTCCCAGCTTGCTATCCCATTGGCCTTCCCAGTCTCCAGAATGTGCTCACTCGATTCATGATTTTTTTCATCTTGATCTTGGGCCGGCCTCATGTACCCAATGGTCAAAGGGGTCATATTTTTTTGAGAAAATGGGTTGACCTATGACCTCATATATTACCTTAGGGCCACGGTGCCGAGTCCAAGGCCAGGGTCGGGTCAGCTGATACGTCTCCAACGTATCTATAATTTTTGATTGTTCCATGCTATTATATTATCTGTTTTGGATGTTTTATATGCTTTAATATGCTATTTTATATTATTTTAGGGACTAGCCTATTAACCTAGAGCCCGGTGCCAGTTCCTGTTTTTGAGTTTCGCAGAAAAGGAATACCAAACGGAATTAAACCTTCGCGATTTTTCTTGGACCGGAAGACACCCAGGAGACTTGGAGTTCAAGTCAGAAGAGCCATGAGGCGCTGCAGGGGTGGAGGGCGCGCCCAGGGGGGTAGGGCGCGCCCCCTGTCTTGTGGGCCCCTCGTGCACCTCCTGACCTAATTCTTCCGCCTATATATTCCCAAATATCCCCAAACCACCAAAGGCATCCAAGAAAACACTTTTCCACCGCCGCAACATTCTGTACCCGTGAGATCCCATCTAGGGACCTTTTCTGGCACCCTGCCGGAGGGGGATTTGATCATGGAGGGCTTCTACATTAACTCTATTGCCCTTTCGATGAAGCGTGAGTAGTTTACCACATACCTACAGGTCCATAGCTAGTAGCTAGATGGTTTCTTCTCTCTCTTTTATTCTCAATACCATGTTCTCCTCGATGTTCTTGGGGATCTATTCGATGTAATACTTTTTTGCGGTGCGTTTCCCGAGATCCGATGAATTGTGGATTTATGATCAGCTTATCTATGAATATTATTTGAATCTTCTCTGAATTCTTTTATGCATGATTTGATATCTTTGTAATTCTCTTAAAACTATCAGTTTGGTTTGACTAACTAGATTGGTTTCTCTTGCAATGGGAGAAGTGCTTAGCTTTGGGTTCAATCTTGTGGTGTCCTTTCCCGGTGACAGCAGGGGTAGCAAGGCACGTATTGTATTGTTGCCATCGAGGATAAAAGGTGGGATTGTCATCATATTGCTTGAGTTAATTCCTCTACATCATGTCATCTTACTTAATGCATTACTCTGTTCTTTATGAACTTAATACTCTAGATGCATGCTGGATAGCGGTCGATGTGTGGAGTAAGAGTAGTAGATGCAGAATCATTTCGGTCTACCTGACACGGACGTGATGCCTATATTCATGATTATTGCCTTAGATATCATCATAACTTTGCGCTTTTCTATCAATTGCTCGGCAGTAATTTGTTCACCCATCGTATTAGTTTCTATCTTGAGAGAAGCCTCTAGTGAAACCTATGGCCCCCGGGTCTATTTTCCATCATATAAGTTTCTGTTTTCCATCATATAAGTTTCCAATATACAATATAAGTTTCCGATCTACTAATTTGCAATCTTTTACTTTCCGATCTATAAACCAAAAATACCAAAAATATTTACTTTATCGTTTATCTAACTCTATCAGATCTCACTTTTGCAAGTAACCGTGAAGGGATTGACAACCCCTTTATCGCGCTCGGTGCAAGTTGTTTGATTGTTTGTGTAGGTATTCAGTGATTTGTGCGTTGTCTCCTATTGGATTGATACCTTGGTTCTCCCTTTCCTCTTCAGGGGAAAAACCAACGCAAGCTCAAGAAGTAGTAGGAAGAATTTTTGGTGCCGTTGCCGGGGAGATCTACGCCAAGCCAAGACATACCAAGTACCCATCATAAACTCTCATCTCATACATTACATTATTCGGCATTCGCCTCTTGTTTTCCTCTCCCCCACTTCTATAAATATTCTAAAAAAGATTTGCCTTTCCTTCGCCCCTCTTCCGTTCGTCCTCTTCGTTTGCTTTTTGTGTGCTCGTGCGTTAGATCGCTTGCCTTGCTCTCATGACTAGCACTTTTAACCCTCCTATGTCTTCTGACTTTGAGGTTCTTCACTTCAAACAGAGACAAGGAGGAAATTTAAAGGATGCTTGGTATAGGATGATAGAATCCTACCGCAATTGCACCATAGAGGGGGACTTTAAGATTTTACTTCGTAATTTTTATGTTGGGCTAAACATGTCTCATAGGCAACTTTTAGATTTCGCTGCTAAATGGAGTTTTATTGAAATTGATCCCAACATTTCTTATGAAATAATAGATGGAATAGTAGGAATATTTCCCCCACAAAAGGGATTACATCAGACTAAAGAGGGAACACAAGTTTTTGAGAAACTATGTGAAGTAACGGAAATTTTGCAAAAAACTATTGAGCCCCTCAAAAATGTTAGCGGAAACCTCCACCGCATGAATATGTTGATCACTCTTTGCAATAAGCGGTTGGATGCTCTAGATATAAAGATTTCTAAATATGAGGAGAAACGCAAAGAACCTCCTGTATTGGAGTATAAATCCACTAAAAAAATAAAAACCAAAGATGACAACACCTAGATCTATTCGTGTTTTTATGCCTAGCTAAGGGCGTTAAACAATAGCGCTTGTTGGGAGGCAACCCAATTTTATTTTTGTTTTTGCTTTTTCGGTTCTGTTTTGCAATAAATAATTCATCTAGCCTCTGGTTAGATGTGGTTTTGTGTTTTAATTAGTGTTTGTGCCAAGTAAGACCTTTGGGATGGCTTACGGTGATAGTTGATTCGATCTTGCTGAAAAACAGAATCTTTTGCGCTCAGGAAAACAATTCTCATTTTTAAAGAAGCATGATAAAATACTGATTCTTTTTGCAGAAGATTAATAAACTAATAGATCAGGTTGTCCTAATTTTTCAGAATTGTTGGAGTTACAGAAGTATTTGAGAGTTACAGATTATTCTGTTTTTCGACAGGTTCTGTCTTCTATGTGTTATTTGCTTATTTTGATGAATCTATGGGCAGTATCAGGGGGTATGAACGATGGAAAAGTTGGAATACAGTAGATATTACACCAATATAAATAAATAATGAGTTCACAACAGTACCAAAAGTGGTGATTTATTTTCTTATACTAACAGAGCTTATGAGATTTTTTGTTGAGTTTTTTGTTGTGAAGTTTTCAAGTCTTAGGTAAGGATTTGATGGACTATGGAATAAGGAGTGGCAAGAGCCTAAGCTTGGGGATGCCCAAGGCACCCCAAGGTAATATTCAAGGACAACCAAGAGCCTAAGCTTGGGGATGCCCCGGAAGGATCCCCTCTTTCGTCTTCGTCTATCGGTAACTTCACTTGAGGCAATATTTTTATTCACCATATGATATGTGTTTTGCTTGGAGCGTCTTCTATGATTTGAATATTTGCTTTTTAGTTTGCCACAATCATCCTTGCTGTACACACCTTTTGAGAGAGACACGCATGAATCGTGATTTATTAGAATACTCTATGTGTTTCACTTATATATTTTGAGCTAGGCAATTTTGCTCTAGTGCTTCACTTATATCTTTTTAGAGCACGACGGTGGTTTTATTTTATAGAAATTGTTGAACTCTCATGGTTTTTTCCTACCAATCTATCCCCCTAGGAGCATGCGCGTAGTACTTTCGATAACTAATAGATTTTTGAAAATAAGTATGTGAGTTCATTATGACTAATGTTGAGTCCATGGATTATACACACTCTCACCGTTCCACCATTTCTAGCCTCTCTAGTACCGCACAACTTTCGCTAGTAACATACACCCACCATATAGCTTCCACAGAACAGCCACCATACCTACCTATTATGGCATTTCCATAGCCATTCCGAGATATATTGCCATGCAACTTTCCATCATTCCGTTTACTATGACACATTCCATCATTGTCATATTGCTTTGCATGATCATGTAGTTGACATCGTATTTGTGGCAAAGCCACCGTTCATAATTCTTTCATACATGTCACTCTTGATTCATTGCACATGCCGGAACACTGCCGGAGGCATTCATATAGAGTCATATTTTGTTCTAGTATCGAGTTGTAATTTTTGAGTTGTAAGTAAATAGAAGTATGATGATCTTCATTGTTAGAGCATTGTCCCATGTGAGGAATAATCTCTCTACCCGTATGTCGCGGAGCGTGGTCACTAGGATGTCATTGTTGTTGTCCTTATCCGGTGCCTCCCTGTCACGCCCAATATGCGACCCTATCCGAGAGTGACTCGAAGGTCCCACCAAGGATAGACCCGCATATTGGAAACGCTTTTGCAAGGTGGATATCATTACATCATACCATTACATAATAGTTGGGGATACATACATAAGGCACAAACGCCCAAGAATACATCAATCATCATACATGAGAACAACATCCGACTACGGATGAAGCACAAACAGAAACTCAAACGACATTCTCCCTGCTAGCCCAGGCTGCCGACCTGGAATCTATCCCTGATCGAAGAAGTAGAAGAAGAACTCCAAAACAAGTAAACATCGCTCTCGCGTCATGAACATCGTACAACCTGTACCTGCAACTGTTGTTGTAGTAATCTGTGAGCCACGAGGACTCAGCAATCCCATTACCATGGGTATCAAGACTAGCAAAGCTTAATGGGTAAGGAAGGGGTAAAGTGGTGAGGTTGCAGCAGCGGCTAAGCAAAGTATGGTGGCTAACTTACGAAACAAGAGCGAGAAGAGGAGCTTAACAAGCAGTCGTCAACTAGTAATGATCAAGAAGTGATCCTGAACTCCTACCTACGTCAACCATAACCCAAAAACTGTGTTCTCCTCTTGAACAACCCCGAAAAGAGACAATCACGGTTACGCACGCGGTTGGTGTATTTTAGAAGAGTTTACTTCAAGTTTACTACAACCGGATATTAACAAATTCCCATCTACCACATAACCGTGACCACGGCTTTCGAAAGTTCAAACCCTGCAGGGGTGTCCCAACTTAGCCCATTATAAGCTGTCACGATCAATGAAGGATATTCCTTCTCCCAGAAAGACCCGATCAGTCTCGGAATTCCGGTTACAAGATATTTCGACAATGGTAAAACAAGACCAACAAGACCTCCCGGCGTGCCGACACCCTGATAGTAGCCGCGCGTATCTCGTCTCAGGCCACGACCGAATGAGCACTACGTACAACTAAACACCAGCCCTCAAGTTTCCCCGAGGTGGCGCTGCAAGTGGCTCTAGTTTAGACAAACACTTAGTGAAGCATTGGCCCGGGGGGGTATAATAAAGATGACCCTCGGTTTAATTATTCCCAAGGGAAAGGTATAGGTGGTAGGTAGGCAAAAGGTAAAACCAATGTTGGGCCTTGCTGGAGGAGTTTTATTCAAGGCGAACTGTCAAGGGGTTCCCATAACACCCAACCGCGTTACGGACGCAAAATCCGGGAACATAATACCGATATGACGGAAACTAGGGCAGCAAGAGTGGAACAAAACACCAGGCATAAGGCCGAGCCTTCCACCCTTTACCAAGTATATAGATGCATTAATAATATGTGAGATATTGTGATATCCCAACATAAACATAATCCAACATGGAGCAATCTTCATCTTCACCTGCAACAAGCAACGCTATAAGAGGGGCTGAGCAAAAGCGGTAACATAGCCAAACAACGGTTTGCTAGGAAGGGTGACAAAGGTTAGAGATTCATGGCAATTTGGGAGGCTTGATAAGCAAGTGGTAGGTAACACGGCATAGCGATAGAACGAAGCAACTAGCATAGCAATGATAGTAATGAGATCCAAGGTGACGGTCATCTTGCCTGAAATCCCGCTAGGAAGAAGAACAAGTCCATGAAGAAGATGAAGCCACGTAGACGAACCAATCGTAGACGAACGAATCCTCACGATCGCAACGAAACGGGAACTATCGAGAAGAAGCACACAACATGGTAAACACACCACACATAAACAAACATGATGCTCAACCAAGTATGATGCATGACAAGGCTACATGAAGCTACTCATGGCAAGAGATGATGCATACAATAGCAACACATCAAAGCAAGTTTAAATGAGGCCGGAAACAACACATAACAATTCCGGTAAGTCCTCATATGCAAATTTCGAAATTGGTCCAGATCTGAATAAACCTTATGTTCAAGTTGTTAAACAGCAAGTTAAGATGCACCAAAATGATCTACACAAAATTCTAGTCAAGTTACATATAAAGTTCATTTAATTTGGAGCCACGGCCTAGAAGATATGAGCAAAACAAGTTAAACATAGCATTGACGCAAAATGAATTCAAACATCAAGAAAACACACTCAAAACATGGATGCAACAAGTTAACATGAAACTACATGCAAAATTAAGCAAGTTTCATGTAGAGCACACTCAAAACGGAGCAACGGTTCAACACATACACATGAAACAAGTTTAAAGGGCAAGCTGTCCAAAACAGCAACTGGGCAACTCGCAAGTATCAAAACAACATGCTACCACACATCAATATGAAAACAAATGACATGGACGTTATAAAAAGATAAAGTATTACAAAACATGAACACTGAGCTATCTCCAGAAACCAATAGAACATACTCAAAAGGGCATGGCAAGATTGCAAATAATAACAGTTTCACAGACTTGGCAGAATTTCACTAGACATGACAGAAATAACATCAGGTTGCAAAGTTTAGAGCTATCAAACAACATGCCGCAAGAACTTATCATGCCAAAAAAAGGCATGGTATGCTATTAATAAAAGCAATTAACAAAATTCCCTTAATGAACTTATTCCAAAGATTAACAGAAAAGATGGTAGCACCCATGAAAACATGGCAAATGATATGGCAGATTCAGACGGTGAAAATAACAGCACATGGCAGGAACAACGATAAGTAGGCATGTTGGTGAGCTTGTTCCACTCACCACAGAGCATTAAATGGCATTACAAGGTAACCAACGGTAAGATGGCATAATTATGAAGCTATGAATGGCAATATCATAGACATAGGCTGCATGGATCTCTAGCAAAATACATGGCAAAACTAAACCTAATGTTAACAGGCTGACAGCAACATTCTTTAGCAAATTGAGAGCAAGATTACAACAAGATACAACAGACTATAAATACAACCAAAGGCATTTATTTATAGAGCATCACATGTATAGAAAAACATCCTTAGTGAACATCTCCAGAATATGCATGGATTAATTGGTAGCATCAAGCAAATATAGGAACATGATATAACAGTTTCAGCATTGACAGAACATTAACAGCAAGTAGCCCACTTCACGAGCTTGATGAACTCACCACAAAGCACACAAAAATACATGGATTGAACCACTGTAAAGATGGCATGGAAATGCTCCACAAACATATAGACATCATGCTCATAAGATGCACACACAAAATGCAACGAAAATGACAAAACAACAAGTTATAACAGTCTTAGCAGGTTAACATCATATAGCACTCTTGCAACGATGATTAGGGTATCAATATGAACTCTAACAGCCATGACCCATTGGAACAAAATTAATAGTATCTCATGATGAACATTTTGACATACTATATGCATGAAATGAAGCGGCACACATGAAGTTATGGCAGGTGAAAGGTAGCACCAGAATGCAAGATTTTCAAGACTTGGCAGTTCTCACCACGAGGAAAACAGGGCGGAGGGGTTCACGGACGCGCGGGGCGACGTTCGAATGGAGGGACAACGGCGTCCAGCGGGACGACGTGGTGCAGATCCGGCGTCGAGGTCAACGCCGACGGTGGTGCGGTTGACGAGGCGGCGGGGATGAGGTGCGGCACAGGTCACCGATGAGGCGAGGCGGTGGCGCCGGGCACCCGGACGACGGCGGGGTCGCGCGGGGAAAAACCGCGCAGAGGCACGGGCTCGCACGCGCTAGGGTTCCAGTGGCTGGGAGCGGGGCCGTTCTCCCAGGCGGCGCGGAGGGAGGCAGGCGCCTCGGGCGCACGCGGCGGGGATCTGGCCTGGGGTGTCGCCGGCGAGGCGGAAAGGTCCGGCGACCCGGCGACGGTCGGCGGCGGGGTTAAGCAGAGGCGACGGGAGCTGGGCGGCGGTGGAAGGAGCGGGGCGCTCGGGCTGGCTGCGGGCCTCGGGGCCCAGATCGGGGCCCGGGCGGGCCTGGCACGGGCCTGGCGGCGCGGGGAGGCAGGGGAACCGGTGGCGAGCGCGGGTTGGGCAGGAGCGGCACTGGGAGGCGGCGCTGCCACTCGGACGACGCCAAGTGGCGGGAAGAGGTGGCCGGCGGCGGATCCAAGGAGGGGGCGGCGGCTGGAAGGTGGCTGGTGGTTGGTCTAGCGCGGAAAACGAGGCAGGGGCTAGGGATAGGTCTAGAGGGTGCCCAAAATGGCAATGAGGGGGTCTATAAATAGGAAGGAGGGGCTAGGATTAAGGTTTTGAGGCCGATTCGGGGCCGTTCGATCTCGATCGGACGGCTCCGGCGAGAGGGGTGTGCTAGGTGGGTTGAGTGCTGGAAGGTGGGCTGTGTAGAAGGCCATGGACCAAGAGAAGAGAGGGGAAGTGCAGCCCGACACAATTTTTGGAGACCGAAAACATCCGACAAAAAGACCGGCTATACTGCCGCTATAGTTATCCGTTGGGCATCAAACGAACTCCGAATGCGATGAAATTTGGCAGGCGGTCTACCTACAACATAACAACACCGCACGCCAACTTTCATCCCATACCGAGAACATTTTTCGGCCACTTATAAAATATTATTTCGGATGTGCCGCGGGCGCGTGCGAGTGTCGGATCGCGAAACGGACAACGGGGAAAACGACCGGATGCAAGATTTGAAAATATGTGGATGCAATGCAGATGATGACATGGCAAAATGCAACACGCAAGCAGATGGCATGGCAATGGCGGCGAATAACTGGAAGACACCGGGCGCATCGGATCCGGGGCGTTACACTCCCGCTCTTGCTTCGGCCGCGGGGGAGGTGGTAACAATGTCGCCTGCACCGACCATGTCTCCCGCAGCGCGAACATCCTCTTGCACCTCTGCACTCCCAACGGCGTCGGCGGCCGCGGGTGGCAGGGCCTTCGAGATGGACGGGTGTGCTGCGGCACCAGACTTCTTCTTGGGTGCCATAGTCGATGGAGCCGTCGATGATGAAAATGGCGATGAAGATGACGCGCTGCTTACGCTCTCGGGTTCGAGCAAGCGCTCCCCCTACCTGACGCGCCAAAGATGTCATGGGAAACCACGGCCACCTATGGGGCCATGAGCCCCTTTTGGTTCGGCGGGGGGATGGGCACGTTGCAGAAAGAGCGGAGAAGCGTAGCACAGCATGGTAGAGATCACACGGGCAGTTTTTACCCAGGTTCAGGCCGCCGCGAGGCATAAAACCCTACTCCTTCTTTGGTGGATTGATGGTGGAAAAGTGCAGCACTCTTTCCCGGCAAGGTGGCCTTGGGGCGAGAGTGGCTACGCGTGTATGAGTGTGAGGGGGTCTGAATCCTTTCTACGGTTGCCACAGGCCTCCTTTTATAGATAAAGGGGTCACTACAGTGGCAAATCAGTCTTTACGTACTGACTAGATAGCAAACAGTGTTATCATACCTAACTCTACAGGCTGATAGAGCACATTTAATGCACCGCTCAGTGTCACATTACAGCTCGCACGGCAGGCCCTGCCGAGCTGTTTTGCCAGCTTCGTGCCTCCTTGCTTGACACGTCTCAGGACGGGTGTCGCTTGGAGGTTTTTTCTGTAGGAAGTGGCTGCCATGTGGCAGGGAGCAGCCACTTAGTCACTTAGGAGCTTGACACCGCATTGATCAACGATGTGTGTCACTGTGAGGTTGTGTGGTTGAGTAGTTGGCCTCCGTGAGCCCTGGCAGGCCTGCCGGGGCGACCTTGGGGGCTCGCTTCCGGGGAAATCCCAACCTTGCCAGGCTCGCCTGCCCGGCAAGGGAGGTTCTTCTCATAGTGGTATCTTGTCTTCTCTGGCTAGTCTTGGTCTTCTTGATCTGCATGTTGGTCCTTCAAAGAATTGGTTCCTCATGCTTTGATCTGATATTGGTGTTGTAATCTTGTTCTTGGGCTTGTGCACAAGTCAGAACAACGGACCTAGGGTTTGTTGCACCGACACTCGCCTATCCCCGATGATTTTTGGATCGTGTGGGAAGGACCCCCCTATCGCACACACTCACTTGGCGATGGTTTAGAATGCCGTCACGGAAAGGGATTAAAACCCGTTTGTATAGCACGTTACAGTACCAGTGCAAGGAAGAGGATACTTGTTATGAATTATTGCTTGGTTGATAGGTCAGTAGTCTGGGACCAAACGATTCGTACCATCCTTCTTCTTGACAAAGAGAGAATGTGCTCCCCACGTAGAGGAACTTGGACGAATGAACACTACAAAAAAAGACACTTCCGTGATGATACGTGTTTGTCACAGTAGGTCACGTTTTCTGTCATTCATGTACATCCATGAAAAATTTATGATAGAATGAAGATAGTCATAACTGTGCTGTCGTAGAAGTGTTCCATGACATTACCAAAATTATCATCATGGAAGTGTCCACTTCCATGACGATAAATCGCGAGTCAAAGAAGTGCTTTCGTCAAGGGTGATCGACATGTGGCATCCACCATAACGGGACGCCGTTAAGCTATCGGGTCCGGTTTTGGATCCGATAACCCGTTAATAACCCGGACCAATGGGAATTTTCCACGTGTAAAATTCTCATTGGCCGGAGGAAACACGTGTCGGCTGAACGTTCGGAAAGATGTCATCCACTCATTGGACAAGAGGCGCCTATGATAAGTCGACATGTGGCACGGCCCAACAGAGGCCCATTCCGGTGAAAAGGCGAGCCCGTTTGACTTGGTCAAAAGGTAACGAGCCGGTCCACGGAAAGCCTGTTAGCAGCCTGTTCGCACATAGCCCATTTACGACCCGCTTACTACGGGCCCATTACGGCCTATCGGAATTAAGCCCAGTAGCTTCATCTGGGCCGTCCAATATGATTCCAGCCCGTTGTAACTTCTGGCCCATCTATGGCCCATGATGTCTTTTGGCCCATATGAGGCCCTTTGTAACTCTCGGCCCATTAAAGGCCCGAGATGAAACTGGCCCATAATGAACAGTGTATCGCTTTATACCCATGAACGACCCATTATTCCGTCGGCCGTTTCCAGCCTATGTTAACTTTCGGCCTTCTAAGGGCCCATTTATTCTTGGGCTCATTTCTAGAATTTGGTTAGATACGGTCCGTTACTGGCCTGTTTCGTTTGTGGGCCAAATACAGCCTGTGGTTACATTCGGCCCATTTGTGGCCCGTTAACCCTTTGGGCTGTTTTCATAGCGTTATCAATTACGACCTATTAACGGCCCGTTATGGTCCACAAATAGTACAGAGAATGTTTGGCGAAATGATTATACGCCTCATAGAAGGCCCATGGATCCTACGGCCCATAGAAGGCCCATGGATCATATGGCCCGTAGAAAGTACATGGATCCTATGGCCCGTAAAAGGCCCATGGATGCCCATAGATCCTACGTCCCGCAGGAGGCCCATGTTTACAACAATCCATGTGTTGCCATGATTATTGTGGCCTAGTTACCAAAACTAGGTTATTGTGGCCACTAAAAAACGCGGAAAAAGAACTGCAGTGAATACAAGCAAACAACTAAACAAGACAATAAGGAAATAAATAAGCAAGCAAATAACGCTAGCCTATTACAGCTATTACACATATTACATCCACTGGGCATCAAAGTTCGCCACCAGTGCAAATATAGGGAACAAAGCAGCATATTACATACACTGGCCGTCAAAATTGGCCACCAATGCAAATAAACGCAGCAGCAAAACAAGTCCATAACTGAAACAACTTCATAAGAGCTCAAGAAACGTTATCCTGGGTATCCACTATGCTGGCAATAAGCTTAGCAAGCTTATTAGCTTTGTCCTTTTTGGCGCTAAAATCCTCCAACGCTTGCTGTTGCACCAGAAGTATGCATCTGAATGCTCCAGGGACTTCCGCAGCCCTTCCGCTTCTTCTCATAGCACAGCTGATCGATGTCTTTTCAGCTTGTAGTTGAGACTCAAGAAACCGAACTGATTCAGATAGTGAGTTTGAATAGCTTGTGCAAGCGGTAGTATCCAGTAACTCGAACAGTAAACCAAGACAGGACTTTGGGGTTGCCTCACTGTCTTCATGATTGTTTTCCTTAGCTGTTTTATCAGCTTTGTTGGAGACCAACAAGGATGTCTCACGATCCTGAACCTTATCTGCATTACTTCCTTTATCATTGCTTAATAAGGCACTCTTCCCCAATATTCTGTCAGCATTCTAAAAGAAGAAACAAGCAGACACATAACAGGTTTAGCATGTTCTAGTATATGAAACTCATTTCGGTGAACCAGTTCATTAGTAAGGTGGACAAGATTAAACTACCAAGTCTTATATTGCCAATTAGTACATTATAAAAGCATCAAACAAACATATATCTATGTTCTATGGTCACTGCATTGTCTTGCCAAATCAAAATAGAGACACGGTTCAAATCATATCAGTTCAAGAGAAAGCAGCACTGAAAGAATACAAAGCGTGGGAAACTAAACGACACAACAAGATTTCAGATGGGTACGACGGGTCTACATGTACAACAACACTATTGGCCCTGTTATGATGCTAGTAATGTGCATGATATGAGAAGTCAACTGTATACACAATTGAAATTGAAATCAACAGAGCTATTTATAAGAGCAAACCTGTTAAAGAAACGTGCGTAAACATACCTGTTGTGCCATTGGAGTTTCCATTGGATAGTTCAATTTAAAAATAAGTTTGTATGAGTAAATACATTGATACAAGAGCAAAGCAGTATGCACGATAGCAATGGAATCTTAAATGAGAACAATTGCTCTTCTGGTTTAAGCACTTGTTATACATGAATAGAGTATAGTAAGACGCAAGCATATAGTACTTAAAATAAAATGAGCTCATAGACCTTACCACATTCTTGGTTCGGGACCAGTAAAGAACAAGGCGTTCCCAGTCATCGTCCAGTAAATGTGTCTCAGGAGAACGTAAGGGAATTTGATGAGTTTCTTTGCCAGTGAAGTACGTTTTCTTCAGGTAATTCTGATACTGCCACCAAGCATTCTTGAAGAGAGCAGAGGTATTAGCACAGGTTACCTCATCCTGAGTTTCCAAATCGGTCCTTCTCTATAGAGAAAAATGGGAAAATTTGCTGTATTATAACCATCATGGACGTAGAATGTATGGGACAAAGCAAAATAATTGCCATGAATAACATTACTTACACATAACTCCTAGACAAACACATGCAACTGGCATTTTCCTTCATCTTCAGTATAATGTTTCCATGATGGGAAGATACGCACATAGGATTTAACAACACCAAATGCGATAGATGCTAAACTATGAATGGCTGGTTGTGCTTCCTCCACAGGAATAGGTGTACTAACTGGTGGAGTTGGGGTTCGCCGTGGTAGTACTGGCGCTTTGGCACTGGAGCTGCCTTACTAACTGCTCTTGTTTGGGAGCTCTGTGGTGGAGATGGTGCTGTGTCAACAGGAACTGGGTTACTATCTGCTGGGGTTGGGGTTAGATTGGGTGAAGCTGGTTCTCTGTCCATCGCGAGAGTCTGGGTTATGTGTGGTAGGGCTGGTTCTCATGCATGTACAACCGGGGTGCTATCTCCACCAAGAGGTAGCACTGTTTTATTTGAAGATCGTGTTTTTACTCTGCTAGATACTGCTGTCACCCGCTCCAATTCAAATGGCTGATAAACAGGAAACATAATTGAATGTACATACATTGTATGAGAGACAGATGCAATAGATAGTGTGGAAAATTATGGCATTAAATAATTGACATGTATATTGTTTAATTAAAACGGATAGCATGACATAATTTCACATATATGATGTCTATCTAAACTAGATAGCATAGCATAACATAATTCAAAGATATGATGACTAACTAAACATGACCGCATGACATAATTCACATACATGTTATCTAAGTAACCATGATCGCACGATTTAATTCACATATGTGATTTATATGCTAAGCGGAGGGCATTCGCATATATGATGTTTGAACTAAGAACATGGTGTTGAATATTGTGTATATGATGTCTAAACTATGCAATGCAAGACACCATATGCATGATATGAGCAGTAGAACCGTGCCAAGTTAGAGCATACACCTCAGTGGGGGAATAGGACTGGTCATCTGTCTCTGAATCCATCTCTGAGGAGTTATCAGGACCCAGCAAGATATCTGCTTTGACAGGTAGCACTGTCTGCTCTGAAGGCCTTGTTTTCACTCCAGTTTTTCCATCACCCACTCAAATGGTTGATTCACGGGAAGATTAGTTTAATGTACAAACATTGTCGACAAATGGAAATTTAATGAATATAAGGATGGGCTAGATATCATTCAAATATATGATGCCTGGTTAAACAGGATGGCATTGCATAATTCCCATATATGGTACTGAAACAGGATGGCATTGCATTACAGAACATGTCTAAACTAAGCAGATGACATATATGATGTCGAAAGTAGGCACTGCAAGGCAACATATGCATGGTATGACTAACATCATCATGCCAAGTTAGAGAAAACACCTTGGGGGTAAATAGGAGTGGTCAACTGCGTCTGAATCCGCCTCAGAACAGATATCTTCCTCTAGTTTACAATCTGGAGAGGGGGGGAGGGTTTGCCATTGAACCTACCATGGAGCGATGTCTGCATGACATTGTATTGTCGTGCAAAACTCTTCTCTTTTTCTCTACATGTTCAGCATGACTGTGTACAATATCTGACATGCATACAAAAAAATATAGTGAGATTATGTAAGGAGAGCATGTAGAAATCTAGAGTAATGGTAACAATCTAGAGTAATGGTAACAACCAGTGGATGGATCTAAAAATAATGATAGCAGGCTGATGATTGCTTTAATTTAATAAAAAAAGATGATGATTTCTTTACTATTAGTTTCCCACCCAAGATGAACAACATAGGCATACCCTAGGTGAACCAGATATTAGACAGAGATACTATTCATTGCTGCCTCGATATGTGCCCCACAACTAATTTAGAACTCAAGTTTGAACATCAATTTGGACCTGACTAGGAGTCTAAGAGGTGAACAGGACAATAAAGTAGCAGGTAATATTAAGCAATGCATAACATAAGCAGAAACAAAAGAGTGCGACCTCTCTTGTGGACCCGTGTACTCCTCAGGTTCTTCTGCTAACTTGATGATGGTGATGCCGTTGTGGTGGGTGCCGGCAGCAAGGAAGGAGATCTCAGGCGGCGACAGACGGTCAGGAGTCGTGATGTCTGGTTTGGTGGATGCTTCTGTCGATGGAGCAGCTCAGGTGAGGTGGACGACGTCGCGGCAGGAGCAGGACAAACCACACAAAGTTTTCTTTGACACCTACCTGTAACTGAAGTAATTTTGTAAGGGCTCATTGGACTTGCATGATTCTAAAAATGCAAGGATAGGAGGAAAAACACTGGAATAGGATAGGAATGCACATGAGAAATAGAGCATTTGTGAACACAGGATTTCTGTCAACTTGGGTGTTTGGTTCACAGGAAAAGGAGGAGCAGAGAAATGCAAAGAAACGTGGCCAAAATAATGTGAAACCATATGAAAGCATGTACAGTTAGAATGTTATTCTACCACTAATGCACTTGGTCTTGTTTTCATGCATAGGATTTTGAAAAGTAGGTCCAGGTGGATGTTTTGCTCCATTCCTTTCAATAAAATGCATGAATAATTGAATAGTAGAGTGCCATAGGAAAATTTCCTATTGCTATGTTTTTTCGTTGAACCACAATAGCCCTAATGGATCGACATGAATGTAGAGTAATAAGTGATGCGACAAGTGTACACCCTCTTTGCCGTAGCCGTGTCGACCTCAGCATCATTGGGTTGGTCGCTGAAGAAGTTGAGGCATCCACCCTCTCTGCCGTAGCCGTGTGGAGGAAGATCTGAAAAATCTGTAGACGGCGTCCAGGGCACTGCTCTGTTGTGATGGATTGTTCCGTCCTTGGAGCAGCTCCAGTGAGCCGTAAGACGTCAAGGCTGAAGCAGCACAAGACAGACATTGTTAATCTCAAGTGGGATTCTAATAGCATCTCCAATAGATGATGTAAAATACATTACCAAAAAGTGATAGATGTTAAATTTACATCACCAAAAACCACCTGACTACAATAGATGAGGTAAAAACTGTGGACTCTGAACTTAACTGTCGAAACTGAAATTTACTGTGGAATCTGAATTTTACTGTCGAAACTGAACGCGATGGTAGCAGAGAGGCACTTCACATGGGATAGTTTAGGGAGGGCATTGCAGTTCATCTTCAACCTGCACCCCCCTGAGCCGCCAGCCACCACCGGCCGAACCCCACGCCGCCTCGCCGCCCCGAAACAACTCCCCACCGCCGATCCACCGCCGCCTCGCCGCCCCGAAACAACTCAACACCGTCGGGCCGCCGCCGCCCCGGCCAGCCCTCTAGCCCCCGCCCCCCGCGCCAAGATTTTTCTCCGGCGATCCCCACGCCACCGCCCCACCACCACGCCCCCACCGCCGACGAGTAGCACCTCATCCAGAACCCTAAGATAGATAGTGGGGTACCTCTCGAGCGAGCCCCCCTCCCCGCTACGGGTGGTTCTTCCTTAACTCCAGCGAGACCCACCACCCCCTGAAAATCGACTGACCCAAAAGTCGATTCAGTCGACTGAAGTGTAGCTAAATCGGAGCAGAGCAGCAGCACGAGTGAGGGGGAGAGGAGCAGCATGAGCGAGCGAGCAAGAGCCAGATCAGCAACGTGAGCAAAGCGAGCGAGAGCCGGAGCAGCAGAAGCTGGGTGAGCAAGCGAGAGCCGGAGCAACAGCAGCAGCGCGAGCGACCGAGCGACAGCCGGAGCAGCAATAGATCCGGCTGGTATGGACGCCGCCGCCGAAGGGGCCTCGCACTTGGGAGAGCCTCCGTGGAGGTGTCGCCCGCGGCACCGGCTTTGAGGTAGCCGCTCCATGGGGGTGCGGGATGGAGCACAGTCGGCACTGGGAGGTCGAGTTAAGGAGAAGGTGTGATGCAATGAGTGTACAACCTCTTTGGTGGTGCCGAGTAGGCCTCGGCTTCGTCTGAGGAGTCAGTGAGGATGTTGCGGTTCCGGTGGAGCAGGTTAAGGTGAGGCTGTGGGGATGGAGCAGCCGCGATAGACGAGGCGATCGTCGGAGCAGCTCCTTGGAGGTGGAGGACGGGGCGGCTGAACTGGCGGGACGACGGGATGGACGACGGATCCTCATCCGGGGAGGCGGATGAGGGACGTCGAGCTGTTGCGGTGGACGACGTTGTCGGGGAAGAGGCTCCGACTGGGCAGAGGTGAGGTGGCGGACGAAGGAGGGTGGGGTTTCGTGGCTGGAGCGGAGAGGTTATGGCGGCCAGATTTCGAATGGCGAAAAGGAGGCGATGGGAGGGGGGAACCATGACTTAGGGACGCGCTTGTCCAAAATGTAGGGTGTGTTAGAAAAGTACCCCCACCGATTTGAGCTAGCGGCCCTTTTGGCTCAGGGTTAGAAGGGGGATTTCGCGTGTCGGGATTTGGCAGCTGGAGGGAGTTTTCGCGCGCATTGTAATTTCGGGATAGCAAGGCGCGGGTTGTAAAGGCGCCAGTTTTGGGAGAATGATATCTGAATTTTCGGGATATAACAAGGTGCAACAAGGTGCGGCTTTAATTTTAGGGACAAGCCTAAGGTGTAATATTGTACTTGTACGACCAAATCAATTCGCACTTCCCTCAACGAAAAAAATGAAAAAGTACAAACAATTCACACCACACAAAGATAGATTCTTGCCCCGTTTTACTATACAAATGCTATTCAAAACTACTCCCTCTTTCCATCTATATAGGGCCTAATGCGTTTTTCGAGGCTAAATTTGACCAACCAAATATTAGAGCAATAAATATATGACATGCAACTTACACAAAGCACACCGTTAAATTCGTGTGTGAAAGGAGCTTTCAATGATATAGTTTTCAAATTGTGCTTGTCATGTACTATTAATCTTGTCTATAGTCAAAGACGGTCTTAAAAACGCATTAGGCCCTCTATAGATGGAAGGAGGGAGTATGGATCCATGTTATGTCCAATTAATATTTTTCGCAGACTGTATAATGCATGTAACCTACTCATGCCAACATTTTAGTGCATTCCAAATGTCTATACTACCGCTGCAATTCGAACTGAATTTGAATTCGTTTCTCTATTTTAATAAGAATCTACAATCATGATTGTTGCCAACTTCAACCATCATTCGTATATTATCTTAACAACACACCACATGATTACTATAGAGATAGATATGAACTATGTGTACTATATGAACTTGAATTCAATTTTTTGAATACACTTGATGTTGATTCCAAATAATAGTACATTTGATGTACTAACTAGATATTCATAATCTAACATAAACCGTGTTTATCACACAAAGTATAGTTCCCCGCCCCCTACGTTATGACAAGTATTTAGCCCTGAGCTGCAAAAGCCACAGATTAGCCCAAGTTATAATCAATGTTCTACATTATGATATCTTCTTCAAGTATCCGTATCCACTTTTTTATAATGAATTATGATCTATGTTCGTCTTTAACACCTTCCCGATCCTCTTCTCTTTGTAGCTAGCTAGCGCTAATTTTCTATCGTGCATGCAGACGCCCGCCCCCCTCTCACCCTCCCTCAGCGTCCCCTCCATCGCGCACATTCGTTATTTCTCTTTAGGTCGTTCACCCGCAGTGTGTGTAGGCCCCCCGACTCCTTCTTTCCGGCACACACCGGTCGATATACCTCTCTAGCCAAGTGTGCCTACCACAACCACATACTTCCCCTCTTCTCTTCTCACCGTCGATGCCCCTATGTCCAATACGGTTCCACGCAGGTGCACACTCCCGCCCCTCTTTTCATCGATCTCATAGTCGCACACTCCTCCCCCCTCGACATAGTAGGCCTCTTGCACCACCTCCTAGCTGCACCCCTCTCCCCCTGTCTGTCTCTCCAGACCTTATTTGCTTCTAACACATGCATGCATGTATACGTAATGATTTCCCTACATATAGCTAGGTCGACTATAATTGTTTTCCCCACGCACCGATAGACTTAACTCACTAGTTATGTCTCTCCCTTTCTCGGACACACGACAGTTGATCTTCCTATGTAGTTACGTATGCTTGCCACAACCATATCGTCTCCCCTCATAATCCTTGCATACCTCCCGACCTGTCTCTCACACGCACGTGCATAGATAGACAGACATGCCCGCCCTCTCTTATTGATATTGCACTCGTTACCTCCGTTTGTCTAGCAGGCCTCTCCCACCATTTGTGAGACGCCACTCCACCACCAACCCTCTGACACTCTACCTTTGGCTTTCTCCCAACCTTATTCCTCTGCTACACATATCCATGGATGCCGATCGATCTCCCTCTATACATAGCTAGGTCTCTCTCCTTCTCCACACATATACTAGTCGATCTACCTCTCTATAGTTAGGTCTCTGCCCCCCACCCCCACCGATAGTCAAACATTGTAGGTAGGTATCCATGCCACAGAGAAAAACTGCACCTCTGCCCTCTCAAATTCCAGTAGGCCAGCCACCATGTATCTTTGACGTGGGCAAACACAAATTCGATGGCACTCTTTATCGATCGGCAGCCACACACTTTATCCCTGTTTTGATTCTACCGATATCTCATGCCGATGATCCCTCCACTCTCTTCTCGTGGATCGCTCCCTCTATATATGATATATCCATGACTCTATTTCACACACATTGCATATGCTACGTTTTTTGTTTGAGATATCATCGACACATTGCCTCGGTTTCGCACAAACCATCTCTCTCACACCCACCCACGTATGTACCTGCACCTAAAGAAGAGGTGCACGCAGGACGCATGTACTCATGTCTCGTTCCCGGCCACACCCGCGCGGGTACATGGTGGAGTTCGTTTCTGTACGAAACGGCAGCCCACGTGATAATTTGACGCGTGTAGCGGTTGTTTACTCGAAGGAGGGTCGGGTACCACGCCTAGACGGAACAAAGTTCGACTTGACGCGTTTGTATTAAATAAAGTTATATATTCCTCCTCAATGGCGCGTAGTACAGAATATAAAACGATTGCCGTGGGGAAAATGGAAAAATCCGCTCCACTATATACAACGGAGCCTGCCTGCCGGGGTTTGTCTCTCGTCACACCATCTCACACAAGGTGGCGGTGGCCTCTCTCTCTCACCGTTGGTCAGTGATCCGGCCACATCGCGTCCGCCGGCGGAAAGGGAGGATGTGCATCGTTTCTTCGTTCGACGGTGTTGAGGCATCACGTCCCGATCTGCGGTACCCGCCGTTCTCTCTGACCAAGCTCCGGCGTGGTGGGGCCTATGCCACTTGCTCACTGCCGTAGTATGGGCAGATCCCGGCTGCCGGCGCCCTCCTATTAACATCCCGATGACCCTCAGGTACAGCTTCCTCCGGCCTTGCTCCACTGGCCATCTTCCCATGTTGCTGCATGTGGATCTTCTTTAGTTGTTTGCTTAAAACGTATCTCATCCGGTGTACTTTCCATCTTGCAATCTCGTCCTCAAACCATTTTTGATAAACCACCATGCTGCTATCTTTCCCTTATTACATGGAATATGCTTCTTTTTTGTCGGCGTATGTCGTGGTGGGTGCACGGCAGATGCCAAGGGATGGCTAAAGATAGGAGGAGGCTCGAGGGCACTGGTGGGCTCCAGAGGCGAGGTCGGCATGAGCGAGCACGAGATGCAAGACATACCCAGGTTCGGGGCTCTCCGTAGAGATAACACCCATAGTCCTGCCGAGTGTAGTTGATATGTATGAGTACAGAGTTGCTCCTAGAGCTGTATGGAGGAAGAAGGGAGGCTGGCCAAGGATTAGGCAGTTCCCTCTCCTCGGGTGTTGCTTGCTAGGTGCGTGAGTGGGTGGTTGGGTGAGGGCATTGCCCGTATGCATGAGGGCTCCTGGGGGTTTTATAGGTCAACCCCCCAGGGGTACAATGGTAATGTTACAAGGCCGTAGGGCCGGGTTGTTAGTGTCCAGGAAGCCCGGCGCTGGGACCCCCCGGGTGCTAGGTCTCGCCGGGTTCCCCGGGCGCGGGCCCCATGCGCCTAGGGCCACTGGGAGCCGTCTTGTCGATCATCAGGGTGTGGCCGAATCAAGTCGGCTACAGTGGCATTCCGTCGGGTCGCCGCTTGCTGGCGTCATGGGTGACGATGATTGCACTATTGCCACGCTAGCCCTGGTCAGCGAGTAGGTGGGGGCACTGTTGCCACGCCCGGCTGACCAGAGGCACCGGCGGGGCACTGTGGCTCCGCTCATCAGTTGGTGGAGACTCGTCCCAGCGTACGGCCGGGATGGGACGGCCACTGACCCTCGGCCGGGTTGGAGAACACGCCAAGGGTGGAGCTAGCTTGTTGGGGAAGTCTTGAGTTGGTTGTTGGGGCCGAGTGGAGGAGTCCGGCTGGGTCGAGGGACATGGCCGGGTTGAGCGACCCGGCCAAGCGCGAGCCGGATTGAGGGGCAATGCTGGCCCCATTGTTTCTGAAAAGGATCCGGGTTCCGTTGCTTGCCTGGGGTTCATCCCCCCGACAGTAGTCCCCGAAGCTATGAAGGTCCGCCGTCTTCGGATGGAAGGGCCTTCGCAGTTTCCCCCTTTGCGGAGGTGGATTTGGTGACCGCCGGGTCCGGCAACACCCACTGTGTGCCGGCTTCCGGAAGCCGGATCGCAGCATCCCGGTCGTGGCGGGAAACCGAGGAGTTCAACGAATCTTTGGGCAATCTTTCGGGCCTCGCGCGGCCGCCACATGGCGCCTGCAAGCCGGAGGGGCTTGACAGGCCACGCGCGCGACAGGACGGGGCGATGCCCTGGGGCCCACCGCCGCACGCCCTCGGCCCATGCGCACTGATTTATTGCGGCGTCCGCGGGTCGGTTGCCATTCTCTAGGCAGTTACTGCATGCGTACGTGCGCACTTATTGCGGGGAAGTGGGAGGGGCGAGCGCAAACGATCCCACTTCCCCATGCTTCAAAGTGCATGCACCAGTGCGTCGAGTCCGGTGGCGGCGGCAGGTACTGGGTCTCGGTCCAGTCGACGAGGAAGTCGACCAAAGCTTGGGACTTGATCGTGGTGCGGGGCTCATAGAGGATGGTGTGGCCGGCTAGCTCGAGCGCCCACTTGGCGACCCGGCCAGAGGCATCCCGACACCCGATGATTTTGCCAAGAGGGGCCGTGCTGACCACGGTGACGACATGCTCTTGGAAGTACTGCTTCAGTTTCTTGTTGGTGAAGTACACGCCGTAACACATCTTCTGGTAGTGCGGGTAGTTCTGCTTTGAGGCGGAGAGCACCTCGCTCAGGTAGTAGATGGGACGTTGGACGGCTTGGACCTTGTCCTTCTGCGGTCGCTCGACCACCATCACCGTGCTGACCGACCGCGAGGTTGCGGTGATATAGAGCAACAGCGGCTCCTTCTCGGCCAGTGCGGCCAGGACTGGTGTAGTGGAGAGCATGCGCTTGAGATCCCGGAAGGCTTCGTCCGCCTGGTCGTTCCATACGAACAGCGCCGTCTTCTTCATCAGCTGATATAGGGGCAAGGCCCTCTCGCCCAGCCGGCTGAGAAACCGGTTGACCGAGGCCAAGCAGCCGGTGAACTTCTGGACATCGCGCAGCCGAGCCGGCTTGCGCATGTGCTCGATGGCCTTGATTTTCTTCGGGTTTGCCTCAATGCCGCGCTCCGAGACGAGGAAGCCGAGCAGCTTTCCGGCCGGGACGCCGAAAACACACTTTTCTGGATTGAGCTTGACCTTGTACTCGCGCAGGTTGGCGAAAGTCTCCTTCAGGTTGTCAAGGAGCATGAGGTGCTGCTTGGTCTTCACCACGATGTCGTCCACGTAGACGTGGATATTGCGGCCGAGTTCCGGCAGCAAGCATTTTTGCATGCAGCACTGGAAAGTGGCGCCGGCGTTCTTCAAGCCGAACGACATGGTGATGTAGCAATACACCCAAAGGGCGTGATGAAGGACATCTTCTGGGTGTCGGCCGTGTCCAGGTTGATCTGGTGATAGCCGGAGTAAGCATCCAAGAATGACAGGAGCTCACACCCGGCAGTGGAGTCGATGACTTGGTCGATCTGCAGGAGGGCGAACGGGTCATTGGGTCAGGCCTTGTTCAGGCTAGTGTAGTCGATACACATGCGCCAAGTCTTGTTCTTCTTCAGTACGAGGACTGGGTTGGCTAGCCACTCGGGGTGAAACAGTTCCATGATGAAGCCGGCCGCCAAAAGCTTGGCGACTGTCGGTGTCAAAACCGGCGGATCTCGGGTAGGGGGTCCCGAACTGTGCGTCTAAGGCGGATGGTAACAGGAGGCGGGGGACACGATGTTTACCCAGGTTCGGGCCCTCTCGATGGAGGTAATACCCTACTTCCTGCTTGATTGATCTTGGTGATATGAGTATTTCAAGAGGTGATCTACCACGAGATCGTAGAGGCTAAACCATAGAAGCTAGCCTGTGGTATGATTTTTGTTGTCCTACGGACTAAACCCTCCGGTTTATATAGACACGGGAGGGGGCTAGGGTTACACAGAGTCGGTTACAAGGGAGGAGTTCTACATATCCGTATTGCCAAGCTTGCCTTCCACGCCAAGGAGAGTCCCATCCGGACACGGGACGAAGTCTTCAATCTTGTATCTTCATAGTCCAACAGTCCGGCAAAGGATATAGTCCGGCTGTCCGAGGACCCCCTAATCCAGGACTCCCTCGGTAGCCCCTGAACCAGGCTTCAATGACGATGAGTCCGGCGCGCAGATTTGTCTTCGGCATTGCAAGGCGGGTTCTTCCTCTGAATATTCCATAGAAGATCTTGAACACAAGGATAGTGTCCGGCTCTGCAAAACAAGTTCCACATACCACCGTAGAGAGAATAATATTTCCACAAATCTAATCTGCTGACACGTTTGGCAGCATGACATCATACCACGGCCCAGTCATTATTCAAACCATTTTTCTCAACCAGCTTCTGCACGTATTGCGAGGCGGTTTTCTTGGCACGTCTTGTCGAAGCAGAGATCGTGTCCCCTTATCACGGGATTCTCTTCAATATGGATGTGGGTAACCCAACCGCGCCATCAATTACGACGCTTGGGGAATTAGCGAGTTTTACTAGGCAGGTGGGGAGGCGTATAGTTTCCTCTGCCCCTATAAAGGGACAAGGATTCCTCTTTCTACCCACGCCTTCTTCCTCCTTGGTCATCCATTCTTGCGCACTCGAGCTCCAGCACCCAAGTTCGCGTTTTCCCCCTCAAACCACTCCAAGCATGTCCGCAGCGGGAGGCAAGTGGATGGTCTCCTCCGTCACGGAGGAGAACATCACAAAGCTACAGGGAGCCGGATATCTGGCCGCGGACATCGCACACCGGCTGCCAGATGCGGGGCAGATCATCCCTACGCCCGAACCCCATGAGAGGGTGGTTTTCCTTACCCACTTTGTCCGCGGACTGGGATTTCCCCTCCACCCGTTTGTCTACGAGCTCATGTTCTACTACGGGCTGGATTTTCACGATCTGGCCCCCAATTTCATCCTGAACATCTCGGCGTTCATCGCCGTGTGCGAGGCCTTCCTCCGCATCAGGCCCCACTTCGGCCTGTGGCTGAAGACCTTTAATGTTAAACCGAAGGTGGTGGTCGGCCAGCAAGCGGAGTGCGGAGGCGCCATGGTGGGCAAAATGCCTAATGTCACCTGGCTCGAAGGCCCCTATGTGGAGACCATAAAGGGGTGGCAATCGGGGTGGTTCTACATCACCAAGCCGCGCGACACCAACTGGGTGGCGGCCCCCGAATTCCGATCCGGAATCCCCACGCGGCTCACCTCCTAGAAAGAGAAGGTCCTGTCCTGGGGTTCATCGGTGGAGCTGACCGGACTCCAGAAATGCATCAGAAACATGATGAGCAAGAAAATCAAGCTTGTCAACGTGGTCCAGGTCATGCTCTTTTGCCGGATCCTCCTGTGTCAACGACGGGCATTCAATTTGTGGGAGTTCAACCCGGCCGAGCACCAGACGCTGCGAGAGCTCTTCGACACGATGCACAAGGACGTCTGGAAGGTGCTGTTCAAGGGCGCCGAGGTACCTCCTCCCCTTACCGAGGACCGCGGACTCAGCGCAAAGCGCCATGCCAATCCGGTAAGTTTTTTATATCTCACAGGATGTTTATTTTCCCCAGTTTAATCATGTGCGGGATCTAAGCCTCCATGTTATTAACAGGACTGGGTAGAGACAGCGAAGCAGATCGATTGCCCAGCCCCCCTGCCTGAGGATCCAGTAGATGCTCTCCTAACGGAGATGCTGGTTCCGGCGCCTTACGAGGTGCCGGTGAAGAAGGCCACGGGGACCCGAAAGGGTCTCCGGCGCAAGGTTATATCGGACTCATCATCCAAAAACTCCGTGACACACTCCTCCCATGAAAACGAGGAGGAGGAAGAGGAAAGTTCTCCCCCCAGCCTGGGGAGACAAGAAAAGGAAGGCCGCCCCAACCGGGGAGGCCAAAGAGTCCAAAAAGGAAAGGACCCTCCTTCCGGACTGCTCCACGATAGCCGCCTACAGCGACGACGAGTGGCTGCCCAGGGACAAGCCCCTGGCGAAGTCGTAAGTATCCGGATACCATAGTAATTCATGGTATTTTTTATTGCACTGCTTCTCATCACGCCGAACATGATTATGCAGTCCGTCCCGAGCCCGTATCGACGTATCTTCGTCGGATGGTTCTTTGGACCCGTCGGATATGAATAGCGGTTCACTTCCGACTGCCTCACCCCTCGCCCTACGGACAACGTCGAGGTGTTGTCTCAAAGGGCACCGAGCCGAGGGGAGGTAGTCCTGGAGGCGCCTCGAGGCGACATTCTGGACCCTGGGCGCAAAGGGAGCAAGACTCCCATGGGCTCCAAATTCGGCCTCCAGCCGAACACTGCGCTGGAACCTCCAGTGGTTCGGGACTCTATCAGGCGATCCCTCGTTAAGAGGGGCAAGCCGCCCGTGCCGGTGGCCTCTGTCCATCCAGAGGCACCGACAATTTGCTGGAAGCGCTTTGCGGCGCTTCCATCGACGAAGAGCACCGCACTATTATGAGTCCGGTGATCGAGAAGGTTCAGTCCGCCAAAAGCGGACTAACTGAAGCTTGTGCCAGCCTCCTAACAGGCTTTCAGGTAAGTAATCAACTTATAGGAATATATTACCGCATAGACAGTAGCCCCTAATGCTCTGTTTGGCGTTCGCGAAGAAAGGCTGAATAGAGTATCAAATAATGACTCAGGAGTCTAATCAGAATATGTCTATGTGCATATGCAGGCTTCACTACTGGCTGCTGTGGCATGTACTGCGGAGGTCGCTGCACTGAAGCAGGACCTTGAGCGGTCCAAGGAAGAGCTCGGCCTTACCAAGAGGCAGCTCGAAGAGAACAAAGGTAAGCTATACCCTGTCTATATATTAAAAAGAAATTTGGTTGTAAAATAATAGGATCATCATGAATTTGCCAGGGGCAACGACCGAAGTGGCGACCCTGAAGAAGGCACTGTCCGAGGCCGAAGACAAAGTGGCCAAGGAGCGCATCGAGCGAGAAAAGCAAGAAGCCCGGGTAGGCGAGGTTCAGCAAGAGCTCGAGGCTCTCGCCAAAAAACACGAGTCCTTGGAGCTTGACTCTAAGATGCGAGAGTCCGAGCTTGCGAAGGCCCTCGAAAGCGCACAAAACGCCAAGGCGGAAGCCCACAAGGCCCTCCAGGAGATTGAGGCGGTTAAGAAGATAGCAACGGGTAAGGCATTCATTATGCAAAGCAAGCATGTGAAGGAAACTTTCCTTTTACTTACCCGGTTCGGAGCTCTCCAGGAGCGTTCGTGTAACACCCCAAAAATTTAACCTTATTTTGTTTATTAAAATTTTGCCAGGAAATTAAATTTTTATTTTCTGGATTTATCTTTTGATTTCAGAACCTCTCTTTTCTTTGATATTGTGAAGTTTTTACCCCAAGTGAAAACCTTCCAAAAATATTATTGGAGTTGTATACCCTCTCAAGAAAACATTTCTTTTATCAGTGGGTTTATTTGCATAATTGTTTTTCCTGAGCTTTATTCTTCCAAAAATGATTTTTCATAAGTTATGGAGCCTCTTTTGCACTATAACCCTTTCAAATACTTCTTTAAAATTTCAACCAAAATTTGGGGATATCATGTGATGTTTCCACATCACTTTTATGAAAAAAATATCTTTTGGTCATTGGAGATTTTGAGCTCTACACCAAATTTTCAAATCTGGTCCAGTTGATAATTTTGCACTACAACCTATTTAAATATTTCTTTAAAAATTCTTCCAAGTGTTTGGAGATGTCAGTAGATGCATATAATTATACTTTATGCAAAAACCCATGAGTGTTCTTTGAAAAATTTGAGCAAATCATCCTCTTTTGCTCTTTGGTCCAGTTTGGCATTTTCTACTGCAACTCTTTTTTTTTTGCTCTCTTGCCCATGATTCTTTTTCCTGCTTATAGTCCACCCTGCAAAACCCTTAAGTCCAGGAGAGTGGACCCATTGGAGTATTTTTCGTTCATGCAATTATAGCGTTTAGTTTCTGTCCAGATTTGGTTTTCTCAAAAACTTGCACTAACGAGTTTTTGTTTTTGACAAACTAACCTTACCACCCTCTTTATCATCCAAAGAGACTATGATCTGGAGTTTTTGACCACCCCAAGAGTTGCCTAGATGCACCTGGCATTCTGTCAAACACCTTGAGTGCATGCACAGTTTTGGCATGATCTTTTGTTTGCATTGTAAACTTGATCTTTTGACCCAACAAGCTTGTCCACTAAGCCCCTAGATAACTCTAACCTAGACCTGTTAATCCCCAGCCCCACCCAAGCCTCCTGGCATGCCTTGGCATTTTGCCGAACGCCTGGCGTGCGTGCTCTGGGCGCACCCAGAGCGCACGTTTTGCACGCGCGCGCACCGAGCCGCCGCGTCTCGCTGTCGCCCTCTCGCGCCCGTGCTGACCCTTGGCCACTCGCAGCCATCGCACCTGACCCCTCCCTCGCCGCAGAGCCACCGTCAGGTCAGCCATGGCGGCTAGCTGACGGCCGCAGCAGGCCCCGGCCGTGGCAGACCGCCCGAGGCACTCCAGCGCGCCAGCTGGAACAGCTCGAGCTCCTCCGCGAGCTCGTTTGCTAGCGCACGTCACCGCCACGTCGCCCTACAGCTACAGAACGGCGGTTCGCCGTCGATCCTATCCACGGCCGCCGTCGGAACCGACCTCGACTACCTATTTAAGGACCCCCCGACCTCGTCCGACCCTCAAGCAACCTCGTGCCATCCCCCTAGGCCCCCCACAGCCAGCAATCGACGGCGGGAGGCCATCTCCCCCATCTCCGGCCAGTACAGCCGCCGCCGCCCTCCGGTCCATTCAGTCGCAACCAGAACCCCTCCCGTCCATCCAGTGCTCCCATTATCTTCCCATCAGTCTCGTGGTGCCACCCAACACCTCAAACTCGACGGCGAGCCACCGTAGCCCCAAAGCCCCAAATCTCCAGAACCACCGTCCGCCGCGGAGCTCGCCGCCGGCGACCCCCTCTACCCCCGCCAGCCTAGCAACCACTGGGAGGACTGCCCTGGACCGGCGGATCCATCCCCGCCATCAGAACCCCGCGAGGAGCCTCCGTTCGCTAACGGCGATCGCCGGAGCTCCGCCTCCGTTCGGCCAGAAGAGAGGAAGGCGGGGACGACTGGTCAAACCTGACCAGTGGACCCAAGGGGCCCACTGTCAGTGACCCACGGGTCGGCCCGCGCGGGTTAAGTGGAGGCGAAAAGCCCGAAGTACGTGTCCCCCTCTCGAAAGCGTATTTCGTCCGAAACGTTTTCTTTTCTGTTTTATTTTAAAATCAGATTTCGACTGAAACTTTGACTGGCTATATCTTTTTAAATAAAACTCCAAATGAATTAATTCTTTTTCCTACCTCTCTCAAATTCCACCTAGTTTATTTTAAGATTTATTTCAAAAATATCTAGGACAACTTTTTGCGCTGTTTTTAAAGTATGTGTTATTTGAATATTTTTGAAAATAGGAATTTGGAGGGGAGATTATAACTTTCAAAAGTTTTGGAGTGCACCTCACCCCTCCACACCTTGAAGGCAAGCATCTTGAACTCAGATATGATACAAGTTGGGTGTTGTTTTGCTAGAATATTTTAGAACTCCATCATTTATGCTAATGTGGAGTGGTGTTATTTTATGTGGAATCATAGTCATGCATATAAGCACATGGTGAAAATATTTTCTGTTATGTATGTGACATTGGTGACAGTAGCTACTTCTCATGCCACATGTGCCTGATGATAGTTCGGAGGGAGTCTGAAAGGAGGTTATGTTCCGGTGAACACAACCCCGTGACTAACGTCCCGTTGTGGCGAGAATGTGCAGTAAGGCATGATGGGGCATGAGGGGTGGTGACCCTGTCAGGAAACTATGATGAACATTGCTATACTAACCATGCAGGAAATACATAAACCTCCTGAGTCGGCCGTAGATCGAGTCTTGTTCCAGTAACCCCCATACTTGTTTCGTACTACCACTTGTCCCTGCCATAGGTAGGGTACGGTTCAGTAAGTTGTCAACCCCTTACCTAGCACACACCGTACAGAGAGGCCATGGTGGAAGATACTGGAGGCATCCGGTAGGCATGCCACCTGGTCCGGGGGCATGGGTGTTTCGGTTGTAGCCGAAGGGGTAGCTCCCCTAGTTTGCGCGCGGTATAAATTTTGTTGTCCCATGCTAAGTCGAGGTTGTAGCCTCCCCACTTAGAGTTTCTCTTAACGGGTGTCGTGGGTGATTCCAGACACCGGTAAGTTAGGCTGGTGTGTGCGGTTAGGTGTGTTTTCAATTAAAAGACCGTAGACGGAATTAGTCCCGATGGACTAAAGAAATCCGTTACCCGTGGGTAAAGAGTACACCCTCTGCAGAGGTTATACATCTATTCGAATAGCCGTGTCCATGGGTAAGGACTACAGTCTGGGATGGGTCAAGTGTCGGTCTTGAGAGGAAAAACTGCTAAACCAGAACATTGATTATGACCTGTGACATATGAGGATTATGATTATTATTATTGTGGACTAACCATTTACATTATTTGAATTATTGAGTATCCCTGGGACGGTTCTACCTCCTGGTTACTCACTGCGATTATTCTCTTATAAGCCCTTTATGTGGTGTCACTGAGACACCCGACTGTGGCATGCTTGTTATTTATTTACGTTATAAGCCCTTTATGTGGTGTCGCTGAGACGCCCGACTGTGGCATGCTTGTTATTTATTTACGTTATAAGCCCTTTATGTGGTGTCGCTGAGACGCCCGACTATGGCATGCTTGTTATTTATTTACGTTATAAGCCCTTTATGTGGTGTCGCTGAGACGCCCGACTGTGGCATGCTTGTTATTTATTTACCTTATAAGCCCTTTATGTGGTGTCGCTCAGACGCCCGACTATGGCATGATTGTTATTTTTTTATAAGCCCTTTATGTGACGTCCCTCAAACGCCCGACTGAGGCGCGCTTGATATTCTTACCCATTCAAGGTGTCGCTTCAGACACCCGATCGGTGCATTTTTAATTTCCTGCTTACGTGCATCGTGAGTTTTAATTTGGGACTGACTAAGTGATCGTGGATTATTTTAGTGCATGATTATCACCTGCTATGTTATACCTGTTTTCATGATGTTTGCGAGTACATTCAAAGTACACCCACTCGTCACGGATGTTATGCTTAAATGCCGCTAAGGCCTCTGCATCCGGACAGTCGACAATTTGGTTTTTCTTAGTTAGGAACCGTGTCCAGAATTGCCTGGCCGATTCCCCTGGCTGCTGAGTTATATGGCTCAATTCATCAGCATCCGGTGGTCGCACATAAGGGCCCTGGAAGTTGTCAAGGAATGCATCTTCCAAATCCTCCCAACTGCCAATGGAGTCTGCTGGCAAGCTATTCAGCCAATGCCGAGCTGGTACTTAGAGTTTTAGTGGGAGGTACTTGATGGCATGTAGATCAACACCGCGAGCCATGTGGATGTGGAGGAGGAAATCCTCGATCCATACCGCAGGATCTGTTGTACCATCATATGATTCAATATTTACGGGTTTAAAACCCTCTAGGAATTCGTGATCCATTACTTCATCAATGAAGCATAGGGGGTGTGCGGCGCCTCTGTGCCGGGCTATATCACGACGCAGTTCATATGAGTCTTGTCTGCTGTATTCGGCCCGGCCGGATTTACTTTTAGTGTCTCTGGCGTCACGGTCATCGTCCCGCGTTGGTGCGCGCCCCCGTGATCCATAGATCGATCTTGCATGTTTTGCCTTGTTTTCCAATACGTCTCACAGGTCCCGCGTGTTGCCCCGGGCCTTGGTATTTTTGTTTGAGTGGCGGCGGGGTGCAGGCTGAACTTCAGGCTGAAATGCCTCTCTGTCTCGGCCACGAGGTGGCCGATCAGCCGCATCGTACGCTGGTGATGTAGGTTTCAATGCTTCCACCTCGACTCGGGTAGCAACCCGCGCTTTGGGTAACTCTTGGAGGGGCGTTCGAGTTCGTATTCCTCGGCCGCAAGGACTTCGGTCCATCTGTCTGCTAGCAAATCTTGATCAGCTCAAAGCTGTTGTTGCTTTTTCTTCAGGCTATTTGCTGTGGCTATAAGCCGGCGCTTGAAGCGCTCCTGCTCGACGGGATCCTCAGGCACGATAAATTCTTCATCGCCGAGGCTCACCTCGTCTTTGGAGAGAGGCATGTAATTGTCATCCTCCGTTTCTCCATCTGCTGCCTATTCTGGAGGGCTAGCTTGTTCATCCTCCCGCTCTAAATCTGGCTAGAGGGGATTGTCGTCGTCTTTGGCACTATCCGGAGTGTTATTGTCTCTTGTGCCGGTATCACTACTTTTGCTATGGCGGGACTTAGAGCGGCGCCGCTGCGTCGATGCTTGGGTTGCTTCTTGGAGGGGTCATCCTCTGCTGTCTTATCGCCATTGCCTTCTTTGGGGGTATCCACCATGTATATATCATATGATGAGGTGGCGGTCCAGCGCCCTGTGGGCGGTGGTTCCTGTTCATCTCCTGCATCGTCGTCCATACCGTCGTTGTCTTGGGAGTCGAAGTCGAGCATGTCGGTTAAATCATCGACAATGGCTACTAAGTGGGTGGTGGGTGGGGAGCGAATTTCTTCGTCGTCCGCATCCCATTCTAGCCGGACATAGTTCGGCCAAGGTTCTCCTGACAAGGAGAGAGACCTTAATGAATTTAGCACATCGCCAAAAGGCGAGTGCTGAAAGATATCCGCGGAGGTAAACTCCATGATCGGTGCCCAATCGGATTCGATAGGCACGGGCGCAGGCGGCTCGGAGCCCGTGGCCGGGGACGAATCCAATGGTTCGGCAACACGGCTCTCGTAAGGGGTGAAGTCAGTATACGGCTCTATCGCCACTGAGAGTGCGGCCTCCATGGCGGGGTCTATCCACCCGTCCTCGAATGTGGCAATTTGCTCTAGATTGAGGGCTGGAGTAGTTGCAGGTGTGATCTCCCGAACACTGTCCGACGGCAGAGTTACGTCATGCTCGTTGTGATTGTGCGGCGCACCCGACATGGGTTCGAATCCATCGAAGATCAAGTCTCCACGGATGTCGGCAGTATAGTTCAAGTTTCCGAACCTGCCCTGATGGCCAGGGGCGTAGCTGTCAATCTGCTCCAGATGGCCAAGCGAGTTGGCCTGTAGTGCGAAGCCGCCGAATACGAAGATCTGTCCAGGGAGGAAAACCTCACCCTGGATCGCATCGTTGCCGATGATCGAAGAAACCATCAAGCCTTGCGGGGATGGCATAGTGGAACTCTTAATGAAAGCACCAATGTTGGTGTCAAAACCGGCAGATCTCAGGTAGGGGGTCCCGAACTATGTGTCTAAGGCGGATGGTAACAGGAGGCGGGGGACACGATGTTTACCCAGGTTCGGGCCCTCTCGATGGAGGTAATACCCTACTTCCTGCTTGATTGATCTTGATGATATTAGTATTACAAGAGTTGATCTACCACGAGATCGTAGAGGCTAAACCCTAGAAGCTAGCCTATGGTATGATTGTTGTTGTCCTACGGACTAAACCCTCCGGTTTATATGGACACCGGAGGGGGCTAGGGTTACACAGAGTCGGTTACAAGGGAGGAGATCTACATATCCGTATTGCCAAGCTTGCCTTCGACACCAAGGAGAGTCCCATCCGGACACGGGACGAAGTCTTCAATCTTGTATCTTCATAGTCCAACAGTCCGGCCAAAAGATATAGTCCGGCTGTCCGAGGACCCCCTAATCCAAGACTCCCTCAGCGACATCTTCACCGATGGTCCTTCTCTTCTCTTCAGAAAAACGTCGTAGGGGTTGACGGACAGGCTTGGCGTCCTTGCGGACGTGGAGTTTGTGCTCGGCGTACTTCCTCGGTATACCCGGCATGTCCTTTGGGGTCCATGCAAAGATATCCCGATTCTCACGTAGGAAGTCGACGAGCTCGCCTTCCTATTTGCTGTCGAGGCGGGTGCCTACGACAACGTACTTGCTGCAGCTGGGGTCTTCCGGGTTCAGCTTCACCTTCTTGGTTTCCTTGGAGGGCTTGAACGCGGCCTCATCGTCTGGCTCCTCAGCCGGGATCTGTGCGGCCGATGCCTCTTGGGCCAGGGTGACGATCCGGTCGAGTTGGCGCCACTCCTCGGCTAGGACCAGCGACTCGGCTAGTTTGGCGCCGTCTCGGGCGCACTCCAGGGACTTGTGGTAGTCGCCGATGACGGTGATGAGGCCCTTCGGACCCGGCAGCTTCATCTTCAGGTAAGCGTAGTGGGGGACCACCATGAACTTGGCGAGCGCTGGCCGGCCCAGAAGTGCGTGGTACGTGCTGGACAAGTCCACCACCTCGAACCAGATCGGCTCGTGTCAGAAGTGGCTGCTGTCGCCGAACAGGACGTCGAGCTGGATCCGGCCGACCGGGGAGCAGGAGAGGCCGGGAACGATGCCGTGGAAGATCGTCCGGGTTGGCTCCAGGTCTTTGGCCTCGAGGCCGAGCTTGGTCATGGTGTCGCTGTACAGGATATTGATGCTGCTGCCGCCATCAACGAGAACCCGGGAGAATTTGCACGTGCACCGGGGCGCGATGATGGTGGGGTCGAGGACGAGGGCGTAACCACCCGGGTTCGGCATGACGGCCGGGTGGTCCTCCCGGGTCCAAGTGACCGGGCGTTCTGACCAATGCATGTATTCTGTCTTGGCCGGGATGAGGGTATTCACCTCCTGCCGAAGGAGGAGCTCGCTGCGTTTGTCGTCGCTGAGGCTGGTGAAGAGGACGTATGTCGCGTTTTGGGCCGGGTAGGGGTCGTCGCGAATTGCGTTGCCGGCCAGTGGCGACGGTGGAGCCGGAGGCGGCTGCCCCGCTCCCGGAGCCGGGGCCGGAGGTGGCGGGATGTCGCCCCTCGCGATGCGCTTGGTGATGGCGCACTGCCAAAGTGTGTGCGTGGACGGCCTCGTGCCGCTGTGGTGCTTGCTGGTCTGGCGGCGTTTGGCGGCCGGTTCGGCCGCGGGCGCCTGCTCGGCGGCCACGACGAGCCGGTTGTCGTCGCGCTGGGCCTTGCACTCGTTGTTCTGCTGGTTGTAATGCTGCCGGCTTCCTTCGCCAGCCGGCTTCGGAGGGGCCACCGGCTTTGCTTTCCCGGCTTCATCCAGTGCCACCTGGATCTTCATGGCAGAGTTGGTGTTGGCGTACTTGTCCGCCGTCACCATGAGCGCGGCCGTGTTGTCCGGCTCGGAGCGCAAGAGCTTGTGCTTGAGGAGGGTGCCGTCTCGGCACCCGTTGACGAAGTACAGGATCGCCTGGACTTCGTGGACGCCCTCGCAGCTGTTTCGGAGCTCGGTCCAGCGTGCGAGGTACTCGCGGCCGGTTTCCGCCGGCCCCTGCACGCACATGGCGAGCTGACTCGGGCGGCCGGGTCGCTTGTTGGTGCCGGTGAATTTGAGCACGAAGGCTTGCTCGAAGTCGTCCCTCACGTTGATGCTGCTAGCCGGCAGGCTGTTCAACCAGGTGCGGGCCGACCCCTGGAGCATCAGGGGCGCGTAGCGCACGGCGAGGTGATGGTTACCGCCAGCGATGCCGATGGCGGTGGTGTAGCCCGTGAGCCAGTCCTCCGGCTTCACGGTGCCATTATACTTGGGGGTGTCGCGGGGGAGCGTGAACCCTTTGGTAAAGGGGTCACCCCGGATGCATGGCCCGAAGCGCGCCGATCCGACGTGGCCGGTCTCCTCCAGCTCCTGGGAGAGGGCGGGTCGATCGAGGCAGTGACGGGCGTCGGTGTCGTTGATGGCGCTTGGGCCCAACCGGTCGGTGACCGCGCCACGGGGGGGGGGGGGGGGGGTCACCTCCAGCCGGACGTCGGCTGGGTTGGAGCAGAGGATCAAGTCGGCATCGGACATCCGAGGCCGGCTCGTCGCCCAGGCTGCCATCGGTCGTTGGAGCGGCGTTACGCCGGGTCCGGGTGCGGCCGGAGTGCGCCTCGCCATGTAGGGAGGATGCCGTGTGCTGGTGTTCGCCGAGTCCAGCGACACGGACGAAGCCGAATCCGGCCGGTCTGGCGAGCTGGTTGAGGCGGTCCTGCTGTGTGTTGGCTGCAGCGAGGAGGTCATTCACCCTCTTGAGGCGGTCCTGCAGTTCTTCGCCTGCGAGCTGGTCCAGGCCGATCGCGACCATCTGGGCAGCGCACATGTTCTTCATGGGAGTCTCAAAGATGGGAGGGAGAGCGCCGAAAACGCGCCCGATCGCACCGCCCCGGGCCCGCACGTCGGCGACCCGGCTTGGCTCGGGCGCGTCCGGTGTGATGCCGTAGGCGGCATTGCGCTCCAGCTGAGTGGAGTCGAGGTGGCGCCGCGTGGCAGCGAGCGTCTCGGTGACGTCCAGCAGGCGCTGGTGGTCCTCGGTGAGACGATTCCGGGATTCAGCAATGTTGGAGGCGTCGATGTCGGTGCCGATGGGAACGCGGAGGCTCTGCATCGTGGTGCGCAGCGGGTTGGGCGAGCCAGCCCTGTCCGCTGTGGCCTTAGCTTCGGCGGCCTTCCTCGCCGCGCTTGACGAGGAGGAGGCGTAGGTGTCGGATCTCGGGTTCTGGCAAAACCCTCAAGGTTCAAACACTGGGGTGCGCACGAAGATCTCCCCCTTCCGATCCATGTCCTTAACCTCGCTACGATCTCTAAGGCTAGCTCGGCGAACTCGCAACACAAGAGACACAAGATTTATACTGGTTCGGGCCACCGTTGTGGTGTAATACCCTACTCCAGTGTGTGGTGGTGGATTGCCTCTTGGGCTGAGGATGATCTTAATCAGTTTCCTCCTACGGTGGTGACTAGCCCTATTTATAGAGGCCCTGGTCCTCTCCCCAAATATTGAGCGGGAAGGGAGCCATCAACGGCCAATTTGAAAGGGGACAGCTAGTACAGCTTATCCTGACTAAAGGTGGTCTTCGCCTGCAAAAGGCTCTCGTGGTGACGCCGCCTTGGGCTCCACGGTGACCTCCGTCCTGTCGTCCTGCTGGTCTTGGTCTTGTTGCACCAATATGGAAACCTTTGCTTGACTCCTCGGTACTCCTCGCCTGCGCTTGCCTCATTAGCACCAAAGAGGAAACAAGGACACTGTGCGCGCTAGCGCCCGCCTGGCGCCCGCCTAGCCTTGGTCGTCATGGCTCACGTCATTGGAACCTCGCGAGGTTTGCCTTGCCTTGATCTCTCCGCCCCTCGCGATCTAGCCTAGTGAGGCCGCTCCCGAGGAGGTCTTGCATCGTCCGCTTCGCGAGGCTTGGCCCCTCACGAGGGTCTTGAATGCTTGTTGGTGAAGATGAGCCATACGAGCGCGCTCGCAGAGCCACGCCATGGGCCGCATGCAGGCAAGTCTGGGGACCCCTTTTCCCAGAACGCCAACAGTAGCCCCCGGGCCCAAGGCACACTCGGGCTTGGCTTCGAGGCGAAGTCAAAGGGCAAGTGCAGAGCGCTGCGGGCCCCAATAGCCTGCGGCCTTGGTTGGCGCGTGGCGGTTTATTGGACGTGGGCGTCTCCGCTTCCCCACGCTGCCTCGGCAACTGCTTGACTTGACGAGTCACTGCTGCATGCAAGGAAAAAACCATCATTACCTGTGATCGTGGGGGGCGCTGGTTGGCCTTCTCCTGCTATAAATGGGGAGGGGGCAGGGCCCCCGTCGCCGATATCTTCCCATTCCGCTTGCTTCTTCCTCCTTGCTCCATTGCCAGCAGCGACGCTAATGGCGCTGTCGAGGAGGTTCTCTGCCGCGGAGAAGGGGAAGGCCCCTCGTGAGGGGCCCGGCTCTCCGGCACCCAAGCGTGGACGCGGCCGTCCCCGCAAGCACACCGCGACCCCTGCTGCGGCCCCCCGTTCCTGCAGTGGCGCCGCTGCGTGTGTCAGGGGTCACTCCGGTCATGGCAGCCCTGTCAATGAAGGGAGACGTGCCATGGTTGCGCGGCTTCCCCGGCCGCGCTTCCACTCGGCGGAGGTGCTGCCGGAGTTCGTCATCTTGTCGGAGAACCCGGCCGGCAACTGGCTTCAGCTCCCGTGCTTCTTCGCCGACGAGCTGCCAGCTTCTGGTCCAGGCGGGCTCTGGCTGCAGGCGGACGGTTGCTACAGCACGGCTTCTTGGGTTGCGGTCGAGGTCTCTGTCGCGGGCAACATAGCTCTAGCCCGCGGTTGGCAGACGTTCGCCCGCGCGCGCGGCCTGGGCAGGCGGTGCACCCTCCATTTCAAGTATGACGGTGATGCGACCCTCTACGTGAGGGTGTCTGGGGAAGATGGTCGCCGCGCCGGGTGCTGCCCCAAGGTGAACGACGGTGAGGAGGTGCTCGGCCTTGGCGACGGTCGTGACGAGGATGAGGGCGAACCCGCCCTTGGTGCCGACCGCGTCTCGTCCAGCTACGACGGCTCTTCCCCCAGCGACAGCTCCAGCAGTGGTGGCTACGACCAGCTGCCACGCCGCCGCGCACGCTTCAAAGGCAGCGACGGGTCGTCTCGTCATCGCGCCTCCGTGAAGCACGAGGAGGGGTCTGGCCGAGCTCAGGACGGCGCCAAGAGCCCGCCCCCGGGGACCGCTGTAGGGGCAGGCGCCGCTTTTATTTTGTTCTTCCTTTCCTTCCTGCATCGATAAAGAAACCAGTATGGGCCCCGGAGGGGCATGTATCGAACTATGATTTCTCAATCACTATGCTATGTTTATCGTTTTTGTGCTGTGTCGTTATTTTGTGTAGAGATAACTTAACTTGGCACGTTCGGGGTAGTCTCCTCTTCACGAGGCACTTGCTTCCTGGTGCCTGTCAAGGCCTTCCTTGACTTGGTGGGTGCTTAGGAACTGCAAAAAATTCGTTAGGAGGCTCGCTAGGAGGCTTATTGTTCACCCAAGCCTTGACCCAGCGCTTCATATCGCAGAACCCGAGGGGCACGGATTAGGAGAGGTGCGCCAGCTTGTGGGCTCGAACGAGGATGCCTCATGAAAAAGCAGACGAAAGGCAGAGAAAGGAAAAACGCTCACGAGGGAAAAGCAGAAAGAAGGCAGAGAAAGGAAAAACGCTCACGAGGGCGCCTGCCTAGCCCCCTCGCGAGGTATGCGAGAGAGAGTGCACGCTAAACTGGATCCGGGAACAGCGGTAAAAGGCGACAGCACCAAATCAGCAAAGAACTCCAGAAGCAAACTTCAATAAAAAGAGGGCGAGCCAACTACAAAAAGCAAATGAAAAGCCGCGTCCGGCACCTAGTCTAGTCTTCAAGTCTACTCACTAGCGCGGAGCTAAGTGCTGTCACTTGGACGTGGGAGGGAGCCCCCGAGGCCCGAGGGCGGCACTCCTGAGACTCCGGGGCATGTACAGCCCCACTCATTATTATGTGATAGTGTTACAAGTGGAGACCTTCACGGGCACTGGGCCTTCTTCACAGGCGCTGGGCCTTTCTTCATGGGTAGAACTTCCGGAGGTGCTGGATGTTCCAGGCGTTCTGGATGGGTACCCCGTCCTGCGTCTCCAGGCGCGCGGTGCCAGGCCTGGAGACATGGGCGACCTTGAACGTGCCCTCCCACATGGGTGAGAGCTTATGCAACCCTTCCCTGGAGAGCACCCGCCTCAGGACGAGGTCACCCACCTTGAGCGTCCTGGAGCGGATGCTGCGACAGTGGTACCGCCGCAGCGCCTGCTGGTATATTGCCGCTCGCAGTGCAGCTTCGCGGCGGCGTTCCTCCCCCAGCACGAGGTCCATGCCCCGTGTGGCGTCCTGCTGCGTCTCATCAACGCCAGGACCCATGCGGAGCGATGCTTGACCTCGTGAGGGAGAACCGCTTCCGCTCCGTAGACGAGGAAGAACGGGGTCTCGCCCATTGGCTTGGTGGCGGTGGTGCGGATTGACCACAACACGGACTGGAGCTCGTCGTGCCAGCCCCTGCCGCAGGCTTCGAGCTTCTTCTTGAAGGTCCTGGTCTTGAGGCCTCTCAGGACCTCCGCGTTGGCGTGTTCAGCTTGACCATTGCTCCGGGGGTGCGCCACCGAAGCATAGCAGATCTGCGTTCCATGGTCAGCACAATATGTTTTGAAGAGATTATTGGTGAACTACGAGCCATTGTCAGTGATGATGCGGTTGGGGACGCTGAAACGGCTCACGAGACCCTTGATGAACTTGACCGCAGAGCCGGCTGGGATGGTGCAGACAGCTTCCACCTCCGCCCACTTTGTGAACTTGTCGATGGCAACGTAGAGGTATCGGTAGCCCCCTGGCGCTCGAGGGAACGGGCCCAGGATGTCCAGTCCACAGACTGCGAACAACCACAAGAGTGGGATGGTCTAGAGGCCCTAAGCTGGCTGATGGATTTGTTGGAGAAGTTGACGAGGAGCTGCGAGCACATGACCTCACCAGCTCAGCTGTGTCGTTGAGCGCCGTAGGCCAGTAGAATCCGCTGTGGAATGCCTTGCCGACGAGGGTTCGCGACGGCGAGTGGTGCCCGCAGTCCCCGTCGTGTATGTCGACTAACAGCTCTTTCCCCTGTTCCCTGGAGATACAACGCAGTGAAACGTCATTTGGTCGCTTTCTGTATAACTCACCGTCCCGGATACAGTATGCCGTGGCTTGCCAGGCCACACGCTCCGCGTCCTCCTCCTTCTCCGGCAGCGTCCCTTGCATCAGGTATTCCTTGAATTCCTTGGTCAAGCATCCCTCCTGGGGCTCGAGCGCCAAGAGTAGGCGCGGTCCCGAGGTCGGGCCACAGGCTGGGGCTCCTGTGGCAGGCGGCTGCGGGAGTTCCTCCCGAGGCTGAGCTGTCCTTGAAAGCGGTGGTGTCGCTGATGGCTTGAAGAGCCGCTCCTCGAAGACGCCAGGCTCTTGGGGCTGCCGCTTGGATGCCCTTCTAGCGATGTCGTCAGCTTCCTTGTTGGTGCCACGGGGCACGTGCTGCAACTCCAGGCCCAGGAACTGCTTCTCCATCTTGCGCACCTCCGCGAGGTATGCCTCCATGTGCTCGTCCTTCGGCTCGTATACCTTGTTGGAGAAGTTGACGAGGAGCTGCGAGTCGCCCCTAACGGTGAGGCGCTTCACCCCCAGGGCTACCGCAGCTTTCAGGCCAGCTATGAGGCCTTCGTACTCTGCAATGTTGTTGGAGACCTTCTCATCCTGCTGAAAGCAGAGCTGCACAGCATAGTAGAGCTTGTCCTGAGTGGGCAAGATGAGCACTGCTCCAGCCCCCGCGCCCTGGTGTGCGAAGGCACCATCGAAACACATGACCCAACCGTCAGGCGCCTCACTTCCCGGCGAGAGGGACTGATCCTCGCCTATTTCAAGCGCCGGGGCGTCCGTCCATTCTGCCACGAAATCAGCGAGTGCGGCTCCCTTGATGACCCTGGTAGTGTTGAACTCCAACTGGAATGCCTGCAGCTCAATGTTCCACTCAGCGGCCCTTCCGGCAGAATTGGGGCTCCTAAGCACTCTCTCCAATGGGTAGGCTGAGACGACCTTGATGGGGTGGCGCGGGAAGTAGTGCCGCAACTTACGCGAGGCCACCAAGAGCACGAGCAAGAGCTTCTGAGGCATGGGATATCGTGCCCTTGCAACCCGCAACACCATGCTGACGAAATACACCGGGTGCTCGACGAGGGCTGGTGCGCTGATGAGGCTCGTGTCTTGAGGAAGTTGGGGTGTCTCCTGAGGTAGTGGAACCCCCAACGCTTGATCGCTTGTCGGGGTCTCGGCAGCGTCGTCCTGCTGAGCTTGATCCTCTGCTGATGCTGCTACGACCCTTGCGACACCTTCATGACCTTGTGTCGTCTCGGCTGGCGGGGTAGCTCGGCGCGACGCGCCTTTGGCTTGGTGCTCTTCACGAACCGCCACTAGAGCCGCGCTGGCAGAGTACAGGGTGGCGGCAAGATAAAGCACCAGGGGCTCGAGAGGTCGTGGCGCCACGTTCACTGGAGGGCTGGTCAGGTACCTTTGAGGTCTTGAAATGCTTAGTCGTCCTCTGGGGTCCACTCGAATGGGCCCTTCTTCTTCATCAGCTTGAAGAAGGGTAGGGCGCGCTATCCCAGCTTGGAAATGAAGCGCCCCAACGCAGTCACCCGACCAGCCAGCTTCTGCATTTCCTTGCGGGTTTGCGGTGGGCTCATGTCTTCAATGTCCTTGACCTTCTCTGGGTTGGCCTCGATCCCCCCGTGAGACACAAGGAAGCCCAACAGCTTACCGGAAGGGATGCCAAACACGCACTTCTCTGGGTGGAGTCGCAAGTCCACCTAGCAGAGGCTTTCAAAGGTTTCCTCCAGGTCCTGGATTATGTTCCTCGCTTCTCGAGACTTCACCATGATGTCGTCCACGTAGGCTTCAGCGTTTCTCTCGAGCTGTCGGCCCAAGGCGATGTGCATGAGCCGCTGGAAGGTTGCGCCTGCGTTGCGCAGCCCGAAAGGCATGCAAGTGTAGCAGTATACCCCACACGGGGTCACGAAAGATGTCTTCTCCACATCTTCTACCGCCATCTTGATCTGGTGATACCTTGAGAACGCATCCAGGAAGCACAGTAGGTCACACTTGGCGGTGGAGTCGACGATCTGGTTGATGCATGGAAGCGGGAACGGATCTTGGGGGCAGGCCTTGTTGAGGTTGGTGAAGTCGACGCACATTCGCTCCTTTCCGCCTTTCTTGGGCATGACGACGGGGTTTGCCAGCACTCAGGGTATCGAACCTCGCGAATGACACCCGCTGCCTCCAACTTACGGGTTTCTTGGATGATGAAAGCTTGCTTCTCCGTGGACTGCCACCTCGCCCTCTGCTTCATGGGGCGTACGTTGGGGCACACCTTCAGATGGTGCTCTATCACCCCTCTCGGGACCCCTACCAGCTGGTCGGGCTCCCAAGCGAACACCTCCTTGTTTGCGCGCAGGAACTTCACCAGCGCCTCCTCCTGGTCAGGCTCAAGGTTGGCACTTATGGTAAAGGTTGCCCCCGAGGATCCGTCCTCCTCGACTGGCACTTGCTTCGTTTCCTCCTTGTCTTGAGTGAAAAACTGCTTCTTCTTGGTTGGTGCGCCCCCCTTGGCCTTGGCGGTGTCCGCGTCGATGGGCTACGCTGTCGCGGCGGTCTTGAGGGCGAGCTTGACCCTCATCAAGGCTTCCTTTTTGTCCCCCACTACTGTGAGGACGCCCTTGCTCCCGGGCATCTTCATGAGGTTGTAGGCCGGATGGATCGCCACCATGAACTGAGCTAGGGCCTGGTACCCGAGGATGGCGTTGTACGGGAGGCCGATGTGGGCGATGTCGAGGTCGACCAGCTCGGTGCGGTAATTGTCGCGCGTGCTGAAGGTTACGGGGAGGCGGATCCGCCCCAGGGAGTGGGCGGAGCCTCCACCAACCCCTGAGAAAGGCTTGCTAGGGCGGAGCCGCTTGAGTGGTACGTGCAGAAGGCTGAAGGCCTCAGCTGAGAGCACGTTGAGGCCGGCACTGCCATCGATGAGCGTCTTGGTGACGGACACGTTGCAGATGGTTGGCGTGCAAAGCATTAGGAGCATGCCCGAGCCGACGGTAGAGACGGGGTGATCCCCTGCATCGATGGTGAGGTCTGCCTCGGGCGCGGCCCAGCCCAGTGGAGCCACTGAGCGCTTGGAAGCGGCGCCAATCTGGCGAAGGAACGGCTTGATATGGCGATCTGAAGGCGGTGCTTGTGAGCCGCCAAGGAGGGCCGCGACCGCATGATGCGCCGGTGCCGCGTAGCGCGCAGTGAAGAGGCCGCGCAGCTCCTCCTAAGATGCCACCGTGGATCTGGGGAGGTTGAGCAGCCAGGCGCGCGGTGCGCCAGTGAGGGCCATGGGAAGCCAGTTGGCCATGACCTTGTCCTCGCCCCCGGCCTCGAGGACGGCCTCCTCGTACGCCATTAGGAAAGCTGACGGGGCCATCGTAGCGCGGCGGCATCTCCGTCTTGAACTTGGGCGGCCACTGCGGCATCTCTGGCTTGTTCTTCACGGGAGTCTCCTAGACGGGAGGGAGAGCGCCGAAAGCGCGACCGATTGCGCCGCCCCGGGCCCGCACGTCAGCGACCCAGCTTGGCTCGGGCGCGTCCGGTGTGAAGCCGTAGGCGGCATTGCGCTCCAGTTGAGCGGAGTTGAGGAGGCGCTGTGTGGCAGCGAGTGTCTCGGTGACGTCCAGCAAGCACTGGCGGTCCTCGTTGAGACGAGTCCGGGCTTCAGCGATGTTGGAGGCGTCGATGTTGGTGCCGATGGGAACGCGGAGGCTCTGCATCATGGTGCGCAGCGGGTTGGGCGAGTCGGCCCTGTCCACTACGGCCTTAGCTTTGGCGGCCTTCCTCGCCGCGCTCGACGAGGAGGAGGCGCAGGTGTCGGTGTCGGATCTCGGGTTCCAGCAAAACACTCAAGGTTCAAACACTGGGGTGCGCACAAAGATCTCCCCCTACCGATCCACGCCCTTAACCTTGCTACGATCTCTAAGTCTAGCTCGGCAAACTCGCAACACAAGAGAGACAAGATTTATACTGGTTCAGGCCACCGTTGTGGTGTAATACCCTACTCCAGTGTGTGGTGGTGGATTGCCTCTTGGGCTGAGGATGAACAGTACAAGGGGAAGAACAACCTCCTGAGGTGAGGTGTTCTTGTGCTTGGCGAACTTGTGTGGGCGATGATGATCTTAATCAGTTGCCTCCTACGGTGGTGGCTAGCCCTATTTATAGAGGCCCTGGTACTCTCCCCAAATATTTAGCGGGAAGGGATCCAACAATGGCCAATTTGAAAGGGGACAGCCAGTGCAGCTTATCTTGACTAAAGGTGGTCTTCGCCTGCAAAAAGCTCTGGTGGTGACGCTGCCTTGGGCTCCACGGTGACCTCCGTCCTACCATCCTGCTGGTCTTGGTTTCGTTGCACCGATATGGAAACCTTTGCTTGACGCCTCGGTACTCCTCGCCTGCGCTTGCCTCCGTAGCACCAAAGAGAAAACAAGGACACTGTGTGCGCTGGTGCCCGTTTGGCCTTGGTTGTCACGACACACGTCACTGGAACCTCGCGAGGTTTGCCTTGCCTTGATCTCTCCGCCCCTCGCGAGGTTTGCCTTGCCTTGGTCTCATCCGCCTCGCGAGGCTTGGCCCCGCGCGAGGGTCTCGAATGCTTGTTGGTGAAGATGGGCCATACAGGCCCGCTCGCAGAGCCATGTCGTGGGCCGCAGGTAGGCAAGTCTGGGGAACCCCGTTCCCAGAACGCCGACAGTCGGTGACGAAAGCCTCCACGCAGAGGTCCATCGCTTCGGCGGGAGTGCCGTCTTTGATGGAGAGCGGGGAGCCGGAAAAGTCAAGTACCTCGCTGGGGTACTCGTCGACGCAGGCGCGTCGGAGATGCGCAGTGCGGCGAAGGAGGCGGCGAGCGCTTTGATGATGTCGTCTGCCAGTGTGACGGGCTCGTCGGAGTCGGAGAGGGGCCCCGTCTGAAGCATGCTCCCGGCCAGGACCTCGACCTGCCCCATGATGGGCGCCAACTATCCTGGTGGGCGCACGGCAGATGCCAAGGGATGGCTAAAGATAGGAGGAGGCTCGAGGGCACTGGTGGGCTCCAGAGGCGAGGTCGGCATGAGCGAGCGCGGGACGCAAGACATACCCAGGTTCGGGGCTCTCCGGAGAGATAACACCCCTAGTCCTGCGGAGTGTAGTTGATATGTATGAGTACAGAGTTGCTCCTAGAGCTGTATGGAGGAAGAAGGGAGGCTGGCCAAGGCTTAGGCAGTTCCCTCTCCTCGGGTGTTGCTTGCTAGGTGCATGACTGGGTGGTTGGGTGAGTGCATTGCCCGTATGCATGGGGGATCCTGGGGGGTTTTATAGGTCAACCCCCCAGGGGTACAATGGTAATGTTACAAGGCCGTAGGGCCTGGTTGTCAGTGTCCAGGATGCCGGTTGCTGGGACCCGCCGGGTGCCAGGTCTCGCCAGGTTCCCCGGGCACGGGCCCCATGCACCTAGGGGCATTGTGCGCCGTCTTGTCGATCGTCAGGGTGTGGCCGAGTCGAGTCGGCTACAGCGGCGTTCCGTCTGGTCGCCACTTGCTGGCGTCATGGGTGATGATGTTTGCACGGTTGCCACACCGGCCCTGGTCAGCGAGTAGGTGGGGGGCGCTGTTGCCACGCCCGGCTGAACAGACGCACGGGCGGGGCACTGTGGCTCCAGTAATCAGTTGGTGGAGACTCGTCCCATCGTACGGCCGGGATGGGACGGCCGCTGACCCTCGGCCGGGTTGGAGATAACGCCAATGGTGGAGCTGGCTAGTTGGGGAAGTCTTGAGTTGGTTGTCGGGGCCGAGTTGAGGAGTCCGGCCGGGACAAGGGACTTGGCCGGGTTGAGCGACCCGGCCAAGCGCGAGCCGGATTGAGGGGCAATGCTGGCCCCATTGTTTTTGAAAAGAATCCGGGTTCCGTTGCCTGCCTGGGGTTCATCCCCCCGACAGTAGTCCCCGAAGCTGTGAAGGTCCGTCGTCTTCGGATGGAAGGGCCTTCGCAGTTTCCCCTTTGAAGAGGCGGATTTGGTGACCGCCGGGTCCGGCAACACCCACCGTGTGCTGGCTTCCGGAAGCCGGATTGCGGCATCCCGGTCGTGGCAGGAAACCGAGGAGTTTGACGAATCTTTGGGAAATCTTTTGGGCCTCGCGCGGCCGCCATGTGGTGCCTGGAAGCCGGAGGGGCCTGACAGGCCACGCGCGCGACATGACGGGGCGACACCCTGGGGCCTGCCGCCGCACGCCCTCGGCCCTCGCGCACGGATTTCTTTCGGCATCCGCATGTCGGTTGCCATTCTTAAGGCAGTTACTGCGTGCGTACGTGCACACTTATTGCGGGGAAGTGGGAGGGGCGAGCGCAAACGATCCCACTTCCCCACGCTTCAAATCGTGGCCTATAAATTGTGGGCGAAGGGAGCGGCGGAGATCATTCTCGCTCGCGTTCCCCTGCCTCTTCATCCTCCCTCTGCTTCTTGCGACCGCCGCCAGTTGCGACGCCCGCTGCCTCGAGCAGAGCTTTGTAGCCACCTACTTCTTCCTTTCTCTCACGTCTTTGTTGATGGCGCTGCCGTCGGGCTCATGGATGGGCTCGACCACACCCTCGAAATCGCGTATCTCCGCTCCACCAGGCGCCTGTCGGGGGAGACGGAGGTCGCCGCGTGCCTCCCATGGGGGAGCGTGAGCTCCGACCCGAGGGCACGAAGTGCGTCGTCTTTGTCCCGCACTTCAAGAGCGGTTTCGGGCTTCCCGCGAGCGGCTTCTTCCTCGATTTCCTGGAGTTCTTCGGCTCCAGCCTAAACATCTGGACGCCGGCGCCATTGTGCAGCTGTCGGGCTTCATCACCCTCTGCGAGGGGTACCTCAGGGTCAAGCGTTCGATCGACCTCTGGGTGCGCTTCTTCTCCCTGAAGCAGCAAGGGCCGAGGGCCAGGGAGATGTCCTAGTGCGGGGCCGCCGTCATCTCCAAGCGTTCGGACGGTGATTGTCCGAAGATGCCGCTGGAGGATTCTGCCAAGAAGTGGCAAAATTCCTTCTTCTACGTCCGCGACCTCGGCGCGGACCGCATCAACCTACCACCCTTCGTCAACTCGCTGCCGAGGGAGAAGCGGAACTAGGGGTACTACCCCAAGCATCCGTCGCAGGAGGTGCTCAACCTGTGCGAGCAGGTGTCAGTGATGAGGAGCGGGAGGGGCTCACCGGCACCGACCTCATCACCGCCTTATTCGTCTGGCGACTGTTGCCGCTGCAGCAGCGCAGCCAACTCATCGGCCAGATGACCAGCCTCCAGGACCCCAACCGCACGGCGAACACGCGGCTGGCAGCGACCAGGTTGCGCGCCGGGTCAACAACATCTCCAAGGCCAACCTGCGGGGTGACTAGGAGTTCGGGAAGGCCCCGTACAACCATGTGAACCCGGCACTATTGGCGAGTCCTTGGTCTCCATATTTCGCTGCTGCTTATCTTCTTATCCGCCCCAACGCGACGCGGGAGGTGCTTCTGAACGCCATCTGGCATCCTTACGACCGGGAGTGGGCACAGGTGTGTGTGTCGCCTCGGAGGAGCCCGAGGCCCACGGCGGAGAGGAGGAGGCGACCTCCGACGCGGGCCCAGGGCGCCAAGCCGGTAAGTCTTGGGTTATCTTCTTGAGTTGCCGGTTGGGTTACGACATTGGGGGTGCTGATGTGAGCTATTGATGTAGCGGCGCCGGGTGGAGGAGGCGGTGGTGAGGCAGGAGCCAGGTCGTCTCAGGGGGCGCCGGCGGCTGCACGGGAAGGACAGCATCGGCCGTGAGCTCCCATTGCGAAGCATGCGGCGGACCCGGCCGGGGTGGCGAAGCCACCCGCCAAGAGGATGCGCGCCGCGGCGCAGGAGAGAGCGGCGTGGCCCGCCGTTCCGGTGGTGCCGGGGTGAGTTTCTTCTTGGCTTGAACCGAGTCGCCGAGCGGCTCTGCTTGGCCTGTATTTAGTATGTCTTGTGTTTCAGGTCGCCGATCTCACTGGCGCTGGCGGTGGCGGATGCGGCATTCCGGAGGAGCCGGTCCGGCACTATCGACCGGGACGAGGAGGAGGGGGAGCGGGCGGATCCGGATCTCGGTCTGGACCCGGCCGATGCTGAAGGCCTGGCCTGGCGGGACCGGAACCGGGCCGAGGCGAAGCTGGAGGCGGCGTCGACCCAGGCCTAGGTCAGTGCTGCGGCGACGTGGGCGCGAGCCGGCGAGGAGCCGGCATGGCCGGAGATGCCGGCAGGGACAGTGGCGGTGGCAACGGTCTTCGTGCCGTCGTCGGAGGGGGAGCACGGCCAAGGCGGCCATGCAGATGTGATGGACCTCGACCGGGAGGTCGTGGTTCATGGGGACGACACCCCGCCGCGGACCGACGTGGTCGAGCGGGCGGGGGCCGATGGAGGTGGCGGCGACGCCATCTTGGGGGAGGCGTCGCGGATGGCACCGGAGGGGGCGGTTCGGACACCGACGAGCGAGGCACCGTCGGTGGTGTAGCCGCAAGCCACTCCGACCACCGGGCTGGTATCGGAGCCAGAGAGGGCGCTAGAGAAGGAGCCGGAGGGGGTGCCGGCCTTAGGGGAGGTGGCCAGCGGGGGGCACGCCCTGGTGCCCCGGCCCGGGGGTCGCCGGGTCGCAAGAGTCGCGGAGCGGGACCGGCGAGGTCTTCTTCGGGCCCATGACCCAGGAGGAGGCGGCGATGGCCGCCGTGACCCGGCGCCGGCGAGGGCGGACGGATCGGATCCAGGCCTTCGCCCAGGCCGAGGTGGAGGCGACGCAGGAGCTGGAGCGCGCCGTGTTTGTATGTTTTCCGTTGCATTCTGCTTTTTCTTTTTTCATTGCTTGTTCTTTGTGGGGGCGTGCCAGCGCACCCACTGGGTGTAGCCCCCGAGATTCGGGCCAACTACATAGCAGTTGGGTCGAATCTTATCTTGCTGTCTTGTATTGATCGCTGCTCTCTGCAGCAACTGGACTCCTACCGGGTCAGCGTCTTCAACCGGCTCCTTGAGACGCTCTGACGTCTCAAGGAAAGGCTCGCCGCCAAGGAGGAGGAGCTCCGCGCCACGGCAGGTACTTCTCTTGCATGCTCTTTTTTAGTGGGGGCGCGCTAGCACGCCCACTGGGTGTAGCCCCCGAGATTCGGGACACCTGCGTAGTAGTTGGGTCCAATCTTAAGGTGATACTTTGTTTCTAAGTCTCTCTTCTTCAGCCTAGGTGCTGTCTTGGAGGACCCGGCTGATCCGGGCCAGCTTCCATTACGACCGGCTTGTTGCTGACGCCGGTCGGCTCGGCGCCGAGGTGGAGCACGTGAGGGCGGAGGCGACGGGAGCCCGGGGGGTGCTCGACGAAGCCAGCCAGTTGCAGGAGCAGTTGGCGGGCGACAAGGGCCGCCTCGAGGCCAAGGTGGAGTGCCTCAAGGCGGAGGCCGCCAAGGTCGTGGAGGCGCAGCAGGCCCTTGCCGAGGCAGACTAGCAACGCGGCAGGCTGGCCGACGACAAGGAGCAACTCCAGACCGAGGTGGAGCGCCTGAAGGCACTGGTGGCGGCGGCGGAGTAGACCCCGCAGGGGGAGACCCGGCGCCGCGAGGAGGCCGTGAAGGCAGCCGAGGACAAGGACACTGAGCTGAAGGCGGCCCTTGCCAAGGTCGCCGATCTGGAGAAGGCGCTGCAGGAGCGTGACCGCATCATTATCCGAGAGCGGCGCGGTACGTTGCTCGAAGCGCAGCACCTGGAAGAGTCCTTCTCCAGTAAGTGCTTTCCTTTGGTTTTGTTGTTGCTGGATTGGGACTCCGGTTTTTCTTCCTTATTGACTTTCTTCTGACTTGCTTTCTTCTCGGCAGCTGGCGGAGGAGGCGGTCCGCTTTCAATGCAACCCGCCAGGGATCGTCAGCTCCGGGACCGACCCGCGGGTGACCTGGACCTTCCCGGAGATCGTGACCACCGCCGAGGCCCGCCTACGAGTCTTGAGCGAGCAGATCGGGCGGCTCTCTGAGGCTGGCGCGGCGATGACGGCGGCCCTCTGGCCGGGTTCCGTTGCACCGAACAGCTTTACGTGGCTGGCGCGGTGGTCGGAGGCGGGACCGGATCGGCTTCATGACTGGCGGGTTTCCGCCGCTCGTGCTGGCGCCGCAATGGCACTTAGGTTCACGATGGCTTGGCATCCAGACTTGTTGCTGGACGCGTTGATGGGCCAGCGTGCCGGCTCGGAGAGCCAGCTGCAGGCGGAGGTCGGCCGGATTGCTACTCGGGCCAGCTACATCGCCGGGTTCGCCTTCCATGACGAGTTCCGCCCGGAACGGGCGGAAGACGATGGAGTCGCGCCTGCTGACGACTATGGCTTGCTTCTGGACGACCCGGAGGGCAGTTCTGAGGAGACGGACGTCTACCGCGACGCAGATGCCGGGGAGGAGGATACCGGCAACCTCAGCGGAGCCGGGAGCTGTGCGATCCGGTGACGGGAATGCTGTCGGCGTTCTAGGAACGGGGGTTGTAACGCCCCAAGACCGACGCTTCAGAAGACTTCCTTATTTTCGTGATCGCCGTGTGTTCCTTTTGGTGCTTGCTCTTTTATTGTTGCATTGCATCATGTCATCATGCCATCATGTCATTTTATTTTTCAAAAACTCAACTAAGTAAATTGCATGGATCTTCGATCCATTTAAATCGAGGGAAATGCACATGGTGATTTCTCTTTATAACATATATCCTCCCAATATTATTAGGGAGCTATATTCCATTAATTGGAGTTCACCAGAACACACTTGCAAATATCCCAATGCCTTTGTTATCTTAATTCTTGGTCTCCAACCTCGCCGTATATTTTTCATCATATTCCGGAGCTCCACCAAAAATCCGAACATTTTTGGACCTTCCCAACCCTCACTTCCTATTCAAATCATTTGAATTAAATTCAAATAAGTTTGAATTTACATCTTTCAATCATGGTATTTTTCTATTTTCTCGGAACAAGCATATTTTTGCGAGTTCAGGAAAATAATCCCCTTGCCCAAAACTCTCCTCCTAGCCTCTCTTTTCTTCTCCTTTTTTTTGCTTTGCTAAGAGATTAGAGAGAGGGAGAGAGATGCAGCCAGCCCACTAGTCCGCAGCTCGGCCTAGCCCGCAATGCCGGCCCACCTAGGCCCAACCGCGCCCAGCTCTAACCCTAGCCTCTCTCCATCCCCATCTCCTCCCGCACTGCCGCCAGTGCCCGACCCCCTCTCCCTCTCTTCGCGCCCGATCCCCATCTCCCTCCGCGCGCCACCACCCGTCGCTCGCTAGCCACTCTCCCTCCTCTCGATCTCTCTGACCCCTCGCTCTCACCCTCCCGTGCCGCCAAGAAGAGAGAAGGAGCGCTCGCACCCGATCGCCGCCGTGCTCGACCCCTGGCGCCGCTTCTGCAGCGCCTCGGTTGACCTCCGTCCCGCGCCCGCATCCATGCTCTGGATCGAGAGGAGCTCGATCCCGAGCGCCTTCTGCCCGTCCATGCCGCCGTCCCCGTCGCCTCGCCAAGCTCCATGGCGCCGCCTCCGAGCCCTGCATCCTGCAGCTGGCCGCCTCCAGCCCTCGTCCGCGGCCGCGCCAAGTCCGGCGAGGCGTCGCCGTACCCGCTGCCTCCCGCATCTCCTCGTGGCATGCTGCGACCACCAGGAGCTCCACCGCGCCTCGATCCTCCTCTGCTCCGCCTCCGTTGCGCCAAGGCACCCCGGCCACCCCTTCCTCTGTCGCCGTGTTGTCGTTCTGGCCGTCGAGCCATCTCCTCCGTCCATCCCCATCGCCCCGCTGCCGCACCGTCTTCTTCACCTCCGTGCCTGCTTGCTGCAGCTGCCACGCCCTGCCTCTTGGTGTTCTGCACCACCACCACGTCGTGGCTGTTGTCGTTGCTTCACTGTCGGGGACGAGTTGCCTTGCTGCTGCACAAACCAGAGGCCCTTTGTCTTGCTTCGTTTTAGATCGGCCAGTACGAGACGCCAAGTGCCGCACCGGACGCCAAGTTCCTCTACGAACGACACTGGATGTAAACGAACGTGTACAACTTTCATCCCATGCATGTCTCCTAGTACCACGACATTGACGGCCCTACAAGTTCAACTACGGTTGCCGCGTACGACTACCGTCGACCCTCGAAGACTCCGTGGACGTCAAGTTCCTTGCCGTGACCCCGAACATCTACGGAATGTGTACGACTACGAAACATGTACCACTACTTCCACTACCGTCGCGAGAACGACTACTTCCCCTATGACACATGAACAACTACTTCCACTTCAAACGCGTTCCGCCCCGAATGCACGCTTCGAAGGTATAACCCCGAGACGACGTCCGAGAACGAGTGCGTGTGTGTTGTAAGAGATGCTCGTGTTTGCACCTGTTCCGAGAGAGGTCTTTGCACGTTCCTCGATTGCCATGCCGCCGTACCGTGGGAACCCGAAATCCGGGAGCACCCCAGCATCCTTGCATGACACGCTCACGCCCACTTCTTTTGCACTGGTATCTCCGTGAGCTATCAGAACCGATATGTTGATGTGGCATCATTTTCGGATTCGTTGCCGTGGCACCCTTTTCCTTCCGCCATGGCGACAAATGCTTCATAACATGCTGATGTCAACATTTTCATAAAATTGCTTAAAACTTGCATTGTCATCCACATCATGATAACAACATTTAAATGTTTAAAATTGATGTTTGCATTAAAATTGCTAAATGACATGGGGATTGTTCAGAATTGTTGTTTGTTGTTCCGGCCTCATTTAAACTTGCCTAGATAGATAGTCTTACTTATGCTTCACCTCTTGCCATGTTAATCAACATTTAATATGGTTGAGTACATAATGAGAGAGAACTAAATAATTGATGTGGTGTTTTCTCAATATCCAACTCGTTGCATATTGAGCTCCACTTAACTTGTAGTTTCGTTTGTGCGCTTTGCCATGCCATGCATATTTAAACCGGACATGCATCATACTTGTTTGTGCATCATGCCATGTGTATGTGGTGGTTGTTTACTTTGCTGTTTGTTTCTTTCCGGGTTGCTTCTCTCGTTAGCTTTGGTTTCATTCCGGAGTTGTGAGGATTCGTTTGACTACATCCGTTTGTCTTCTTCATGGACTCGTTCTTCTTCTTTGCAGGATCTCAGGCAAGATGACCATACCCTCGAAATCACTTCTATCTTTGCTTGCTAGTTGTTCTCTCTATTGCTATCCTGCGCTACCTATTCACTTGCTCTTCAAGCCTCCCAAATTGCCATGAACCTCTAACCTTTTTCACCCCTCCTAGCAAACCGTTGTTTGGCTATGTTACCGCTTTGCTCAGCCCCTTTTATGGCATTGCTAGCTGCAGGTGAAGATGAAGATTGCTCCATGTTGGATTATGTTTATGTTGGGATATCACAATATCTCTTATATTATTAATGCATCTATATACTTGGTAACGGGTGGAAGGCTCGGCCTTATGCCTGGTGTTTTGTTCCACTCCTGCCACCCTAGTTTCCGTCATACCAGTGTTATGTTCCTTGATTTTGCGTTCCTAACGCGGTTGGGTGATTTATGGGACCCCCTTGACAGTTTTCTTTGAATAAAACTCTTCCAGCAAGGCCCAACCTTGGTCTTACATTTGCCTCACCTAGCCTTTTTCCCTTGGGAGTCGCGCATCCCGAGGGTCATCTTTATTTCACCCCCGGGCCAGTGCTTCTCCAAGTGCTGGTCCAAACCGAGCGATGTCCGGCGCCCCCTGGGCAACCAAGGTCTATGCCAACCTGACGTCTTGCTCATCCGGTGTGCCCTAAGAACGAGATATGTGCAGCTCCTATCGGGATTTGTCGGCACATTCGGCCGGCTTTGCTGGTCTTGTTTTACCATTGTCGAAATGTCTTGTAAACCGGGATTCCGAGACTGATCGGGCCTTTCCGGGAGAAGGTTTATCCTTCGTTGACCGTGAGAGCTTATAATGGGCTATGTTGGGACACCCCTGCAGGGTATTATCTTTCGAAAGCCGTGCCCGCAGTTATGAGGCAGATGGGAATTTGTTAATGTCCGGTTGTTGAGAACTTGTCACTTGACTTAATTAAAATACATCAACCGTGTGTGTAGCCGTGATGGTCTCTTCTCGGCGGAGTCCGGGAAGTGAACATGGTTTCTGAGTTATGTATGACGTAAGTAGGAGTTCAGGATCACTTCTTGATCATTGCTAGCTTCACGACCGTTCCTTTGCTTCTCTTCTCGCTCTTATTTGCGTATGTTAGCCACCATATATGCTTAGTCGCTGCTGCAACCTCACCACCTTACCCTTTGCTACCCCTTAAGCTTAAATAGTCTTGATCTCGCGGGTGTGAGATTGCTGAGTCCTCGTGACTCACAGATACTTCCAAAACAGTTGCAGGTGCCGATGATACCAGTGCAGGTGACGCAACCAAGCTCAAGTGGGAGCTTGATGAAGCTCTTGTTCGTTGGGTAGTTTCGTTTCCTATTGATCAGTAGTGGAGTCCAGTTGGGACGATCGGGGATCTAGCAGTTGGGTTGTCTTCTTTTCTTTTGGTTCCGTAGTCGGACCTATGTGTGTACTCTGATTGATGTATGATTTATTCATGTATTGTGTGAAGTGGCGATTGTAAGCCAACTCTTTATCGCATTCTTGTTCATTACATGAGATTGTGTGAAGATGACCCTTCTTGCGACAAAATCACAATGCGGTTATGCCTCTAAGTCATGCCTCGACCCGTGGGAGATATAGCCGCATCGTGGGTGTTACAAGTTGGTAATCAGAGCCATCCCCGACTTAGGAGCCCCCTGCTTGATCGAATCGCTGACGTTGTTGAGTCTAGAATAAAAAATGTTTTGAGTCTTAGGATTATATATATCGGAGAGTAGGATTCTTTTTACTCCTCAGTCCCTTCATCGCTCTGGTGAGGCCTCCTGATGTAGAAGTTTTGACTTTTCTCTCCTCAAATTTCACTAAATTTTTTTTAGGATCACGTGGGTATCTTGGAATCGTTCCGATGGTTTTGTGATGAGAACATTGTTCTTGGTGCCTCCTGACATTTAGGGGTTGTGGCAGTGTCCCGGGGAGTTGAGCTCCGAGGTGTTGTCGTCACAATTTTATCGTTGCAGTTCTGGAATACCTGAGTTTCGCCGACATCGAAATCTCTTTTATGCAGTTGTTGGTGAGATCACCTCGACGCCACCCAGTACTGGGGCGGGAGTTCAGGAGTATTGCCATAACTCGTATAACGGATGCTTTTCGAAGGTTGAGGTAAATGATTTCCGAAGGTTTCTTGGTTATGTGTTGACGGATGGATACAGCTGGATCTAGGGATTGTTAGTTTGGGTCATATATTTTGTGTCCCCTGTATCCCCAACACCTGATTGCATAACCAGAAAATTTCAGGAGTTTATAAGTGGGAATTCAAGTAGCTCCTAGGATATCTTTCCGACAGATACATGATATGAGATTGGGGTTCGACGTCTAGTGGTCCGCCTTTCCACGGTTGGTTTTACAGTGGTCTCGTAGTGTCTTAAAGAGTACTTGGCTATGCCGACTCGGGGACGCTTCGTATGTCATGTGCACTGCCTTGTACATGATGGTGTTGTACGATCGAGCCCGTGTGGGCCCCACCACGAAAACTTCGGATGAAATCTCTATCATATGTTTGTTCCGGCTTATTCTGCAAGCCAAATCCTTTGTTTTTTGTTTTGTTTTGTGGTATTCGAGTTGCTTCAATGACAAGTGTTGATTCCATACCTTATTCTAAGCGGTGTTCTCATATTCCTATGTGGATACTAATCCTTCTTGATCATCGAGGTCGTCATGTTAATTCTTTTCCAACCGGCGTGCTTCTCTTCAAGTGGATCCGATCTTTTCAACATCCGCAAGATCAACTCTAAGTTTTCTCAACGGTGTTTGTTTCATCCGTCCCAAGTTGTCTTTGTTTTTTTCCCGCCCTCCCACCTTTTTTCTTCAAGGACTCAGATTTCTTAATCAAGTATCCTTTTTATTGATGCGAAGTCTCTTCATTCTTTTCTTTCAATGTTCTTATCCGGTGATTTCCCATGAAGATACTAACGAAGCTTCAAGTTCATCATCCTTCGTTGTTATTTCTTCTCCGGTGGATTCAATTCAAGCTGTCAGTGTTGATCATATTCCTTTCCTCGCCTCAGTGCTTTCTCATACCAGTGCACCTCTCAATCATTCACCTCTCACTATTTTCATTGGTTCCGGAGTGTACAAGATATCTCAGAAGATTCACATTTCCATTCCCAATCCGTTCAAGCTATCTCAAGGTTGTTATCTCTTTTGAGCCATTTAATTCGACCGGCGCAATCTTTCTTTTAAATCATTCCAACGGTGTTTCTTTTGAGTGGGCCCTAACCCACAGGTATTTTCCCAGAATCTTACCGGACTCTTCTAATTTTTCTGGAGTCATTCTCAAATTCACTTCAAAGTTCTACGTAAGAATGAGTTATCATCAGTCATATGTCTTTCTCCAAGATATTTCAAATTCTTTTCATCGTTGGTTCAACCTTTCTAATTTTTTCATCCCGGAGCATCTCAACAATTCATGGTGGTGTTTCTCATCGTCATTCTCAACATTTGAAGACCGAAGAAGAATTTCTCCTAAATCTTGGTCCGTTCTCTTGAAGATTCATAGTTCTAGCTTATGCCATCCTCTCATAATTGTCTTCGATTGTGAGAATTATTTTCACCCATCCAGAGCAGTTCAGGAGTCTTTTCAGGTTGATTCTCCGGAGCCATCATCTCAAGTATTATTCATTCTCAGCTTTTCTCATTCTCCAAATATTACCGGTGCATCGTTCAAGTATTCTCTAATCAGCTCGTGATATCTTCGTTCTCGTGTATCAAATTCCCTCGAGTATTTTCGCGCGCTCTTTAATTCTTACGGTGGTTTCGTTCAAGATTCCTTTTCCTATGTCCTCATATTAATTTATTCGTTGTTTCAATCCTACCGGTGGTTCGATGAAGACCTTCCCAAGTTTGCGCAATATCTATCTTAATCCTTTCTACGAGAATAAGTAGTATGCCAAATCCGTTGCTTGTCATCAATCTAAATTGGTGAAGGATACGCGTAATGTAATTCTTGTTCTTGTTCCATCCAAGTGATTAATTCCTTCTTCCGGAGTTCATTCATGATATCAAATTCTCGGTTCCAAGTTGTTCATCTTTTCTTTCCGGAGTTCCAAGTTTTCTCGGTTATATCATTTCAAAGCTCCACCCAAATCATTGCAAGGCTTCACCTTGTGTTGTCAACTTCTCTTTCTTTTTATCATCCTTTTATTACCGGAGTTCTCACAAAGGCTCAACATGGTGGTTCGTCAAGGTTTCATTTTCATTCTTCAATTGTTCTTCAATATTTCTCTCGGAGTTAAGATCCCCCAAGCTATACTTCAAAATAAACATGGTGCTCAACACATGTTTGTTTTGTGGAGTTCAGGCATTCTTCATCTTGCATTCTAAAGTGCAATTCGTTCTACCTTATCATTTGAGGTGGTGTTATGTCATTCTTGACAATTTGAGTTCGCGTTTCATGATTCGCATGTTGTGAAGAACGAGATATTTTAAATCCACCAATCTCTTCGTTGGAGTTATCTTGTGTCATGTTTCACCGAAAGCCTTCCCTAAGGAATGTTGCTATTGTGGTGCTTACCAATGATCCAAGCTATCTCCTTATCATCTTGGTGGAAGAAGTTTTTCATCTCTTTGGTACTCTCAATCATATCAATGGTTTTCGTTAGTGGCAGAATTTCACCTCATAATTTTGAGACGTTTGTCAGAAGCCCACAACAACCTTATTCTTTTGTGGTTTAATTTTGAACAACTCCGTTCAATCATTCTTCGCAAGCATGCTTTCCAAGTTCATTTGTGGCGGAAGTTGTCATTTTCTTCTCCATTCTTTATTCAAAGGATCTATCTTCTATTATTTTTTTCTTCCGGAGGCATTGTGATGTTGCTCTCTTCACTCATCTTCTCGGTTTGTGAGGACCGTGTTCTTTTCGTGCTTATCCATTTCCAACTGGAGTGTCGTGCCCTCTTTTCAAGTTCTTCCCATTCTGTCAAGTTTTGCCTACCTTCTCAACTGGAGTGCTGTCTAAAATCTTTCTGACCCATTGTGCCATTCTTTCAATAGTTACGGAGGCAATGTGTTGTTAATTTCATCGAGTATCCTCTCATCTTGTCATGATCATGTTCAATTCCTTCCATTTACAGTCGGAGTGCTGCCCAAATTATATCACTCTTATTCCTTCTCTATCTTGTTTTAACCGGAGTGTTGTCATAATTGATCTTTATCGTTCCTTATACATCTCGTTTCAACCGGAGTGTTTGCATGTACTTCTTGTCCATCTTAACCATTTTTGTTTGTTTTTCAACCTACAAGGTTCTTGTAATGGTCCTTGTTCCTCTTGCTGAACGGAGTGTTGTAAATTTTGTTCACCTCTGTCGTGTCATTTCTTCAAGCTTTGCGACTTCTCAAGGTTCTTTGGTTTCACCCGTTTGTCAACGAAGCAATTTGTTTTACCTTTTCCTCTTCCGTTTCTCTCCGGTGCCATCCTATATCTCGGGACGAGATCCTCTTGTAGTGCTGGAGTGTTGTAACACCCCAAGACGGACGCTTCAGAAGACTTCCTTATTTTCGTGATCGCCGTGTGTTCCTTTTGGTGCTTGCTCTTTTATTGTTGCATTGCATCATGTCATCATGCCATCATGTCATTTAATTTTTTAAAAACTCAACTAAGTAAATTGCATGGATCTTCGATCCATTTAAATCGAGGGAAATGCACATGGTGATTTCTCTTTATAACGTATATCCTCCCAATATTATTAGGGAGCTATATTAAAATATTCCATTAATTGGAGTTCACCATAACACACTTGCAAATATCCCAATGCCTTTGTTATCTTAATTCTTGGTCTCCAACCTCGCCATATATTTTTCATCATATTCCGGAGCTCCACCAAAAATCCGAACATTTTTGGACCTTCCCAACCCTCACTTCCTATTCAAATCATTTGAGTTAAATTCAAATAAGTTTGAATTTACATCTTTCAATCATGGTATTTTTCTATTTTCTCGGAACAAGCATATTTTTGCGAGTTCAGGAAAATAATCCCCTTTCCCAAAACTCTCCTCCTAGCCTCTCTTTTCTTCTCCTTTTTTTTGCTTTGCTAAGAGATTAGAGAGAGGGAGAGAGATGCAGCCAGCCCACTAGTCCGCAGCTCGGCCTAGCCCACAACACCGGCCCACCTAGGCCCAGCCGTGCCCAGCTCTAACCCTAGCCTCTCTCCATCCCCATCTCCTCCCGCACCGCCGCCAGTGCCCGACCCCCTCTCCCTCTCTTCGCGCCCGATCCCCATCTCCCTCCGCGCGCCACCACCCGTCGCTCGCTAGCCACTCTCCCTCCTCTCGATCTCTCTGACCCCTCGCTCTCACCCTCCCGTGCCGCCAAGAAGAGAGAAGGAGCGCTCGCGCCCGATCGCCGCCGTGTTCGTCCCCTGGCGCCGCTTCTGTAGCGCCTCGGTTGACCTCCGTCCCGCGCCCGCATCCATGCTCCGGATCGAGAGGAGCTCGATCCCGAGCGCCTTCTGCCCGTCCATGCCGCCGACCCCGTCGCCTCGCCAAGCTCCATGGCGCCGCCTCCGAGCCCTGCATCCTGCAGCTGGCCGCCTCCAGCCCTCCTCCGCGGCTGTGCCAAGTCCAGCGAGGCGTCGCCGTACCCGCTGCCTCGCACGTCTCCTCGTCGCGCGCTGCGACCACCAGGAGCTCCACCGCGCCTCGATCCTTCTCTGCTCCGCCTCCGTTGCGCCAAGGCACCCCGGCCACGAGTTGCCTTGCTGCTGCACAAACCAGAGGCCCTTTGTCTTGCTTCGTTTTGGATCGGCCAGTACGAGACGCCAAGTGCCGCACCGGACGCCAAGTACCTCTACGAACGACACTGGATGTAAACGAACATGTACAACTTTCATGCCGTGCATGTCTCCAAGTACCACGACATTGACGGCCCTACAAGTTCAATAACGGTTGCCGCTACGACTACCATCGACCCTCGAAGACTCCGTGGACGTCAAGTTCCTCGCCGTGACCCCGAACATCTACGGAATGTGTACGACTAGGAAACATGTACCACTACTTCCACTACCATCGCGAGAACGACTACTTCCCCTACGACACGTGAACAACTACTTCCACTTCGAACGCGTTCCGCCCCGAATGCACGCTTCGAAGGTATAACCCTGAGACGACGTCCGAGAACGAGTGTGTGTGTGTTGTAAGAGATGCTCGTGTTTGCACTGGTTCCGAGAGAGGTCTTTGCACGTTCCTCGATTGCCATGCCGCCGTACCGTGGGAACCCGGAATCCGGGAGCACCCCACCATCCTTGCATGACACGCTCACGCACACTTCTTTTGCACTGGTATCTCCGTGAGCTATCAGAACCGATATGTTACCGTGGCATCATTTTCGGATTCGTTGCCGTGGCACCCTTTTCCTTCCGCCATGGCGACAAATGCTTCATAACATGCTGATGTCAACATTTTCATAAAATTGCTTAAAACTTGCAATGTCATCCGCATCATGATAACAACATTTAAATGTTTAAAATTGATGTTTGCATTAAAATTGCTAAATGACATGGGGATTGTTCGGAATTGTTGTTTGTTGTTCCGGCCTCATTTAAACTTGCCTAGATAGATAGTCTTACTTATGCTTCACCTCTTGCCATGTTAATCAACATTTAATATGGTCGAGTACTTAATGAGAGAGAACTAAATAATTGATGTGGTGTTTCATCAATATGCAACTCGTTGCATATTGAGCTCCACTTAACTTGTAGTTTCGTTTGTGCACATTGCCATGCCATGCATATTTAAACCGGACATGCATCATACTTGTTTGTGCATCATGCCATGTGTATGTGGTGGTTGTTTACTTTGCTGTTTGTTTCTTTCTGGGTTGCTTCTCTCGTTAGCTTCGGTTTCATTCCGGAGTTGTGAGGATTCGTTTGACTACATCCATTTGTCTTCTTCATGGACTCGTTCTTCTTCTTTGCGGGATCTCAGGCAAGATGACCATACCCTCGAAATCACTTCTATCTTTGCTTGCTAGTTGTTTGCTCTATTGCTATGCTGCGCTACCTATTCACTTGCTCTTCAAGCCTCCCAAATTGCCATGAACCTCTAACCTTTGTCATCCTTCCTAGCAAACCGTTGTTTGGCTATGTTACCGCTTTGCTCAGCCCCTTTTATAGCGTTGCTAGCTGCAGGTGAAGATGAAGATTGCTCCATGTTGGATTATGTTTATGTTGGGATATCACAATATCTCTTATATTATTAATGCATCTATATACTTGGTAAAGGGTGGAAGGCTCGGCCTTATGCCTGGTGTTTTGTTCCACTCCTGCCACCCTAGTTTCCGTCATACATGTGTTATGTTCCTTGATTTTGCGTTCCTAACACGGTTGGGTGATTTATGGGACCCCCTTGACAGTTCGCTTTGAATAAAACTCTTCCAGCAAGGCCCAACCTTGGTCTTACATTTGCCTCACCTAGCCTTTTTCCCTTGGGAGTCGCGCATCTCGAGGGTCATCTTTATTTCACCCCCGGGCCAGTGCTTCTCCAAGTGCTGGTCCAAACCGAGCGATGTCCGGCGCCCCCTGGGCAACCAGGGTCTATGCCAACCCGACGTCTTGCTCATCCGGTGTGCCCTGAGAACGAGATATGTGCAGCTCCTATCGGGATTTGTGGGCACATTCGGCCGGCTTTGCTGGTCTTGTTTTACCATTGTCGAAATGTTTTGTAAACCGGGATTCCGAGACTGATCGGGCCTTTCTGGGAGAAGGTTTATCCTTCGTTGACCGTGAGAGCTTATAATGGGCTAAGTTGGGACACCCCTGCAGGGTATTATCTTTCGAAAGCCGTGCCCGCAGTTATGAGGCAGATGGGAATTTGTTAATGTCCGGTTGTAGAGAACTTGTCACTTGACTTAATTAAAATACATCAACCGTGTGTGTAGTCGTGATGGTCTCTTCTCGGCGGAGTCCGGGAAGTGAACATGGTTTCTGAGTTATGTATGACGTAAGTAGGAGTTCACGATCACTTCTTGATCATTGCTAGCTTCACGACCGTTCCGTTTCTTCTCTTCTCGCTCTTATTTGCGTATGTTAGCCACCATATATGCTTAGTCGCTGCTGCAACCTCACCACCTTACCCTTTCCTACCCCTTAAGCTTAAATAGTCTTGATCTTGCGGGTGTGAGATTGCTGAGTCCTCGTGAGTCACAGATACTTCCAAAACAGTTGCAGGTGCCGATGATACCAGTGCAGGTGACGCAACCGAGCTCAAGTGGGAGCTCGATGAAGCTCTTGTTCGTTGGGTTGTTTCGTTTCCTGTTGATCAGTAGTGGAGCCCAGTTGGGACGATCGGGGATCTAGCAGTTGGGTTGTCTTCTTTTCTTTTGGTTCCATAGTCGGACCTATGTGTGTACTCTGATTGATGTATGAATTATTCATGTATTGTGTGAAGTTGTGATTGTAAGCCAACTCTTTATCCCATTCTTGTTCATTACATGAGATTGTGTGAAGATGACCCTTCTTGCGACAAAATCACAATGCGGTTATGCCTCTATGTCGTGCCTTGACACATGGGAGATATAGCCGCATCGTGGGTGTTACAGGGGTCCCCAGACTTACCTGCCTGCGGCCCACGGCGTGGCTAAGCAAGTAGGCCGTATGGCTGCTACCTCTTGAGCACTGCGTTGGTTTTCCCCTGAAGAGGAAAGGGTGATGCGGCAAAGTAGCGTAAGTATTTCCCTCAGTTTTTGAGAACCAAGGTATCAATCCAGTAGGAGGCTACGCGCAAGTCCCTCGCACCTACACAAAACAAATAAATCCTTGCAACCAACGCGATAAGGGGTTGTCAATCCCTACACGGTCACTTACGAGAGTGAGATCTGATAGATATGATAGGATAATATTTTTTGCTATTTTTATGATAAAGATGCAAAGTAAAATCAAAGCAAAGTAAAAAGGCAACGGAAATAACTAAGTGTTGGAAGATTAATATGATGAAGATAGACCCGGGGGCCATAGGTTTCACTAGTGGCTTCTCTCAAGAGCATAAGTATTTTACGGTGGGTGAACAAATTACTGTTGAGCAATTGACAGAATTGAGCATAGTTATGAGAATATCTAGGTTTGATCATGTATATAGGCATCACGTCTGAGACAAGAAGACCGACTCCTACCTGCATCTACTATTATTACTCCACACATCGACCGCTATCCAGCATGCATCTAGAGTATTAAGTTCATAAGAACAGAGTAACGCATTAGGCAAGATGACACAATGTAGAGGGATAAATTCATGCAATATGATAAAAAAATCCATCTTGTTATCCTCGATGGCAACAATACAATACGTGCCTTGCTGCCCCTACTGTCACTGGGAAAGGACACCGCAAGATTGCACCCAAAGCTAAGCACTTCTCCCATTGCAAGAAAGATCAATCTAGTAGGCCAAACAAAACTGATATTTCAAAGAGACTTGCAAAGATAACCAATCATACATAAAAGAATTCAGAAGATTCAAATATTGTTCTAGATAAACTTGATCATAAAACCACAATTCATCGGTCTCAACAAACACACCGTGAAAAGAGGATTGCATCGAATAGATCTCCACGAGAGAGGGGAGAACATTGTATTGAGATCCAAAAAGAGTGAAGAAGCCATCTAGCTACTAACTATGGACCCGAAGGTCTGAGGTAAACTACTCACACTTCATCGGAGGGGCTATGTTGTTGATGTAGAAGCCCTCCGTGATCGATGCCCCCTCCGGCGGAGCTCCGGAACAGGCCCGAAGATGGGATCTCATGGGTACAGAAGGTTGCGGCGGTGGAATTAGGGTTTTGGCTCCGTATCTGATCGTTTGGGGGTACGTAGGTATATATAGGAGGAAGGAGTACGTCGGTGGAGCAACATGGGGCCCACGAGGGTGGAGGGCGGGCCTGGGGGGTAGGCGCTCCACCCTACCTTGTGGCTTCCTCGAAGCTTCCTTGACTTAGGGTCCAAGTCTCCTGGATCATGTTCATTCCAAAAATCACGTTCCCGAAGGTTTCATTCCGTTTGGACTCCATTTGATATTCTTTTTCTCCGAAACTCTGAAATAGGCAAAAAAACATCAATTCTGGGCTTGGCCTCTGGTTAATAGGTTAGTCCCAAAAATAATATAAAAGAGAATAATAAAGCCCAATAATGTCCAAAACAGAAGGTAATATAGCATGGAGCAATCAAAAATTATAGATACGTTGGAGACGTATCAAGCATCCCCAAGCTTAATTCCTGCTCGTCCTCGAGTAGGTAAATAATAAAAATAGAATTTTTGATGCGGAATGCTACTAGGCATAATTTCAATGTAACTCTTCTTAATTGTGGTATGAATATTCAGATCCGAAGGATTCAAGACAAAAGTTTAATATTGACATAGAAATAATAATACTTCAAGCATACTAACTAAGCAATTATGTCTTCTCAAAATAACATGGCCAAAGAAATTTCATCCCTACAAAATCATATAGTTTAGTCATGCTCCATTTTCGTCAAACAAGAATGCTCTCAACATGCACAACCCCGATGACAAGCCAAGCAATTGTTTCATACTTAAGTAATCTCAAACTTTATAAACCTTCACGCAATACATGAGCGTGAGCCATGGATATAGCACTATGGGTGGAATAGAGTATAATGATGGGGGCTATGTGGAGAAGACAAAAAAGGAGAAAGTCTCACATCAACGAGGCTAATCAATGAGCTATGGAGATGCCCATCGATCGATTTTAATGCAAGGAGTAGGGATTGCCATGCAACGGATGCACTAGAGCTATAAATGTATGAAAGCCCAACAAAAGAAACTAAGCTCACGAAGACCTAGGGCACTTGAGGAGGCCCATTGTTGGAATATACAAGCCAAGTTCTATAATGAAAAATTCCCACTAGTAGATGAAAGTGACAAAACAAGAGACTCTCTATCATGAAGATTATGGTGCTACTATGAAGCACAAGTGTGGAAAAAATGATAGTAGCATTGTCCCTTTTTATTTATCTTTTTTTTTCTTTTTTTGGGCCTTCTTTTTTTTATTTGGCCTTTCTCTTTTTTTATTGGGACAATGCTCTATTAAATGATGATCATCACACTTCTATTTATTTACAACTCAATGATTACAACTCGATACTAGAACAAAGTGTGACTCTATATGAATGCCTCCGGCGGTGTACCGGGATATGCAATGAACCACGAGTGACATGTATGAAAAAATTATGAATGGTGGCTTTGCCACAAATACTATGTCAACTACATGATCATGCTGAGCAATATGACAATGATGAACGTGTCATGATAAACGGAATGGTGGAAAGTTGCATGGCAATATATCTCGGAATAGCTATGGAAATGCCATAATAGGTAGGTATGGTGGCTGTTTTGAGGAAGATATAAGGAGGTTTATGTGTGAAAGAGCGTATCATATCACGGGGTTTGGATGCACCGGCGAAGTTTGCACTAACTATCAATGTGACAAAGGGCAATGCACGGTACCGAAGAGGCTAGCAATGATGGAAAGGTGAGAGTGCGTATAATCCATGGACTCAACATTAGTCATAAAGAACTCACATACTTATTGCAAAAATCTACAAGTCATCAAAAACCAAGCACTACGCGCATGCTCCTAGGGGGATAGATTGGTAGGAAAAGACCATCGCTCGTCCCCGACCGCCACTCATAAGGAGGACAATCAAAGAACACCTCATGTTTCAAATTTGTTACATAACGTTTACCATACATGCATGCTACGGGACTTGCAAGCTTCAACACAAGTATTTCTCAAATTCACAACTACTCAACTGGCACAACTTTAATATCACTACCTCCATATCTCAAAACAATCATCAAGCATCAAACTTCTCTTAGTATTCAAAACACTCATAAGAAAGTTTTTACTAATCTTGAATACCTAGCATATTAGGATTATTTAAGCAAATTACCATGCTATTTAGGACTCTCAAAATAATCTAAGTGAAGCATGACAGATCAATAGTTTCTATAAAACAAATCCACCATCGTGCTCTAAAAGATGTAAGTGAAGTACTAGAGCAAAACTATTTAACTCAAAAGATATAAGTGAAGCACATAGAGTATTCTAATAATTTCCGAATCATGTGTGTCTCTCTCAAAAGGTGTGTACAGAAAGTATGATTGTGGTAAACTAAAAATCAAAGACTCAAATCATACAAGACGCTCCAAGCAAAACACATATCATGTGGTGAATAAAAATATAGCTCCAAGTAAAGTTACCAATGGAAGTAGACGAAAGAGGGGATGCCTTCCGGGGCATCCCCAAGCTTTGGCTTTTAGGTGTCCTTAGATTATCTTGGGGGTGCCATGGGCATCCCCAAGCTTAGGCTCTTGCCACTCCTTGTTCCATAATCCATCAAATCTTTCACCCAAAACTTGAAAACTTCACAACACAAAACTTAACAGAAAATCTCGTGAGCTCCATTAGCGAAAGAAAACAAAAGACCACTTCAAGGTACTGTAATGAACTCATTCTTTATTTATATTGGTGTTAAACCTACTGTATTCCAACTTTTATATGGTTTATAAACTATTTTACTAGCCATAGATTCATCAAAATAAGCAAACAACACACGAAAAACAGAATCTATCAAAAACAGAACAGTCTGTAGTAATCTGTAACTAACGCAAACTTCTGGAACTCCAAAAAATCAGCCAAAATAGGACGACCTAGAAATTTTTTTTATTGATCAGAAGAAATTGGAATCAATAATTTATCACGTTCTGGTGATTTTTAACAATTATTTTCGTGAACAGAAAGTTTCTGGAAATTTCTGCAAGATCAAATAACTATCATCCAAGAAGATCCTATAGGTTTAACTTGGCACAAACACTAATTAAAACATAAAAACACATCTAACCAGAGACTTGAACAAATATTTATTCCTAAACAGAAGCAAAAAGAAAAAAAACTAAAAATAAAATTGGGTTGCCTCCCAACAAGCGCTATCGTTTAACGCCCCTAGCTAGGCATAAAAGCAAGAATAGATCTAGGTATTGCCATCTTTGGTAGGCAATCCATAAGTGGCTCTCGTAATAGATTCATATGGTAATTTTATTTTCTTCCTAGGGAAGTGTTCCATGCCTTTCTTTAATGGAAATTGGAATCTAATATTCCCTTCCATCATATCAATAATTGCACCAATCGTTCTAAGGAAAGGTCTACCAAGAATAATAGGACATGAAGGGATATCAAGAACAATAAAGTCTACGGGCACATAATTCCTATTTGCAACAATAAGAACATCATTAATTCTTCCCATAGGTTTCTTAATAGTGGAATCCGCAAGGTGCAAGTTTAGAGAGCAATCATCAAAATCACGGAAACCTAGAAAATTGCACAAATTTTGGGAATAGTGGAAACCCTAGCACCCAAATCACATAAAGCATAAAACTCATGATCTTTAATCTTAATTTTAATTGTAGGTTCCCACTCATCATAAAGTTTTCTAGGGATAGAAACTTCCAACTCAAGTTTTCTTCATAAGATTGCATCAAAGCATCAACAATATGTTTGGTAAAAGCTTTATTTTGACTATAAGCATGAGGAGATTTAGCACGGATTGCAACAAGGAAATACAATCTATCAAAGAGCAACTATCATAATTAAATTCCTTGAAATCCAAAATAGTGGGTTTATTAATATCTAGGGTTTTGATTTCTTCAATCCCACTTTTATCAATTTTAGCATCAAGATCTAAAAACTCCGAATTTTTGGAACGCCTTCTAGGTAAATGTGGATCATATTGAGTCCCATAATTATCAAGATTCATATTGCAAAACAAAGATTTAATAGGGGACACATCAATAACTTTTAGATCTTCATCTTTATTTTCATAGAAATTTGAAGAACACACTTTCATAAAGCAATCTTTCTTAGCACGCATCCTAGCGGTTCTTTCTTTGCCCTCATCAATGGAAATTCTCATGGCTTTGAGAGACTCATTGATATCATGCTTAGGAGGAATAGATCTAAGTTTTAAAGAATCAATATCAAGAGAAATTCTATCAACGTTCCTAGCCAATTCATCAACTTTAAGCAATTTCTCTTCAAGCAAAGCATTGAAATTCTTTTGCGAATTCATAAATTCCTTAACACTAGTCTCAAATTCAGAGGGCATCTTATTAAAATTTCCATAACAATTGTTGTAGGAATTACCATAATTATTAGAGGAATTACTAGGATAAATCCTAGGATTAAAGTTTCCTCTATACGCGTTGTTACCAAAATTATTCCTACCAACAAAATTCACATCCATAGATTCATTATTATTCTCAATCAAAGTAGACAAAGGCATATCATTAGGATCAGAAGAAACATTCTTAGTAGCAAATAATTTCATAAGTTCATCCATCTTCCACTCAAAACATTAATTTCTTCTATCGCATGCACTTTTTTATTAGTAGATCTTTCAGTGTGCCATTGAGAATAATTAACCATAATATTATCTAGGAGTTTAGTAGCTTCTCCTAAAGTGATTTGCATAAAAGTGCCTCCCGCGGCCGAATCTAAAAGATTTCTAGAAGCAAAATTCAATCCGGCATAAAAATTTTCTATAATCATCCACAAATTCAAACCATGAGTAGGGCAATTACGTATCATTAATTTCATCCTCTCCCAAGATTGTGCACCATCTTCATGATCAAGTTGCTTAAAATTCATAATATCGTTTCTAAGAGAGATGATCTTTGCGGGAGGAAAATACTTAGAGATAAAATCATCTTTGCACTTATTCCAAGAATGAATACTATTTTTAGGAAAAGACGAAAACCAAGCTTTAGCACGATCTCTAAGCGAAAAAGGAAATAGCTTAAACTTAACAATATCATTATCAACATCTTTCTTCTTTTGCATATCACACAAATCAATGAAGCTATTTAGATGAGTAGCGGCATCTTCACTAGGAAGGTCGGCGAATTGATCTTTCATGACAAGATTCAACAAAGCAGCATTGATTTCACAAGATTCAGTATCGGCAAGAGGACCAATCGGAGTGCTAAGGAAATCATTATTGTTGTATTGGTAAAGTCAAATAATTTGGTATTATCTTGAGCCATCGTGACAAACAAGCAATCCAACACACAAGCAAACAAAAAGCAAGCGAAAAAGAGGCAAACGAAAAAGAGAGGGCGAATAAAACGACAAGGGTGAAATGGGGGAGAGGAAAACGAGAGGCAAATGGCAAATAATGTAATGTGGGAGATAAGGCTTTGTGATGGGTACTTGGTATGTTGACTTTTGCGTAGACCTCCCCGGCAACGGCGCCAGAAATCCTTCTTGCTACCTCTTGAGCACTGCGTTGGTTTTCCCTTGAAGAGGAAAGGGTGATGCAGCAAAGTAGCATAAGTATTTCCATTAGTTTTTGAGAACCAAGGTATCAATCCAGTAGGAGGCTACGCGCAAGTCCCTCGCACCTACACAAAACAAATAAATCCTCGCAACCAACGCGATAAGGGGTTGTCAATCCCTACACGGTCACTTACGAGAGTGAGATCTGATAGATATGATAGGATAATATTTTTCGTATTTTTATGATAAAGATGCAAAGTAAAATAAAAGCAAAGTAAAAGGGCAACGGAAATAACTAAGTGTTGGAAGATTAATATGATGAAGATAGACCCGGGGGCCATAGGTTTCACTAGTGGCTTCTCTCAAGAGCATAAGTATTTTACGGTGGGTGAACAAATTACTGTTGAGCAATTGACAGAACTGAGAATAGTTATGAGAATATCTAGGTATGATCATGTATCTAGGCATCACGTCCGAGACAAGTAGACCGACTCCTGCCTGCATCTACTACTATTACTCCACACATCGACCGGTATCCAGCATGCATCTAGAGTATTAAGTTCATAAGAACAGAGTAACGCCTTAAGCAAGATGACATGATGTAGAGGGATAAATTCATGCAATATGATAAAAACCCCATCTTGTTATCCTCGATGGCAACAATACAATACGTTCCTTGCTGCCCCTACTGTCACTGGGAAAGGACACCGCAAGATTAAACCCAAATCTAAGCACTTCTCCCATTGCAAGAAAGATCAATCTAGTAGGCCAAACCAAACTGATAATTCGAAGAGACTTGCAAAGATAACCAATCAAACATAAAAGAATTCAGAAGATTCAAATATTGTTCATAGATAAACTTGATCATAAACCCACAATTCATCGGTCTCAACAAACACACCGCAAAAAGAAGATTACATCGAATGGATCTCCACGAGAGAGGGGGATAACATTGTATTGAGATCCAAAAAGAGAGAAGAACCCATCTAGCTACTAACTATGGACCCGAAGGTCTGAGGTAAACTACTAACACTTCATCGGAGGGGCTATGGTGTTGATGTAGAAGCCCTCCGTGATCGATGCCCCCTCCAGCAGAGCTCCGAAACAGGCCCCAAGATGGGATCTCGTGGGTACAGAAGCTTGCGGCGGTGGAATTAGGTTTTTGGCTCCGTATCTGATCTTTTGGGGGTACGTAGGTATATATAGGAGGAAGGAGTGCGTCGGTGGAGCAACGAGGGGCCCATGAGGGTGGAGGGCGCGCCTGGGAGGGGGGGTAGGCGCGCCCCCCTACCTCGTGGCTTCCTTGAAGCTTCCTTGACTTAGGGTCCAAGTCTCCTGGATCATGTTCGTTCCAAAAATCACGTTCCCGAAGGTTTCATTCCGTTTGGACTCCGTTTGATATTCTTTTTCTGCGAAACTCTGAAATAGGCAAAAAACATCAATTCTGGGCCGGGCCTCCGGTTAATAGGTTAGTCTCAAAAATAATATAAAAGTGAATAATAAAGCCCAATAATGTCCAAAACAGAAGATAATATAGCATGGAGCAATCAAAAATTATAGATACGTTGGAGACGTATCAACGGCCCATCTTCATCAACAAGGCATCCAAGACCCTCACGAGGGTCCAAGCCTCGCGAGGCGAACGATGCAAGACCTCCTCTAGAGTAGGCTAGCCAGGCAGGCTCACGAGGAGCGGAGATATCAAGGCGGGGCAAACCTCACGAGGCCCTCGTGACGTGAGCCATGACGCACGACAGCAGGCGGGCGCCAGGCGGGCGCCAGCGCGCGTAGCGTCCTTATTTCCTCTTTGGTGCTAAGGAGGCCAGCGCAGGCGAAGAGTACCGAGGCATCAGGCAAAGGTTGCTATATTTGTGCAAGGAGACCAAGACCAGGAGGACGCCAAGGCGGAGGTCATCGTGGAGCCCAAGGCAGCGTCACCACCAGAGCTTTTCGCAGGCGAAGACCACTTTTGTCCGGATAGCTTGTACTAGCTGTCCCCCTTCAAATTTTCCCGCCGTTGTTGGCTCCCTTCCCGCTCGATATTTGGGAAGAGGACAAGGGCCTATATAAGTAGAGCTAGCCACCATAGTAGAGGCATCTCATCTTAGCTTGATCCAACCCGATCGAGCAATTCACCCAGCTCGCACCCACACAAGTTAGCCAGGCACAAGAACACCTCAACCTCAGGAGGTTGTTCTTCCCTTTGTACTATTCATCATCAGCCCCAGAGGCAATCCACCACGACCACACTGGAGTAGGGTATTACACCACAACGGTGGCCCGAACCAGTATAAACCTCATGTCTTTTTGTGTTGCGAGTTCGTCGAGTTCGTCCGCGAGATCTTAGCGAGCTAGGGCTTAGATCGGTAGGAGGGAAAGACTTTGCGCGCACCCCAGTGTTCGAACCTTAAGGGTTTGCCGGAACCCCACATCCGACATTTGGCGCGCCAGGTAGAGGTGCGCCGGAGCTTCTTCTCCGCCAACCAGCTCGCCGACGCTCCCCAGCCACGATGTCTGGCGACTCAAGGGCCGGCTCCGATCGCTGGGCAGCCTGGCCGGCCTGGGCAGCGCCGCCTGCCCATGAAGATCTCGACCCCGCACTCCAGGCAGCGCGAGCGCCGCCAAACTCCGCTGGGCGCGGGCAGCGCGGCCAGGCGTCGTCCACCCTCACCCCGCAGCAAGTATGAGCCGCTGCAAGAGCGGCGAGCCATGCCGCAGCAACAACGCCACACTCGCGGCGGGAGCAAGCAAACATGCAGGCAGCGCTCATCGTGGCAAGGGAGCTGCTGCGGTGCAGACTGATGGAGAGCGGCCGGGATGCACTGCTGGAGCGCGTTGCCGAGCTGCTGGACGCAGCAGCGTCGAGAGCACCACCTTTCTACTATCGGCTTCCTCCTCGGGCCACCGTAGGGCCACAGGGCGGGCCTCACCACAACCGTGCACCGTCGTCTACACCCGGGAGCTTCATCAATGTCAGCACGGCTAGCGGCGTAGGGGGCTCCGCCGCCCCCATGCCGCCTGCGACAAGCACGAGCGCAAGCGTCGCCCCCATGGTCCAGGCCGGGTGCTGCGCTACCATCCTCAGGGCGCCGCCCTAGGCCGAGCAACATGGAGCATGGGGCACTACGGGGAGGTATTCGGGGTGACGGCTCTGGAAGCCTACGTGCCCCACATGATGGACCAGGAGTACGCACCGGAGGACGACCCCGGCTCGTTCGTTGGAGAAGATTGGGAAGCGAGGGCGCTAGGAGCTGAAGCCTTCCAAGAACCAACGGAGAACCACGATGATTGCGCCAGTGACGGCAACTACAGGGTACCCTTAATCCCTCAGGAGGAAGCTTACGCTAACCATGAGTCACAGGAGGAACAGATCACCGCAACGGCCGGTGGTCCCAGCTCGGCGGCCTCCCTGCCGCCAGGGGAATCGCGTTGGGGGCTGCAAGAGAGGGGTCGGGAGCCAGGCCCCTCCCCACGGCGCGCGAAACCAGGGGACACCCGGAGGTAGGCCCTCTGCCGGGCAGGCTTCGGCGACCCTTCCCCCAGCAGAGGACCTATGGTCGCCGAGGGAACCGCCGGCATCCTCTTTCCCTCCTTTGTGTCGTCCTGGTGACCGGTCGGCTCAGAGGAGGTCAAGGGTGGCGCAAGGCGGGGCCCTCGTCTGGCGATATGAAGCAAGGTCGGTACCTGTGAAGAAGGCCCAGTGCCTGTGAAGCTCGCCGCCCGTGACACTCACGTAATAATGAGTTGGGGCTGTACACGCCCCGGAGTCTCAGGGGTGCCAGCCTCAGGCCGTGGGGCTCCCTCGCATGCCTAGTGGCAGCACTTAGCTCCGCGCTGGTGAGAAGACTTGAAGACCAGAAGACTAGACTAGGTGCCGGACGCGGCCTTTTGCTTTGGATCTCTCTCTCTCTCTAGCTTTGCATTCTGGATCTGGATTTGAGTTGAAGCTGAGTTTTTATTGATGCGCGCGGGGGGAGCCTTTTCTTATTCGAGCAATTTCTTGCCTTCTGGATCTCGTTTTGACTGGGACTCATGTCCATCACCTTCCCCTCACGAGGTCCCCACGAGCGGGACAGCGCGAAGAGCGCATGCCAAGTGCGCGCAAGCACTACAACTAGTGCTCAGCTCTAGTGGGGCCCCTTCTGACGGGACGACGAGCTCCGCAGGGTTCTCAGGAACTCGACACATCGCAGCCTAGCTCAAAGCTGGTGCTGACTAAGGTAAACCAAGGCAGAGAACTCGCATCCGGATTCACAAGTTCACGAGGACACAAACTCACATCGCATGGGAAAGTAAAAACTACAATTTGCTTACATGAGGGCCCCCCTCCCAAAATGCTCTTACAAGTTTTCCAAGGACCCTGCCCGAGCTTCGTGTGCAGGATGAAACGACAAGAGAACATGGGATCAGCCAGAAATGTCGCTCGCTACGTCACCCTCGGATGCGTCGCTCGCGTCATCATCGATTTCATCGGCAAGGTCGCCACCGCCGGCGACGCCCCCGACACCGTCGTCAACCACGTCGCCTCCGTCTGCGGCGATCACCACCCCGTCATCTTCCAAAGTGAAGGCCCTGACCAACGCGTCCATGTTGTCTTCAACCCAACGCGCCAGGTCATCCTGGACGACCGTTGGAATGGGGGCGATGGCGGCGTCGAAATCAAAGTTGTGGTCGGCATTCAGCAGGTGGCTGAAGACACGGGAGAAAGCGCGCTCGAGCAGGCCACGCCCCCTTTCCTCCACAAGCTGGCGAGCTCTAGTAGATCGAGCCTCCAGGCGCGTCACCACCTCGGTGAAGAAGGTCAGGTGGCTGGCATAATCATTCGAGTGAGGGGTCGGCGCCTCCACGTCGCAAATATGGCCCAGGGCGATATTAGCCCTGTTCCGGAGATCCTGAAGCATAGGGGCATGCTCGCGCTCCAGCGTACGTCGCTGGAGCACTTCCTCCGTGTTTTGCCTCGCGACGGCCTCTGCGTCATCAACCCGCCTCCGGAGGGAACGCAGCTCGGCGCGGGCGGAGGCCAAGTCCGCCTGCGCCGTAACCAGGGCGGCGGCCGTGGCTTCCGCATGCCTCTCAGCCTCGTCCAACCTAGGCCTGAGGGCAGCGGCCCTGCCCTCATCCTCCACGCCTGCGAGCTTCAGCTTCAGGTCGTACCTACCCTCCAGATCTGCGCGAACCTCGGCCACCCGGTGATCAACTTCCTCCTCGACTCTAGCCTCATGAGCCCCGACGGCATCTTCTGCTTGGGCAACTTGACGCTCCCTCATCTCCAGTTGCTCGAGCTCGAGGCCGCGCTCCACGGCCTCCAGGGCCAGCGCCTCCTCACGCGTCCGGACCTCCTCTTCCTCTGCGGGCGCTCCCCTGAGTGACGCAAGAGCGACCCTGCGTGCCTCCACCTGCTGCTCAAGAGACGCGCTCCAGGCCTGGAGCTCCGACGCGCACTTCTCCGCAGCCTCTCGGCGGCGGTCAGCCTCGCGAGCCTCGTCCACAGCTCGTGAGTGGGCTTCATGGGAAACCTTGAGAGATGCCTCGGCCTTCGCGTTGTCAAGGTCGCGTTGATAGCGGACGAGGTTGATGGCCACCTTCAGCTTGCGCCGCTCCTCCGCCAGCCGGAGACCTTCAGCCTCAAGACGCGAATCAACACTCGCGAGCTCTTCACCAAGTCGACACATCGCGCCCATCGCCTCCTGGAAGAGTTCGTGATGAACCACGCTCCGCCCGCGCTCGAGCTCGAACGCTCGGCCCACCTCATCCTCCGCCTCGGGAGCTGCGGGCATGGCGCCAAGTGGTGCGCCCCCTCCAGGCAGGGGGCCGGGGGCTGACGCCAAGCCTGACATCAACTAGTCCTCGCGAGGAGTCCAAGCTGACTGGGGCCCGCTGGTTGAAGAGGAGCCAAAGATCGAAGCCAACAGATTGCCGTCCATGACCAGCGGAGGAGTCATGGGCACTCCTGCCTAGCTCCACACCAAACCGGGGGGAAGGAACGACAGGGCCGCAGGTTCAGCACGCCAAGAAGGCAGGAGTGCCCCTTCAACGAACCCTGTTCCGGGGGCGACAAGCGGGGTCAGAGCGCTCGAGGCCGGCGGAAGAGTTGATGAAGGAGGAGGCCGCTTCTCGAGAAACGCAACAGCTTCAGCGAAAGGAGCCCCGGAGAACCGATGTCAGGACAAGAAGGCAACATGTAGGAAGCCGTGACAACAAGGTACTTACGCGTCAATGGCGATATACTTTCGTCGCTTCAGCAGCCCGAAGATGTTGTTACCGCTAGGGGATCCTTTCCTCTTGCGGAGCTCACCGAAGTCCACACAAAGACGACCGAAACGCTGGACGTGACGGCCGGTGCGCAGATGGGCCGGAGAAGAGCCTGGAAGGATATCTTCAGAGGTGCCCGGTTGCGGTGAACATCTAGGCACCATTTCACCACAACCTCCCGAGGCCCTTGAAGCCTTGGCCTCGGGAGTCGCATGCTGCGTCTCCTCAGCAACCGACGCCTCAGGAGGGGGGTGGCAGGCTCCTGAAGACAGTGCCCCAGGATCACCACTCGACATGTGCTCCTCGGCACTTGAGCCACCGGCCTCCGCCGGAGCTCGCCCACCTGCACCGTCGCTTGGGGCGAGCTCGGCACCAGCGGCAAGGAAGGGAACCATGACGACGGGGTTCTCACGAGGCCCCTCTAGGCCGATCGGCCGCGGACCCCATTACTCAAAGGGAGGCATGTTCTCTACAAATTCATCCTTGTTCTTCAAGTGGTACAGCAAACAATTCTTCCCAGGCAGTTCGGCCGGCAAGAGGACACCCGTCATGACCTTGAGCACTGTTTGCCGCATCCCGAGGAGGAGCCCAGACTCCTGAAACCTCATGTGGTCCTGGCTGCTGAGCAAGGTCTACATTGGGCGAGAATGGCACTGAAGCGGAGCGACCCGGGGTTTGACGAATTCCTTCACCACCATCGGCGCAGTTACGCCATGATCTTTCAGCAACCTCAACCTGAACTAGACGTTGGCAAGGCAGGGGCTCGTGAGCCGCTGATGGCTCTAGCCGGAGTTAGGAACAGCAGGCCCCCATGGAGCCTGGAGCAGAGGACTGAGCACGCTGGCATCGACGAACACCCATCGTGTCCGAAATTCGCTCGTGGATGGAGGAAGCTCGAAGTCGATCCCCTCGCCTGCCGTCGCAACCACGGCATGTAAGCTCACGCATCCTGAGCTTTGTTGAGGGTCGGTAAGATGCAATGAGAAGAAATGGCGAAGGAGGGCAACAGAAGGGGCCATGCCAGCCATGGCTTCGCACACGAAGGCGAAGACGGCAAGAAGAGTCACAGACTGAGGGTCGAGATGTAGCATGTGGATCTGATAATGCTCAAGCACCGCATTGAAGAAGGCGGAGAAGGGAGGAATCAGGCCGGCCCAGTGGGCATCTATGAAGATTGGGACCTCGGTGGCCGCCTGAGCCGTGCGAATGCGAGATGCAGGCCAAGCCACCGTCTCCCCCCCACTCATTAAAGCTGGAAGCAAGCATCGGGCGCACCTTGTCCATGGCCTCGTTGTTGAGCACCCGAGACCGGCCGAGCGCCGGCGCAAAGGACGGAGGCGCAGCTGGCAGAGACAGAGGTCTCTTCCCCTTTTTAGCTTGTTTCGGCGCCATGGCGATGGAGCAGGCGGAGCGCAAGTCAGATTGGAGAAGAGAAACAGAGTCTCGAGGAAGCAGGGGGATTGGGGGAGCAAGGCTCAGGCGAAGGGCAATAACTGTGTAGGCTGCTGGGGGCCGCATAGTTAGGCGAATTCAAAGGCAGCGTGGGGAAGCGGAGACGCCCACGTCCAATCAACCGCCACGCGTCAACCAAGGCCGCATGCTTTTTGGGCCCGCGGTGCTCCGAACTTGACCCTTGGCGTCGCCGTGGAGCCAAGCCCGAGCGCACCTTGGGCCCGGGGGCTACTGTTGGCGTTCTGGGAATGGGGGTCCCCAGACTTGCCTGCCTGCGGCCCACGGCGTGGCTAAGCAAGTAGGCCGTACGGCCCATCTTCATCAACAAGGCATCCAAGACCCTCGCAATGCGGACGATGCAAGACCTCCTCTGGAGTAGCCTAGCCAGGCAGGCTCACGAGGAGCGGAGATATCAAGGCGGGGCAAACCTCACGAGGCCCTCGTGACGTGAGCCATGACGCACGACACCAGGTGGGTGCCAGCGCGTGCAGCGTCCTTATTTCCTCTTTGGTGCTAAGGAGGCCAGCACAGGCGAAGAGTACCGAGGCATCAAGCAAAGGTTGCTATATTGGTGCAACAACACCAAGACCAGGAGGACGCCAAGGCGGAGGTCATCGTGGAGCCCAATGCATCGTCACCACCAGAGCTTTTCACAGGCGAAGATCACTTTTGTCAGGATAGCTTGCACTAGCTGTCCCCCTTCAAATTTGCCCGCCGTTGTTGGCTCCCTTCCCGCTCGATATTTGGGAAGAGGACCAGGGCCTATATAAGTAGAGCTAGCCACCGTAGTAGAGGCATCTCATCTTAGCTTGATCCAACCCGATCGAGCAATTCACCCAGCTCGCACCCACACAAGTTAGCCAGGCACAAGAACACCTCAACCTCAGGAGGCTGTTCTTCCCTTTGTACTGTTCATCATCAGCCCCAGAGGCAATCCACCACCACCACACTGGACTAGGGTATTACACCACAACGGTGGACCGAACTAGTATAAACCTCGTGTCTTTCTGTGTTGCGAGTTTGTCGAGTTCGTCCGCGAGATCTTAGCGAGCTAGGGCGTAGATCGGTAGGAGGGAAAGACTTCGCGCGCACCTGAGTGTTCGAACCATAAGGGTTTGCCGGAACCCCACATCCGACAAATGCCTGATTTTTAACTTAGTAAAAATTTCTGTTAGGTAGCAGGTCCACCCACCCACTGGGGGTTAACTGGGTGTAATGAACTCTGGCCTTGGGCCTATCTGAATTTATGATGTATGAGCTGCGTGAATGTTTGCGCCTTTGCTTTTTGTTTTTTGGAGCCATTTTGCTGCAACTTTCCCCCTTTGGCCCCCCTGCGAGTCTGACGGCCCAGGCTCCGGTCCGTGACGAGGGGTTCGGCCTTTGAGAGGAGCGTACAATACTTAGGCATTCGAAACGTTGAGTGCGAGTGAAACACCCACTGGGCCGGCTGGCGGCAATCTGAGGGGGGGGGGGTTGGCGAGCAGCCGCTCGTGCGGTAACTTAAAGTGGTGAGGCCGGGTCGAGCGGTCCGGCAGTATGCGGAAACTTCGTGGATGCCAGCGCCTCTGCTTTTCATCTTTGGAGCCGTTTTCTTGCAACTTTCCCCCTTTGGGCTTCCCTCCCGCGAGTCTGACGGCCGAGGCTCCGGTCCGCGACAAGAGGTTCGGCCTTTGAGAGGAGCGTACAATACTTAGGCTTTCGAAATGTTGAGCGCGAGCGAAACACCCACTGGGCCGGCTGGCGGCAATCCGGTGGGGCCGGGTTGGCGAGCAGCCGGTCGTGCGGTAAATTAAAGTGGCGGGACCGGGTTGGGCGACCTGGCGGATCTTGACTCAGTGTTTGTGGCACGCTGGTGCTTTTGGTCTCATGTGCTTGCCAGCCGACAGCCGAAGCTGGATCTGTGGCTTAGGGCGAAGCAAGAGGCCGTGGCGATCCAACGTGTTAGGAGCCGCTAAGAAAAATGACGGGTGGCCAAGCCGGCCAGCCCCCGAGCCCCCGGGTCGAGCGAGTTGGCCTGGTGGTCAGGTTGGTTTCAGAAGAAAGCAATGCACAAATGTAGGAGACACAAATGGCTTGGTTGCAAAAAGGGCAACCCCCGAGATTCGTTCGGGAATCCCATAGTTTTCAGATGATTACAAAAGGCAGCGATACATACGTGCACACGGCTAACTGTAAAACAGGCGGAGGAGCTCTGCATTCCATGGCCGGGTTGTTTCTTCTCCGGCGGTGTCTCTCTTGCGCTTGTTTGACTTGCGGGCGTCGATGAGGTAGTACGCGTTGCGGTCGCACAAGGCCTTGCTGACGATGAAGGGGCCCTCCCATGGGGAGGACAGCTTGTGTTGGCCGGTCTGCTCTTGGACGAGCCGGAGGACGAGGTCTCCCTCTCGGAAATCGAGGGGCTTGATCTTCTTGAAGTGGTAATGCCTCTGGACTTGCTGGTAGATGGCTGAGCGACTGAGCGCTAGGAGACGTGCTTCTTCGTGCAGGTCGACGCCGTTTTCATGGGCTTCCTTGCCTTCGGCTTCCGTGTACATCATGACGCGCGGCGAGTTGAACTCGACATTGGTCGGGATGATGGCTTCTACTCCGTCGACGAGGAAGAACGGGGTGAACCCGGTCGACCTGTTTGGCATGGTGCGGAGACTCCAGAGGACGGCCGGGAACTCGTCAAGCCAATTGCCGGGTGAATGGATGAGGGGCTCGACAAGTCGCGGTTTGATGCCAGACAGGATGAGGCCGTTGGCCCGCTCGACCTGGCTGTTGGACTGCGGATGTCCAATGGAAGCCAGGTCGAGGCGGATGCTGGAGACGGAGCAGTACTGCGCGAGCGCGCCCTTGGCGAAGGTGGTCCTGAGTGCCGACACCGGCTGGTGGCTGCGCCTGCTGAAGCGCTGGCACCCCTCGCACTTGAGGACGAGCGACTCTGCGTCTTCGAGGGCCGTGGGCCAGTAGAAACCATGGTGGAAAGCTTTGGCCACCAGGGATCACGAGGCGGCGTGGTGCCTGCACTCGCCCTGGTGTATGTCGAGGAGGATCTCAATACCCTTGTGTTGCTCGACGCAGCGTTGTAATACGCTGGCGGAGCTGCGCTTGACGAGCTCATTGTTGATGATGCTATAGGCAGACGCTCGGTGCTGCACTTGCCGAGCTTCGGTCTCGTCCATGGGGAGGACCCCGTTCTCTAGGAACTCCGAGATGGGCAGGGCCCAGGATGGCGCCATTACTATGGCAAAGACGGCCACCATTTCGGCCTCTGGGGCGGCAGCCCCCGAGCCAGGTTGAGCAGCCCCCGGGCCAGGTTCGGCAGTCCCCGGGCCGGGTTTGACAGTCCGCGAGCCGGGTGGAGCAGTCCCCGGGCCGGGTTGGGGTGCGGCCGGGTCGTCTGGAACGTGGATGGACTCGGAGTCCGGAGACGGCTTGACGGATGGCTTGTACAGATGCTTGAGGGAGACGCCGGATGGAATGGACTGTCGGGACGAGTCAATCTTGGCGAGCATGTCCGCGGCCTCATTTTCCGCGCGTGGGATGTGAAAGAACTCGCAGCCTTCAAAGAATCCGGACAGCTTCTGGACGAGGAAGCGGTAGCTTGCCATGTTGGAGTCGTGGGCGTCCTACTGGCCGGAGCACTGCTGCACCACCAGGTCCAAGTCACCGTAGCACAAAATGCGCCGGATGCCGTGTTCCTTGGCAAACCGGAGGCCGTGCACAAGGGCTTCATACTCGGCGATGTTGTTGGAGGCAGCGAAGTGGATCTGTAGTGCATACTTGAGATGGTCGTCCTTGAGGCAGGATAGCACGATGCCGGCCCCTAGGCCGAGTCGCATCTTCGAGCCGTCGAAGTGCATGCGCCAGTGCGTCGAGTCCGGTGGCGGCGGCATGTACCGGGTCTCGGTCCAGTCGACGAGGAAGTCGGCCAAAGCTTGGGACATGATCATGGTGCGAGGCTCGTAGAGGATGGTGTGGCTGGCTAGCTCGAGCGCCCACTTGGCGACCCAGCCAGAGGCATCCCGGCACCTGATGATTTCGCCGAGAGGGGTCGTGCCGACCACGGTGACGACATGCTCTTGGAAGTACTGCTTTAGTTTCTTGGCAGTGAAGTACACGCCGTAACACATATTCTGGTAGTGCGGGTAGTTCTGCTTCGAGGTGGAGAGCACCTCGCTCAGGTAGTAGATGGGACGTTGGACGGCTTGGACCTTGTCCTTCTCCGATCGCTCGACCACCATCACGGTGCTGACCGACCGCGAGGTTGCGGCAATATAGAGCAACAACGGCTCCTTCTCGGCCGGTGCGGCCAGGACTGGTGCGGTGGAGAGCATGCGCTTGAGATCCCGGAAGGCTTCGTCCACCTAGTCGTTCCATTCGAATGGCGTCGTCTTCTTCATCAGCTGATGTAGGGGCAAGGCCCTCTCGCCCAGCCGGCTGAGAAACCGGCTGACCGAGGCCAAGCAGCCGGTGAACTTCTGGACATCGCGCAGCCGAGCCGGCTTGCGCATGCGCTCGATGGCCTTGATTTTCTCCGGGTTTGCCTCAATGCCGCGCTCCGAGTAGAGGAAGCCGAGCAGCTTTCCGGCCCTGACGCTGAAAACACACTTTTCTGGGTTGAGTTTGACCTTGTACTCGCGTAGGTTGGAGAAGGTCTCCTTCAGGTCGCCGAGGAGCGTGAGGTGCTGCTTGGTCTTCGACACAATGTCGTCCATGTAGACGTGGATATTGCGGCCGAGTTGCGGCAGCAGGCATTCTGCATGCAGCACTGCAAAGTGGCGCCGACGTTCTTCAAGCCAAACGACATGGTGATGTAGCAATACGCCCCAAAGGGCGTGATGAAGGACGTCTTCAGTGCGTCAGCCGGGTCCAGCTTGATCTGGTGATAGCCGGAGTAAGCATCCAGGAAGGACAGGAGCTCACACCCGGCAGTGGAGTCGATGACTTGGTCGTCCGCGGGAGGGCGAACGGGTCTTTGGGGCAGGCCTTGTTCAGGCTGGTGTAGTCGATACACATGCGCCAAGTCTTGTTCTTCTTCCGGAAGAGGGCTAGGTTGGCCAGCCACTCGGGGTGAAACAGTTCCATGATGAAGCCGGCCACCAAAAGCTTGGCGACCTCTTCACCGATGGTCCTTCTCTTCTCTTCAGAAAAAACGTCGTAGGGGTTGACGGATAGGCTTGGCGTCCTTGCGGACGTGAAGTTTGTGCTCGGTGTACTTCCTCGGGATACCAGGCATGTCCTTTGGGGTCCATGCAAAGATATCCCGATTCTCATCGAGGAAGTCGACGAGCTCGCCTTCCTATTTGCTGTCGAGGCGGGTGCCCACGACAACGTACTTGCTGCAGCTAGGGTCTTCCGAGTTCAGCTTCACCTTCTTGGTTTCCTTGGAGGGTTTGAACGCGGCCTCATCGACCGGCTCCTCAGCCGGGATCTGTGCAGCCGATGCCTCTTGGGCTAGGGCGAAGATCCGGTCGAGTTGGCGCCGCTCCTCGGCTATGACCAGCGACTCGGCTAGTTTGGCGCCGTCTCGGCGCACTCCAGGGACTTGAGGTAGTCGCCGGTGACGGTGATGAGGCCCTTCGGACCCGGCAGCTTCATCTTCAGGTAGGCGTAGTGGGGGACCGCCATGAACTTGGTGAGCGCCGGCCGGCCCAGCAGTGCGTGGTACGCACTGGAGAAGTCCACCACCTCGAACCAGATCGGCTCGCGTCAGAAGTGGCTGCTGTCGCCGAACAGGACGTCGAGCCGAATCCGGCCGATCGGGGAGCAGGAGAGGCCAGGAACGATGCCGTGGAAGATCGTCTGGGTTGGCTCCAGGTCTTTGGCCTCGAGGCCATGCTTGGTCATGGTATCACGGTACAGGATGTTGATGCTGCTGCAGCCATCGACGAGAACCTGGGAGAATTTGCACGTGCACCGGGGCACGACGATGGTGGGGTCGAGGACGAGGGTGTAACCAACCAGGTTTGGCATGACGGCCGGGTGGTCCTCCCGGGTCCAGGTGACCGGGCGTTCTGACCAATGCATGTATTTCGTCTTGGCCGGGATGACGGTGTTCACCTCCTGCCGAAGGAGGCACTCGCTGCGTTTGTCGTCGCCAAGGCTGGTGAAGATGACGTAGGCCGCGTTTTGGGCCGGGTAGGGGTCGTCGCGCATTGCGCCGCCGGCCGGTGGCGGCGGTGGAGGCGGAGGCCGCTGCCCCGCTCCCGGAGCCGGGGCCGGAGGCGGCGGGATGTCGCCCCTCGCGATGCGCTTGGTGATGGCGCACTACTGAAGTGTGTGCATGGACGGCCTCACGCCGCTGTCGTGCTTGCATGGAGCATCGAGCATCTCCTCGAAGCTCATGGCGGGCTGCCACATCGTCTTGCCAGTCTGCTGGTGTTTGGCGGCCGGTTCGGCCGCGGGCGCCTGCTCGGCGGCCGCAACGAGCCAGTTGTCATAGCGCTGGGCTGGCTGATCGGCCTTGCGCTTGTTGTTCTGCTGGTTGTGCTGCTGCCGGCTTCCTTCGCCGGCCGGCTTCGGAGGGGGCACCGGTTTTGCTTTGCCGGCTTCATCCAGTGCCACCTGGATCTTCATGGCGGAGTCGGTGTTGGCGTACTTGTCCGCCGTCACCATGAGTGTGGCCATGGTGGCCGGCTCGGAGCGCAAGAGCTTGTGCTTGAGGAGGGTGCCATCTCGGCACCCGTTGACAAAGTACTGGATTGCCTGGACTTCATGGACGCCCTCGCAGCTGTTCTGGAGCTCGGTCCAGCGTGCGAGGTACTAGCGGCCAGTTTCCGCCGGCCCCTGCACGCACATGGAGAGCTGATTGGGGCGGCCGGGTCGCTTGTAGGTGCCGGTGAAGTTGCGCACGAAGGCTTGCTCGAAGTCGACCCACGCGTTGATGCTGCCAGCCGGCAGGCTGTTTAACCAGGTGCGGGCCGACCCCTGGAGCATGAGGAGCGCGTAGCGCACGGCGAGGTGATGGTTACCGCCGGCGATGCCGATGGCGGTGGTGTAGTCGGTGAGCCAGTCCTTCGGCTTCGCGGTGCCATTATACTTGGGGATGTCGCGGGGGAGCATGAACCCTTTGGTAAAGGGCTCACCCCGGATGCATGGCCCGAAGCACGCCCGTTCGACGGGGCCGGTCTCCTCCAGGTCCTGGGAGAGGGCGAGGCGGTCGAGGCGGTGACGGGCGTCGGTGTCGTCGATGGCGCGCGGGCCCAACCGGTCGGTGACCACGCCGTGGGGGGCCGGGTCGCCTCCAGCCGAACGTCGGCTGGGTTAGAGCAGAGGATCGAGTCGGCGTCGGACCTCCGAGGCCGGCTCGTCGCCCAGGCCGTCAGCGGTCGTTGGAGCGGGGTTACGCCGGGTCCGGGTGCGGCCGGAGTGCGCCTCGCCGGGTAGGGAGGATGCTGTGTGCTGGTTGTCGCGGGGTCCATCGACGCGGACGGAGCCGGATCCGGCCGGTCTGGGGAGCTGGTTGAGGCGGTCCTGTTGCGCGTTGGCTGCAGCGAGGAGGTTGTTCACCCTCTTAAGGCGGTCCTGCAGTTCATCGCCCGCGAGCTGGTCCAGGCCGACCACGGCCGCCTGGGCAGCGCGCATGTTCTTCACGGGAGTCTCGTAGACGGGAGGGACAGCGCCGAAAGCGCGCCCCATCGCGCCGCCCCGGGCCCGCACGTCGGCGACCCGGCTTGGCTTGGGCGCGTCCGGTGTGAAGCCGTAGGCGGCATTGCGCTCCAGCTAAGCGGAGTCGAGGCGGCGCTGTGTGGCAACAAGCGTCTCGGTGACGCCCAGCAGGCGCTGGCGGTCCTCGTTGAGACGAGTCCGGGCTTCAGCGATGTTGGAGGCGTCGATGGGAATGCGGAGGCTCTGCATCATGGTGCGCAGCAGGTTGGGCGAGCCGGCCTTGTCTGCTGCGGCCTTAGCTTCGGCGGCCTTCCTCGCCACGCTCGACGAGGAGGAGGCGCAGGTGTCGTTGACGAAAACCTCCACGCAGAGGTCCATCACTCCGGCGGGAGCACCGTCGTCGATGGAGAGCGGGGAGCCGAAAAAGTCAAGTACCTCGCTGGGGTACTCGTCGGTCGCGGGCGCGTCAGAGATGCGCAGCGCGGCGAAGGAGGCGGTGAGCGCGTTGATGACGTTGTCTGCCAGCGTGACAGGCTCGTCGGAGTCGGAGAGGGGCCCCATCTGAAGCATGCTCCTGGCGAGGACCTCGAGCTGCCCAACGGTGGGCACCAACTGTCGTGGTGGGCGCACGGCAGATGCCAAGGGATGGCTAAAGATAGTAGGAGGCTCGAGGGCACTGGTGGGCTCCAGAGGCGAGGTCGGCATGAGCGAGCGTGGGACACAAGACATACCCAGGTTCGCGGCTCTCCGAAGAGATAACACCCCTATTCCCGCCCAGTGTAGTTGATATGTATGAGTACAGAGTTGCTCCTAGAGCTGTATGGAGGAAGAAGGGAGACTGGCCAAGGCTTAGGCAGTTCCCTCTCTGGTGTTGCTAGCTAGGTGCGTGAGTGGGTGGTTGGGTGAGTACATTGCCCGTATGCATGATGGCTCCTGGGGGGTTTTATAGGTCAACCCCCAGGGGTAGAATGGTAATGTTACATGGCCGTAGGGCCGGGTTGTCAGTGTCCAGGAAGCCCGGCGCTGGGACCCGGCGGGTGCCAGGTCTCGGCGGGTTCCCCGGGCGCGGGCCCCATGCGCCTAGGGGCACTGTGCGCCCCGGGTGTGGCCGAGTCGAGTGGGCTACAGTGGCGTTCCGTCAGGTCGCCACTTGCTGGCGTCATGGGTGACGATGATTGCACTGTTGCCACGCCGGCCCTGGTCAGCAAGTAGGTTGGGGGCATTGTTGCCATGCCCGGCTGACCAGAGGCACGGGCGGGGCACTGTTGCCACGCCCGGCTGACCAGAGGCACGGGCGGGGCACTGTGGCTCCGGTCATCAGTTGGTGGAGACTCGTCCAATCGTACGGCCGGGATGGGATGGCTACTGACCCTCGGCCGGGTTGTAGAACACGCCAAGGGTGGAGCTAGCTTGTCGGGGAAGTCTTGAGTTGGTTGTCGGGGCCGAGTTGAGGAGTCCGGCCTGGTCGAGGGACTTGGCTGGGTTGAGCGACTCGGCCAAGCGCGAGCCGGATTGAGGGGCAATGCTGGCCCCATTGTTCTTGAAAAGGATCCGGGTTCCATTGCCTGCCTGGGGTTCATCCCCCCGACAGCGTATGTGTCTTCAACTCATGTTATTCGCCAGTAATTGTTTCCTTTCTACCTGTTTTTTGCAAACAGGGCTAGCCATTTCACCTCGTTGCTATGGAGAATTTTTGGTGAACTGGACAAATCACTTTTTTTTCTTAAGAGTGTTTTTGCAGTTCTGCCAAAATGTCACACAGGCAACGTTTTTACATTTCTGTGGGACTGCAGAAAGGGAGATTGCTTTTGCTATCCTCCTCATCTAACTCCTGCCGAATCTTCTGTAACAAGTAGTTAATCCGAAAGAGAGATCACAGAGGTGATCGGCTTCTATTTGTGTGTGTTATGTTTCATCATCTAGTTCCACTATTATTGTAATCACACTGACTGGATATCTTTGGAAACGGGAATGGTCAGCACGATTTTAGTGGAGCTGCACAAAATGATCGGATTGTGGTGTCCTCCATACACCCCCTTTTTGGCTACAACGCTGGGTAAAATAGCTGCCAAGCAATGAACACTGTGCCCAGGAAATGGACCCATGCCTATGAACAGCATCGATCAATTATATATTTTTTCTTTATTTGTACACCTTCTCACAACTTTGTCTTCAGTTGTGATGTGAATATTGGCGCCGATCTGCGAACCATTGAGATGCATTAGTAGCCATGGTAGTTTCATTTGTATTTGACGGAATGTTGTAACGAGATAATCTTGAGGCAAGAGGACACATGAATCCTAGGTTGTAACCTTTTTTCCTGTGGGAACCAAAGTTGAAACCTTCATATCATCACAGTAAAATTTCATTAAAATTATGCGTACATATAAACAAATCCTGAAGGATTGATTGCAACGCTAGAAACAATTCATCTTCGTTTCGCTGACATGTGGGACATCCTTCATCCGGCTCCACCTGCCGTGCAACAATATTGAGTGCACGACTACAGGGAAAGGTTCACCCTGGTCGTTGCGCCGCATTAGTAATGACTAGTGAGCAGTCAAATCACGGAGCCCCACCTTCGCCACAGTAAGTTGCTCGGATGAAGCAACCATCATTTCTCTGTTCCTTGAATCCGCTGGTACTCCCATATTCCCAGAGTAATAAGTTGCTCGGGTGAAGCAACCATCACTTCACCTTTCCCACAGTAAGTACCTCCTTGGGCCCATTGAAAAATCACTTTTCTCGCTCCATCAAGTGCATTTATTGTCAATCTAACCCTGTCACCGAAACACCTCTTTGGCTATAGTTAGTTCATGGTTAGTCATGAGTTAGTCTAACCTCTAGCTAAGTTAGAGTATCCAAACAGGAGCAGTATAGGTCATGCAAGTTGCTCAAAGCATACAGTCAAATTCGTACATGAAAGGATCTTTTTTCTTTTTGAAAACAGAACGTGAAAGGATCTTCGAATGATATAATTTTCAAATTATATAAAATCTTATCAATAGTCAAAGGCATCCTCGAAGAATACTGGCCCTACTCCCTCCGTCTAGGTGTATAAGTCACCTTACGAACACCAAATAATCCCAAAATACTTAGGCACGGGGCATTAACTTCCACCTCGTTTCTTGTTTCTTGACATATCCACCAATAAGAGATGTGGGGCGTGCATGTTTTCAATGACTTAGACTACCAAACACGACATGTAATGTTAGTTCATTGCATGCAATGCTATTAATTAGCAAATAAATATTAATTTCTCTCATTTTCCCCTCTTCCTTGGTCACGGTGCACAATCTAAGACGACTTATTCACTAGACGGAGGGAGTATATAAAATCTTACCAATAGTCAAAACCAAGTATTACTACTACACCAAACAAGTTCAAAATGAGAAACTGGACCCACTCACGGCACGGCACGCCTGTCTCATTTGGTCCGTCGGTCAAAGCGCTTCCTCTTCTTGGCATAACAATAGATTACAATAATTTTTTTAGAATGCTCTTGGCATGTCGCTAACATGTGAGGAGTTAACCGACCTCAATAGACGGCAAAAACGCCAGCCCGCCGCACTTTGAGAGAGACGAGGAGCGAGAAGCGATACGGGCTGGTGGATTACTAGAGCTAGGTGTCGCACAGAGGCCAAGAAATATGGTGATAGCGTGGGTTGGCCACATACAATATGATGTAACTACACTGGGCTGCCGTGTTTCGTACTCTTCCGGTCTACTGTGGAGATGAGTGGTTTATTTTATATCACTAAATAATATAAAATACTATGAGTGCAGACGCTCCACCACGAGGTTCCTTGCTCCTTCTCGGTCATCGGGAATCTATGTTCTTCCATTCTTTTTTTTTGACATGAGCTTTGTTCATCCTTTTGCCAACACGCGGGACATCTAGCATCAAGGTGCATGTGTCATGCAAGAAAATGGAGATAAGCAGTGCGTAAGTGAGTCGTGCACTACGATGGCACCTAGTACTACGTAATATTTTTGCTCCTTGATAGCACGTGAATACTGCACGTACTCAATGACGGAGCATGGGATGGTAGCCATGGACTTATGGACATGGTCGGCCCTTTTTGGAGAGAGTACTGAATACGTATTAAATTTGATGTGTCCCGTCAACTTGCAGAACGACGAGAAGCACACACTGAATGACGGAGCATGGGATGGTAGCCATGCACATGGTCAACCCTTTTTGGAGACTAATGCACTACTTTTGATCTGTCCGGTCTACTCGCAAACGAGGAGAAGCTTTGCTTACTAGTACGTACACTATCGACTGTAGTACCATCATCATTGTTCGACTTTCGGAAGAGACGAGAGAACTTAATGTTTATTTGCTAATTAATAGCATTGCAGGCAATGAACTAACTACTGCATGTCGTGTTTGCTAGTCTCAAGTAATTAAAAGCATGCACACCCACATCTTTTTGGTTGATATGTCAAGAAACAAGAAACAAGGTAGAAGTTAATGCACCGCGCCTAAGTATTTTGGGATTATTTGGTTTTCGTAAGATGACACCTAGATGGAGGGAGTATTATACTTGAAGGCTACAAGGTTGGCTATAGATGACTTGGCAGTGTCATGTAGCCATCAGCTGGTTATACTATTAACCATGCTCTTATAATACTCCTATATTTAGGAACGGAGGGAGTAGTTGGCATGCATGATACTACGTATAATACTCCCATTACAACCAGCTTGGTAGAATTAAAATACCTAATCTAAATGGTCGCCGCCCGATCTCTTTGTCCTCCTCCAGTATCCGGCAGAAGAAGAATCAAGCAAGACACCGGCTGTATTCGCCGGCGTCGCCTCGGCGGTGGCCTTCATGGGATACAATCGGCGGCAGCCTCCCGTGTTCTACTTTTCCTCGATGATGGCGGCGGGCGGGGACATGTTTCCCGTCACCTCGTCCACATCCGCGTAGCCGCATCACCTCGTCGACATCCACGGCGGCTTCTTTCTCTGCCTGCATGTCGTGGCTACGCGCGCGTCGACGGCGGATGGCGCAGTCGCAGACACTGGAGGCGCTGTAGGACGCGGTGGCGTCGAGGGCAGCGACGATGCCCGTGCCGCCGTGCTCCCCGACAAGCCAGCGTGGAACAAGTCGACACTCTTCCTCGAGCTATATTGGAGATGCCAGCTGCGGAACCACGCGCTGGCTTAGTGCAGCAACTACCTCCATCGGGCTAGGCTAGGTAGGTGGAGAAGCGAGCTGTCGGGCTCGGCGGGCCACCCAGACGGCTTGTATGCCGAAGAACTACTCTTCCTGATCATCGGATGCCGCCGAAAGAGTGGACAAAATGGTGGAAGGAGGAGCTTGGCCGGCGTCCTGCTCCTGAACGGACGTGTGTGGCCGGAGTTTATTTCTCGCATTCCACGCGGGTTTCTATATCTATATCTATATCTATACTACTATATAGTGTACCAATTTTAAGTAGGACTAAGAACATCAATCATAACCGTTGGTCTTCTAAATCCAACGGCCAATATCAGTAGGATTTGCATGAACAGTACACTGCTGCTACCTCACCTGTGTTCTAGAACAATCAAGACGGAGGGATGTGATGGTTGCTTGTGCGTTTATTTTACCAGGCCACTTATTAGTGGTTGGGTTTTGTGATATGATGGCTTTACTGCCATGAGACTCGCGTGCAGCGCCGCCCTCTACACTAGTACTACATCGGTCGTGGCTTATTAGTCCCCCATTGAATTTGACTGAAGATTTAACTGACAAAATGTTAGTGCATGTCAACAAAAACTATATCGTTGGATTAGTATTTGAATGTAGTTTTCAATGATATAATTTTAGGTGACATGCATCAGCATTTATCGTACTATATATAATGTTAGTTCAATTTTTGGTCGTACTAATCTATAGTAAGCTGCCCGTGTGTTGCACGAAACAGTTATATTAAGACGTGCCTTACACGTGTATACATACTAGTAAATGTAGGTTTTTGAATGCGGCGAAGAGGCGGGTACAGCTGGGAGTGCAGCGAGCGGCGCCCTGGGCCGGCGCGCCGCTTCAAATGGCGGATGCAGTCAGAGGTCGCGTCCGCCCTGACCCCCATGACGGTGCACGTCACGTTGTGTCCAGATGTGAGATGCCACGTGTACCAGATGAATGACTCCAAGCTCGACCACCGTGATGCAAGAGGTGTGAGCTGAGGAACGCTGTTGGAGACACCCTCCTCGTCATCATCTGAGTCCTAGAAGATCTCACCCACATCATCATTAGGCATGCAACCGCCTTCATAGACAACGTGCGCAGAAGGCGTAGAGGCGACTGGGGACGCACCACGTCATGGGCAGTCCGTACGTGCTCGTGTGTGTGCAGCGTGCGTGCTTTTCCATCGGTGCTAGTTCTAAGGCCGAGGCTGCGGTCATCTTGGTCTCCGGATAGTCGTTGAGCAACGACGGCAAAGAGGTGCTGCAAGAGATGCATAGCCGCCGTTGTGTGTGAGCTTCGCCGTAGCATGACAAACCGGACGTCACCGCAGATGGCGCACACCTCCATGCAGCCGAGTGTGTGCGCATGCATGTGTTATTCACGTGCATTCTGCGGCCAAGTGTGTGCGCATGCATGTGTTGTGTACGTGCGTTGTGTGCTCCTTGATGTGCGCGTTTGTGCATGAGTTGGATCGGCATGAGTTAGTGCGTTGGAGTGTGTACATGCGTGGCTGCATGCGTCCTATACAAGCATGGCTTCTTGCGTGGTTCTCAATATAAACTTAGCATCTTGATGTATCGTCTCTAGTGGTTAGCGAAGAGTTCATGTTCTTTTATTTGTTTATAGGCGGGCAGGCGACAAAAAACAGGGGAAAACGCGCAAGGTTCCTTGCAGACGCTCCACCACGAGGTTCCTTGCTCCTTCTCGGTCGTCGGGAATCTATGTTCTTCCACTCTTTTTTTACCTGAGCTTTGTTCATCCTTTTGCCAACACGCGAGACATCTAGCATCAAGGTGCACGTGTCATGCAAGAAAATGGAGATAATCAGATAAGCAGTGCGTAAGTGAGTCGTGCACTTCGATGGCACCTACTCCTATACGCAATATTTTTTCTCCTCGATTGCACGTGAATAGTGCATGTACTCAACGACGGAGCACGAGATGATAGCCATGACATGGTCAGCCCTTTTTTTGGAGAGAGTGCGTACTAAATAACTTTGGTGTGTCCCGTCAACTCGCAGAACGATGAGAAGCTTGCTTACTACGCCTTTTCCCTCGCCAATGCGTGCGCGGTGGCTCTCAGCACGAGGAGAAACTTTTTCTTACAAGCGGTGGGCGTGCAGCAGTTCATTTGGTGTCAGATTGCCAGAAGTACTACCGTAGTACAACCATTATTGTTCGACTTCCAGAAGAGGCGAAGAGCCAAGCGCAAGGCTAGCCATAGTGGGTTTAACATAATTAGGAGTACCTTCTTTTTTTAATTCTAGAAACAACCACACGCGAATATTGGACGGTAGCGGCACAACAACTGAATCAAAAATCGAAACCTTCCCGCCCAGCGCCAGCTGAGCCCGCTGCTCCACATTGATGGCAAGTCAGGGCGACGCGACCACTCACTGCTTCCGCCATTGAAGCGGCGCGCCGACCGAGGGCACCGCCCGCTGCATGCCCGACATTTCTGACTACACATACTTTGTGAGACAAAAGGTGGGGCCATTATTAATGATATAGTATTATACTAAAGGGACTAACTATTGTAAGCAGGCTCTGTATTAGGTTGGTTCTAGATGATGTGTCAACTTCATATAGCCGGATGTTGGCTATACTATTAACCATGCTCTAAGTGTGGTGTGAGTCAGAACATTTACTAAGTCATTAATTAATAATTAACGGACACCTTAATTACTCAGCCGTTTCTGATTCTTTTGGATAGTGGGGCTATTATTGACTTGGACGTGGGGTTTGGGCCAAAGGCCTACTATTATACTACTTGGTCTTACTCGCACGGCCGACCTGACAGGCTCTACTCTAGCCGCCGCTGTATCATATGGTTCCGCACCATTCCAGATCTTAGCGCCGCCACACAATTCTTCTCCATCCCTCCTTCCGGCATGCACCGCAAGAAGGGACAGCAGTCCTCCAAACCCCGCCTTTCGTGATCCTGTACGGCAGAGGGGCGATCAGGTTTTTGGGGAGCACACTCCTGTGATAGCTGCCAGCGACGACTTCCTCAACGACATCCTTCTTCCCCGACCTCGGTAACCTCTTCATCAATGACATGAGTGACAACATCAACCACAGCGGTTCTGCTCCCACTGTACAGTATGTGATTTTGACCTCCTGGTTTAGTCCGCATCATTACTTTGATCTTTGCAATTGTCGTCATGATCTATTTACTATTGATTCTGATTACTTCTCATAGTAAATTGCTCATATATTCAACAATCCAATCCAAAAACCTGATTATAGGCAATTTACTCCGAGTGGTTTTGCTGCGCTTTTGAAGCCGCCTACTTTTAAGGGGGTGCAATACAAAAGGTGGCGCACAAGAGTAGTATATTGGTTTCAAATCATGTACTGCTATGACGCCATTAAGGGTAAGCGTGAGGGCAATCTTAATCCTACACAGCAGGAAGCTTTTGAGAACATGGATACCCTCTTCAAAGCCACCCTGCTGAGTGTTCTTAACGATTCCATTGTGGATTCATATATGTCGTTTGACAGCGGCAAAGACATGTGGGCTGTGCTCGAGGCCGCGTTTGGGGCCTCGGGCGCTGGCAGCGAGTTGTACGTCATGGAGCAATTCTGTGACTACAAGATGACTGATGAGCGCTCTATTGTTCCACAGACTCATGAGATACACACACTCGCTAAGGAACTTGAGTACTTCAAGTGTGTGTTGCCGGACAAATTTGTTGCTGGGACCATCATTGCCAAGCTTCCACCTTCGTGGGACGATTTTGCTACTTCTCTGAAAAACAAGAGACATGAGTTTTCTGTTTCGGATCTCATTAGCACTCTTCGTTTTGAAGAGAAGGCGAGAGCAAAAGACACACGTGCTTGGGTCGCTGAGGGAGCTTCTAGTGCGCACATGGTACACAAGAAGAACTTCCAGCCCAACCAGCCCCAAAACAACAAGAACAAATCTCAGGGGAAAGGCAAGTTTGATGCAAAGAACAAGCCGTCACATTCTACCAACTTCAAGAAGAATTCTCATAACGGGAAGGGATACAAACCTCAATTTTGGTAGCGCCGCACAAAACTTATATGGCTGCATCTACCTGCTATCAGCTAACCTCATGGTGCTCCAGGTATTCCTACATTCGTAACTATGTACAATCACCACCGCAAGATGAAATAAGCTTATTCGTACGTTGACTTGCTGATTGCAGTGCGGAACGATCCTGTCATGTGTGGAGTAGGAAACAAGCAGTGCAGCCGAAGGTGGAAATCAACCAAGGACTTTTGAAATTATATATAATCTTCCTCAGGCAGGTCAGTATCCCCTTCGTCCAGATGAACATGTTTTGTCATGCCGAGCTATTGATATGTGGTACTGTTTTGCAACATCGTTTAAGTATAGCTATTGTTTTCCTATCTTTTCAGATTCAGGACAATGAAGATGATTTCAGGGGAACTGCACAATATGGACTCATGTTGAGTCATCTCTGTTGCCTCATGTGTTTGCCGCAAATGTGTCAGCATCAATTGCAAGATGAGGCAGCTAGCTGGCTATGGAGTTGCCAACATCCTCAAAGTGCTCGCAACATTGAGAAGAAACAAGCATGGCCAAGAAATTAAGTTAATTAATGCGTGTGCAGGGAGGCCCTTTGCTCAGAGAAGCATCGACCGATTTTCTTTATTTCCACACCTTCTCACAGCTTTGTATTGGTTATAGTATGGTGAATCATTGAGATGCATAAACATGCTGAACTTTTGTTCTTCTGAATGTTAGTATGCATACCGTATCTTCTGAAGCTTAGTGTAATGTAAATGTTGACTAGCCTGTGAACCTTCACAATCTAGTAAGTATATTGTAGGCCTATTATTTGACACATCACTTTGCCGCGCTACGCGACCATTGTGAGTGTCTACATCTAGTACCGCATCCTCTAAGTTGGTGGATGCCAAGTTGAAAAAGGTTACCGATGAGTACCCATAAGCTGGAGGCGTCTCTTTTTTTCTTTCGAATGGGCAATAAGCTGGAGAGTGTCTCGGGCTGACTCTAGCACAAGGCCCTCCAGTACGAAACACGGGCAGCCAACTGGGCTGATACAAAAGCCTATCCATCTTAAAGCCCATTTGTTTTTGTTTTTTGCGAGGTGAAGCCCATATTTCTCGAAGAGGGGGCTATCCCAGGAAAACCCTCCTTCCTCCTCGCTTCCACTTGTACTATAGCTCGCTGGACTCTCCCGCTTCCGTCGCCCCCCAATTCCCCCCGCTCCCCATCTTCCTCACTCCTCCAGAAAACCCCCGCTCACCTTCTTCCTCACTAGTGCAGAAAACGCCTGCTCCTCTTCTTCCACTCCTACAGAAAACCCCATCCCTCCTTCTTCCACACTCGCACTGCCACTAGGCTCGTCTCTGGCTACTCTGCTCAAACCCGTGAGCTCGGCAAGATGCCCGCAAGGAAAATGGAGTCGGCTTGCCCCAGCGCCAAGAAGATGAGGCTCCCGCCAGCGGCGATGACGGTTGTAGATCCCGCACCCGGCAGCGCGGGGAGAAGCGGCGAGCCCCCCCACCCGAATCTGAGGAATCGATAGAATCTCCGGTGGACCGCATCAGCGATCTCCCGGACGTTATCCTTGAGGAGATCATCTCGCTTCTCCCCACCAAGGATTGTTGCTGCACAAAAGTCCTCTCAACTCGGTGCCACCCTCTATGGCGTACCGTGCCCCTCAATCTCGACTGTCTTCAGATATCCGTCCTTCCTGAATTTGATCTCCTCAGAGCCATCGTCTCCTCTCACCAGCAAGGCCCCGTTCAATGCCTCTGCATCCCGACATGCTACCTGATGTCCATACCCGGCATGGTGGACACTTGTCTGACATCCCCTGAATTCGGAAAACTCCAGCAGTTTGAGTTCAACCATTACCATGAAAGTTTCATACCACAAACACGCCAAGAATTCGTGCCCACACAACCGTTGTCCATCTCACAGTTTTCCTCCTCTCTCCACACCGCCACCCTCGCCTGGTGCCATCTACCAGATGATCTGGTACAAATGCTTCGACTCCCACTGCTAAAAAAACTTTCGCTTGTGGTGGTTTATCTGTCAGAGGCCTCACTGCACAGCATCATCCACTTCAGTTGCCCTGCCTTGGAGCGCTTGCTGATTGTTTTGGGATAGAAATCCCTATCAGTTGTCTCAAAATAAAGTCGCCTCACCTCAAAAGCATTGGAATTTGTTTTCAAGGACAGCAGCTCATCATCGAAGATGCCCCTTCACTTCAAAGGTCGATCCTTCATAATTGTTATACACCTTCGCAAATAACTCTCGTCTCTGCGCCTAAACTGGAGACCTTGGGTGTAATTCATGATCCGTTTGATGATCACAACAAGTTGGTGTTTGGTTCCACACTTATTCAGGTACCGTATATTATCATCTACACATTTGTAATCATAAGCTGCATTTTTCATTCGCGCGCATAAGTTTTAAATCATCTTGGAGTACACTTTGGGTACTAATATTATGTTATATGCTCAATGAAGAGTTCGTCCATGGATAGCCTATCAATGCTGCTGGATTCTGTCAAGATCTTATATATCGGAATGTTCAGTTTGATCTAAACATAGTTATTGTCTTGCGGCGATGCTTTATCTCTAGAGAATTTATATATAGAGGTGATGATTTCATGCACATTGAAAGCCCTTATATATTGTACTAGAATTAATCGTTCAGCTGTCGCTCTTCCGACATACTCTTTGTTCAGACTTTAACTATTTTCAATCTTCATGTCTACTTAGGCAGTGCTACCACATGGAAAAAATGTATAACCAATCGGTGGCGTAATAAGCACCAGGATTTTCTTAGTTCTCATGACATTCGTTTGAGGACAATAACGACGGAAGGATATGCATCCAACCAGGAAAACAGAAGCTTTGTCACATTCTTCCTGTTGAATGCGAGGTTACTATTGTCCATGAGGCTTAAGTTTTACCGCAAGAGATTTCTCACGGACGGACACGTTGGACAGCAAAAAAAGAAGTTTCAGGTGGAAAAATGGGCTTCTAAACGTGCTCGGCTTCTATTTACAACAAGTTGTAGTCATCCTGAAATAATGTTTTTTGCACAGGATGTTGATTTTATGGATCAGACAAGTCCGTTTGTTTGTGACTGCGAAAAAGAGTGGTTGGGTTAGATGTTACTGCCATGTTCAATCTGGGTTTTGTCTAAAAATTTGATGAACAATTAATCCTTGGGCTTTTTGTACCGTTTGTAAGCTTCAGTTGCATGTTGTTGCCCTCGTACTCCCCTCCACCTGCCACTACACTGCCGCATCTTCCACGGCTACTGTTCGTTCCCGTTCGAGGCCTCGCCGTCGTTCTCCACCTTGGTTCGCTCGCTGTGCCCGCCGCCGTCTAGCGTTGTCAATATGGTCAACAACATCCCCGCAAAAAAACATGGTCAACAACCAAGAGGAATCATGAGATGACTGTACGTGGAGAGGGTGACAGTAGGGACCCACCAGGGTCATTGCATTACGCAAGCAGGTGCCTCGTTATTACAAGCCAAAAAATACTTCCTCCTAATTCCTCACTGCTAGAAAATCACTTAAATGTCTTAAAAGGTCAAATGACCCCTAAAATTTTCCAAAATTTGACATGATAGTTGTATTAGTACTACAAATTTTCTCGTTCATTTAAAACACCATCTGTTGCCACTTTACTCCAAATTCATCTTTCACAGCTAATAAAAAATATGTACAACATCACACACAGTTGTTTTCTAGGAACCGTTTGCGATGAAAATATCAAGGTCTATTTAAGTCTCCCCCCTTAAGCTTCGCCGGCTCGTCTGCTCTAGTGTCGGCAACCCCCGAATCCACGAATCCCAATCCCCATTCCCGCACCCCCTTCTTACAAAGATGACTGTCACGTCCCTAGCCTTGCCATGCACTTGGACTAGCTTGGTTGTTGCATCATGTTTAAATTTCATGAAACTTGAAATGGGGATTGATCAAACCCTAGCACCAGAAAGAATTCAAATAGGTTTAAATAAAATCTGGTGCAAAGAACCCAAAATGTCATGGAAAATGTTCATGATTTCTAATAAAGGTGAAAACCTCTGCCCGAAATGATGAGCATATTTCTTGGCCATTTATGGATTTTTGAGCTAAATCATATTGTATTTGAATTGGAGCATTTAATGCCTATAAATATTTTAAATGCTTCAATACTTCTGGAAACAATTGGGGGCCGTTGGAAATAATTCAAATAGTGCCCACAATTTTTATCAGGATTTTACAAAATGAGTTAGTATTTTTACTAATTCAAAACAGATCAAAATAAATAGAAAACAGAAACAATTAAGTAAGAGAGAGAGAGAGAAGGCCACTGGGCCCCTCACCTGGCCAGGCCACCTGGCGGCCCAGCTAGCCGGCCCAGCCCACCAGAGCCGCCACCGTCTCCCACCTCGCGCCAGAAGGACGCAAGAGGGACGCCGGGTGTGTGGTCGCCGCGCGCGAGGCCACCTCCTGCTTCCGCCGCTTCTGGACGCCTCCACTGGTGCCACGGCACCTCCCCGACCCCCTCTCACCCTCTCCTGTGTCTCTCCCTCTCCTGCCCTCTCTCCCGAGCACCACCGAGCGGAGCCCGTCGTCGCCGATCGCCGTACCCATAGCCAGAGCCACTCCCTCGCTCCCTCTCCGCATCCCCGAGTTCCGTCTCCTCGCACTGAAGCTCTCCACTGAGCCACGCATCGCCGGCAGCCCTGCAACGGCCTCACCAACCTCGTCTTCAACCTTGGGCACCCAAGCTCTTCATCGTCGATTCGCGCCGTCAAGGACGTCCCCGAGCCCACTGACCTACCGTGCCGCCTCCCTGTGAGCTCCTACTCCCAACCCCTCTCTCCCCGCTGTCGAATCCCTCCTCTAGCTCCCTGGCCACCGCGGCCGAAGCTCGCCGCCGCCGCGCTTGTCGCCGTCGTCATTACGGAGGGCCAACGACGCGTCCGAGCACCTGGTCGAGCTCCTAGGGCCCCGTAGCTTCTGCTTATGCTCACCGTTCGCTTGGAATCGAGCTGCAGCCCCGCGCCCGCATCTAGCCGAGCTCCGGCCACCGCCATGGTTGTCGTGGCCATCGTCCCCGGCCACCCCGCAGCCTCCCGCGTGATCCCCTGGATGCGCGCGAGGATGGGCATCCCTCTGGTGCCTCCAGCGCGTCGAGCTAACCCATGTAGCGCCGTCCCGAGCAACTCCGGCGATCCTCCGCCGTCGGGTTTGGTCGCCGGCGTCCAACTCCGACGAGGGTGACGTGGCAGATTAGTTAGGGCTAATGGCGTACTTAGTCAACACCTAGTGACACTGACAGCAGGGCCCCACTGACTAATTAAACTTAGCTTAGTTTCTATTTAGTTTTAACTAATCACAATGGCCCCACGCGTCAGCGTTGACCATGCTGACGTGGCCATTGACTGGGTCCACATGTCAGTGACCCTAACTAGCACCGTGACACTGACCAGTGGGACCCACTGGTCAGGTTTGACCTGGGCTGGCGCCTTTGACCTGCTGACATCACCACGACGTCATGCTAACGCAGTATTACATTTTCTGGATTTATTTTTATTCAGGAAATTCCAGAAAATGCCCTAAACTTCTAAAATTCATAGAAATTCAACCGTAGCTCCGAATGAAACAAGTTATATATGAAAAATGATCAGAAAAATCCAATCTATCCATCTGTACCATTTTCATGCATGTTAGAGAAACTTATAGCTACTGTTTTGGACAAATCATGTAAATGGCATTTGAATTTCCACATATGAAGTTTGATTTTGAACCTAAGGTTCAAACCAACTCCATTTAATATGTTGTTAGTTGCATTAGATCAAAACACATTCATATTGCCATGTCATAGCATACATCATATTGTGCATTGCATTGATCGTGTTTCTTCTCTGGTTGCCGGTATTTGTCCCCTCTCGGTAGACGATGTTCCGGCGTTGTGATCGTTGACACTAATGAAGACTCAATGCTATCTTCAGAAGTGCCAGGCAAGCAAAACCCCCTTGTTCATTCCGATACAATCCCACTCTCTCGCTCCTGCTCTCTTTTATTGCATTAGGACAACAACGATTCATCTGTTACATGCTGCGGTAGTTGAACCCTTTCCTCTGCATGACCTGTCATTGCCACAGTAAATAGATGAAACCCACTAGCATGAGTAGGAGTTGTTTGAGCCCTGATGTGCCTACTCATTCATGCTTGTTGTCGTGCCTGCTACTGCTTAGAGTTGTGTCTGGTATGATTCATCAGGGATGAATCGGAGGTGTGATGAACATGTCCTACTGTGTGTGAGCTAAGTGTGTGAACACGATTTGGTAAAGGTAGCGGTGAGAGGCCATGTAGGAGTACATGGTGGGTTGTCTCATTGAAACCCTCCTCAGGAACTGAGTTATGTGTTTGTGATCCATGAACAGTTACTACCACACATTGGAATGCTTAAGTGCCCCTCTCGACTTATTAATCAACTTGATCTCTGTCCAGGAGTTGCAACTAGTTTCTGGTGTTTGTAGGTAGTGTTAGTAGTCTACCAAGTGGCACCCGGTACAGGTGGGCTTGGGACAGACTAGGCACACGTGGCCTGGTGTACCGAGTGGCACTCGGATGGTGGGCTCGGGAACCCTGCACACATCGTTTGGGGCCGTGAGCGACACCCCGGCCGGATCTCCTTGCGGATGGAACCCAAATAGGCGATAAACCTGGACTAGAGACTTGTGTGGTTAGTCAGGTCGTGGCCGACTCCCTCGCCAGGCTTCCGCTTGAAGGTTGCCGAGGTACACTACGTGTACATGGTGGTAAGTGGCGAGAGCGTGTGTGACGAAGTACACCCCTGCAGGGTTAATATGATCTATTCGAATAGCCGTGTCCGCGGTAAAGGACTTCTGGGTTGCCTGTACAGTTCATAGACAAGTGAAAGTGGATACTCTAAAATGCGCAAGATAAGCGTGAGTGCTATGGATGGCGTTCTCGTAGGGAGACGGGAGCGGATCCATAGTGGTGTATTGATATGGTGAATATGTGGACTCGTGTGCGCCACCTCGAAAGAGTTACTTCCAGTCGTAGTTCAGGATAGCCACCGAGTCAAAGCTGGCTTGCTGCAGTTAAACTCCACCACCCCCTTTGTTGATACCGATGCATATGTAGATAGTTCTGATGTAAGTCTTGCTGGGTACATTTGTACTCACGTTTGCTTATTCTATGTTTTGCAGAGAGACGTCAGTCTCGCTAGCAGTCCCGTGTGGACTTCGACGTTTAGCTTGATACCTCAGCTACGATCTTGTGCCCTCGGCAGGATCTGGTAGATAGTCAGGCTTCTCAGCCTTTTCCATTTATAGATGTCTGTACTCAGAGATGTTAAGCTTCCGCATGTGTTTTGACTTGTATGCTCTGAATGTTGGGTCATGAGACCCATGTTTGTAATATCTGGCTCTTCGGAGCCTAATGAATAAATACTCTGAGTCATAGAGTCTTGTTGTGATGCCATGTTGTATTTGCACATATCGAGCATATTGTGTGTATGATTGAAATGCTTGGTATGTGTGGGATCCGACAACATAGTTGTTTATCCTTGGTAGCCTCTCTTATGGGGAAATGTAGTCTTGTGCTTCCATGAGCCATAGTAGTCCGCTACAGCCCGGTTCACCGGAGTCCTGCTAGCCCAGCACTACTGCTCCGGAACACTTGACTGGCCGGCATGTGATTCACTTCGTTCCTATGTCTGTCCCTTCGGGGAAATGTCACGCGGTGAGATCCGGAGTCCTGCCTAGCCTGCTACAACCCGTGTTCCCGGAGTCCTGTTAACCCAGTGCTACAGCCCGGATTCACACGCTGCTGACCGACATGCTCGATGTTGATTCATGTATGCCTGTCCCCGTAAGTTACTGCCACTTCGGATTCACGACTAGTCATGTCGGCCCGGGTTCTCTGTCATATGGATGCTAGCGACACTATCATATACGTGAGCCAAAAGGCGCAAACGGTCCCGGGCCATGGTAAGGCGACACCCGTGGGAATACCGTGCGTGAGGCCACAAAGTGATATGAGGTGTTACCGGCTAGATCGATGTGACTTGGAATCGGGGTCCTGACAATGATGCCATTGAAATGCTTCGTGAAGGCCCGTACGATGGCCACATCCCCCCCGAGCGCCGCGCCTGCGCCGAGAGAGGGGCCGCCTACGCCGAGACAGCCGCCGCATCCGCCGAGAGGGCCTCTGCGACAGCCGACAGGGTAGCCGCGGCAGCCGAGACGGCTGCAGCTTCTGCTGCGACAGTGGCTGCAAACGCCGAGAGCGCTCGAGCTGCCGTCCGTGTCGCCGATGTCGCCCTGGCCCGGGTCGAGGCCATCCACGCCAAGATCGAGGATGCACACGCCAAGATATTCCAGGCCACCTCGGACTCCAGCATGCAACCCACGTCTGAATAGGCGGCGGTGGCCATGGATCACATGCTTCCTCATGAGGTTGCCCAGCGGGAGCTGGAGATGCAGGAGGCAGCGGAGATCGAAGAGCGCTGGGAGGAGGAGTTGCGCGTGGCCGAGGTCTAGGTAGAGAAGAGTCTGTCCATCAAGGAATCGGTGGTGGAGTACCAACGCGAGCTCTAGTGCAGCCACTACTACGAGTACTACAACCTTGAGGGCGGCGCCGACGACGAGGATGAGGACGATGACGAGGACGCGGTCGACTTCCGCAAGGGGGACGCGGAGTCCACCAACGGCGGCATGTCGCCAGGACAAGTCATCGACGTCTCATCTCACACCAGCGATGCATAGGCCGGCGCGGTGGCGGATTTGTTAAAATTACACAACAAGCGGATAACACCAGGGCCCAGCAGCTCGCCCAGTTGTTTTTTTAGTTTCAGAGATGGAGCTCAACTGCGCGCTGTGCGGGGGCTGTGGCCCGTCTAGCCCACGCTTACGCTTTTATTTAAGCACATGACGAGCCCAGTTGATATCTTTGTTCTTTCTGAAAATGGCTAGCCCAGTTTTTTTTGGAGAACACCAAAACCGAGGCCTACTTGCTTTTCTCAGCCCTGCTGGGCAGCAAATCTTTCAAGACGAGGAGGGAGGAATGTAAAGTAGTAAGAAATGGGCTTGCCCAGAAAATGGGCTATAAGTTGTAAGAAATGGGTTGTAAATTTTAAAACCAAAGCCAACCGGCAATTACATTAAAATATCATTTTTTTCTGGATTTCCCTACTCTCTACTCTTATAAAAACCAAAGCCAACTGGCAATTACGTTAAAAGATCGTCTTTTCTCCCACAAGATAAACTACTCATACAAATGCATCTTCATGTTTCGTGCAACGCACGGGCATCTTGCTAGTTAGGATTTTAAATTTCATTCATTTTTTTGCGGAGAATTGTTTTTTGAATTTTATTTTGATATAATTTTTTAAAAACTATTTTTAACGCGACTGAAAATTTCATGATTAAAAGAGTTCGGACCCCACCGAAATATGAAAAAATTTGTTGAATTTTTTACCAGTGCCCAGAATATATGGTCTGTAATGCTAATAAAAAGAATATGGGCTTCAAATATCCTTAAGAATTAGGAAATGGGCTGTAAATTATTGAAAATAATGGCTAATGGGTTGTATGTTGTATTCCACAGATTTGGAGACTGACTTCTGGGCCTACTAGGTTGATGATGACGCTGTCCTAAAATTTTTTTGACGCATACGCAAGGCTTTGTCAACTTAGTCAACACTGAGCAGTGACTGTTGGATGTCCATCCAACGGCTGACGTGCTTCTTCAATCTCTAATCTTCCTGCTCCAGCCACCCAAACCAGCGCTGGCGGGACTGCGTGCTCCCTCCCCCCGTGGATGGCTGTGCTGCCGCCAGGCCATCCCTCTACACACCCGCACATCCTGCTATTTTCTGGCAACGTCACCCTCACCTCGCAGCCGATCAGTCAGCGCTCGTACACCCCTCAGCGTGGGCATCCGCTGCGGTGGCTTCGCCGACTCTGCGTCATTCCCTTCCTGGGCCTCGCCCTCATCCATCGCGTTTGTGCTCTCAGCGCGGCAAGGTCAACATGGTCAACAAACAACAGCCATCGGAAGAGGCTGACAGTAGGGGTCCACACAAGGAAATGCCTCCTTATTATGCGCAAAATAATGATTCCTCCACCTGAGAGCTAGGACCCACCGGAAGGGCCTCTGTATTTCTTGAAAAAAAGTTCCCCCCGCTGTCAGCTCGGACCGACCAGCTATATCTTCGCACACAAGGAAGTGCCTCCTTATTACGCACAAAAAAATGAATACTCCCCCTGCTAGCTGGGACCCACCATTGTGGGAGGCCGACTGTTGGGCCTACTAAGATGACGGGGACGGAGGGCTTTGTCAACTTAGTCAATATGAACGATTCTTGCTCTAGTAGGAGCCCACCACATCTATGATGATACCGGGTTTTGTCACAATTATCGTCATACAAGTGTCATAAGTATGACAGAAAAAAATTCGTTCGGCCCAAAATGTCACGGATGTGTCTTTTTTTGTAGTGGAAACCCTTGCGAAGAGAATTATTGATTTCCTCCTTAAGTTCTAGGAGTTCATGCGGCGGCATCTTGTAGGGTCGCTTGGCAATAGGAGTGGTGCCTGGCTTCATGTCGATAACAAATTCGACAGATCTAATAGGGGGTATTACGAGGAGTTCTTCTAGAAAGACATCTTGGAATTCGCAAACGATTGGAACATTTTCAATTCCGTAAAGAGGTGATACGTTTAGCGCATTCAAAGAATAAATCCATTCTTCGGCATTTTGAACCAGACGAGCATAGTAGCTTACTATCGCATTCGAAGGATGTAGGAGATGGACGGTTTTGGTGGCACAAATGATTGAAGCAGTATGCGTTTTCAACCAATCCATTCCCAGAATGAGGTCAATACTGGAAGACATCAAAATAATGGGAGAGACATGGAATTCCAACCCTTCAATTTCAGTGGAGCCATTGTGGCTAACCATGGAGGTTTGACATTGGCCCACAGGGGTGTGTACCTCTAGTGAAGTGTTCATGTTCTCACATTTAATGTCATGCATGTATGCAAAAGCTTCTGACATGAATGAATGTGATGCTCCTGAATCAAATAAAACAGATGCTGGTACTGAGTTAACAAGAAGAGTACCCATCACAGTAGCAGGCTGGTCTTGAGCTTCATACAACTCAACATGGTTAGCCTGACCATGACGGGGCTAGTTGTTACCACGACCAGTTGAAGGAAGTGCAAGTTGGTTCTGATTCTGATAGCATTCCCTGGCATGGTGACCTGAACGACCACACTTGAAGCACAACCCGTCATTGGGACTGGGAGTAGGAGCTCAGGGTGGTGCAACTCGAAGAGGCTGCCTCAGTGGTGGAGGAGGCGGACGAGGTGCAGCATAGGACGACCTTGGTGCAGGGGCAGCAAGGTGATACATGTTGTGGGGAATCCATATCCGACATTTCTGTGCTGATGAGCCTTATGTCGGTGCCAAGACCGTAGATCTCGGGTAGGGGGTCCCGAACTGTGCATCTAAGGATCGAGGGTAACAGGAGGCAGGGGACACAATGTTTACCCAGGTTCGGGCCCTCTTAATGGAGGTAATACCCTACTTCCTGCTTGATTGAATTTGATGAGTATAAGGGTTGATCTACCTCGAGCTCATAATGGCTAAACCCTAGATGTCTAGCATGTATGATTATGATTATCTCTACGGACTAAACCCTCCGATTTATATAGACACCGGAGGGGTCTAGGGTTGTACAAAGTAGGTTTACAGAGAAAGGAATCTTCATATCCGAACGCCAAGCTTGCCATCCACGCAAAGGAGAGTCCCATCCGGACACGGGGGAAGGACTTCTATCTTGTATCTTCACGGCCCATCTGTCCGGCCCACGTCACATAGCCTGGACACCCGAGGACCCCATAATCCAAGACTCCTTCAGTAGCCCCTGAAGCAGTCTTCAATGACAATGTGTCCGGTGTGCAGATTGTCTTATTGCAAGGCGGGTTCCTCCTCCGACTACTTCAATATTAGTCTTCTGAACAAAATACATGTGCCCAACTCTGTATAACATTCACAACCCTCCACCACGAAGGTAAAATATTAAGTAGAGATAAGCTATATTCACTGATAGCTCTTTTTTTCTTTTTGGTGAAGCGTTACGTCAAGTCTCATCATTATTAGCTTGAATCTTTTTCGGTCCTCCTACCTCACGTATCGAGGCGTGGCCTTTATTGAGACGTCTCGTCAAGGCAGAGATCGTGTCCCTTTATTTGCAGGATCCTTATCAATACGGGTTTGAGTAACCCAACCGTGCCATTTGCACGACCCCTTGGGACTATGTGAGTTTTAAGGCTTATGAGGGGGCGCTTGATATTCACTGCCTTTATAAGAGGATAAGGATCCGTGTTTTTACCGCACACCTTCTTACTCGGCATTCCCATCATCAAGCTCCAGCGCCTGAGTCTCAATCTTTCCTCTCGCCCCCAACCTCTTCGGCCATGGCCGGATCCTGCTCCCAAGGCAAATGGATGGCTTCCTCCTTCACGGAGGAGAACATTAAGGAGCTCCGGGAGGCTGCGTACTTGACTGCGGAGATCGCACACAGGCTTCCCGCCCAAGAGCAGGTCATCCCCTCTCCAGGACCAGGCGAAAGAGTGGTATTTATTCCCCACTTCCTCCGCGGATTGGGTTTTCCCCTCCACCCCTTCGTCCGTGGTCTTATGTTCTACTGCGGGGTGGATTTCCATGATCTAGCCCCGAACTCTTTCCTTCACATCTCGGCGTTTATCGTTCTGTGTGAAGCACTCCTCCGCATCCCTCCACACTTCGGCCTCTAGCTCAAGGTTTTCAATGTAAAGCCGAAGGTGGTCAACAACCAACATGCATAGTGCGGCGGTGCAATGATAAGCAAGCTCCCCAATACCACATGGCCAAAGGGAGCCTTCATGGAGACCGTAAAGGCATGGCAACAAGAGTGGTTTTATATCACCGAACCCTGTGGCACCAAGTGGGCAGCCGCTCCCGAATTCAGACCCGGTCCGCCTATGCAGCTCGTGTCGTGGATCAACAAGGGCCTGGACTGGGAGTCCACCAATGAGGTACTGGTGCTGCAGCAGCACATAAAGAACATAATGGACAAGGGTACCGATCTCTCCAACGTGATCCAGGTGATGCTCTGCCATCGATGCCTCCCCTGCCAACGCTGGAAGACCCGTATGTGGGAATTCAATCCGGAGGGCCCTCTAACTCTGCAACATTTCTTCGGCACAATGCACGAAGGGATCTGGAAGTTACTCTTCAAGGCCCGTGAAAAGAAGTGGCCCAGGAAGACCGAAGACTCGACATCGCGCATCCTGCTTCTCCGGTAAGCATTCTGTTTCTGAACATAGCCTCAATCATTTAATCAAAGGGGCATACTAAGTGTGAATTCCTCATTCAGGGATAGACAGCCAAGGCGGAGCAGATAAGGTGTTCGGCTCCTTTGCCCGAAAACCCAGCCAACCCTCTATTAATGAGAATGCAGGTCCCGGCGCCAAACCATGTGCGTGTAAAGAAGGACAAGAAGAAGAGAGAGGAGGGCACTTCGGACACAGTGTCCGGAGAAGATCAAGCCCAGTCCTCTCACGAGAGCGATGATGACGACGAGGAGGAGGAGGAAGTAGAAGATCCTCCCTGCAAGGGCAAGAAAAGGGCAGCCTCCGAAGACCTGGAGGCTGAAGCATCCAAGAGGGACAAGATCATCCTCTCTGATGACTCAGAGTCAGACACCGAGGCCCTCCCGAAGCATCATCGCCGGACCAAGCCCAAAGCTGGCTCGTAAGTAGCTCGGGATTTTTTCACATATATCCAATTCTCTATGAACTGTGATGATAACTCTAGGTTCTATATTTTCTAGTCCGGCCCGCGTTCTCCCACGGCCATCCTCATCCTAGGGGGATCTGCCGCCAGAGATGATGGAGAGCGAGTCGCCTCCACTAGCTTCCCCGCCGCCTAGGGCGGACTATGCCGAGGTGTCCTCCCGTAGGCCCTCCACGGGCCTTGAAGAGACGCGCGGGGGGGGGGGGCAATTTAACGGCGCCGGAGGGCAATACCTCGCTGCCGAAGGACTGGGGGGTACGGCTCCCCCGAAGACCGGCGGCAGGGGCCCTGGTTAATCCGTCTCCCAGCCACATACTACTCCGGAGACCCACGAGGCTTCGGAGTCTGGTGAGAGACCCCCTGCAGGAGAAGGGAGAAAGGTGACCTCCGCTAATCCAGAGGCGCTGAATACCATGGCAGATGTACTTCAAAGTGCATCCGTCCTGGATGAGCATCGTATGCTGATGGGTGCGGTGGCTGAGAAGATTCAGTGTGCCAAGAGCGGACTGAGCGAAGCTTTCTCTAGCCTTCTAGCAGGCTTCGAGGTACGCAATGTAATGTTTTTTTATCATTTTTATAAGAAATATGCCTGTAAATAGATAGTAGCCCCTGAGACTCTGTTCAGTTTTTTTTGAAAGAAAAAGTGCGCAAAGGATCAATAATCAGTTGTCAGGTGGTAACATGCTATTTTATTTAGATTTAAAACAGGCCTCTCTGTTAGTGGCGACTGCCCAGTCAGCGGAAATTTCTGAACTCAAATGGAAACTGGAGCGAGCCGATGAGGATCTAGTCCTTGTTAACACGCGGCTCGACCAGGCGCAAGGTATACGATACATCTTGCTTTTGTGCCTGTTTATGTCCGTGCTCTTAGGGGAGAGCTTGCGCAAGCCAAGGAGCAAGCAAGGATAAGCAAGGCAGCCGCTGATAAGGCGGCCGCAGACTTGAAGGCTGAACAGGCCGCTCGACGCCGTTTTGAGGAACGGGTGACCGAGATGGACCAAAAACTCAAGGACACTGTCGCCAAGTGTGAGTCCTTGGAAATGAAAAATAAGGCGAAGGGGACCGAACTCGCCAAGTCCCTTCAAGACGCTTCAGAGGCACGGTCTGAATCCCGCGCAGCGCGCGAGGAAATCCGTCAAGCCGATGAGATAGCGGCTGGTAAGCCCTTTCTTTTATAGGCTAAATTTGGGGACCAAAAGTATGCCTTGCTTAATCGACTATGGAGTTCTCTAGACGCATATGCGGATCTGCCGAAGAGTGCTGCGGACGCCGCCCAATTCTTCCAGGCCCAGGAGGGGTACGCGACGGATAAGCTCTTCTGGTCGCAGTTTGTGGGGCAGGAGCGTCCCGTACTACTAAATGACCAGATGGCACAATGGGCGGAGCTGCATAAGATGTCCCGCATGGCCATGAAGGACGACATAGTCTGGTTGTGGCTAGCCGAAGCCATTCCAGACAGCTACTTCGGCCTCGTGCGGCGTCTCGTTGATGCGCTGCCCCAGATTGACACCGTCAAGAGGTGGTCCTATATAGAAGGAGCGTGTATGGCTTTCACCCGTGTCAAGATGCACTGGGTGAAGATGAAGGCCGAAAAGGTGGCAGTTGAGGGTCCTCCCAAAAGCAAGGCCCAGCGCACACCGGACCGCTATTTTGAGGACGTGCTAAAAGGTGCCCGCCTTGTAGAGGGCCAATGCTCTAAGGATGTAGCGTTCGAATAAATGAGTCCGAACTATTCGGGGGTTTTGTATTATGAACTAAGTATTTTGTAATATATTCATTCCTTGATGAAAAGTTGTATCCTCTTGTGCAGCCATTTATTATATCTGAGAGTTCCCAGTCATCGGCTTCAACCCCCATGTAGATACTACTGGGGTGTTCGGAATTGCACATGCCTACACATAACCCAACGTCTTGGTCCCTGAAGGAGGTGTCAGTGCGGCGAACCAGGCAATCAAACTATTCGGCTTTATTGCTCTCACATAGCTATAGGAGTTTGACGCTCTCACTTAGCTATAGGAGTTTGACAATGGGTCTATACAGTAGCCCCTGGTATGTACGCGGCTACCCTAACGCGGATGCGTTACATATGTGACCGGGAAACAGTCTGATAACCCACAAGTATAGGTGATCGCAATAGTTTTCGAGGGTAGAGTATTCAACCCAAATTTATTGATTTGACACAAGGGGAGCCAAATAATATTCTCAAGTATTAGCAGTTGAGTTGTCAATTCAACCACACCTGGAAAACTTAATATCTGCAGCAAAGTATTTAGTAGCAATGTAGTATGGAAGTAACAGTAACAGTGGCAAAAGTAACAGTAGCAGTTTTGTAGTAATTGTAACAGTGGCAACGGTAAAGTAACTAGGCAAAGATCAATATATGAAAAACTCGTAGGCATTGGATCAATGATGGATAATTATGTCGGATGCGATTCCTCATGCAACAGTAATAACATAGGGTGACACAGAACTAGCTCCAGTTCATCAATGTAATGTAGGCATGTATTCCGAATATAGTCATACATGCTTATGGAAAATAACTTGCATGACATCTTTTGTCCTACCCTCCCGTGGCAGCGGGGTCCTATTGGAAACTAAGGGATATTAAGGCCTCCTTTTAATAGAGTACCGGACCAAAGCAATAACACTTAGTGAATACATGAACTCCTCAAACTACGGCCATCACCGGGAGTGGTCCCGATTATTGTCACTTCAGGGTTACCGGATCATAACACATAGTAGGTGACTATTGACTTGCAAGGTAGGATCAAGAACTCACATATATTCATGAAAACATAATAGGTTCAGATCTGAAATCATGGCACTCGGGCCCTAATGACAAGCATTAAGCATAGCAAAGTCATAGCAACATCAACCTCAGAACATAATGGATACTTGGGATCAAACCCTAACAAAACTAACTCGATTACATGATAAATCTCATCCAACCCATCACCGTCCAGCAAGTCTACGATGGAATTACTCACGCACGGCGGTGAGCATCATGAAATTGGTGATGGAGGAAGGTTGATGATGATGACAGCGACGGATTCCACTCTCCGGAGCCCCGAACGGACTCCAGATCAGCCCTCCCGAGAGAGATTAGGGCTTGGCGGCAGCTCCGTATCGTAAAACGTGATGAATCCTTCTCTATGATTTTTTCTCCCCGAACATGAATATATAGAGTTGGAGTTGACGTCGGTGGAGCCTCAGGAGGCCCACAAGGGAGGGGTGCGCCCCAAGGGGGTGGGCGCGCCCTCAACCCTCGTGGACAGGGTGTGGGCCCCCTGGTGCTGATTATGTCTCCAGTATTTTTATTAATTCCAAAATATTCTCTGTGAAGTTTCAGGTCATTCCGAGAACTTTTATTTTTGCACAAAAATAACACCATGGCAATTGTGCTGAAAACAGCGTCAGTCCGGGTTAGTTCCATTTAAATCATGCAAGTTAGATTCCAAAACAAGGGCAAAAGTGTTTGGAAAAGTAGATATGTCAGAGACGTACGTGTAATATGGAAAAATCGCTAAGGATTGTAATAAATCGCCAAGTAGCTGACCAGCTCTCACCGCATCACGACAGTTAGTTTTCGGCTTTCTCTACCGAGGTGCTTAACCGGACGAACCAGAAACACAATTGCAGTAGTTCTCCCTTTACTACCCTAGCCGATCAGACGGAACGTAAGGTAGCAAACATAGGAGTCGGGCAACCCAACTATTGACCAAAGAAATGATTCGGAGCCAATGCATATAATGCCGGGCTCTGGACGCCGAATTGTGCTATAAAGCTGTTCAGACTTTTGTTTGGCAACACATATGTTGCCCTATAGAGCCCTAGCAATTTTGTGCCGAGGTGTGTGAGATAGCTGAACAAACGGAATAAAGTCCATCAGGAAAGACGATACCGAATAAGAATTTGGTTCACTGGATTCTGATTGATACGTTAAAACGTAATCCTACAGAAGGTACCGTAATCACCTAGGCCATTTTACATGCTGGGGGTTTAGGGCTAAGGGGAAAAGCTCTATACAGGTTCTTGAATGAAGTTGTGGTTTGCAAAATCCTTTGCACATTCCTGCCGCACGTCTGCACCGCTTTCGCCTAAGTAAGAAAGATTCCTTGAGAGAAATGTTCTTCGGCTGTTTAGATGGAACCGGGCTCGGAGAGAGTCCTTGTGAGTCCGTAGGGTGAGTAGGTTTGGATTCACCTACGGTAAAAAAAGAAGAAAGGATAATCTAAAGAAGGGGGAAGGCCGTATGAGGTTGAGCCATGCTATAGGTCTGTGCGTATATTGCCTCGCCGATGCCCATGTTATTTTAAGTGCATAATTGTGCACGCGCGGTACGAATTCGCTGGTGTACGTGGTGATCGACGGAGGCGAAACTGCTAATCCAGCCCTGGAATTGCCGGGTTGCCGGCATGCAGACATGACCGGCCTTGCGCAATGAAGTTCAGTGGCTTAATAGCCGATGAGGTGTGCGGCTTGACAGGGCCACTTTGTACTTTGGCCACAATGTCCGCGGTATGCTCCTCAGTATGGAGGGAGCGCTGCATGTTTGCATTGATTGTAATGACGCCACGTGGACCGGGCATCTTGAGCTTCAAATAGGCGTAGTGTGGGACCACATTAAAGCGGGCGAAAGAAGTTCGTCCGAGCAGTGCGTGATAGCCGCTGCGGAAGGGGACGATGTCGAAGATCAAGTCTTCGCTTCGGAAGTTGTCCAACGAACCGAAGACGACTTCCAGCGTGATTGAGCCCGTGTAGCGGGCCTCTACACCAGGTATTACTCCTTTGAAGGTAGTTTTCGTGGGCTTGATTCTTGACGGATCAACGCCCATTTTGCGGCAGTGTCTTGGTAAAGTAGATTGAGACTGCTGCCACCGTCCATGAGGACTCGCGTGAGGTGGGATTCGTCGATGATTGGATCGAGGACCAGAGCTGCCGAACCTCCGTGATGGATACTGGTTGGGTGGTCCTTTTTCTCGAAGGTGATCGGGCAAGCCGAACATGGGTTGTATTTTGGGGTGACCGGCTCTATGGCGTAAATGTCCCGTAGCGCACGCTTGCGCTCCCTCTTAGGGATATGTGTGGCATATATCATATTCATGGTTTTTACCTAGGTGGGAAATTGCTTTTGTCCCCCTGTGTTTAGTTGACGAGGCTCTTGGTCATCGTCGTTGCTTGGCGACCCTTTTCCCTTGTGTTCGGCGTTAAGTTTCCCGGCCAGTTTAAAGACCCAACAATTTCTGTTGGTATGATTGGCGGGTTTATTGGGGGTGCCGTGAATCTGGCACGCCCGATTAAGTATTCTGTCTAAACTGAATGGGCCATCCCTTCTTGCCTTTTATGCCTTTTTCTGTTGACCGGGTTTGGAGCCGCTGAATCCGGCGTTGACCGCCGTGTCTTGGGTTCCTTCGTTATTGTTTTGACGCTTGTGCTTGTTGCGTTGTGGCTTGCCGTTGCTGTCCCTGGCTTCGGAGGTTCCAGGTTCGTTGGTGCTATTGCTTCTACGAGCAAGCCAGCTATCCTCGCCCGCTTAGAAGTGGGTCATAAGAGCGGTAAGGGCTGCCATGGACTTCGGCTTTTCTTGGTCGAGGTGTCGGGCGAGCCACTCGCCTCGGACGCTGTGCTTGACGGCCGTAAGGGCTTCGGCATCCGGACAGTCCACAATCTGGTTCTTTTTTATTAAGAACCTGGTCCAGAGCTGCCGGGCCGATTCTCCGGGTTGCTGGATGATGTGACTACGATCATCGACATCTGGGGGCCGAACATAGGTACCTTGGAAGTTGTCTCTGAATGCGTCCTCCAAGTCTTCCCAACTACCGATATAATTTTCTGGTAGGTTGTTCAGCCAGTGTCGCGCTGGCCCCTTGAGTTTTAGGAGGAGGTACTTGATGGCATGTAGATCATCACCGCGTGCCATGTTAATGTCGAGGAGAAAATCTTCAATCCATACTGTGGGATCTGTTGTGCCATCGTATGATTCGATGTTCACGGGTTTAACCCTTTTGGGAACTGGTGCCCCATTACCTCATCGGTAAAGCATAGGGGGTGTGTGGCGCCTCTATATCGGGCCATGTCACAACGCAGTTCGGATGAAGTCCGTATGCGGTCTTCGACCCGGGCGTGGTTGTGCTTATCGCGCCAGGATTGATAACCATCCTCTGGCACCAGAGCACGCCCCCGTGATCCGTAGATTGACCTGATCTGTCCTGCTCTATTTTCCAGGTCTTGTCATAGGTCATATGTGTATCCCTGAGCTGTTTTTCTCTACTTTTACGGCAAGGTGGTGCGGGCTGGTGTTTGGCTTGAGTTGCCGTTCTGTCCCGGTCGCGTGGTGGTCGGTCGAGTCTGCTAGCCACGTTACGCGCGGGTGGCATGGGCTCCAGCGCCTCGTCGTTGAATGGGGGTAGCAACTTACGCTTCGGGTAACTCTTTGTTGGGCGTTCGAGGCCATGTTCTTTGGCTGCCAGGACATTAGTCCATCTGTCGTTGAGCAGATCTTGGTTAGCTTGAAGCTGCTGCTGCTTCTTTTTTTAGGCTTCTTGCTGTGGCTATTAGCTGCCACTTGAAGCGCTCTTGTTCGAGAGGTTCCGCTGGCACGATGAAATCTTCATCGCCGAGGCTCACGTCATCCTCGGAGGGTGTTGGATAATTGCTATCCTCCGAGTCATCATTCCCTGCTTGCTCGTCAGGGTTACCTTGCCTGTCCTCCCGATCATCCTGTTCGGATGTTGGTTCGATGGGGCGTTCTTGGTCTTCGGTGTTGTCCAGAGTATCATTGTCTCCGGTGCTGGTATTGCTATTTTTCCCGCGACGCGATTTAGAGCGGCGCGCTGACATTGATGCTTTGGTGGTATCTCAGGAGTTTCGTCCTCAACTGGATCCTTCCCGTCATCATCGTCACCTTCTTTAGGCGTGTCCACCATGTATAAGTCATATGAGGAAGTGGTTATCCAGCGTCCGGTGAACGGCAGGTTTTGGGCCTGCTCTCTCCGGCATCATTGTCCATACCGTCGATGTCTTCGAAGGCGTAATCGAGCATGTCGGTTAGATCCTCGACAGTGGCTATGAAGTGGGTGGTGGGTGGCAAGTAAGATTCCCTATTTTCAGCCCCTAGTCCGGGCTGGGCATGATTCGAGAGCGGTTCCTCTGTGATGGCGAGGGATCACATTAAGTCCAAAGCCTCGTTTAAGGGCGAGGTTTGGATGGGGACAGATTGCGGGCCGAGCTCGCATGACGCGGACTTCGAAGGTTCATAGCTAGTATCCGGAGATGAGTCCGGCTTTGTGATGACTACCGGAGACACTATTCTCTCTAGCTCTCCACTCTTGAGCTCTATAGCCGCAAAGTCCAGCGGGCTCTAGACTCCCGTCTTCGGATATGGTGACGCGCTCCAGATCTAAGGCCGGAGCGATGGTTGTGGCCGCGAACCCTTGGAAGATCAAGTCTCCTCGGATAACAGCAACATAGTTCAGATTTCCAAAACTGATCTGGTGATCAAGGGCATAGCTGTCAATCTGCTCTAGGTGGCCAACCGAGTTGGCACGTAGTGCGAAGCCACCAAATACAAAGATCTGGCTGGGGAGGAAGATCTCCTTAGCGGCAGCATTGTTGTAGATGACTGACGGAGCCATCGAGCCTTTCGATGACGGCACAGTGGAACTCTCAATGAAATCACCAATGTCGGTGTCAAAAACAGTAGATCTCGGGTAGGGGGTTCCGAACTGTGCGTCTAAGGATCGAGGGTAACAAGAGGCAGGGGACACAATGTTTACCCAGGTTCAGGCGCTCTTAATGGAGGTAATACCCTACTTCCTGCTTCATTGACTTTGATGAGTATAAGGGTTACGAGAGTTGATCTACCTCGAGATCGTAATGGCTAAACCCTAGATGTCTAGCCTGTATGATTATGATTATCTCTACGGACTAAACCCTCCGGTTTCTATAGGCACCGTAGGGGGCTAGGGTTGTACAGAGTCGGTTTACAGAGAAAGGAATCATCATATCCGAACACCAAGCTTGCCATCCATGCAAAGGAGAGTCCCATCCTGACACGGGGGAAGGCCTTCTATCTTCTATCTTCATGGCCCATCTGTCCGGCCCACGTCACATAGCCCGGACACCCGAGGACCCCATAAACCAGGACTCCCTCACCCGAAGATGAGGCAAAGTGACGGGTGCGCTTGAATGCTTCCTTGTGTTCCTGTAGACCAGTCTCGACCTGAGTGGCATTTTTCACCAAGGTAGCGAAGTCAGCAAAGTCTTGAACAAGGAGCACAAGCTTGATATCAGGGTGAAGTCCTTCCTGGAACTTTTCCTGTTTACGAGAATCAGTATCGATATCCTCTTCGGCTCAAGATGGGAATGGGCCGGGTCGGCCCGCTGCGTCACTGAGCCGACCCAAAAAGTCGAGGCCAATGGGCCAAGTGGGTCGGCGTAAAATGATATACGGGTCAATGGAGCCGGCACCATGTGACCTGGTGGGTCAGACGGGTCAACCCAGTCAAATCGCTATACACTATATAATAGTTGCTGGTTGCCGTGTACACAAATTGGATCATGTAGAGAAGAACATATATGATATGTGATGCTGACCAAACTGGATGCATTTGGTTGGAGACGTACCTGTATAAGAAGCAGGTAGACATACAAGTTGATTGATTCTTACGTGAACCAGTAATTGCATGCATAAGCGAACCAACCAGCCTCTTGTCCATCTTGGTCACCGCCGAGCTCACCGTCTCAGTCACCGTCGACCTCGCCGTCCCCATCTTGCTATCCCATTGGCCTTCCCGGTCTCCAAAATGCGCTCACTCGAATCATGATTTTTTTCATCTTGATCTTGGGCCGGCCTCATGTACCCATTGGGTTAAAGGGGTCATAATTTTTTTATAAAATGGGTCGACCTATGCCCTCATATATTGACCTTGGTGCCACGGGGCCGAGTCCAAGGCCAGGATCGGGTCAGCTAATACGTCTCCAACGTATCTATAATTTTTGATTGTTCCCTGCTATTATATTATCTGTTTTGGATGTTTTATATACATTAATATGCTATTTTATATTATTTTTGGGATTAACCTATTAACCTAGAGCCAAGTGCCAGTTCCTGTTTTTTCCCTGTTTTTGAGTTTCGCAGAAAAGGAATACCAAATGGAATAAAACATTCGCGGTGATTTTTCTTAGACCAGAAGACACCCAGGAGACTTGGAGTTCAAGTCAGAAGAGCCACAAGGCGGCGGCAGGGGTGGAGGGTGCGCCCAGGGGGGTAGGGCGCGCCCCCTGTCTTGTGGGCCCCTCGTGCACCTCCTGTCCTAATTCTTTCGCCTATATATTCCCAAATATCCCCAAACCACCAGAGGCATCCACGAAAACACTTTTCCACCGCCGCAACCTTCTGTACCCATGAGATCCCATCTAGGGACCTTTTCTGGCACCCTGCCGGAGGGGGATTCGATCATGGAGGGCTTCTACATTAACTCCATTGCCCTTCTAATGAAGCATGAGTAGTTTACCAGAGACCTACGGGTCCATAGCTAGTAGCTAGATGGCTTCTTCTCTCTCTTTGATTCTCAATACCATGTTCTCCTCGATGTTCTTGGAGATCTATTCGATGTAATACATTTTTGCGGTGTGTTTGCCATGATCCGATGAATTGTGGATTTATGATCAGCTTATCTATGAATATTATTTGAATCTTCTCTGAATTCTTTTATGCATGATTTGATATCTTTGTAATTCTCTTCGAACTATCGGTTTGGTTTGGCCAACTAGATTGATTTCTCTTGCAATGGGAGAAGTGCTTAGCTTTGGGTTCAATCTTGCGGTGTCCTTTCCCGGTGACAGCAGGGGCAGCAAGGCACGTATTGTATTGTTGCCATCGAGGATAAAAGGTGGGGTTTTCATCATATTGCTTGAGTTAATTCCTCTACATCATGTCATGTTACTTAATGCATTACTCTGTTCTTTATGAACTTAATACTCTAGATGCATGCTGGATAGCGGTCGATGTGTGGAGTAATAGTACTAGATGCAGAATCGTTTCGGTCTACATGACACGGACGTGATGGCTATATTCATGATCATTGCCTTAGATATCGTCATAATTTTGCGCTTTTCTATCAATTGCTCAGCAGTAACTTGTTCACCCGCCGTATTATTTTCTATCTTGAGAGAAGCCTCCACTACTGCGGGATGGTCCAAACGCGGCACTACGATCAGAGACCCTTCGACGAAACAGTGTGAGATGCCATAATCGCAAATGGTGGTGTAAAAACCGTCAAAAAAGGTGCAAAACATTTGCGATGACAGATGCATCAAACACGGTTCAGAATTTTGTTGCGTGTGCGATGCAGGGCATACGGTTCAGCTCAATTAACTGTTTGTGATGAGGAGGCACAAAAGAAGCGGGTAGCTAGATGAAGGCGTGTGCGATATACAACATACGGTTCACTAGGATGAACTGTGTGTGATTAGGCAACACAATGGAAACGGTTCAACTGAACAAGATGTGTGTGATACGTGGCAAACAGGTCCGTAATCAGAAATGTGTGCGAAGACCAATAATAACAAAGACGATTGCTGCTAATAAGCCGTGTGAATTGCTCTGTCTACAGTAGAATAACATGTATATTTATATATAACTGAAATAAACATCCAATTACATAAGTGATTATACAGATCATTCACACACACCTCAATAAACAATTGCATGCATTTTAAAGTAGGAGAAATGATCGTCTAGCCATCTACTTCTTGTGACGCTCCCGCCACTGCTATGTTGCTCGATCCCTCGTCTGGGTCAGGAAGAAGACAGTTCATCATGTCAACGATCCACCTGTACATCTTGTAGCTTGTGTATGCGTCCATGGCCGCGTACTTGACATGTTGTTCATCCAGTCTCTCATGCCACACACTGTGCCAGGCGTTCTTGTCCTTATTGTTCTCTTCCTTCATCTTCGTGCAGTAGGGGTCGATGATGGCCGAGGCGAGGTCAACCAGGGAGTTCAGTTTGTTTTTGTCGCTGCCCCAGACCTTGTCGTGGTGCTGGATGTTGACAAGATTCGGGCATTTCAAGTCCGAAACCTTGAGCGCTTTTAGATCGTTGGTGGTGTCCACCGTAGCGAAATTGTAGTCGGAGCTATTGATAAACCTGGAGAAACGCTCACAAGGCCTTGTGGCAAGGTGGAAGTGGTAGACGAGGACGTCATGTGGCATGCACATCTGGGCGACGACAACCTTATGATCGTGCCCGGCACGACCGATGGTGTACTCAAGGTCGAAGCCGACCACTCGGTACTTGTCCTCGACAAGGAACTGCTCCATTGTTTGGATGGAGATCTCCACCAAGACCGGATCATTTGTATACACCACCGAGAGGGCCTTCCCCCTCACGTGGGTGTCCACTACGTGATGCTTGGTGAACTGCCCCTCGTTTTCATCGTCGGCCGCTGGGAGCGCCATTGGAGCCACGGGGAGCGCCATTGGAACCGCTGGATGTCCTCTATGTATGTGTTGTCATGGGTGTGCTTATTGTGTCGTGTGGCGCGAGAGATGAAGGTAAATCGCTGCACGAATAAATGGGGGCTGGGCGGCCTAGATTTTGGGCGCGTCCGGATGCATTTTTTGTAGCTTGTAACTGCATCGTCACACCGCGCCCGACGCAACCGCTTGCACATGAACGTGCGTGATCGTGCGCCGGCCCCAAACACTGGCAGCGCGCGTGGAGGGACGAGGGCAGAGCACCTGGAGGGACGCGAGAGCAGAGCGCACGCGGTAGGATGCGAGCAGAGCGCGCCGTAGCCGCCTGAACCGCAAGCAACCACACACATTGAGCAGTTGAACACGCAGGAAATAGTCGCCTACAAGCCGGCCGACAGTTGCGTCGCTGCATAGAGAGCGGCCGTGTGCTGCCACCTCCGTCTAGTCTATAGTCTCCTTTATATTCTGTGCCATACTTTGCCCCCAAATTTAACCAACAAAATGTAATGCATGTTTTAAAAATTATATAATTGGAAACTATGTTCAAATACAAATCCAACTATATAATCTTTGGCGACATGCATTCATATTTTATTAGTTAAATCATACTTATAAACCAGGACGGTGGTATAGTAGGTAATTAAATCACAATTTTTTTATTAACCGTATGTGTACGTGGCCTTTCGTCCTCCTGTCGCACGTCTTGTCACCTCGCTGCCGCAGACGGCTTACAGCGCAAGGTTGCGCAGCGCGCTTGGCGTTCTTTTGGCCAAACGGTGGCGCCAAAGAATTGTCGTGGAGCCCGTTCCCGTGCAACCACGCAGGTTCCCGCGCAAGCTTCCTACCCGACTCGGTGAAATCCCCCAAAATCCCAATGCTTACTGGCCTGCTATAAAAACCCTCACGGCCGGCGAGTCCTGCGTCGCATTTTCCCCTCCATTCCTGTAGCTTATCTTGTCTGCTTCTCCCACAATTGCCAATGGCACCGGCCCGTCATCGTCACTCAGCCACTCCGCCGTCATCAGAGGACAACTCTAGCTGGGAGGCTACACCGCGGCGGCGGCGCAGTCCCCAGCGTAGTGTACTGCGCGTGGCGTCCCAGTTGGTTGTGCGCGGAACACCCACCACACGCTCCGCCGCCGGTGCCCATCGGCAGCTGTTGCCGGCCGCCGTTGCTGCCACACCACTGTCGAAAGCCAAGCCATTGCCCGCTCCGCCGCCGCGGCCCGAAGGCGGGAGGTGGTGGTCGTGGCCGCTGTGGCCGCCAGCCCACCGTCGACCGCCGGGGTCATCACCCGCTCCGCCACCGCCGCCCGAAGGCGGGAGGCGGAGGTGGATGCCCGCACGTGCGTCAGCGACCTTGCGCGCTACACCGAATTCCTACAGTAGGAGGAGGAGCGCCTCGTCGAGCACGAAAGAGCCTTACCGCCGCCGTGGCCGCGGCACACGCCGCCTCAGAGGCGAGGAATCAGGAGATCTACGAGGAGAACCACCGCTTCGAGAGGGGTTGTCTGGAGTAGCAGAGGGCGTTCGAGGTGAGCATCGCTGAAGCTACAACAGTGGCAGGCACCGCATTGCGGTTGCCCAGCTCGTCGGTAGGCTCCTCCGCCTCTTACTGAGCGCGCTCGGCAGAGGAGAGGCAGACGAAAGTAGTACAAAGCCCCTCCGCAGCAGCAGCACCAGTAGTAGTAGTAGTAGTACTAGTAGTAGTATTAGTATTTAGGGGCTATTTTGTTCAGTTCATCTGACTATAGATGTGGTGGAACTGTACAACGTACTTAAAATTAGCTAGTATATATAGTTGAACTAGCTATTTCAGTACGTGGTTGGCAACAATTGGGGAAAAGTTTGGTCGGTTCAGCTATCGAGTTGAACTGTTTGTACAAATTAAGAACGACTGCGTAATCTATGAATGAAATCTATGCTTAATTACTCTATTTTAGTTGCAAAATTTAGATATTGCTTGTGATTTTAGCTTCATATTTTGACAAATCGCAGTGTTACAAGGATTGACAAATCTTACCAAATTGTTTGTACGTTGTTGCACACGGGTCATCCAAAACGACCGTTTGCGTTGAAGGGATTTACAAATCCTGCGCTGCTCTCACTTTGCATACGGGTGTTCTATCTAAAACGTTTGTGATCAAGAGCTGCAAAAATCCTGCTCGACACATTTTCTCTTGGCTTCTGTCGGTTTGCATACGTGTGTTCTAACTAAAACGTTTGCGATGAGTGTTTTATATCTAAAAAGCAAATTAAACTGCGGCTTGGGCGCCATTAATGGAGAGGATGCGAGCAAGGCGGGCGGCCATGGAAGTCAATGGGATCGCTTCCCAGTGAGCATGCGCAGTGTACAGCTCGCACGCTTCCCGGTGAGTCTGCGCACTCGAGGACAGCTTGCACGCCTCTTGGTCAGCCTGCGCACTAGACGGCGCTCGCACGCCTCCCGTCCAGTCAAGGTCAAGCAGCTGTCCGCACGGCACCTCCAATAGCCATTAAAACCAAGACACGTGACGTCACGTGACTGGTTAACAGAACGCACACAGTTTGAATTATACAAACGTTTGTTATATTAAAGTGGAGATATTTTTTCAAAATGCCTTTGTTGGCTGTCATTATTCGAGTGCGCCTTCCCTCAAAATGGACACGAAAAATACCACAGCATGTCGGGTGCCATTCCATGATAGCATGCCAAGTTTCATGAATTTCAGACGAGTTTTGGATTTACTAGAATTTAAAAACCAGGCATCTCAATGTTTTGCCGGCAATCAATGGTGCCCTGGTGTTTGAAATTCATTCCCATTTCTTGCCTGGGACCTAAGCATGCACCCAAAGACACAGATTTGATTTTTCAACCAATTTATATGCACTAGAACATGTGCATGTAGTTCAAATTTGAACTATGCACATAAATGCACTAAAAACTCAGTTAATGCATAAAAATGTCCGAGCAAACCCTGAAAAATCACAAAAATTCACACAACACACCTGTTTCTCTATGATGATACGAGAAAAAAATTTAAAAGCAATAAGAGGCAATGGATAATGTTTCGTCCCGAAAGGTGGGATGTTCACTACCGAAAACCATCATGCTTGTTGTGAGAAGCTCCAGTTTGTGAGAAGCATATACCCAAACCTGCCCCAAATGGGACAAAATTTGTACCACGGCATGTTGATGCCGCTCCATGATAGCATGACAAGTTTCATGAATTTCAGACGAGTTTTGGATTTACCAGAATTTAAAATCCAGACATCTCAATATTTTGCCAGCAATCGACGGTGCCCTTGTGTTTGAAATTAATTCCCATTTCTTGCATGCGACCTACGGATGCACCCAAGAACACAGATTTGATTTTTCAACCAATATATATGCACTGGAGCATGTGCATGTAGTTCAAATTTGAATTATGCACATAAATGCATTGCAAACTTAGTTAATGCATAAAAATGTCCAAACGAACACCGAAAAATCAAAAAAATTCACACAACACTCCTGTTGTTCTATGTTGACATGAGAAAAAAAATTGAAAGCAATAAGAGGCAATGGATATCGTTTCGTTCCCAAAGGTGGGACATTCCCTACCGAAAACCATCATGCTTGTTGTGAGAAGCTCCCGTTTGTGAGAAGCATATACCCAAACCTACCCCAAATGGGACAAAATTTGTACCACAGCATGTTGACGTCTCTCCATGATAGCATGCCAAGTTTCATGAATTTCAGACGAGTTTTGGATTTAGTAGAATTTAAAAACGAGGCACCTCAATGTTTTGCCGGCAATCAATGGTGCCCTAGTGTTTGAAATTCATTCCCATTTCTTGCATGGGACCTAAGCATGCACCCAAGGGCACAAATTTGATTTTTCAACCAATTTATATGCACTGGAGCATGTGCATGTAGTTCAAATTTGCATTATGCACATAAATGCATTGAAAACTCAGTTAATGCATAAAAATGTCCAGACGAACCCCGAAAAATCACAAAAATTCACACAGCACTCCTGTTGTTCTATGTTCACACGAGAAATTTTTTTGAAACCAATAAGAGGCAATGGATATCGTTTCGTCCCCAAAGGTGGGACGTTCCCTACCGAAAACCATCACGCTTGTTGTGAGAAACTCCGGTTTGTGAGAAGCATATACCCAAACCTGCCCCAAATGGGACAAAATTTGTACCACGGCATGTTGATGCCGCTCCATGATAGCATGCCAAGTTTCATGAATTTTAGACGAGTTTTGCATTTACTAGAATTTAAAAACCAGGCATCTCAATGTTTTGCCAACAATCAACGGTGCCCTGGAGTTTGAAATTCATTCCCACTTCTTGCATGGGACCAAAGCATGCACCCAAGGACACAGATTTGATTTTTGAACCAATTTATATGCACTGGAGCGTGTGCATGTAGTTCAAATTTGAATTATGCACATAAATGCATTGAAAACTCAGTTAATGCGTAAAAATGTCCAAACGAACCCCAAAAAATCACGAAAATTCACTCAACACTCCTATTGTTCTATGTTGACACGAGAAAAAATTTGAAAGCAATAAGAGGCAATGGATATCGTTTCGTCCCCAAAGGTGGGACGTTCCCTACCGAAAACCATCATGCTTGTTGTGAGAAGCTCCGATTTGTGAGAAGCATATACCCAAACCTGCCCCAAATGGGACAAAAAATTTACCATGGCATGTTGAGGCCACTCCATGATAGCATGCCAAGTTTCATGAATTTCAGACAAGTTTTGGGTTTACTAGAATTTGAAAACCAGGCATCTCAATGTTTTGCCGGCAATCAACGGTGCCATGGTGTTTGAAATTCATTCCCATTTCTTGCGTGGGACCTAGGCATGCACCCGAGGACACATATTTGATTTTTCAACCAGTTTATATGCACTGGAGCATGTGCATGTAATTCAACTTTGAGTTATGCACATAAATGCATTGAAAACTCAGTTAATGCATAAAAATGTCCAAACGAACCCCGAAAAATCACAAAAATTCACACAACACTCCTGTTGTTCTATGTTGACACGAGAAAATTTTTGAAAGCAATAAGTGGCAATGGATATCCTTTTGTCCCCAAAGGTGGGACGTTCCCTACGGAAAACCATCATGCTTGTTGTGGGAAGCTCCGGTTTGTGAGAAGCATATACCCAAACCTGCCCCAAATGGGACAAAAAATATACCACAGCATGTTGATGCCGCTCTATGATAGCATGCGAAGTTTCCGGAATTTCAGACGAGTTTTGGATTTACTAGAATTTAAAAATCAGGCATCTCAATGTTTTGCTGGCAATCAACGGTGCCCTGGTGTTTGAAATTCATTCCCATTTCTTGCATGGGACCTAAGCATGCACCGAAGCACACAAATTTGATTTTGCAACCAATTTATATGCACTGGAGCATGTGCATGTAGTTTAATTTTGAATTGTTCACCTGAAATAGCTAGAAAACCAATTTAATGTATAAAATGCTCAAACGAACCCTGAATAATTCCAATTCTTTTACGACACACATATAGTTGCATGTTCACTCCAGATAAAAGGTCTAGCAATTCACACACCGCCATTTACACTGTGAGCCCATTACGTAATTCAAATCAAGATGAAAAATCAAGTAGATTGCACACAATTTATTATCAGCAACCGTGTGAGATGCAGCACAAAATATCCTGGGGCACCGTCGGTGCATAGTACGCCTATGGCTTACGCGATAAGGTGCGTCGGCTATAGTCCAGAGCAGGTGTCTCAAGAACACTAGCTCGCTCCCCAAATATCATTTCACTGTTCAATCATCGCTGGTGAAAGATGGGCACGTGGACCCGCGTTGTGAGAGCAATTTCGGTGGCCCACTTCGGCGAGGGTGCGGCCACAGCCGCCATGCGCGTGCTAACAAGGTGCATGAGCCCGGCCGCAATCTGCGACCGGGTGGGAAAGGTAGCCCAAACGGCCGCTGTTGCATCTCAGGTGGCGGCAGCAACATCTGCCTCGGGGATATCAACTGGCGAGAGCGGCACAGCAGCTGTCCGTTCCGCAGCAGCGGCCTTAGCCCTGATGGAGGCCGCCCACGACCATGTCGAGGCCACCCACGCCCAGCTCCTAGCGGTCACTGCACAAATCGAATGAAGCTTCTCCGACAACGGTCGGCAACCCACGGCCGAAGAGCTGGCAATCGCCAAGAGCGTTCTAGCAGCCGTCTGTTCCTCCGCCGCATACCTTGCAATGACGGAGCCCGTCCAAGCCCAGATCGCGTCCGCCCACGCCCAGCTCGTGGCGGCCTTTTCCAAAGAGATGGCAGACACGGATGGCGAGATGCTTGCCGAGTATGGTGTGATGGATGCCATGGAGCCCCTTCCCCAGGAGACCGTCGGGCGCGAGCTGGACATGGAGGCGGCGCCGGAGATCGACGAGCACCAGCCGTAGTAGTACTCTTTGTTTTGTTTAATTAAGAGTGCCGGTCTTTAATTTGTTAGAGTAATGTTTAGGTTAGCTAGCTCTATTTAATTGCTGAACTTGCTCGATTAAGAAGTGTGGGTGTGTTGTAGTCTCCTTTGTGTACCCAAATTATGCAATGACGTGGATGACCACTGTAACCATGGAAATTCGAACCAAAACTTTTGACGTTCAAACTCATCACACATGGGTTAAGCTATATGAATCATTTGTGATGTCCACATATCGTACACAGTTCTGAATAAGGGACCATGTCTAATGACACTTTGCGTGCCAGTTTTTTCGCTGAAGCGATTCCAAATTTTCGGCTTCCACGGAAATATCTACCTCCCCGCCCCCTCCCCCTTACCAAAAGCCACATTTCCCCTCTTTCCGCCTTCCTTTCCAAGTTGAAACCTTCACTCCTTGCTTGCAGCACCGCCTCCTCGTCGGCGACCCTGCTTCACGCTGCTCGGCCTCATCTATCCAGGTAGGTAATCCACACCCGACCCCCATCCTCCTCCTCCTTCCACATCCCATATACCCCGACCGCCGGTGCGAGCGCGACACCTTCCACCCAAATCACCGACCCCTCCACCAAATAAACGTCGCCATTCATGCTGACCCCCAGATCTTGGAGGAGCACCTTGTCATTTGCTAGCTACGCCGATTAAGCATGCTCAGTTGACCCATTGCGTGTGTTGCTCCTGCCTTTCCTTCACAAATTCTAGTGAATTGTGCTATCTCATTTTACCATGCAATCTGTTGCTCTAGTGTATATTTTCTATATGTCGTGCAGTGTGGTGCTCACTTATTAACTGTTTTGTTAATTAGTTGTCATCTTCAGTTAACTGTTTGGTTGAATTCTCCAAATGTGATGTTCAATTATTCAGGATGCAGCTTTGTATTGTCTTCCATGTGAGAATTAATCGAATTTATCTTTACAAAATTGTGGGTGCATTCTGTTATTGTATACCATGTGAGGAATAAATTGAATTTGGCTGTAGTAAATACATGAGAAACAAATACAATTGCTACAATTGCTGTAGTTAACTGTTTGGTTAACTGTCTGATCTTCTATTAGGAGTATGTTATATTGTGCAATGTGGTGCTCAGTTACTATTTGGTTCATTTGTTGTGGTGTTTAGTTAACTGCTTGGTTTAATTATGCAATGCGATGTCCAATTGTCGTGGGTAGAATTTTGTATTGTTGTGCATGTGAGGAATAAATCAAATTTGGCTGCACTTAATACATGAGAAACATATACAAGTGCTATATTTCCTAGTTCTTAATCATGCTTGGTTTGGGTAAATAGGTTTTCCATGTGGCTTGAACTAATCTGATGAATCTGCAATGTGCTTATTTTTCATCAACATATTTTACTGATAGCATGCGAACCCTTACTTAACCTGATGACTAACTACCTTATATGTGTTGCAGGGAAACAATGGGAAGCACTTAGGTTTACAATCGAGGTTAGCACGTGCATGGTCCATTGTCTAATAGCACATTATTGTGCAATTGCAGGAACCATTCTAATATTTTGGTTTTTAACAATTTGGTCTTGCACATGTAGGTCCTGCTGTCAGAGGTTTTGACCCACTGTTCGACCCTTTTGCATATGGGGAAATGAGTTGTCCATGAATATCAATCAAATCAAGAAACTCAAAAAGATTGTTAGGATAAAGAAATTAGCGACAAAAACCAACAAGATCTTTCTCTCCACAATCAAGAAGACATCAGTTCACTACAAGATGGTACTAACCATTATACCTTGCCTTTTCTCCTTTGCCCCATTTCCAGTATAGAGAAGATATTTATGCACATCCTTGTTTTCAGGCCTTTCCAAAGTAGTTCACTGATGATTACCTCTCAAACCACCTCTATGGTCAGGAGACGAGGAAGGTTTTCATACAACACCCACGGCTCAATATTGAAGTGTTCCTGAAGAGGACGAAGGACGGGCGGTCAATCATCCACAGGCACTGGCCTAAAGTTGCAAAGACCTTCAACATGAATGAAGGCTCAATATTCGCCTTCCGCTCAGCAGTTTTCCAGATGAGATGCATCTGTCTATATACCGTCTATGATGCTAATTTCGAAAGGTTCTACATGTTGCATGTGGAACTTGCTGGTGGTGCAGTTGTATAATGGGGTAGCTGAGTGCTGAAGCTATATCATGTTGTACTCTGATGTATTTCAATTATGAAATTCTGCTTCCTTAATATGGAAATGAAATATATTGTGTACTTAATATGAAATGTCAATTAGATTAATAAATGGATTATGAATAATCGGATAATTAGCCTACTAATGGCGAATTAGCCAGCTAATTGGGTTTTGCTATTGCAAACGGTTGTTGAAAAAATACCGTGGGCGATGACCTCATGCAACGCACACAGTTTCTAGGAATAAATCGTGTTGGATCAATGAACAATCACAAACGACTTTCTCTTGAAAACTGTTTGCGTTAGGCCACCTTGTGCAAACGTTTACCACATAAAAACTGTGTGTGATGGACAGCCTTTGCCACACAGTTTCTTCTACGGACCGTGTGTGATACATTCAATAACGCAAACGATTTAACGGGAAAAATTGTGTATGATGTACCTGTGAACGGAAACGTTTTCCTTGGAGCGACTGTGTGGGATGTACATATGAACAGAAACATTTAGCGGGGACTGACTGTGTGGGATGTACTTGCGACCGGAAATAATTTGGCCGTATAATTTTTTTAGCTCTACTATACGTATTTCCGTATTTGAGCGCTCGCCGGTCGCACACGACCTCATTTTGCCGAACGTGTGTGCCAGGAGGGCATATCCCCGACGGTTTCTGGGCCGTGTTGGAAGGACCCCCCTATCGCCCACACTCACTTGGTGACGGTTCCAAATGCCGTCGCGGAAAGGGGTTAAAAACTGTTTGTTTAGGACCGATGTGTATCAGTGCTCTAGTGAAACCTATGCCCCTCGGGTCTATTTTCCATCATATAAGTTTCTATTTTCCATCATATAAGTTTCCGATATACAATATAAGTTTCTAATCTACTATTTTGCAATCTTTTACTTTCGATCTATAAACCAAAAATACCAAAAATATTTACTTTATCGTTTACCTATCTCTATCAGATCCCACTTTTGCAAGTAACCGTGAAGGGATTAACAACTCCTTTATTGCTTTGGGTGCAAGTTGTTTATTTGTTTGTGTAGGTATTCGGTGATTTCTGCATTCTCTCCTACTGGATTCGTACCTTGGTTCTCAAACTGAGGGAAATACTTCTCTCTACTTTGCTGCATCACCCTTTCCTCTTCAAGGGAAAAACCAACGCAGGCTCAAGATGTAGCAGGAATAATTTCTGGCGCCGTTGTCGGGGAGATCTACGCCAAGTTAAGACATACCAAGTACTCATCATAAACTCTCATCTCATACATTACATTATTCGCCATTCGCCTCTCATTTTCCTCTCCCCCACTTCTAAAACTATTCTCAAAAAGATTTGCCTTTTCTTCACCCCTCTTCTGTTCGTCCTCTTCGTTTGCTTTTTGTGTGCTCGTGCGTTAGATCGTTTGCCTTGCTCTCATGACTAGCACTTTTACCCTCCTATGTCTTCTGACTTTGAGGTTCTTCACTTCAAACAGAGACCAGGAGAAAATTTAAAGGATGCTTGGTATAGGATGATAGAATCGTACCGCAATTGCACCATAGAGGGGGACTTCAAGATTTTACTTCGCAATTTTTATGTTGGGCTAAACATGTCTCATAGCCAACTTTTGGATTTCGCTACTAAAGGGAGTTTTTTTTGAAATTGATCCCAACATTGCTTATGAAATAATAGATGGAATAGTAGGAATATTTCCCCCACAAAAGGGACTACATTAGACTGAAGAGGGAACACAAGTTTCTGAGAAACTATGTGAAGTAACGAAAAATTTGCAAAAATCTATTGAGCCCCTAAAAAATGTTAGTGGAAACCTCCACCGCATGAATATGTTGATCACTCTTTGCAATAAGCGGTTGGATGCTCTAGATATAAAGATTTCTGAATATGAGGACAAACGCAAAGAACCTCCTGGATTTGAGCATAACTCCACCAAAAAAATAAAAACCAAAGATGACAACACCTAGATCTATTCGTGTTTTTATGCCTAGCTAAGGGCGTTAAACAATAGCGCTTGTTGGGAGGCAACCTAATTTTATTTTTGCTTTTGCTTTTTAGGTTCTGTTTTGCAATAAATAATTCATCTAGCCACTGGTTAGATGTGGTTTTGTGTTTTAATTAGTGTTTGTGCCAAGTAAGACCTTTGGGATGGCTTACTGTGATAGTTGATTTGATCTTGCTGAAAAACAGAAAGTTTTGCACTCAAGAAAACAATTCTCATTTTCAAAGAAGCATGATAAAATACTGATTCTTTCTGCAGAAGATTAATAAACAAATTGCTCATGTTGCCCTAATTTTTCAGAATTGTTGGAGTTACAGAAGTATTTGAGAGTTACAGATTACTACAGATTGTTCTGTTTTTGACAAATTCTGTTTTCTATGTGTTGTTTGCTTATTTTGATGAATCTATGGGTACTATCAGGGGGTATGAACCATGGAAAAGTTGGAATACAGTAGATATTACACCAATATAAATAAATAATGAGTTCACAACAGTACCAAAAGTGGTGAATTATTTTCTTATACTAACGGAGCTTATGAGATTTTCTGTTGAGTTTTTTGTTGTGAAGTTTTCAAGCTTTGGGTAAGGATTTCATGGACTATGGAATAAGGAGTGGAAAGAGCCTAACCTTGGGGATGCCCAAGGCACCCCAAGGTAATATTCAAGGACAACCAAGAGGCTAAGCTTGGGGATACCCCGAAAGGCATCCCTTCTATCGTCTTCGTCTATCAGTAACTTTACTTGAGGCAATATTTTTATTCACCACATGATATGTGTTTTGCTTGGAGCGTCTTGTATGATTTGAGTCTTTGCTTTTTAGTTTGCCACAATAATCCTTGTTGTACACACCTTTTGAGAGATACAGGCATGAATCGTGATCTATTAGAATACTCTATGTGCTTCACTTATATCTTTTGAGCTAGACAATTTTGCTCTAGTGCTTCACTTATATCTTTTTAGAGCATGGCGGTGGTTTTATTTTATAGAAATTATTGAACTCTCATGCTTCACTTATATTATTTTGAGAGTCTTTAAACAGCATGGTAATTTGCTTTGGTTATAAGTTTAGTCCTAATATGATAGGCATCCAAGAGGGATATAATAAAAACTTTCATTGCATTGAATACTATGAGAAGTTTGGTTCCTTATGATTGTTTTGAGATATGAAGATGGTGATATTAGAGTCATGCTAGTGAGTAATTGTGAATTTGAGAAATACTTGTGTTAAGGTTAGTGAGTCCCGTGGCATGCACATATGGTGAACCGTTATGTAACGAAGTTGGAGCATGAGATACTTTTTGATTGTCTTCCTTATGAGTGGCGGCCGGGGACGAGCGATGGTCTTTTCCTACCAATCTATTCCCCTAGGAGCATGCGCGTAGTACTTTGTTTTGAAAACTAATAGATTTTTGCAATAAGTATGTGAGTTCTTTATGACTAATGTTGAGTCCATGGATTATACACACTCTCACCCTTCCACCATTGCTAGCCTCTCTAGTACCGCACAACTTTCGCCGGTAACATACACTCACCATATGCCTTCCTCAAAAACCCCACCATACCTACCTATTATGGCATTTCCATAGCCATTCTGAGATATATTGCCATGCAACTTTCCATCGTTCCGTTTATTATGACACATTCCATCGTTGTCATATTGCTTTGCATGATCATGTAGTTGACATCGTATTTGTGGCAAAGCCACCATTCCTAATTCTTTCATACATGTCACTCTTGATTCATTGCACATGCCGGAACACCGCCGGAGGCATTCATATACAGTCATATTTTGTTCTAGTATCGAGTTGTAATTTTTGAGTTGTAAGTAAATAGAAGTGTGATGATCTTCATTATAGAGCATTGTCCCATGTGAGGAAATAAAAAAAGGGAGAGAAAAGGCCAAAAAAAAGAGAAGGCCCCCAAAAAATAGAGAAAGAAAAAAATAAAAAAAAATTGAGAGAAAAAGAGAGAAGGGGCAATCCTACTATCCTTTTTCCACACTTGTGCTTCAAAGTAGCACCATGATCTTCGTGATAGAGAGTCTCCTATGTCCTCACTTTTATATACTAGTGGGAATTTTTTATTATAGAACTTGGCTTGTATATTCCAATGATGGGCTTCCTCAAATTTCCCTAGGTCTTCATGAGCAAGCAAGTTGGATGCACACCCACTTAGTTTTTTCTTTTTGAGCTTTCATAAACTTATAGCTCTAGTGCATCCATTGCATGGCAATGCCTACTCACTCATATTGATATCTATTGATGCGCATCTCCATAGCCTGTTGATACGCCTAGTTGATGTGAGACTGTCTCCCTCTTTTTGCCTTCTCCACAACCACCTTCTATTCCACCTATAGTGATATGTCCATGGCTCATGCTCATGTATTGCGTGAAAGTTGAAAATGTTTGAGAGCATCAGAAGTATGAAACAAGTGCTTGGGTTGTCATCGGGGTTGTGCATGATTTGAATATTTTGTGTGATGAAGATGGAGCATAGCCAGACTATATGATTTTATAGGGATAAGCTTTCTTTGGCCATGTTATTTTGAGAAGACATAATTGCCTCGTTAGTATGCTTGAAGTATTATTGTTTTTATGTCAATATTAAACTTTTGTTTTGAATCTTATGGATATGAACATTCATGCCACAATAAAGAAAATTACATGAATAAATATGTTAGGTAGCATTCCACATCAAAAATTCTGTTTTTATCATTTGCCTAGTCGAGGACGAGCAGGAATTGAGCATGGGGATGCTTGATGCGTCTCCAATGTATCTATAATTTTGATTGTTCCATGCTATTATATTATCTGTTTTGGATGTTTTATATGCATTAATATGCTATTTTCTATTATTTTTGTTACTAACCTATTAACCTAGAGCCCAGTGCCAGCTCCTGTTTTTCCCTGTTTTGAGTTTCGCAGAAAAGGAAAACCAAACGGAATAAAACCTTTGCGATGATTTTATTGGACTAGCAGACACCCGGGAGACTTGGGGATGAAGTCGGAGGAGCCACGAGGCGGCCACAAGGGTGGAGGGCGCGCCCAGGGGGTAGGGCGCGCCCAGGGGGTACGGCGCCCCCTGTCTTGTGGGCCCCTCGTGCACCTCCTGTCCTAATTCTTTCGCCTATATATTCCCAAATATCCCCAAACCACCAGAGGCATCCACGAAAACACTTTTCCACCGCCGCAACCTTCTGTACCCATGAGATCCCATCTAGGGACCTTTTCCGGCACCGTGCTGGAGGGGGATTCGATCACGGAGGGCTTATACATCAACTCCATTGCCCTTCTAATGAAGCATGAGTAGTTTACCAGAGACCTACAGGTCCATAGCTAGTAGCTAGATGGCTTCTTCTCTCTCTTTGATTCTCAATACCATGTTCTCCTCGATGTTCTTGGAGATCTATTCGATGTAATACTTTTTTGCGGTGTGTTTACCGAGATCCGATGAATTGTTGATTTATGATCAGCTTATCTATGAATATTATTTGAATCTTCTCTGAATTCTTTTATGCATGATTTGGTATCTTCTTAATTCTCTTCGAACGATTTGGTTTGGCCAACTAGATTGGTTTTTCTTGCAATGGGAGAAGTGCTTAGCTTTGGGTTCAATCATGCGGTGTCGTTTCCTAGTGACAGCAGGGGCGGCAAGGCACGTATTGTATTGTTGCCATCGAGGATAAAAAGATGGGATTTTCATCATATTTCTTGAGCTAATTCCTCTACATCATGTCATCTTACTTAATGCATTACTACATTCTTTATGAACTTAATACTCTAGATGCTTGCTGGATAGCGGTCGATGTGTGGAGTAATATTAGTAGATGCACAATCATTCCAGTCTACTTGACACAGACGTGATACCTATATTCATGATCATTGCCTTAGATATCATCATAACTTTGCACTTTTCTATCAATTTCTCGACAGTAATTTGGTCACCCACCGTATTATTTTCTATCTTGAGAGAAGCCTCTAGTGAAACCTATGGCCCCAGGGTCTATTTTCCATCATATAAGTCTCTATTTTCCATCATATAAGTTTCCGATCTACAATACAAGTTTATGATCTACTATTTTGCAATCTTTTACTTTCTGATCTATAAACCAAAAATATTTACTTTATCATTTATCTATCTCTATCAGATCTCACTTTTGCATGTAACCATGAAGGAATTGACAACCCCTTTATCGCGTTGGGTGCAAGTTGTTTGATTGTTTGTGCAGGTATTCGGTGATTTGTGCGTTGTCTCCAACTGGATTGATACCTTGGTTCTCAAACTGAGGGAAATACTTATCTCTACTTTGCTGCATCACCCTTTCCTCTTCAAGGGAAAAACCAATGCAAGCTCAGGAAGTAGCATCAGACCATTCCCATCTTGATCTTCAGCATAGCGGCACAAGTCAAGGAACTCCCACTGATAAGCATCTACGGTCTTTTTGCCCTGTGTGAGGTTGGGGAACTCTCACTTCTTCCTGTCCATAATTCCCTGAGGAATGTAGCGGGCACGGAAAGCTGCTTGGAACTCCAGCCAGGCAATGACTATTCCAACATGTTGTGAATGCCTATGACTGTCCCACCATTGAGTAGCGGGACCCTTGAGGAAATAGGATGCGTAACTGACATAGTTGGCAGGGTCAACATTTGCAGACTCCAACTCATAAGTGATGTCACGGAGCCAATCATCAGCATCAAGGGGCTTAGTTGAACTGTGATAGATAGTAGGGTAGAGGCGCATAAATTCTTGCAGAGTTACTGGGGCTGGTTGTTGATTCATATTGGGCTACGGAAACTGAGCCATGAGGCCTTCCATAAACTGGCGGTTTAGTTCGAACTATTGTATCATTCTGGCCATATATTCGGGCGGTGATGGGTTGTTGGCACCATGGCCACAACCGCCTGGTCTAACCATCCTGCTAAAATGTGACAGGGATAGTTTAGCATGGAGCTATTGTAGAGATAATGAATCATTAATGAGGCAACATGCAAAAATAAAGAAGTGCGATAGTGTCGTGGGTCGACACGATCACCTATGGGGCCATGAGCCCCTTGTGGTTCGGCAAGGGGGAGATCACGTTGCACATAGAGCGGATGCCACGGGGCATCGTGACGGCTATGACATTGGATGTTTTTACCCAGGTTCGGGCCGCTGTGAGGCGTAAAACCCTACTCCTGCTTTTGGTGGATTGGATGATGGAATCACAACAACACGCAACGCTCAAGACCGACAAGGTTGCCTCGGGGGAGCAGCTATGCGCGTACAAGTGTGAGGGGGTCCAAATCCCTCTCTAGTTTACCATGGGCCTCCTTTTATAGCTAAAGGGGTAACCACAATGGCAAAATAGTCATTATCTAGTGATTAGATAGCTAACAGTGCTATCATACCTGACTCTGGCAGTTAGGAAAAAGTGCATTAAATGCATTGCTAGGTGTCATGCTGAGGGTGAAGCCCGGTAAGCCTGCCATGCCGCTTAATCCTCTTCTGCTTATCTATTTGACACGCCTCTGGATGGGTGTCATATGAGCGTAAGCTGTTTTCCAACGGGCCGCCACGTGCTTAGTGGAGGCCACTTAATCATTTAGAGGCTCGACACCGCATTGACAAGTGATTTGCGTTGCTGTGCGGTGGAGCGGCGGAGCGGTGGTGCCTTGGTAGGATTCCCTGCCCTTGTGGCAATCTTGGACTTGTCCTTGGGGTGGTCTCGACCTGGCCGGGCTCTCTTGCCCGGCAAGAGAGGCCTTCCCAAGGCGATGCTTCTGTTGTCTTGTATGTTGACTTGGTCTTGTTGATCCGCTCCTTGAACTCACGAAGAGCGGTTTCTCTAGCTTAGCCATGCTTTGTATGCTTGTGGTCGGACATGCGATGCCAGCACGCCTATGTGTAGGCCTGGTCAACAAGTGCACATGTTTGTTGCACCGACAGGAGCCCTCGGTCCTGGCCCATACGTGCTGACGAGCACCGTGGGGTATGCCCCAACAAATACACAGGCGAGCACTTGAACCATGCTGTGATGGGGTTTATGTCTTTGTTGATATTCTCCTTGCTTCTTCATTAACCTGTAATTGAATCAATTTTCAATTTTTTTCATGCATTGTGCGGAAACGATGTGGGGAAATTTACTTCATGGCCCGCGGGCTGCCCATGCCCCACATTCACGGGGAGGTAGTCACCATTTTACTCATCCCACTACCTCTGTGTTTCCACCATGTATGCTGCATGCGTTGCGCAAGGTTGGTGGAGGGCGCGTAGGGCGCAGGAATGAGTGCCATGGCAGAAAGCCCAGCACAGTGGATAGGCGCAGGAGGGCGGACGTTGATTCTGGACGCTGTTAGCGACGTAGAGGGTCTAGAATTGCTGAGTGGGGCGGTTTCCCCCAGGGTGGCGAGTAGCCAGCCCCCGTCCACGCTCCCCTATAAAAGGAGGCGGCGAGGGGCTCACCCACACAGACATCTCCTCCTTCTTCTTCTTGTATTTTGCTTCCATCATGGTGAGGGGGAGAGGACGCGGTCGAGCTCCAGCGGCAGCGACTTGAGTCTCTTCTCGACAACGCCTCCTTGCCCCAGCTAGGGATGCAGGGTCAGAATCCGGCGCACAAGGTGGTGCCGCAGGACATGGGTGTGGCCGTCGTGGCGCATGGGGCCGAGGAGGGCATGGAGGCACTATGGTCGCTCCTCCCTCGGTCACCCTGGCTCCGATGGAGGGCCATGTCGGGGACCAATCATTGGAGCTCATCGTCAAGCTGTGCGGGCCTCCGCCCAGCTACCTTCAACTTCCAACCCCTTTTGCAAGGGTGATGGAGGAAGAATAACCACCAGGAATGAAACTGCACATTAGGGGCTGCTGTAATGGCAGCATGCAGGAGGACGTGGAGTTCCCCGCACTATTGGGAAATGTTGCATGGAAAACAAAAAAAATTCTACGCACACGCAAGATCTTCAAGGAGATGCATAGCAACAAGAGGGAGAGAGTGTGTCTATGTACCCTTGTAGACAGTAAGCGGAAGCGTTTGACAACGCGGTTGATGTAGTCGAACATTCTTCGTGATCCAACCGATCGAGTACCAAACGTATGACACCTCCGCGTCTAGAACACGTTCAGCTCGGTGACGTTCATCACCTTCTCGATCTAGCAAGACGATGAGGTGGTGGATGAGGTGCGGCAGCACGACGGCATGGTGACGGTGATGGTGAAGTTATCTCCGTAGGGCTTCGCCTAAGCTCTACGAAAATATGACAAGGGGTATAAACGATGGAGGGGGGCACCGCACACAACTAAGAGAATGTTGTGTATTGTGCTAGGAGCCCCCTCCCACATATATATATAGGTGGGGGTGGAGGGAGCAGCCAGGAGGCGCCCCCAAGTAGGCTGAATCCTACTTGGGGTCTTCCCCCAATTGGCGCCCCCTTCCTTATTTGGAGTGCGGGAGGAAGGAAGGAGGAGGTGGTGCCCCCCGTTCCTTTTTCTCCTGAGGAGGGAAAGGCAGGAGGGGCCACCCCTCCCCTTTCCTTCCCCTAGGGCCAGCCAGCCAAGGGAAGGGGCGCACCAGCCCCTTGTGAGCCAGTCTGTCCCCCCTTTGGCCCATAAGGCCCATACAATTGCCGGGGTGCCCGGAACCCCTTCTGGTGACCCGATGAGTACCTGGTGCACTACGAAACCATTTCGGTGTCCAAATACCATCATCCCATATTTCAATCTTTACCTCTCAGCCATTTTGAGACTCCTCGTCATGTCCGTGATCTCATCCGGGACTCCGAAAAATATTCTGTCACCAAATCATATAACTCATATAACACTACATCGTCAACGAACGTTAAGCGTGCGGACCCTATGGGTTCGAGAACTATGTAGACATGATCAAGACACCTCTCTAGTCAATAACAAATAGCAGACCCTGGATGCCCATATTGGCGCCTACATATTCTACGAAGATCTTTATCGGTCGAACCGTTATGACAACATAAGTAATTCCCTTTTTCCATCGGTATGTTACTTTCCCGAGATTCAATCGTCGGTATCTCTATACCTAGTTCAATCTTGTTACCGGAAAGTCTATTTACTCGTTCTGTAATACATCACCTGGTAACTAACTCCTTAGTCAGTTGCTTGCAAGCTTATGATATGTATTGCCGAGAGGGCCCAGAGATACCTCTCCGATACTCGGAGTGACAAATCCTAATCTTGATCTATGCCAACTCAACAAACACCTTCGGAGATACCTATAGAGCATCTTTATGATCACCCAGTTACGTTGTGACATTTGATAGCACACAAGGTATTCCTCTGGTATCCAGGAGTGGCATAATCTCATAGTCGAAGGAATATGTAGTTCTCATGAAGAAGGCAATAGTAATAAACTGAACGATCAATATGCTAAGCTAACGAATGGGTCTTTTCCATCACATCATTCTCCTAATGATGCGATTTCGTTGTCAAATGGCAACACATGTCTATAGTTAGGAAACTTTAACCATCTTTGATCAATGAGCTAGTCTAGTAGAGGCTTACTAGGGACATGGTATTTGTTTATGTATTCACACATGTATTTAAGTTTCAGATCAATACAATTCTAGCATGAATAATAAACCTTTATCATGAATAAGGAAATATAAAATAACAACTTTATTATTGCCTCTTGGGCATATTTCTTCAGTCTCCACTTGCACTAGAGTAAATAATCTAGTTCACATCGCCATGTGATTAACACCCACAATTCACATCGCCATGTGACCAACACTCAGAGAGTTACTAGAGTCAATAATTTAGTTGACATCGCCATGTGATTAACACCCAAAGAGTACTAAGGTGTGTTCATGTTTTGCTTGTGAGAGAAGTTTAGTCAATGGGTCTGTCTCATTCAAATCCGTATGTATGTTGCAAATTTCTATGTCTACAAAGCTCTACATGGAGCTACTCTAGCTAATTGCTCCCACTTTCAACATGTATCCAGATTGAGACTCGGAGTCATCCAAATCGGCGTCAAAGCTTGCATCGATGTAACTCTTTAGATGAACTCTTTATCACCTGCATAACCGAGAAATATTTCCTTAGTCCGTTAGATTACTAAGGATAGTTTTGACCGATGTCTAGTGATCTACTCCTGGATCACTATTGTACCCGCTCACCAATGGCAAGGTACACAATAGGTCTGGTACACAACATTGCATAATTATAGAACCTATGGTTGAGGCATAGGGGATGACTTTCATTCTCTCTCTCTATCTTCTGCCATGGTCGTATTTTGAGTCTTACTCAACTTCACACCTTGTAACACATGCAAGAACCCTTTCTTTGACTGATCCATTTTGAACTTCTTCAAAATTTTATCAAGGTACGTGCTTTGTGAAACTCCTATTAAGCGTGTTGATCTATCCCTATAGATCTTGATGCCCAATATATAAGCAGCTTCACCGAGGTCTTTCATTGAAAAATTCTTATTCAATTATCCTTTTATGCTATCCAGAAATTCTATATCATTTCCAATCAACAATATATCATCCACATATAATATTAGAAATGCTATAGAGCTCCCACTCACTTTCTTGTAATACAGACTTCACCATAAGACTGTATGAAGCCATATGCTTTGATCACCTCATCAAAGCGTATATTCCAACTCCGAGATGCTTGCACCAGTCCATAGATGGATCGCTGGAGCTTGCACACTTTGTTAGCACCTTTAGGATCGACAAAACCTCCTGGTTGCATCATATACAACTCTTCTTAAGGAATGCAGTTTTGACGTCCATTTGTCGGATTTCATAAATGTGGCAATTGCTAACATGATTTGGACAGACTTAAGCATCGCTACGGTGAGAAAGTCTCAACGTAGACAACCCCTTGAACTTGTCGAAAACCCTTTTGCAAAACGTCCAGCTTTGTAGACATTAACATTACCATCAGCGTCTATCTTCTTCTTGAAGATCCATTTATTCCTATTGGCTTGATGATCATCGGGAAAGTCCACCAAATTCCACACTTTGTTCTCATACATGGATCCTATCTCAGATTTCACGGCCTCAAGCCATTTATAGAAATCTAGGCTCATCATAGCTTCTTCATAGTTCGTAGGTTCGCCATGGTCTAGTAACATGACTTCCAGGACAAGATTACCGTACCACTCTGGTGTGGAGCATGCTGTGTTCGACCAATGAGGTCCAGTAATAACTTGATCTGAAGTTTCATGATCATCATCATTAGCTTCCTCTCTAGTTGGTGTAGGCATCACGGAAACGGATTTCTCTGATGTGCTACTTTCCAAATTGAGAGATGGTACAATTACCTCACCAAGTTCTACTTTCCTCCCACTCACTTTTTTCGAGAGAAACTCCTTCTCTAGAAAGGTTCCATTCTTGGCAACAAAGATCTTGCCTTCGGATCTGTCGGTGTACAAAAGTAGGGGCTCTTTTGACCCCTTTACTTGTGCACGGGTAGTCAGAGCCGCGCCCGCGGCCACACTAAGCAGGGCAGAAGAGGGAAGCCGGAGCACGAGGCAATCAAAGCAACACCAAGACCAGAGACCAAGAAGAGCAAGAGGGGGAGGTGGACTCCCCCAGCAAGGCCCTTTCCGGGGCGACCTCCACAGCCCCGGCAAGGCCCTTTCCGGGGCGACCTCCACAGCCCCGGCAAGATCCTTGCCGGGCCAACTTGCCGAACGCCAGCAGAGTGCACCGACCTTGAGCACAAGGGTTCCAACACCATCAACCACATTGGAACCAAGGCTTGGGAGGCGCCTCCATGGTGGCATCCAGATCTTTGTGAAGATCATAAATACACAAGATCAGATGAGGACCAGAAGATGACGATCCTCGGCAACATCCTTGCCGAGGAAACCCACGAGAACCCCGGCAAGATCCTTGCCGGGGACGACTGCAGTGCCACGGCAGGACCTTTGCCGGGGCCCCGGCAAGACCCTTGCCGAGGGCGTCAGCAGGGCCGCCGCCAGGCCCACGTCTGCCAAGACTACACCGCCGCTGCCATGCATCTGCTAGCTCAACCAGCTGGGCAGGCACCTGCGTGGCAGCATGCGGCCTCTACATCGACTCAGCTAGCACCTGCGTGGTGGCATCCAGATCTTTGTGAAGACTCCACCACCGCGCCTGCCCAGCAGCCAGCCAACGTGGCGCTACAACACCTCGTCAGCTCGGACGTGCTTCGCAACCAGGGGGAGGCGGCGACAGCTGGGACGAGCTTCCTTGCCGTCCCCGATAAAGCAAGAGGGGCACATCGGTAGCGCATTAAACGCGTTTGTCCGACGGTGCCAGAGGATAGACTCATCCACTGTACACCTTTCCACCTCCTGTGTGCCACTGTGGCAACCCCTTTTGTCTATAAAAGGAGGCCCGAGGCGTCCAGGAGAGGGATTCGGGTCTTTTGGGCTACTCATGCACCGTAGCTAGCTCAAGAACTCAAGAACACTCAAATACATACACCAAAGCAGGACTAGGGTATTACGCATCCTCGTGGCCCGAACCTGGGTAAACGATCTTTGTGCTAGCTCCTAGACCTGCTCTTTGCACAACCCCGCGCCCGCCAACCATAGAAGGGATCCCAGTGATCCCATAGGTGTCGTTCCCACCGACATCTTTGGCGCGCCAGGTAGGGGTGGCGCAATTGTGAAAATCCGGTCTAGTAGTTAGTCTAGCAGTTCTTCATCGCCATGGCTCCCAAGAAGAAGACGATCACGACGATTAGTTCATCGGGAGCCGAACGGCCCGTACCAGTGCTGGCGAGTGGTGGGGCGGTCGCGGATGGGAGCCGAGGCGCGACCCACGAACGCCCACATCGCTCTGGCAGTCAAAGTCTGGTGACCGGCGTTGTTCGTGCGCGAGACGACGGGCCGCACGCCTCCAAATCCAAAGATGGAGTCGGGCCCCCCGCAGGCGGCTCGGGGCCATCCAGGGGCGGTGTCGGGCCACCCACAGGCGGCGCGGCAGTTCCAAGACGCCTATGCCGGCGCCCACGACGCGCTCCTCCGAGGTCGTGCGCGACGAGCAGCGTCACCACGCTGGTGACCCTGGGCGCCGTCGTGGGAAGAGTCATGCGCTTCTTCCCGGGACATAGGAGGCCAGCATGCCCGCCGAGACGCTGGCGAGAATGGCGCACAGCCGCCAGGCCATGATAGAGCTCCTTCTAACATGGTTAGAAGTTGGAGCACGTCACAGTCCACGCAGCCTTCGCCGCCGCCCATGCCAGTAGAAGCTTTGGCGCGCGCCGTTGCTCCTCGACTTTCCTCCCGCTGCGGAAAAACTGGACGAGTTGAGAGCCACCATCCGGAGCCTCATCGGTGTCGCCAACAAAGATGAGCCACGACCAGCGGGGCCCTTAGGCCGGCGCTCTGTTGAACCACCACATGCCAGCGGTGGAAGGACCGGGGGTGCCGCGCCCACGGTGCACTCTCCTCCCCCACGCCAGCCACCGCGGGTGTCGATCCGTCGTGATGACGCTTGTGATAACATTTCCATAGCATCATCCGACCCACGGACCCACCGCGATCAGCGCCAAGTTCTTTGGGAGCGATCCCATGAAGACGCTCGAACCACCATCGAGCGTCGGCGCGATGCACGCCACCAGTCAGATAGGCGGGCAGGACCCACTACGGACCACCCAGCACCGAGAGGCTCCGGTGGCCTACCCTACGAGGTGGGTTGCCCAGCCTTTACCCGTGAGTTGCAGCAGTTCCACTGGCCGTCCCACCACACATTCAAGCTCGATGTCGGCGAGAAGTACAACGGCAAGACCCACCCGTCGGAGTTCCTCAACATCTACACCATCGCGATGCAAGCCACTGGAGCTCGCGACGACAAGGTGCTTGCCAATTACTTCCCATTTGCACTAAAAACCAATGTCATGTCATGGTTGATGCACTTGCCAGCGGATTCCACTTCTTCTTGGTCGGATCTGAGTCATGAATTCGTTGCAGCCTTCACTGGAGGCCACCAAGCTCATGGCCAGGCAAGCGATTTGCATATCATTCCCCAGAAGGAAGGTGAAAACCTACGCAAGTACATACAGAGGTTCAGCCGGGTGCAATACAACATCCCAGATGTTCATCCCGCCGCCGTGATCAGCGCATTTCATCAGAATGTGCGCAACCGCAAGATGCGTGAAGAGCTGGCGATGAACAAGGTCAAAGATGTGGCCGAACTTTATGTTCTAGCCGATAGGTGCACTCAAGCTGAAGAGGGGAGGAAGTACCCCGGCGAGGACGCCGGCACAGAAACCGACTCTACAGACGAAGACATCGCCGCCCCGACGAAGAAGGACCGACATCACAACAGGAAGCGCAAGGGCACGGCCGTGCTTGCCCTCGAGGGATCCGGTGACACCGGCGCTGCCAAGAAGGCCAAGGCAGACGACCCCCGCAAGGAGATTGCCGGGTGCGCAGCTTGCCGGGCCTTGGCGGCTGCCGACAAGCCAGGAGGCTCCGACAAGCCAGGAGGCTCCGACAAGCAGTATAGCAAGATCCACCGCACCAAGGGCCACGACCTCCAGAACTGCCGGCAAGTTGACCTGCTTGCTGAGAAGCAAAAAGCTGAGTATGAGAGGCGGGACAAGGAGAAGGGCCAGGATGGTGCCGAGGGATCTGGCAAGAAGCATGGCGGCCAAGGAGGCCGCCGTGGCAAGGATAACCAGCAAGGGAGGCCCGCTCGGGGCCGCGACAAGAAGCAGGAAGACGATGATCATGACGAGGACGACGAGTCCGGTGAGCATGAATTCCAGAAAGCTATGGAGGCCATGTGCGTCGATGGTGGTGCCTCACTACATACCTCTAACCGCCAGCTCAAGTAGTTGGCGCGTGAGATCACAGCAGCGGAGCCATCATTCGACGCTCAGAAGCCACTGAAGTGGTCCAGCACACCTATCATCTTTGACACCGAGGACCACCCTGATTGCACAACTGCGGTCGGGTGTTTGTCGTTGTTGGTTTCACCAACGATACACAACCTCAAGGTGACAAAGATGCTAGTTGATGGCGGGGCCGGTCTGAACTTGATCTCACCCTTTGTGATCAAAAGGCCGCAATTCCTGATGGAGACCTCGAGGAGACGGGCACGTTTCAAGGGGTCAACCCGGGAAGGAGTCAGCCGAAGGGCAAGGTCACGCTGCCTGTGACGTTCGGAGGCGAGTTGAACTACAGGACGGAGAGGATTGTTTTTGATGTAGCCGAGATCCCCTTACCCTACAACGGGATCCTCGGCCGCCCGGCACTAGCCAAGTTCATGGCGGCGTCACATTACGCCTACAACACGCTGAAGATGCCTGGGCCGATGACCATCATCACCGTCCCCTCCGACAAGAAGGACGCACTGATCTGCGCTGACCAACTCTACCGGGAAGCTGTTGTAGCGACTGCCGCCAAGGCACTTGCTCCTGCCGCTGGAGCCCCGGAAGGGAAGAAGACCGGCAAGGCCTCTCGCTCCCAATCCGACAAGCGCACCTCTTTGGAGTGTTGTGCTCCCGTCGAGGACGTGCCAGAGAGCTCCACCGGTAAGAACAAGAAATCCAGAGCTGCACCACCAGAGACCAAGAGGGTGTCCGTCAAGGAGGATGGCATAGGAGGGGCTTTCACCATAAGCTCCACCCTAGACTGCAAATAGGAAGGCGCGCTCGTCACCTTCCTGCGGGCGAATGTCGATGTGTTTGCATGGCAAGCATCCGAGATCCCGGCGTTCCTAGGGAGGTGATTGAGCACCATCTTGCTGTCTATCCTCATGCGCGACCCGTCAAGCAGAAGGTCAGGAAGCAAGCTTTGGAACGGCAGGAGTTCATTACAGAGGAGATCAGGAAGTTGGAAGCGGTGGCCTTGGTGAGAGGAGTACTCCATCCGATGTGGTTGGCCAATCCGGTGGTGGTGCGCAAGGCAAATGGGAAGTGGATGTTGTGTATTGACTACACAGATATCAATAAGGCTTGTCCCAAGGACCCTTTTCCGTTGCCGCGCATCGACCAGATTGTTGACTCCACGGCCGGGTGTGATCTGTTATCATTCCTTGACGCCTACTCAGGATACCACCAGATCTTCATGACAAGAGTAGACGAAGAGAAGACAACACTGATCACCCCATGTGGTACGTATTGCTTTTTATGGATGCCTTCCGGGTTGAAGAGTACTGGCTCAATGTTTGCACGGGCAGTCCAAATTGGTTTTGAGCCCTAGCTACATAGAATATGGAAGCTTATATGGATGACATAGTGGTTAAAACCAAGGACAGGGCAACACTTGTACAAGATTTGGAAGAGACGTTTGCAAATCTGTGCAAGATCAACCTCAAGTTGAACCATGAGAAGTGTGTCTTCGGCATTCCGTCCGGCAAACTTCTCGGGTTCTTTGTGTCACAGCGTGGGATCGAGGTGAACCCGGACAAGATCAAGGCTATTGAGCAGATTGAGGCGCCCAAGCGGATCAAGGATGTGCGTCGGCTCACTGGTTGCATTGCCGCCATGAGCAGATTCATCTCCAAGTCTGCTGAGCGTGCCCTTCCCTTTCTCAAAATCTTGAAAAAGGCGGGCCTAATGGAATGGACCCCAGAGGCCGAAGCAGTGCTGCAGGATTTGAAGAGATACCTCTCCTCTACACCGATACTAGTTGCGCCTAAGCCACAAGAGCCATTGCTGCTGTATCTAGCGGCAACGAATCAAGTGGCCAGCGCCGCGCGCGCTAGTGGCGCAGAGGGAGGTCGATGAAGAGGTAGTGGCAACGGCAGGACTGGCGGATGGCGGGCCAGAGCTCCCCCCGGCAGGGCCTGGTGCCGGCAAGGCAAGGCCCCCGGCGGAGTTTGACGCCACCGGGACGGGGCCCGTGCAACCAAATGAAGTGGTGTAGAAGATGATGTAGCACCCGGTTTACTTTGTCAGCTCCCTCTTGCAGGGGGCTAGGTCAAGGTACTTTGGTGTGCAGAAATTGCTCTTCGGCCTCCTTATGGCCTCGAGGAAGCTGCGTCATTACTTCCAAGCCCACGAAATCACCGTCGTCACCCGCCTCCCGTTGCAACAGATACTGCATAACCCAGACGCGACCGGGAGGATCGTGGAGTGGGCCTTGGAACTGTCGAGCTTTGGTTTGAAGTTTGAAAGTACTTCGACAATCCAGAGCAGAGCCTTGGCAGAGTTCATTGCGGAATGGACCTCAACGCCCGACGAAGAGATCCAGGAGACCACTCTCCCTGGCAAGGAAGCAAGTCGCAACTTGATTATGTACTTTGACGGGGCTTTCTCGCTACAAGGCGCCGGTGCTGGTGTGCTGCTCGTTGCGCCCACCGGAGAGCACCTCAAGTATGTAATCCAGATGCACATCCCAGGGAGATGTCCACGAACAACACTGCTCCCGTATGGAGTTGGGACGTATGAAACCTCGCTTTATTCCTAGGCCACCGTGCTCCCCCTTTTTTCCTGTACCCGAGAACTATTCCCTGGGTCGGAACTGGGTCGTAGTCGCGGTGACAAGGAAATAAACGAAGGGCCTAACTCTACTTCGCCCCTGCCTCTGCCAAGAGCGTGAGAATGGTCGAATGAAGTAAGGGGACGGCAAGGCCAGTTGCCAGGCGACAATGTTTATCTTGAAAATAACAAGGATTCACTCCTTGACATGGGCCTCGCTCACGCACAAAGAACCCGGCAAGCACCCTTTTTCATTAAAAACGTCCCATATAGGTACCGTTCATACGGAATGAAAAACATGAGCAAGGGGATTACAAGTTCTAAATTTAATAAATGCCCGCAGGCTTACAAACTAAAAAGAGATAAGATGCCCGTAATCCCTTTCTTGTCCCTCCCTCAGAAGGTGGAACGAGATAGCAGGAGGGCAAAAAGAATGCCTAGGCGAGGTACGAGCAGCAGAAGACGCCGACAAAGGAGCCGAAAGATGTGGCAGCGGGCCAACAATACGCGATGAAGGCGTCGGTGCCCGCGTACTCCGACTTGACGGCCCGCCACCCGCCTTCTTCATCTTCTCTGGCCTTCCTACTCCAGCTGCCCAAGGAGGCGATGGGGAATGCACCGATGGAGAGCTTGACGAGGATGGCCCTCGGCAGGGCGCGTCGCCGAGGGAGGGGCGACGCGATCAGTCGGAGTCGAGGTCGGCGTCCCCCCGCTCGACGCCCTCATCGTTGTTGCCACTGTCCTCCTCGTCACTCCCGCTCGAGGAGGAGTCTTCATCATCGGAGGAGCTCTCCACGCAGCACTTTAGGCGAGTTCCAAAGTCCCCGAAGACCTTGACGGAGAGCAGGCCGTTCTCCATTAATTTGAAGTAGAGAACGAGCCTTGCGGTCAGGCTGTGGACACGAGCGAAAGTCTTCCATCCGCGACGAAGGTACATGACGTGAGGAGCGGGAAAGTCGACGTCGACCCGCGTGCCACCGTTCCCGCAGCCCCTCATATGCAAACTAAGGGTCTGTGGCGGGTCGAGCTCCATCTCCTGAGCAAATGGAGTAGGGAGACGAAGACGGTGACGCGGTGGCCGACGCAGCCCGATGAAGAACTCACAGGGCTGGTCCCCGACGTGGCCCTCCATTGGGGGAGGCATCGCAGGCGGAGGCAAGGCCGGTGCGCCGCCCCGTCCCCCTCTTCCCCGAGCGCCACGGCGACCTCGGCCTCGCCCCCTCCCCCTTCCTCTCGTGGCCGGCTCCGCCGTCGCAAGCTCTTGGGAAGGAGGGACGCGCCATCGAGCAGAGACCCTTGCTGCCACCGTCGAAGGGTCAGCGCCCCCTCTCGCCATGGCAGATGGAAGGAAGGAAACGAGGTGGAAGGAGATGGATGATGAAAGTATGTGGGATGCCATCCCCCTCCCCCTTTCTTATAAAGGGGCGTGGTCGGGGCTCGGCCGCCCCACTCAACCAATCCGGCCGTCGGAGGCGCAGGGAATCGAGACCGACCCACTGCTCCAATCAGCGACGGCCCACTTTCCCGCCTCCACCGCCTGCCACCTTAGTGGCTGATGACCCACAAGTGTAGGGGATCTATCGTAGTCCTTTCGATAAGTCAGAGTGTCGAACCCAACGAGGAGCAGAAGGAAATGATAAGCGGTTCTCAACAAGGTATTCTCTGCAAGCACTGAAATTATAGGTAACAGATAGTTTTGTGATAAGATAATTTGTAACGAGCAACAAGCAACAAAAGTAAATAAAGTGCAGCAAGGTTGCCCAATCCTTTTTGTAGCAAAGGACAAGCCTGGACAAACTGTTATATAGAGGAAAGCGCTCCCGACGACACATGGGAATTATCGTCAAGCTAGTTTTCATCACGTTCATATGATTCGCGTTCGGTACTTTGATAATTTGATATGTGGGTGGACCGGTGCTTGGGTGCTGTCCTTACTTGGACAAGCATCCCACTTATGATTAACTCCTATTGCAAGCATCCGCAACTACAAAAGAAGTATTAAGATAAACCTAACCATAGCATGAAACATATGGATCCAAATCAGCCCCTTACGAAGCAACGCATAAACTAGGGTTTAAGCTTCTGTCACTCTAGCAACCCATCATCTACTTATTACTTCCCAATGCCTTCCTCTAGGCCCAAATAATGGTGAAGTGTCATGTAGTCGACGTTCACATAACACCACTAGAGGAGAGACAACATACATCTCACCAAAATATCGAATGAATACCAAATTCACATGACTACTAATAGCAAGACTTCTCCCATGTCCTCAGGAACAAACGTAACTACTCACAAAGCATATTCATGTTCATAATCAGAGGGGTATTAATATGCATATAGGATCTGAACATATGATCTTCCACCAAATAAACCAACTAGCATCAACTACAAGGAGTAATCAACACTACTAGCAACCTACAGGTACCAATCCCAGACTTAGAGACAAGAATTGGATACAAGAGATGAACTAGGGTTTCAGAGGAGATGGTGCTGGTGAAGATGTTGATGGAGATTGGCCCCCTCCCGATGAGAGGAGCGTTGGTGATGACGATGGCGATGATTTCCCCCTCCCGGAGGGAAGTGTCCCCAGCAGAACAGCTCCGGCGGAGCCCTAGATTGGTTCTGCCGAGGTTCCACCTCGTGGCGGCGGAGTCTCGTCCCGAAAGCTTGCTTATGATTTTTCTTCGGACGAAAGACTTCATATAGCAGAAGATGGGCACCGGAGGGCCACCAGGGGGCCCACGAGGCAGGGGGCGCGCCCAGGGGGTAGGGCGCCCCCCCTCGTGCCCAGGGTGTGGGCCCCCTCTGGTATTTTCTTCGCTCAGTATTTTTTATTATTTCCAAAAACAACTTCCGTGGAGTTTTGGGACTTTTGGAGTTGTGCAGAATAGGTCTCTTATATTTGCTCCTTTTCTAGTCCAGAATTCTAGCTGCCGGCATTCTCCCTCTTTATGCAAACCTTGTAAAATAAGAGAGAATAGGCATATGTATTGTGACATAATGTGTAATAACAGCCCATAATGCAATAAATATCAATATAAAAGCATGATACAAAATGGACGTATCAACTCCCCCAAGCTTAGACCTCGCTTGTCCTCAAGCGGAAGCCGATAACGATAAATATGTCCACATGTTTAGAGGTAGAGGTGTCGATAAAATAAAATACGGACATGAGGGTGATGACCCACAAGTATAGGGGATCTATCGTAGTCCTTTCGATAAGTAAGAGTGTCGAACCCAACGAGGAGCAGAAGGAAATGATAAGCGGTTTTCAGCAAGGTATTCTCTGCAAGTACTGAAATAAGTGGTAACAGATAGTTTTGTGATAGGATAATTTGTAACGAGCAACAAGTAACAAAAGTAAATAAAGTGCATCAAGGTGGCCCAATCCTTTTTGTAGCAAAGGACAAGCCTGGAAAAACTCTTATATTGAGAAAAGCGCTCCCGAGGAGACATGGGAATTATCGTCAAGCTAGTTTTCATCACGTTCATATGATTCCCGTTCGGTACTTTGATAATTTGATATGTGGGTGGACCGGTGCTTGGGTGTTGTTCTTACTTGAACAAGCATCCCACTTATGATTAACCTCTATTGCAAGCATCCGCAACTACAACAAAAGTATTAAGGTAATCCTAACCATAGCTTGAAACATATGGATCCAAATCAGCCCCTTACGAAGCAACGCATAAACTAGGGTTTAAGCTTCTGTCACTCTAGCAACCCATCATCTACTTATTACTTCCCAATGCCTTCCTCTAGGCCCAAATAATGGTGAAGTGTTATGTAGTCGACGTTCACATAACACCACTAGAGGCTAGACAACATACATCTCATCAAAATATTGAACGAATACCAAATTCACATGACTACTAATCGCAAGACTTCTCCCATGTCCTCAGAAACAAACGTAACTACAAGGAGTAATCAACACTACTAGCAACCTACTAGTACCAATCCCGGACTTGGAGACAAGAATTGGATACAAGAGATGAACTAGGGTTTTGAGGGGAGATGGTGCTGGTGAAGATGTTGATGGAGATTGCCCTCCCCTGATGAGAGGAGCGTTGGTGATAACGATGGCGATGATTTCCCCCTCCCGGAGGGAAGTGTCCCCGGCAGAACAGCTCTGCCGGAGCCCTAGATTGGTTCCGCCAAGGTTCCGCCTCGTGGCGGCGGAGTCTCGTCCCGAAAGGTTGCTTATGATTTTTTCCTCGACTAAAGACCTCATATAGCAGAAGATTGCCACCGGAGAGCCAACAGGGAGCCCACGAGGCAGGGGGCGCGCCCTGGGGGTAGGGCGCGCCCCCCCGCCCTCGTGGCCAGGTGGGGCCCCCTCTGACGTACTTCTTCCGTTCAATATTTTTTATTATTTCCAAAAATAACTTTCGTGGAGTTTCAGGACTTTTGGAGTTGTGCAGAATAGGTCTCTAATATTTGCTCCTTTTCTAGCCCAGAATTCCAGCTGCCGGCATTCTCCCTCCTTATGTAGACCTTGTAAAATAAGAGAGAATATGCATAAGTATTGTGACATAATGCATAATAACAGCCCATAATGCAATAAATATCGATATAAAAGCATGATGCAAAATGGACGTATCAACTCCCCCAAGCTTAGACCTCGCATCATCAAGTTTCTTGGACCAATTCTTTCTAGATCTATTAACAGTCTTTTGCAAAATTAATTTGAGCTCTCTATTACACAATTCTACTTGACCACTAGACTGTGTATGATAAGGAGATGCAATTCTATGATTAACATCATATTTAGCAAGCATTTTACGGAAAGCACCATGAATAAAATGTGAACCACCATCAGTCATTAAATATCTAGGGACTCCAAACCTCGAAAAATAACTTCTTTAAGCATCTTAATAGATGTGTTATGATCAGCACTACTAGTTGGAATAGCTTCTACCCACTTAGTAACGTAATCAACAACAACTAGAATATGTGTATATCCATTAGATGCAGGAAACGGTCCCATATAAACAAAGCCCCAAACATCAAATGGTTCAATAACAAGTGAATAATTCATAGGCATTTCTTGATGTCTACTAATATTACCAATTCTTTAACATTCATCACAAGATAAGACAAACTTACGGGCATCCTTAAAGATAGTAGGCCAATAAAAACTGGATTGCAATACCTTATGTGCAGTTCTGTCTCCAGCGTGGTGTCCTCCATAAGCTTCGGAGTGACACTTGCGTAGGATCTGTTCCTGTTCATGCTTAGGTACACAACGTCTAATGACACCATCTACTCCTTCTTTATAAAGATGTGGGTCATCCCAGAAGTAATGTCTTAAATCATAGAAAAACTTTTTCTTTTGCTGGTATGTGAAACTAGGTGGTATAAATTTAGCAACAATGTAATTAGCATAATCAGCATACCATGGAGCAGTACGAGAAGCATTTATGACATTTAATTGTTCATCAGGAAAGCTATCATCAATAGGTAGTGGGTCATCAAGAACATTTTCTAACCTAGACAAGTTGTCTGCATTGGGGTTCTCAGCTCCCTTTCTATCAATAATATGCAAATAAAATTCTTGTAGCAAGAGAACCCATCTAATAAGTCTAGGTTTAGCATCTTTCTTTTCCATAAGATACTTAATAGCAGCATGATCAGTGTGAATAGTTACTTTAGAATCAACAATATAAGGTCTAAACTTATCACAAGCAAATACAACTGCTAAGAATTCTTTTTTAGTAGTAGCATAATTTCTCTGGGGATTGTCTAGAGTTTTACTAGCATATTAAATAAAATTTAATTTCTTATCAACTCTTTGCCCTAGAACAGCAGCTACAGCATAATTACTAGCATCACACATAATTTCAAAAGGTAAATTTGAATCAAGTGGCTGAACAATAGGTGCAGAGATCAATGCTTTCTTAAGTATTTCAAATGCTTCTACACAATCATCATCGAAGACAAATGGTATATCTTTTTGCAATAGATTAGTCAGAGGTCGAGAAATTTTTGAGAAGTCCTTAATGAACCTCCTATAAAATCTAGCATGACCAAGGAAACTTCTTATACCTTTGATGTCCTTGGGACATGGCATCTTTTCAATAGCATCAACTTTAGCTTTATCAACTTCAATACCTCTTTCAGAAATTTTATGCCCCAAGTCAATACCTTCATTAACCATAAAGTGACACTTCTCCCAATTCAAGACAAGATTAGTTTATTCACATCTCTGCAAAACTCGATCAAGGTTGCTCAAGCAATCATCAAAAGAGGATCCATAGACGGAGAAATCGTCCATGAAAACCTCACAAATCTTTTCACAAAAGTCAGAGAATATAGCCACCATGCATCTTTGAAAGGTAGCAGGTGCATTACATAAACCAAAAGGCATACATCTATAAGGAAAAGTACCGAAAGGACAAGTAAATGTGGTCTTGGCTTGAACATCAGCTAACACAGGTATTTGAGAGAAACCAGAATAACCATCTAGAAAGCAAAAATGCGTATGTTTGGATAATCTTTATAGCATTTGATCAATAAAAGGTAAGGGGTAATGATCTTATTTAGTAGCTTTATTTAATTTGCGAAAATCAATTACCATCCTATAACCTGTAATAATTCTTTGCAGAATCAATTCATCTTTATCATTACGAACAACAGTAATACCTCCCTTCTTAGGGACACAATGGACAGGACTTACCCACTGACTATCAGCAACGGGATAGATTATACCTGCCTCAAGGAGCTTTAGTATTTCCTTTCTTACCACTTCTTTCATCTTAGGATTCATCCGTCGTTGGTGATCAATAACTAGTTTGGCATCTTTCTCCAAGTTTATTTTGTGTTGACATAGAGTGGGACTAATGCCCTTAAGATAATCAAGAGTATATCCAATAGCAGCACGGTGCTTCTTCAGAGTTTTCAATAATTTTTCTTCCTCCTTCTCTGAAAGGTTAGCACTAATAATAACAGGATATATCTTCTTTTCATCAAGATAAGCATATTTAAGGGTATCAGGCAATGTTTTAAGCTCAAACACAGGATCACCCTTGGGTGGAGGAGGATCCCCTAGGATTTCAACAGGCAAGATGTGTTTCAGAGTAGGTCCTTGTTTAAAGAACACTTCATCTATTTCCCTTCTTTCATTCATAAACATATCATTTTCATGGTCTAGCAAATATTGTTCTAAAGGATCACTAGGAGGTACGGCAATAGAAGCAAGACCAATAATTTCATCTTTACTAGGAAATTCCTCTTCACGGTGTTGTCTACGAAATTTAGAAAAGTTAAACTCATGAGACATATCACCTAGGCCAATAGTAACAACATCCTTTTCGCAGTCTATCTTAGCATTAACAGTGTTTAAGAAGGGTCTACCAAATATAATGGGACAAAAGCTATCTTGTGGGGAACCAAGAACAAGAAAATCAGCAGGATAATTAGTTTTCCCACACAAGACTTCAACATCTCTAACAATCCCAATTGGTGAAATAGTATCTCTATTGGCAAGCTTAATGGTGACATCAATTTCTTCTAACTCAGCGGGTGCAATATCATGCATAATTTCTTTATATAAGTCAATAGGTATTGCACTAGCGCTATCAACCATATCACACAAGCCATGATAACAATGATCTCCTATTTTAACAGAAATAACAGGCATGCCTACCACAGGTCTATGTCTATCTTTAGCACGAGGTTAGCAATTCTAGCAGTTTCATCACAGAAATAAATAACATGCCCATCAATATTATCAGCCAAGAGATCTTTAACAATAGCAATATTAGGTTCAACTATAACTTGCTCAGGAGGTGTATAAGTTCTAATATTGATTTTACGAACCATAGTTGAAGCTTTAGCATGATCCTTTATTCTAACAGGGAAAGGTGGTTTCTCAACATAAGAAGTAGGAACAATAGGATCATTATAAGTGATAGTCTTTTCTTCAAATTTAATAGGTTCAACTACTTTTACTTCTATGGGAGGATGATATTTAAACCACTTCTCCTTAGGGAGATCAACGTGAGCAGCAAAAGATTCGCAAAAAGAAGCTACTATCTCAGAGTCAAGTCCATATTTAGTGCTGAATTTACGGAAAACACCGGTCTCCATAAAAGATTTAACACAATCAAACTTAGGTGTTATACCTGACTCCTTACCTTTGTCGAGGTCCCAATCTTCAGAGTTGAGTTTAATTCTTTCCAATAAATCCCATTTGAATTCAATAGTCTTCATCATAAAAGAAACAATACAAGAAGTATCGAGCATGGTGCGATTGTTGTCAGAAAGCCGAGCATAAATTTTTTGAATAATCATTTCTCTTGAGAGCTCATGATTGGGGCATGAATATAACATTGACTTAAGCCTCCTCCAAGCTTGAGCGATGCTTTCTCCTTCGCGAGGCCAAAAATTATATATATAATTACGATCACGATGAACCTGATGCATAGGATAAAACTTCTGATTGAAATTCCAATTTCAATCGCCTAAAGCCTATACCATGTCAATGCATCTCCCTTCAAAGATAAAGGGAAGACCTTCATCTTTATAACATCATTGGGCATACCTGCAAGCTTAAATAATCCACAAACTTCATCCACATAGATTAGGTGCTCATCAGGATGTAATGTTCCGTCTCCTGCAAACGGATTAGCTAGCAGTTTTTCTATCATACCCGCAGGAATTTCAAAGTAGACATTTTCATTTTCAGTAGCTTCAGTAGGTTGAGGAGAAACTCTTTGCTCTAATGGTCGGGGTGAAGATACCCCGAACAAGCCCCTCAGAGGATTACTTTCCATAGTAACAAGTGACAGTAAATTTCAGCACACTATATAATTTTTTCCTTACCAAATTCCACCTACCAAAGGCGCTTCACTCCGCGGCAACGGCACCAAAAAAGAGTCTTGATGACCCACAAGTGTAGGGGATCTATCATAGTCCTTTCGATAAGTAAGAGTGTCAAACCCAACGAGGAGCAGAAGGAAATGATAAGCGGTTTTCAACAAGGTATTCTCTGCAAGCACTGAAATTATAGGTAACAGATAGTTTTGTGATAAGATAATTCGTAACGAGCAACAAGCAAAAAAAGTAAATAAAGTGCAGAAAGGTGGCCCAATCCTTTTTGTAGCAAAGGAAAAGCCTGGACAAACTCTTATATAGAGGAAAGCGCTCCCGAGGACACATGGGAATTACCGTCAAGCTAGTTTTCGTCACGTTCATATGATTCGCGTTCGGTACTTTGATAATTTGATACGTGGGTGGACCGGTGCTTTGGTGCTGTCCTTACTTGGACAAGCATCCCACTTATGGTTAACTCCTATTGCAAGCATCCGCAACTACAAAAGAAGTATTAAGGTAAACCTAACCATAGCATGAAACATATGGATCCAAATCAGCCCCTTACGAAGCAACGCATAAACTAGGGTTTAAGCTTCTGTCACTCTAGCAACCCATCATCTACTTATTACTTCCCAATGCCTTCCTCTAGGCCCAAATAATGGTGAAGTGTCATGTAGTCGACGTTCACATAACACCACTAGAGGAGAGACAACATACATCTCATCAAAATATCGAACGAATACCAAATTCACATGACTTCTAATAGCAAGACTTCTCCCATGTCCTCCGGAACAAACGTAACTACTCACAAAGCATATTCATGTTCATAATCAGAGGGGTATTAATATGCATATAGGATCTGAACATATGATCTTCCACCAAATAAACCAACTAGCATCAACTACAAGGAGTAATCAACACTACTAGCAACCTACAGGTACCAATCCCAGACTTAGAGACAAGAATTGGATACAAGAGATGAACTAGGGTTTGAGAGGAGATGGTGTTGGTGAAGATGTTGGTGGAGATTGGCCCCTCCTGATGAGAGGAGCATTGGTGATGACGATGGCGATGATTTCACCCTCCCGGAGGGAAGTGTCCCCGGCAGAACAGCTCCGCCGGAGCCCTAGATTGGTTCCTCCAAGGTTCCGCCTCGTGGCGGCGGAGTCCCGTCCCGAAAGCTTGCTTATGATTTTTCTTTGGACGAAAGACTTCATATAGCAGAAGGTGGGCACCGGAGGGCCACCAGGGGGCCCACGAGGCAGGGGCGTGCCTAGGGGGTAGGGCGCCCCCCCCCCTCGTGGCCAGGGTGTGGGCCCCCTCTGGTATTTTCTTCGCTCAGTATTTTTTATTATTTCCAAAAACAACTTCCGTGGAGTTTTAGGACTTTTGGAGTTGTGCAGAATAGGTCTCTAATATTTGCTCCTTTTCCAGCCCAGAATTACAGCAGCCGACATTCTCCCTCTTTATGCAAACCTTGTAAAATAAGAGAGAATAGGCATAAGTATTGTGACATAATGTGTAATAACAGCCCATAATGCAATAAATATCGATATCAAAGCATGATGAAAAATGGACGTATCAGGGGCATGGGGGACACGTGGCGAGCGAGCAGAAATCGAGGGGACGGGTAAGGCGACCGTTCTCCACCCCGTGATCATGGGGCGCGGACGCCTTGAAGACCACGACCCGAGTCCACTCAGTAAATGGGTCGCGCCTTTGCGTTTTCCTCTTTTTATGGGGAAGATGCGAGCCGCCTCTTTACTGCGATGTGAAGCCTGCGTGCGGGAAACGCCCCACGCATGACCCCCACGTCACGCATGACCCTCCATGTCGCGCGTTCAACACGGGTCGTGGGGAAGCGCAGCGGACGAAGAAGTTACTGCGATAAAAATCCGCCCTGCCTGCCCGCGCACCGTTCTGGGCCTGGCCCAACAACGCGTCGCGCTTATGTGTGGCCCAGGCCCGGGGGCTCCTGTCGGTGTACAAAAGTAGGGGCTCTTTTGACCCCTTTACTTGTGCACAGGCAGTCAGAGTCGCGCCCGTGGCCACACTAAGCAGCGCAGAAGAGGGAAGCCGGAGCACGGGGCAATCAAAGCAACACCAAGACCAGAGACCTAGAAGAGCAAGAGGGCGAGGTGGACTCCCCCGGCAAGACCCTTGCCAGGGCGACCTCCGCAGCCCCGACAAGATCCTTGCCGGGGCAACTTGCACAACGACAGCAGAGTGCGCCACCCTTTAGCCCAAGGGTTCCAACACCATCAACCACATTGGAACCAAGGCTCGGGAGGCACCTCAATGGTGGCATGCAGATCTTTGTGAAGATCATAAATACACGAGATCAGATGAGGAGCAGAAGACGACGATCCTCGGCAAGATCCTTGCCGAGGAAACCCACGAGACCCCCGGCAAGATCCTTGCCAGGGACGACCGCGGTGCCCTGGCAAGACCCTTGCCGAGGGCGTCAGCGGGGCTGCGGCCAGGCCCACGTCTGCCAAGACTACACCGCCGCTCCCATGCAGCTGCTAGCTCAACCAGCTGAGCAGGCACCTGCGTGGCAGCATGCGGCCTCTACATCGACTCAGCTAGCACCTGCGTGGTGTCATGCAGATCTTCATGAAGACTCCACCACCGCGCCTGCCCAGCAGCCAGCAAACGTGGCGCTACAACACCTCGTCAGCTCGGACGCATGTCGCAACCAGGCGAGGTGGCGACAGCTGGGACGAGCTTCCTTGCCGTCCCCGATGAAGCAAGAGGGGCACGTCGGCAGCGCATTAAACGCGTTAGTCCGACGGTGCCAGGGGATATACTCATCCACTGTACATCTTTCCACCTCATGTGTGCCACTCAGGCAACCCCTTTTGTCTATAAAAGGAGGCCCGAGGCGTCCAGGAGAGGGATTTGGATCTTTTGGGCTACTCACGTATCGTAGCTAGCTCAAGAACTCAAGAACACTCAAATACATACACCAAAGCAGGACTAGGGTATTACGCATCCTCGCTGCCTGAACTTGGGTAAACCATCTTTGTGCTGGCTCCTAGACCTGCTCTTTGCACAACCCCGCGCCTGCCAACCGTAGAAGGGATCCCAGTGATCCCATAGGTGTCGTTCCCACTGACAGGATCTGTGGTAGAAGGTGTACCCAATTGTTTCCCTAAGGTATCCTATGAAGACGCACTTCTCCGTTTTAGGTTCAAGCTTATTAGGCTGAAACCTTTTGACATAAGTGTCGCAACCCCAAACTTTAAGAAATGACAGTTTAGGTTTCTTGCCAAACCATAGTTCATACAGTGTCGTCTCCACGCATTTTAGACGGTGCCCTATTTAACGTGAATGCGGCTGTCTCTAATGCATAACCCATAACGATAATGGTAAATCAGTAAGAGACATCATAGAACGCACCATATCCAATAAAGTACGGTAACAACATTCGGACACACCATTACGTTGTGGTGTTCCAGGTGGCGTGAGTGGTGAAACAATTCCACATTGTTTTAAATGAAGGCCAAACTCGTAACTCAAATATTTGCCTCTGCGATCAGATCATAGAAACTTTATTTTCTTGTTATGATGATTCTCCACTTCTGTCTGAAATTCATTGAACTTTTTAGATATTTCAGACTTGTGTTTCATCAAGTAGATATACCCATACCTACTCAAATCATTTGTGAAGGTGAGAAAATAACGATACCCGCCGCGTGCTTCAGCACTCATAGGATCGCATACATCGGTATGTATTATTTCCAATCAGTCATTAGCTCACTCCATTGTTCCGGAGAACGGAGTTTTAATCATCTTGCCCATGAGGCATGGTTCGCAAGTATCAAATGATTCATAATCAAGTGATTCCAAAAGTCCATCTGCATGGAGTTTCTTCATGCGCTTTACACCAATATGACCTAAACGACAATGCCACAATTATGTTGCACTATCATTATCGACTTTGCATATTTTGGCATCAATATTATGAATATGTGTATCACAACGATCAAGATTCAATAAGACATTTACATTGGGTGTATGACCATAGAAGGGTTTATTCATGTAAACAGAACAACAATTATTCTCTAATTTAAATGAATAACGGTATTGCAATAAACATGATCTAATCATATTCATGCTCAATGCAAACACCAAATAACAGTTATTTAGGTTCAACACTAATCCCGAAGGTGGAGGGAGCGTGCGATGGTGATCGTATCAACCTTGGAATCACTTCCAACACACATCGTCACCTCGCCCTTAACTAGTGTATGTTTATTCTGCAACTCCTGTTTCGAGTTACTAATCTTAGCAACTGAACCGGTATCAAATACCCAGGGGCTACTACGAACACTAGTAAGGTACACATCAATAACATGTATACCAAATATACCTTTGTTCACTTTGCCATCCTTCTTATTGATACGTCCATTTTGCATCATGTTTACCTAATGTTATTTATTTTGTTTTATGCATAATAATGCTTTTTGGAGTAATTCTAATGCCTTTTCTCGCATAATATGCAAGGTACACACAAAGAGGGAGAATTCTGGCAGCTGGAAATTTGGACCTAGAAAAGCTACATTAGGCCACCTATTCTGCACAAATCCAAACAAGCTGAAACTTCTCGAGGAATTTTTATGGAACATATAAGAAATAGCAGAGCCACTAAGTACCAGAGGGGGCCCACCAGGTGGGTACAACCCACCTGGGTGCGCCAGGGAGCCTAGGCGCGCCTTGGTGGGCTGTGCTCCCCTCGGCCCACCTCCGGTGCCCATCTTCTGGTATATAAGTCATTTTGACCTAGAAAAAAATAAGGAGAGGACTTTCGGGATGGAGCGCCGCCGTCTCGAGGCGGAACTTGGACACGAGCACTTTTGCCCTCCAGCGGAGCGATTCCGCTAGGGGAACTTCCCTCCCGGAGGGGGAAATCATCGTCAACATCATCACCAACAACTCTCCCATCTTGGGGAGGGCAATCTCAATCAACATCTTCAACAGCACCATCTCATCTCAAACCCCAGCTCATCTCTTGTGTTCAATCTTTGTACCAGAACTACAGATTGGTGATTGTGGGTGACTAGTAGTGTTGATTACATCTTGTAGTTGATTACTATATGGTTTATTTGGTGGAAGATTATACATTCAGATCTAATATGCTATTTAATACCCCTCTGATCTTGAGCATGATTATCATTTGTAAGTAGTTAATTTTGTTCTTGAGGCCACGGGAGAACTCATGTTGCAAGTAATCATGTGAACTTGATGTGTGTTCGATATTTTGATAGTACGTATGTTGTGATTCCCTTAGTGGTGTCATGTGAACATCGACTACATGACACTTCACCATATTTGGGCCTAAGGGAGTGCATTGTGGAGTAGTTATTAGATGATGGGTTGTGAGAGTGACAGAAGCTTAAAACCTTGTTTATGCGTTATTCCGTAAGGGACCTATTGGATCCAAACGTTTAATCCTATGGTTAGAATTTATTCTTAATACTTTTCTCGTAGTTGCGGATGCTTGCGAGGGGGTTAATCATAAGTAGGAGGTTTGTTCAAGTAGGGACAGCACCTAAGCACCGGTTCACCCACATATCAAATTATCAAAGTAGCAAACATGAATCGAACCAACATGATGAAAGTGACTAGATGAAATTCATGTATACCCTCAAGAACGCTTTGCTTATTATAAGAGACCATTTTGGCCTGTCCTTTGCCTCAAAAGGATTGGGCTACCTTGCTGATATTTTGTTACTACTATCTTTACTATCTCGTTACAAATTATCTTGTTATCAAACTACTCTGTTACTTACAATTTCGGCACTTGCAGACATTACCTTGCTGAAAACCACTTGTCATTTCCTTCTGCTCCTCATTGGGTTTGACACTCTTACTTATCAAAAAAATCTACAATTGAACCATATACTTGTGGGTCATCAAGGCTATTTTCTGGCGCTGTTACTGGGGAGTGAAGCACCTTTGGTAAGTGGAATTCGGTAAGGAAACATTTATATAGTGTGCTGAAATTTATTGTCACTTGTCACTATGGAAAACAATCCTTTGAGGGGTTTGTTCGGGGTATCTTCACCTTGACCGGAACCACAATTAGTTACCCCTCGACCTACTGCACCTACTGAAAATATTGAATATGAAATTCCTTCGGGTATGATAGAACAACTGCTAGCTAATCCTTATGCAGGAGATGGAACCGAACATCCTGATATGCACTTGATATATGTGGAACAAATTTGTGGATTGTTTAAGCTTGCAGGTTTACCCGGAGATGAAGTTAATAAGAAGGTTTTCCCTTAAATTTTGAAGGGAAAAGCATTGGCATGGTATAGGCTATGCGATTATATTGGATCTTGGAATTGGAATCGATTGAAATTGGAGTTTCACCAAAAAATTATCCTATGCATCTAGTTCATCGTGATCGGAATTACATATATAATTTTCTGCCTCATGAAGGAGAAAGTATCGCTCTAGCTTGGGGGAGGCTTAAGTCAATGTTATATTCATGCCCCAATCATGAGCTCTCAAGATCAATTATTATCCAGAATTTTTATGCTTGGCTTTCTCATAATGATTGATCCATGCTTGATACTTCTTGTGCTGGTTCTTTTATAAAGAAGACTATTGAATTCCGGTGGGATCTTTTGGAAAGAATTAAACGCAACTCTAAAGATTGGAAACTCGACGAAGGTAAAGAGTCAGGTATTAAGCTTAAGTATGATTGTGTTAAATATTTTATGAATACCGATGCTTTTCTAAAGTTTAGCACTAAATATGGACTTGACTATGAGATAGAGCCCCCTTTTTATGAATCATTTGCTACTCATGTTGATCTCCCTAAAGAGAAGTGGTTTAAATATCACCCACCTATTAAAGAAGAAATTAAAGAACCGGCACTAGCTAAAGAGGAAACTATACTTTATAATGTTGATCCAGCTGTTCCTACTGCTTATATTGGGAGCCCACCTTTCCCTGTTAGGATGAAGGAACATGCTAAAGTTTCAACTGTGGTCAACAAAAGTTATATTAGAACACCTAAACCTAATGAACAAATTAAAGTAGAGCCTAGTGTTGCTATGGTTAAGGATCTCGTGGAACAAAATATAGATGGGCATGTTATTTACTTCTGTAATGAAGCTACTAGAATTGCGAAACCCGATAAAACTGATAATCATAGACCCGTTGTTGGCATGCCCGTTGTCTCAGTTAAAATAGGAGATCACTGTTATCATGGTTTATGCGACATAGGTGCTAGTGTCAGTGCTATTCCGTTTAACTTATATCAAGAAATTATGAATGACATAGCACCCGCTAAAATAGAAGAAATAGATGCTACTATTAAACTTGCTAATAGAGACACCATGACACCACTTGGGATTGTTAGAGATGTTGAAGGCTTGTGTGGGAAAATAAAATACCCTACTGATTTTCTTGTTCTTGGTTCCCCGCAAGATGATTTTTGTCCCATTATCTTTGGTAGACCTTTCTTAAACACAGTTAATGCTAAAATAGATTGTGAGAAACAAACTGTCGGCGTTAGTTTTGGTGATGAGTCTCATGAGTTTAATTTTTGCAAGTTTAGTAGAAATCATCATAAAAAAATTGCCTAGTAAGGATGAAATAATTGGTCTTTCTTCTATTGTTGTGCCTCCTACGGATCCCCTAGAACAATATTTGCTAGACCATGAAAACGATTTACATATGTATGAAAGAAACGAAATAGATCAGATTTTCTCTGAACAACGTCCTCTTCTTAAACACAATTTGCCTATTGAAACTCTAGGAGGTCCTCCTACACCTAAAGGTGATCTTGTGTTTGAATTAAAACAATTGCCAGACACTTTGAAATATGCTTATCTTGATGAGAAGAAGATATATTCTGTTATTATTAGTGCTAACCTTCCAGAACATGAAGAAGAAAGATTATTGAAAGTTCTAAGGAAGCACCGAGTTGCTATTGGATATACTCTTGATGATTTAAAGGGTATCAGTCCCACTCTATGCCAGCACAAGATTAATATGGAACCTGATGCTAAACCCGTTATTGACCACGAATTTCGGTTAAATCCGAAGATGAAAGAAGTGGTAAGAATGGAAATATTAAAACTTCTGGAAGCAGGTATAATCTATCCTATAGCTGATCGTAGATGGGTAAGTCCTGTTCATTGTGTCCCTAAGAAGGAGGTATTACTGTTGTTCCTAATGATAAGTATGAACTTATTCCACAAATAATTGTTACAGGCTATAGATTGGTAATTGATTTTATAAAATTAATCAACTAGAAAAGATCATTACCCTCTACCTTTTATTGATCAAATGTTAGAAAGGTTATCTAAGCACACACATTTTTGCTTCCTTGATGGATATTTTGGTTTTTGACAAATACCTGTTTCTCAACCTGATCAAGAAAAGACCGCCTTTACTTGTCCCTTTGGAACTTATACTTATAGACGTATGCCTTTCGGTTTATGCAATGCACCTGCTACCTTTCAAAGATGTATGACTGCTATATTCTCTGACTTTTGTGAAAAGATTGTTGAGGTTTTCATGGATGACTTCTCTGTTTATGGGAAGTCTTTTGATGATTATTGAAGCAATCTTGATCGAGTTTTGCAATGCGAGCAAACAAATCTTGTCTTAGGGAAAAGTGCCACTTGATGGTTAATGAAGGTATTGTTTTGGGCCATCAAATTATGGAAGAGGTATTGAGGTGGACAAAGCTAAGGTTGATGCAATTGAGAAAATCCCATGTCCTAAAGATATCAAAGGTATTCGTAGTTTCCTGGGTCATGCTGGTTTCTATAGGAGATTTACCAAAGACTTTTCTAAAATTTCTAGGCCCCTTACAAATCTTTTGCAAAAGGATGTTCCTTTTGTTTTTTATGATGATTGTTTAGAAGCCTTTGAAACACTCAAGAAAGCCTTAATTTCTGCACCTATTGTTCAACCACCTGATTGGAACTTGCCTTTTGAAATTATGTGTGATGCTAGTGATTATGTCGTTGGTGCTGTTCTAGGACAAAGAGTTGATAAGAAACTGAATGTTATTCATTATGCTAGTAAAACTCTAGACAGTGATCAACGAAATTATGCTACTACTAGAAAAGAATTCCTAGCAGTGGTGTTTGCTTGTGATAAATTTAGATCTTACATTGTTGATTCAAAAGTTATTGTTCACACCGATCATGCTGCTATAAAATATCTTATGGAAAAGAAAGATGCTAAACCTAGACTTATTCGATGGGTTCTCTTGCTACAAGAATTTGATTTACATATCACTGATAGAAAAGGAGATGAGAACCCCGTAGCTGATAACTTGTCTAGGCTTGAAAATGTTCTTGATGACCCACTACCTATTGATGATAGTTTTCTTGATGAGCAGTTAGCTGCAATAAGTGTTTCCCATAACACTCTTTGGTATGCTGACTATGCTAATTACATTGTTGCTAAATATTTACCACCTAGCTTTACATACCAACAAAAGAAAAAATTCTTCTATGATTTAAGACATTACTTTAGGGATGACCCACATCTTTATAAAGAAGGAGTAGATTGTATTATAAGACATTGTGTACCTGAGCATGAACAGGGACAAAACCTACGGAAATGTCACTCCAAAGCTTATGGAGGACATCATGCGGGAGACATAACTGCTCACAAGGTATTGCAATCTGGATTTTATTGGTACACCCTCTTCAAGGATGCTCGTAAGTTCGTCTTATCTTGTGATGAATGTCAAAGAATAGGTAATATCGGTAAGCGTCAAGAAATTCCTATAAATTATTCACTTGCTGTTGAACCATTTGATGTTTGGGGATTTGATTATATGGGACCTTTTCCTTCCTCTAATGGGTATACACATATTTTGGTTGTTGTTGAATATGTTATTAAGTGGGTAGAAGCTATTCCAACTAGTAGTGCTGATCACAACACCTCTATTAAAATGCTTAAGGAAGTTATTTTCCCAAGGTTTGGAGTCCCTAGATATTTAATGACTGATGGTGGTTCACACTTTATTCATCGTGCTTTCCATAAAATACTTGCCAAGTATGATGTTAACCATAGAATTGCATCACCCTATCATCCTCAGTCTTGTGGTCAAGTTGAACTTAGCAATAGAGAAATAAAATTAATTTTGCAAAAGACTGTCAATAGGTCCCGAAAGAATTGGTCTAAGAAATTAGATGATGCACTTTGGGCTTATAGAACAACATACAAAAATGCTATGGGTATGTCTCCCTATAAAATGGTTTATGGAAAAGCTTGTCATTTGGCTCTTGAGTTGGAACATAAAGCATATCGGGCAATCAAAGAACTCAACTATGATTTCAAACTTGCTGGTGAAAAGAGGTTATTTGATATTAGCTCCTTAGATGAATGGAGAACCCAAGCTTATGAAAATGCCAAGTTATTTAAAGAGAAAGTTAGAAGATGGCATGATAAAAGAATCCAAAAGCGTTAGTTCGAAGTTGGAGAATATTTTGTTTTGTACAACTCTCGTTTTAGATTCTTTGCAGGATAACTCCTCTCCAAATGGGAAGGACCCTATGTTATCGAGGAGGTTTATCGGTTTGGAGCTATCAAAATAAATAATGCCAAAGGTACTAACCCGAAGGTTGTTAATGGGCAACGAATAAAACATTATATCTCAGGTACGCCTATTAATGTTGAAAGTAATATTATCCAAACTTTGACACCGGAAGAACACATAAAAGAGACCTTCCAGAACACTCTAGAATCGTGAAAAAAGGGAGGTATGTGATACAGTAATATAAGTAAATGGACTCCAAAAAATCCGCAAAAATATTTTTGACAGTTTTGGAAAATAAGAAAAATTAGGCAAATAAGAAACTACCGGGAAAGTGACCCTGGTGGGCACAAGACACCAGCGCCAGGTGCTGGCTTGTGCCCACCTCGGGTACCTTCCGGACTCCGTTTTTCTACCTTTTGCTTGTCTCCCAAGATAAAAAATCTTTATATACCCCCCAATCTATTTTCTGTGAGATCCCATCTACCATGGCCGCTTCAAGCTCCTCCATGGACAAGTTCTTCAAGAACGTCATCAACCCATATTTGCGAGAGGTGGTGCAGCACCCTCAAGTCATCCAGATGCATGAGGGGGTGCTTCACATCCACGATGCGCAAGGTCCCAAGGGGACGGGAACCGTGGAGGCCAGGCTTGAAGCTATGGAGCAGGAGGTCTTTCGGTGCAAGGGGATGGTGGAGCATGGACTCAATGCCAATCGCCTCATGATCACGGACCTTACTCATGATCTCAAGGTGGATGGCAAGTCCATGAAGAACATCGTCTTCACCCTCAATGAGAAAATCAACTTCCTCCAAAGCCAGATCTACGATCTCCAAAACCAAGTCTTTGAATATGAGGCAAGGTTTAAAGGTATGAGTTTGGCTGCCAGTTGCAAGACCCGTGAGACTCACTCCTCCTCTTATGATGGTGGACCTCTGCCACGGAAACCCGAGGACAAGACCTCTAGTTCATCACCACCACCTTTTTCTTCATCACCAAAAGAAAATTGAGTATCGGGTATGGGCACTCCCCTTGGCTTCCGCCAAGCTTGGGGGAGGTGCCCCGGTGTCGTATCACGCCCACTATCTTTTGCCTTTACTTACCTTAGTTTGATCCATAGTTATCTTTTTGCTTTAGATGAATAAAAGTTTAGTTTGATCCTTTCTTTTCGAGAGTTTGCTTAGTGATCTATCCTTGTAATCATGTGCGAGATATATATTAAAGTTTAGTTTGAGTTTTTGCTTTCTTTACTTTCATGTTGAAATAAAAAGAAAGGAAATAAAGGAAAAATAAAAAGATCATATGCTAATCTTATGATAGGTGATGAGACTACATAAGGAAAGTATAAGTAGAAAATCTTATGAAAGATTGACAAACATAACATTGGTCAATGACGCAACTCATGAAATAATTAGTAAGGGAAGAGAAGATTCACATATAAATACACTATCCTGGCAATCATTTGTGATTGTGAGCCCCCATCAAAATATTATATGCCAAAATTGTTGACATTGGACAAAGAAGACAACATAATGATTTATGTTTGTTCATATTCACATATAAGTTATATTGTTAAAGTTCCTTCAACATGTGGTGCTTGCCCCCTATCTTTGCTAGCCAAAAATTCCGCACCAAGTAGAGATACTACTTGTGCATCCAAAAACCCTTAAACCCAAATCTTATTTTCAAGAGTCCACTATACCTACCTAGGGATTGAGCAAGATCCCTCAAGTAAGTTGTCATCGGTGCAAAAAGGCAATAAAAATTGCTTCTAAAAGTGTTAGATCATTTAGTGTAAGAGAAAATTAAGCATTGTACAAACTTGTGATAGAAAAAAATAAAAGCGACAGACTGCATAATAAAGGTTGCTATCATAAGGGGGAATATAACGTGATGTTCTTTTGCACTAAGGCGTTGAGCATACAAACAAATAAGCGCATGGCAACCTCTGCTTCCCTCTGCGAAGGGCCTATCTTTTACTTTTATGTATTTACTTTTATGCAAGAGTCAAAGTTTTTCTCTCTATTCCATTTTATTTTTCTCCTTTGGCAAGCATCATGTGGTGAGGAAAGATCTAGGCACATATGTCCAGTTGAATATGGGTAGCATGAGTTATTACTGTTGACATTACCCTTGAGGTGAATACGTTGGGAGGCGAAACTATAAGCCCCTAGCTTTCTATGTGTCCGGTTGAAATGTTTTGCTCATGTGTATGTGGTGAGTGTTAGCAATCATAGAAGACTATATGATGGTTGAGTATGTGGACTTGCCTAAAGGCTCCGATATGTGACCCTTCCTGAAAAGATGATAAATTGTAGTTGCAAAGTTGACTGAGAACATAGTTTGTTGGTTTCTAATAGATTTTATGCTTTATACTTCGATAGTGTAATGAATTGTTACTTATTCATGATACGTCTATGATAAAAGTTTTATGCTAAAGTTTGTTGCTGTTATAATAATTCACATGATGCTTCTATGTCCGTATTTTGTTTTTATCGACACCTCTATCTCTAAGCATGTGGACATGTTTTTCGATTTCGGTTTTCGCTTGAGGACAAGCGAGGTCTAAGCTTGGGGGAGTTGATACGTCCATTTTGCATCATGTTTACCTACTGTTATTTATGATGTTTTTATGCATATAATGTTTTTTGGAGTAATTCTAATGCCTTCTCTCTCATAATATGCACACAATGAGGGAGAATTCTGGCAGCTAGAAATCTGGACCTGGAAAAACTATGTCAGGCCACCTATTCTGCACAACTCCAAACAAGCTAAAACTTCCCGAGGAATTTTATGGAATATATAAGAAATATTGGAGCCAATAAGTACCAGAGGGGGCCCACCCAGTGGGCACAACCCACCTGGGCGCGCTAGGGAGCCCAGGCGCGCCCTTGTGGGTTGTGCTCCCCTCAGCCCACCTCCGGTGCCTATCTTCTGGTATAGAAGTCATTTTGACCTAGAAAAAATAGGGAGAGGACTTTAGGGACGGAGCGCCACCGTCTTGAGGCGGAACTTGGGCTCCTGCCCAAGTTCCGCCTCGAGACGGTGGCGCTCCGTCCCTAAAGTCCTCCGGCGGAGCAATTCCGTCAGGGAAACTTCCCTCCTGGAGGGGGAAATCATCGTCATCATCATCACCAACAACTCTCCCATATTGGGGAGGGCAATCTCCATCAACATCTTCAACACCACCATCTCATCTCAAACCCTAGTTCATCTCTTGTGTTCAATCTTTATACCGGAACTATAGATTGCTGCTTGTGGGTGACTAGTTGTGTTGATTACATCTTGTAGTTGATTACTATATTGTTTATTTGGTGGAAGATTGTATGTTCAGATCCAATATGCTATTTAATACCCCTCTGATTTTGAGCATGATTATAATTTGTGAGTAGTTACTTTTGTTTTTAAGGTCACGAGAGAAATCATGTTGCAAGTAATCATGTGAACTTGATGTGTGTTCGATATTTTGATAGTATGTATGTTGTGATTCCCTTAGTGGTGTCATGTGAACGTCGAATACATGGCACTTCACCATATTTGGGACTAAGGAAATGCATTGTGGAGTAGTTATTAGATGATGGGTTGCGAGAGTGACGGGAGCTTAAACCCTAATTTATGCGCTATTCCGCAAGGGACCGATTGGATCCAAAAGTTTAATGCTATGGTTAGAATTTATTCTTAATACTTTTCTCGTAGTTGCAGATGCTTGTGAGGGGGTTAATCATAAGTAGGAGGTTTGTTCAAGTAGGAATAGCACGTAACCACCGGTCCACCCACATATCAAATTATCAAAGTAGCGAACACAAATCGAACCAACATGATGAAAGTGACTAGATGAAATTCCCGTGTACCCTCAAGAATGCTTTGCTTATTATAAGAGACCGTTTTGGCATGTAATTTGCCTCAAATGGATTGGGCTACCTTGCTACACTTTTTTACTACTATCGTTACTATCTCGTTGCAAATTATCTTGCTATCAAACTACTCTGTTACTTACAATTTCAGCACTTGTAGACATTACCTTGTTGAAAACCACTTGTCATTTCCTTCTACTCCTCGTCGGTTCGACACTCTTACTTATCAAAAAGAGCTATGATTGATCCCATATACTTGTGGGTCATCACTTATCCGCCAAGTATTTGTGGCAGTTCCGCTTCCAGTGACCATTTCCTTTGAAGTAAAAGCACACAGTTTCAGGCTTGGGTCCAGTTTTGGGCTTCTTCTTGGGAGCGGCAACTTGCTTTTCATTCTTCTTGAAGTTCCCTTTCTTTCCCTTGCCCTTTTTCTTGAAACTAGTGGTCTTGTTAACCATCAACACTTGATGCTCTTTCTTGATTTCTACCTTCGCCGTTTTCGGCATCACGAAGAGTTCGGGAATCATTTTCGTCATCCCTTGCATATTATAGTTCATCACGAAGTTCTAGTAGCTTGGTGATAGTGACTAGAGAACTCTGTCAATCACTATCTTATCTGGAAGATTAACTCCCACTTGATTCAAGCGATTGTAGTATTCAGACATTCTGAGCACATGCTCACTGGCTGAGCTATTCTCCTCCATCTTGTAGGCAAAGTACTTGTCAGAGGTCTCATACCTCTCGACACAGGCATGAGTCTAAAATACCAATTTCTTCTCTTGGAACATCTCATATGCTCTGCGGCATTCAAAACATTTTCAAAGTCCCAGTTCTAAGTCGTAAAGCATGGCACACTAAACTATCAAGTAGTCATCATATCGAGCTTGCCAAACGTTCATAATGTCTGCACCTTCTCCTGCAACAGGTCCGTCACCTAGCGCTGCATCTAGGACATAATTCTTCTGTGCAGCAATGAGGATAATCATCAGATCACGGACCCAGTCTGCATCCTTGCTACTATCATCTTTCAACTTAGTTTTCTCTAGGAACATATCAAAAATAGGGGAGCTATATCGCGAGCTATAGATCTACAACATAGATATGCAAAACTATTAAGACTAAGTTCATGATAAATTAAGTTCAATTAATCAAATTACAAATGAACCCCCACTTTAAGAAACACCCCTCAAGTCATCTAAGTGATACGTGATCCAAATAAACTAAGCCATGTCCGATCATCACGTGAAATGGGGTACTCATCAATCGTGAACATCCCTATGTTGATCATATCTACTATATGACTCATGTTCGACCTTTCGGTCTCCAGTGCTCTGAGACCATGTCTGTACATGCTAGGCTCGTCAAGTTTGATCCAAGTATTCTGCATGTGCAAAACTTTCTTACACCCGTTGTATGTGATCATAGAGTCTATCACACCCGATCATCACGTGGTGCTTCGAAACGATGAACTTTGGCAATGGTGCATACTCAGGGAGAACACTTTTATCTTGAAGTTTAGTGAAGGGATCATCTTATAATGCTACCGCCGTTCTAAGAAAAATAAGATGCATAAAGGATAAACATCACATGCAATCAAATTATGTGACATGATATGGCCATCATCATCTTGTGCTTTTGATCTCCATCTCCAAAGCATCGTCATGATCTCCATCGTCACCGGCTTGACACCTTGATCTCCATCGTAGCGCCATTACGTCGAGGTCTTCATGCCAACTATTGCTTCTACAACTATCGCTAACACATAGTGATAAAGTAAAGCAATTACATGGCGCTTGCACTTCATACAGTAAAGAGACAACCCTAAGGCTCCTGCCGGTTGTCGACATTACAAAACATGATCATCTCATACATCAACATATAACACATCATATGTTGACCATATCACATCACAACATGCCTTGCAAAAACAAGTTAGACGTCCTCTACTTTGTTGTTGCAAGTTTTATGTGGTTGCTACGGGCTGAGCAAGAACCGTTCTTTCCTACGCAAAAACCACAATAGTGATTCATCAAGTTTTCTGTTTTAACCTTCTTCAAGGACCAGCCATAGTTAAATTCGATTCAACTAAAGTAGGATAAATAGACACCCGCCAGGCACCTTTTATGCAAAACTAGTTGCATGTCAGTCGGTGGAACCAGTCTCATCTGCGTGGACATGTAAGGTTGGGAAACGTTGCATGGAAAACAAAAAAATTCTACGCACACACAAGATCTATCAAGGAGATGCATAGCAACGAGAGGACAGAGTTGTGTCTACGTACCCTCATAGATTGTAAGTGGAAGCGTTTGACAACGCGGTTGATGTAGTCGAACTTTCTTCGTGATCCAACCGATCGAGTACCGAACGTACGGCACCTCCGTGTTCAACACACGTTCAGCTCGGTGACGTCCATCGCCTTCTCGATCCAGCTAGACGGCGAGGTAGTGAATGAGTTCCGGTAGCACGATGGCATGGTGACGGTGATGGTGAAGTTATCTCTGCAGGGCTTTGCCTAAGCACTACGAAAATATGACCACGGGTGTAAACGGTGGAGGGGGGCGCCGCACATGGCTAAGACAATGTTGTGTCTTGTGCTAGGCGCCCCCTCCCATATATATATAGGTGGGAGGGGTGGAGGGAGAAGCCAGGAGGCACCCCCAAGTAGGCCGAATCCTACTTGGGGTGTTCCCCCAATTGGCGCCCCTTCCTTATTTGGAGTGCGGGAGGAAGGAAGGAGGAGGTGGCGCCCCCCTTTCCATTCTCTCCGGAGGAGGGAAAGGCAGGAGGGGCCACCCCTCCCCATTCCTTCCCCTAGGGCCAGCCAACCAAGGGAAGGGGCGCACCAGCCCCCTTGTGGGATGGTCTATCCCCCCTTTGGCCCATAAGGCCCATACACTTGCCGGGGGTGCCCCGAACCCCTTTCGATGACCCGATGAGTACCCCGTGCACTCCGAAACCATTTCGGTGTCTGAGTACCATTGTCCTATATATCAATCTTTACCTCTCGACCATTTAGAGACTCCTCGTCATGTCTGTGATCTCATCCGGGACTCCAAACAACATTAGTCACCAAACCATATCACACTATGTCGTCAACGAACATTAAGCGTGCGGACCCTACGGGTTCTAGAACTATGTAGACATGACCGACACACCTCTCCGTTCAATAACCAATAGAACCTGGATGCCCATATTGGCTCCTACATATTCTCCGAAGATCTTTATCGGTTAACATACGTAATTCCCTTTGTCCACCGGTATGTTACTTGCCCGAGATTTGATCGTTGGTATCTCTATACCTAGTTCAATCTCATTACAGGCAAGTCTCTGTCGGCGTTCTGGGAATGGGGGTCTGCTGACTTGCCTACCTGCGGCCCACGGCGTGGCTCCACTCGCGGCCCAGTACGGCCCGTCTTCACCAACAAACACTCAAGACCCTCGCGAGGGGCCAAGCCTCGCGAGGCGGACGACACAAGACCTCCTCGGGGGCAGCCTCACCAGGCTGGCTCATGAGGAGTGGAGAGACCAAGGCAAGGCAAACCTCGCGAGGTTCCAATGATGTAAGCCATGACGACCAAGACCAGGTGGGCGCCAACGCGCGCAGTGTCCTTGTTTCCTCTTTGGTGCTAAGGAGGCAAGCGTAGGCGAGGAGTACCGAGGCATCACGCAAAGGTTTCCATATCGGTGCAACGAGACCAAGACCAACAGGACGGCAGGGCGGAGGTCACCACGGAGCCCAAGACGGCGACACCACCAGAGCCTTTGGCAGGCGAAGACCACCTTTAGTCAGGATAGCTTGGACTAGTTGTCCCCCTTCAAATTGGTCGTTGTGGCATCCCTTCCCGCTCAATATTTGGGAAGAGGACCGGGCCTCTATAAATAGGACTAGCCACCATAGTAGGAGGCAACTGATCTTGGACTGGATCCACTCCATCCTCACACCCACCAAGCACAGGAACACCTCTCATCAGGAGGCTGTTCTTTCCCTTGTACTGTTCATCCTCAGCCCAAGAGGCAATCCACCACACCACAATAGAGTAGGGTATTATACCACAACGGTGGCCCGAACCAGTATAAATCTCGTGTCTCTTGTGTTGCGGGTTCGTCGAGCTAGGCTTTGAGATCGCGGTGAGGCTGAGGGCGTGATTAGGTAGGGGGAAATCTTCCTGCGCACCCCAGTGTTCGAACCTCAAGGGTTTTGCCGGAACCCGAAATCCGATGGTCTCTTTACTCGTTTCGTAATACATCACCTCATAACTAACTCCTTAATCATTTCTTTGCAAGCTTATGATGTGTATTACCAAGAGGGCCCAGATATACCTCTCCGATACTCGGAGTGACAAATCCTAATCTCGATCTATGCCAACTCAACAAACACCTTCGGAGATACCCGTCGAGCATCTTTATGTTACCCAGTTACATTGTGATGGTTGATAGCACACAAGGTATTCCTCTGGTATCCGGGAGTTGCATAATCTCATAGTCGAAGGAATATGTAATTGTCATGAAGAAAGCAATAGCAATAAACTGAACGATCAATATGCTAATCTAATGGATGGGTCTTGTCCATCACATCATTCTCTTAATGATGTTATACCGTTATCAAATGACAACACATGTCCATGGTTAGGAAACTTTAACCATCTTTGATCAACGAGCTAGTCTAGTAGAGGCTTACTAGGGACATGATATTTTTTTATGTATTCACACATGTATTTAAGTTTCCGATCAATACAATTCTAGCATGAATAATAAACCTTTGTCATGAACAAGGAAATATAAAATAACAACTTTATTATTGCCTCTAGGGCATCTTTCCTTCACGCACCTCATGTCATGCTTCTCCGGCGTGGCTCGAAAACCTTTGCTCGTGCCCATAGCTTGGCGGCGGGGCACATTCTCCATTTCACATTAATGGAGGCCAACCTGCTCTCCATCAAGGTCTTCAGGCATTCGGGTGCTCGCTTAGGGTGCTGTGCAGAGAGCTCGACCGACGATGAAAGCTCCTCCTCAAGCGATAGCGAAGAAGAGGACGGTGACAGCTATGACGATGACGCCGAGCAGGAGGACGGCAGCTCGGACTCTAGCTGAGTGTCGGCCGCACCATCACCGTCAGCTAGGCGCCTGCAGCACCATCATCCGCACCTGATATTCTCCCCAACAGAGCAATTTCCCAGGGTGTTGGGTGTGTATGTCTCCGCCTCCTCCAGCTGGACTCCTGCAGGCTTCCTCACGGACTCCCGCTTCGTCTTCCCTGCTAGTGTCCCTCCTGCTGCCTTCCACTAGTCCTAGCGGAGGTGACCATGGCATCGCCTAGCCGCTCTCTCCGTCCATCGCCTTCATCCGCACCCTCCCGATCTTGTAAGGCTGCGTCCCGCTGGCCCTGACGCAGTCAGGCTGGGCTTCTGCCCAGGCACTCCTTTTGCCCTCTTCACCTCCCACTGTAGGACCTAGGAGGAGAGGGACAAGAAAGGCATTATGGGGCACTTATCTTTTTTTGATTCAAAAGATGTAGGCACTTGCCAAACTTTAGTCCTAATTATGTAATCTTTTTCATCCATATTTGTACCTTGTAAGGTTCGTACTTGTTTATCTGCGTATTAATGAAAAAAGATATGCTTGCGAGGCGCTTGTGCATGTATCATGTCCATGCAGAGGAACGTCTCCTCTATACTTTTAAGTAAACAACATTTCCCGGCAAGACACCTTGCCGACCTGTTCCATTGATGTCGCAAGGCTTAGCTCGGCGTGTTAGGAGCGTGGAAGAGAACATGCCCCTCGTTATCCCTTTTTTCCAAATGCCACTGTGACCGTCCTGACCAAAGTGATCTTTGAATCAAAAGATGGGAGCACAAATGTTAGCGGGTGGCAAGGTTTTTCTATGCACAAGTTTTTCACACAGAGGTACACTATGGATGACTAAAGGAACTTATCTTCTTTATGTTGCCGGGGGTCGATACGCAGGAATGTTCTCTCTTTCTCCCCTTGGGAGTTTATCCATGGCAGGGATCCTGTAGTTAGTACAGGGGGAGAAATAGCAACATAAGACCTTTCTAAATGACCATGGCAAGATCATACTAAAATAAAAATACATGCAAGTTTTTGGACGCTAGCGCTTTGTTTTATTATCTTTGCACAGCGTCTGCGCTTGGCTTTGTACAAAGGGATACATGCACATCAGCAAGGCTTGTACAAAAGGTGGCTGTTGGGAACTGAGCCCGGTAGCCGTGCCTTACGGGTAGAACTTACGAAGATGCTCAATATTCCATGAGTTTTGCACCTTAATGCCATCTTCAGTCTCTTGACGGACTGCGCCAGGTCTGGTGACTTGTACTACACGGTAACTTGTTGGAACCCTTGGCGGACTGAACACACCTAAGGACAAGGTCACCTTCCTCAAGGCTCTGGGCATGAATCATGCGGCTATGATAGCGGCGCAAGGCTTGCTAGTAGCATGCAGTACGCACAACGGCCCGGAGACGATCTTACTCGAGGAGCACGACATCGTCATGCCGAAGCTGCTCTTGCTCTACTTCATCATAGGCAAGTACTCGAGGTGACCCATATATGAGTTCTGTGGGGAGCACTCCTTCTACCCCATAGACTAGGGAGAAGGTAGTCTGGCCGGTGGCTCGATTTGGTGTCGTATGGAGGGACCAAAGAACCACCGGCAGCTCATCGATCCAGCGTCTGCCGCACTTCTGCAGCCTATCAAAAGTTCTCGTCTTGAGTCCACGCAACACTTTAGCATTCATCCTCTCAGCTTTCCCATTGCCCCAGGATGATCAACAAAGGAAAAGGAGACCTTGCTCCTAAGGCTTTGGACGTACTTCATGAAGGTGCGGCTCGTGAATTGGGTGGCGTTGTCGGTGATCACTCTCGCGGGTACTCCAAAATTGCACACCAATCCTTTCAAGAACTTGACAGCTGACTATGCGGTTACCTTCTTCACTGGCTCCAGTTCCGGGCACTTTGTAAACTTGTCGATTGCGGCTTACAATAATTCAAAGCCCCCGGTAGCACGGGGGAAGGGGCCCAAGATGTCAAGCCCCCAGACCGAAAATGGCCAGGATAAAGGGATCGCCTGGAGAGCTTGAGCTGGTTGATGGATGTTCATGGAGTTGAACCGACAGGCTTCACATTTGGTGACTAGCTTAGTTGCATCCTGGAGGGTTGTGGGCCAACAGAAATCCTACCAGAAAGCTTTTCAAACCAGGGCTCTTGATCCAATGTGATATCCACACATACCTCCATGTATTTCCGCCAGTAGCTTCTGTCCATCTTCCTGGCAAATGCACTTCATTTTCACACCGTTTGGCCTCTTTCTATATAGAGTGTCATCGATAAACTGATACATTTGTGGGAGCGCTCACCTCGACCGCAAGAACTTGTGGTTCCGTGGGAGGGTGCTTCTCACCAACTGAGGCAGGGTTGTTCCCAACAGTTTCTCTACCAACGGCTTCAGGAAGCTCTATCGGGAGGTACTTGCCGGAGTCCAACTTTCTCCTTTTCCTGGCCATCATTGAAGGGGACACCAATGGTTGAGTTAGGTGGAGGACAAAAGTTCTTGGTTCCACAGGGAGCTTTTGCGCAACACACTTTGAAAAGTGATCAACAATGTTGTTCTCCGTGCGTGGCACGTGTTTTGCTTGCAACCCATCAAAGCGTTCTTCTAGCTTCCTCACCTCCTCTACATACGTCTCCATCAACGGACTCTGGTAATCCTTATTGACTTATCTCACCACAAGTTGTGAGTCTCCACGGATGATCAATTTCTTGATTCCCAACTCCACCGCAATTCTGAGTCCGGCAAGGAGCCCCTCATACTCGGCAGTGTTGTTGGTGGCCTTCTCCCGGGGAAAGTGCATTCGAACCACATACTTGGGGTGCTCTCCGGTGAGCGCAACAAGAAGCACGCTAGCTCCAGCGCCCTGCAACAAGAAAGCACCATCAATGTACAGGATCCACTCTTGAGGTGCCTCCTTGCCGGGGATAACTGTCTCTGGCGTTTCTTCATATGTAGTGGGCATCCATTCTGCAATGAACTCTGCCAATGCTCTACTATGAGTAGTTGAGGTAGTTTCCTACTTTAGGCCAAAGCTTGACATCTCTAGTTCCCATTCAACTATCCTGCCGGTAGCTTCAGGGTTCCTTAGTATGCGTTGCAGTGGGAAACGGGTGTCAACTATGATCTCATGGGCTTGGAAGTAGTGGGGTAATTTCCTTGAGGCCATGATAAGGCCGAAGATCAGTTTTTGCACTGCAGAGTAGCTTGACCTAGCTCCTTGTAATAGGTAAGTGACAAAGTACAGTGGCCGTTGAACCACTTTCTTCTTTGCCGCTGTTTTGGGACTGCCTTTGCTAACTTGCTCTGATTCTCCTTGATTTGTATCTGATCTTGCCGTGATTGTATCAGTTTCATCTCTGGAGGGGAAAATTGTTGCAGCTGCTTCCTCATCCACTACTCGCTGCGCCACCAGTGCTGCACTAACCACTTGATTTGTTGCCACTAAATATAGCAACAATGACTCTTGCGGTTTAGGAGCGACTTAGGTGGCAGCGGAGGAAAGGTAGGCTTTCAGGTCTTGTAGAGCTCCTTCTCCTTCTAGGGTCCACTTTGTTGGGCCCGCCTTCTTGAAGATTTTGAAGAAGACAAGGCACGCTCAGCAGACTTGGAGATGAACCTACTCAGCACGGCAACACATCCAGTGAAATGCCAAACATCCTTAATAGTCTTGGGTGCTTGTATCTGCTAGATCGCTCTGATCTTGTCGGGGTTGGCTTCTATCCCTCGATGAGACACAAAGAAACCAAGCAGCTTGCCGGATGGGACACCAAATACACACTTCTGAGGGTTTAGCTTCAAATTGATCTTGCGCAAGTTTGCAAAAGTCTCTTCCAGATCTTGAACGAGTGTTGATCTGTCCTTGGTCTTGACTACTATATCATCCATGTAAGCTTCCACGTTCCTGTGTAGCTGAGGTTCAAAACCAATTTGTACTGCTCTTGCAAAGGTGGACCTAGCGCTCTTTAATCTGCAAGGCGTACGTACAAAGCAGTACGTGCCACATGGAGTTATGAACGCGGTTTTCTCTTCATCTTCCTTGGACATGAATATCTGATGGTAGCCGGAGTATGCATCCAAAAAGGAAAGCAGATCACACCCACAAGTGGAGTCTACAATCTGATCGATGCACGACAGGGGGAAAGGGTCTTTTGGGCATGCCTTGTTCAGGTCTGTGAAGTCACTGCAAAGCCTCCATTTACCATTTGCCTTGCGCACTACTGCTGGATTTGCTAACTGAGGGAGTCCTGGACTAAGGGGTCCTCGGGCGTCCGGCCTGTTAGCCATGGGACGGACTGATGGGCTGTGAAGATACGAAGACCGAAGACTGCACCCGTGTCCGGATAGGACTCACCTTGGCATGGAAGGCAAGCTTGGCGATCAAACATGTAGATTCCTTTCTTTGTAACCGACCTTGTGTAACCCTAGATCCTCCCGGTGTCTATATAAACCGGAGGACTTAGTCCGGAGGGGAGAGATATTCATTACCATAGTCATACAAGCTAGACTTTTAGGATTTAGCCATTACGATCTCGTGGTAGATCAACTCTTGTAATACTCATATTCATGAAGATCAATCAAGCAGGAAGTAGGGTATTACCTCCGTAGAGAGGGCCCGAACCTGGGTAAACATCGTGTCCCTTGTTTCATGTGACCATCCACCTTAGACGCACAGTTTGGAACCCCCTACCCGAGATCCGCCGGTTTTGACACCCAGATTGGTGCTTTCATTGAGAGTTCCACTGTGCCGTCCTCAAAAGGTTTGATGGCCCCTTCAATCATCAACAATGACGTTGTCCAAGGAGAAACTTTCCTCCCTGGACAGATCTTCATGTTCGGCGGCTTCGCACTACGGGCCAACTCGTTTGGCCATCTGGAGCAGATCGATAACTACGCCCCTGGCCATCAGGTCAGATTCAGGAGCTTGAACTACGTCGCGGACATCCGTGGATATTTGATCTTCGCCGGATTCGAGACCGCGGCGACTGCTCTTGGTCACCTCGATCAACATGACCTAAGTCTAACATCTGACCGCATCCAGGAGATAGCTCCGGTAACTGCTCTGGCCTTAGATCCGAAGCACAGTGTGCCATCCAAGGACGGGAGGCTCAACCCCACCACGGAGGCCACAGATTCACCGGCGTTGGAGCCGCACATAGACTTAACCTCAGACGATATCTGTGTCACCGGAACTCCGAACTTGTCTCTGGTTATAATTTCCGAACCATGTGAGTCCGCGGACGCCGAACTTGATCGCTTACCAATCTTCAAATTCAGTGCCGCACACATCTTCCAGCACTCGCCCTTGGGCGATGTGCTAAACTCATTAAAAAAACATGTCCTTGGCGGTGGAACATAGCCGAACTATGTCCGGTTCGAACTAGGGGCTGACGATGGAGAATTTTGCTTCCCACCCCCCACCCACTTCATAGCCACGGTCGAGGACTTAACCGACATGCTTGATTACAGCTTCGAAGACATCGACGGTATGGACGATGATGCCGACGTGGAGCAGGGAAAAAACCTGCCATTCACTGGACGTTGGACGGCCACTTCTTCGTACAATGTGTACATGGTGGATACACCTAAAGAAACCAACGACGATGACAAAAAAGATCCACTTGAGAATAAAACTCGTGAGACACAGCACAAACGCCGGCGTCCTCGGCGCCGCTCTAAGTCACGTCATTCAAAAGACAGCAACACTGGCACCGGAGAAAATAATACTCCGGAAGATGCCGAGAACGATGAAGACCCTGTTGAGGCAACTTCCGAACAGGGGGGACCAGGAAGCGGGCAAGTTAGCCTTGATGAACAGGCCATACATGACAATTCGGAGGATGAGAATTATCTCCCGCTCTCCGAAGATGAGGCAAGCCTCGGCGACGAGGAATTCGTCGTGCCAGAGGAACCCTTCGAGCAGGAGCGCTTGAAGTGCCGGCTCGTGGCCATAGCAAGAAGCCTGGAAAAGAAACGGCAGCAACTTCAAGCCAACCAAGATTTGCTCAACGACAGATGGACTAATGTCCTAGCAGCCGAAGAATACGGCCTCAGACGCCCAGCCAAGAATTACCCGAAGCGCAAACCGCTACCGCAGTTCGATGAGGATGCACTGAAGTCCATACCTCCCTCGCGCAATACGACTAGCATACCACCACGTGGTCAGGAGGAAGCGACAATTCAAGCCGAACAGCAGCCTATACCACCGGAGCATGAAAATAAATATAAAACAGCTCAGGAATATAAATACGGCCCTTGGCAGGACCTGCACAACAAAGCAGGTCATTCAAGATCGATCTACAGATCGCGAGGACGCACCTCAACACGCGACGACGACTATCTATTCGGACGTGCCGAACCTAGTCACGCCCGGGCCGAAAATCGCAGACAAACACCATCAGAGACACGTCGCATCGTGGCCCGATATAGAGGTGCCGCACACCCCCTTTCCTTCACTGACGAAGTAATGGATCATGAATATCCAGAAGGGTTTAAACCCGTAAATATCAAATCATACGATGGAACAACATATCCCACGGTGTGGATCGAAGATTTCCTTCTCCACAACCATATGGCTCGCGGAGACGATCTCCACGCCATCAAATACCTCCCGTTAAAACTCAAAGGATCAGCTCGACATTGGTTAAACAGCCTGCCTGAAAACTCGATTGGCAGCTGGGAAGATCTGGAAGACGCCTTCCGCGAAAACTTCCAAGGTACATATGTCCGGCCACCGGATGCCGATGATTTAAGTCACATTGTCCAACAGCCCAAGGAGTCTACTAGGAAGCTCTGGACTAGGTTCTTAGTTAAAAAGAACCAAATTGTAGATTGTCCGGACGCAGAAGCCCTAGCGGCCTTCAAGCACAGCGTCCGGGATGAGTGGCTTGCCCGCCATCTCGGTCAGGAAAAACCAAGATCCATGCGAGCCCTTACGGCTCTGATGACCCGCTTTTGCGCAGGAGAAGACAGTTGGCTCGTTCGTAGAAGCAATAGTGCCAGTGACCTGGGCACTTCCGAAGTCTGGGACGGCAATGGGAAGACACGACGCAATAAAAGCAAGCACCGCAATAACAATGAGGAAACAGATGACACAACGGTCAACGCTGGATTCAGCAGCCCCGGACCTGGCCAACGAAAAAAGCCTTTCACGGCAAATAGGGACGGGCCATCCAATTTAGACAAGATATTGGATAGGCCCTGCCAGATTCATGGCCACCCCCAACAAACCAGCTAATCACACCAACAGAAGTTGTTGGGTTTTCAAACAGGCCGACAAGTTAAATGCCGAACACAAGGGGAAGAAGCCGCCCGGCGATAGCGACGGCGAAGAGACACATCAGCCAAAAATCGGGGGACAGAAGCAGTTTCCTCCCGAAGTAAAAACAGTAAACAAGGTATATGTCACATACACCCCTAGAGGTGAATGCACAAGAAACTCCTCCCGTACAGAGGACCATTCTACGGATACCTCAGCCGAACTACAAAGCGGCCTCATCTCACCACATACCTCATCGGCCATTGCGTCGCCGGTCTCTGTTCAACATGACCAATCAATGTCCATCCTGGACTAGCAATTTGGCTTCCGCCGGTCGCCTAATATGCCTGCGAAGTCGGTACCGTGCATACAGAATTATGCACTTAAAATACCATGGGCATCGGCGGAAGCGCAATAAGGATGGGCTTACAAGTACTCCTATATACTCCCTTGTTTTTTTAATCTTCCTTTTTTTACCATCCTCTCTACAGATGGCTCAAAGGCGGGTCACCCACGGACCCTATTGGAGTTCGGGTTCATACACTCATCCAAAAGTCATTCCCGTCAAGGAATACCCCAACCGAGGACAGGTGACGCAGACGTGTGACAGGAGGTCCAAAGTAACTTTTTGTAGACCGCACTCAGTATTTTGAGACTGTAAAGTGCCTTTATCCTCAGCCTTCGACCCTTGGCATGTAAAATAGCCAGAGTGTGGCGTTATTATCTATATAAACAATTGGCACATCCCTAAGATCCCAGTAAAAATAATCTGGTCTTTTCTACAGAACCGAGTTTCGCCCTTACGGTTGGCTTAAACTTACACCTCGGCATAACTCGCCAGGGGCTCGGTATGGAAACAAACGAGTTGTCGAAAAAGTCCGAACAGCTCTATAGCGTACTTCGGTATCGCGAGTTTTGGCCTTATATGCATCAGCTCCGAATCATGTCTTGGGTCAAAAGTTGGGTTGCCCGGCTCCTGTGCTTGCTACCTTACGTTCCACTCTATCGGCTAGGGTAGTAAAGGGGGAACTACTGCGATTGTGCTTCCGGTTAACCTGGTTAAGCACCTCAATAGAGAAAGCCGAAAACTGACTGTCATGATGCGGCGAGAGCTGGTCAACCACTCGACGACTTATTGGAATCTTTCGCGATTCCCCCCGTGCCACACGAAGGACCTCTTTCCGGTCAAATATGTAAACGCATCGTATTAGAATAAGCCGCGTACATACCAGGGGCTATATTGTAGACCCACCATAAAACTCCTATGGCTAAGTGAAAGTGTTAATGCCTTATAGTTCGATTGCCTGGTTCGCCGCATTGACACCTCCTTCACGGACCAAGACGTTGGGTCAAGAGTGATCAGATGCTTTGCCGAACACCCCCGTATTTCCTATGAGGGGCTGAAGCCGACGACTGGAAAACTTTCAGAGTATATACAAACGGCCGCACAGGAGGAAAAAAAGCTTTTAGGCAAAACCAAAATATAGTCTGATTATAAAAATTGTCTTTTACAATTCGCATACACTTCACTCGAATATTATGCCTTTCGAACACTGACCCTCTATCAAGCGGGCAGCCTCTAAGATGTCTTCAAAATAATGCTTTGGTCCGTGACGGTCCTTGCCCTATGGTGGACTCTTCGCCGCAACATCGATGGCCTTCATCTTTCCCCAGTATGTCTTAACACGGGCAAAGGCGATCCCTGCACCCTCAATGCACGCCGACCACTTAACGGCGTCGATACGTGGCGCCGCATCAACAAGCCACTGCACCAAGCCGAAGTAGCTATTCGGAATAGGCTCAGTCGGCCACAACCGGATTATGACGTTCTTCATGGCAGCGCCGGATATCCTGTGAAGTTCGGCCCATTGGGACATCTGTGCATTCAGCAACAGAGGGCGCTTTGATGCGCCAAATTGTGACCAGAAAAGCTTCTCCGTTGCATATCCCTCTTGCGCTTGGTAAAACCGCGCCGCATCGGAAGAACTCTTCGGCAAGTCCAAAAACAGGTCTGGAGAACTCCACACTTGGTTAAGCTGAGCATAGTTCGGATCGCCGAACTTAGTCTGTAGTAAAAATGGCTTACCAGCCGCAATCTCCCCAGCTTGCCGGATCTCCTCATGGGCCGCTCTTGATTCGGACCGAGCTTCTCTCGCCTCTCATAAGGCCTTATCAAGATCAGCTGTTTTGTCTTTATTCTCCTTCTCAAGGAATTCACAGCGGCTAGCAGCATTTTTCAGATCGAGCGCCATCGCGGATATTTTCTCCTCGTCTTGGTGCCGAGCAGCTTGTTCGACCCTCAATTTGGCCGATGCCTTCTCGGCGGCCACATTACTAAACCGGGCCTGCTCCTTGGCCCGAGCCCGCTCCGCCCGAAGAATCTCAACGGCGGCAGCAACATCTGCAGCCATGTATATGTCAGTATACAATTTTCAGCATCACGCTCATATTACAAACACGTATGTGTCACGATTGCTCCGAATACATACCTTGCGACTCGTCAAGACGCCTATTGATCAACGCAACGTCATCCCCTTCCACATCAAGCTTCCGCTGCAGCTCGGCAATATCCGTAGTCCGGGCAGTCGCCAGGGGAGAAACAACCCGTGTCCCAATTAACCGGATTATTCCCTAAGCATTTCTTTTTCATCCTAGGATCGCCTCCCGTGGGAAGCCAACCCAAGTCTCAGGGGCTACTACCTATACACAGGTGCATTTTGCAAATACAGTTGAAAGTACTACATCACAAACCTCGAAGCCTCTTAGCAGGCTCATGAAGGCTTCATTCAATCCGCTCTCCGCGGACAAAATCCTCTCAACCACCGTACCCATCAATGTACGATGTTCGTCCGAGACAGATGCTTTTCGCAGCATATCCCTCAACGTATCTAGCGCCACCGGGTCTCCGAAAGCCGCTGTAGGAGCACGACCATCCTTTGAAGGAACCTGTTCACTCGTCTCCAGAATCATCACTGGTTGAAAACCGGATAGTCTGGGGCCTTCATTGTTGGCCCCCGAACCCCGGACGCTCGGGGGTTCACCTTCGGGTAATGCCTCCTTCATCCCTCGCGGGGCTTGTTGATCAAGAAAAACCCTCCGAGACGACACTTCAGAGTCGTCCGCCTTATTGGGCGAGGAGGCCGGGGGGCGTCTCGCTTTCCATTAGCTCTGGGAGAACATCTCCCGAAGAAGAGGATCACTCAGGAACACTCTGCGCCGAACTGTAAACATACACATGAACATTACGTGTCATTCCGGTAACAGGAAAAGAACAGGATGTGATTAAAGCACCGCAGACTCACTTACGATTTGGTCGAAGGCTTGTCCTCACGACGGAGCTGTGCAACGGCGTCGCCTTCCAATCCCGAGCCGCCCGACGATGGCTTCTTGCCCCTCTTGGGAGTCAGTTCCTCCCAACTTTCGGAGGCGGCCCTTTTCTTCCTATATGGAGAAGGGATGCTTGCTTCTCCTTCGCCTTCGTCTTCGGGCGAAGAAATGTTGATTTCTCTGGGCCCAGTGTCTAAATTACCTCCGGAACGAAGGCCATCCCTGGTCTTCCCGCTCTCCACCTTGCCCTCCTCCACCGGCGCCTGGTACGGTGCCGGTACCAGCATCCTTGTTAGCACGGGGTCCGCTGAGTCTTCGGGAAGGGGGACCGGACACCTAATCAGTTCCACTTTCTTTATCCAGCCCTGGAAAGAGATGGTTTGCTCAGTGTCTTACCACGAGATTCTTGATTAAGAAGTGTTCGGGGGACGGGTACTTACCGTGGTATCCGGATGGTTACAGTCAAGGCCGATGTCTTCCGTAGTGTCCGGCCACTGTTTTCATTTCCCGAAAAATAATTTCCACATCGTTTCCCAAAAAGAAGTGTTGAAGTGTCCGCGGCCCTTCGGGATTAAACTCCCACATGCGGAGAGGTCGCTGTAAGTGCATCTAGTGCCGCCCCTAGTTGGTTTTGGAGTATTGACGACAAACCTGGTTGAGGGACTAATGTGTTTGTGAGAATTGCAGGATAACACAGGTAGTAGTCCCTCATTGATTCAGTTTACCTACCGGAGACGACCCCTAAAAATGTATGAATACATTGAAGACAATGGTGGTATGTGAAGATATTCACATTGAAGACTATGACAAGAGAAGGCATTGCATGAAGACTATGGAGCGCGAAGACTTAGTTGTTACGTTGTTTCCTTTTCTTCTTTGTTGAGTCATAGGAACCATCGTACTGTTAAGTGGGGTCCCAGTGAACAAAGTCAGAGTGACTGAAGTGATGCTTAACCAAAATCCTATGTCTTCGAGTGAAGACAATGAGAGCAAATCTTATCTAGAGCTGGATGAGTCAGCTTTACTTGTAGCCCAAGTAATGTTGCCGCGTGTGTTTGAAATCTGACCGTTGGAACACGTGTCAGTTCCTTAGTGACCCAGGGTCTTTTCGGACAAATCAGGCCAGGTTGCCTAGTGGCTATAAATAGCCCACCCCCTACACCATAAATTGGTGGCTGCTCAAAGTTAGTGCACGGCTTTTGTCGTTTGAGAGCAACCCACCTCCGAAGCTTTTGAGAGAGAGAAATCCTTGCAAGGACAAAGCCCAAACACCCAGAGCCAAAGAGTGTTAGGCATCACTGAAGTCTTTCTGTCCGCGTGACCTGGAGACTTGTTACACTTGAGGACTGTGAATCCTCCAGCCGGTTAGGCGTCGCGTTCTGAGCATCCAAGAGTCATTGTGGATCGCTGGTGAACGAAGTCTGTGAAGGTTTGGAAGTCTACCTTGAAGACTTACCAGAGTGATTGGGCGAGGACTGGGTGTCCTTAGCTCAAGGGGAATAAGGCGAAGACGCGGTCTTCTGAGTTGAATTTCAGCCTTCCTAACCAGATGTACAGTTGTCACAGCAACTGGAACTGGTCCAACAAATCCCTTGTCTTCACCAAGTGACTGGTTCTATCCTCTCCCTCTCTTTACTTACAGTCTATCTTTGTGAAGTCATTGCGTGCTTGCATTACCTGTTTGACTTCACTATGTGACTTCCATCGTTGATTGGCTTCATACTATCTTCCGTCCTGATCTTTACTACCTAGCTGCTATTAGTCTTCGTACTTTCACTTCATTGCATACTTGACTATGGCTTGCCTAGTGTAGTCTACCTTCCGCTGCATATCAATAGGTTCATTTCTTGTGTTTGTCTTCAAAACTCTCATGTTTTGAAGACTTTCACAAAAATCGCCTATTCACCCCCCTCTAGTCGATAACTAGCACTTTCAATTGGTATCAGAGCAAGGTACTCCCTTGTTCTGTGTGATTTGGTTTAACCACCTGGAGTTTTAGCTATGTCGACTGTAGGGATAATCAAAGTCTCCGCTGGTTGCCCCGTCTTCGATGGAACTGAATATCCCGACTGGAAGAATAAGATGTGCATGCATCTTGAAGCCATTGATGTCGACCTCTGGTATGTCATCAAGAATGGCGTTCCCAAGACTGGTGAAGGTGTCACCCCTGCTGATGTCAAGAAGTTCATTCAACTGGATTATACTGCCAAGAACATCATCTGTGGTCATCTGACCAAAGGATAGTATGGCCGTGTGAGTTCTCTGGAAACGTCGAAGCTAGTCTGGGACTGGCTCTCCAAGGTCAACGAAGGCGTCTCAACCCAGAGAGATCAAAGGATCAGTGTTCTTCGCAACCTCTTCAACCGCTTCAAGAGAAACGACAATGAGAATGTCCAGCTCACGTTTGATCGGCTCACAGACATCACAAATGAGCTTCGTGCTCTCGCCGCCACTGAGGTCACGAAGCATGAAATCGTCAAGACACTACTGAGATCACTTGACAGCTCGTTCGACACCCTTGCCCTCATGATACAAGAACGCCCTGACTTCAAGACACTCAATCCGTCTGATATACTTGAGAGGCTCAACACACATGAGTTCCAGCTATCTGAGAAAAGAGATATCTATGGTCCCAACTACGGCCGAACTCATGCTTTGAAGGCAAAAGTTGTTTCCTCATCTGAAGAAGAATCTGACTGCAGTTCTGATGATCCTGAAGACATTGGAAAGGAACTTGATATGCTTGTGAAGAAGTTCTAGAAGTTCACTAAGAAGAAGGGCTTCAGAAAGTCTTCACGATCCAGCTCAAGAAATGATGAAGCTTCCACGCATGACTACAAGAAGAGAACCTGTCACAAGTGCAAGAAACCTGGACACTACATCGCTGAGTGTCCACAGTGGGACAATGAGAACAAGAAGAAGAAGAAGAGCAAGGAATATGATTCTGATGACAAGAAGAAGAAGAAATCCTCAAAGTCTTCTTCCAAGTCCTCATCCAAGTCTTCATCTCATAAGAAGAGCTCATCTGGCAAGGCTCGTGCTTTTGTCGGCAAGGAGATGGATTCAGAGGAGGAGTCTGCTTCTGAGGAGGCGGAGGTGGAGTTTGAGGAGGAGTCCGACCCTGGCATTGCAAGTCTGGCTCTAGCTACAACCTACGTTGCCAAGTCCATCTTCAACACTGAAGACAATGGCTCCGTCACCAACGCTGAAGCTAATGACAAGGACGACTCTGCTCCCACCTACTGCTTCATGGCACATGGTGCCAAGGTAAAATCACGCGATGCTTACTTTCAAACATCAAGTGAAGATGACTTTGATTGTGAATCCAAACCCATCTACAAAACACTTGCTAAAATTGCAACTGAACAACAGAAAGCTATGGAACATACTCAAAAATTGTTAGACAAAAGCGATGACATGTTGGACGCTGAAATGACCCGTTCTCAGTCCTTAATTGAATACATAAAAATCTTCATGTTAAGTACCAGGAAATTGAAAGTCGTCATGAAACGCTCTCAACCACTCATGAAAAGCTCTCCTATGATTATCGTCAAAGGAAGCAAGAGCTTGAGAAATTGAGAGCGGCTCATGAAGATCTTCAAAAAGAGAACGAGTCACTTCGCGCTCAACATATCAGTTCCGCTCAGGAAGGATTTGAACCACCTTGTCTAAAATGCCTTGAGCGTGATAACGCTACTTCTGTTGCTGAATGTTCTACTGCTGCTACTGTTGCAATATCTTCAACTGCTGATGTGGTAACTAACCCCTCTGCGGAGGATACCACTACTATTGCTGATGAAAATGCTAGGTTGAAGACATTGCTTGAAACAGGGATGTACAAAAGTCTCAAAGGGCATCAGACACTGTGCGATGTCCTCAATAAGCAGATTCTAAACCGAAACCCTAGGAAAGAGGGTGTTTTGTTCGAGAGGAAAATGAATGTTGATGGCTCCTACTGGAAGCCTGAGCAGTACCCCAAAACCACATGGGTTGCTGCAAAGGGACCTTCAGTGGATCCATCCACCTTATCTGGCTTCACTTGTGCTAACCCTGTTATCATTGATGAATTATTTGATGCAAGCTATAAACTGTTTAAGAATCAGAATGGTGAAGTGTTTGCCAGGTATATTGGTACTAACTGCAGGAATGGGCCACCTATGAAGAAGATCTGGGTTCCGAAAAGTTGTCTCGAGAATCTTCCTGTGAATGTCATCATGACACCACCTGGGAAGAAGACAAATCCCAGACCAAAGGCTTCATATGGTCCAAAGGCTTCGTACAGAGAGAGGACTCACCTGAGTCATCCTAACGCCAATGTTTTGCAGGGAAACCATACTCAGACTTATGAATATGAGCGTGTTTCTTCAAACCGCTATGTTCATAAAACCAAGAACTATTCTGCTTATTCATATGAGTACTATTCACCTCCTGCAAGGCTATTTGCTAGGGCTTCAAAGCCGAAGTTCTCAGATGCTGCACTTAGACTCATTGCTTCTAAGCCACCCCTGAAGATGTGGGTGGTTAAGAAGAATTAACTTTCTTTTGCAGGGAAAGGTCTCCAGCCGGAAATCAAAGGCGTCTGATGCTATTGCTGGGGACCTAAAACATCTTGTAGGGCGCAAGATCAAATGCCCAAATGGTCTCACTATGCATTTTGTTCCTGAATCGTTTGCCAATCATCCTATCAGTCCTAATCTTGATCTGAGCTTTGATAATCCTCTTGCCCGTCAAATGTTTATGCTTCACAATACTCTTGGTGAAGCCTATCCCCCTAACTGTACTGTAGGGTATGACACCTCGTGCTTCAGAATGGATTATGGACAGCGGATGCACTAATCATATGACTGGTGATCAAAGTCTTCTCATGGACTCAACCTTACGTCCATGTGACAAGAGTCACATCACATTTGCTGACACTGGTAAAAGCAAGGTATTCGGCCTAGGTAGAGTTGCAATCTCAAAGGATCAACACATGGATAAAGTGATGCTTGTTGAATCCCTTGGTTTCAACTTAATGTCTGTCTCAATGCTTTGTGACTTGAACATGATTGTGATATTTGGAAAATATCGTTGCCTTGTACTAATGGAATCTGACAAGTCTCTAGTCTTTAAAGGGTAGCGGAAAGATGATCTGTACATGGTAGATTTCTCAGCAGGGCCACATCTTGCCGTATGCCTTCTTGCAAAAGCTTCAGAGTGTTGGCTCTGGCATCGGAGGCTAGGGCATGTTGGCATGAGGAACTTACACACTCTCGCCAAGAAGAAGCATGTCATAGGCATCGAGGGCGTCAAGTTCAAGAAGGATCACTTGTGCGGTGCCTGCGAAGCTGGAAAGATGACTAGGGCCAAGCATCCCTCGAAGACAATCATGACGACATCTCAACCCTTCGAGCTACTACACTGTAACATCCCAAATTTTCAATTTGGAATGTTATACATTAGATCATCATTGCATAGCATATTTTATTGCATTTTGGCAAAATCCTCGAAAATCCTAAGCAACTCAAGGACCCTCGGAGAGAGTTGGGGATTTTTCGCGGTTTTCATATTTGACTTTTATCAAATAATGAAACGAGGATTTTTGGTTTTAATTATTTTTCTCTCCACAAAATATTTCGTATTAAAATAAATGAGAGGAGAAAATATGACTTCTCCAAAATAATTGAAATATTGGAGGAAAAATATTAAAATCAAATATTTGATTTTTTTGCAATTTTATTTGCATTAGAAAAAAATTGCACGTTTCCAAAACTGCATTTTTGGGCCAAGAAAATGTTCATCTCGTCCTAATTATTTTAATTAGACGGTGAAAATTTGTTTTGTCATTTTTGGATTTTTATTTATTTTTCTATGATTTTTTTAGGTTCGGCAAAATTATTTAAAAAAACGCGTGAGCGTCGACTGGGCCGAAGCCCAGCCGCGCGGCCCAGCCCACCCCGCGAGCCGTCTCCCTCCTGGAGACCGCAGCCGCCGAGTCCCGATCGGGGACGACTCCCGCCGCCGCCTGTCGCCCCCTCCCCCTCTTAAATACCGCACCCCGCCGGCCCTCTCCTCACCCCGCCCCCGACCCGAAGCCGCCGCCGCCGAGAGGAGCCGCACCGGAGCCGCCCGACCCCGCCGCCGAAGGAGCTCGCCGCCCGGAGCCCGAACGCCGCCGCCCGCCGCCCCGACGACGCCCGCACCCCGCCGCCCCTTGCCGCCCCGTCCAGACCCCGCCGGAGCCCCGTCCCGAGCCTCGCCGGAGGTTAGCCGCCGCCGTCGTTCACCGTCCGGTTTTTTAAAAAACCGCCTCGGTTTATTTTTATTTTTTTCGTAACCCTAGGTTTATTTTTTTAAATAGATCGGTTTATTTTTTTCTTCGGTTTAGTTAGTTAGTGAACGTTCTCTGATCCGTTCGTTTTAACGAACGTGTTCGCCGGTTAGTCGCAGTTAACGAACGTCCGTTCGTTTAACTATTCGTCAGTTTTCTTTTTCGCCGGATTTTCCGCGATTATTCCAGATCATGATTTCTGATCAGATTTTCGTTCTGGTATATCTTTTAGCTCATTTATCGGAATCAGGCGATTCAAGCGCCTAGAGTTTTGTATCAAAATTCTCTTTCCATTTAACCAACTCAAACAAGTTTATGCTACTATAAAATTTGACCTAGATCCAGATTAGTAAACGAAGCTTGTTTCTTTCACCGTTTGACTTTCGTCATTTTGTTTGATTTGATTCTTTTTCCAAACCAGAGTTCTTAAGTTGAACTTTCTGGTTGGATCTTTTATTTGAGTTTTACCTGTACATTAGTGAGTGCTTATTGTATGCTTGTTTGTTTGCAATAAAGTACCCGGAGTGCGCCGCTTGCTACTTCGAGTCTCTAGGTTTCACGGATCATCAGCAAGGCAAGTAACACATTGATCATACTTCTTTTACTACCCAGTTTTATTGCATTAGACCAATCCTCAAACATTGCATGATTAGTATCTAATTAAATTGTGGGTATTGGGAAGTAGTTGAGGTAGTACCTATTGCCCTGTTTATTATCAAACCTTTGGGAGTTACTTCTACGTTTGCTCATATTGCTATGCTATGCTAGTAGACGTGGATTGGGTTTGAGTGTTACCATGACAGATGTGAGATTTTAATTAATTGTTAACCTTAAGGTGGCAACTAAAACTCACATCTAGGTGGATTGAGGTACCTGGGTATTACAGGATTGCCTGTTTTTCTTTTGGACCGCCACCCAGGTTCAAAGGGATCATGAGATTATTCATGCTAGAAACTTCCGTGTGCAGCCACAAGCTATTATGGGCTCTAGCATAGTTGAGTAGGTTACATGATCTCTTGAAGAGGTGGGCTAGCAGATGTAGGGGAAAGTAGGTGTAACTATCCACCCGGAGTAAAGAGTTATTGTTTCTGAAAGACTGTGTCTCGGTCATCCGTTTCTCAAACATCATGTAGTGCGAGAATCAAGCGGAGGCGATCGAGTCTTGTGGGTAAAAGTGCACAAACCTCTGCAGAGTGTATAAACTAATCATGGTTAGCCGTGTCCCCGATTATGGACATCTTGAGTATCTAGTACTTGGATTATCATGTGAATCTCATCATGTTACTTTAATTAATTTTGTTGGGTTTGCTGATGATACTTAATTGGGATTCAGAATGCTGTCAACCATTCTCAATGTTTAACAACCACCATGATTGTTAAATAAAATTTATTGCTTTGCAGTAGGGAAAAATTGGCTTTTCGCAAAACTGTAACCATAGAGCCTTCTACCAGCCATATATGCATGTAGTATAGCATTATTATGTTCATTACTCTCTATGTGTTACATTGCCAGCATATTCCATGTGCTGACCCGTTTTCGGGCTGCAACGTTTCATGTTACAGACTTTTCAGACGACGAGTAAGGTACCTTAGGTCGTGGTCTTATACTCAGTGATGCCGTTGGAGTTGATGGACTCACTTATCTTCCAAGTCTTCCGCTGTTATCGTTTTAGATGCCTTAAGCCATATTTTTCATACTTATTTCTCTCTTGAGATACTCAATGTAATAAGTGTGTGATTGCTACTCTGTTATAAATCCTCCAAGTACTGTGCGTGTCAGCATTACTGATCCAGGGATGACACTGGTGCACGGTAGATCAGACTATTTGAGGTCTGGTCGCTACAAAGGTGGTATCAGAGCACACACTGACTGTAGGACACGACCACTAAGATTAAACCCTAGAACACTACTCTCTTCTCATTTCTGACTCCTCTCCACTTTCTACTCTTTTAGGAATAGCGGATGCAAGGAACAAGTTCATGCAACCGGATGAAGATACACCTTTTGGACGACACTTGAAGGAAGTCAATAAGTACCTGAACATCGGAATACCAAGCTTCACCGGGACTTACCAAGCCACACTACCAGAAGAGGAGCGCTAGAAGATTCAAGTTCAAGTTCCAGGCAGGACGTTTATGCCAGTCACTGAGCCTATAGAGTTTTCCTTTGATGCACCAACCTGGAGTTTAGGGAAGAGCATGGCAGCCCACATCTCTATGGGAAGCATTGGAGAAGTCTACCACAGGGAGCTTAAGGATACTATTTATCAGATTTGTGGACGCCGAGATGAGCAATGGGAGATGATCAGCACCAAGAAGGATGGATCAATTGCAGCTTTCATCCAGGAGCAAAACCAACACATTCGTCGCCAGGAGAACCAGATGTGCGCAGACATGATAGATCTGAAGAAGGCATTGACCAAGATCACGGAGTTGGAGGAAGAACTCAAGTCTACGCGTGATGGATATGAGGAGGAGATCGCCACGTTGTTGGAGAAGAATGACAACCTGACACAGAAGATCGGAGTATTCATGGGAGACCCAGCACCAGGAGGAGAAGATGATGATTGCGCTTGCCCGGATAACTACATCATCATCGACGACACCGACTCGGACCCCAGTGAAGATGACTTTGTTGATGAAGCTGGAGCAGATATAAATGGAGTCTTCGACCGATCAAAATTTCTAGTAGACCCCCATAATCAGTAGTAGTATTTCCCCATGTATATAGTATAGTCTGAGCACTTTGTAATGATAGTTAGATCGATTGTATGCCTTGTTTGCTTGAGTGATATTGTTTGTGCTTGTCTCATGTGCATATGGGTAGTGTTTTCCCTCTAGACCTCATTCTATTCTAAATTCTCATCTTTTCTAAACCTATCAGATGCCTCCGAGACGCGACACCGGATTTGTTTTCCCACCGGAGATCACTCAGTTGATTCAGCAGCAGAATGCCCTGATGCAAGTGTTAGTACAGAACCAAGGCAACAACAACAACAACAACCCACCACCACCACCTGTTGATCACTTAGCCCGTTTCTTGAGGTTAAATCCACCGGTGTTTTCCAGCAGCACCGAGCCGATTGTTGCAGATGATTGGCTCCGCAAAGTTGGAAGGGAGTTGACCACTGCAGGATGCACAGATGCGTAGAGAGTGCGTTTTGCCGCACATCAGCTTGATGGACCCGCAACATCATGGTGGGAGAATTACACAGCCACACACCCTATTGACACTGTCACATGGGACCAGTTTCAACAAGCTTTCCGTACTGCCCATGTTTCAGCAGGAGCTATGGCCATGAAGAAGCGTGAGTTTCGCAACCTACGAGAAGGAGGACGCTCCGTAGGCCAGTATGTGGAGGACTTTAGTAAGTTAGCACGTTATGCTCCAGATGACATTGCTACAGATGCAGCCAAGCAGGAGAAGTTTCTGGAAGGACTGAATGATGAGCTGAGCATGCAGTTGATGGTAGCAACCGTCAACAACTACCACGAGTTGGTAGATAGAGCTCTCATGATTGAAGGGAAGCAGCAGCAGATTGAAAACTGTAAGAGGAAGTATGGACAAGGGAAGTACAATTCTGGAGCTCAGCAGAAGCCACATTTTACCCCGAAATCGGGAGGACAGTTTCAGCATACCCATGGAGGAGGTAGTTCGCACAACCATAATGGCCCCAAGAATGGTAATGGGAATGGAGGAAGCAACGGCCAGAACCGTACCAACCCTTCAACCCCAGCTAAGAGAGACCTGAGCCAAGTCACTTGCTTTAAGTGCCAGAAGACTGGACATTATGCCAATGAATGTCCTGAAGCCCAGAATGGAAATGGCAATGGAAGCTCTGCGAAGAAGCCGAACCCTTTCAACAAAGGACATGTGAACCACGTTAGTGTGGAGGAGGTTGAAGCTCAGCCAGATGCAGTAATGGGTAAGTTTTTGGTTAAGTCATTTACTGCACTCGTTCTTTTTGATACTGGTGCATCGCATTCATACATATCAAGGGGATTTGTGGATAAGTTTAAGTTGCCCACCAAAGTTCTCAGAACACCTATGTTAGTAACCTCGCCAGGAGCAGAGTATATGGCAAGCCAAGGATGTTTTCAGATGCCATTGGCCATAGGTAGGCATGTTTTCCCCTCAGAACTAATAGTTTTGGAGTCGCAAGGTTTGGACGTAATATTGGGTATGGATTGGCTATCGATGTATGGGGGAAGCATCGATTGCGCCAGTAAGACGATTTTGCTTACCACCCCAGAAGGAAGAAGGATTAAGTATGTATCCCGGCATGTGCCGAAGAGGACTCAAGTAAATTCCTTACCTGGAGTTGTACAGGAAGAAGTACCAGTGGTGAAGGATTACCCGGATGTATTTCCAGAAGAGTTGCCAGGCATGCCACCAGATAGAGACATAGAGTTTTTGATTGAACTTTTGCCAGGCACAGGGCCGATATCTAAGAGACCGTACATGATGCCCGCTAAGGATTTGGAAGAAATTAAGAAGCAGATTAAGGAGTTACTGGATAAAGGCTATATTCGCCCAAGTTCTTCACCTTGGGGATCACCCATACTTCTAGTGGAGAAGAAAGATGGATCGTTGAGGATGGTTGTTGATTACCCTGGATTGAATGAAGTGACCATCAAAAATAAGTACCCACTACCGATGATCAATGATTTGTTTGACCGATTACAAGGAGCTAAGGTATTTTCGAAGATCGATCTACGATCAGGATACCATCAGTTGAAGATTCGAGAGCAGGATATACCTAAGACGGCTTTTACCACCAGGTATGGGCTGTACGAGTATACCTTTATGTCATTTGGTCTGACTAACGCACCTGCCTATTTCATGAACCTGATGAACAAAGTGTTTATGGAGTTTTTGGATAAGTTCGTCGTAGTGTTCATTGATGACATTTTAGTCTACTCCAAGAATGAAGAGGAGCATAAGGAGCATTTGCGTTTGGTACTTGAGAAGCTCAGAGAACATCAGTTATACGCCAAGTTCAGCAAATGTGAGTTTTGGTTGAAGGAAGTTGGATTCCTCAGACATGTTATATCCAGAGAAGGAATAGCAGTAGACCCCACCAAAGTCGACACTGTGACAAACTGGGAATCACCCGCATCATTTGGAGAGATCCGGAGTTTTCTTGGACTTGCAGGATACTACCGGAGGTTCATCGAGAATTTCTCGAGGATTGCTAAGCCCATGACAGAGTTGTTAAAGAAGGACACCAAGTTCAATTGGACTGAGGAATGTGAAGCTAGTTTCCAAGAGTAGAAGAAACGTTTGGTTACATCACCAGTGCTGATTCTGCCAGATCAACGCAAGGATTATGAAGTATATTGCGACGCTTCACGTCGAGGACTTGGAGCAGTGCTAATGCAGGAGGGAAGAGTTGTTTCATATGCTTCACGACAAGTTAAACCCCATGAGAAGAATTATGCCACGCATGATTTGGAGTTAGCAGTCGTAGTACATGCGTTGAAGACATGGAGACATTTTCTCATCGGAAATCACTCTGAGGTGTACACGAATCACAAGAGTTTGAAGTACATTTTCACGCAGAAGGAGTTGAATCTCAGGCAAAGGAGATGGTTGGATCTCATTAAGGATTATGATATGAGATTGTATTATCACCCAGGGAAGGCTAACGTAGTAGCTGATGCGTTGAGCCGCAAGAGCCATGTTAACACCCTCATGACAGAAGAGTTACCCCAGGAGTTAGCCGAGGATCTTCGCGAGCTATGTTTGGAGATAGTTCCAAGAGGCTATTTAGCAACGTTGGAGATTCAGTCTACCTTGATGGAAAAGATCAGAGAAGCTCAAAAGATAGACAAGGAGATTGCAGAAATAAAGGAAAGGATGAGCAAAGGAAAAGCCAAAGGATTTCGCGAGGATGAGCATGATACCTTATGGTTTGAGGACCGCGTTTATGTGCCCAATGATCCGGAGATCAGGAAGTTGATCTTGCAAGAGGCCCATGATTCACCGTATTCGATTCACCTAGGAAATACCAAGATGTATTTGGATTTGAAGGATACTTTCTGGTGGACCCGAATGAAGAAAGATATTGCGGAGTATGTAGCAGTTTGTGATGTATGTCAGAGAGTGAAGGTAGAGCATCAGAAGCCAGCAGGATTGCTACAGCCATTGCCGATACCCGAATGGAAATGGGATAAACTAGGCATGGATTTTATCACGGGATTGCCCATGACTGGTTCAGGCTATGAATCAATATGGGCTGTAGTCGATCGTTTGACGAAGGTAGCTCATTTCATCCCAGTGAAGACCACTTACACCAGTGCTAAGTTGGCAAAGATATACATGACCAGGATCGTATGTCTGCATAGAGTTCTGAGGACCATTGTATCAGATAGAGGAACCCAGTTTACTTCAAAGTTTTGGAATCAGTTACATGAAACTTTGGGTACCAGGCTAGAGTTCCGTACAGCCTTTCACCCACAGATAGACGGACAGACCAAGAGAGTCAATCAGATTTTGGAAGATATGCTGAGAGCTTGTGCGCTAGATTATGGATCTAGTTGGGACGACAATTTGCCGTATGCAGAGTTCTGTTACAACAACAGTTATCAATCCAGTTTGAAGATGGCCCCTTTCGAAGCTTTGTACGGAAGGAGGTGTAGAACACCCTTGCTGTGGAACGAAGTTCTAGACCACCAGTTGTTTGGACCAGACTTGATTAAGGAATCAGAACAGAAGGTGAAATTGATTCGTGATAGGCTCAAGGTAGCCCAGTCCAGGCAGAAGAGTTATGCGGATTCTAAACGCAAGGAGACAGTTTACGAAGTCGGAGACAGAGTTTACCTACGAGTATCACCGCTTCGAGGAGTTAAGAGCTTTGGAGTTAAAGGAAAGTTAGCGCCACATTTTGTAGGACCATACAAAATTTTGGAGCGTATGGGAGAAGTTGCTTACAAACTGGAATTGCCTGAAGGATTGTCAGGAGTTCATGATGTATTTCACGTTTCCCAGTTGAAGAAGTGCCACACAGAGATGGCTGAGATACCACTGAGAGATACGGTGCCATTGGAAGCGATTCAGCTGGATAGTGACTTGACCTATGAGGAGAAACCAGTTAAGATTCTTGAGTATGCCAGCCGAGTCACCCGCAGCAAGGTTATCAAGTTTTGCAAAGTTCAGTGGAGTCACCATACCGAGGACGAAGCCACCTGGAGCGAGAGGAAGATCTACGGAAGAACCACTCTCACCTATTTTCTAGCCAACCCGAATCTCGAGGGCGATATTCATCTTAAGGGGGTAGGTTTGTAACATCCCAAATTTTCAATTTGGAATGTTATACATTAGATCATCATTGCATAGCATATTTTATTGCATTTTGGCAAAATCCTCGAAAATCCTAAGCAACTCAAGGACCCTCGGAGAGAGTTGGGGATTTTTCGCGGTTTTCATATTTGACTTTTATCAAATAATGAAACGAGGATTTTTGGTTTTAATTATTTTTCTCTCCGAAAAATATTTCGTATTAAAATAAATGAGAGGAGAAAATATGACTTCTCCAAAATAATTGAAATATTGGAGGAAAAATAGTAAAATCAAATATTTGATTTTATTCGGATTTTATTTGCAATTTTATTTGCATTAGAAAAAAGGGACAATTAGATTTATGCCCCTAGTTGTGTCCCACTTGTCTGTTTTACCCCTAATTTCCAAAAGTCACTGGTTCCGTCCAAGTCACTTTGATCCTCTTATGCTTTTGCCCTTTGACCGTTTGACCGTCAGTTTGAAAACTTCATAACTAATTAATAAAAAATCAAAAAAATGCAAATAAGATACCAAAATGTTCAGAAAAACATCACCTATATGTCAGTGTCATTTGCATTCATGAAAAAATTGTTGGAAAGTGCACATCCGAGTTTTAGCTCTTTTGATACCACCATGAATAGTAAACTCTAAAAAATTCAAAAAAATTCAAAAAAATATGGTGGCAAAGAATGACAAGTGTTGTAAGTGCTTGCCAAGGTTCATTAGGGAACGACATTCGTGGAAGTCGTGGCAAAAAAATAATCTATTTTGGAGTGCTGATTGTTTTTTTTTTGCCGCGGCACCCACGAATGTTATTCCCTAATGAAACTCGGCAGGCACTTAAAACATTTGTCATTCTTTGCCACCAAATTATTTTTGAATTTTTTTGAACTTTTTTGGATTTTACTATTCATGGTGGTAGCATAAGAGCTAAAACTCGGATGGGCACTTTCGAACACTTTTTTCAGGAATGCAAATGACACTAACATATAGGTGTTGTTTTTCTGAACGTTTTGGTATCTTATTTGCATTTTTCTGATTTAGTATGAATTAGTTATGAAGTTTTCAAACTGACGGACAAACGGTCAAAGGGCAAAAGCATAAGAGGAGAAAAGTGATTTGGACAGAACCGGTGACTTTTGGGAATTAGGGGTAAAACAGATGAGTGGGACACAACTAGGGGCATAAATCTAATTATCCCTAGAAAAAATTGCATGTTTTCAAAACTGCATTTTTGGGCCAAGAAAATGTTCATCTCGTCCTAATTATTTTAATTAGACAGTGTAAATTTGTTTTGGCATTTTTGGATTTTTATTTATTTTTTCTACGATTGTTTTAGTTTCGGCGAAATTATTTAAAAAAAAACGCACGAGCGCCGACTGGGCCGAAGCCCAGCCGCGCGGCCTAGCGCACCCCGCGAGCCGTCTCCCTCCTGGAGACCGCCGCCGCCGAGTCCCGATCGGGGACGACTCCCGCCGCCGCCCGTCGCCCCCTCCCCCACGGCACCCCCTCCCCCTCTTAAATACCGCACCCCACCGCCCCTCTCCTCACCCCGCCCCCGACCCGAAGCCGCCGCCGCCGAGAGGAGCCGCACCGGAGCCGCCCGACCCCGCCGCCGAAGGAGCTCGCCGCCCAGAGCCCGAACGCCGCCGCCCGCCGCCCCTCGACGTCGCCCCTCGCCGCCCCGACGACGCCCGAACCCCGCCGCCCCGTCCCGACCCCACCGGAGCCCCGTCCCGAGCCTCGCTGGAGGATAGCCGCCGCCGCTGTTCGCCGTCCGGTTTTTTTAAAAACCGCCTCGGTTTTTTCGTAACCCTAGGTTTATTTTTTTAAATATATCGGTTTATTTTTTTCTTTGGTTTAGTTAGTTAGTGAACGTTCGCCGATCCGTTCATTTTAACGAACATGTTTGCCGGTTAGTCGCAGTTAACGAACGTCCGTTCGTTTAACTGTTCGTCAGTTTTCTTTTTCGCCGGATTTTCCACGATTATTCCAGATCGCGATTTCTGATCAGATTTTCGTTCTGGTATATCTTTTAGCTCGTTTATCGGAATCAGGCGATTCAAGCACCTAGAGTTTCGTCTTGAAATTCTCTTTCCGGTTAACCAACTCAAACAAGTTTATGCTACTGTAAAATTTGACCTAGATCCATATTAGTAAACAAAGCTTGTTTCTTTCACTGTTTGACTTTCGTTGCTTCGTTTTATTTGATTCTTTTTGCAAACCAGAGTTCTTAAGTTGAACTTTCTGGTTGGATCTTTTATTTGAGTTTTACCTGTGCATTAGTGAGTGCTTATTGTATGCTTGTTTGTTTGCAATAGAGTACCCGGAGTGTGCCGCTTGCTACTTCGAGTCTCTAGGTTTCACGGATCATCAGCAAGGCAAGTAACACTTTGATCACCCTTCTTTTACTACCCAGTTTTATTGCATTAGACCAATCCTCAAACATTGCATGATTAGGATCTAATTAAATTGTGGGTATTGGGAAGTAGTTGAGGTAGTACCTATTGCCCTGTTTATTATCAAACCTTTGGGAGTTACTTCTACATTTGCTGATATTGCTATGCTATGCTAGTAGACGTGGATTGGGTTTGAGTGTTACCATGACAGATGTGAGATTTTAATTAACTATTAACCTTAAGGTGGCAACTAAAACTCACATCTGGGTGGATTGAGGTACCTGGGTATTCCAGGATTGCCTGTTTTTCTTTTGGACCGCCACCCAGGTTCAAAGGGATCATGAGATTATTCATGCTAGAAACTTCTGTGTGCAGCCACAAGCTATTATGGGATCTAGCATAGTTGAGTAGGTTACATGATCTCTTGAAGCAGTGGGCTAGCAGATGTAGGGGAAAGTAGGTGTAACTGTCCACCTGGAGTAAAGAGTTATTGTTTCTGAAAGACTGTGTCTCGGTCATCCGTTTCTCAAACATCATGTAGTGCGAGAATCAAGCAGAGGCGATCGAGTCTTGTGGGGAAAAGTCCACAAACCTCTGCAGAGTGTATAAACTAATCATGGTTAGCCGTGTCCCCGGTTATGGACATCTTGAGTATGTAGTACTTGGATTATCATGTGAATCTCATCATGCTACTTTAATTAATTTTGTTGGGTTTGATGATGATACTTAATTGGGATTGAGAATGTTGTCAACCATTCTCAATGTTTAACAACCACCATGATAGTTAAATAAAATGTATTCCTTTGAAGTAGGGAAAAATTGGCTTTTCGCAACGTTAACCATAGAGCCTTCTACCAGCCATATATGCATGTAGTATAGCATTATTATGTTCATTACTCTCTATGTGTTACATTGCCAGCATATTCCATGTGCTGACCCGTTTTCGGGCTGCAACGTTTCATGTTGCAGACTTTTCAGACGACGAGTAAGGTGCCTTAGGTCGTGGTCTTATACTCAGTGATGCCGTTGGAGTTGATGGACTCACTTATCTTCCAAGTCTTCCGCTGTTATCGTTTTAGATGGCCTTAAGCCATATTTGTCATACTTATTTCTCTCTTGAGATACTCGATGTAATAAGTGTGTGATTGCTACTCTGTTATAAATCCTCCAAGTACTATGCATGTCAGCATTACTGATCCAGGGATGACACTGGTGCACGGTAGATCAGACTATTTGAGGTCTGGTCGCTACATACACATGGACTTATTTGGCTCTACTCACTACTCTACTCTCACTACTACTGCTTGTCTTTATGGTTTCGTCATTATTGATGATTACTCAAGATATACATGGGTGCACATAATTCTCTACAAGACTGAAGTGAAGGATGTCTTCTGATGCTTCGCCAACCGTGCCATGAACAACTATGGCGTCAAGATCAGGCATATCAGAAGTGACAACGGCATTGAGTTCAAGAACACCAGCCTCGACCTTTACTTGGATACATTGGGAATCACTCATGAGTTCTCCGCTCCGTACACACCTCAGCAGAATGGCATCGTGGAGCGCAAGAACAGAACCCTCATTGAGATGGCTCGGACGATGCTTGTTGAATACAAGATACTAAGAAAGTTCTGGCCGGAAGCTATTGATACTGCATGCCATGTCATCAACCGTGTTTATCTTCACAAGCTTCTGAAGAAAACATCTTATGAACTCCTCACTGGTAAGAAGCCAAATGTCAGTTACTTCAGAGTATTTGGTGCTAGGTGCTGGATAAAGGATCCACATCACACTTCAAAATTTGCACCGAAAGCACATGAAGGTTTTATGCTTGGTTACGGAAAGGACTCGCACTCCTACAGAGTCTTCAACCTCTTTCACTATAAAGTGGTTGAAACTATGGATGTGCGGTACGATGAGACTAACGGCTCGCAAAGAGAGCACCTGCCAAATGTGCTATATGAAGTTCCACCCAGTGAATCCATCAAGCTAATGGGAACTGGAGAAATCATACCGTCTGAAGCACAGCCTGAAGAGGAACTTATCATTTCTGCACCTAATCAACCTGAAGACAATGCTCAGCCCGAAGACAATCCACCCAACGATGACAATGATCAACAAGAGCAAAATCTTCGTCCAGTTCATCCTCGTGTTGCAAATGAAGTACAGGTTGAGAAGATAATTGATAGCATCAATGTGCCTGGTCCACTCACTCGTTCAAGAGCAACTCAACTAGCAAATTTCTGTGGGCACTTTGCTTTTGTCTCAATATCTGAACCCAAGAAAGTTGCTGAAGCCTTCATGGAACCTGAATGGATTCAAGCTATGCAAGAAGAGCTTCAACAGTTCAAGCTGAACAATGTCTAGGAACTTGTCAAGCGTCATGACCCCCGCAAGCACAACATAATAGGCACAAAATGGATATATCGCAACAAACAAGACGAGAATGGTCAAGTTGTCAGAAACAAAGCTCGTCTCGTTGCTCAAGGATACACTCAAGTTGAAGGGATTGACTTCGATGAAACATTTGCTCCTGTGGCTAGGCTTGAAGCTATTCGCATATTGCTAGCCTATGCTAACCATCACTACATCTTGCTGTATCAAATGGATGTGAAGAGTGCATTTCTCAACGGCAAGATTGAAGACGAAGTGTATGTTGCACAACCTTCCGGCTTTGAAGATCCAAAACATCCTGATATGGTGTACAAGCTAAACAAGGCACTGTATGGCCTCAAACAAGCCCCACGCGCTTGGTATGACACACTCAAAGACTTCCTGAAGAGCAAAGGCTTCAAACCTGGTTCCCTGGATCCCACGCTCTTCACGAAGACATATGATGGTGAACTGTTTGTGTGCCAAATATACGTGGATGACATTATCTTCGGCTGCACCAAACAGAAATACAGTGATGAATTTGGACACATGATGCAAGAGCGATATCAGATGTCCATGATGGGTGAGCTGAAATTCTTCATTGGTCTTCAAATTCGTCAGCAAAGAAATGGCATCTTCATATCTCAAGACAAATACCTCAAAGATTGCCTGAAGAAGTTTGGAATGCAAGACTGCAAAGGTTACACGACGCCAATGCCAACCAAGAGTCATCTGGGTCCTGACGCCAATGGTAAAGAGTTCGATCAAAAGGTATACCGCTCCATGATTGGTTCTTTACTTTATTTATGTGCATCTAGGCCAGATATTATGCTTAGTGTTTGCATGTGTGCTCGATTCCAAGCGGCACCAAAGGAATCGCATCACTTAGCTGTGAAGAGAATTCTTCGATATTTGGCTTACACCCCAACATTAGGATTATGGTATCCAAAGGGCTCAGAGTTTGATCTAGTTGGATTCTCGGATGCTGATTATGCTGGTGACAAGGTGGATCGCAAGTCTACATCAGGCACATGTCACTTTCTGGGACGATCACTTGTCTGTTGGTCTTCAAAGAAGCAGAACTGTGTATCACTCTCCACTGCTGAATCTGAATACATTGCTGCTGGATCTTGCTGCGCTCAACTTCTATGGATGAAGCAAACACTCAAGGACTATGACATCCATCTGAAACAAGTACCACTCTATTGCGACAACGAAAGCGCCATCAAGATTGCCAACGACCCAGTTCAGCACTCGAAGACAAAGCATATTGAAATTCGTCATCACTTTCTCAGAGATCATGTCATGAAGGAAGATATTGATATCATTCACATCAACACTGAAGAGCGCCTGGCAGATATCTTCACAAAGCCCTTGGATGAGAAAAGGTTTTGCAAGTTACGGTGTGAGCTAAATATCTTGGACTCCTCAAATGTCCTGTGATCAGGCACACATCCTAACACTTATGCATGTTGATGACTTAGATGTGCAACACACGAAGTAAAGTATATCTTCAATCAATGAAGACTTACATTCTAAGTGTGAATACATTAACGCGGAATTTGACTTCGGAGCGCCACGATAATTGTGCGCCGTGTCTGGGTGTAATACTTCCTATACGGTGGGTAACGCCATCACCAAATTCTTCTGTTTGAAGTGTTTTCTCATGGCGTTACATTTGCTTTGTCTTCGCATTTGGTTTGGCTTCAATTTCAACATGTCTTCTTGATTATCTTCACTATGTTAATTTGGTTGTATTCTGATATATATATACATATATTAGTGTTCTGTCCTCTACAACATTCACTTATAGCTGTGTCTTCTCGTTTGAATCTTTTGAACTAAGTGAATGTGATCGCACCCTAACCTCTCTATGCTTTCTACCTCAAACTCTATCTATCCAAATCATATGCATTCTGTTGAAACTGTCGAATGTCTTCTCTGCGTCCTTGTCAGCAGAAGATACAGAGACAAACATTAAATCTGTTTTAAATGTTCAATTCTTATTGCCTGAAACCCGGAGAAGCCGGAACGACCATCCGACAGTCCAGGCAGGCGTGGGAATGTGGGACAACTCCCAATGTGTTGCATGATCGCCACGTGTCCCTCAGATGTGAACCGCCAGGGGCACCTGCGTTATTGCGATGTGCCATCCCTTTCCCTATAAATACCCATCCAATCGCGGTCAAAATCCTTCTTCCACCTCTCCACCTTGACAAACCCTAGCGCCACCGCTAGCTCTCGACGATGCCGGCGACGAAGCTGTTAGCCGCCGCGACCTCTCCGACGTTGTCTTCATGCCGGCCGCGGACATCGTCTTTTCCGCCGCTGCCATAGGTGTCCTCTGTCACCAAGTTAGGGCGTGGAAGATCAAACTACTCGGCCTCATCTTCTACTCCGTCTAGCAGTTCATCATGTGGTAAATTAAAACCCTCTTTTTACCGTCTTTTTGATCCTATAGATTCATCCTTTCTACCAAAAGTGGTTTCTACCTCCACAAATTTGGATCTATCCTGTCTGCATCTCATATAATGCCTAGTATATTCGCTTATGCTTCACACATAGTTAGATTCCTCACTTGTACTTATTCTTGGATTCGTACAAATCTGGAACCAACTCTCAACATATAAGTGAATGTCTTCGCGCTATGAGGTCAATGCCTTCTAAACTGATTTATCTTCAAAATCTTCTGAGAATGCATATGACCTCTTCCCCTTCCCTCGCATCTCTAATGTTGTCACAGGTACATGTCCGTGGGAGAATCCCTTCGTTCTCATAGCCTGCATTCATTTGCAGAATTCTTGCAGCATCACATCAACTCTCCCGAAGCCAGTTCCTGTCTGACCAGCAGACGGAAGCCTTTGACAGTGTTGAAGCCATTCGGTCTGAACTTCATGGCAACAGAGAAGTCTGCAAGGAAGGGTGGCAGACAGCGACGTGGGAACACCTCAAGAGATTTGCCTCCTGACCTCTATGAGCTGTACAAGACAGATCCAGAGGAGGACTACAATCAGAGAAAAACCCGAATCCAATGGATTCGAAGATATTGGGCAGAACAATGGTACAAGTACAGGTTCGTGACCCAGGAATATGCTGAGAAGAATGCCATCAAGCGACCCTGGGGAGACATCTTGTAAAAATATCTTCCACCCAGGTCCAGAGCTGAAGCCATTGAACAAGGCTTCTACCCTTGCATGGTCTGTGGACCACAGCCTGCAGATGCTGACCTATCTTCATTGCTATGGTGTCGTGACGACAATCTATTCAAGCGCAACTTCTAGTTTGCCAAGAACTCGGCCAAAGGAAACAAGAAGTCACGGGGATTAGACTTTAATCCAGGCCCCTCTGCTCCTCGTGCCGATGGCACACGCGAAGCTGAAGCCAATCTTGTTGGGCCCTTCTACAGCCTAGAAGGTCTCATCACTCATCTTATGGTTCAACGGACAGCTGTGGATAAACCTGCAGACGATGCTGATTCTGACGAAGCGCCTGCACCACCGAAGCCAAAGAAGCTGAAGAAACCCAAGACTTCGAAGCCTTCCCCTGCACCAATAGCTTCACGAGTGAAGCCTCTGGCCACTGCTCCTCCTGCACCAAGTGTGCAGTTTGGAGATCTCTCACGCATCTCCAAGTCTGATAAGGAGAAAAGGAAGCCTATGCACACCACTAGTCCATCTCTGACCCCTGCTGCTGTTCTGAGGAACGAGAATGACGCCATTGATCTGTCAAGTGACGACGATCTTGCTGATGACGCTCTTGAGCAGCTGATAAAGAGCAAGTAAGAGGCGGAAATCTTCAACGATTTGCCTCTCTTTGACGTGGAAGTTTTGAACAACTTCATTGATGAGTGGTTTGACACCCCCAGTCTCAGCTTTGACGATCTGCAACTTCCCATTGACCTAAGCGTCTCCTTCCATGGAGCCATTGCCCCTGAGCTGGCTCTTGCTCAGAAAATTGTTTAGCTGAAGCATAAGATCGATTATCAAAAGGCTCAGTTCAAGAAGCACATGGCCAAGCTTAGCGTGGTAGGCGTCCAGAACTTCAAGGCCATGCTGCATGAGCTCAAGGAACCTTTTTCACAAGAAACGTGATGAAGCCAAAGGTTCTCATGAGCACATGAAGATTCTCGCTGCCAAGTGTGTTCAAGGTTACAATGAAGATGAGAAGCGCAAGGCACTTGGGCGTCCTGGCATCGACCCTAAGATGGCTACCAAGCAGAAGAACAAGCCATCTGTGGACCAAGCTGAGCAATCCAGGCGGGAAGAACCTCGCATTGCCTTCCCAACCAGTATGACAGGCGTGAAGCCTAAGGTCCCCACAGTGGCTTCAGAGCTTCAGAAGACAAGGGTGTCGTGGTTTTGTCACGGCAGATGTCCTAGAGAAAGGACTTAGTCGTGGAGCCATCGCTACGGGTTAGCTTAAAGGGGTTAAAGCGGACAAGGGACGCAAGAGAGTTTTATACTAGTTCGGCCCCTTACGATGAAGCTAAAAGCCTACGTCTAGTTGTGATGGAATTGATGGGGTTTCGATTATCAGGGAGCGAATACGCTTTGCCTGAGTCTCGAGTTGTTGTCTGTTGTCCCTGAACTGCCGCCGGGTCGTCCCCATATATACATGGGTTGACGCCCGTCGGTTTACAGACTCCGAGGCCGGCTCATAATCGTGTCCGGCTCGGTCTCTACTACTTCTATCTTACAACACAAGTTTACATATCAATGTCGGTTTGTGTCTACAGGCCTTAAACCGGCTTTGGGCCCTGGGCCTTCATGAAGCGTCACCGTCTGTCTTCATGGGCTTCAGATACAGATGAACTACTTATGAAGTTAACCCGGCCTCTCCTGGCCGGTTTACGCCCAGTGGTAATATCCCCAACATTAGGCCCCAGATTGATTTGAACTGGTTCATGTCAATCCTCAATACTTAAGAAAATTTCTTCTTCAACATCTTCATACAATCTTGTACACCGCCATGACATCATCTTCTAGGATCTTGGTAAACCGCCGTGACGTCACCTCTCATTAACGAGCCTCCGACAATCGAGGCGACAACAACGCCTCATATCCAAAAATTCGGCTCCTCGATTTTCACGTCTGTCGTTTATCTCCTTATAAATAGGGCCAGGGGGTCTTTCCATTTTCCCCCTCATGCCTATTCGCTTCATCGTCATCCTCGCGAGGCTCGACCCTTCGACCTCGGCCGCCGCCGTCAACCTTCGACTGCTGCACCAACCTTGGCCGCTGCATCGACCTGAATGTACTAGAGCTCCTCCGCGTGCCACCGCTGCTAAACAGCTTCCGTAAGTCTCCCCTTTCACTTACCATAGATCTGCACTTAGGGTTTCTGTCGTTCATCAGTGTTCGTCGCCGCTCTTCCTTTTCCTTGTTTATATCCATGGATTATATCCAAAAACCACATAGATCTCACGCGGTAGTAGTTTAAACCACATAGATCTCGCGCGGTAGTAGTTTCAGCACCTGTTTGATATCCAACTCATCTCAACTTGGTGAACTTTTAGTGCGCTGGAATTTAGGTCAAATTATATTCTGTTTTTCCTACGCGCGGTAGATCTGAAATTACCATAGCAAGATGTGAAACTTGTTTCTTCCTTCTCTTACACACTTTGAATACCAGATTGGCCGGTTTAACTTCACAGAAAAAATGATGACCCGGTAGATACCATTAGTCCCCTGTTGAACCGTCAATGCATTACACCGTTCCATTGTCAGACTCCGGTTTACGAATAACCAAATCCGGTTTACCAATATGCTTGTATCCTCATACCGCTGTATAGTTGTCCACTGTAAATCTTAAACCGGTAATAATCATGTTTCAGATTTTCCTTGTCATGGCTAAGCAAGTCTATGAGTGCAATTGGGCTCCCTCTCGAGTAACCGAGGAACAGTTAAGCAACCTTGTTAAAACAGGCGCTTTAGCCAAGAAAGATGTCATCCAATGGAGGGTCCCTGGCCCGGAAAATCCTCCTACACCCAAGGATGGAGAGGTAGTCGTTTTTGTTGACGATCTCGGATGAGGTTTTAGCCCTCCCGGTTCAAAAAAATTCCGGGATGTACTGGCTAGTTTTCAACTGCGCCCTCAAGACATTGGCCCTAACTCTGTAACCAACATCTGCCACTTCCAAGTCTTTTGTGAGGTATATCTGCAAGAGGAACCTTCAGTCGAACTGTTTCGAGATTTCTTTCACTTAAACCGTCGCACAGAGTTCTCAGATGGACCCAATACGGATCTGGGTGGAATGGCGGTTCAGAAAAGGAAGGACGTCACCTTCCCTCATCCCAAACTCCACAGTCATCCCAAAGAGTGGAACCAGACTTGGTTTTACTACATGGATACATCTCCATCTGATGAGAATCCTTTGCCGGGTTACCGCCCTGAACGCCTTAGCAACACACATCCTTTTCCTTAGAGGTTGACAGCAAGAGAACGGGCCAACTATGCTCCCCAATTATCAAAGTTTAGAGCCTTCATGGCGAACGGTTTGACAGGAGTTGATCTTGCTCGTTGCTGGATAAGCTGGAGCATTCTGCCCTTAAGCCGGCGCCCTGGTTTGATGTGTGAGTACACAGGGAGTTTGAAGGATGCTCAGCGGCACATTGACATTCAGCTTACAAACGAAGAAGTCACTGAGGCTGTAAAGAAAATACTGAACGAACCGGAAGCCGTCTGTGCCCAAACCGGACTACTCCCTTTCTGCACCTTCAACAAACCACCAGCTGTAAGAATCATATAATCCTTTATATCTGAATTTGCTTCTGTCCAAATATTCTCTGAAAGTGTGATTATTTTCTAATAGGGTGATGATCCATTCTGGAACAAGAAACCACCACAAGACAAACCGGTCAAGCCAGTTCGTCCAAAGACCAAGGTTGTTAAGAAACCTGCCAAGAGAAGAACCACTGCATCCTCCGATCTACAAGCTGATGACGATGTGCGTAATCCGGAACCAGAGGTAGAACTTGACTCTCTTGGTTCATTTTTCGTACATCTCATTGACAATGATTATTATCAGGACGATGCTGAAGGCAGTCACGCTGAGGACGTAGAGGTAACCATTCTTTCCTCCGATTCAGATCCTCTGCCAACATCAAAAATCCGTCAAGCAAACCGGAAAGTAAAATTTTCTCACCCTCTTGCTTACTTGGACCCAAACTTTCTTTTGAAGACGCAGCAGCACGAAGCTCGCCGTACAACCCGGCACAGCGGCCATGTAGTTACCTCCGCCAGTTTATCGAACAGTCCGGTTCGGAAACGCCGATCAGAGGTCTCTTATCCTATTGATACTTCATGCCCAAAAGCAGGTTGTTTTCGCCAGCCTCTTAACCCGTCTGATTCAAATTATCAAGGTACTTCTCACTCATCCTCTGGCGAGTCCTCAGCCACACAGCTTCCACCCGTCAAAACAGTTCCTGGGTGAGCTGCACATGTCTTTACTCTTGATGTGTTATCTTTACATACTGTATTTATCCGTATGTCTATCTTTTCTCAGCGCCAAGCAAAGACCCAGCAAGAAAGCTCGGTTAAACAAACCGGCTGATGATAATGTAGTTGCTGAACCGGAGACAACTCCAGATCTGGAAGAAACCGATGCTGACACCATACTTCACGATCCGCCGCTTTAAGACCATGATTTCCTTGCTGAACAAGTGCAAGTTGACACTACCAGCCATGCAGACCGGCCAACCAGCCCTGTCCGAACTGATGACATACCGGTCAGTCCAGCTAAGGACACTGGTAAACTGCCAACTTCGGTGAAGGCTGCTGATGAACAAGATGATGATGTTATGATTACTGGTACTGGCCACACCACTCCTGGCAATCCAGTAGCTTTGTCAAAGCATACTGCCAAGGATGATCTCTCTGCTATCGGCAAAGGAAAATGGAATGCCGATTTATCAAGCTACGCCCATCTCAATGCTCAAGATATTCACTCTGGCTTCTTGAACCGTTTGTATACCAGCCGTGACTATGAAGCTAGTTTGGTAAACTTGATGAAGGAACGATATGAGGTAACTACTGTTTTTCTATTTTGTCCAATTGCAGTTTATCAACTCCTAGTAGCCCCCAAGTGACGGTTTATGATACGAATCTAAACCAGGACTTTTGTCATGACTTATCTTTGCATACTGCTCTTTCGCAGGTATAGCCCCCAAGGGCCAGTTTAACTTTATAAAGATGAACCGGGACTGTAGAAGAATTCCTATACCAACAGTTTTTTGGGCAAACACACATTAGCCCCCAAGTACCAAGATTAATACTTGTATTGTACTTGGGACTTGTAGAAATTTCTGATAAGGAGCAAATATGCATTAGCCCCCAAGTATCAAGGGGATAACTTGTTATGTGCTTGGTACTTCAAATATGTAGTGTCAACTCTCTATGTATCTGTCTCTTTATAGGATGAACTGAGCAAGAAGGAAAGCCAAACCGCTGATCTGCAAGAAAACATCAAGTCCCAATAGGCCGAAACTTCCAAAGCAAAAGATGAGCTGACGAGCACCTTAGCTGCTATGGAAAAGCTATAGGAAAGCTTTGCCAAGGAGCGGGCAGATTGGAACACAGAGAAATCTGCTTTGCGGAAAAGAGCTGAAGATGCAGAAGCAGCTCTCAAACCAGTGGTAGACGAGCTGACTGGGGTAAAGCGGCAAGTACATGCGATGACTGCTGCTGTGTTTGGTAAGCATCTTGTCCTTAATATTGTCAACATATCTTCCCATGCATTGCCGGTTTACTGATGTTTGCAATGATGCAGGAACTCGCATTAGTCATCTGGGCTCTGATGTTCAGAAGAAGCTGAAGGCTGCCTATACGCTGATAGAACAACTGTTTACCGGCGCTCAACGAATTATCTGCACCGCTTCTCACAATAAGCCGCCCCCGACGTTGATCAAGGATACATTAGACAGGCTATCTATGCTGCCTGCCCGGATAGAAGAGCTGAAGAGGTCTGCTGCAAGGGCTGGCGCTCTGACCGCACTAACCCGGGCAAAAGCATGGGTGCCTGATCTTGATCCGACGGACGTGGCTAAAGGCTACCCAAGCTTAAAAGAAGACAGGTTAGAGTTTGGCACTGATGATTTCCGCGCCATAAACCGGGAAGTACGACCACTGGCTTGTCAACTTGCTGAAGAGGTTGATCTCTCATTTTACCAGGCGAGGTATGATACCAATAACAAGCAGGTTGCTGCACCAACTCCTGAGGCTCAAAACCTGATCCCTCCAATCCGTAAGCACACTTATGCCCCTGATATTGAACCGACCACCCTTATAAGCGACAAGGCTGTGTTCCAAGCTTTAACTGGGATTGACTGGACAACTGTTGACTTCCAGCCGCTGGGTAGAGATGAAGAAGATGAACAAGTGCAAGATGATCCGCAGCCGTCAGGTCAAGCTGCTCAACGATCATAACCCGGGGGCCGGTTTAATCTTACATACTGCAATGTTTATTGAAAAACAATTATTCCTTTGGGCACTGAAACGCCTTGTAATAGGCTAGTTAAAACACTTTGTTTGTTATGCCTTCGTGCATATTTATCTGCAACTGATGCGTGCTAGTCCGCCATGCTTGAGATATGACGTTCATAATCCATAGCTATTTATTCAAGTTGTTCCTGCAGATAAGAAGCTTAAAGCGCCCTTGCGGTTTACCACCGGGCGGGTCGTGATACCCAACTATATATATGACCAAGGTTTATAACCAAGGTTGTAAAAGATAACCAAATATGGAAATATATGATACCTGTGATCTTTAGGCATAGTGTTGGCTGACCAACCTTGTAATGAGGGTAATAACCCTAATCCGGAGTAAAAGTATCTCCTGTTATACAATGCCGGTTTACAATAAAACCGTTCCGGGTTGTGATAAACACCGGTTTATTCCATACTGGTGACTATGAGTCAAAACCAGACCGGGCTGATAGTCTCCGGATTATAACTTGATCATGTACTGACGACTTGTAGTTGTCAGCCTAACCGGATTGATAAACACCGGTTTGATAACATCACAAATCTTAGCAAAAGAAAAAGAAACTTAGCAAAAGGCAAATAAAACCGTTGTAGTCGAGGCTTTTCACGGGCTGCCAGGCCCCAAATTTGATCAAGAGATGTTGCTATGGTTCGGGTTCGACCAAGCCCCCAAGTGATGCTGTGGCATTACGCCGATCAAGAGGCGTTGCTATGGTTCGGGTTCGACCAAGCCCCCAAGTGATGCTGTGGCATTACACCGATCAAGAGGCGTTGCCATGGTTCGGGTTCGACCAAGCCCCCAAGTGATGTTGTGGCATTACGCTGATCAAGAGGCGTGGCTATGGTTCGGATACGACCAAGCCCCCATGTGATGCTGTGGCATTGCGCCGATCAAGAGGTGTAGCTCTGGTTCGGATACGACCAAGCCCCCAAGTGATCTAATATTAAGCTTTGAGAAGCTGAATCAAGGGGTAAACCGGACGCCGCTTTGTAAGCTCCATGTAACCACACATGATGTAAGAAAACAACAGATACCCCGCTTTAGCTGAGGTTCTGGTTTATTATATTGATCATAACATATACAATGTCATAATATGTACATAAGCAGAGCCTCTAGCTCAAGTATAATAGGGCCGAAGCTGAGCAATATTCCACGGCTGGTTGGTCTCCTCCTCCGATTTACGTGAGTCTTTGCGCTCTCGAACATCGATTAGGTAGTATGACCCATTGTGCAGATTCTTGCGGACCACAAAAGGTCCTTCCCAAGGGGGGATAGCTTGTGCATATCCGTCTGATCTTGGATGAGTCGAAGCACCAAATCTCCTTCCTGAAAGATTCTGGTTCTAACCCGGCGGCTATGATAACGACGCAGATCTTGCTGATAAATCGCCGAACGGGCTGCCGCCATGTCACGCTCCTCATCTAACAGTTCAAGAGCTTCCTGTCGTGCCTTCTTGTTGTCAGCTTCAACGTATGCCGCTACATGAGGTGAGTCATGACGGATGTCACTAGGAAGAACTGCTTCCGCTCCATAAACCATGAAGAACTGTGTGTATCCTGTCGATCTGTTGGGTGTGGTATTGATGCTCCATAACACTGAAGGTAGCTCCTCAACCCAACAACCCGGCGTTCGTTGCAAAGGAACCATAAGCCGGGGTTTGATGCCTCTCAAGATCTCTTGATTGGCCCACTCCGCTTGACCATTGGACTGGGGGTGAGCCACTGATGATACGTCAAGACGGATGTGCTCACGTTGACAGAACTCCTTCATGGCACCCTTTGACAGATTGGTACCATTGTCTGTTATAATGCTGTGTCGAAAGCCAAACCGGAAGATAACCTTTTTGATGAATTGAACCGCCGTGGCCGCGTCACACTTACTAACTGGCTCTGCCTCTACCCATTTTGTGAACTTATCAACCGCCACGAAAAGGTGGGTCTTCTTGTCCTTGGACCTCTTGAAAGGCCCAACCATATCCAGCCCCCAAGTTGCAAACGGCCAGGTGATTGGAATCATCCTCAATTCTTGAGCTAGTACATGAGCGCGCCTTGAGAATTTTTGACAACCATCACATCTTTTGACCAAGTCCTCGGCATCAGCATGAGCTGTCAACCAATAGAAACCGTGACGGAACGCCTTGGCCACCAAAGATTTTGAACCGGCGTGGTGACCACAATCTCCTTCGTGGATCTCACGCAAAATTTCACGGCCTTCCTCAGGAGGCACATTGCGTTGAAACGCCCCTGTCACACTGCAATGATGTAACTCTCCATTGATAACAGTCATGGACTTGGACCGGCGGGTTATCTGCCTGGCCAAAGTCTCATCCTCTGGTAACTCGCCCCGGTTTATGTACGCCAAATATGGAACCGTCCAATCTGGGATAACATGAAGAGCCGCCACCAATTGGGCCACCGGATCAGGAACAGCCAAATCCTCTTCACAAGGGAGCTTGACGGACGGATTATGCAAAACATCCAAGAAGACATTAGGTGGAACCGGTTTACGTTGGGAACCCAGGCGGCTTAAAGAGTCCGCCGCTTCATTCCTTCGCCGGTCCACATGATCGACTTGATAACCTTTAAAGTGACCTGCAACAATATCCACCTCACGACGATATGCTGCCATGAGTGGGTCCTTGGAATCCCAAGTGCCGGACACTTGTTGAGCCACCAGATCTGAGTCACCGAAGCACTTAACTCGGCTTAAATTCATCTCCTTAGCCATCCGAAGACCATGGAGTAAAGCCTCATATTCAGCTGCATTGTTAGTGCAAGGGAACATTAAACGGAAAACATAACAAAACTTATCACCTCGTGGGGAAGTTAATACGACTCCAGCCCCCGAGCCCTCCAATTGCCTGGACCCATCAAAATGAATAGTCCAATAAGTATGATCCGGCTTCTCTTCTGGTGCTTGTAACTCTGTCCAATCATTGATGAAATCCACAAGTGCCTGAGATTTGATCGCCGTTCGGGGCATGTATTTCAACCTGTGAGGCCCGAGCTCGATAGCCCACTTAGCAATCCGGCCGGTTGCTTCCCTGTTCTGGATTATATCTCCCAAAGGAGCAGAGCTGACCACCGTTATGGGATGACCTTGGAAATACTGCTTCAGCTTCCGGCTTGCCATGAAAACCCCATCCACCAATGTTTGCCAATGCGGGTACCTCTGCTTGGACTCAATAAGTACCTCACTGATATAGTAAACCGGCCGCTGAACCGGATATTCCTTTCCTGCCTCTTTGCGCTCTACCACAATAGCCATACTAACTGCCCGAGTGTTAGCTGCCACATATAGCAGCAACGGTTCTTGGTCAACCGGAGCAGCGAGAATCGGCGGGTTAGCTAGCTGCCGCTTTAAGTCCTTAAATGCTTTATTAGCGGCGTCACTCCAGACAAAGTTATCCGTTTTCTTCAGCATCTGATACAAAGGGATGGCCTTCTCGCCAAGGCGACTGACAAACCGGCTCAACGTGGCAATCCGGCCTGCCAGGCGTTGAACATCATTGATACACTTCGGTTTAGTCAAAGAAGTGATGGCTTTGCTCTTTTCTGGATTAGCTTCAATGGCCCTGTTAGACACCAAAAAACCCAAGAGTTTGCCTGCAGGTACACCAAAGACAAACTTGGCCGGATTAAGCATCATTTTATAAACCCGCAGGTTATCAAAGGTTTCCTTCAAGTCATCAATCAATGTTTCCTTCTTCCTTGATTTTACCACAATATCATCCACATAGGCGTGAACATTGCGGCCGATCTGCTTATGAAGACAATTCTGTACACACCGCTGATAAGTCGCCTGGGCACTCTTGAGCCCAAAGGGCATGGACACATAGCAGAAGGCTCCAAAGGGAGTTATGAAGGTTGTCTTCTCCTGGTCCTTAACTGCCATTTTGATATGATGATAACCAGAGTATGCATCCAAAAAGCTTAAACGCTCGCAACCCGCCGTAGCATCAATAATTTGATCAATACGGGGAAGGGCAAAAGGATCCGCAGGACAAGCTTTGTTGAGATCTGTGTAGTCCACACACATACGCCAAGTGCCATTCTTCTTGAGGACCAGCACCAGATTAGCCAACCACTCAGGATGGAATACTTCAACGATAAATCCAGCCACCAAGAGCCTGACTACTTCTTCTCCAATAGCTTTGAGTCTTTCTTCATTGAACCGGCGGAGAAAATGCTTGACCGGTTTATACTTAGGATCAACATTGAGAGTGTGCTCAGCGAGTTCTCTTGGTACACCTGGCATGTCAGAAGGCTTCCATGCAAAGATGTCCCAATTCTCACGGATGAACTCGATGAGCGCGCCTTCCTATTTTGGATCTAAGTTAGCGCTGATGCTGAACTGCTTGGACGAATAGCCAGGTACGAAGTCAACAAGCTTAGTCTCATTAGCCGATTTAAACTTCAGGGCCGGATCATGCTCTGTAGTTGGCTTCTTCAACGAAGTCATATCTGCCGGATCAACATTGTCCTTGTAAAACTTCAACTCTTCTTTTGCACAAACCGACTCAGCATAAGCCGCATCACCTTCTTCACACTCTAGAGCAATCTTGCAGCTCCCATGCACGGTTATAGTTCCCTTGTGACCCGGCATCTTGAGCTGCAGATAGACATAACAAGCGCGTGCCATAAACTTAGCATAAGCTGGCCGTCCAAATAGGGCATGATACGGGCTGCTGATTTTCACCACTTCAAAGGTCAAGGTTTCTGATCTTGAGTCATGCTCATCTCCAAAAGCCACCTCCAGAGCTATCTTACCAACGGGATATGCCGACTTACCAGGCACCACACCATGGAACACCGTATTGGACGGTTTAAGATTTTTATCTGTTAACCCCATGAGACGGAAAGTTTCATAATAAAGGATATTGATACTACTCCCTCCACCCATGAGTACCTTAGTGAACTTATAACCTCCCACCTGAGGTGCCACCACCAGAGCCAGATGACCCGGATTGTCAAGCCGGGGTGGATGATCTTCTCTACTCCACACAATCGGCTGCTCGGACCAGCGCAAATAACGGGGCATGGCCGGATCAACGGCATTCACCACCCTTTTATGAAGCTTCTGATCACGCTTGTCCAAGCTAGTGGTGAAGACATGATACTGTCCGCTATTCAACTACTTTGGGTTGCTCTGGTAACCCGACTGCTGCTGCTGCTGATTGCCCTGATGATTATAGCCACTTTGATTACCCTAATTACTTTGATTGTTATGTCCACCCTGATTGCCATGGAATCCAGAACCGGAATTTCCTCCGCCATAACCCGGCCCATGAGAGCCAGAGCCTGAACCACCTCCTGATCCATGATCATACCGGAAAGAGTCAAAAAATTTGAACTCTTGCTTGATGTAACAATCTTTCCAGAGGTGTGTGGATGGTTCTTCCTTCATCCCATGCTTTGGACAAGGCTGGTTCAATAGATACGACAAACGGTCCGGATTAGGATTTGGCATTCCACTGCGCCGGGGCGGTTTACCCTTACGCCGCTGGCCCTTGTCGTGTGTACTAGTGTTAGCCACAAAGTCTAAACTGTGGTCCGCTTTACGCTTGTTGCCGTTTCCATGACCCGCCGGGTTGGGGTGCTGCCCCTTGGCGTTGCCGCTCTTCTTTCCCTTCCCTGTCTTATCATCATCAGACTCGGGATCCTTGGTTCTATCAGAGTCGGCATACTTCACTAGTGCAGCCATGAGGGTTCCCATGTCATTACAATGACGTTTGAGCCGACCCAACTTCAACTTCAGGGGTTCAAACCGGCAATTGCCTTCCAATGTTAAAACTGCGGTGTCAGCGTTGATGCGGTCCGATGAGTGCAAAATCTCCGAAACTCGGTGCACCCAATGGGTTGTTGACTCTCCTTCCTCCTGGACACAGGCAGCTAACTCCATAATTGACATAGGCTGCTTGCATGTATCCTTGAAATTCTGAATAAACCGGGCTCTCAACTCGGCCCATGACCTGATAGAATTAGCCGGTAAGCTCTTTAGCCAAGTGCGGGCCTTTCCTTCTAGCATCATGGTGAAGTACTTCGCACATGCCGCATCATCCACGTCCAGCATCTCCATGTCCATCTCATAGCTTTCGAGCCATGTTTCAGGGGATAAATCGGCGGTGTAATTCGGCACCTTGCGCGGGCCCTTGAAATCTTTGGGCAGGCGCACATTGCGCAACGCTGGGACAAGACATGGCACTCCCAAGGAACTAGAGGTAACTCCTGGTTCCACCGATGTGGTTGGACGAACCGGAGTAAGCTGGCGGGCTTCATGCTACACCGCTAACTCGGCCTCTCTGCGTGCCCGGGCCCAGTCCACCACTTCCTGAGCATCACCAGCACCACCTGCCGGGTTATGGCCACGGGGCGGATCACGGTTCCGCGCAGTGCTTGATACTGCCGGTTCATCCATACGCCTGCTGTATCTCGGCTTGGACGGGGAGTGGAATGAATCCGATCGCGACTATATGAATAAGCCTCCTGTTGAACCAAGGCTATCTGAAGAAGCTCCTTAACCCGACGCGTCTCGACTGCTGCTGGAGAATCACCTTCGATCGGGATGGCCGCCAGCCGTGAAGCGGCAGCGACAATGTTGTTCTGACGAGGCGGATCCGCCAAACGTGGCTGAACCGGCGCCCCTGCCCCCGGTGCCTCTGCCCGGTTTACCACCGGCGGGTTACTGGTCCCTGCTCCTGGGGTGTTAAAGAGATTTCTAGCGTCATAAACCGGTGGCAAGCGAGATCGATACCTCCTCTTCAGGACTTCGTTCGATGCACTCTGATCCAGCATAATCCGGTAAGCTTGTGCATCCAAAGCGGCCCGCTCCGCGGCTATCCTGGTATCCTCAGCTGCTAAGTCGATTTTGGCTTGGGTGATCTGATCTTTTACTTTTGCAATTTCTGCATTATGTGCATCCTGATCCACCGGGTAAACCTCCGCCATCAGCGTTGCCAACACGTCAAATAGATCAGATAAAACCTGAGCTAGCGGTCGCATAGGGCCTCCTGCCCCGGCCGCTGCCGCCGCTGCTGATCCGGAAATCATCGCCGCTGCGGTCGAAGAACGGAGTGCTGGTTGCGTGACGGCCATGAAGATCGCCACCCGGTTTGGCAGATCAAAGAGGTCCGGAATATTGTCTCCATCAGAACAGCCCCCAATCCGGCCATCCTGTAACTCATATAACGAGTCGGTCTCTCCAGTCAATGACTCGTCGCCGGAATAAACGACGGTCTCACCACCAGATTATGATCTATCCTCAGAGTCCCCTCCATGGATAACTCCCACGAAGGCACGGTTCATGACAGGCTTGACCCAGGCAGATCTCGCACGCTAAGCCGTTTCGACGAGGTCGGTGCAGATGTCCGGCTCAGGGCCCGGTTCGCCGATCTTGCCAATGAAAACGTGTATGCCACCAAAGGGGATCCGGTACCCGTACTCGATTGAGCCGGCCTCGGGGCCCCAGCCTGCATCGTCGATGTAGAGCTTGCCGCGACGACTCTTGGTCATCCGGCCCACAGCGTAACCCTTGAGTCCTTCGAAGTTGCCCTCCAAGAACTTGAAACCATCGTGCGATAGCCCCATGGTGGGCGCCAACTGTCGTGGTTTTGTCACGGCAGATGTCCTAGAGAAAGGACTTAGTCGTGGAGCCATCGCTACGGGTTAGCTTAAAGGGGTTAAAGCGGTCAAGGGACGTAAGAGAGTTTTATACTAGTTCGGCTCCTTACGATGAAGGTAAAAGCCAACGTCTAGTTGTGATGGAATTGATGGGGTTTCGAAGACCAGGGAGCGAATACGCTTTGCCTAAGTCTCGAGTTGTTGTCTGTTGTCCCTGAACCGCCGCCGGGTCGTCCCCTTATATACATGGGTTGACGCCCGTCGGTTTACAGACTCCGAGGCCGGCTCATAATCGTGTCCAGCTCGGTCTCTGCTACTTCTATCTTAAAACACAAGTTTACATATCAATGCCGGTTTGTGTCTACAGGCCTTAAACCGGCTTTGGGCCCTGGGCCTTCATGAAGCGTCACCGTCTGTCTTCATGGGCTTCAGATACAGATGAACTACTTATGAAGTTAACCCGGCCTCTCCTGGCCGGTTTACGCCCAGTGGTAATATCCCCAACAAAGGGCAGCTGAAGCCAAGGCCAGAAAGCGCAAGACCAAGAACACCACTGATGATGCTCCACCCACCAAGAAGCGCAAGAGCAAGAAGAAAGATCGGGCTGCTCCCACAGAGCCCCTTGTCGTCGAGCCAATTTCTGTTGCTTGTCCTGAATCTGCACAACAAGAACGTCGAATGATAGTTCATGAGCCTGCTTCCACAGAGGCTCCTGAAGCTGAAGACATTCCAGCTATTGACCCCACCGCAGCTGAAGACATTGGTCATCATGACAATGTTGAAGATGATGAAGTCCTTCCTCAGATCGAGAATAATGTGGTATCATCGCCTGTTCTTACGAACAATGAACTCATCAACATTGGTCGTCCTTTGATGCCAATTGCTCAGGATGACTCATGGGCTGATCACCCTCAAGACTCCCCTCGTCAAGAAGAAACACCTGTTACTCCCCCAACTCAAGTCACCACTCCGGTGATTGAAGATGAAGCCTTTGTGGCACAACCAACTCCATCTCCACAAGCGTCGCCAGCGTTCCGCAGGCTTCGCAAAGGACCAAGGCCACAGGTCACTCTGCCAAGTGTTCTAGAAGGAGAAGAGTGCCAATCGGTTTCATGCAAAGTATTTCCTGAAGCCTCTCCAACTGTGAACAACCCTGAGTCTGAAGCCAACATGGCTGAAGATATTCCGGCTGCATCAGCCGATGACCAAGAAGAATGAATAGAAGAAGAAGAACGTGTTGCTACACCCCCAACCAACCAAGTTGTTCTCGAGGAGAACGTGTCTGACCCTCCAGCTACTCAAGTGGAGGTTAACACAATTGAGGCGACCACCAACACCAACCCTGAAGCCAATGACGTTGTCATGGCAGACGCTAATGTGGCGCCTGAAGCTAATGTGGTGCCTGAAGTAATTGCACCTAAAGCCAATGCTGCACCTGAAGCACTTATCCCACCTGAATCTATTGTGCAGCTTGGACCTCATGTCAATGAAAATGCTGATGCAAATGTGCCCCCTCCAAGGCCTCATACTGTTGCACTGGTATTTGACCGTGGTCAGCCTCTCATGGTTCGATGGCCTATTCTGCTGCCTCCGCCTGCTACTGGTCCGCAATTTGACTATCATGTCGAGCACAAGCCTCATGTCCAGAAGCCTAAGCCAAAACTGCCCAAGTTTCCAGGTACTGCCACTTCACCAGGGTCCTTCAATGCAAATGGCTTCATTGCGCACAACACTTTCTTTGATAGCACCAAGAACCCCTATTTCAAGCCAAGGATTTCATCAGATCGGTTCTGGAGCTATCAGCAGCTTAGTTATTATTCTTGTGTTCTGTATGATCAAGGGTGCATCTTTCCTCATATGCGTCTTGACTGCGAAGCCATTGCTGGATTGCCATGCCTTGAAGAAGCCCTTGACTGCTTCCGTGATGCTGGCTTGCCAAACATTGTGACTGATAAGGAGCATTGGAATGAAGAACTTATGCTTCAATTTTATGCTACCCTCCACATTCGCGGATACAACAGGGATCCGAAGACTTGGGTCCTTGAGTGGATGACAGGCAATGTCCATCATGAAGCCAAAGCTTTTGACATCATTGAGCTAACTGGCCTGCCCACTCCACGAGAATTATATGAACCTGGTTGTCAGCTTCACCGCAATGCTTTGGAGAGTATCTTCCATAAGCCAGAGCCCAACATGAGCCAAATGCTGAGCATGATGAAGCCTCTGCCACATGACGCTGATTACCCAAAGGAGTTCTTTGTCGAAGACCTAGAGTATCTGCCCCGCACTATTTATCACATCAATAGGCGCACTCTATGGCCTGTCAAAGGACATTCGTCAGCAGCAAAACTTGAAGGAGCAATGAATACTTTGGTCTTTTATATCTTCAACGGCATTAGCTTCAATGCTCAAGACTTCTTTATCAGGCAGTTGGCTGCATCAGGCTCTGATCTCTTTGGACTGAAGTTCTACGCTCCGTGGGTCATGCGCCTCATCAAGCTACACTCAGCTGTCAACTATCAGCCCTCTGCTCGCAACCATCTGATCTTTCTGCCAGAAGTTGATATGTCAGTTGAAGCCATATACCCAGAACCTGCCAAGGAGCCTGTTTGTCTTCACAATGTTGATCACCAAAGCTTCACGCAACCCATTGAAGGAGTCCAGGCAGTCACTCGTGTTTATCCTTTGGCTGGCAACACACGCTTACCTCACCGTGCTCAAACTAAAGCCACTGAAAGCACTATTTCTCAAAGGCCTCGGAAGCGATCACGTGTTCTCAATGACCGCGAACTTCTCGTTGCCCTGCATCAGAAACAGGATAAGCATCACTACTGGCGGACGCGGCAGATGCAAAGCCTCTTGGTGCACGTCAATCGCATTCGCAATCTTGCCACCAAGAATGCCTTTGTTACACATGAAACCTGTCGGAGGTCATGGAAGAGTTTGACTTTGCTGAGTGCTGAAGCAGATATTCAAGACGATGGCTTCACTGAAAGATTCAAGTTTGACTCCACTCCTCCAAGGAATGCTGTCTTGCGTCAAACTCCGTCTCTTGAAGACTCTGATTATTCCTCCTCCGCTGCAACGGTGAATGCCAGAGTGATCAATGATCAAGATGATGCTACTTCACCACCTCCAACTTCAGGGCGTATCGACACTGCACCAAGTTCTTCTGCACCGCCAAACCCCGACGCCGACCCTGCAGCTTCTCCTACTCCTTCTGGGAACGAGTAGAGGCTCTATGTCTTCAAACCTTTTTGGTCCTTACTGACAAAAGGGGGAGAAGCATATGAGTTGATAGTCTTCAAGAGGGTCCATATGGGCGGTTGCTTTATATTTTGCCTAGTGTTTACAACTCCCGCTTTTGATACATTTGGTTCTTTGAGTTGTAACACTTAAACTTGATGGTCGTCTGCTACGTTTTCTGCTATTCTGTGATGCGATGATAAATTCCGCATGTGCGATGATAAATTCCGCACATAGTCATTTTGCAGACGTCCATTTTTCATTATGCATGTCATTATCTTTGTTATATCAGATCATGCATGATGAATTGTGTTCATAAGTTGAAGAGGATCTCCACAAGTACAACCTGCCATGTGCATTTGCATTCCAAAAGCAAATTACTTATATGAACATCTTCAGGGGGAGCCTTTTGCTACTTATGAAGACAATACCTTTATCCTTTACAATTTCACATACTTTTATCCCCGTTGAAACTTCTACCAGTTTGTCATCAATCACCAAAAACGGGGAGATTATAAGTGCATCTAGTGCCACCCCTAGTTGGTTTCGGAGTATTGATGATAAACCTGGTTGAGGGACTAATGTGTTTGTGAGAATTGGAGGATAACACAGGTAGTAGTCCCTCATTGATTCGGTTTACCTACCGGAGATGACCCCTAAAAATGTATGAAGACATTGAAGACAATCTTGGTATGTGAAGATATTAACATTGAAGACTATGACAAGAGAAGGCATTGCATGAAGACTATGGAGCGCGAAGACTTAGTTGTTTCGTTGTTTCCTTTTCTTCTTTCTTGAGTCATAGGAACAACCGTACTGTTAAGTGGGGTCCCAATGAACAAAGTCAGAGTGACTAAAGTGATGCTCAACCAAAATCCTATGTCTTCGAGTGAAGACAATGAGAGCAAATCTTATCCAGAGCTGGATGAGTCAGCTTTACTTGTAGCCCAAGTAAAGTTGTCGCGTGTGTTTGAAATCTGACCGTTGGAACACGTGTCAGTTCCTTAGTGACCCAGGGTCATTTTTGGACAAATTAGGCCGGGTTGCCTAATGGCTATAAATAGCCCACCCTCTACACCATATAGTGCACGGCTTTTCTCGTTTGAGAGCAACCCACCTCCGAAGCTTTTGAGAGAGAGAAATCCTTGCGAGTACAAAGCCCAAACACCCAAAGCCAAAGAGTGTTAGGCATCACTGAAGTCTTTCTGTCCGCGTGACCTGAAGACTTCTTACACTTGAGGACTGTGAATCCTCCAGCCGGTTAGGCGTCGCGTTCTGAGCATCCAAGATTCATTGTGGATCGCCGGTGAATGAAGGCTGTGAAGGTTTGGAAGTCTACCTTGAAGACTTACCAGAGTGATTGGGCGAGGACTGGGTGTCCTTAGCTCAAGGGGAATAAGGCGAAGACGCGGTCTTTTGAGTTGAATCTCAGCCTCCCTAACCAGATGTACAGTTGTCACAGCAACTAGAACTTGTCTAACAAATCCTTTGTCTTCACCAAGTGACTGGTTCTATCCTCTCCCTCTCTTTACTTATAGTCTGTCTTCGTGAAGTCATTGCCTGCTTGCATTACCTGTTTGACTTCACTGTGTGACTTCCATCATTGATTGGCTTCATACTATCTTCCATCCTGATCTTTACTACCTAGCTGCTATTAGTCTTCGTACTTTCACTTCATTGAATACATGACTATGGCTTGCCTAGTGTAGTCTACCTTCCGCTGCATATCAATAGGTTCATTTCTTGTATTTGTCTTCGAAACTCTCATGTTTTGAAGACTTTCATAAAAATCTCCTATTCACCCCCCTCTAGTCGATAACTAGCACTTTCAGTCGCCTCTGGCACGGCAAGGTCCGACGAACCAGCATTACTTGAATAAAGTTGATAAGATCAATGTCCCTCTCGAGGAGGCTCCGGATGCGGCTCTGCAGAGTCTGTACCTCATCAATTGATCCCCTGTCCAACCCCTTATTAATCCATGATGCGAGCTGAATCGGAGGGCTGGATCGAAATGTAGGCGCAGCCGCCCACTTGGAACCACGGGGCTCGGTGATATAGAACCACTCCCGTTGCCATAAGTCAGAGGACTCGGTGAAGGATCCTTTTAGCCAAAGAGCGCTATTAAGCTTGCTCACGGTGGCGCCACCACACTCCGCCTGCTTCCCCCCTATCATCTGCGGCTTCACATTGAAGGTCTTGAGCCACAAGCCGAAGTGTGGAGGGATTCGAAGGAAGGCCTCGCATGTGAAGATAAACGCCGAGATAAGAAGAACAGAGTTCGGGGCCAGATCATGCAAATCCAGCCCGTAGTAGAACATGAGCCCTCGAACAAAGGGATTAAGGGCAAAGCCTAACCCTCGGAGGAAGTGGGAGATTAACACGACCCTCTCGCCGGATCTGGGGGTACGGATAACCTGCCCTTCGGCAGGGAGCCGATGGAGAATTTCTGCGGTCAGGTATCTCGCCGCCCTAAGCTTCACAATATCCTCCTCTGTAACAGAAGAAACCACCCACCGATCGGGAAGGCTAGATCCGGACATGACTAAGGCTTGTGGCGGTCGAAATTTGGGTCTTATAACTCGAGATAGCGAGGGCGGAGGAAGAAGCAAACATGGAAGGGAGAGAGACGGGTGTGTACCCCTATATAAAGGCCGTGAGTATCTAAACGCCTACTCCTGGGCCTTAAAACTTGCCTGTTTCCAAGGAGTCGTACCCCAGAGACGGTTGGCCTACCTACGTTTGTGGTGATAAGAATCCCTTAATAAGTGGGACACGATCTCGGCTTGGACAAGACGTGCCAATAAAGCCGCGCCTCAAAACCGAGGGCTGCAGGCTAACAACGGGTTTAAAATAATGTCCCAGTGGTGACGTGGCGTCATGCTATGAACAGTTGTCGGTGGGTTGGATTTATAAATTATTGTGCCCTCTGTGGAAGTATACAAAACTTATTTTATAGGTCCGGACACGACCATTACGTCCGATGACCATCTTGGAGTTCGGAAGGAGGAACCCGCCTTGCAATGTCGGAGACAGATCTACGCGCCGGATACCTTGTCATTGAAGCCAGGTTCAGGGGCTACTGAGGGAGTCCTGGACTAAGGTGTCCTCGAGCGTCCGGCCTGTTAGCCATGGGCCAGACAGATGGGCTGTGAAGATACAAAGACCGAAGACTGCACCCGTGTCCGGATAGGACTCACCTTGGCGTGGAAGGCAAGCTTGGTGACCAAACATGTAGATTCCTTTCTTTGTAACCGACCTTGTGTAACCTTAGATCCTCCCGGTGTCTATATAAACCAGAGACTTAGTCCGGAGGGGAGAGATATTCATTACCATAGTCATACAGGCTAGACTTTTAGGGTTTAACCATTACGATCTCGTGGTAGATCAACTCTTGTAATACCCATATTCATCAAGATCAATCAAGCAGGAAGTAGGGTATTACCTCCATAGAGAGGGCCCGAACCTGGGTAAACATCGTGTCCCCTGTCTCCTGTCCATCCACCTTAGATGCACAGTTCGGGACCCCCTGCCCGAGATCCGCCGGTTTTGACACCGACACTAACCATGTTGGATGTAGTACTCCTCTGACCAAACCAACAGCTTCAAGTTTCGTGCTCTCCTCGGCAATGAACTCTTGTCATTCCAACGCTTGCTGTCTGACCTTCTGCTTGATGGGCCGAGTATGAGGGCAGACAGCAAGGTGGTGCTCGATTACCTCCCTGGGAACACCGAGGATGTCAGATGGTTGCCACGCAAACACATCGACATTCGCTCGAAGGAAGGCAACGAGCGTGCTTTCCTATTTGTCATCAAGGGTGGCGTTGATGGTGAACGTACCGTCAGCGCCATCCTGCCTTGCCTGGACCTTATTCACATCAGGTGAAGCAACTTTGGGTTTCTTGTGAGTGGAACTCTCTGGTAAGTCCTCAATAGGTGCAACGCACTCCGGAGAGGCGCGCCCCCGGAATCCTTGTCGGCGTCTCTACTAGCCTTCTTTCCCTTCTTTGTTTCCTTGGCGGGAGTTGTGGCTTCTGCTGCCTCAGCTACTACCGTGTCTTGACACATCTTATCCACACATATGATTGCATCTTTCTTGTCTGATGGGATGGAAATAATGCCCATCGGCTCTGGCATCTTCAAGGTGTTGTAGGCATAGTGGTTTTGTCGCAAGAAGGGTCATCTTCACACAATCCCATGTAATGAACAAGAAAGGGATAAAGAGAGTTGGCTTACAATCGCCACTTCACACAATACTTAAATAAATCATACATCATCCAAAATACACACATAGACTGACTACGGTAAAATCCAAATGAAAAGAAGATAACCCCAAATGCTAGATCCCCGATCGTCCCAACTGGGCTCCACTACTGATCATCAGGAAACGAAACATAGTAACAACCAAGGTCCTCGTGGAACTCCCACTTGAGTTCGGTAGCATCACCTGCACTGGTATCATCGACACCTGCAACTGTTTTGGTAGTATCTGTGAGTCACGAGGACTCAACAATCTCAAAACCCGCGAGATCAAGACTATTTAAGCTTATGGGTAGGATAAGGTAATGAGATGGAGTTGCAGCAAGCGCTAAGCAAATATGGTGGCTAACATACGTAAATAAGAGTAAGATGAGAAGCTACGCAATGGTCGTGAAGCTAGAAGTGATCAAGAAGTGATCCTGAACTACTTACGTCCAAACATAACCCAAAACCGTGTTCACTTCCCGGACTCCGCCGAAAAGAGATCATCACGGCTACCCACGCGGTTGATGCATTTTAATTAAGTCAAGTGTCAAGTTCTCCACAACCAGATATTAACAAATTCCCATCTGCCACATAACCACGGGCACGGCTCTCGAAAGTTTATACCCTGCAGGGGTGTCCCAACTTAGCCCATCACAAGCTCTCATGATCAACAAAGGATATTCCTTCTCCCGGAATAACCCGATCAGACTCGGAATCCCGGCTACAAGACATTTCGACAATGGTAAAACAAGACCAACAAGATCGCCCGAATGTGCAGACAAATCCCGATAGGAGCTGCACATATCTCGTTCTCAGGGGCACACCGGATGAACACTACGTACAGCAACCGAAGACCCCAGGTGAAGGGGTGGCACCACAAGTGGCTCTAGGCTGGACCAACACTAAGAGGACCACTGGCCCAAGGGGGGGTTAAAATAAAGATGACCCTCGGGTTTGCAACCCCAAGAGAAAGTTATAGGTTGTTAGTCAAATGTAAAACCAAAGTTGGGCCTTGTTGGAGGAGTTTTATTCAAAGCGAACTGTCAAGGGGTCCCATAACCCCAACTGCGTAAGGAACGCAAAAATCAAGTAACATAACACCGGTATGACGAAACTAGGGCGACAAGAGTGGAACAAAACACTAGGCATAAGGCCTAGCATTTCACCCTTTATCAAGTATATAGATGCATTAATTAAATAAGAAATATTGTGATGTCCCAACATTTCCATGTTCCAACATGAAAAAACCTGCAAAGCATGTGCAACTAGCAACGCTATAAGAGGGGTTGAGCAAAAGCGATAACTTAGCCAAACAACGGTTTGCTAGGAAGGTGGGTTAGAGGCTTGACATGGCAATATGGGAGGCATGATACACAAGTGGTACGTAGCGCGACATAGCAATTGAACGAACAACTAGCAAACAAAGATAGAAGTGATATCGAAGGTAATGGTCATCTTGCCTGAGATCGCAAGATCCCGCAAGGAAGCAGGACGAGTCCAAGAAGTAGACGAAACAATGTAGTCGAATAGATCCTCACAATCGCAATATAACCGGAACTATCAAGAAGAAGTATGGCCGGGAAAAAGCAAACATCATGGTAAACACACAAGCATAAACATGGCATGATGCACAAACAAGTATGATGCATGTCCGATTTAAATAGCATGACAAAGTGCAACAAGCAACACTACAAATTAAGTGAAGCTCAATATGTTGCATATCGACGAAACACCACATTAAATATTTAGTTCGCTCTCGTTAACGCTACTCAACAATATTAAATGTTGGTTAACATGGCAAGAGGTGAAGCATAAGTAAACTACACATTTAGGCATTTTGAAAGAGGCCGGAAACAACAACAACAATTCCGGAAAATCCGCATACAACAATTTTAAACATTTTAAATGCTGTTATCATGATGTGGATGACATATACAAGATTTTATGCAATTTTTATGAAGATGTTGGCATGTTAGAAGATAGGGAGCATTTTGTCACCACGGCGGAAGGAAAGGGGTGCCACGGCAACATTCCAGCTACTCCAACAACTCATTGAGATGCCGATGCAAAAGAAGGGTGGCATGGGCGTGTCATGCAAAGATGGTGGGGTGCTCCCGATTACCGGGTTCCCATGAGATGACGGCATGGCAACGAGGATGAATATGCAAGTGACAATTCGGACACGGTGGAAACACGAGCATCTCATACAACACACATGCATTCGTTCACGGGCGTCGTCTCGGTGTTATACCTTCAAGGCGTGCATTTTCGAAGCGGTTCGGGTTTGGTGCGATATAGATGAAGTAGACGTTCTTAGGACGGTCGTAGGAAGAAGTGGTACACGTGTCGATGAACTTGACGAATCTGAGGTCGACGGTAGTGGTACACACGTCGTCGGATCCACGGCGATGGTAGTCGTACACGTTAATGTTGTCATTAGAGGTACTTGGTGAAATCCACGGGTGTCAGTAGTTGTACATGGTCTTCGCGTTGTAGTCTGACTTGGCGATTCCAAAACGTTCATCGGTAGTGGAACTTGGCGGTCTCGCCGGTCGTCGTGGTACTTGTCGAAAGGAATCCACAGAGGCGGTCTTGTGTCCCTGGATTCAGTGGCCTTGGCAACGACAAAAGGGGCAGCATCATGTAGCATGCTTGGCGAGGGGCTACAAGTGAGAGGCCATGGCAGCGGCAAGGCGAGCAGCAGCAGCACGAGTCACGGGCAGAGGAGGTGCTGCCGGGCGCTGATGGTGGTGGAGCAGGGGAAGTCAACGCGGGCTCGCGCGTGGCCTCCAGCGGGACTTGGAGAACGATGCAGAAGCAAGGCGGCTGCGGCACTGCTCCTGCGGTTTGGCGGGTGGCCTGCGGTGGAGGTCAACTCCGACGGGGACGGGCCACCAGAGTCAGATCCGGCCTGGAACGGGCAAGGGCGGCGGAGGCCAGCCGGATCTGTACGGGGTTGGAGGAGGACTGCGCTCCCGCGGTTGAAGAAGAACGGCGACGACGCGACACTCTAGGAGGCAGCAGGGCGCGGGGACGGCAGGGGCGTGGTCGTGGGGGCTCGTCCATGGCGGCCCTGACCTCTGGAGCACAACGGGGCGGCGAGGAGGGGTTTCTCCGGCGAGCAGCGGGATGGAGCGGATGGCGAGACATGGCGGTTGAGGACACTGGTGGTGCGGCGTGAGGAAGCAGAGGCCGGAGCGACGACTAGCCGAAGGACGGCGAGGAAGAGGGAGCTCCTCTACCTAGCGCGAGGAGGGAGACGAGTGGGGCAAAAAAGAGATCGAGCCGAGGCTCACCCTAGCAGCGCAAGCGAGGGGGAAACGGGAGAGATGGGGATCGGGGCTAGGGTCAAGAAGAGAGGGTGGTCGGCTGGGCCTGGTTGAGCTAATGGGCCGATCTGGTTGGTCAGGCCCAAGAGGCCGGCGGCGCGGGCTCTCTTCTCTCTCTCTAATTCTCTAGCAGAAAAGAAATAGTTTGGGAAAAGGTTAAACGATGGATGGAAAAGCTATTATCTTCAGCAGGGAAAGAGGTACTGATTAAAGCAGTGGCTCAAGCAATTCCAGTATATTCGATGGCATGTTTTCGGCTCCCACAGGGACTATGTGAAAGCATTACTTCGCTAGTCAGACAATTCTGGTGGGGAGCAAGCAAGGGAAACGAAAACCGAGTTGGGTGGCATGGGATGTGATGACCTTGCCAAAGCATCTGGGAGGTCTTGGTTTTTGGGATATGGAGATGTTTAACTTGGCCCTCCTAGCACGACAGTCCTGGCGCATGCTGCAAAACCCCCTGTCTCTGAGTGCGGGGATCTTGAAAGCAGTATATCACCCTAACTCGGACATATTTGGCGCAACACTAGGGTCTCACCCCTCGCAGATTTGGCAGGCTATTTTGGATGGACGAGATATCATGCTCCAGGGGCTTGTGCGCAGAATTGGAGACAGTGGAACGACAAATATATGGGAGGATAATTGGTTGCCGAGACCAAACATGAAAAGGCCGATCACTTCTCTAGTTCAGGAACCACCGATGAGAGTGGTTGAGTTGATAGACCATACTTCATCATCCTGGAAGGAGGATCTGGTCCGGACGGTGTTTATGCCGATAGACGCAGCAGCCTTATTGCAAATACCCCTTTGTACACGTCAGACTGACGATTTTTGGGCTTGGTCCGAGGAGCGGAAGGGCATGTTTTCTGTGCGATCGGCATACCGGATGATCCAGCGAACAAAGCTAAGTCGCGAGGCATGGTTGTATGAAGATGGGTCCTCTTCCGACTCCCTAGGTGCTGACCAGGATTGGACCGAACTGTGGCGGATCAAGGTTCCGTCAAAGCTGAAATTCTTCTTATGGAGGCTCGCCAAGCATTCTGTCCCCACAACAGCGTTACTCCATCATCGAAATATGTCAACTTCACGAGCTTGCTATCTTTGCGGGGCTGTTGACACCTGGCGCCATGCTCTAGTGGACTGCTCGGTCTCTAGGAGCACTTGGGCACTGTCTTCAGAGGCGATCCTTGACAAAATGAGCACATGCAGAGAGGAAAATGCAAAAAGATGGTTGTTCGTCATGCACGAAGCGCTCAACCAAGATGATTTTCTTGTCTTTGTCGTCACCCTATGGGTGCTATGGGGTGCCCGAAGGAAGGCAATCTACGAGGATATCTTCCAACACCTTATGCATCAATGGGTTCGTAAATTCCTACATAGCAAAACTCAAGGCTCTCCAGGAGCAGGGTGTGGCTGGTATTAGGGCGCCACAAAATCGAGTTAATCACTGGATTGCACCGCCATTGGGGATGGTCAAGATCAATGTAGATGCCGCAGTAGGCCGGGCGCGAGGTGCAGCGGGAGCACTCTGTAGAGACCGAGATGGAGCTTTCTTGGGAGCTTCGGCGGTGGTTTTCTCCCATCTTTTAGATCCCGACACCTTGGAGATGCTCGCAATCAGGGAGGCTCTGGCGTTGGCAGATGACATATATGCCAGAAGGGTACATATTGCTTCTGATTGTAAAGTGGCAATCGACGACATCCAACAGCGAAACAAAGGAAGCTACGGGGCAATTGCGCATGAAATTATACAACATAGGTCTGAACTTGAGGCTTGTAATATACTTCATGAATTTAGGAGCTCGAATATCGAGGCTCACAAACTAGCAAAGCACGCTTTATCTCTCGGGGTTGGCCGCCATGTTTGGTTAGGCCAGCCCAACGATCTTGATTTCGTCCCTGTAAACATTGTGACGACATAATAAAGCTTTGCAGTTTGTCTAAAAAAAGCAGAAAAGAAATAGAGAGAGGAAAATAAAGAGAGGGTTAGGGAAAGATTTTGTGCATGGGGATTATTTTCATGGACTCATAAAAATGCGCTTGATCCAGGAAAAATAGAAGTGGCACGAATACAAGATCTAAATTCAAACTCATTTGAATTTAATTCAAATGGTTTGAACTAGGAAAAGGTTTAGGAGTGGCCAAAAATATTGAGACTTTAGGAGGAGCCTCAATAAAAGAGATAAGAATTGTTGGCAAAGTTTGAGGCAAGGAATTGAGATAAAAAATGCATGGAACTTAAACTGCAGGTGTGTTATGGTGATTCCAAAGCTAATGGAATATTTTAATATAGCTCCCTAATAATATTGGAAGACTTTTATATGTTGTAAAGAGAAATCACCATGTGCATTTCCCTCAATTTAAATGAATCCGAGATCCATGCAATTTATTAGGTTGAGTTTTAAAACGGGTTGCAAGATGACATGATGCAAAGATGAATGCAACGAACAAAACAAATCACACGACGAATCTCGAAATCCATGGAAGGCATCTGTAGCGTCGGTCTTGGGGCGTCACAGGTTGATTCCTTGGAACGTGCCAGTAATCTTGAGCTCTTCATCAGGGATCTACAGTTTGCTGACCACCTTAGGGGAGATTAGATTTAGCCCAGCGCCGCCGTCAACTATCATCTTTGTGACCTTGAGGTTTGCCGCTTTATTGCTTAACCGAAGCATGGCACATATCCATTGTTGGTCTAACGCTCACGGTTCGAATAAATAATCCATTTGGGATATTGGTTCCCAATTATTAATAATCTCCTGTTTGTAATTTGATAAAGATTACATCAAAACTGGTCTCAAATTTGACAAAAAAGTACAATGCCACTTTGTATTGGTGTCCAAATGACAACACGATAAGTTTCATGAACTTCAAATAAGTTTTGGATGTACTAGTATTTAAAAATCAAGATTCTCAATGTTTGAAATTTCTTGCACGGGGAGTAAACATGCACCCAGTGAGACACATGTATTTTTGCAATCCATTTAGGTGCACTGTCACGTGTGCATGTAGCTCAAATTTTGTTGTTGCACATTATACCCGTAGAAAATCAATCAATGTACTAAAATGTCTTAATAATCTCTGTTTTTTTTCAAATTAAAACATCCCTCCTTTGCTAACATATGTTCAACGTGGGATAATTTAACATGCATCATAGTTGCGGTGGATTCACGGTGTTTGTGGGTGTGTGCGTCTGGGGGTGGCGGTTGGCTCGCAGTACACTACGAGTTGTGAGCCACCGTGTGGGTTGGCCGTTTTGTTAGGCAGGTGCCACATCAGAGTCATGAAGTCGTTATTTAAAACATTACACAACCCTTTCATACATACATGTTTTGGCCACATGCAGGCGATGGTTGTCCTACACGACACTCCATACTCGCGTGTGACGCTTTCTGTGGGCCCGCAAGGTCGTCGTCCATCACTTTGACGAACAGCCGACAATGAGGTTAATTTGACCAGCAAGGTAGAATCTTTTTTGTTTGTGTTATGGTGGGAGTATATATATAGTACGCGTCGAAGAGCTGGGAGGGGACTAGCATATATACTATACGTACACCTCACTCAGTGTTGGCACGTGGCACATCAAAGTTGTGAAAATTGGCTATTCAAACATCACACAACACCTCTTTGGGCCACATGCAGCAGGCGGTGGTTATCCTAGCTAGGACACTCACGTGTGACGCTTCCATCTGTGGGCCCACGAGGCCATCGTCGATGCTTGCATAACTTTCACTTACATCGGGAGAGGTTAATTAATTTCACCATCGAGGAGGATTCTTTTTGGGTTGTATTACGGTAGGAGCATATAGTATGCGCCGAAGAGGGGGAAGGGGACCATCATATGTAGTACGCTTCATGAACCTCGCTCTGCGTGGGGGCTTTACGGTTTTTGAGGCATGTGGCACATCAAAGTTGTGCATTTTGGGTATTCAACATATGTTTGGCCCACATGAAAAGTGATGGTGGTTGTCCTCTCACACCCACTTAAGCGGTTATCAGCGATATCGATGCTTTCCATCTGTGGGCCCGCTTGGTCCATTACTACTTTTTTCTGACAATGAGAGAAGTTAATTTGACTTAGGAGGGGATTATTTTTTTGTTTGTAATACGGTATATATATATAGGTCATGCTCTGGGATGACATGATACAGTTTGAGCATACACACACATGCATGTGTACGCATGAATCCCTCCCATCGAGTCGAAGTGGCTAGTACAGCGACACGTCATGAACCGATCTCGCTCTGTGTGGGGACTGTACGATTTCCGACGCATGCGCCATATCAATGTTGTGAAATGGTATTCAAACATGCATGCACGCATCACCTCCATACATATGCTTGTAGTGGTTGTCTTCGAACGGTACACTCCCTCGCATGGTTATCGTCTACAAGCCTATACATTCGTGGGCCCGCATGGACATCCATGATAACTTTGACCGACAACAAGATAGGTTACCATGGCGGATTCTTCCTTTGGTTCGTGTTATCATAGTATAGGTCATGGTGAGACTCGGACCTAATTAAGTTTGAGCGCATATACTATGCACGCATGCATGCATGAATCCCCGTCGCCGGCATGAAGTGTGGTGTGACAAACATATGCATCGTTAACCTAACCCTTACTCAGTGTGGGGATTTCTAGTTCGAAAGAACGATGCCACATCAAAGTTGTTCCATTGTGTATTGAAAACACACCTCTCCATACATATGTTAGGGCCACACGCATGCAGTGGTTGTCTTCGGGGAATACCTACTTGCGTGATTATTGGCGAGCTAGCCCATCTCTGGGGTCGCATGGACAGCCATCACTTTGACCAACAACAAGAGCGAGGTTGTACGACCAAGGTGGATTATTCTTGGTCCATTTTACAATCCATCTTGGTGAGATGCCTCTCTGGCCCGCCGACTAAACGTGGGTGTGTGTGTGGGGAGGGGGGCTGCTACTTCGCACTTTTCTAGGTCAACCTCGGTTGGTGGGGGGGCAAGCAATACCTTGTGCTTTGCAAGATAGGTGCCACATCGAAGTTGCATTTGGTATTTGAACATCAAACCACCCTTTTCATAAATAAATTTGGTCCACATGTAAGTGTGTTCGTGTTCTGACCCTCTCCCGTGTCATTTTTCGCCAAATTTATGAACATTAGACAAGTCGGATGATGCAACAGACGCGGTTCACTCAAACTAACTATGTGCCACGCCGGTGCCCTTGTCATGCACATCCGCACAGTACATTGGGCTCCACGAGGCTTCCCCTCTCAAAAATATCTACCCGCCTGCAGCTTTTTTCTGTTTGATAACACACAGTTATTACGTTTCGATTGTGTGTGATGTTTCTTGTTCCCAATCCCGCCTGCATCCCTCGAAAATATTTGCCCGCCGCGAGGGTTTTTCTGTTTCATAACACACAGTTGTTATCTCCAGACCATGTGCGATGCACCATCATCAAAATTTTCAATAGCCCCGACATTTCACTCCCGCGTAGTAAAATTTTCAGTACTCGCGTCATTTCTTCAAACACACCCCCGCCCCCCTCCACACACACACACACAACAAAACCTCCTCGGGCGCCCGCCCGCGCGCACACACACACACCCTCCCTCGCTCGAAACCCTAGCAAGGTCCCCGCCTCTGCCGCTGCAAGGCCTCCATTGTCAACATCTGTCGGTTTGCCCGTGCAGCTTACGCACCGATCTCCATACCTAGGCCACCCTGACTTTCTTAGATGACGCCTCCCAAACGCCCCCTTTACCACAGATCCCCATCCCCCACTCTAGAGCATCACCGCCTAAGGCCTGCTACGCTTCCCGTGGAGCTCGAGGAGCGACTGGCCCAAAAGAGGTGTATCGCGGTCTCTTCGCCCGACGTCGCCGAGGAAGCTGACGACCATTACTGGCGCAAGCACTCAATCAGTGGGCTAGAGTATGTAGGTATATCGTGGACGCCGGCTACAACATCGAGGTCGTCGACAGCGATGGCCTGAGGCAGGCTATGTCATAGGTTAAGTGGCCCACCCCAACCCCTCGAGTTCAACCGCCGTCGATCTCATCCATGGCCCCGCCGCTGATCGCCTCTGGCTCGCTGTCAAGAATTTTCCATCCTACATCGCCATCGAGCCCCTTTTGTCATTTCTGAAGGACACGTTCTGCGACGCTGGCTTGGGATTCACAGCTTCCAAGTCAGTCCTCATCAACGGTGACCACGAGGAGGGCACCCTCTCTGGCTCTTCCAAGGGAAAAGAGACCATCTGCTCTTCCAAGGGGAAAGAGCCCATCTGCGACATCAGGGAGGGCACCCTACAGCCGTGCTCTTCCAAGGGGAAGGAGCCCATTGGCGACAACATGGAGCACATCCAGGATCCGTGCTCTTCCCACGGGAATGAGCCCATCTATGACAAGTGAGGAAACCCATGATTTGTTTTGCCGTGCCTCTTCACTGGGGGAAACCCATGATTCGTTTTGTCGAGTCCCTTTTGTAGTGTAGTGAGAATATGTCCAGTTTTAATTGCTATATTTGGTTGTTTGCAGTATGCCTTGTTTATTTCAGTTGATCACAATGTGATGCTCTATATGTGCAATTACTTACTATGTAGTACATTTTATCAATCCAGTTTTAAACATACCAATAGGAATGCATATATTTGCTTGTTGTTAAGCCTATTATAGCTAGCATATGCCTCTTTTAAAGTTTTTTTATTGTTCGGTTATTTGTAGTTAGCATATGTCCAGTTTCAAATGCTATCTTTGGTTGTTCGTAGTATGCCTTGTTTATTCCCATTATTCACAATGAGATGTTCTATATGTGCAAGTATGAATTGTGCAGTTCAATTTGATCAATACTAGTTTCAACAATACCACTATGTGAATGACTACATTTGGTTGCTGCATCTTGTAGCTAACAGGCCTTTCCATTTTTATTTAACAATAACCAGTGTACTTAGGCTGGCACAATACCAGTTTGAATGACTATGTTTGCTTGTTGTTAAATGTTAGGCTTGTTGCAGTTAACACACCTTTCCATTTGTTTTGCTTTACTAGCATGCTTAAACCTGCACACCGAAGCTATCTTTTGGAGATTATTTTGTCTACCATGGATAATTTTGGTTGATGTTTAGCCTGTTTTGCCTAACTTGCCTCTCAATGTACCTACAGAGGAAATTTTTGGGAACGACTATTGTTTTCCATCGAGGTTAGTTTCATCCCATGGCTTATATATACTCATTGTTCAGGATATCGGTAGCTAGTACCATATAGGCTGGGGGCTGATAACGGACTAATCGGTGAATTGGACTTTTAACTGAATATATCTATAACCCATTTATTGTTAGGTTAACTAGGGCCATATGTAATATATCTTAGGCTACATAGCAACATGCACTGTACTTAATGTCTAAATATGCAATCCTAGGCTACATAGCAACAGGGAAGAGTGTTACCTTAATGTTCGGATGATGTCTAGATATACATAGAAGAGCAGCAGCAACAACAACAACACAACCCTCTTTGGACACTCAACTTAGCTAGAGGTTAGAGTTAGTTTCTAGCTGATGACTAACCCTGAACTAACTCCATCCAAAGAGGTGTTTGGATGACAGGGTTAGATTGGCAATAAATGGACCAGGAGAACTAGCTCCAATTAGCACCTCTTGGGTTGGAGAGTTTTTTTGGGTGGGTTAGATGCAACTAGCTCAAACTAGCCCTCATGTTTGGATATACTTTAGGGCTATTTGAGAACGAACTAGCTCAAACAAACTCTAACCCATGAATACAGCAACAGTTAATCAGCCAATAATTTGTAAGAATGCAATAAACTCCTTCCGGCCCATAATATAAGATGTTATTTCATCTAATATGTGAGTATATTGGATGTTATAAGATATTATAAAAGAGTGTTGTACTACATCATTGTGCAATTGTTGTTTAGCTTCTAATATTAACTTGGTGCTTTTAGGTACATATGTCATTGGTAAAGATCTGCGCTTCGAACCTTTCTGCGTATGGGGAAATGAGATATCGATGAACCAGCATCAAGTGAGGAAGCTGAAAGAGATTGTTAGTAAAATGGGTCAAAAGATGGCAATTAAACTATTTGTTTACACTTTATCCAAGACAACAGTGAACTGCAGGATGGTAAGTAAGAACTCTGCAGCCTTCTTTTTACTGCCCGTAATGAGTTGTGTTAGATGACAATGTCTGAATCTTTTTTCCTTTGCAGCGGTTCCCAAAGCAGTTTACTCAAGATTACCTCTCAAACTACATGATTGGTGGGCATGCAAAGGTTATAGTATTTCTACCAGAACACGATGATTATCTAGATGTTTTCATGAAGACCGTGAAGGATGGGCGGTCGGCCATCAGAAGGGGTTGGACTAGAGTCGTGCGTGCTTTCTGCATGGAGGAGGTCACAATATGGGCATTCCGCTTCACCTTGTTCAGCAACTAGAATGTATTTCACCTCTTTCTTTACTGTCTTTAATAGTACAAGTATACAACTATGGTTCATCATTCTTTATTTGGTTCCTATGTAATTCTTGAGCATATGTACTATGAATCAAATAATGCATTGGTTGTTTGAACCTGATGGATATGAATAAAGCTATAGCATACATTCAAATTTAAATTCAAATCCGGTACAATTTAAAATAACAACAATTAAATTACCGTGAAATTACGCTCTCTAGGTTGTTACGACACACACAGTTGGTAAAACACAAACGTTTGTGATATACACCCTAATCCGACACGGTTCATAGAGAGGAAACGTGTGCAAGCATGCACACAGTTGCCGTTTGCAAAGCGTGTGCGATGTCAGACAATATCACAAACGGTGCGGGCAAACTAAACGTTTGTGATAGTTGTCTTATCGTACATGATTCGCAACCATGAACTGTTTCTGATGAAGTATGCATCGTAAACGTTGCACCACAGAATAGCGTGTGCGATAGTTGTCATGTACGACAATGTTACGACGGTCCGACGTTTCGTAATCCTATCTGACACTCGTACCACAGTTTGCTAATCTTCTTAATTAGTTATCGCATACGGTTTGAGAAAAGCGAATGTGTGTGATTGTATGCTTATCATACACGTTCTATAATAGTGAACCGTTTTTGATGGGCCGCGCATCATAAACGTAGCACCACAGAATACCAACTATGATGGCAATGCAAGCATAAACGAGTAGGAGTACTGTATATCACTACAAAAAAGACACATCCATGACATTTTGGGCCGAACGAATTTTTCTCTATCATGCTTATGACACTTCTACGATCATTGTGGTAAAACCCGGTATCATCAAAGATGTGGTGGGCTCCTACTTCTATGATAGAAAATCATGAAAAAAATGGGCTTTTCGTCCTGGGTGGGCCGGAGACGCAGCTGCATGACATTCTTTGGGCCGTCCATGATGAAAAAAACATGGTAGAAGCGAGGGCAAGGAAAATATCGAGGAGTTCACGGCTACGGTGGGTGGTCAGGGCCGAGCGATGCACGGAGGTTCGCGCGTTTCTCTCGTACACGTATGCTCGTGTTTGCGAGTTGTTGAACTCTAACTGAACCCGAGCAAGGTATTGGGCTCTAACTGAACCCAAGCGATTGCACTAGCGACGTTACTGAACCTCGATCGATCCCTTGCTGTTAACTAAACCCGAGTGATTCCTTCGCTACTGCTGCTAACTGAAGCCGATCGATGCTTCCTCTTGATGAACAGTGAGTGTTGTTGGGGGGGGGGGTTGGATGAACAGGACCCCCGTGGTAGTAAGGTCGTTGCCGCTGGATGAACAGGACCCCGATCGAGCCTGTTGGGGGTGGATGAACAGGACCCCGTGGAGGGCTGGATGAACAGGACCCCGTGGAGGGCTGGTTGAACAGTACCTGGTGGAGGGCTGGATGAACAGTAGCCTGTGGAGGGGTGGTTAAACAGGACCCGGTGGAGAGGGCTGGTTGAACGGTAGCCGGTGGAGGAGCGGTGGAGGCTGGATGAACAGGAGCCCGTGGATGAATAGTCGCAGGTGGAGGCTAGAGGAGGTTGACGGTTGATGAAAAGTAGCCCGTGGAAGCTGGAGGAGGTCGACAGTGTAGATGAACAGTAGCCCGTGGAGTCCCGTTTTGCGGTACGCCACACCCCTCCCAATGAACAGGACCCCCGTTTCGACCGTAGCGCTCCAACACAAGTCCGTTTCCTCTGTTTTGCATTACGCCACACCCCTCCCGATCAACAGGAACCAGTTTTGACCGTAGGAGGTCCTAGAGAAGTCCATTTCCTCCGATTTGCGGTACGCCAAACCCCTCCCGATGACCATGATCATGTTTCGACCATGGAAGGTCGAACAGAAGCCCGTTTCCTCCGTTCTGCGGTACGTCAGGCCTCGTTTCGATCGGCTGTTCCATCCAAGCCTATTGGCTCCCGATGAACACGACGACGTAGTTTCTCCGTTCCAACCCAGCCATGTACACGAGCCTCGGCCGTACGTATGTGTGAGTAGGCGTTCGAGACCCCGCTCGTATGTACGTAAGTGGTCGTATTTACTTTCTTGCACCCTGGTTGTACGTACGTGTACATGCTACGTGCACGCCTCTACTATGACACGTTGCCTTCCTTACTCGGCTACGGTTCATCGCTGCAGCCTACAGACAGACCGATCGACCAGTATGTACGTACACGTTCACGACCAGAATGACAACGCTACATACGCTTCGACCAGGTGGGTCCCGACTGTCACACACTTCCTTGCGTGCGAAAATGTAGCTGGTGGGTCCCAACAGTCAGGGGGGAAACGTTTTTTCGTGAAATACGGTGGCCCGTCTGGGGGTCTCCTGCTGTCAGGTGGAGGAATCATTATTTTCCACGTGATAAGGAGGCACTTCCTTGCTGCGGCCGTGGACCCAGTTGTCAGCCTCTCAAGTTGCAGTACTCTTCCGATGGAAGTCATTCCTTGACCACGTTGACCACGCCGTGTCGAGAGCACCAGGGCGATGGACGACGGTGAGGCCTCGGAAGGGGACGACGCAAAGCCGGGGAAGACGCGGCAGTGGATGCCCACACGGAGAGGAGTACCAGTGTTGACTGGTTCAGCTACGGTGTGAGGCTGCCGTCGCCGCAGAATAACATGGGGTGTGGGTGAGTAGAGGGATGGCCTGGCCAGCGGTGGGAGTAGTAGGGGGCGATGAGGCCTCCGTGGCATCACACCCGGCCACGGGAGACAGGAGCACGCGGCATGACCGGTGCTGGTTTGGGCAGCTGGAGCAAGAAGACCAGAGGTTGAAGAAGCACTATGGCCGTTGGATGGAAATTGTAGGGTCACTGGAGCTAGAATCCTTCATATTGACTAAGTTGACAAAGCCCTCAGTCCCATTAACTTAGTAGGCCCACAAGTTAGCCTCCCACTATGGTGGGTCCCAGCTAGAAGGGGGAGTATTCATTTTTTTGTGCGTGATAAGGAACTTCCTTGCGTGCGAATATATAGCTGGTGGGTTCGACTTGTCAGCGGGGGAACTTTTTTTCGTGAAATACAGAGCCGCTTCTGCTGGGTCCCAGCTGTCAGGTGGAGGAATAATTATTTTGCGCTTAATAAGGAGGCATTTCCTTGCGTGCGGCCGTGGAACCAGCTGTCAGCCTCTCCACGTACAGTCCACTGCCGATGGATGTCGTTCGTTGACCACGTTGACCACACCGTGCCGAGAGCACCAGGGAGGGAACGACACGGAGCCAGGGAAGACTCGGTAGTTGTTTCGCACGCGGAGGGGAGTATGAGGGTTTACTGGTTCGTCCGCCGTCACTGGAGAATAACAGCAGGTGTGGGTGAGTACATGGATGGCTAGGCCAGTGATGGGAGTACGGTGGGGCGGTGAGGCCCGCACGGCAGCACAGCTGGCCGCGAGAGGAGGGAGCAGGCAGTCCCGCCAGCGCTTGTTCGAGCGGCTGGAGAAGGAAGAACAAAGAATGAAGAAGCACAAAGAATGGACATCCAACTGTCACTTCTCTCGTTTGTTGACTAAGTTGACACGACATTGCGTGTGCATCAACCTTTTTTTAGGAAAGCATACGCGTCAACCTATAGTAGGCGCAGAAGTTAGCCGCAAATGTGTGGAAAACAGCATACAGCTCATCTGCAATTATTTCTAATAATTTACAGCCCATTCACTAATTCTTAAGGATTGTTTTGGAGCCCATCTTCTTTTTGTTAGTATTACAACCCATATTGTGGCCATAGTTAAAAACTATACAAAACTTTGCATATTTCGGTGAGGTCAACTGTTTTTAATCCTGACTTTTCGAGTCACGTTCAAACTAATTTGAAAAATAAATTCATATCAATATAAAATCCAAATAATTGTCCACGCATAAAAATCAATGGAATTTAAAATCTTGAAATGAAAAAAAATTTGAAATCAGTTGCCGGTTTGATTTGTTTCAAAAATGTACAACCCATTTCTCAATACTGATAGCCCATTTTCTCGTCTTGAAAGATTTGCAGCCCAGCAGGGCTGAGAAAGCAAGTAGGCCTCGGTTGGGTATTCCGCAAAAGAACAAAAAAACTGGGCTAGCCATTTTCAGAAAGAAAAAAACTACTGGGCTGGTCTTGTGGTAAACATAAAAGAAAAGGCTGGCTAGACAGGCTAGAGTGCCCCGCACAGCTCAGTTGACACCCTGCTTCCGTCTCAAAAACAAAGATAAATGGGCAAGCTACTTCCCTAAAAAAAACCTTGGCAAGCTACTGGGTCCCTCGTGTCAGCCGCTCGTTGTGCAATTCTCTCGTTTATTGACAACGTTGACAATGGCATGGGACCCAAATGTCAGAAATCCATTAGGAGGTTCCATCTGCGGTACACGCTAAATGCCGGCACCGACGTCCTCCTCCTCACCTCAGACTTGCCGGAGGTGCAATAGGGCGCGTTGCTCATGGGCGTTGGACCTTTCCATGCCGGTGTTGTCCACTGAAGCTTCGACTTCTAAGCAGGAAACCCACATGACTAGCTGGTTAAAATTCAGCGTCGCACACGCGTGCGTGCCCGACAGCCTCTAGGGCTATTTGCCGGGCGCCGACCTCCACGTAGTCAGCCCAGTCGCGGGCGCTCTGCTCGCGACTCAAAGCAGCGGTGCACTGCTGCTCCATGCCCCGTTGGCGGTGCAAATCAGCGATATGATGCTCAACCGCCAGGCGGTCGCGCTCCAACAACTCCTCGTACTCCGCATTGCCATCTAAAGACCGATAGAATGCCTCCTCCCTCCGTCTTCCTTCCAGTGAATAACCAAACACTAGCTCCAGTGGTGAGTGCCTCTAGCGTCACCTATTGCGGACGGTCGGGGGCATGATGGATGTGGCGAGAGCGAGGGCAAGTGGCGAGCGACGTCGGGCCGGTGGGGGTTGTGAAGGGAGCCGATAGGGCAAGATGGGTGATGGTGCTACCGGAGAACGCCGGGTACCAGTAATTATAGGCGGAAGGTAGTTGAAGCAGCATTTCGCGGGAAACGTGACGGTCATCCGAATTCAATGAATAACTAGGCATGGCTTAACGCACCAGCTTACCGTGGAAAACTGGAAAAACTGATATGCCGTCCCGTCCCGTCAGTGGTGCGTCCCGTCCGTGCTGGGTCGCACATCGGCATGCCGATCAAATGAGTGCACTCGAATCATCCAGATGAGGTACTCCCTCCTTGTCAAAAATGATTCCACCACTCATCATCTACCTTGGTTGATGAGATTTTTGAATTAAGCCCTGCAAACCGGAAAGGAGGTGGTACGTGCGTGATCTGCTATTTATTCGTGTAGGATCGAGTAGGTCAGATAGTGTACATGTAGGATCGAGTAGGTCGGATAGTTTACGTGTAGGATCGCATTAGCTGATGAACGTTCGCTGGGAGATAAGGCATTTGCGAACATTTTTGCTGGTAGTTTCTTCAGATTCGCATGGCATTTTCTTCAGAACAGCTTGTCAGTTTCTTCAGACATAGGCATTTTTATTCAGAAAACTGCCACCTTTGGATCTTGTGTCGCAACTAAAACTGCCAGGAGCATATTAGTAGGCTAGCTAGTGATCGATAAGTAACTTGTAAACTCTGAGCAAACAGAAATAAGGAACTGCTAGTAACCTGTAAAGACCGAGAACACAGAAATCAGGAACATGCTGTGCACAATAGTAAGAGCCGATCTGTTAGAAATGTTCACACGAGACTCACATGCCTGGTATTGTAATATGTTCACATTAGTAGCCCAAATTCACAACCAACTAGTAACATGTTAATGCATCTCAATGATTCACAGATCATATACAAATATGTAGCTCCAAAAGCAAAGATCTAGAAAAAACATCTGTTCTTCCTACTAACATGGATGCTTCTCTGGGCCAACATTCAGTACAGAGTGAAAGACAAATTTGTTTGTGAAGTCTACAATTCCTCTTGCAAACGTAAGTGGTTTCACCAACAGCTGAAACCATGAGAATGAACCACACATGATGGAGGAACATCCACTGCAATATGATTTGGTCTTCTTTCGATCACACGGCGAGACTATTTTCGGAATACAAACTTTAACTTAGGCAAAATGATGCCCATTGTATAATCAGACCAAAGCAATGAAGCACCTAGTGTTGGCCAATAAATAGTACATTACTACTTTTGTGCAGTCCAAGAAGTGACTATCCAGTCTTTATGTGTCTATTTTCAAATGTCACTGCATGCAGTGACTATACTATCCTTTTGTGCAGTTCCACCAAAATTGCGGTCACTTTGTTTGTTCGGGTAGCCACCTGTCTGCACAAATATCAACCAGCTAGTAAACATATACCCCACCTTGTATTTTCGGTAAACACGCCTCTTCCACTTAGCATCTGTCATGTTTTGCACTGGACAATTTGATACTGTCATGTTTTGCGCTGGACAATTTCTTACTGAATTGATTTGCTGGTTCAGAGCAGAAATATAGCGCCTATTCTTCATCAGACCAAGGATATCCATGTTCGCAGTGATGGAAGAGGTGAAATCGATACAACCAAAATTGAGCATCCAATCATTGAATCATGTCCTGCACCTCCAATTTAGGTCCACCCTGCCAATAAATTCACATGCAAACCACTAATAGTACTATCTAATGACAGTACAAAAAGAGTAGCAAGATAGTAGCAAACCATGTACCTTCGTAATGAACAGCTCATAGTGCCACCAATTGGATATAAAGGTTTGGAAGAAAACATGCTCCTAATGTTGAACCATTTGGACTTTTTGTGAAGTTCCACTAAAATCGAGCATCCCTGTTTGCATAGATATTGAAAGTGTGATTACTATAAAAGTGGCACTAGTGGAAGCATAGACTCACAAATATATGCATTCCAATTTCTTAATGGGAAAAGGTAGCAAGAGTGTTTCTAACCACCTGTTTGAAGGAATAAGTAAGGCAACAACGACTGATGTCAGGAAGGCATACATAGTTTTTTTTAAGTGAACCATTCCTGACCTTTCCTCTTCTTTTAAGCATATTTTGTGCAGTTCAACTAAAATAAAATGCCATAACCGCCTTGACAATTCAGTGACACTGTACAAAAAGAAATGACTTAACATTACATCATGATGCAAGGTATGTAATCGACAGGCATTAGAGACAAACATACAGACCTCCTCCGATAACACAATGAACATTAATTTTAACAAGGGTGTGACTAGGTTTACCGGGATAATTTGAGTGAACTCTACACCCTCAGTTCCTTAATATAAGATGTTTCCGCTGTTCAATTTAAAGTACCCAAACGTCTAGTATTTAGAAAGACAAGTAGTAGTTTTCTTGAGCACATATCTGGGAAAGCTTGCCACACTTTATATATGTCCATACGCTAATGCAACACCATTCGAATAGTACAAATATATACTAATCCAGTGGCTAGTGTAACAGTAGAGTAGTTTTTTATTACAGGGTATATTACACTGGTTTTACTGAACAGATTTCCATAAGCAAGCACTGGAAGATTTATATAAGCATTAATAATAAAAAATATAAAGGTAACAAGTTTCAGCATTGGTATACTAGTTGTGCAAGAGCATTAAACCAAATACAAAAGTCTGAAGGTAACTAGCATTATTAACTAATGACAGTATAAAAAATTGCAAACCATGTACCTTCAAGGTAAATATCATTTCGAACTCGAGGGGACCTAAAAATTGCTATCCCAATCTTGATAATCGATCAAACATAAAAACTTGATCGAACGAATCAAGAGAACGGCCGGAGGAGGAGGTACCCACTCTTGACCTTTCCTCTTGTCTTCATAATTTTTTGTGCAGTTTAACCAAAAAAAATGACACCAGCGCCTTGGCATTTTGGTGACACAGTACAATTTTTTTTGACTTATCTCATGAAAGTGAGGTATGTAATCTATAAGCATTAACAGTGCAAAAATCCGAAGGTAGTAACAAGTTTCATCATTGGTATATTGGCTGTGCAACAACATTAGAATGCCTTAGCTGAAAAATCTTTAATACATCCACAATCAACAGCTAACCCTAAAATAATCCAATGACATTAAATGGCATTGCTTAAATTTATCGGTGGCATTAGACTGAGTGCGGCATTAGTTAAATTTGGCATCACTTTAGCAGTAGCATTGCTTGACTTTAACGCTGGCATTATACTAACAGCAAAAAAGTGGCAATAAGAGCATGGGAGGCCCATTCAGATAGTGGGTGCACCAGTACGATGTACCTCCACGGACGCATAGAGTGGTGAGGGAGGTATGGTTGCCCAGAGCAACAAATATCCAGGCAGCATATGTGGATTATGTCACATTTTTGTTCTCTTTAGCCACCTTTTTCCTATGTGAGGACAACAAACTGATCGACCTGGTCATTCTCTATTGCGTTGTCATGCCTTTCTACCCTTTTTCAACCAAGAGACACGAGACTCGTTCCTTAGCTACTGGTTTTCCCCTTTTCAACCTAGATGCGGGTTCGATGCCTAGTCTCTTGGACAGTACTTTCTTCCTTCCTTTCCTTATTCAACCTAGACATGGATTAGTCTGCATGAAGTAGGGTTTCCTTTAATAGTGCAAATTAAGGTTTTCGTCTGCGTGACCAGCAGAGCAGAGGATAGCAAATTGGGAAGATGGTGGAGTGGAAAAGGATCCACATGCAGCGATGTGGCAGATGGGGCAATAGAACAAGGGTATGGTTCGAAAAGAGGTAGCATACCTGAGGGTCGGCGGGAAGTGGCTTCGCTCGTGGTCGTCGTCCTCCGCACACACTACGGCAGCAAGCTTGGGGACGGAGGCCATCCCGCGCGGGCGCTAGGTCTGAGAGGACGGCCTTGTCGTCAGTGCGTGACCTCTCTCGCTGACGACGAGTGCGTCAACGCTGCACGTCCTTTTCTTCCCAGGAAGATCTGAGACCACCGGTGAGGAGGGAGAGACAGGCCGTCTTTTTTAGATTTGGAGAGAGGGTCATAGTGTGAGAAGCAAGTGGGCAGCCCTTAGCAAGAAAGTGCTGAAGCTCCAGCCTATATATCTTTTTTGATACTAGTACTAGAGGTGGAGTAGTGGTAGAGTAGTTTATATTTTCTCTGCATACAGTACTAGTTAGTCGTGCTTCAAAACTAAAAGACACCCATAAAAAAATAAAGGTAGATAACTAATGCGGCACCTCGGGCCAACGTCGCCAGATCGCATTTGCACGAGAAATGACACACCATGTTTCGTTAACATGTGGTCCCGTTCCAACATGTCAGTGAGACGACAGCGGGTCATTTTGTACAATTTCCAAAGGGACGTCTATGTAGGCCGGGGCGCCTCTTCGTGTACCGTGGCAATCGTCCACTGCCTCTTCGCCTTTCCCTCTCGATTTGGAACTGTCGTCGCACGCTCTTCCTCCCTCCTCCATTTGCCTTCACCCTTCCTTCTGCCATTGTTCGATCGTCTTCTCCATGGACGGAACAGGCCAGAAACGACCTTGTTATTCTTGCCCCGATATGAAAGATGACGTGGTGGAGGAACTCATTGATCGGTGCAACGTCATCACCTCGGCTAGCATGGCAGGTTCGTTCAAGACCATTCTCAACTTAACTAATAACATCATTACAAGGAACCCAAGGGTCCAGGAGCGGTTTGATACCCCTATGTTCTTCATCGTGACCCTGTTGACTAGCACGCGGACGACGGAAGCCTCGCCTTGTGCAAGTTGATGCTGCTTGATAATGATACGTGTGATGTTAAGATGCCATCGCTTGAGGGTAAGGCTTGGGCAGGCGCAAATGGAGATTGGGTTGTTTATATTGGGTACAACTGCGAGTGGAAACTTGTGAATGTGTACACTCGTCATCGGGTTCCACTTCCAAAAATCTCAGACTGGCCAGAGGTTGAGCACACCGGTATTCTACGTACGTTCAAATACGATCATGGTGATTGTCGTCTACGGAAGATAACAATTTGTCGAGTTCCCAGCCGCTCTTGGGATTACACGAACTATGAAGTTGTTGCTATCTTCGACAAGCTTGTTGCTGTCCTTACTTCCATGCCTCAATGGATATTTTCCCAAAAATCAATTTCTGTACACGGATGAGTACTGTGATGCAATTCAATATGAGCGTCTTGTGTCTGCTGCCACCACTTGTGGCACTGTTTTTGCATGGAATCCTTATGCTTTCGGTACGTTTGTCTTCCACCATAATTATAATTGTTTCATCCACATGCATGCGGGTTAGCTAGTTTCCCTTTACTAATTAACCTTCTTGTGTTTCCAAGGTCCTGTGAACATTCCACCACCTATACTTGAAAAAATTTATAACCAAGGGGGAGATGACGATGGTGATGATCATGAGCATGAGGACGAGTAGGACCCATATACTTAGTGGCGCCTGGCAACTTATTTTGATGGATCACCTCTTCTTCTCTGTATACAGGGCACTAGTGATGTTACTAAGGAAGCAGGTGTTGTCTCGCATGGTCGCACTCTCCGGACCTATTCCAACATCCGTTGCAGGGTATTCGGATGGATACTAGTGTGCTAGTGCTAACACCTTCTCCCTGGTTCAGTGTTGATAGTCTTGGAGGAAACTCGCTCTTCCTTGGACAAAACTATCCAATGATGGTCAATGGCGATCCAGCTGCTGTGGACACAATGTTAACTACCATTTACGAGAAGCAATTGTATCTATACCTCGTACATTGCTATGCTTCCCTACCGTGGCTATCACAATATGTGTCCTGACATAGGCCACTTCAGCCTGGATGATCAGTCCTGCATTGGTCTCGAGATTGACAGTAGCTGGCCCTTCCCAGAGAATCACTTTTGGTTCAAAGCAAGAGTTTCCAACGCCGACGAGTGGTTGAGCTGAAGTTTATTTCATTGCTTGTTATTTGTTGTGTGATGAAAACTTAGTATTTATAATGTATCCTCGTTGTCGTTGTGGGTTGATGACCTGTTGTATGTAATGCTAAATGATATGCCTGTGATAAACTTACTAAATTTATGAATGGCTTTCGAGTCGCTTCTTAGAGTGGGTGCTGCGACGAGGCAAAAAAATATTTTAATACAACAAGTTTGAAACTTGAGACCAGCCATCCACCCTCACAAAGAACACTTTTTAACCTAGCACAGACTCCAGGAAATTTGTCCACAGTTTGAGGTGGGCCATATGTTAATGTGTTATATGTACGTAACCAGCACCTCGAATCCTCGATATATAGTAGGGTGGCATGGGCCAGAACAAGCATTCACGTCCAAGAGTATGGCACACGCCACCAGCACGACTTCCATCTGACACAATAGTTCTTGGAGTCCATGCTACAGCTATCTCGTCAACCTCCTCGTTTCTCTAACTCAGCCATCGCGCGGCGGGCGAGGTGGGGGTTTGCCGATAGTCGGTTTCCTCAACTGCGGTCCCACTTGTAAGGCCAACTCCAATGCACGATCCCAAACGGACATCCATTTTGCCCGGATTCTGTCTGTTTGGGTAGGGCAATGGGGTCGTGTCCGTGCCAGCGCGGACGCATCCCGGCCGCGTACATTTTTATTTGCAAACACATATCTTTTTTCATCATTGATTTTTGGTACATGGAAATACATGACCAAATTTTGACTAGAAAATCAAGACCAAAGAAAACAAGAACCACAAGAATACATTTTAGAAGATATCCAACTTCCATAACTGCCCCTGTAAGTTGGATTAGTGCCTTCTTAGTGCATTCATTGTTGATCTGCGGAGGCTCGGTCTTGTGTGCTTCTTTCTTCTTTGAGTGTAAAGAAGTAGACGTTGCTTCCTTGCATCTAGTCTCATGTCTAGCCTCTATTCTATCAACAAGTGCACTAGTCTCATCTCTGGCCTCTATGCTAGCTAAAAGTGCTAGAACATCTAGTAAATTGCACTCTATCAATATATTGATGTACTTTTCTTCCCAATACTGAAAGCACAAGTGCTCCCTGGGCGGTTTTGGTAATTAATGTCAACATATCTCTTGTTGGACTAATGTTCTCATCTACTATATTTCAGACAAGTTCAACAGATGGAGTGGCGTGGACAAGAGGATATGGAACCCCTTAAAGTTGCTAAGGATAAAGGATTGGCTCAAGCTCAAAAGCTCAAGACTCTACATTTTACTTTTAGTGATCCAAGATCACATTGAGTCCATAGGAAAGCCAATACGATTAAAAGGGGATGAGGTGTTGCTTAATGGCTTGCTTGCTCAAAGTGCTTAGTGATATGCTCCAAAACCCTCAACCACTTTCTCATATCCACATATGTCCCAAACCAAAAGTCAAACTGGGCACCACCAAAACTTTCTATCCGGCGCCACCGAGTTGACTTGACATAGCCACTGCCACAAACCCTAGTCAATTTGGTCTCACCGATAGGATCCCAGTCTCACCGAGATGGGCTTGCAAACTCTCTGGATCCTGTTGCATTAAATTCGGTCTTACCGAGTGTTGTAATCGGTCCCACCGAGTTTGCCCGACCAACTCTCTGGTTAGCCTATTACCAAAATCGGTCCCACCGAGTTTGTGTAATCGGTTAAACTGAGATGAGGTTTTACCCTAACCCTAGCACATCGGTCCCACCGAGTTGATCATATCAGTCCCACCGAAATGCCTAACGGTCACATTATGAACTGAATCCGTCCGACCGAGTTTTCTGATTCGGTCCCACCGAGTTTGGTGATTCGCGTGTAACGGTTAGATTTTGTGTGGAGGCTATATATACCCCTCCACCCACTCTTCATTCACGAGGAGAGCCATCAGAACATGCCTACACTTCCAGCATAGATTTTTTGAGAGAGAACCACCTACTCATGTGTTGAGGTCAAGATATTTCATTCCAACCACATAAATCTTGATCTCTAGCCTTCTCCAACTTGCTTTCGACTCAAATCATCTTTCCACCAAATCCAATTCTATGAGAGAGAGTTGAGTGTTGGGGAGACTATCATTTGAAGCACAAGAGCAAGGGGTCATCATCAACACACCGTCTATGACCTTTTGGAGAGTGGTGTCTCCTAGATTGGTTAGGTGTCACTTGGGAGCCTCTGTCAAGATTGTGGAGTTGAACCAAGGAGTTTGTACGGGCAAGGAGATCGCCTACTTCGCAAATATCTACCCTAGAGAGGCAAGTCCTTCTCGGGCGATGGCCATGGTGGGATACACAAGGTATCTTCTTCGTGGACCCTTCATGGGTGGAGCCCTCCGTGGACTCGCGCAACCGTTACTCTTCGTGGGTTGAAGTCTCCATCAACGTGGATGTACCATAGCACCACCTATCGGAACCACGCCAAAAATCTCCGTGTCTCCAATTGCGTTTGCACACTCCAATCCCATCCCTTTACATTCTTGCAAATTGCATGCTTTACTTTCCGCTGCTCATATACTCTGGTCATGCTTGCTTGATATGTATTGTGAATGTTTAGACTTGTGCTAAAACTCTACCTTAACTTGAAGAAAATAAAAACTGCAACCTTTTTCGTTTTAAGAGTCTATTCACCCCCCTCTAGACACCTCTTCTCGATCCTTTCAATTGGTATCAGAGCATTGGTCTCCATTGCCTTGGTTTAAACAACTTTGGAGGAAGATGGATGTGTCTACGTTGGGGAGTCTTAGACATAGAGTGCCCATTCTTTATGGAGAGTACTTTGATGGGTGAAAAAATGAGATGCTTGAGATTTTCAATGAATATCACTTGAACATGTAAATTACTAGTCCTTGCATTCCTAGGAAATGATCAATTACAAGACGATGTTGAACATGGATACTATGATGAGGATGATGATAGTGACTTTGATCTTGATGAGTCTATGAGACACTTTGGTCTTATGGCTAATCTTCACGGCTACATGGCTGGAGGAAAGGAATGAGTCCTTGATAGTGGATGTACTGATCATATGATCAGAGATAAGGATATGTTTCGTGAGCTTGCTGAAAACGAAGGCCCTCGAAAGTATGTCACATTTGGTGATAACTCAAACGGTAAGGTGGTTGGCCTTGGTAAGGTGGCTATCTCACATGATAGCTCCATACAAAATGTTATGCTCGTTGAATCTCATGGCTACAATTTACTTTCTATATCTAGACTTGCTGACTTTGGTTTCAATGTCCTATTCACTAAAGTAGATTGCCAAGTGTTTCGTAGAGATAATCATAAAATGGTCTTTACCGGTATACGTAGAGGTGATATTTAGATTGTTGACTTCACTAAAAAGGCTCAACCAAGAAATTCTCTAATTGCAAAATCTTCAAAATGTTGGTTGTGGCATAGAAGGTTAGGTCATGTGGGCATGCGAAATCTTGATAAGCTTATTAAAGGTGATCATATCCTTGGAGTAAAAGATGTTATATTTGACAAGGATAGATTGTGCAGTGCTTGTCAAGTAGGAAAACAAGTAGGAGGAAGTCACCCTGTGAAGAACATCATGACCACGAGAAGACCGCTCGAGCTACTTCATATGGATCTTTTTGGTCCCAATGCCTACAAAAGTCTCGGTGGTAACTCATTTGGTCTAGTCATAGTCGATGATTTTTCGAGATTTATGTGGGTGTTCTTTCTTGATGATAAATTGCAGGCCCAAAATCAATTTGAAGTGAAGATCAAGAAGTTTCAAAGCGACAACGGAACGGAGTTCAAGAACGCAAATGTGGATACCTTTCTTGATGAAGAAGGGATTTCACACGAGTTCTCGGCTACGTACATGCCTCAACAAAATGGAGGTGTTGAGAGGAAGAACCAAAATCTTATCGAAATGGCGAGAATGATGCTTGATGAGTACAAGACTCCAAAACACTTTTGGGCGGAAGCGGTTGAGACAGCTTGTCATGCAACAAATCGCTTGTATCTTCACAGGCTACTCGACAAGACGACATACGAGCTCCTCACCGGTAACAAACCCCAAGTTGGATACTTTTGAGTATTTGGCTCAAAGTGTTACATTCTTGATAAGCATCGTCGTTCTAAATTTCCTCCTAAATCTCTTGAGGTTTTCCTACTTGGTTATGGCTCAAACTCTTACACTTACCGTGTCTTCAACAATTTCACCCGAAAGGTTGAAGAGACGGTAGATGTGAAGTTTGATGAATCTAATGGATCGCAAGCAGAGAAATTGCCAATTGATGTTGGAAACAAAGACCCTTCGGAAGCAATCCAAGACTTGTCTATTGGCAAGATTCGTCCAACGAAGGTGAACGAGAGTACCTCGTCCGTCCAAGTGGAAGCTTCTACCTCACGACAAGGTGAACCAAGAGTTGACACAGAAGCATCCACAAGTGGGACACATCAAGATGAAGAAAATGAGGAAGTACACCGAGATGAACCTCATCAACCTCCTTCTCCACCACGACGAGAGAACAACAACGTCAACAATGAAGAATGCCAAGAAGAAGAACAAGATGATGAAGAAGATGTTCCACCCCGACCCAAGCAAAAGCTCTCACGAGTTTGAGCAAGAGTCTCAAGAGACCATCCCGTCGAACAAATCTTCAATGATATCCAAACCGGGAGAATCACTCGCTCTAAAACTCGTTTGGCTAATTTTTGTGAACATTATTCATTCATCTCTAGCATTGAACCTATGAAGGTTGAAGAAACATTGGAAGATCCGAATTGGATAAATGCTATGCATGAAGAGCTACACAACTTTGAGAGAAATCAAGTGTGGACATTGGTCGAGAAGCCCGACAACAACCACAACATCATCGGTACCAAATGGGTGTTTCGGAACAAGCAAGACGAGGATGGTCAAGTCGTCCTCAACAAAGCACGTCTCGTCGCCCAAGGCTACACTCAAGTCGAAGGTATGGACTACGGTGAGACATATGCCCCCGTTGCTAGACTTGAGTCCATCCGCATGTACTTGCCTATGCTAATCACCATGATATCACCTTGTACCAAATGGATATTAAAAGTGCTTTTTCTAAATGGTGAAATTGAGGAGGAAGTTTAAGTTAAACAACCTCCCGGCTTTGTCAATCCTAAGAAACCCGATCATGTTTACAAACTTCACAAAGCTCTTTATGGTCTTAAACAGGCTCCTAGAGCGTGGTATAAATGCTTGACCAAGTTCCTTATTGAGAAAGGCTTTGAGATTGAAAAAATAGATTCTACTCTTTTTACTAAAAGGGTTAATGGTGAACTATTTGTGTGCCAAATTTATGTCAATGATATCATATTTGGTTCGACTAACCCTCATTTTAGTGAAAAGTTTGGAAAGCTAATGTCGAAGAAGTTCGAGATGTCTATGATGAGTGAACTCAAGTTCTTTCTTGGTTTGCCAATCAAGCAAACTAAGGAAGGAACCTTTGTTTCTCAAACAAAGTACACCAAGGACTTCTTCAAGAAGTTCAACATGCAAGAAAGAAAAGGTATGAAAACTCCCATGCCTACTAGTGGACATCTTGACTTGACCAAGGATGGCAAATCGGCTGACCAAAAGGTTTACTGATCTATGATTGGTTCATTGTTATATCTATGTACCTCCCATCCCAACATTATGCTAAGTGTGTGCATGTGTGCACGATATCAAGCGGCCCCCAAAGAATGTCATCCTAAGGCTGTGAAAACGATAGTGAGATACTTAATAAATACACCCAATTTTGGCATTTGGTACCCTAAGAGGTCCTCTTTTGATCTTGTTGGCTATTACGACTCGGACTATGCCGGAGACAAGGTTGATAGAAAATCCACTTCGGGTACTTGTCAATTTCTTGCTAGATCTCTTGCATCTTGGTCTTCCAAGAAACAAAACTCGGTATCCTTATCCACCGCCGAAGCGGAATATATTGCCGCCGGTTCATGTTGTGCTCAATTACTTTGGATGACCCAAACTCTTAAGGATTATGGGATCTATGTGAAACATGTTCCATTGCTTTGTGACAATGAGAGTGCTATTAAGATTGCTCACAATCCCATGCAACATTCTCGAACTAAGCATATTGAAGTTCGTCATCATTTCATTCGAGATCATGTTGCTAAAGGGGACATTGATCTTAAGCATGTTCGTACCTATAAGCAATTGGCGGATATATTCAGCAAACCGCTTGATGAGAAAGTATTTTGCCGTGTCAGAGCTGAATTGAACATCATTGATGATTCAAACTTGGAGTAGGAACTCCTTGTGGATACGTGCAAGGCATGAGCCTACGACTAATCCTTGACTTTTCTCTTATGATAATAATCATATGTCTTGGCTACATTTGTACCCTTGCATGCTATCTAACCCTTGTAGGTACTTGGAAGAATCTAAATCCATGGGATTGCAACTCACTTACATCTTGAGCAATCTCTACAGCACCAAGTCTCTACACCATGGTGGTTGAAGACAAGGAAGCATGAAACCCTTCAACATATCTGACAAATTAAATATATCAAATTTCATTTGGTATCAAATTTCATGATTGTCATGTTGGATACACAGGTGCTCTTCCTTGCAAGACTAACCCATGTAGGTAGATGAACTCAAACTACAAGTGGTGCTCCCAACCATTGATGCGCTACATCAACCTTGAGCACTCCACGCAAGTTCAACTACCTGATCAAGTTCAACACCACCACCCAAGGTATGTTATTCCATCTAAGAGAAGCTTTACTCCAAGTCATGGGTCAAAGCAGCTCAACAAGATGCGAATACATCAAAAGCTTAAACGAAAAATGGTAACCCCATTTTGAGCTTAAACGATGAGTATGACTTATGATCAAGTGTTCTCACTTGACTCCTTAGTCAATATACTCTAACATAGGTGACTTTGTCACCGCCCAATTCTTGATGAAGTTCTCTAGTGTTTCTCTGAGTTCTTTCATTTGTTCCTTGCATTTTTGTTCCCCTTCCCTTTATCAACAAAAAACACTTCATCTAGATTTTCTTTTCTCTGATTTTGTTTTGCATTCCTTTGCATCCAATTCATTGCAAATCCTTCAGTTAATTCCTTGCAAATCTTTGTGAGATCTTATTTGCCTAGTGAGCTGAGGTGACTATTGCTCTTTTTCTGTGTTGAACTCGGTCCCACCGGTTTGTCACTTTAGGTCCAAGCGAACCCGTTCGGTGCAACCGAAGAACACAACTCGGTGTCACCGATTTCACTGCAGAGAAGACAATTTTCCACTTGTTCCTGCATTTTTGCTCCAGCTCCACTCAATGATTCTTGTCCTCTACCAGCATCACATTTTACATGCTGCTTTGCTCTGTGACTCAAGGACCAAACCAATTTTGACTCACACTCTAGAAGATCCCTTCTCAGAAATTGATGTCAAAGGGGGAGAGAGAGATCACATCAAAGCTTAATCCTTCAAAAGGGGGAGAGTATACTTCCAACAGGGGGAGATAGGTAATCATTCAAAGGCCCCTGATGCTTGGTGTTCAAGAGGAGAGAAGTCACATGTCTTTAAGAGGGGAAAGACATGATTATGTTATCTGATTTGTTTTTGCTCTTATTTTGTTTCCCTATTTTCTCCCATTATCCTATATAAGATTCAGGGGGAGAAAGACTGTTTGCGAAGGAAGTCCTTGAATTCATTGCATATCTTTTACCATTGGGAACATTTTTGTATTCAATAGAGTACCCAATACTCACTCTCTACATGTTATCCCAATCTTGGTACTCTTTTGGCTCTTTTGTTTGCTCTGTCTAGTAGATGTATCTGTGTTATCTAACCTTGTTTACTCAGGTTCATCCCTTCCTAAGCCAGCTCAAGACCACAAGGTAAGTATATGCATCAAGATTTCTTGCTAATGTACATATTGTTTGCAAGAAGGAATCATGAACATGAAGTTACACTTCATATATTCATATCATTTGCCCTGATGCATATAGCCAAGATACATGTAACACATTGCCTGCTCTGTCATGATTATGCATTCACATGCTCTTATATTCCAGATTGACATGATTGCATACATGTAGGGGGAGCCTATGCATGTTACATGTCCTTCCAAAGATTTACTTGCTATTCTCTCTATCTTTACCTAAAGCTTTGATGTATGTTGTCATCAATTACCAAAAAGGGGAGATTGAAAGCACAAGTGCTCCCTGGGTGGTTTTGGTAATTAATGTCAACATATCTCTTGTTGGACTAATGTTTTCATCTAGTACATTTCAGACAAGTTCAACAGATGGAGTGGCGTGGACAAGAGGATATGGAACCCCTTCAAGTTGCTAAGGATAAAGGTTTGGCTCAAGCTCAAAAGCTCAAGACTCTACATTTTACTTTTAGTGATCCAAGATCACATTGAGTCCATAGGAAAGCCAATACTATTAAAAGGGATGAGGTGTTGCTTAATGGCTTGCTTGCTCAAAGTGCTTAGTGATATGCTCCAAAACCCTAAACCACTTTCTCATATCCACATATGTCCCAAACCAACAGTCAAATTGGGCCCCACCGAAACTTTCTATCCGGCGCCACCGAGTTGACTTGACATAGCCACTACCACGAACCCTAGTCAATTCGGTCTCACCGATGGGATCCCGATGTCACCGATGGGATCCCGGTCTCACCGACATGGGCTTGCAAACTCTCTAGATCCTATTGCATTAAATTTGGTCTTACCGAGTTTTGTAATCGGTCCCACCGAGTTTGCCTGACCAACTCTCTGGTTAGCCTATTACCAAAATCGGTCCCACCGAGTTTGTGTAATCGGTCAAACCGAGATGTGGTTTTACCCTAACCCTAGCACATCGGTCCCACCGAGTTGATCATATCGGTCCCACCGAAATGCCTAACGGTCACATTATGAACTGACTCGGTCCGACCGAGTTTTCTGATTCGGTCCCACCGGGTTTGGTGATTTGTGTGTAACGGTTATATTTTGTGTGGAGGCTATATATACCCCTCCACCCACTCTTCATTCGTGAGGAGAGCCATCAGAACATGCCTACACTTCCATCATTCATTTTCTGAGAGAGAACCACCTACTCATGTGTTGAGGTCAAGATATTTCATTCCAGCCACATAAATCTTGATCTCTAGCCTTCTCCAACTTGCTTTCCACTCAAATCATCTTTCCACCAAATCCAAATCTGCGAGAGAGAGTTGAGTGTTGCGGAGACTATCATTTGAAGCACAAGAGCAAGGGGTTCATCAGCAACACACCGTCTATTACCTTTTGGAGAGTGGTGTCTCCTAGATTGGTTAGGTGTCAGTTGAGAGCCTCCATCAAGATTGTGGAGTTGAACCAAGGAGTTTGTACGGGCAAGGAGATCGCCTACTTCGTGAAGATCTACCCTAGTGAGGCAAGTCCTTCGTGGGCGATGGCCATGGTGGGATAGACAAGGTTGCTTCTTCGTGGACCTTCGTGGGTGGAGCCCTCCGTGGACTCGCACAACCGTTACCCTTCGTGGGTTGAAGTCTCCATCAACGTGGATGTACCATAGCACCACCTATTGGAACCACGCCAAAAATCTCCGTGTCTCGAATTGCATTTGCACACTCCAATGCCATCCCTTTACATTCTTGCAAATTGCATGCTTTACTTTCCGCTGCTCATATACTCTTGTCATGCATGCTTGATATGTATTGTGAATGTTTAGACTTGTGCTAAAACTGTACCTTAACTTGAAGAAAATAAAAACTGCAACCATTTTCTTGTTAAGAGTCTATTCACCCCTCTAGACACCTCTTCTCGATCCTTTCAAATACCAAAAGTTGCATCCATTCTACACAATAAAATTTTAAGTTAGCACAACTAGTCAAATCCGAGAGCACAACCGAAGCTAAAGTAAGACATACCCCATCGGTTGAGCACCTGATGAACACCCATCTGGGATGTTCCGGTGTTGTAGACACGCCACGCAAGACCTTGTTTGGGAAGTCGTCGCACGTAATGAGTGGCAATGGTGCGCTGACAAGCTTTTGGGCCAACATCGAGCCCGGCCGAATGCCATTCATGTATCTGCCGGCAAACCGCCGATGGTGTAGATCCGAGCGGCTAGAGGAGGAGTCAGTACCAGCATGAGGCCTTGCGGCCTTGCCGGGCCTTCCGGCCCGGTTCCCGGCCAGTGCATGGCGCAGCGCCGCCACCCACAGCCGGGTGAGCTCAAGACCAACCGGATCCGCTCCAAATCCGGCCGCCGGGTGCGCAAAACACGTAGCCGTGGTTGGGTAGCTCGGGGGCGTCGAGGGAAAGGGGGCGGAGCGAGCGCGCGTCCAAGCTGCACGCGCTGGAGTTAGCCTAAGTGAAGATGTAAGACAGCACGCGTTTCCCTAACAGCGCGGCGGACCAACCGTGTGGGGGTACGAAGTGGCTTCGCTCGTGTGGGGGATAGAGGCCATTTGTTGTGTGATGAAAAAATTAGTATTTACTAGAATATTTTGTTGGAACTAATCTATAATCCAAAATGTATCCTCGTTGTCGTTGTGTGTTGATGACTTGTTGTATGTAATAAATGGTACATTTGCATATGCATGTCTAAACTCAATTTATGAATGGTTTTCGACTCACTTCTTGGAGTGTGAGTACCGTAGTATTATAGCCAGCATCCGGTTATATGAAGTTGCCACATCACATAGAGCCAACGTAATATTGGAGTATGCTAGCACGATAGTAGTTAGTTCTAGTTAGATCAACTAGAGCTAGGTGTCGCACGGAGGCCAAGAAATATAGTGATAGCGTGACTGCGTGAGGTGGGCTTGTACTTAGTATGATGTAAGCACAGGGCTTGCCGTGTTTCCTACTCCTTCAGTCTAAATGTGGAGAAGATTTGGTCGAGTTCTTCCTCCTTTTGCAGACACGTGGTACATCCAGCATCCAGGTCGTGTCATGCAAGCAAATGGTGTGCTAGTTGAAGCCACGTGATGTTCATCTTGGGTTAAACTGTATATAGAATCTTACTCTTGAGTAACTCCAATAGCGGCCACCGAAGATCTCTATTGGATTTGTTTTTATCACCAGCACGTCGAGGTGAAAGATGTGCAGGTTCAGTGGATCCTCTTGCGTTTTCACTGACATGTGGGACCGCATGTGAGAAAACAGACGATGGGCTCCGCGCGTCTGCTAGCTGGCTGAGAAGAGAGAGAGAGAGAGAGAGAGAGAGAGAGGAGGGCTGAGCATGGACTCCAGGAAATTTGTTCTACGTAACCAGCACCTCGATATAGGCTCGATATAGTGGGGTGGCATGGGCCATAACTAGCATTCACGTCTAGAAGTATGGCACACGCCACCCACACGAGTCCCATCTGACACCAACTTTCTTGGAGTTTGTGCTACAACCATCTCTTCTCCCTCCTATTTTCTCAGCCATCACACAGTGGGGGGGGGGGTTGTTGGACATGGATTTTTCCTAACTGTATGCGCGCACAACTCGAATCGCTGCCGCTCATCAAGCGTGATGTCCAGTCGAGCGTGGCCCACCACTATGTCAGTCATGCAATGTATGGTATAGTACATCATATTCTTTATTATCACAAGCGCTGCATTCATCACGTTTGGGGTGGCAATGCTGGACTACAATTCTTTTTAGTTGTGTGCCTAACCTACGTGGATGCTAATTAGGTTCAGACATACAAATTAATATTCTGGAGATTCTTATTTTTAACGCATTATGAACTAACAATCACACTGTGTATATAAAGTTCTTCTAAATTTTATGGCAAAGTTCAAACACCGTGTTAAAAAGTTCTTCGGTTTCATATAAAATTTCTAGCAAAGTTCTTTAATATTTCTAACAAAGTGCAGACCCATTATTTATAAAGTTCTTCACTATTTCAAACAAAAATGTGTTTCAAATGTATCCAAAACTGATCTCGTTCTAAAGGGCTCGGCACCACGAGTTCAAATAAGTAAAAAGTTTCAAAAATGCAATATTGGTTTTAAAGATATGAACCATCTAAAAAGTGATGGAGTTAGAGGAGAGGGAAGATAAAGTAGGCATGCATGTGTTGATGTAAGACATGCATGTGTCAGTGTGTGTGCAGGAAAAGAGAGAGAGAGAAAAGAAAAGGCACATGCAAGGGGCTCGCATCCACACGAAGAAGCAGCGACATGGATTCACGTTGTGCGTGCAAAGTGTTAGCATTCGCCATATTCGGGGTTTGCCGATAGTCGGTTTGCTCAACTGCGGTCCCACTTGTAAGTGAAAATGCAACACAGCACACATTCCCCCTTGAGCGGCGCGCCGGACCAACCGTGTGGGGGTACGGCGCGAACACGGCAGGCTTTTCCTTTTGAACTTGTAAAATTTGGTTGTGCTCCATGGCGCGACCGATAGAGAGAAATAACAATTTTCCCTAGAGTAATGAGAAGTTTGGTTCTGGCGCGGTTCATGCATAGAGTACGTACGAAAATTATGAAGTTGATGCGAAAAGTAAGATAATTACTAGTAGTATGTACCATATACTACTACATGGATTTGACAGAAAGAAAAGGATACATACGGATCCATCAACGACATCCTCATGCCCTAGTGCGCCAGGTCACCAACCGACGTGTGAGGAGCAGTGGCGTTGGCGGCGAGCTCAACGTGCTTCTGAACAATGTCGTCCAAGGTTGCCCTGCGGTCCAAGAAGGCCAGCGACCTATCATCCTCCTCTTACACATAGTAGTCCATGTGGATGATTTGCGCGCAGACGTTGGTGATTATGTCGATGGTATCTTGCTGCGCCAAGCGCTGCGCGGTGAGCGCGACCTCGAGGTGGACATTCTCCAGCGCGATGGCAGGCAGTCGCAGGGCCACCAGTGCATTGAAGAGGTTGTCACCATAGAAGCCGTTGAGGGTGGCGGGCATCGCAGAGCCTGGTCGCGTGGGCTGGAGGCGTACGTCAAGGTCGTCCGTGAGCTTCTTGACGACGGTCAACTTGTCGAGGAAGTCGATGAGGACCTCGTCGAACAAGGAGACAAAGCTATCGTCCAAGCGGCCTCTCGCCCTGGCGGCCTCAAGCACGACCTAGAGACGTTCCTCGGTGCCGGGCCGCAGGCCGGCGTCGTGGACCATCTGGCACAGCCGGCCGATGCTCGCGCTCATCGCCTCCATGGGTCTAGCTTCTAGTCAACTGATCTTGTGATTGGAGTGATCACTCTTGCCCTTGGTTAGGGTGCATAGGTGCATAGGATTTCATAGATTGGACTGGCGGGGAGCCTTTATATGAGAAGTGCAGACTGCGTTGCATTCACGTGTGTGTTGGCCATCTACTCCTCAGCCCTCTACTGCACCTGCCTTTGGCTGTATGACAGGTGGGCCAACCACCTATTGGGCCCACCTGTCATACACCAAAGGCAGAGGCAGTAAGTTAATGAAGCTATGTCCCTGTGGGACTGAGCTCCGGTGCCTTAACTGCACATGCTTTGGCTGTATGACAGGTGGGCCAGCCACCTGTGGGGCCGACGTGTCATACACCCAAAGGCAGGTGCAGTAAGTCAATGAAGTTTTGTCCCCCTCCGTGCCGGTGCAGTATAGTCATCTCACCGGACCTCTAGTTGGGGCCAAACATGAGAACTTTGATTTTTACTGGTTTATTGGTCCCCTTTGCATTTTGCGCCATGTTTTGACCTTTGATTTAACTAATAAAATGTTAATGCATGTAACCAAAAATGTTGTGCTAAGTACCCCCTCCGTCTAGGTGTGTAAGTCACCTTACGAAAACCAAAAAATACCAAAACACTTAAGCACGGTACATTAACTCCCTCCTCGTTTCTTATTTCGTGACATATCAACCAATGAGAGATGTGGGCCGTGCATGCTTTCAATGACTTGAGACTACCAAACATGACATGAAGTGGTCAGTTCATTGCATGTAATGCTATTAATTAGCAAACAAGACATTAAGTTCTCTCGCTTCCCCCTTCGTCTTGGTCACAGTGCACAGCCTAAGAGCATTGTTAATAGTATAGCCAGCCGCTGCCTATATGATGTTGCCATGTCATATAGAGCCATTACTTGTAGCCATTTCTACAATAAGGTTAGCTATAAGGCTGGCTATAAGAGTACTACCTTTTCTCATCTTCTCTCTCTCTTTCTTCATATTTATTGTATCGGCCTAGGAATCCGCATATAGCTAGGCTCTTGCATGAGATCCCATTCCTCTTTTTCACTTGCTCTAAGATGACTTATACACCTAGACGGAGGGAGTAGTCTCAAGTCATTGGATGCATACACACCCTACGTCTCGTATTGGGTGATTTGTTTTTCATGGCAAAAAATAGGGAACGAGTGGGTAGTTAATGCACCGCGCCTAAAAGTTTTGGGATTACTATTTGCTTTTCGTAATGTGACTAATGCACCAGTATGGAGGGAGTACAATAGTAGTCTTTGATTGCAATTTTTTGTTGGTAGCTTACCAAGCTGAGCGCTCGGTGAGTTCAATAGTAGTCTGACTGATGAGACTCCAGATTTGAGCCATCTACCGAAAGGAATAAAACAATACACCATGTATTTATTTACAGAGGGATTAGTACATTTTTTATGACATGCATTACTAGATATTGCTAGTCAAATACTAAATCCAGATGGACGTGGTAGTACTACTAAATCCAGAAGGTGGTGCTAGTACTAGTAGGAGTACTGCCAATGTAGTAATACTGTACTACCCATTGGTCAAATTATTAGGTGCTGCTCCTCACAGTGAAGTGAAAAGACCCGGCGCCGGAGATGACACCTGAGTGTAGGCGCCGTGTTCGGCATACGATAATCAGCCTCACCGTCTACAGTCACTATCATAATGGCTGTAGAGCTAGCCCGCTTACAACTAGCCGTGTTTGACATAATTTCTAGTGCGTAGATGCCCGTGCATTGCACAGAACATCAAGATTGGGGTTGGATGGCGCCGACAGCGGCCATCGCGCCAGATTTTTCCATGGCCTTCTAGATGTGGTGGGGAGGAGATAAGGATGATTGTGAGAGACAAGGAGCGTTTGTAAATAGGGAACAAGTGCGGGCATCTTTTTGCAAAACTGCAGAAGTTTGGTTCGTATGCGTCAGATCTAGATACGACGGCTATTGGTGAAAGATGGCAGGCACAACATCATCACCAACTCAGGACCTATTTGATTCGCAGGATTTTGAAAACGTAGGAATAGGACACGGTAACATTACAAGTTTCAAACTGATATTACAAATGTTAGGAGTAATGCTGCACCTACGAAGAGGGAATTACTAGGAAGTTTACGTAAGAACTTTTGTTACTTTACGTGGATGCAACATTATGGTACAAACTAAAATCCACCACCCTGACAAGTTACTAATGGGCAAATAAACTTTCGAGTCTCTGGCCACTTGATGTTTCAAAAACAAATTCAGCTTCTGCAGAGACTTTGTCATTTAGGCTTAGACGTTTGCGGTGATCAGCACGCCATTCATTGTTGCGTCAGAGAACGCAAACCTCATCACCTTGAGCACACTTGCCTCCAGAACAAAGAACCTGGCTAATTTAATCTCAGATGTGCTGCCTCGGTAGTCGATCAAATCAATTTCTGTAAGATGGAGATCAAGGCATTTGATGGGATTGTTATAGTGCAGCACATTTTTCACTTTCAGGTCTTTTTTTATCAGCAAAAGAAGAGAACATATTAGAATAGCTGGTTCTATAAGATTGTTGTGTCATCAAGGGGTACCAATATCATTCGCTCATACGATAGGGTTGGCTGGCTAGTGATATTTTTTACTCACTCTCTCTCGCTCTCTCTCTCTCTTTCCTTTCCTCTCATTTACCTAGGAGTATGTGAAGAGCTTGGGCATTCGTTGCCTTCCACTATGTGGCCAATGCCATATTTCTCAAAAGTATGCCACATAATACGCATTGATGTAAAATCAAAAGATTTTGGCACCGCTCTAGTGATGTGAGAGAGTTGGCACCGCTGTGCACACAGACCCACATGTATTAAAAAGTCAATCAAACCAACTACACCAGCCTCTCACTCTCCCAAACAAGTGTTTTTATTGCCTCAATCCTCTCCCTCTCCCACGGAAGTGTTTGTTCATTGCGTGAGTAAATTTGGCACCGGAGCAAAGTAGGTGATCCCGATTGGGGCACCAGGTGAGCAATGGAGGGGCATCGATGCCAAATGCATCACAAGTGAATTGGGCACGTGTTTTGGCCTGCATAGTGGAGGGCCGTTATAGCCCACTTTTGTACTACCTCGTATTTAGTGTAAAATTTTGACCATAGATTTACCTAAGAAAATGCCAATGCATGTCACAAAAAATTATACCATTGGAAATTATGTTCAAATACGAATCCAACGATATAATTTTTACTGACATGCATCAACATTTTGTCAGTTAAATCTATGGTCAACTTTTGATACTACAAAATAGGAAGAGTAAACCAGGACGGAGGTAGTACTTTCTCTTAGGGTAACCATAGAGTTACTAGTCTAAGTTACTTGCCACTATGACTAGCCTAGGCTACTATAGTAGTAAAACAACAAAATGATGCAGGTGATCACGTGAGAAAAAATACTAAAAACATTTCTGTCGGTGCAGTGCGTAGAGGCAGTTTTGAACACTACACTTGTCATCGTAATTTGGGAAAATTACGAAAAAATTGAGCTACGTTGTGATTACCGTTTACTAATAGGAAAGAAGTTTCACCTCGATGAGTAGCTTCTCCGTGCACGGAAAGCATGTAAAGAATCCAACAACTTGATCCAGATTGGGGCCGATAGATTTTATTGCCAAGATCCTCACCGTGCGCATAGACTGCGTCAAGCTTGTGGGAATCATTTTGTGGATGACAGTCATAAATACATCATGAAGAAATTTAAAAATATGAATTTCAAGAAGACGAAGAAGAAGATGAGTGTTGTACCTAAACGATTGCGGATCCAATAAAGAGTTCGCAGAATTTGGCAGACGAGTACACCAATGGTGTCAATTTCAGCGCGTTAATGACCATGATTTTTGTTGGACCTTCTAGATCAGATACAAGCAATCTCTCAAGGAAAGGCGCATTCTCAATGACCATAACGTGGAACAGCTGGAGTGATCTCTTCCCAATTGATGTCTTGTTGCGGGGCCAGCAAGACACATAAATCCATCTGAGATTCGTCAAGGCGATGTGGAGGCTAATGAACCCGTGGATCTACTCAAGACGTAGGTACTCGAGCGCAGTGCAGCTGCGGAGCAGGTGCTCCATAGCATTCTTCGAGATGCCAACGTCGAAGAGGTTGAGCTGCTTGAGTTGAGGGAGAAGAAGGGCAGGCGCGATATTAATCTGGAGAAGATAGCAGGAGTTGAAGCTGGCGTGGCGCAGCGTTGGTGTGAGGCGGAGCGCGGACGGCGATAGATGAGCTCCTCGAGTTGATCTAGGGCGGGGGATAAGAACCACTCGTCGAACTTGGCTTGGACATCGCAGTTGGTACTAAACATGCGGATGTCGAGGCGTCTGGCTGGCCCAGGGTGCGATGAAAGGATCTTGGAGACTGCAGCCATGCGTTTGCAATCCCCGTCGCAGAGGCAGCTATCGACGATGAGGTTGAGGGGGACGCGGCGCCAGAGGGGGCGCCACCGCCGGGAGAGCAGGGTGGTCCGCATGGCAGATTTGGTGGGGAGGAGGCCGATGATGACGAGCAGCATGTCGTCGGGGAGGCTACTGATGAAGTCCAGGCTTGCTGGATGCGGTTTAGGCTCGAGCCGCCTCCGCTTGTTGGCTACCTCGCCGTCCATCTCATCCAGTGACGACGCCGGTGTACACGTGTGCTGGTGTGTGTTGTGTGATGGGTGTGCGCGAGTGTGTCCTTCTGTGCATGCCGCCGCGCAGTGGTGAAGTGGGCGCGAATGCGTCCTTCACGCGGAAGAAGTGTGCCCTCAATTTACTAGCGTGCGGGGTGCTACCCCGAGTGGTTTCAACTTTGTTTACTTCACAACGTGTCAGATGGGCCTCTAGTTTACTTATTTTCACCCACTGTCACATGGGCCAGCACACGAAGATAGAGAACACAAGTTGACAAGGCAGCACGTGGACTGGTTGACCGGTCAACTAAACAATATATGGAACTATACGCTGACACAGTGACCATACAATACGTCAGTATAAAGAGTTCGAGTGAGAGGGGAGGCCCGTGAGAGATAGCAGAGAGAGAGAAAGAGCTACTCCCTCCGTTCGATAATGTAGTGCCTACATTTTTTAAGTCAAACTTTTGAAACTTTGACCAAGTTTATAAAGAAATTACGTACATCTACAATACTAAAGATAAATGATAGTATGAAGTAAGTACATGTTGTGATGAATCTAATGATCGTTCCAGATGTAAATGTTTTTCTCCACATATACCTGGTCAAACTTTTTTGAGGTTTGACTTCTCAAAACATCCATATGCTTATGGACATGAGAGAGTACCTGAATAGAGAGAGAGAGAGACAGAGAGAGATAGAGAGAGAGATAAGTGAAATAGAAAGAGTGACTGAAAAAAGTGTGTGTGCGTGTGTGAAGGAGACATGGACAACACGATAAAAGTAGAGAAAAAGTGTGTGTGTCTTATGCAAACATATCAGACATGCATCTTCGATAGCGGAAGCAAGGTGAGGAGATAGTGTGCGGTTGTTTGCAACCGAGACAGACATCTAGCATGTGGCCAAGAGGGGTCTGACAAATAAGGGAGAGAGGTCGAGAGAGACGTACAGAGAAAATGCAGACATGGGGAGGAGAGAGTGTATGTTTGTCATAGAGAGATCCCCTAGAGATCATGATGGGACTACATGGGTGGGAGATCGAGTGACAAGGTGTGTGCGCGATACAAGATACCTCGAGAGATATCGAGATAGACGTATGGATGGAAGGAGACAATACGTGTGTTGGCTAGTGAGATATAGTCATACTTAGGGGGGAGTGCATGCGCCTATGATGGAGTGAGGGATTATGGTACTTAGGGGGGTGCATGTCACATAGAGAGAGAACAAGGGCGGAGACTCTTAGATGGGTCTATGTAGCGCGAGATGTGTGAACCAGGGAGATATAAAGTCTGAGAGAGATAGAGGAGCCCCGATAAGGCTGAGTGGTGTGCGTCAGATAGCTAAGAGGGTGTCGGTGTGGAACGACACCTATGGGATCACAAGAATCCCTACTACAAATGCCGGGGCGCGGGGTTGCGAGAAGAGCAGGATTAGTAACCAGCACGAGGATCGTTTACCCAGGTTCGGGCCGCGAGGATGCGTAAAACTCTAGTCCTTCTTTGGTGGGTGTATTTCAGAGAGTTCTTGAGCTCTCGAACTAGCTGTGGTGAGTGTGTGGTTTGAAAGAGCCGAATCCTTCTCCAGTATGCCATGGGCCTCCTTTTATAGTCGAAAGGGGCTGCCACAGTGGCACACAGGAGGTGGAAAGGCGCACAGTGCTATGAGCTTATCGCTCGTATTATAGGACAAGACGCATTTAATGCGTAGCTTAGGTGTCCCCTTGCTTTATCGGGGACGAGGGCGAGGCCTGTCCTGTCCGTCGCCACTCCTCCTTGCTTCGACACGCGCCCTAGCTAGCGATGCATGCGGCGCCACGTAGGCAGGCAGGCAGCTGAGGTGGCGCGGTGGTGGAGCCTCCACGAAGATCTGCATGCCGCCACACAGGCGTTTGATGAGTTGGTCTGGGAGCTGCATGTTGCCACGTAGGTGCCCGCCTAGCTGGTTGGGCTGGCAGCTGCATGTGAACGGTGGTGGAGACTTGGTTGGTGCGGGCCTGGTAGTGGCCCTGCTGGCATCCTCGATGAGGGCCTTGCTGGGTGGCCCGACAAGGGTCTTGCCGTGGCGCGCTGTCGTCCCCGACAGGGACATTGCCGGGGGTCTGGTGGCCTTCCTCGACAAGGATCCTGCCGAGGATCATTGTCTTCGAATCCTCATCTGATCTTGAGTGTTCCTAGTCTTCACAAAGATCTGCATGCCCTCATGGAGGTGCCTCCCGAGCCCTGGCCCAACGTGATGTTGGACACCGTGGGCTCAAGGGTGGCTCGCTCTGTTGGTGTGGGACGAGCTGCCCCGGCAAGGGTCTTGCCGGGGGAACCTGCTTCGTCCCTCTGCTCTTTGTGCTCTTGGCCTTTGCGTTGCTCTTGTTATCTTGGGCTTCGGTCTTACCTTGGCTCACCTCCCCTGTTCTGCTTGGTGTGGCCGTGGGCGCGGCTCCAACTGCCCGTGCACAGGTAAAGGGGTACAAAAGTGCGCCCCTCCTTTTGTACACCGACAGGAGCCCCCGGGACTGGGCCACATATAGGCACGACACGTTGTTGGGCCAGGCCCAAAACAGTGCGCGGGCAGGCGGGGCGGTTTTTACCGTGGTAAAACTTTTCGCGCGCTGTGCTTCCCACGACCGGCGCACGGCGTGGCGTGGCGTGGAGGGGTGCGTGTGACGTGGGCGGCATGCGTGGGGCGGTTCCTGCACGCATGCGTCACATCACAGTAAATGGACAGCTCGCGCCTTCCCCATGAAAGGAGGGAGGCATGGAGGCGCGGCTTTATTTACCGCGTGGGGCCAGGTTGCGGTCTCCAAGGCGTTCACACCCCACGATCACGGGGTGGGGAGAGATCGCTTCACCCATCCCCTCGATTCTGCACGTTTGCCACGCGTCCTCCATGCGCTTGGGGTGGCAAGCGGTGGAGGCGGGAAACTGGGCCGTCGCTGGTTGGGGCAGCGGGTCGGTCTCGATTCCCCGCGCCTCTAGTGGCTGGATTGGCCGAGCGGGGCGGCCGAGCCCCGACCCCGCCCCTTTATAAGGAGGGGGAAGGGGGGAATGGCATCCCGCACTCTTCTGTCATCTCCCTCTTCCTGCTTCCGCTTCTTCCTTTCACTCGCCATGGAGAAAGGGAATCCTGGTCCTTCGTCGGTGGCGGCGAGGGTCACCGCTCGACAGCGCGTCCCTCCCCCTCCTGAGCCCGCGGTGGTGGAACCGGCCGCGAGGGGAAGGGGGAGGGGGAGTGGCCGTGGGCGAGGCCGGGGCAGAGGTCATAGTGCTCGGGGAAGAGGAGGACGGGGCGGCGCGCCGACGTCGCCCCCACCAATGATGCCTTTTCCGATGGAAGTCCATGTTGGAGACCAGCCCCGCGAGTTCTTCATCAGGCTGCGCCAGCCTCCGCGTCGCCATCTTCGTCTTCCCTCCCCGTTTGCTCGGGAGATGGAGCGTGACCTGCCCCCATCCCTTAGATTGCACATGAGGGGCTGTGGGAATGGGGGCACGCGGGTCGACGTCGACTTCCCGGCTCCTCGGGTCATGTACCTCCATCGTGGATGGAAGACGTTCGCTCGCATCCACAGCCTGACGGTGGGGCTCATCCTCTACTTCAAATTAATGGAGGACGGCCTGCTCTCCGTCAAGGTCTTCGGAGACTTCGGGACTCGCCTGAAGTGCTGCATGGAGAGCTCCTCCGACGGAGATTCCGACGATGGGAGCTCTTCCTCGAGCGAAAGAGATGAGGAAGAAACCGGGGCAGACGACGGGGACGTGTCCGACTAGGCGTCGGACGCCCCGCGCCTGGGCGGGTGCGGTAGCAGCAGCATCTGCACCTGGCCGCTCCTCCGGCAGAGTTTTGCCGGGGGTGGGGCCAGCTCCTTGAACTTCTCGGGGCCGTCTCCTTGGGCGGCTGGCGTTGGGAGGTTGCGGAAGAGGAAGAGGGCGGGCGGCAAGGCCGTCAACTTGGAGTACGCGGGCACCGACGCCTTCATCGCATATTGCCGGTCCTGCCGCCTCGTCTTCCAGCTCCTTTCCCGGCACTGTCATCACCGGCCCACCCGTGGGCGGCCACCGAGGTGTTCTCTTGGTGCTTTCTGCTGCTCGTAGCTCGCCTAGGCGCCCCTTTTGCCCTTTCGCCTCCTTGACCTGCCTCCTGAGGAGAGGGACCAGAAAGGGATCACGGGCATCTTATCTCTTTTTTAGTCTGTAAGCCTTCGGGCCTTGTTAAATTTAAAGCTTGTAATCCCCCTTGTTCATGTTTTTCATTCCGTACGGACTGTACCTGTGTGGGATGCTTTTATTGAAAAAGGGATGTTTGCCGGGTTTTTCATTCGTGGGTAGATCCCGCGACAAGGAGCGAATCCTTGTTACAATTTAAGATAAACGTTTTCACCCGGCAACAGGCCTTGCCGTCCCCCCACTTCACTCGACCATTCTCGCGCCCTTGGCGCGGGCAGGGATGAAGCGGGCTTAGGCTCCTCGTTCTACTTCCTTGCCACCGCGACTACAACCAAGTCCGGGCCCAGGAGATAATCCTTGGGTATAGAAAAGGGGAGCACGGTGGCCTAGAAATAAAACGAGGTTTCACATATCCCAGTTCCGTTCCGAAATGCCTGACAGAGGATGAAAGACTTATCTGGATCTGCAGCCCCGGCAACCTTATCTTGCCGCGGTTGGATCCTTGTGCTTGCAGCCCCCGGCAACTCTGGTTTGCTGGGGTCGGGACGCTGGTCCGTTTCCTTTCTTCCAAGTAGCTCAGCAGAAGTGCTCATGTGCCCTGCGAACCAAAGGAGGACAGAAAAGAAACAGATAAACGCGCACTCGACCTCTAGGCTAGGGGTTAGTCGCCGCTAAGCACTATCAACCCTAACCAAGGAAGAGACTCGACCTAGCATGCATGCTATAACTTAGGGCGCCAGCGCTTCATTTATTTATGCGCAGGGTCTGCGCCTGGCTTTGTACAAAGGGTTACATGCCTTGCCGGCAAAGCTTGTACAAAAGGTGGGTTGCCGGGAGGCCCGGCAAGCCGCGCCTTATGGGTAAAACTTGCGAAGATGCTTGATGTTCCAGGAGTTGCTCACTGGGACAGCATCTTCAGTCTCCAGGCGGACTGCGCCGGGCCTGGTGACTCGTACTACCCGATAAGGGCCTTCCCACTTTGGCGTCAACTTGTTGGAATTCTTGGCTGACTGAATGCGCCAAGAACAAGGTCTCCTTCCTCAAAGCTTTGGGCATGAACCTTGCGGCTATGGTAGCGGCGCAGGGCTTGCTGGTAGCGTGCTGCTCTCACAGCCGCCCGAAGACGATCTTCCTCAAGGAGCATTGCGTCATCTTGCCGCAACTGCTCTTGCTCAAGCTCATCATAAGCGAGCACTCGAGGTGAGCCGTATATGAGTTCCGTGGGGAGAACTGCCTCCACCCCATATACTAGGGCAAAGGGTGTCTGTCCGGTGGCTCGATTTGGCGTTGTCCTGATCGACCAAAGAACCGCCGGCAACTCATCAATCCAGCGCCTTCCACTCTTGTGCAGCTTGTCTAAGGTCTTCGTTCTCAGGCCTCGCAACACTTCAGCATTTGCCCTCTCCACTTGGCCGTTGCTCCGTGGGTGTGCCACGGAAGCAAAACAGACCTTGCTACCAAGGTCTTGAATGTATTGCATGAAGGTGTGGCTTGTGAACTACGTGCTATTGTCGGTGATGACTCTTCTTGGCACACCAAAACGGCAGACCAGTCCCTTGAAGAACTTGACGGCTGATTGAGCAGTCACCTTTCTCACTGCTTCCACTTCAGGCCACTTTGTGAACTTGTCGATTGCAACGTACAAGTACTCAAAGCCCCCGACAGCGCGGGGGAAAGGGCCCAGTATATCGAGCCCCCAGACCGAGAATGGCCAGGAGAGAGGGATTGTTTGAAGGGCTTGAGCTGGTTGATGAAGCTTCTTTGAATGGAACTGACACGCTTCACACTTGGTTACTAGTGCCGTCGCATCCTGGAGGGCGGTGGGCCAGAAGAAACCTTGCCGGAACGTCTTGCTGGCAAGGGCCCTCGACCCTATGTGGGAGCCACATATGCCTCCATGTATCTCCGCCAACAGCTCCAGTCCTTCCTCCCGGGGGATGCACTTCAATTTCACACCGTTTGGCCTTCTCCTGTACAGGACATCATCGACGAACTGGTACAAGGCGTACCGACGGGCTACTTTCTCCGCTTCTTCCTGCTCCTCAGGAAGCTCCCCTGTTTGGAGGAATTGAACGGTATGCTGCGCCCATGCCGGAGCCTGGGGCTCGACGGCAAGGACCAAAGGCATCTCTTCCGCCATGGGAGCGGCTGTCTCTACGGCCAGGGCTTGACGCCCTGCCGGAGCCAGTTGCTCTTGGGCAGGCTCAGTGTGCATGGCAACATCCTTGCCGGCCGTCCCAGGGGGCTCGGCAGAAGGTACTTGCCGGGACCTGATTTCCTCCGCTTGTTCTGCTCTGTTGATGGTTCGACGGATGGCTGAGTTAAACAGAGCAAAAAGGTACCCGGCTCCACAGGTAGCTTGAATGCAGCACGCTTTGATAGGTAATCGGCGATGTCGTTCTCCGCTCGGGGGATGTGCTCCGCTTGGATGCCGTCAAAGCGCTCCTCCAGCTTTCTCACCTCATCTACGTAGGCCTCCATCAATGGGCTCTGGTAATCCTTGTTGACCTGCATAACAACAAGTTGTGAGTCACCCCTGACGATGAGCTTCTTAACCCCGAGGTCTGCCGCGATCCTGAGACCAGCGAGCAATCCCTCATACTCAGCAATGTTGTTGGTGGACATCTCCCTGGGTAAGTGCATCTGGATCACGTACTTGAGGTGCTCTCCGGTGGGTGCGACGAGCAGCACACCGGCACCGGCGGCTTGCAGCGAGAAAGCCCCATAAAAGTACATGATCCAGTCGCGGTCTGCTTCCTTGCCGGGGAGAGTGGTCTCCTGAATTTCTTCGTCAGGCGTTGAGGTCCATTCTGCAATGAACTCCGCCAAGACTCTGCTCTGGATTGTCGAGGTACTTTCAAACTTCAAACCGAAACTTGATAACTCCAAGGCCCATTCCACAATCCTTCCGGTTGCATCTGGGTTATGCAATATCCGTTGCAACGGGAGGCGGGTGACGACAGTGATCTCGTGGGCTTGGAAGTAATGACGCAGCTTCCTCGAGGCCATAAGGAAGCCGAAGAGCAATTTCTGCACACCGGAGTACCTCGATCTAGCTCCCTGCAAGAGGGAGCTGACAAAGTAAACCGGGTGCTGCATCACCTTCTTCTTCTGCACCACCTCACTCGACTGCACGAGGCCCTGCCGGGGGAATCTTTGGCTTGCCATCCGCTGGTTCTGCCGCACTGCCTCCTTGTCGATCTCCCTCCGTGCCACCAGTGCGGCGCTTACCACTTGATTCGCCGCTGCCAGATACAGCAGCAACGGCTCTTGTGGTTTAGGCGCAACCAGTATTGGCGTGGAGGAAAGGTATTTCTTCAGATCCTGCAATGCTGCCTCGGCTTCTGGGGTCCACTCCATTGGGCCTGCCTTCTTCAAGATTTTGAAGAAAGGAAGCGCGCGCTTGGCGGACTTGGAGATGAATCGGCTCATGGCGGCGACGCAGCCAGTGAGCCGATGCACATCCTTGATCCGCTTGGGCGTCTCAATCTGCTCAATAGCCTTGATTTTGTCTGGGTGTGCCTTGATCCCGTGCTGTGACAGAAAGAACCCGAGAAGCTTGCCGGACGGAACGCCAAAGACACACTTCTTAGGGTTTAGCTTGAGGTTGATCTTGCGTAGGTTGGCAAATGTCTCTTCCAGATCTTGCACAAGAGTTGCCCCGTCTTTGGTCTTGACCACTATGTCATCCATGTATGCTTCCATATTTCTATGGAGCTGGGGTTCAAAACCAATTTGGACTGCTCTTGCAAACATCGAGCCAGCACTCTTCAACCCGAAAGGCATCTGCAAAAAGCAATACGTAACACATGGGGTGATGAATGCTGTCTTCTCTTCATCTTCTCTTGTCATGAAGATTTGGTGGTAGCCCGAGTAGGCGTCGAGGAATGACAACAGATCACACCCGGCCATGGAGTCGACAATCTAGTCGATGCGCGGCAACGGGAAGGGGTCCTTAGGACAAGCCTTATTGATATCTGTGTAGTCAATACAGAGCCTCCACTTCCCATTTGCCTTGCGCACCACTACCGGATTGGCCAACCACGTCGGGTGGAGCACTCCTCTCACCAAACCTGATGCTTCCACCTTCCTGATCTCCTCTGTGATGAACTCCTGCCTCTCCAGAGCCTGCTTTCTGACCTTCTGCTTGACGGGCCACGCATGAGGACAGACAGCTAGGTGGTGCTCAATCACCTCCTGGGAAAACCGGGGATGTCGGATGCTTGCCACGCAAACACGTCGACATTCGCCCGCAGGAAGGTGACGAGCGCGCCTTCCTATTTGCTGTCGAGGGTGGAGCCTATGGTGAAGGCCCCTCCCGTGCCATCCTCCCTGACGGACACCTTCTTGGTCTGCAGCGGCTCAGCTCTGGATTTCTTGCTCTCGCCGGTAGAGCTCTCTGGCACGTCCTAGACAGTAGCACAACACTCCGAGGAGGTGCGCTTGCCGGAGTGGGTGCGAGAGGTCTTGCCGGGCTTCTTCTTCCCACCCGGGCCTTCAGCGGCAGGAGCAGGTGCCTTGACGTCAGCGGCGGCGATAGCTTCCCGGTAGAGTTGGTCGGCACAAATCAGCGCGTCCTTCTCGTCGGAGGGGACGGAGATGATGGTCAACGGCCCAGGCATCTTTAGCATGTTGTAGGCGTAGTGTGATGCCGCCATGAACTTGGCTAGTGCCGGGCGGCCGAGGATCCCGTTGTAGGGCAAGCGGATCTCAGCCACGTCGAAGATGATCCTCTCCGTCCCGTAGTTCAACTCTCCTCCAAACCTCACTGGCAGTGTGACCTTCCCTTCGGCTGGCTCCTCCCCGGATTGACCCCTTGAAATGTGCCTGTTTCCTCGAGGTCTTCATCAGGAATTTGCAGCCTTTTGATCACGACGGGCGAGATCAAGTTCAGGCCGGCCCCGCCATCAACCAACATCTTGTTCACCTTGAGGTTGCGTATCGTTGGTGAACCAACAATGGCAAACACCCGACCACAGTCATGCGGTCAGGGTGGTCCTCGGCATCAAAGATGAGGGGCGTGCTGGACCACTTCAGCGGCTTCTGAGCGTTGAACAACGGCTCCGCTGCTGTAATCTCACGCGCCCACTGCTTGAGCTGGCGCTGAGAAGTATGCAGCGAGGCGCCACCATCGACACACATGGCCGCCGTAGCCTTCTGGAACTCTTGCTCACCGGACTCGTCGTCCTCGTCGTGATCATCGTCTTCTTGTTTCTTGTCACGGCCCCGGGCGGGCCTCTCTTGCTGGTTGTCCTTGCCGGGGCGGCTTCCTTGGCCGCCACGCTTCCTGCCAGATCCCTCAGCACCGTCCTGACCTTTGTCCTTGCCCCGCCTTTCATACTCGGCCTTTTTCTTTTCAGCAAGCAGCTCGACTTGTCGGCAGTTCTGGAGGTCGTGGCCCTTGGTGCGGTGGATCTTGCAGTACTGCTTGCCGGAGCCCCCTGGCTTGTCGGTGGCTACTAAGGCCCGGCAGGCGGCGCACCCGGCAATCTCCTTGCCGGGGCCATCTGCCTTGACCTTCTTGGCAGCGCCGGTGTCGTCAGCCCCTCGACGGCAAGTACAGCCTTGCCCTTGCGTTTCCTGTTGCGACGCCGGCCCTTCTTCGTCCGGGTGGTGGCGTCTTCGTCGGTAGAGTCGGTTTCCGCACCGGCGTCTTTGTCGCAGTACTTCCTTCCCTCTTCAGCCCGGGCGCATTTATCGTCCAGAACGTAGAGCTCGGCCACATCCTCAACCTTGGTCGTCGCCAGCTCTTCGCGCATCTTGCGATTGCGCACGTTCTGGTGGAACACACTGATCACAGCGGCGGGATGATTGTCAGGGATGTTGTACTGCACCCGGCTGAACCTCTCGATGTACTTGCGCAGGGTTTCCCCTTCTTTCTGGGGGATGATATGCAGATTGCTAGCCTGGCCATGAGCTTGGTGGCCTCCTGTGAAGGCGCCAACGAACTCATGGCACAGATCCGACCAAGAAGAAATGGAATCTGCCGGCAAGTGCATCAACCAAGACATAACATTGGGCTTCTGCGCCAGCTGGAAATAATTGGCAAGCACCTTGTCGTCGCGAGCTCCGGCCGCCTGCATCGTGATGGTGTAGATGCTGAGGAACTCGGACGGATGGGTCTTGCCAGTGTACTTCTCGCCAACGTCGGGCTTGAACGTGCCACTGGAACTACCGCAGCTCACGGGTAAAGGCCGGGCAGCCCACCTCGTAAGGTAGGCCGCCGGAGCCCCCCGGTGTTGGGTGGTCCATAGCGGGCCCTGCCCGCTTGTCCGACTGGCGGCGTGTATCACGCCGGCGCTCAATAGTGGTCCGAGCATCTTTGTGAGCTCATTCTCGAAGAACTTGGCGCTGGTCGCGGTGGGTCCGCGGGTCGGACGACGCTATAGAGATGTTATCACAAGCGTCGTCACAACGGGCAGACGCCCGCGGCGGCTGGCGAGGAGGAGGAGAGTGCACCGTGGCCGCGGCTCCCCCGGTCGTCCCACCGCCAGCATGTGGTGCCTCGGTGGAGCGCCTCCCCGAGGGCCCCGCCGGTCGCGGATCATCTTTGTTGGCGACTGCGACGAGGCTCTGGATGGTGGCCCTCCACTCGTCGAGCTTCTCTGCAGCAGGAGGGAAGTCGAGGAGCAGCTGCGCGTGCGCCAAAGCTTCCGCTGGCGTGGGTGGCGGCGCTAGCTGCGTGCACCGTGGCGTGCTTCGACTTCTATTCATGTTAGAAGGAGCTCCATGATAACCCACAAGTATAGGGGATCGCAACAGTTTTCGAGGGTAGAGTATTCAACCCAAATTTATTGATTCGACATAAGGGGAGCCAAAGAATATTATCAAGTATTAGCAGTTGAGTTGTCAATTCAACCACACCTGGATAACTTAGTATCTGCAGCAAAGTATTTAGTAGCAAAGTAATATGGAAGTAATGGTAATGGTAGCAAAAGTAATATTTTTGGTGTTTTGTAGTGATTGTAACAGTAGCAACGGAAAAGTAAATAAGCGGAGAACAATATGTGAAAAGCTCGTAGGCATTGGATCGGTGATGGAGAATTATGCCTGATGCGGTTCATCATGTAACAATCATAACATAGGGTGACACAGAACTAGCTCCAATTCATCAATGTAATGTAGGCATGTATTCCGAATATAGTCATACGTGCTTATGGAAAAGAACTTGCATGACATCTTTTGTCCTACCCTCCCGTGGTAGCGGGGTCCTAATGGAAACTAAGGGATATTAAGGCCTCCTTTTAATAGAGTACCGGACCAAAGCATTAACACATAGTGAATAAATGAACTCCTCAAACTATGGTCATCACCGGGAGTGGTCCCGATTATTGTCACTTCGGGGTTGCCGGATCATAACACATAGTAGGTGACTATAGACTTGCAAGATAGGATCAAGAACTCACATATATTCATGAAAACATAATAGGTTCAGATCTGAAATCATGGCACTCGGGGCATAGTGACAAGCATTAAGCATAGCAACATCAATCTCAGAACATAGTGGATACTAGGGATCAAACCCTAACAAAACTAACTCGATTACATGATAGATCTCATCCAACCCATCACTGTCCAGCAAGCCTACGATAGAATTACTCACACACGGCGGTGAGCATCATGAGATGGATGGAAGAAAGAATGGATAGTCCAATAGCGGCTTCAGCAGCCGCAAGGGCTATAACAAAAATCAAACTTTTTTTAAAGGGAAGAGAGAGGTAGACTGTCCCTTTTGTTTCATTTTTATTTTCTGCAGGGTAGGGAGAAGCCTTGCGCCTTCTTTTTTTGAAGGCAAGTGACTTCGCAAACTGCTCAATTTTGCCCTCTAGGGCCGTAATAAGCACAAAACCATCCATTCTGGTTCTACATTTGTTTGAATAAAATGTTTCGCCAATTGCATGCGTCTAATCAAAAAAACTTTTCTTATTCGTCTTTTTCTATCTTCCCACTCATCTCCACTATACCCCTCGTCTTTGAACCTCTTTCACGCTCATGTCACGTCGAGGTACTGCAGAAAAAAGAACTGCAAAATCCGATCCAATTTTTCGTAATCGCCATTTCTTTCTATTGAGATGAAAAAGAAGAAAAAGTGCGTGGATATCAGACAGAACTCAGAAAGAACTATCAAGATGGAAGTTATCCTATAGATGCTGTATCCATGCCTGTTCGAAATGTGAATTATAGTATTTTTTCTTGTGGGAATGCCTCCTAGGCTTCCCTCATCTGGGATCCCTGGGGAAGAGGATCAAGTTGGCCCTTGCGAATAACTTGATGCACTATCTCCCTTCGCGTCTTCGACTTCTATTAGTTTCTTTTCTTCTTTAATGCAATAGCTATAGTTTGATATAAGAATCCATTTCTCAAAGTAATGGAAACCTTGAGAAAACAAGGGGTTCTCGAACTAGAATACAAAGGAAAAGGATAGGTGCAGAGACTCAATGGAAGCTGTTCTAATGAATCGAGTTAATTACGTTGTGTTGTTAGTGGAATTCCTTCTAATTCTAAATTAGAGAAAGAGGGGTTTTATACCTTATACATTTAATAAACACGTATAGATACTGACATAGCAAACGATTAATCACAGAACTCATATTATATTATAATTATAATATAGGTTCTTTATCTTTTTTATCCTCTTCCTGCTGAGCCCCCTTTCTCCTCGGTCCACAGAGAAAAAAATGTAGGACTGGTGCCGACAGTTCATCATGGTGACGGAGGATGGTTGATGATGACGACGGCGACGATTCCCTCTCTCCGGAGCCCTGAACGGACTCCAGATCAGCCCTCCTGAGAGGTTTTAGGGCTTGGCGGCGGCTCCGTATCGTAAAACGCGATGAATTCTTCTCCTTGATTTTTTCTCCCTGAAAGTGAATATATGGAGTTGGAGTTGAGGTCGGTGGAGCGTCAGGGAGCCCACGAGGTAGGGGGGCGCGCCCAGGGGGGAAGGCGCGCCCCCACCCTCGTCGACAGGGTGTGGGCCCCCTGATGTGGATTTTTCTTCCAGTATTTTTGATATTTTCCGAAAAGATGTTCCGTGGAGTTTCAGGTCATTGCGAGAACTTTTGTTTCTGCACATAAATAACACCATGGAAAGTCTGCTGAAAACAGCGTCAGTCCGGGTTAGTTCCATTCAAATCATGCAAGTTAGAGTCCAAAACAAGGGCAAAAGTGTTTGGAGAAGTAGATACGACGGAGACGTATCAACTCCCGCAAGCTTAAACCTTTGCTTGTCCTCAAGCAATTCAGTTGACAAACTGAAAGTGATAAAGAAAAACTTTTACAAACTCTGTTTGCTCTTGTTGTTGCAAATATGTAAAGCCAGCATTCAAGTTTTTGGCAAAGATTATGACTAACCACATTCACAATAACTATTAGGTCTCATGTTTACTCATATCAATGGCATAATCAACTAGCGAGCAATAATAATAAATCTCAGATGACAACACTTTTTCTCAAAACAATCATGATATAATATAACAAGATGGTATCTCGCTAGCCCTTTCTGAGACCGCAAAACATAAATGCAGAGCACCTTTAAAGAGCAAGGACTGACTAGACATTGTAATTCATGGTAAAAGAGATCCAATCATAGTCATACCCAATATAAATTAATAGTAATGGATGCAAATGACAGCTGCGCTCTCTAGCTAGTGCTTTTTAATCAGAGGGTGATGACTCAACATAGAAGTAAATAGATAGGCCCTTCGTAGAGGGAAGCAGGGATTTGTAGAGGTGCCAGAGCTCGGTTTTGAAATAGAGATAAACAATATTTTGAGCGGTATACTTTCATTGTCAACATAACAACCAAGAGATGGCGATATCTTCCATGCTACGCACATTATAGGCGGTTCCCAAACAGAATGGTAAAGTTTATACTCCCCCTCCACCAACAAGCATCAATCCATGGCTTGCTCGAAACAACGAGTGCTTCCAACTAGCAACAGTCCCAGGGGGAGTTTTGTTTGCAATTATTTTGATTTAGTTTGCATAAAGCATGGGACTGGGCATCCCGGTGACCAGCCATTTTCTCGTGAATGAGGAGCGGAGTCCACTCCTCTTGCAAATAACCCGACTAGCATGGAAGATACGGACAGCCCTAGTTGATACATGAGCTATTCGAGCATACAAAATAGAATTTCATTTGAAGGTTTGGAGTTTGGCACATACAAATTTACTTGGAACGGCAGGTAGATACCGCATATAGGAAGGTATAGTGGACTCATATGGAATAACTTTGGGGTTTAAGGGATTGGATGCACAAGCAGTATTCCCGCTTAGAACAAGTGAAGGCTAGCAAAAGACTGGGAAGCGACCAACTAGAGAGCGACAACAGTCATGAAAATGCATTAAAATTAATAGACATTGAGTACAAACATGAGTAGGATATAATCCACCATGAACATAAATATCGTGAAGGCTATGTTGATTTGTTTCAACTACATGTGTGAACATGTGCCAAGTCGAGTCACTTAAATCATTCAAAGGAGGATACCACCTCACTATACCACGTCACAACCATTTTAATAGCATGTTGGCACGCAAGGTAAACCATTATAACTCATAGCTAATCAAGCATGGCACGAGAAACTATGATCTCTAATTGTCATTGCAAGCATGTTTATCCATAATAGGCTGAATCAGGAACGATGAACTAATCATATTTACAAAAACAAGAGAGGTCGAGTTCATACCAGCTTCTCTCATCTCAATCAGTCCATCATATATCATCATAATTGCCTTTCACTTGCACGACCGAACGAAGTGAATAATAATAAGAGTGCACATGCATTGGACTAAGATGGAATCTTCGAGCATTCAATAAATAGGAGAAGACAAGGCAATATGGGCTCTTGGTTACATCAACAACAAAGCATATAAGAGCCACTTCAACAATTTAATTATGGTCTTCTCCTATCGGCCCCCAAAGAAATGTAAAGAAATAAAACTATTTACACGGGAAAGCTCCCAACAAGCAAAAGAAGAACGGGAAATCTTTTTGGGTTTTTTTCTTTTTAATTATTACTACTACAGCATGAAAAGTAAACTAACTAAAAGCTACTAATAATTTTTTGTTTTTCTTAAGGTTTATCAAACACACAAGAAGAAAGCAAGAAAAATAAAATAAACTAGCATGGATATTACAGTGAAAGAGTATGAGCACCGACATCTAGCAATGAGTGTGTGAACATGAATGTAATGTTGGTGGGAAATACGTACTCCCCCAAGCTTAGGCTTTTGGCCTAAGTTGGTTCATTGCCACGGATGGCCTGGCGGATATCCGTAGTTGTAGTCGGGGTCGTACCGAGATGCAGCAATTATCGCCTCCTGAGCTGCAGCGTGGCGGCGAGCTGCCTCCGCCCTCCTCTCGTACTCATCTGCCTCCTCTCTAGTAATAACATATCTTCCTTTTGCTTGATAATCAAAGAAGGCAGGAGCAGGGAGAGTAATACGGACAGCACGACGTCTGTCAAAGATTAAGCGATACTGGAGAGGTGATTCATTCCTCTCAACAAACTGGTGGTGAACCATAGCATTAAAGTCTAAGTAAGCAGGAGGCAATTCAATATCATCATTACGTATGGTTACACCAAGAAAATCAGCTAAGCAGGTTGCATAAATTCCACCGAAGAAATCTCCATTAAATCTATTATTATGCAACCTACGTGCAACAATGGCTCCCAAATTATAAGATTTGTCTCCTAACACAGCACTCCTAAGAATACTGAGGTCAGGGACACACATATGACATGCTTCATCTTTACCAGTTATGCACCTACCTATGAAGAGAGCAAAATAATATATAGCAGGAAAATGAATTCTCCCTATGGTAGCTTGTGCTATATCTCTAGATTCCCCCACAGTTATACTAGCAAGAAAATTTCTAAATTCAGATTTGTGGGGTTCACTAGCACTACCCCATTGTGGAAGTTTGCAAGAAGTGGTAAAATCTTCTAAGTCCATTGCATAAGATTTTTCATAAAGATCAAACAGGACAGTTGGAGAATTACGTGAAGATGAAAATTCAAACCTCCTCACAAAGGAACTAGTGAGATAGTGGTACTGGTGGCATTTTTCTGCCTCAAAGCTCACAAGATCAGCGTTATGCAAATATGTGTTAAATTCTTCCTTGATTCCCGCTCGATCCATAAAATTTTCTAAAGGCCATTCACAAGGCCGCACTGGAGCGTCCCTTGGTGGCACATCGTCAGCATCACACATTGCAAGCCTGGGTCCTTGCTTCCTTGAAGAACCACCTTGGTACATTTTCCTAAGCATAATTCTTCCTCTGAAAAATTTCTGAAATTTTTAGTAACTTCAAACAAAAGTGAACCAAGCTCAACAAAATTGATAGCAACTACTCCTACAAGTGACTAGAGCCTATATCAAGCATTAGAACTACTTGGAACCACATAAATTTGACATGCAAGCTCAAGAACATGGTCACCTAGGCAGCACAAATTTGCAATGAATAAAGCACTAGAACAAAAACTAATTGGACCAATGGAGGAGTCACATACCAAGGAACAATCCCCCAAGCAGTTTTGTGAGAGGTGCTTTGAGCAAGGAGATCGAAAATCGCAGCAAAATGAGCTAGAACTCGTGCTTGAGCTGGATGGTAATTTTTTTGGGAGGAAGCAGTGTGTGGGTGGAGGAATAAGTGGAGGAGGGCCACAGTGGGCCCACGAGGCAGGGGGCGCGCCCAGGGGGTAGGGCGTGCCCTCCACCCTCGTGGCCAGGTGCTTGCCCCTCCTGCTGTGTTCTCAGTGCCAGATATTCTCAAATATTCTAGAAAAAATCATATTCCATTTTCAGGGCATTTGGAGAACTTTTATTTTCGGGGTATTTTTATATTGCACGGATAAATCAGAAAACAGACAGAAAAATATTATTTTTACTTTATTTCAACTAAATAACAGAAAGTAGAAAGAGGGTACAGAAGGTTGTGCCTTCTAGTTTCATCCATCTCATGCTCATCAAAAGGAATCCACTAACAAGGTTGATCAAGTCTTGTTAACAAACTCATTCCGAATAACATGGAACCGGAGAAATTTCGAATAACACTATGTTACCTCAATGGGGATATGCACATCCCCAATAATAAGAATATCATATTTCTTCTTGACAGTAGGAAGAGGAAATTCAAAACCTCCAAAAATAATCGATGGAATTTTTCCAATAGAATTGATACTGTGAACTTGAGGTTGTTTCCTCGGAAAGTGTACCGTATGCTCATTACCATTAACATGAAAAGTGACATTGCCTTTGTTGCAATCAATAACATCCCCTGCAGTATTTAAAAAGGGACTTCCAAGAATAATAGACATACTATCATCCTTAGGAATATCAAGAATAACATAGTCCGTTAAAATAGTAACATTTGCAACCACAACAGGCACATCCTCACAAATACCGACATGTATAGCTGTTGATTTATCAGCCATTTGCAAAGATATTTCAGTAGGTGTCAACTTATTCAAATAAAGTCTACGATATAAAGAGAGGCATAACACTAACACCGGCTCCAAGATCACATAAAGCAGTTTTAACATAGTTTCTTTTAATGGAGCATGGTATAGTGGGTACTCCTGGATCTCCAAGTTTCTTTGGTATTCCACCCTTAAAAGTATAATTAGCAAGCATGGTGGAAATTTCAGCTTCCGGTATCTTTCTTTTATTAGTGACAATTTTTTTCATATACTTAGCATAAGGATTCATTTTGAGCATATCAGTTAATCGCATACGCAAAAAGATAGGTCTAATCATTTCAGCAAAGTGCTCCAAATCCTCATCATCCTTTTTCTTGGATGGTTTGGGAGGAAAAGGCATGGGTTTCTGAACCCATGGTTCTCTTTCTTTACCATGTTTCCTAGCAACAAAGTCTCTCTTATCATAACGGTTATTCTTTGATTGTGGGTTATCAAGATCAACGGCAGGTTCAATTTCTACATCATTGTCATTGCTAGGTTGAGCATCATCATGAACATCATCATTAGCATTTTCATTAGGTTCATGTTCATTACCAGATTGTGTTTCAGCATCAGAAATAGAGATATCATTTGGATTCTCAGGTGGTTCAGCAATAGATTCACTAGAAGCATGCAAAGTCCTATCATTTTTCTTTTTCTTCTTTTTAGAAGGACTAGGTGCATTAGTATCATTTCTCTGAGAATCTTGCTCAATTCTCTTAGGGTGGCCTTCAGGATACAAAGGTTCCTGAGTCATCTTACCAGTTCTAGTAGCCACTCTAACAACATAGTCATTATTCTTACTATTCAATTCACTGAGCAAATCATTTTGAGCCTTAAGTACTTGTTCTACTTGAGTGGTAACCATAGAAGCATGTTTACTAATAAGTTTAAGTTCACCCTTAACTCTAGCATATAATCACCCCAGTGTTCAAGCGTATCGGAATTGTCTACCAAAATAAGCATTGAAGTTTTCTTGTTTGACAATAAAATTATCAAACTCTTCTAAGCATTGTCTAGCAGACTTATAGTGAGGAATATCACCTTCATAAAATCTATAGAGAGAATTTACCTTTACTACCTGTGTCGGGTTATCCTTCAATAGGTAATGGATTAGGATCATATATTTCTTCATCAGGCGGTAGATTAAGACCATGTATTTCTTCAATAGGAGGTAAATCCTTAACATCTTCAGCTTTTATATCTTTTTCTTTCTTAGATTTCTTTGCCTCTTGCATATCTTCAGGACTGAGAAATAGAACACCTCTTTTCTTCGGAGTTGGTTTAGGAATTGGCTCAGGAGCTGGCTCAGGAAGTGTCCAATTATTTTCATTTGTCAACATATTATTCAATAGAATTTCAGCTTCATCTGGTGTTCTTTCCCTGAAAACAGAACCAGCACAACTATCCAGGTAATCTCTGGAAGCATCGGTTAGTCCATTATAAAAGATATCAAGTATTTCATTTTTCTTAAGAGGATGATCAGGCAAAGCATTAAGTAATTGGAGAAGCCTCCCCCAAGCTTGTGGGAGACTCTCTTCTTCAATTTGCACAAAATTATATATATCCCTCAAAGCAGCTTGTTTCTTATGAGCAAGGAAATATTTAGAAGAGAAGTAATAAATCATATCCTGGGGACTACGCACACAACCAGGGTCAAGAGAATTAAACCATATCTTAGCATCACCTTTAATGAGAACGAAAATATCTTAAGGATATAAAGGTAGCGAGATTTCTCATCATTAGTGAACAGGGTGGCTATATCATTTAATTTAGTAAGATGTGCCACAACAGTTTCAGATTCATAGCCATAAAAAGGATCAGATTCAACCAAAGTAATTACACCAGGATCAACAGAGAATTCATAATCCTTATCAGTAACACAGATAGGTGAAGTAGCAAAAGCAGGGCCAGGTTTCATTCTAGCATTAAGAGATTGCTGCTTCCATTTAGCTAATAATCTCTTGAGCTCCTATCTATCTTTGCAAGCTAAAATAGCTAAAGCAGCTTCTTTTTCAAAAACATAACCCTCGGGAATAACAGGCAATTCATCATTATTAGGGGGAGAGTCTTCACCATCACTTTCATCAATATTATCAGTTTCAATAATTTCTTTCTCTCTAACCCTAGCAAGTTGTTCATCCAGAAATTCACCAAGTGGCACAATAGTATCAAGCATAGAAGTAGTTTCATCATAAGTATCATGCATAGCAGAAGTGGCATCATCAATAACATGTGACATATCAGAACGAATAGCAGAAGCAGGTTTAGGTGTCCCAAGCTTACTCAAAACAGAAGGTGAATCAAGTGCAGAGCTAGATGGCAGTTCCTTACCTCCCCTCGTAATTGAGGGATAATTTTTTGTTTTCTCGTCTTTCAAGTTCTTCATAGTGACCAGCAGATATAAATCCCAAGTGACTCAAAGAATAGAGCTATGCTCCCCAGCAATGTGGCCAGAAAATAGTCTTGATACCCCACAAGTATAGGGGATCGCAACAGTATTCGAGGGTAGAGTATTCAACCCAAATTTATTGATTCGACACAAGGGGAGCCAAATAATATTCTCAAGTATTAGTAGTTGAGTTGTCAATTCAAGCACACCTGGATAACTTAGTATCTGCAACAAAGTATTTAGTAGCAAAGTAATATGGAAGTAATGGTAATGGTAGCAAAAGTAATATTTTTGGTGTTTTGTAGTGATTGTAACAGTAGCAACGGAAAAGTAAATAAGCGGAGAACAATATGTGAAAAGCTCGTAGGAATTGGATCGGTGATGGAGAATTATGCCGGATGCGGTTCATCATGTAACAATCATAACATAGGGTGACACAGAACTAGCTCCAATTCATCAATGTAATGTAGGCATGTATTCCGAATATAGTCATACGTGCTTATGGAAAAGAACTTGCATGACATCTTTTTTCCTACCCTCCCGTGGCAGCGGGGTCCTAATGGAAACTAAGGGATATTAAGGCCTCCTTTTAATAGAGTACCGGACCAAAGCATTAACACATAGTAAATACATGAACTCCTCAAACTATGGTCATCACAGGGAGTGGTCCCGATTATTGTCACTTCGGGGTTGCCGGATCATAACACATAGTAGGTGACTATAGGCTTGCAAGATAGGATCAAGAACTCACATATATTCACGAAAACATAATAGGTTCAGATATGAAATCATGGCACTCGGGCCCTAGTGACAAGCATTAAGCATAGCAAAGTCATAGCAACATCAATCTCAGAACATAGTGGATACTAGGGATCAAACCCTAACAAAACTAACTCGATTACATGATAGATCTCATCCAACCCATCACCGTCCAGCAAGCCAATGATAGAATTACTCATGCACGGCGGTGAGCATCATGAAATTGGTGATGGAGGATGGTTGATGATGACGACGGCGACGAATCCCCCTCTCCGGAGCCCCGAACGGACTCCAGATCAGCCCTCCCGAGAGGTTTTAGGGCTTGGCGGCGGCTCCGTATCGTAAAACGCGATGAATCCTTCTCCTTGATTTTTTTCTCCCCGAAAGTAGAAGTCGGTGGAGCGTCAGGGGGCCCACGAGGTAGGGGGGCGCGCCCAAGGGGGCAGGCGCGCCCCCACCCTCGTGGACAGGGTGTGGGCCCCCTGACGTGGATTTTTCTTAGTATTTTTTATATTTTCCGAAAAGATGTTCCGTGGAGTTTCAGGTCATTCCGAGAACTTTTGTTTCTGCACATAAATAATACCATGGAAAGTTTGCTGACAACAGCGTCAGTCCGGGTTAGTTCCATTCAAATCATGCAACTTAGAGTCCAAAACAAGGGCAAAAGTGTTTGGAAAAGTAGATACAATGGAGACGTATCACTCCACCACGACCCAGCGGCCACGCGCCATTTTCGCCAGCCCTTCAGCTGGCACGCTGGACTCCTTCATCCCGCGAACGACCCACAGGGCTCTTCCCACGGCGGTGCCCAGGGTCGCCGGCGTGGTGACGCTGTTCGTCGTGCACACCATGGGAAGAGCGCGCAGTGGTCGCCGGCGTGGGTGTCTTGGAGGTCGCTGCGCCGCCCGGAGGTGGCACAACAACACCCCTGGAGGGCTCCGTGCCGCCTGCTGGGGGCCCAGCTCTGTCTTTGGATCTGGCGACGTGCGGCCGGTCATCGGGCGTGCGAACGATGCCGCTCGCCAGGCTCTGACTGCCAGGGTGATGCTGGTGCTCGCGGACCGCGGCCCGGGTCCTGTCCGCGACCGGGCCGCTGCTCGCCCGTAGTGGTACGGGCTGTTCGGCCCCCGACGAGCCGATCGCCGTGGCCGTCTTCTTCTTGGGAGCCATGGTGATGAAGAAATGCTAGGCTAGCTACTAGACCAGATTCTCACAATTGTGCCCCCTACCTGGCGCGCCAAAGATGTCGGTGTGGAACGACACCTATGGGATCACAAGAATCCCTACTACGGTTGCCGGGGCACAGGGTTGCGAGAAGAGCAGGATTAGTAACCAGCACGACGACCGTTTACCTAGGTTCGGGCCGCGAGGATGCGTAAAACCCTAGTCCTGCTTTGGTGGGTGTATTTCAGAGAGTTCTTGAGCTCTCGAACTAGCTGTGGTGAGTGTGTGGTTCGAAAGAGCCGAATCCTTCTCCAGTATGCCATGGGCCTCCTTTTATAGTCGAAAGGGGCTGCCACAGTGGCACACAGGAGGTGGAAAGGCGCACAGTGCTATGAGCTTATCGCTCGTATTACAGGACAAGACGCATTTAGTGCGTAACTTAGGTGTCCTCGGTGAGGCCCGTCCTGTCCGTCGCCGCTCCTCCTTGCTTCGACACACGCCCTGGCTAGCGACGCATGCGGCGCCATGTAGGCAGGCAGGCAGCTGAGGTGGCGCGGTGGTGGAGCCTCCACGAAGATCTGCATGCCGCCACGCATGCGTTTGATGAGTTGGCCTGGGAGCTGCATGTTGCCATGCAGGTGCCCGCCCAGCTGGTTGGGCTGGCAGCCGCATGTGAACGGTGGTGGAGACTTGGTTGGTGCGGGCCTGGTAGCGGCCCTGCTGGCGTCCTCGGTGAGGGCCTTGCCGGGTGGCTCGGCAAGGGTCTTGCCATCGCGCGCTGTCGTCCTCGGCAAGGACCTCGCCGGGGTCTGGTGGCCTTCCTCGGCAAGGATCCTGCTGAGGATCGTCGTCTTCTAATCCTCATCTGATCTTGAGTGTTCCTGGTCTTCACAAAGATGTGCATGCCACCATGGAGGTGCCTCCCGAGCCCTGGCCCAACGTGATGTTGGAGACCGTGGGCTCAAGGGTGGCTCGCTTTGTTGGTGTGGGGCGAGCTGCCCCGGCAAGGGTCTCGCTTGGGCTGCTGAGGCTGCCCCGCCAAGGGTCTTGCCGGGGGAACCTGCTTCGTCCCTCTGCTCTTTGTGGTCTTGGCCTTCGCGTTGCTCTGGTTATCTTGTGCTTCGGTCTTACCTTGGCTCACCTCCCTTGTTCTGCTTGGTGTGGCTGTGGGCGCCGCTCCGACTGCCCGTGCACAGGTAAAGGGGTACAAAAGTGCGCTGCTACCTCTTGAGCACTGGGTTGGTTTTTCCTTGAAGAGGAAAAGGGTGATGCAGCAAAGTAGCGTAAGTATTTCCCTCAGTTTTTGAGAACGAAGGTATCAATCCAGTAGGAGGCTACGAGCGAGTCCCTCGTACCTACACAAAACAAATAACTCCTCGCAACCAACGTGATAAGGGGTTGTCAATCCCTTCACGGTCACTTACGAGAGTGAGATCTGATAGATATGATAGGATAATATTTTTGGTATTTTTGTGATAAAGATGCAAAGTAAAATAAAAGCAAAGTAAAAAAGCAAAGGAAATAACTAAGTGTTGGAAGATTAATATGATGAAGATAGACCCGGGGGCCATAGGTTTCACTAGTGGCTTCTCTCAAGAGCATAAGTATTTTACGGTCGGTGAACGAATTACTGTTGAGCAATTGACAGAATTGAGCATAGTTATGAGAATATCTAGGTATGATCATGTATATAGGCATCACGTCCGAGACAAGTAGACCGACTCCTGCCTGCATCTACTACTATTACTCCACTCATCGACCGCTATCCAGCCTGCATCTAGAATATTAAGTTCATGAAAACAGAGTAACGCCTTAAGCAAGATGACATGATGTAGAGGGATAAATTCATGCAATATGATAAAAACCCCATCTTGTTATCCTCGATGGCAACAATACAATACGTGCCTTGCTGCCCCTACTGTCACTAGGAAAGGACACCGCAAGAATGAACCCAAAGCTAAGCACTTCTCCTATTGCAAGAAATATCAATCTAGTAGGCCAAACCAAACTGATAATTCAAAGAGACTTGCAAAGATAACCAATCATACATAAAAGAATTCAGAGAAGATTCAAATATTGTTCATAGATAATCTTGATCATAAACCCACAATTCATTGGTCTCAACAAACATACCGCAAAGAGAAGATTACATCGAATAGATCTCCACGAGAGAGGGGGAGAACATTGTATTGAGATCCAAAAAGAGAGAAGCCATCTAGCTACTAACTATGGACCCGAAGGTCTGAGGTAAACTACTCACACTTCATCAGAGAGGCTATGGTGTTGATGTAGAAGCCCTCCATGATGGATGCCCCCTCCGGCGGAGCTCCGGAACAGGCCCCAAGATGGGATCTCGTGGGTACAGAAGGTTGCAGCGGTGGAATTAGGTTTTTGGCTCCGTATCTGATCGTTTGGGGGTACGTAGGTATATATAGGAGGAAGAAGTACGTCGGTGGAGCATCGTGGGGCCCACGAGGGTGGAGGGCGCGCCCTGGGGGGGTGGGCGCGCCCCCTACCTCATGGCCTCCTGGAAGCTTCTCTTACGTAGGGTCCAAGTCTCCTGGATCTTGTTTGTTCCAAAAATCACGTTCCCGAAGGTTTCATTCCGTTTGGACTCTGTTTGATATTCTTTTTCTACGAAACTCTGAAATAGGCAAAAAACAACAATTCTGGGCTGGGCCTCCGGTTAATAGGTTAGTTCCAAAAATAATATAAAAGTGAATAATAAAGCCCAATATTGTCCAAAACAGTAGATAATATAGCATGAAGCAATCAAAAATTATAGATACGTTGGAGACGTATCAAGCATCCCCAAGCTTAATTCCTGCTCGTCCTCGAGTAGGTACATGACAAAAAGATAATTTTCGATGCGGAGTGCTACTAGGCATAATTTCAATGCAATTCTTCTTAATTGTGGTATGAATATTCAGATCCGAAAGATTCAAGATAAAAGTTTATATTGACATAAAAACAATAATACTTCAAGCATACTAACTAAGCAATTATGTCCTCTCAAAATAACATGGCCAAAGAAAGTTCATCCCTACAAAATCATATAGTTTAGTCATGCTCCATTTTCGTCACACAAGAATGCTCTCATCATGCACAACCCCGATGACAAGCCAAGCAATTGTTTCATACTTTAGTAATCTCAAACCTATAAACTTTCACGCAATATATGAGCGCGAGCCATGGACATAGCACTATGGGTGGAATAGAATATGATGATGGGGGTTATGTGGAGAAGACAAAAAAGGAGAAAGTCTCACATCAACGAGGCTAATCAATGAGCTATGGAGATGCCCATCGATTGATGTTAATGCAAGGAGTAGGGATTGCCATGCAACAGATGCACTAGATCTATAAATGTATGAAAGCTCAACAAAAGAAACTAAGTGGGCGTGCATCCAACTTGCTTGCTCACGAAGACCTAGGGCACTTGAGGAGGCTCATTGTTGGAATATACAAGCCAAGTTCTATAATGAAAAATTCCCACTAGTATATGAAAGTGACAAAACAAGAGACTCTCTATGATGAAGATTATGGTGCTACTTTGAAGCACAAGTGTGGCAAAGGATAGTAGCATTGTCCCTTCTCTCTTTTTCTCTCATTTTTTTTCTTCCTTTTTTTTGGGCCTTCTCTTTTTTTATGGCATTTCTCTCTCTTTTTTTATTCCTCACTTGGTACAATGCTCTAGAAAATGATGATCATCACACTTCTATTTATTTACAACTCAATGATTACAACTCGATACTAGAACAAAGTATGACTCTAAATGAATGCCTCCGGCGGTGTACCGGGATATGCAATGAACCAAGAGTGACATGTATGAAAGAATTATGAACGGTGGCTTGGCCACAAATACTATGTCAACTACATGATCATGATAAGCAATATGACAATGATGAATGTGGCATGGTAAACGGAATGGTGGAAAGTTGCATGGCAATATATCTCGGAATTGCTATGGAAATGCCATAATAGGTAGGTATGGTGGCTGTTTTGAGGAAGATGTAAGGAGGTTTATGTGTGAAAGAGCGTATCATATCACGGGGATCGGATGCACCAGCGAAGTTTGCACCAACTCTCAATGTGAGAAAGGGCAATGCATGGTACCGAAGGGGCTAGGAATGATGGAAGGGTGAGAGTGCGTATAATCCATGGACTCAACATTAGTCATAAAGAACTCACATACTTATTGCAAAAATCTACAAGTAATCAAAAACCAAGCATTACGCGCATTCTCCTAGGGGGATAGATTGGTAGGAAAAGACCATCGCTCATCCCTGACCGCCACTCATAAGGAGGACAATCAAAGAACACCTCATGTTTCAAATTTGCTACATAACGTTTACCATACGTGCATGCTACGGGACTTGCAAACTTCAACACAAGCATTTCTGAAATTCACAACTACTCAACTAGCACGACTTTGATATTATTACCTCCATATCTCAAAACAATCATCAAGCATCAAACTTCTCTTAGTATTCAACACACTCATAAGAAAGTTTTTACTAATCTTGAATACCTAGCATATTAGGATTATTTAAGAAAATTACCATGATATTTAAAGACTCTCAAAATAATCTAAGTGAGGCATGAGAGATCAATAGTTTCTATAAAACAAATCCACCACCGTGCTCTAAAATATATAAGTGAAGTACTAGAGCAAAACTGTATAACTCAAAAGATATAAGTGAAGCACATAGAGTATTCTAATAATTTCCAAATCATGTATGGCCCTCTCAAAAGGTGTGTACATCAAGGATGATTGTGGTGAACTAAAAAGCAAAGACTCAAATCATACAAGACGCTCCAAGCAAAACACATATCATGTGGTGAATAAAAATATAGCTCCAAGTAAAGTTACCGATGGAAGTAGACGAAAGAGGGGATGCCTTCCGGGGCATCCCCAAGCTTTGGATTTTTGGTGTCCTTAGATTATCTTGGGGGTGCCATGGGCTTCCCCAAGCTTAGGCTCTTGCCACTCCTTGTTCCATAATCCATCAAAATCTTTCACCCAAAACTTGAAAACTTCACAACACAAAACTCAACAGAAATCTCGTGAGCTCCGTTAGCGAAAGAAAACAAAAGACCACTTCAAGGTACTGTAATGAACTCATTCTTTATTTATATTGGTGTTAAAACTACTGTATTCCAACTTCTCTATGGTTTATAAACTATTTTACTAGCCATAGATTCATCAAAATAAGCAAACAACACACGAAAAACAGAATCTGTCAAAAACAGAACAGTCTGTAGTAATCCGTAACTAACGCAAACTTCTGGAACTCCAAAAAATCAGCCAAAATAGGAAGGCCTAGGAATTTTTTTTATTGATCAGCAGCAATTAGAATCATTATTTTATCACGTTCTGGTGGTTTTTAACAATTATTTTCGTGAACAGAAAGTTTCTGGAAATTTCTGCAAGATCAAATAACTATCATCCAAGAAGATCCTATAGGTTTAACTTGGCACAAACACTAATTAAAACATAAAAACACATCTAACCAGAGGCTAGAACAAAGATTTATTCCTAAACAGAAGCAAAAGCAAAAAAAATAAAAATAAAATTGGGTTGCCTCCCAACAAGCGCTATCGTTTAACGCCCCTAGCTAGGCATAAAAGCAAGGATAGATCTAGGTATTGCCATCTTTGGTAGGCAATTCTTCAATGAGACATCTATCATCCTTAGAAATTTATTTCTTTTTAGTAATTATCAAACTTTTAGGCACAAGATCGAAAAATTCATTTGTAGCAAATGGTTCCTTAATGATAGCAACAAGATTGGGATGAATACTTATTGATTTGAGATCCGCAGTTTCCTTACTAGAGGATTCACCCTTATTTTTAGGAACATACATAAGCTTGGTAATTTTAGTAGGATAACTTCGAGTATTCTTTATGGAAGAAAAGGCGGTTCCCAAGTTGGTAATGATACCTTCTAGTCTATCAATCCTAGTGGAATCCTGATTTATTTTCTCATTAACTATGGGTTTCTTCTCCATATTGAGAGATTCGGTTGTGGATCTTTTTATCCAAATTTTCAATTAACTCTACGGTAGCAACCTCATTTTCAATAATTTCAAGCCTTTGCATTACATGCTCCAAAGTTAACATAGTTCCATTAACCAAAAGATGTGGTGAGCCAAACAAATATATCATAGCATTATAAGAATCAAAAGTATGGCTACCCAAGAAATTCCCTCTGGTAATGGTATCAAGGATATATCTATACCAAGGATTAGCACCTACATAAAAATTGCGAAGAAGAACGGAAGTAGATTGCTTCCTGGTAGATCTATTTTGAGCATTGCAAATTCTATACCAAGCGTCTTTTAAATTTTCTCCCTCCCTTTGCGTAAAATTTAGAACTTCATTCTCGGGAGACAATGGAGAAGATAGAGGACTAGCCATAGCGACAAGCAACGGAAAAAAGGCGAATGAAAAAGAGAGGGCGAATAAAATGGCGAGGGTGAAGTGGGGGAGAGGAAAACGAGAGGGAAATGGCAAATAATGTAATGCGGGAGATAAGGGATTGTGATGGGTACTTGTTATGTTGACTTTTGCGTAGACTCCCCGGCAACGGCGCCTGAAATCTTCTTGCTACCTCTTGAGCACTATGTTGGTTTTTCCTTGAAGAGGAAAAGGGTGATGCAGCAAAGTAGCGTAAGTATTTCCCTCAGTTTTTGAGAACCAAGGTATCAATCCAGTAGGAGGCTACGCGTGAGTCCCTCGTACCTACACAAAACAAATAACTCCTCGCAACCAACGCTATAAGGGGTTGTCAATCCCTTCACGGTCACTTACGAGAGTGAGATCTGATAGATATGATAGGATAATATTTTTGGTATTTTTGCGATAAAGATGCAAAGTAAAATAAAAGCAAAGTAAAAAGCAAAGGAAATAACTAAGTGTTGGAAGATTAATATGATGAAGATAGACCCGGGGGCCATAGGTTTCACTAGTGGCTTCTCTCAAGAGCATAAGTATTTTACGGTCGGTGAACGAATTACTGTTGAGCAATTGACAGAATTGAGCATAGTTATGAGAATATCTAGGTATGATCATGTATATAGGCATCACGTCCGAGACAAGTAGACCGACTCCTGCCTGCATCTACTACTATTACTCCACTCATCGACCGCTATCCAGCATGCATCTAGAGTATTAAGTTCATGAAAACAGAGTAACGCCTTAAGCAAGATGACATGATGTAGAGGGATAAATTCATGCAATATGATAAAAACCCCATCTTGTTATCCTCGATTGCAAAAATACAAGACGTGCCTTGCTGCCCCTACTGTCACTGGGAAAGGACAGAGCAAGATTGAACCCAAAGCTAAGCACTTCTCCTATTGCAAGAAAGATCAATCTAGTAGGCCAAACCAAACTGATAATTCGAAGAGACTTGCGAAGAGAACCAATCATACATAAAAGAATTCAGAGAAGATTCAAATATTGTTCATAGATAATCTCGATCATAAACCCACAATTCATCAGTCTCAACAAACACACCGCAAAGAGAAGATTACATCGAATAGATCTCCACGAGAGAGGGGGAGAACATTGTATTGAGATCCAAAAAGAGAGAAGAAGCCATCTAGCTACTAACTATGGACCCGAAGGTCTGAGGTAAACTACTCACACTTCATCGGAGAGGCTATGGTGTTGATGTAGAAGCCCTCCGTGATGGATGCCCCCTCCGGCGGAGCTCCGGAATAGGCCCCAAGATGGGATCTCGTAGGTACAGAAGGTTGCGGCGGTGGAATTAGGTTTTTGGCTCCGTATCTGATCGTTTGGGGGTACGTAGGTATATATAGGAAGAAGAAGTACGTCGGTGGAGCATTGTGGGGCCCACGAGGGTGGAGGGCGTGCCCTAGGGGGGTGGGAGCGCCCCCCTACCTCGTGGCCACCTGGAAGCTTCTCTTACGTCGGATCCAAGTCTCCCGGATCTTGTTTGTTCCAAAAATCACGTTCCCGAAGGTTTCATTCCGTTTGGACTCCGTTTGATATTCTTTTTCTGCAAAACTCTGAAATAGGCAAAAACAGCAATTCTGGGCTGGGCCTCCGGTTAATAGGATAGTCCCAAAATAATATAAAAGTGAATAATAAAGCCCAATATTGTCCAAATAGTAGATAATATAGCATGGAGCAATCAAAAATTGTAGATACGTTGGAGACGTATCATGCGCCCCTCCTTTTGTACACCGACAGAGGGGGAAAGAGATATTCCATCCGCTCGATAAATCAGTGCAAATAAATTTTTTAGAAGTCGAACTTTGGAAACTTTGACCAAGTTTACGAAAATATTATTTATATCTGCAATACTAAAGATACATCATACAAAACTACATCTCATGATGAATCTAATGGCATATGTTTGCTGTTCTAGATGTAAATGTTTTTCTCCACGTACATGGTCAAACTTTGTGATGTTTGACTTTTCAATAAATCTATATGCTATGGACCGAAGAGAGTGCCTAAGTCGAGAGAGATCAAGTGCTTGTGAAGGAGAATGAGCGAGTGTGCAAAAAGAGTATGTGTGTGAAAGTGAAAGGGACAACAAACAATAAATTAGAGGGAGAGTTTGTGTGTTCGTTTCTTATGCAAACATATCACGCATGCATCTCCGAGATAGAAAAGGGAGGTGAGGAGATACACGAAGATAGCTAGTGCGTGATTGTTTGCAAGGGAGAGACACACCCCTATAGCACATGTCCAATTGAGGTCTGACCAACAAGGAACAAAGGTTGAGAGGGACGCATGGAGAAGATGGACGCATGGGGAGGGAGAGAGGGTGTGTTTGTGATAGAGAGATCCCCTCGAGATCGTGAGGGGACTATATGGGTGGGAGATCGAGGGACGAGGTGCGTGTGTGATAGAAAGATGCCCCGAGAGAAATCGAGATAGACCATGCACATGTTTGTGATGGAGACTAAGAATTAGCTAGTCATATACATATAGTGGGGACTGCGTGTGCCTACAATTGAGTGAGAGACCATCATACTTGGCTAGGCATGAGATTGTGTGTGTGCATGTGAGCTGGAGAGAGAACGAGGGAGAGAGATAGAGTTTTAGATGGGTCTATCGAGTGCGGGTGAGATGCATGTGTATGTGTGACCCAGGGAGATGGAGAGTTTGAGAGAGAGGGAAGAGCTCCGAGACAACAGAGTGGTGCGTGAAAGAGTTACGGTAATGAACCAGGGAATTTGTGTACGTACGATGAGTGCACCCAAGATATTTAGCTTGGACTAGAGAATCATACATAGTGTGTGAGAGAGACATATACATGGAGTATATATGCATGCGAACTAGAAAGACCCCCCTGCCGGTGTCAAAATAGGCGGATCTCGGGTAGGGGGTCCCGAACTGTGCGTCTAGGATCGATGGTAACAGGAGACGGGGGACACGATGTTTACCCATGTTCGGGCCCTATCTACGGAGGTAATACCCTACTTCCTGCTTGATTGATCTTGATGAATATGAGTATTACAAGAGTTGATCTACCACGAGATCGTAATGGCTAAACCCTAGAAGTCTAGCCTATATGACTATGGTAATGTGTCTATCTTTTCCGGACTAATCCCTCCAGTTTATATAGACACCGGGGGGGATCTAGGGTTTACATAGAGTCGGTTACATAAGAAGGAATCTTCATAATCGGTCGCCAAGCTTGCCTTCCACACCAAGTAGAGTCCAATCCGGACATGGGTACAGTCTTCGGCCTTCATGTCTTCACAGCCCATCAATCCGGCCCATGGATAACAGGCCGGACGCCCGAGGACCCCTTAGTCCAGGACTCCCTTAGTAGCCCCTGAACCTAGCTTCAATGACGAGGAGTTTGGCGCGCAGATTGTCTCTGGCATTGCAAGGCGGGTTCCCCTTTCCGAACTCCAAGATAGTCTTTGGACACGATAAAAGTATCCGGACCTGCCACATACACACCATACATAACCGCAGAGAGAATATACATATTTTCACACGAGTTCTATCCGCTGACAGCTTTTTACAACATGACATCACGTCTGCCCGGTCATAATTTCGAACTGTTTTTCGCCTGTCGCTCCATGTTCCGAGACGCGGTTTCCATTAGCATGTCTTGTCGAAGCAAAGATCGTGTCCCCTTATTGCGGGATTCTCATCAATGCGGGCATGGGTAACCCAACCGTGCCGTTTATACGGCCCTTGGGGATAGGCGAATCTTAGGGCGAGTGAGGAGGCGTTTAATATTTGTTGCCTTTATAAGGGGATAAGGATTCCCCCTTCCTCTCTCACGCCCTCTCTCCGTCTCCGCCTTCCCAATCTCGAGCTCCAGCGCACAAGTTCTTATCTCCTTTCCACTCAAGCAACCATGTCCAGATCCGGAGGTCAAGGCAAGTGGATGACCTCCTCCGAGGAGGACATTACTGAGCTTCGGGCGGCCGGATATTTGGCAAAGGAGATCACTCATCACCTGCCGACCGAGGGACAAGTCGTCCCCATGCCGGAGCCCACAGAGAGGGTAGTATTCATCCCCCATTTCTTCCGCTGGCTAGGGTTTTCACTCCACCCTTTCATCCACGGGCTGATGTATTATTACGGGATAGATTTCCATGATCTGTCCCCGAATTCCTTCCTCAACATCTCGGCGTTTATCGTTGTGTGCGAGGCCTTCCTCCGCATCCAACCCCACTTCAGGCTGTGGCTCAAAGTCTTCAACGTGAAGCCGAAGGTGGTGGACGGCCAGCATGCGGAGTGTGGAGGAGCCATGGTGAGCAAGCTACCCAACGTCTCCTGGCCGAAAGGTACTTTTGTGGAGACAGTGAAGGAGTGGCAGAGACAATGGTTCTACATCACAGAACCCCGCGGCACCACCTGGGCCGCGGCTGCCGAATCTGCTCCGGTGCTCCCATGCGTCTCACCTCTTGGGTCGAGAAGAGTCCGGACTGGTGTTCGCCCGATGAGCTGATAGCGTTGCAGACGCGCATCCAGAGCATGATACCCAAGGACGTCAAGCTCGTCGATGTGATCTAGGTGATGCTAGTTCGCCGGATTCTCCCATGCCAGCGCAGAGGTCGCCCTCTGTGGGATTTCAATCCGAAGAAGCATCAGACCCTGGTGAGGCTCTTTGATACCACCCACGAAGATGCCTGGAAGTTGCTCTTTAAGGGCAACGAGAAACCGCCGGCCACGGATTCAGACCGTGGTCACGACTGTAAACACCCCGCCAACGAGGTATGTTATTTTTGACGTATCCCCAACTTAAATGTTTCATGGATGATGTCTGAGCTTTTATTATTGCTCTTTCAGGACTAGATGGAGAGGGCTAAGCGGATCCAGTGTCCGGCTCCGCTGCTCAAAGAACCGGTCATCCCGCGCCTATCGAAGATGCTGGTGCCGGCGCCATATAAGGCGCCGGAGAAGAAGGCCAACAAGAAGGCCAAGGGGGCCAAGAGTGGCCCCTGTCGCAAGGGCACTCCGGACGTGACGTCCGAAGACGACGAAGCTCATTCCTCTGTCCCTAAGGACAATGATGAGGAAGAAGAGGACGAAGAGGAAAACAACCCTCCCCATGAGGAGAGGAGGAAGAAGAGGGCGGCTTCGGGGCATCTGGAAGCGGAAACGCCCAAGAAGGGGAAGGGCGCCCCAGCGGTCAATACCGCGTGGGACGTTGACCGTAGTCTTGAACGACGCCCCCGCACTAAGCCCCAGGCCGCACCGTAAGTGACATGGCTCGTCCATGCGCACACCCAACCCTTTCTCTTCATTATTTTAACATAGTTAACTGTACTATTGTAGTACGGCCCGCGACCTTATCCAGCGATCCTCATCTGGAGGTTCGTTGGCTCCGTCAGAGATGGCGAGCATGTCGCCACCGCCTGCTTATTCCCGCGGCGCCAGGGACGTCACCGAAGTGTTGTCCCGGAGGACCGCTCGGAACCGGGAGGAGCCCAGGACGCTGTCTGGGAGGCGCCACAAGGAAAGACCTCCACTGCCGGACACATGGGGGAGCCGATCCCCATGGAGATTGGCGAAGAGGGCCGCATCCAGTTCGGCCCTCAACCGAATACGATTCCGGAGACCCATATGGCTCTGGAGTCGGGCGAGCAGCCCCCTTTGAAGGAGGGGGTGCGCTGCTTCCACCGGTGGCCCCTGTCCATCTAGGGACGGCGGATAACCTGATGGAGGCGCTACCAGGCGCCTCCGTTATGGACGAGCACCGTGTCCTTATGGGTGCGGTGATCGAGAAGGTTCAGTCCGCCAAGAGTGGACCGAACGAAGCATGCAGCAACCTGTTGACAGGTTTCGAGGTAAGTGACATAGAAAGAGAAAAAACCCATGTAGTCAGTAGCCCCTGAGACATTGTCCGGTGTTCGGCGAGAAGAACCGGACAGAGGATCAATCTTCTATTGTACGAAACTAACATAATATGTATGCATAAGCAGGCGTCGCTGTTGGCCGCAACCTCGCATGCTGCTGAAGTCTCTGAATTGAGGCAGAGGCTGGAGCGGACCGAGAACGAGCTCGACGAGGTTAAGGTTTGGCTCCAGGAGAAGCAAGGTGAATAACGACTTGCTGTGTGTTCGGAAAGCATAGGCGCTATATTGACTGTAGTGTCGTAATATGTGCAGGAGCCGTGACCGAGGTCGAGGCCTTGGGGAAGGCCCTAGACGAGGCCGAGGAGAAGGCTGTCCATCAGCAAGCCGCTCGTAAGAAGCTCAAGGCCCGGGTCAAAGAGGTCCAGCAAGAGCTCCAGGATGTGGTGAAGAAATGCGAGGCCTTGGATCATGATGCGTCGGTTCAAGGGACCGAACTCGCCAAGGCTCGTCAGAGCACGGAGGCCGCACGGAATGAGGCCCAGGCCACCCTCTGGGAAATCCAGGAGGCCCAGAAGATCACGGCGGGTAAGTCATTTAAGATGCAAAGCAAGTATGCGGAGAAGCGGTACCTTTTACTAACCCGGGTTTGGAGTTCCCTAGGGGCTTTTGCGGATTTACCACGCAGTGTATCGGACGCCGTGGAGTTCTATCGAGCCGAAGGAGGGGTTCGACGGAAAATCTATTCTGGTCGCAATATGCGGCGCCAGAAGTTCCTGTGTCCTTCACCGATCAGCTGAAACTGCTAGTGGAGCTGCATAGGGTGGCTGAACTAGCCATGAAGGATTTGATAATCCGGCTATGGCCAGCCGAAGCTATGCCTGGCAGCTTACTTCGGACTCATGAGGCGGATGGTGAACGCTTGTCCTCGGCTGGACGTCGTCAAGCGCTCTGCCTGTATTGAAGGTGCCCGCATGGCCTTCGCCCGTTGCAAGATGTGGTGGGCGAAGATGAACGCCGTTGAACTGGCCAGAGGGCCGCCGGAGGGCAAGGAGCACCGCACACCCGAGCGATATTTTGCGGATGTCATAGAAGGGTCTCGACTTGCAGTAGCTGAGTGCGGGAAGGACATTATTTTCGAATGAAAACATTTGTGTTGCCTTCGCTTTGTATTATGAAAACAAAGCTTATTTTGTAATGTAATTTGGTTATGCTTTTAATTGTTTCCTTCTGTGCGGCCGTGTTGTATGTAATCTGACGGTTGGCCAGTCGTCGGCTTCTGCCCTCATGTAGGTAGTACGGAGGTGCTCGGGATGGAATCTAAACAATCTTGATCCAATTATATGGTCCTTGAGGGAGTTGTTTAGCGCAACGAACAAGGCAATCAGACTATACGGCTTAAACACCCTCACTTAGCCATAGGAGTTTTATAATAAAGCATGGGCGCAGCCCCTGGTTTAAACCAGAGTCCTGTCAGCATCTGATCGGGAAGTACCGATCTCTCGCATAACGCGAAAAAAATCTCCAACGATTTGTAACTCTCGAACAGCTGACCGGCTCTCGCCATACCTTGACAGTCAGTTTTCGGCATTCTCTACTGAGGTTCTCATCTGGTCGACGCCAGGGCACAATCGCAGTAGTTCTCGCTTTACTACCCTAGCCAATTCAGCGGAACGTAGGGTAGCAAGCACAGGAGCCAGGTAACCCAACTATTGACCAAAGACATGATTCGGAGCCAATGCATATATTCGGGGTGCCGAACTTATCTATAAGAAGTGTTCGGACTTTGCTGCCATATTATGGGACGATGGGGAGCCCCTGGCGAATATGAGACGTGCCAAATTGTACGGGTGCGATCGATAAGCAAATCAAAATAAAAATGAAGTAAGAAACAAAAACCACAGAAACTGGGCCGCAAACCTTTTTTATTATAACTGTATGGATACGTCAAGGCGTATCCTGTACAAAAGGTGCGATAAGCATCCGGGTTATTTAACATGCCGGAATTAAGAGGGCGCAGCGTGTGGGTCATGAGAAAAAGTAGAAATACCGTCATCAGGAATGTGTAGAGGTTACCCTATGCACTTATGCTGCTTGCCGTCTTTGTATGTCGGTCCTTCGAAAGGACTGGTTATCAGGCACACGGAAAAAGAACCTGAAACCAAAGGAAAAAAGGGTGAAAGTATGTGTTAGTCCGGGGTCGGTCAAGCCGTACTATGGACTACAAGCTGTGCCTCCTTCGATGCCCATGGGATTTTGAGTGCGTAATTATGTACGCGTGGTACGAGTGCCACTACTTGATCAGGGCGGGACGGAGGCCGAATTGCTAGTCAAGCTCTTGACGGGCCGAGTTGTCCCGTGGCCGCGTAGTCTGGACCTTCTTGACGGTGTCCATGGGCTCGGCAGCCGGATTGCGGATCTGCTTGAAAAGGCCGTTCTGTACTTCTGCTGCTAGGGTGGCGGTGTGCTCCTCTGTACGGAGGGAGCGTTCCGTATTTCCATTAACTTTATGACGCCACGTGGACCGGGCATCTTGAGCTTGAGGTAAGCATAGTGTGGGACCGCGTTGAATCTAGCGAACGCGGTTCGTCCGAGCAGTGCGTGGTAGCCACTGCGGAAGGGGACGATATCAAAGATTAACTCTTCACTCCAGAAGTTGTCCGGAGAACCGAAGACCACCTCCAGCGTGATTGAGCCCGTGCAGCGGGCCTCAACGCCTGGTATGACTCCTTTAAAGGTAGTCTTTGTGGGCTTGATTCGTGAGGGATTAATGCCCATCTTCCGTACTGTATCCTGGTAGAGCAGGTTGAGGCTGCTTCCACCATCCATCAGGACTCGTGTTAGGTGGAATCCGTCGATGATTGGGTCAAGGACCAGTGCGGCCAAACCGCCATGGCGGATACTAGTTGGATGATCTCGACGATCGAAGGTGATCGGAAATGACGACCACGGATTGAATTTTGGGGCGACTGGCTCTACCGCGTAGACGTCCCTGAGTGCCCGTTTGCGCTCCTTTCTGGGGATGTGCGTGGCATATATCATGTTCACCGTTTTGACTTGAGGGGGAAATTTCTTTTGCCCCCCGGTGTTCGGCTGCCAGGGCTCTTCGTCCTCGTCCTCACTTTGTGATCCCTTTTCTTTGTTTTCGGCGTTTAACTTGCCAGCCTGTTTGAAGACCCAACAATCTCTGTTGGTGTGATTGGCTTGTTTGTTTAGGGTGCCGTGTATCTGGCACGGACGGTCGAGTATGCGGTCCAGGCTGGAAGGTCCCTCATTGTTCCTTTTGTAGGGCTTCTTCCGTTGGCCGGACTTGGAGGCGCTGAATCCGGTGTTCACTATGGTGTCGTCGGTGTTATGACCATTGCTTTGGCGTTTGTGTCTATTACGCCGGAGCTTGCCGGTGCTGTTCTTGGCCTCAGAGGGGCCTGCCTCACTGGCTGTGTTTTTGCTTCGGGCCAGCCAGCTGTCCTCACCCGCGCAGAAGCGGGTCATGAGTGCTGTGAGGGCTGCCATGGATTTCAGCTTTTCTTGGCCGAGGTGGCGAACGAGCCATTCGTCACAGATGCTGTGTTTGAAGGTTGCTAAGGCTTCGGCGTCCAGACAGTCAACGATCTGGTTCTTTTTGGTTAAGAACCTAGTCCAGAATTTTCTGGATGATTCTCTAGATTGTTGAACTATGTGGCTTAAGTCATCGGCATCGGGTGGCCGAACATATGTACCTTGGAAGTTGTCGAGGAAGGCTTCTTCCAAGTCCTCCCAGCTGCCGATGAAGTTCTCAGGCAGACTATTTAGCCAAGGTCGAGCTGGTCCTTTGAGCTTTAATGGGAGGTATTTGATAGCGTGGAGGTCATCTCCTCGGGCCATGTGGATGTGGAGAATAAAATCTTCGATCCACACTGCGGGGTCGGTTGTTCCGTCGTATGATTCAATATTGACAGGCTTGAACCCCTTGGGGAATTCGTGATCCAGCACCTCATCTGTGAAGCAGAGAGGGTGTGCGGCGCCTCTATAGCGGGCCACGTCACGGCGCACCTCCGACGAAGTCCGTCTGTGGTTATCGGCCCGGGTGTGATTAAGTTTGTCACGTCTGAATAGGTAGCTGTCATCCCGAGTAGGGAAGCGTCCTCGCGATCCGTATATTGATCTGGTGTGTTCTGATCTACTGTCCAACTCCTGCCGAAGGTCATATGTATGGTCCCGAGCTGGTCTATCCCTGTGTTTGCGAGGCGGTGGGGCGGGCTGTTGTTCGGCCTGAGTTGCCGTTTTATCCCGACCGCGGGGCGGTCGGTCTGCCGCACTATCCCGACCGCGTGGTGGTCGGTCCGCATTGCGCGAGGGAGGTATGGGATCTGGTGCCTCCTCACTGAACTGAGGTAGCAGTCTGCGTTTTGGGTAACTCTTGGCTGGGCGCTTGAGGCCGTATTCTTCGGCTGCCAGGACATCGGTCCATCTATCGATGAGTAGGTCTTGATGTGCTTGGAGCTCTTGCTGCTTTTTCTTTAGGCTTCTTGCAGTAGCTATGAGCTGGCGCTTAAAGCGCTCCTGCTCGAGGGGTGCCTCAGGCACAATGAAGTCCTCATTGCCAAGGCTCTCATCATCCTCGGAGAGTGGACGATAACTATCATCATCCAGGTCATTGGTTGTGGCCTGTTTATCAGGGTTAGCTTGCTCATTGTCTTGCTCCTCTTGTTCGGATGCAGCTCCAACAGGGTCTTCATTATTTTTGGCGTCCCCTAGAGTACTATTTTCTCCCGTGCCAGTGTTGCCATCTTTTGAGCGACGAGGCTTAGAGCGGCGTTTAGGGCGCCGGTGCTTGAACTGCGTCTCGGAATGTTTGTTCGCGTCTGGCTCTTCTTTATCATCACCAGATCCTTTAGGTGTATCAACCATGTACACGTTGTACGAAGAGGTGGCCTTCCAACGTCCGGTGAATGGCGGGTCTTGGCCTTGCTCCTTGTCGACATCATCGTCCATACTATCGATGTCTTCGGAGCCATAATCAAGCTCGTCGGTTAGGTCCTCGACGGTAGCTATGAAGTGGGTGGCGGGTAGGAAGCAAAATTCCCCATCATTAGCATCTAACTAGAACCGAACATAGTTCGGCTGCGAGTCCTTCTCCAAGGACAAATTCCTTAAAGAGTTCAGCAAATCGCCCAAAGGTGAATGCTGGAAAACGTCTGCGGCGCTGAATTTGAAGACCGATAACTGATCTAGCTCGGTGTCCGCAGGCGTATACGGTCCGGAACTTATAGCCGGAAACGAGTCCGAAGTTCTGTTGAAGCAAATATTGCAGGGTGTTGAGTTCGTGTGCGGCTCCAACGCCGCGGACTCTATGGCTTTGGGTGGCACGATCTGGTCTGGTTCTAAAGCCGTTGCAGCAACAGGAACCATCTCCTGGATGTGATCCGATGACATATTTAAGTCATGTTCATCGGAGCGAGGAGGAGCGATCGCCGTGGTCTCGAACCCATCGGAGATCAAGTCTCCACGGATATCCGCGACGTAATTCAAGCTTCCAAATGTGACCTGATGCCCAGGGGCGTAGCTGTCAACCTGCTCCAGATGGCCAAGCGAGTTGGCCCGCAGTATGAAGCCGCCGAACACAAAAATCTGTCCGGGGAGGAAGGTTCCTCCTTGGACAGCGTCGTTATCACCGATTGAAGGGGCCATCAAACCTTTTGTCGACGGCACAGTGGAACTCTAATGAAAGCACCAATGTTGGTGTCAAAACCGGCAGATCTCGGGTAGGGGGTCCTGAACTGCGCGTCTAGGATCGATGGTAACAGGAGACGGGGGACACGATGTTTACCCAGGTTCGGGCCCTCTCTATGGAGGTAATACCCTACTTCCTGCTTGATTGATCTTGATGAATATGAGTATTACAAGAGTTGATCTACAACGAGATTGTAATGGCTAAACCCTAGAAGTCTAGCCTATATGACTATGGTAATGTGTCAATCTTTTCCGGACTAATCCCTCCGGTTTATATAGACACCGGAAGATCTAGGGTTTACATAGAGTCGGTTACATAAGAAGGAATCTTCATAATCGGTCACCAAGCTTGCCTTCCACGCCAAGTAGAGTCCAATCCAGACATGGGTACAGTCTTCGGCCTTCATGTCTTCACAGCCCATCAGTCCGGCCCATGGATAACAGCCGGACGCCCGAGGACCCCTTAGTCTAGGACTCCCTCACCCCCTCACACACACAAAGGGAGAGAGATAGAGAGATAGAGGGAGAGGGACCAACAAGGTTTGTGTGTTGGATGCGTGCGACATAATTGAAGATTGTCGGCGAGAGAGAGAGAGTAGGAGTCTGGGAAAGGAGGAGGTCGCGTTTTATGCATCAAAGATTGATATAAACCATGTTTTGATATAAACTTGCATTCAAATATTTAAATTGGAGAACATGTTGTCTGCAATCCACACATGAACGGAGATATGCGTATCAAACAAGTTCATTAATTTGACATTCAACATGTTCATGGAGTACTATAATACTGTACAACATGCTACTCGATTGAGGTGTTCAATTTTGGATTTAGTTCACTATTTTGACCTGGTGAATGAGCTATTTCATTGAGTCGAGATATTTCATTTTGGGTTTGATTCCCGTTTTTGAGTGGGTAAACTATTTGTCATATAGTAAATCGTTAGCAACGAGCATGTAAAAACACATTACTCCTGAGCATCATCTCTCCATCTAAAAAAGAAGTGACAAGCTAATATTTCAAAATTTGATTCGAATCGACTTGGTAAGGTAGACGTGGATGCTCGTTCTCCCAAAATTTGAACAAACCGTTAAACACCCTCTGCTCGGTGGAATTCGCCCAAGCAAATAAATGGGAGACGCGAAATTACTGGCCTATGTGGGACACACATCAATTGGCCCGTTGTACATCAAGGGTAGGTTCGTAACTTCATCCAAGCGTGCCTTCTCCTCAGCCGAAATGACATGTGCTGAATAATTCATAAACCATGGGCGGCAAAACACCCTCTCCTTGCCCAAAATCGCTCGCGCCGACTATTTCAAAACACGCCCTCCTAGCCTGAAATAGCTCGCGCCCACTATTTCAAAACTCGCCCTCCTCGCCCGAAATAGCTCGCGCCCACTATTTCAAAACTCGCCCTCCTCGCCCGAAATTGCTCGCGCGCACTATTTCAAAACATTCCCTCCTCGCCCGAAATTGCTCGCACCCACTATTTGGGAGAAGCAAACTTGCTCTACTATCCCCGACCCTTAGTACACAAACCCAAGCCGAGAAGCCTGATGGCAGGGGTAGAACTATAACCCCCCCCCCCCCCCACACACACACACATTTCAGACAAATGCGTCCGTAAGACATGGTTCACCTCCCAATTCCCCATTCATACCTCCATGGCGCTCCCACCGCACCAAATTCATAGCCGCCCTCCTCCCTAATGCCGGAGATGCTGTCCATTTGCCATCATGCACTGGGTCATGTGCCTCTTACTCCGTGCTGCCAGAGTTGCCTCGACGATAGCAGCATGAACCGTAATGGAGCCGATTCACCCTGCCGTTGTTGATGGCGCCGGAGCGACTCCAACTTTGGATCCGTCCAGAGCCCCGGCGCTGCTTCCCTGTAGCCATCGACCGTTGTGACATCTCTGCTTCCCTGCCGCCAGTAGCCACCGCAACCACGATGGCCTCACCGACTCGGCAACTGGAGCTTCCTACTTCACCGGGCCGCCAGATAGGTCGCATGCTCATCTCAAATCATTTTATTTAGGTGTCAGTTGTCTGGATTTTTATTCTGGGCCTATCGATTCCCAATGGGAAGCAGCACCCCTCGAGGTGGCGGAGCTCCTAGGCTGCCGGTTGGCTGGTGTCTAACGTAATGGTGCGGGGGTGCAAGTTCATCGTGGAAGCAGTGCTTAGATGGCTATCTTAGAGTTGCGTGGGTTGAAGGTACTGCCGCCACCGGATCTGGATGACGGCGGGTCTTTGTGGATTGGCCGGGGGTGGCGCAACCACGGCAGTGCAGTGGGGCAGGGAGCGGGGTTTTTGTCGGAGCTCTCGCTGCCACGGATGGCGGAAGCAGGCTGCTCTGTCGGTGGTCGCTGGCTCTTCGGGGAAGATTCCGAATAGTGTCAGCTGGGAGGCACAATACGGCCATCAAGCCATCCGGCGTAAATCGTACAGTACCAAAATAAAATAAAATCGTGTGACCCCAATTTAGTCTTCAGTCAACAGACGTGTGACCACTCTCGTACCTTGCTGTTGATCTCTTAGGGTATTTCTTCAGATCAGAGAGATGTGTCGTTCTTAACATTATGCTTTTTTGCATCTTCAGCCACACCGTCTTCCGACTCACCGCAGCTGCTCCAACAAGGGAAGCATACACCAGAAGGGAGCTATAGTCCCTGCATCGAATGCGCATGCCCGACATGGACAGCCACAACAACTGCAGGGCCATCGACAAGTCAGCACATGATGCTCACTCCTACGGATGGAGGCCAGATAGGTTGTACCCTCATCGTACTTGTGTGCAACATTTATGGCTTTGTTATTCATCTAAGCATGGAAAATAGATTATCACATTTCACTGTATATTCATGCTAAACTCTTATGGGTCTTGTTCAGGAGTTAACGTTGTTCCACAGTTCAGCTAAGAGACTTGTTCTTTTGGTAACGCTGTTCCATAGTAATCATTCATCAGCCAATGCTATCCCACGGGTTCGTGATTATAGTATTATTCCACTTCTAGTATTACCTATGTTGTTCTTTAATACGTTTGTGTGCCATCTAGCTAATCTCGAGTACAAACGATACATATTCTGTAGCTTTCATATGTGTTCTCCCTTTAGTTTTTGAGCCATGTTGCTGCTAGTTAACCCCAGTCCTACTATTTATGTGGTATCCTACAGGCACTCATTACATAAATCTAACTACTAGTTGTCTTCCATGCATGTCAGATATAATTGCACACACTGATTTATCAACAAGAACCTCACGGAGCAATGTAACGGCGAACGAACTTGACATCAATGATACCCAATATGAAGGAACATGTAAAGGCAGCTCTTCACAAGACTTGCAGAAAGATGATGAATACTATTCACCCCGCAAGGTCCTTGCTCTAACTTAGCCCGTGATATGGGTACAACATGCATATAATGTCCTGGTGTGCATCTACTCTGTTGCAATGCCTTGTGCTTAGCCTGCTGATCATGCATGTAAATATGGCATGCCTTCCTGTTTTTCAGTACCTATTCCATTCATGATAACATGTTTTCAAATTCAAGTACTCTCATTCTACTCTATAGCAATGCCATCTGTTTAGTTTGGACATCATGCTTCTGAATATCTTATGCATTGTTATTCATCAGTATGTACTTCATCTGTCTACCATACCATGTTCATTTTTTACATTGAAGTGATGTTCTAGTGGTCTCTTGCAATGCCATCTTAGTTTCCCAATCATACATGCATATGTTGCCTTAGTGTTTTTCTGTATGTATTCCGCTAGCATAGAGTTTTACATTCAAGTAGTGTTCTTTTTACACTATTGTCCTGTCATATCCCAAGCTCTTACATCATACTCCCTCCATCCAGATTACATGTCACAGAAATGGATAAAAATGGATGTATCTAGAACTGAAATACGCCTAGATCCATCCATTTATTACCGAATGGAGGGAATACATGTCAATATGCCATGCCTTTCTATTCTTCTATACATATTCCATCTTTGTTATAGCATGTTTTATAATTGAAGCACCATTCTTCTATATAAGGAATGCAAGGGGAAGATGGCTATGTTAGAATCTGAAGCATTACAAACCAGGTCTTTGCAAAATATCCAAACGCCAGGAGATAATAAACCAACTCCAGTTTTCATAGATACTTTGTAACGCCCCGAGACCGACGCTCCAGACGCCTTCCTTGTTTTTCGTTATCGTCGAGTATATTTATTTGTTTGTTGCATTCATCATCGCATCATACGCATTGCATCCACATGTTTTCTTAAACTCGTGGTCCGTTTGTAGTTGATGCGTTCCCCCCTTGCCTTGGTTGACTGATCCGAGTCCAACCGGGTTTTTGATTCCCTCTTGTGTCCGAAAGTGTCCCGTTCCCAATCCGCTCAGTCATCACCGTTGCATTCAGATCATCTCCTAACATCTATAAAACATCTCCCTTTTTTATTCGGACTACCTAACCTATTTATTTACGACCGCCCGATTATAATCGGACGGACCGGATTAGCCCTACCCAGTCCCTGCCTACATAATCAGACCGAACCCTAATTTCTAGGGAGCTGTCCCATCCATCGATCCCATCGCGCCGCCGCCACTCCTCCAGTCCCCTCTTCCTCGGGATGCCCCTCCCGATCCAGCCCACCAACCAGCGCAAGCCACTTCTTCCCTCGATCCCGAATGGATCGTGTAGCTGCTCGAGGCCCCGAGCAGGAGCGCTCGGCCTCGTCCCCTTGCGCCACCACCGCCGGCAACCAGCGCCACCAGGCCGTGCCCTGCTCCCTTCCTCCCCGTGCCGCTCTCTCGAAATCTCTCATCTCTCTCGCCTCACCCTCTCTGTCTCTTCACAGGGAACGAGTGGGAGATGCCATGGCCGCCCGGGGAAGCTCCGTCATCGCCGGGATCAAGTTCATTCGGCCCCGACCTCGGATCCGATGTCTCCAGCCTCCCTGCTGCCTTCTCACCCGCGCCAAGACCTTGCCTCTGCTCCACCTCAAGGCCTCGCCGTCGCTGCCGGACTTTGCCAGTGAGCAGCGTTGCCGCCCTCCTTTCCCTGCCGCCCCTCTCGTTTCTCTTTGCTTTGCTCTCCCTCTCTCAACTCCCTGTTTCTTCTGCCCCAGCAGGAGTCAAGCCGCCGTCCAAGCCCGTTCACGGCCAGATCCGCCGCCCTTCACCCACGTGCCCTCGCCGAACCTCCTTCCTCCGCTAAGACCCAAGACGCACCATGGCCGCCGACCCCCTGCCTCGCCTCAGATCTCACATGCGACGCCATCCAGTGCCTGGATCCGCACCTCCTCCGTACCTTGCATCGCCTGAAGCCGCTGCGCCCTGCATCGCCAGTTCTGTCTGCGTCCTCTGCATCGAGCAGCAGCTCGGGAACGAGCACCCCGCCCCATGTTGACCGTGCCTTCGCCAAGCCGCCAAGTCCCAGCGCGCCTCCAGCCCAGCGCCATGGCCCAGCGTGCCTCCTCTCACCCTGGCGGCCTCGCCATCTCCACAAACTGGGCCTTGGCCCATGGTGAGAACCCCAGCCCAGCACCCAGGAGTTTCAGCCTAGTGTTGTTTTTTTCCCATCTGCGAATTTGTCTAATTTTTCCAGAGATGACAGATTTGCAGAAAAACCCTCATGTTCATGCATTTAATATCTCACAAACCATGCATCGGATTAAAACAACTTATATATGCAAAATGCTTAGAATTTCATCTAGTCTCATAATCTGCTACTTTCATCATTGTTAAAAATGTTTAACTTGTTGTTTGTTTAATTTTGCTTAAATGCCATGCTAAAATGATTTATTTTATAACTAAATAACCGTAGCTCCAAATTTAATAAACTTTATATGTAAATGGGGTGGAAAATGCATAGATTAACATGGTGCACTTTGTTTTACTGTTTAATAACATTAAAATTGTGTTTAGGGCAGAACATTAGGGAATTCAAAATACGCATATGGGGATTTTCCGGAATTGTTGTTTGTTATTCCGGCCTCATTTAAACTTGCCTAAATAGGTACTTTTCATATGCTTCACCCCTTGCCATGTCTGACAACATTTAATATTGTTGGGTACATAAACGAGAGCGAACTAAATAACTTGAATGTGGTGTTTCGTCAATATGCGACTCGTTGCATATTGAGCTCCACTTAATTTGTGGTATTGTTTGTGCACTTTGCCATGCCATGCATATTTAAATCGAACATGCATAATACTTGTTTGTGCATCATGCCATATGTATGTGGTGGTTGTTTACTATGTTGTTTGTTTCTTTCCGGGTTGCTTCTCTCGTTAGCTTCGGTTTCGTTCCAGAGTTGTGAGGATTCGTTCGACTAAGTCCGTTTGTCTTCTTCATGGACTCGTTCTTCTTCCTTGCGGGATTTCAGGCAAGATGACCATTACCCTCGATATCACTTCTATCTTTGCTTGCTAGTTGTTCGCTCTATCGCTATGTCGCGTTACCCACCACTTGTCATATCATGCCTCCCATATTGCCATGTCAAGCCTCTAACCCACCTTCCTAGCAAACCGTTGTTTGGCTATGTTACCGCTTTGCTCAGCCCCTCTTATAGCGTTGGTAGTTGCAGGTGAAGATGAAGTTTGTTCCATGTTGGAACATGTTTATGTTGGGATATCACAATATCTCTTATCTTAATTAATGCATCTATATACTTGGTAAAGGGTGGAAGGCTCGGCCTTATGCCTGGTGTTTTGTTCCACTCTTGCCGCCCTAGTTTCCGTCATACCGGTGTTATGTTCCTTGATTTTGCGTTCCCTACGCGGTTGGGTGATTTATGGGACCCCCTTGACAGTTCGCCTTGAATAAAACTCCTCCAGCAAGGCCCAACCTTGGTTTTAACATTTGCCACCTAAGCCTTTTTCCCTTGGGTTCTGCAGACTCAAGGGTCATCTTTATTTTAACCCCCCGGGTCAGTGCTCCTGTGAGTGTTGGTCCAAACTAGAGCCCTTTGCCGCGCCACCTCGGGGAAACTTGAGGCCTAGTTTTAGTGGTACGGATTGCTCATCCGTTGTGCCCTGAGAACGAGATATGTGCAGCTCCTATCGGGATTTGTCGGCATAGTCGGGTGGTCTTGCTGGTCTTGTTTTACCATTGTCGAAATGTCTTGTAATCGGGATCCCGAGCCTGATTGGGTCTTCCCGGGAGAAGGAATTTCTTTCGTTGACCGTGAGAGCTTGTGATGGGCTAAGTTGGGACACCCCTGCAGGGTTTTATCTTTCGAAAGCCGTGCCCGCGGTTATGTGGCAGATGGGAATTTGTTAATGTCCGGTTGTAGAGAACTTGACACTTGACTTAATTAAAATACATCAACCGCGTGTGTAGCCGTGATGGCCTCTTTTCGGCGGAGTCCGGGAAGTGAACACGGTTCTTGTGTTATGGTTGTGCGTAAGTAGTTTCAGGATAACTTCTTGATCACTTCTAGTTTCACGACCGTTGCGTTGCTTCTCTTCTCGCTCTTATTTGCGTATGTTAGCCACCATATTTTCTTAGTGCTTGCTGCAGCTCCACCTCATTACCCCATCCTTTCGATAAGCTTAAATAGTCTTGATCTCACGGGTGTGAGATTGCTGAGTCCTCGTGACTCGCAGATTCTACCAAAACTGTTGCAGGTGCCGACGATACTAGTGCAGGTGACGCAACCAAGCTCAAGTGGGAGTTCGACGAGGAACTTGGTCGATACTATGTTTCGTTTTCCTGATGATCAGTAGTGGAGCCCCGTTGGGGTCGGGGATCTAGCATTTGGGGTTATCTTCTTTTCATTTGGATTTAACCGTAGTCGGTCTATGTGTATATCTTGAATGATGTATGAATTTATTTATGAATTGTGTGAAGTGGCGATTGTAAGCCAACTCTTTTTGTCCCATTCTTGTTCATTACATGGGATTGTGTGAAGATGACCCTTCTTGTGACAAAACCTACAATGCGGTTATGCCTCTAAGTCGTGCCTCGACACGTGAGAGATATAGCCGCATCGTGGGCGTTACAAGTTGGTAATCAGAGCCATCCCCGACTTAGGAGCCCCCTGCTTGATCGAATCGCTGGCGTTGTTGTAACGCCCACGATGCGGCTATATCTCCCACGTGTCGAGGCACGACTTAGAGGCATAACCGCATAGTGGTTTTGTCGCAAGAAGGGTCATCTTTACACAATCCCATGTAATGAACAAGATTGGGATAAAGAGTTGGCTTACAATCGCCACTTCACACAATACATAAATATCATCATACATCATCCAAATACAAACATATAGACCGACTACAGTCAAAATCCAGATGAAAATAAGACAACCCCAAATGCTAGATCCCCGATCGTCCCAACTGGGCTCCACTACTGATCATCAGGAAAAGACACATAGTAACGACCACGTTCCTCGTCGAACTCCCACTTGAGATCGACGCCATCATCTGCACTGGCATCGTCGGCACCTGCAACTGTTTTGGTAGAATCTGTGAGTCACGGGGACTCAGCAATCTCACACCCGCGAGATCACGACTATTTAAGCTTATAGGAAAGGATGGTGCAAAGAGGTGGAGCTGCAGCGGCAAAAGCATATATGGTGGCTAACTTGCGCAAAAGAGAGCGAGAAGAGAAGCAACGGAACGGACGTCATCTAGCAAAGATCAAGAAGTGATCCTGAACACCTACTTACGTCATACATAACTCAGACCGAGTTCACTTCCCGGACTCCGCCGAGAAGAGACCATCACATCTACACACGCAGTTGATGTATTTTACTTGTGTCAAGTGACAAGTTATCTACAACCGGACATTAACAAATTCCCATCTGCCTCATAACCGTGGGCACGGCTTTCGAAAGATAATACCCTGCAGGGGTGTCCCAACTTAGCCCATCATAAGCTCTCACGGTCAACGAAGGATAAACCTTCTCCCAGAAAGACCCGATCAGTCTCGGAATCCCGGTTTACAAGACATCTCGACAATGGTAAAACAAGACCAGCAAAGCCGCCCGAATGTGCCGACAAATCCCGATAGGAGCTGCACATATCTCGTTCTCAGGGCACACCGGATTGTCCAAGCTTCCGATAGGCCAGCCCAGAGTTGCCCCTGGTGGCCTCCGGCAACTGACAGTTTGGACCACTACTCAGAGGAGCACTGGCCCAGGGGTTTAAAATAAAGATGACCGTCGGGCTCTAGAAAACCCGGGGGGAAAAGGTATAGGTCGCAAATGATAAAACCAAGGTTGGGCCTTGCTGGAGGAGTTTTATTCAAGGCAAACTGTCAAGGGGGTCCCATAAATCACCCGACCGTGTAAGGAACGCAAACTCAAGGAACATAATCCCGGTATAACAGTAACTAGGGCGGCAAGAGTGGAACAAAACACCAGGCATAAGGCCGAGCCTTCCACCCTTTACCAAATATATATAGATGCATTAATTAAATAAGAGATATTGTGATATCCCAACATATCCATGTTCCGACATGGAACAAACTTCAACTTCACCTGCAACTAGCAACGCTATAAGAGGGGCTGAGCAAAAGCGGTAACATAGCCAAACAACGGTTTGCTAGGAAAGGATGGTTAGGGCTGACATGGATAAAATGGGAGACATGATAAAGCAAGTGATAGGTAGCGGAGCATGGCAATAGAGCGAACAACTAGCATAGCAAAGATAGAAGTGATTTCGAGGGGTGGTCATCTTGCCTGCAAGGTTCTCAGAGTTGTCGAATGCTTGATCCTCGTAAGCGTACTCGACAGGTTCCTCGTTCACGAACTCGTGTCCCGGCTCTACCCAAGACAAGAACACAAACAAACGGAACCACAATCAACAACGAGGAATGCGCAAGCAACATGATGCAAAACATGTATGATATGCAAGATATGATATGCGATGCATATGCGTGCTCCGGAAGGAAAATGACGAACATGGCAGTAACTTGGCAAACCAAGCATGCCACTGGAAAGGTGAGATGATTTCGGTCGAAATCGATATAAAGGTCACCGGAATCGGATGCACGGTTTGCAAATGGCAAGCAAAACAAGAATGACACTAATCTGCGATAAACAGCAAGATAGCACATAAAATGTAACAAGCAACAACACTACAACACCCCAACATAGCAACAAAGCACATGGCAGTAATCTACAGGAGATGTTTGACAAAAGATGAACACTGAGCTACGGCTAGTTCACAACATATCAAGCTCAAACAAGCATGGCAAAAGTGCAAAAGATTACAGGTTCACAGACTTAGTGAAAAACTGGACATGGCAGAAAACAGCATCAGGTAGCTATGTTCAGATAAACATGACAAAAGTCATGGCAGTGTTCTAATAAATTCACATGACAAAAGTCCCTTACTGACCATAAGCCAAAAAGGATCAGAAGATATGATGGCAAGCATGTAAACATAGCAAGTTTCGTTATCAGGTTTCAGACTTCACAGAAAACAGAGCATGGCAAAAATATTAATATGTAGGACTCTTTGTGAGCTTGATGCACTCAATACAGAGCAACTCATGACAAACCAAGCACACCTACAGCAATATGGTATGTTTATAAATCTATACATGGCAAGTAAAATTGCATAGCATGTATGGATCATCTACAATAAGCTTGGAAAGCTTGGAAAAATTGCATATCATGTTCAGAATCTGCCAGAAATATTTTAAAGCAAAAGTAGAGCAAGATTGAGTCATGCTATGGCACTCCATAATTGCAAACAATTGCTGGAATGGATCAATTACTACTACACCTACAAAACATACTTACTGAACATCTCTAAAATATGCATTGATCTCTCTGTAGCATCAAGTTTACATGGCAACAAAATTACAGCAGACAAAGACTTAGAGAAATCACTAAGTCCCTGAAATCAGAAATATTACGGGGCCTACTTTGCATGCTTGTGCTAGTCAACACAGAGATCACAAAAATGCATGGACTACACCACTGGAAAGATGGCATGGCATACTTCAAAACACATGTAGAGCTCATGCTCAAAAGATGCACAGATTAAATGATACAAAAAAAACAAATCTCCAAGTTCTGATAAGAACCAGAGAATTACAGCAACTAGCCCTCTTCCAACAGCGATTTGGGCATCAAGATAACCTCTAATGAACATGGTGCAATTTAACAAAATGTAGAGTATCACGAGGCGAACAATTTGACATATTACACGCGCGAATCAGAGCTACATGCACGGAGTTAAGGCATCGGGAACAGAGGCACATGCTGATACAAATTCCAGACTTAGAGAAAAAAGGAGGGGCGAGGAGAAGTCAACGCGTACGGGCACGGGCGATCTGGATCGAGGCTCGGGCTCCCGAGGTCGCTCGCCGGCAACGGGAGAGGCGAGGGAGGCCGCGGCGGCCGGAGGAAAGGCGCGGGGCGACGCCGGCGGGACGCGGCCAGAGGAGGGCGCCCAAGGCGCGGCGGCGAGGCGGCGATGGCCGGCGGTGGCGGCGCGCCGAGGAGGCGGCAGACGGCGGCGGCCGGCGGCGGAGCGGTGCGGGGAGACGGGACCAGGCGGCGGCGGCGCTGGCGAGCGCGGCGCGGGCGCGCGGGGGCGGCGGAGGCGGGTGGGCCCGCGGGCCGGCGATGGGCCTGGCGGGCCGCGGCGGCGGCGGGGCTGACGACGCTGACGTGGCGGCGGCGGATTCGCCGGGGCGCGGCGGCGGATGTTGTCCGGCGCGGCGCGGAGGGAGTGGGTTAGGGTTTAGTCTGTGATTCGTTTTTCGGGATGCCCACATATAAATAGGTACAGGGAGCTAGGAGGCTCCAAATGAGGTGCGGTTTTCGCCCACACGATCGTGATCGAACGACCTAGAGCATGGAAGAGAGTTTGGTGGGTTTTGGGCTGGTTTTGGAGGGGATTTTTGCTGGACACTCAAATGGACTTTGCGGATGCCCGGTTAACCGTTGGAGTACCAAACGACCTCCGAATGGAACGAAACTTGACCGGTAGTCTCCGGGTGGTATATTAAGGCCACTTGACAAGCCTCGGTCCATTCCGAGAAAGTTTGACACACGCACACGAAAGAAAACAAGAGGGGTGCACCGGAGGAGATAGGAGCGCCGGATTGGAAAACGGACAACGGGGAAAATGCTCGGATGCATGAGACGAACACGTATGCGAATGCAATGCACATGATGACATGATATGAAAATGCATGACATGACAAAATACAAAACGAAAGACAAAGCCCGACCACGGAGGGAAAATCATATCACATAGCCGAAAATGGCAAGAGTCGGTGTTACAGTTGTTGAGTCTAGAAAAAAATGTTTTGAGCTTAGGATTATATATATATATATATATATATATATATATATATATATATATATCGGAGAGTAGGATTCGTTTTACTCCTCAGTCCCTTCGTCGCTCTGGTGAGGCCTCCTGACTTAGATGTTTTGACTTTCCTCTCCTCAAATTTCACTATTTTTTTAGGATCACACGGGTATCTTGGAATCGTTCCGATGGTTTTGTGACGAGAACATTGTTCTTGGTGCCTCCTGACATTTAGGGGTTGTGCCAGTGTCCCGGGGAGTTGAGCTCCGAGGTGTTGTCGTCCCAATTTTATTGTTGCAGTTCTGGAATACCTCAGTTTCGCCGACATCGAAAATCTCTTTTATGCAGTTGTTGGTGAGATCACCTTGACGCCACCCAGTACTGGGGCGGGAGTTCGGGAGTATTGCCATAACTCGTATAATGGATGCTTTTCGAAGGTCGAGGTACACGATTTCCAGAGTTTTCTTGGTTATGTGTTGATGGATGGATACAGCTGGATCTAGGGATTGTTAGTTTGGGTGAGATATATTGCGTCCCCTGTATCCCCAACACCAGATTGCATAACCAGAAAGTTTCGGGAGTTTATAGGTGGGAATTCAAGTAGCTCCTGGAATATCTTTTCGATAGATGTATGATTTGAGATTGGGGTCCAACGTCTAGTGGTCCGCTTTACAGTGGTCACGAGGCCTCTTAAAGAATCCTTGGCTATGCCGATTCGGGGACGTCTTGTTTGTCATTCGTGACGTCCACTGTACGTCGTGCCCGTGGGGCCTCATCACGAACACTTTGGGCGAAATCTCTATCATATGTTTGTTTCCGGCTTATTCTGCGAGCCAATCCTTTGTTTTGTTTTAAGTTGTGGTATTCGAGTTGCTTCATTGTTAGGTGTTGATTCCCTACCTTTTCTAAGTGGTGTCCTCACATTCCTATGTGGATACTAATCCTTCTTGATCATCGAGATTGCCATCTTAATTCTATTTCCAACCGGTGCATTTCTCTTCGAGGTGATCCCATCATTCTCCCCATCCGGAAGATCAATTATAAGTTTTCTCAACGGTGTTTATTCCATCTGCCCCAAGTTGCCTTTGTTTTCCTGCCCTCCCACCCTTTTCTTAAAGGACTCAGATTTCTTAATCAAGTATCCTTTTTATTGATGTGAAGTCTCTTCATTCTTTTCCTCCATGTTCTTACCTGGTGATTCTCATGAAGATGCTAAGGAAGCTTCAAGTCTATTATTCTTCGTTCTTTTCTTCTCCGGTGGACTCAAGTCAAGCTTTCAGTGTTGATTATAGCCCTTTCCTCCTTTCAAATGCTTTCTCATGCCGGTATATCTCTTAATCATTCCCTGCTTGCTATTCAATTGTTCCGGAGTGCTGAAGATATCTCTGAAGATTCATGTATCCACTCCGCATCAATTCTAACTATTTCGAGGTTGTTACCTCATTCAAGCCATTTAATTCAACCGGTGCAATCTCCTTTTCAAGTAATCATTTCAACGGTGTTTCTTTTGAGTGGGCCCCTAACCCAGAGGTCTTTTCCCAGGATCTTACCTGACTCTTCTAATTCTTTTCGGAGTTATTCTCAAATTCATTGCAAAGTTTGACGTAAGAATGAATTATCATCAGTCAAATGTCTTTCTCCAAGATCTTTCAAATTCTTTTCATCGTTGGTTCAACCTCTCTAATTTTCATTCTGGAGTGCCTAAAAAATTCATGGTGGTGTTTCTCGTCATCATTCTCAACATTCGAAGAACGAAGAAGAATTTCTCTTGAATCTTGGTCCGTTCTCTTGAAGATTCATGGTTCTAGCCCGTTGCCATCCTCTCATAATTGTTTACGATTGTGAGAATTCTTTTCACCCATCTGGAGCATTTCAGGAGTCTTTTCAGTTTGATTCTCCGGAGCCCATCATCTCAGAATTATTCATTCAAGCTTTCAGCTCTCGTTCTCCAAATCATACCAGTGCATCATTCAAGTATTGTCTAATCAGCTCAGGATCTCTGCGTTCACTTGTATCTAAATTCTCTCAAGTATCTTCATTCATTTTCTAATTCTTCTCGATGTTTCTTTATCTTTTCTTCGTTCATTTTCAATTCTTACGGTGGTTCGTTCAAGAGTTCTCTTCCTTCGTTATCATATACATTCATTCGTTCTTTCCAATCCTACCGGTGGTTCGTTGAATACCTTCCCAAGTTTGCGCCATATCTATCTTAATCCTTTTTACGAAAATAAGTAGTATGCCAAATCCAGTGCTTGTCATCAATTTAATTGGTGAAGGATGAGCATAATGTAATTCTTATTCTTGTTTCATCGAGTAAATTCAATTCCTTATTCTGGAGGTTCATCAAAATTCTTGATTTCATTTGTTCATCTTTCTTTTTCGGAGTTCAAAGTTCTCTTCATATCGTCGCGAAGCTCCACCTAAATCATTGCAAGGCTTCACCTTGTGTTTTCAACTTTTCTTTCTTTTATCATCCTTTATTACCGGAGTTTTTCATGGAGGCTCCACATGATGGTTCGTCAAGGATTCTTTTCATTCTTCAATTTTTCTTCAAGATCTCTCTCGAAGTTAAGATCTGCCAAGCGTTACTCTCAAATAAACATGGTGCTCAACACATGTTTTGTTTTGAGGAGTTCAAGTATTCTTCATCTTGCATTCCGAAGTGCAATTCTCTCTATGTTATCTTTGGAGATGGTGTTATATCTTTCTTGACAATTTCCATTCATGTTCCATGATTCACATGTTGTCAAGAATGAGGTATTTTAAACCCATCAATCTCTTCGTTGGAGTTATCTTGGAAGAGGTTTCATCTAAAGCCTTCCCAAAGGAATGTTGCCAATTGTGGTGCTTATCAATGATCCAAGTTTTCTCCTATCCCCTTAGTGAAATAAGTTTGTCATCTCGTTGGTGTTATCGATTATATTAGTTGTTTCCATAGTGGCAGAATTTTGCCTCAATTTTGAGAAGTTTTCCATAAGCCCACTACAAGCTTATTCGTTTTGTTGTTGGTTTTCCAACAACTCCGTTCTAACTTTCTTGGAAGGGTGCTTTCCAAGATCATTTGTGGCAGAAGTTGACATTTTCTTCTCCATTCCTTTATTCCAATGATCTATCTTCTATTTTTCTTCCGGAGGCATGGTGATGCTGCTCTCTTCACTCATCATCTTGAATTGTGAGGATCGTGTTCTTTTCTTGCTTATCCACTTAACTGGAGTGTTGTGTTCTCATTCGAGTTCTCTCATTTTATCAAGTTTTCCTTATCTTTTCTACCGGAGTGCTGTCCAAATTCTATCATTCTTGTTCCTTGGCTATCATGTTATACAGGTGTGGTTTCATACTCTTTGATTTGTTAAGCTCTGGTTTCATGTCTTTCAACCTACAAGGTCCTCGTAATGTTCCTTGTTCCTCTCATGTAACGGAGTGTTCTCAACTTCATTCATCTTCGCTGTATTCTTTCCTTGAAATTGTTTGACCTCAAGGTTCATTGGTTTCACTCGTTTGTCAACGAAGCAACTTAGTTTTACCACTTCTCTTCCTCTTCCGTTTCCCTCCGGTGCCATCCTAGATCTCGGGACGAGATCCTCTTGTAGTGGTGGAGTGTTGTAACGCCCCGAGACCGACGCTCCAGATGCCTTCCTTGTTTTTCGTTATCGTCGCGTGTATTTATTTGTTTGTTGCATTCATCATCACATCATACGCATTGCATCCGCATGTTTTCTTAAACTCGTAGTCCGTTCGTAGTTGCTGCGTTCCCCCCTTGCCTTCGTTGCCTGATCCGAGTCCAACCGAGTTTTCGATTCCCTCTTGTCTGATACTCAGACCCCTCGCGCGCGTCTGAAAGTGTCCTGATCCCGATCCACTCAGTCATCACAGTTGCATTCAGATCATCTCCTAACATCGATAAAACATCCCATTTTTTATTCGGACTACCTAACCTATTTATTTACGACTGCCCGATTATAATCGGACGGACTGGATTAGCCCTACCCAGTCCCTGCCTATATAATCAGACTGAACCCTAATTTCTAGGGGGCTGTCCCATCCATCGATCCCATCGCGCCACCGCCACTCCTCCAGTCCCCTCTTCCTCGGGATCCCCCTCCCGATCCAGCCCACCAACCAGCGCAAGCCACTTCTTCCCTCAATCCCGAATGGATCGTGTAGCTGCTCGAGGCCCCGAGCAGGAGCGCTCGGCCTCGTCCCCTCGCGCCACTACCACCGGCAAGCAGCGCCACCAGGCCGTGCCCTGCTCCCTTCCTCCCCGTGCCACTCTCTCAAAATCTCTCATCTCTCTCGCCTCACCCTCTCTGTCTCTTCACAGGGAATGAGTGGGAGATGCCATGGCCGCCCGCGGAAGCTCCCTCATCATCGGGATCAAGTTCCTCCGGCCCCGGCCTCGGATCCGACGTGTCCAGCCTCCCTGCTGCCTTGCTCGCCCGCGCCAAGACCTCGCCTCTGCTCCACCTCAAGGCCTCGCCGTCGCTGCCGGACTTCGCCGGTGAGCAGCGTTGCCGCCCTCCTTTCCCTGCCGGCCCTCTCCTTTCTCTTTGCTTTGCTCTCCATCTCTCAACTCCCTATTTCTTCCGCCCCAGCAGGAGTCCAAGCCCATTCCCGGCCAGATCCGCCGCCCTTCACCCGCGTGCCCTCGCCGAACCTCCTTCCTCCGCTAAGACCCAAGCCGCGCCATGGCCACCGACCCCCTGCCTCGCCTCGGATCTCACATGGGACGCCATCCAGTGCCCGGATCCGCACCTCCTCCGTGCCCTGCATCGCCTGAAGCCGCTGCGCCCTGCATCGTCGGTTCTGTCTGCGTCCTCTGCATCGAGCAGCAGCTCGGGAACGAGCACCCCGCGCCGCGTTGACCGTGCCTTCGCCAAGCCGCCAAGTCCCAGCGCGCCTCCAGCCCAGCGCCATGGCCCAGCGCGCCTCCTCTCACCCTGGCGGCCTCACCATCTCCACAAACCGGGCCTTGGCCCATGGTGAGAACCCCAGCCCAGCACCCAGCAGTTTCAGCCTAGTGTTGTTTTTTTCCCGTCTGCGAATTTGTCTAATTTTTCCAGAGATGACAGATTTGCAGAAAAACCCTCATGTTCATGCATTTAATATCTCACAAACCATGCACCGGATTAACAAATTTTATATGCAAAATACTTAGAATTTCATCTAGTTTCATAATCTGCTACTTTCATCCATGTTAAAAATGTTTAACTTGCTGTTTGTTTAATTTTGCTTAAATGCCATGCTAAAATGATTTATTTTATATCTAAATAACCGTAGCTCCAAATTTAATAAACTTTATATGTAAATGGGGTGGAAAAATGCATAGATTAACATGGTGCACTTTGTTTTACTGTTTAATAATATTAAAATTGTGTTTAGGGCAGAACAGTAGCGAATTCAAAATACGCATATGGGGATTTTCCGGAATTGTTGTTTGTTATTCGGTCTCATTTAAACTTGCCTAAATAGGTACTTTTTATATGCTTCGCCCCTTGCCATGTTTAACAACATTTAATATTGATGGGTACATAAACGAGAGCGAACTAAATAACTTGAATGTGGTGTTTCATCAATATGCAACTCGTTGCATATTGAGCTCCACTTAATTTGTGGTATTGTTTGTGCACTTTGCCATGCCATGGATATTTAAATCGGACATGCATAATACTTGTTTGTGCATCATGCCATGTGTATGTGGTGGTTGTTTACTATGTTGTTTGTTTCTTTCTGGGTTGCTTCTCTCGTTAGCTTCAGTTTTGTTCCGGAGTTGTGAGGATTCGTTCGACTACGTCCGTTTGTCTTCTTCATGGACTCGTACTTCTTCCTTGCGGGATTTCAGGCAAGATGACCATTACCCTCGATATCACCTCTACCTTTGCTTGCTAGTTGTTCGCTCTATCACTATGTCGTGCTACCCACCACCTGTCATATCATGCCTCCCATATTGCCATGTCAAGCCTCTAACCCACCTTCCTAGCAAACCGTTGTTTGGCTATGTTACCGCTTTGCTCAGCCCCTCCTATAGCGTTGGTAGTTGTAGGTGAAGATGAAGTTTGTTCCATGTTGGAACATGTTTATGTTGGGATATCACAATATCTCTTATCTTAATTAATGCATCTATATACTTGGTAAAGGGTGGAAGGCTCGGCCTTATGCCTGGTGTTTTGTTCCACTCTTGCCTCCCTAGTTTCCGTCATACCGGTGTTATGTTCCTTGATTTTGCGTTCCTTACGCGGTTGGGTGATTTATGGGACCCCCTTGACAGTTCGCCTTGAATAAAACTCCTCCAGCAAGGCCCAACCTTGGTTTTAACATTTGCCACCTAAGCCTTTTTCCCTTGGGTTCTGCAGACTCAAGGGTCATCTTTATTTTAACCCCCCGGGCAAGTGCTCCTCTGGGTGTTGGTCCAAACTAGAGCCCTTTGCAGCGCCACCTCGGGAAACTTGAGGCCTGGTTTTAGTAGTACGGATTGCTCATCCGTTGTGCCCTGAGAACGAGATATGTGCAGCTCCTATCGGGATTTGTCGGCACAGTCGGGTGGTCTTGCTGGTCTTGTTTTACCATTATCGAAATGTCTTGTAACCGGGATCCCGAGCCTGATCGGGTCTTCCCGGGAGAAGGAATATCCTTCGTTGACCGTGAGAGCTTGTGATGGGCTAAGTTGGGACACCCCTGCAGGGTTTTATCTTTCGAAAGCCGTGCCCGCAGTTATGTGGCAGATGGGAATTTATTAATGTCTGGTTGTAGAGAACTTGACACTTGACTTAATTAAAATACATCAACCGCGTGTGTAGCCGTGATGGCCTCTTTTAGGCGGAGCCCGGGAAGTGAACACGGTTCTTGTGTTATGGTTGTGCGTAAGTAGTTTCAGGATCACTTCTTGATCACTTCTAGTTTCACAGTCGTTGCGTTGCTTCTCTTCTCGCTCTTATTTGCGTATGTTAGCCACCATATTTTCTTAGTGCTTGCTGCAGCTCCACCTCATTACCCCATCCTTCCTATAAGCTTAAATAGTCTTGATCTCGCGGATGTGAGATTGCTGAGTCCTCGTGACTCACAGATTCTACCAAAACAGTTGCAGGTGACGACGATACCAGTGCAGGTGACGCAACCAAGCTCAAGTGGAAGTTCGACGAGGAACTTGGTCGTTACTATGTTTTGTTTTCCTGATGATCTGTAGTGGAGCCCAGTTGGGACGATCGGGGATCTAGAATTTGGGGTTATCTTCTTTTCATTTGGATTTGACCGTAGTCGGTCTATGTGTGTATCTTGAATGATGTATGAATTTATTTATGAATTGTGTGAAGTGGCAATTGTAAGCCAACTCCCTTTATCCCATTCTTGTTCATTACATGGGATTGTGTGAAGATGACCCTTCTTGCGACAAAACCTACAATGCGGTTATGCCTCTAAGTCGTGCCTCGACACGTGAGAGATATACCCGCATCATGGGCGTTACATACTTCTCCAGCACAGAGAAATCCAACTCCCACTGATAATAAGCAGATTCTAGTGGCCAAAGAACTAGTCCGCTCCAGTCCAGCAAAAATTTGTCAACTCCATTCTAAGAAGCATGTTCGTATCCTCGCATCATGAAATTTTATTGCATTCTGATCATATTTTCTACATGTTTCTTACCCATATCTCTTTTATAAAATAAGGTTAAATGATAGAAAACTTCCTCCATTGGGATCGTATTTGAGGAAAGTATCTTGCGGGAATTCTCTGTGCTCCAATGCTGATTCAAGTACCTGTTGTATATCACTATATTTTTACATCAGCATGTATTTTGTTAATCGGCGTGAATCCAACCTTTATCTGATCTAAATTTAGTTGTAGCAAAATGTTAAAGGTGACAATGTTGATTTTTTAAGGAAAACTGCCTGGTATTTTTTGCATATTGAGCTGCATGAGTGTACTATCTGATATCATGCACATTACTGAATTGTAGTGCTGCTCTGGTTGCCCATTCATTCATTGTGTCAATGTTGCTTTCGTATTACCTTACTTGGCTGATGATAGCTATGCCATATTGTGTTAATTTGGTGTAGGCTGGTGTGGTCTGGTTGCCCAAACGTTTGTTGTGCTAATGTTGCTTTCCTATTATCTGACCTGGCCAATGATAGCAATGCTAGTGTGTTAATTTGGTGCAGGCTGTTGAAGATAAGAAGACAAACTCTGAAAACAGCAAGGCAACACCATTGTTTATTTCCAATAAATCTAGGCCAGGTAATATGGCAATAACTCTTGATTAATTTGTTCGGTTCCCCTCCTAATTTATGTTATGATGCAGTGGTCCAGATACTCTCCACTATGAATAATACAAGCCTGCCAAAATATCCATCTGAATCTGTTCAGTTTCCTCTGTATCGAATGCAACGGAAAAAATATATGTTTGTGAACCAATTAATGGCTGAAGCAATGATGAAAATGGTGGAGGAATCAGAGGTGCACATTCGTGCGCAACAACAACTGATCAATGTTTTCAGAGACAGTGTAGCAAAGCAGCAAGAACTTGCCCACATGCTTATGGGCGTCATCCGCGCTGAGGTTGCAGATTGTGACGTTGTAGATCTTTAGGTTCTGTTCATTTATTTGCACTGGCATCAATCTTTGATTGCCTGGTGGATGTAATTTCCTGTAATATATGATGGATGTGCAACGTTTTTCCCGGTATGTCGTACCTTTGCTTGATCGCTTTTCGTCCTGTGCATAATTGCTCATTGTAATGGGCTCAAATTATCTAATTGTGCCTAAAGACATGTTCGAACTTTAGTGGGCCCATTAAGTTAATGGGTCGTTACCAGGCCAAAAGTTAATGGTCGATGCTGTTACCTCCCGGGTCGTTAACAGGCTGACATCAAAGCGGGCAACAGGTGGGCCCATTTGATTTCACGGGCCGTTAACAGGCCGATACTAAGGTCGGGCTACATATGGCTCAACTATACGGTGGGCCTTTAGCAGGCCGAAAGAGACAGCGGGATCGTACTGGACCATGAATAGCATGGGCCGCTAAGAGGCCGAAAGTCAGGTCGTACTGTAAATGGCCCAACTGTGTTTTGGGCCTTTAGCAGGCCGAAAGAAAAATCGGGCTGGTATTGGACCATGACGAGCATGGGCCGTTAAAAGGCCAAAACTCAGGTCCGACTTCAAATGGCCCAACTTATTTATGGGCCATCAACAGGCTGAAAGACACACCAGGCCGGAAATTGGCCCAACACTTAAATGGGTTGCTAAAAGGCCAAAAGATGTACATCCTGAAAATTGCCCATCCCTTGAATGGGCCGTTAACAGGCCAAAAACACATCAGGCCGATATTGAGCCCAAATATATAGCGGGCTGTTAATGGCCTCGAACTAACGATGGGCTGCAATAGTGTCAAATTGTTAACGGGCCGTTGATGGGCCGAATTGGCACATCTCGTATGGGCCGTGTGCTTAAATGGACCTGACACAAGTAGGCCTTATATGAGCTGGCCTGCTAATTTTTACAGGGCCGGCCTTTTTCACCGGAATTGGCCCCTGTTGGGCCGTGCCACGTGTCGACCTATCATAGGCGCCTCCTGTCCAATGAGTGGATGACATCTATCCCAACGGTGAGCCAACACGTGTTTCCTCCAGCTAATGACAATTTTACACGTGGAAAATCCCCATTGGTCTGGGCTGTTAACGGGTTATTGGATCCAAACCGGAACCCGATAGCTTAACGGTGCCCGTTACGGTGGATGCCACGTGTCAGTCACCCTTGACGAAAGCACTTCTATGATGCGCGATTTATCGTCATGGAAGTGGACACTTCTGTGATGATAATTTTGCTAATGTCATGGAACACTTCTACGACAGCACAGGTATGACTATCTTGATTCTGTCATAAAATCATCATGGATGTACATGCATGATAGAAAACGTGACCTACTATGACAAACAAGTATCATCATGGAAGTGTATATTTTTTTGTAGTGTATGCATCTTGGCTCCCTATCCTTGATGGTTTTTGGGTCTTGTGAGAAGGACCCCCTATCGCCCACACTCACTTGGCGACGGTTCCAAATTCGGTCGTGGAAAGGGGTTAAAAACCGTTCGTATAGCACCTACGCGTACCAGTGAGGTGCCAGAGCTCAAAGCTTAAATTGAGAGATGATTTTTTTGAGAGGCATGCTTTTCCTGTCAATGAAAACGACCGAGTAGTTCCCAATACTTTCCATGCTAGATACATCATAGGCGGTTCCCAAACATAAAATAAACTTTATTCCTTCTTCCCCCATTCTTTCACAATCCATGGCTAGCCGTATCCACGGGTGCCTTCCATACCAACACTTTCCAAGAATTCATTATTTCACAACATAAAGTAAATTTCTTTTTCATTTCGAGACTGGGTGATGACCCACAAGTGTAGGGGATCTATCGTAGTCCTTTCGATAAGTAAGAGTGTCGAACCCAACGAGGAGCAGAAGGAAATGATAAGCGGTTTTCAACAAGGTATTCTCTGCAATCACTAAAATTATAGGTAACAGATAGTTTTGTGATAAGATAATTTGTAACGAGCAACAGGCAACAAAAGGAAATAAAGTGCAGCAAGGTGGCCCAATCCTTTTTGTAGCAAAGGACAAGCCTGGACAAACTCTTATATAGAGGAAAGTGCTCCCGAGGACACATGGGAATTATCATCTAGCTAGTTTTCATCACGTTCATATGATTGGCGTTTGGTACTTTGATAATTTGATATGTGGGTGGACCGGTGCTTGGGTGCTTTCCTTACTTGGACAAGAATCCCACTTATGATTAACTCCTATTGCAAGCATCCGCAACTACAAAAGAAGTATTAAGGTAAACCTAACCATAGCATGAAACATATGGATCCAAATCAGCCCCTTACGAAGCAACGCATAAACTAGGGTTTAAGCTTCTGTCACTCTAGCAACCCATCATCTACTTATTACTTCCCAATGCCTTCCTCTAGGCCCAAATAATGCTGAAGTGTCATGTAGTCAACGTTCACATAACACCACTAGAGGAGAGACAACATACATCTCATCAAAATATCGAACGAATACCAAATTCACATGACTACTAATAGCAAGACTTCTCCCATGTCCTCAGGAACAAACGTAACTACTCACAAAGCATATTCATGTTCATAATCAGAGGGGTATTAATATGCATATAGGATCTGAACATATTATCTTCCACCAAATAAACCAACTAGCATCAAATACAAGGAGTAATCAACACTACTAGCAACCTACAGGTACCAATCCCAGACTTAGAGACAAGAATTGGATACAAGAGATGAACTAGGGTTTGAGAGGAGATGGTGCTGGTGAAGATGTTGATGGAGATTGTCCCCCTCCCGATGAGAGGAGCGTTGGTGATGACGATGGCGATGATTTCCCCCTCCCGAAGGGAAGTGTCCCCGGCAGAACAGTTCCACCAGAGGCCTTGATTGGTTCCGCCAAGGTTCCGCCTCGTGGCGGCGGAGTCTCGTCCCGAAAGCTTGCTTATGATTTTTTTCTCAGATGAAAGACTTCATATAGAAGAAGATGGGCACCGGAGGGCCACCAGGGAGCCCACAAGGAAAGGGGGCGCTCCCAGGGGGTAGGGCACGCCCAGGGTGTGGGCCCCCTCTGGTATTTTCTTCGCTCAGTATTTTTTATTATTTCCAAAAACAACTTCCATGGAGTTTCAGGACTTTTGGAGTTGTACAGAATAGGTCTCTAATATTTGCTCCTTTTCCAGCCCAGAATTCCAGCTGCTGGCTTTCTCCCTCTTTATGCAAACCTTGTAAAATAAGAGAGAATAGGCATAAGTATTGTGACATAATGTGTAATAACAGCCCATAATGCAATAAATATTGATATAAAAGCATGATGCAAAATGGACTTATCAACTCCCCCAAGCTTAGACCTCGTTTGTCCTCAAGCGGAAGCCGATAACGATAAATATGTCCACATGTTTAGAGGTAGAGGTGTCGAAAAATAAAATACGGACATGAGGGCATCATGATCGTCCTTATAACAACAACATATATGGATATTGTCATATGATCTCTTATGCTCAAGTAATAATCTATTCACAATGTCAAGTATGAATCAGAAACTTCATTGGGAACCAACAAACTATAATCACAGTCATTGAAGCAATTGCAATTTATCATAACATCAGAAAGAGTCTATGTCAGAGCTTTTCAGCAAGTCCACATACTCAACTATCATTTAGTCTTTCACAATTGCTAACACTCACGCAATACTTGTGGTTACGGAGTTTTAATCGGACACAGAGAAAGATAGGGGCTTATAGTTTCGCCTCCCAACCTCTTACCTCAAGGGTAATGTCAACAATAATAGTTCATGCTAACTTACATCCAATTAGATATATATGTCAGGATCTTTCCAACACACTGTGCTTGCCAAAGGATAAAATGTAAAAAGGAAAGGTGAAAATCACCATGACTCTTGCATAAGGTAGAAGATAAAAGTAAAAGATAGGCCCTTCGCAGAGGGAAGCAGAGGTTGCCATGCGCTTTTAGGGTTGGATGCACAAAATCTTAATGCGAAAGAACGTCACTTTATATTGCCACTTGTGATATGAACCTTTATTATGCAGTTCATCGCTTTTATTTCTTCCACATCACCAGATCGTATAAAGTTTATTTCCTCCACACTAATCAATCATACATATTTAGAGAGCAATTTTTATTGCTTGCACCGATGACAACTTACTTGACGGATCTTACTCAATCCATAGGTAGATATGGTGGACTCTTATGGCAAAACTGGGTTTAAGGATATTTGGAAGCACAAGTAGTATCTCTACTTGGTGCAAAGAATTTTGCTAGCATGAGGGAGAAGGGCAAACTCAACATGTTGGATGATCCATGACAATATACTTTATTTCAGATATAAGAAAACATAACCCATTACGTTGTCTTCCTTGTCCAACATCAACTCTTTAGCATGTCATATTTTAATGAGTGCTCACAATCATAAAAGATGTCCAAGATAGTATATTTATATGTGAAACCTCTCTTTCTTTATTACTTCCTATTAATTGCAAGGATGACCAAAACTATGTTTATCTACTCTCAACAACTTTTAATCATCATACTCTTTATATGTGAAGTCATTACTCTCCATAAGATCAATATGATCTCTTTGTTTCTATTTATTCTTTCTTTTTCTTTTATTCGCTCAAGATCATAGCAAAATAATCAAGCCCTAGACCCAACACTAATCTTTATTATATATAGCTCACGGACTCGATTACATAGAGGTATCATAAGGCAAAACTCAAAACTAAATCATACCAAAAACTTTATTCTACTAGATCAAGATATTACTAAAAGGATCGAACTAAGAAAAACAATAAAGATAGGGATTGGATGGTGATACGATACCGGGGCACCTCCCCCAAGCTTGGCAGTTGCCAAGGGGAGTGCACATACCCATGTGATTATATCTCTTTTGTTGGTGAAGAAGGTGGAGGTGATGATGGATAGTCGCACATCGAGCGTAAGAGGTCCTCCAGCTTGCGGATAATGCCCTTGAGTGCGATGATATGCTCCTTCAACAAAATATTTTCATGTGTGAGATACTTGTTTTGTATACGAGCTAACTCAATCATCTTGAAATCTTCTATCTCAGTTGGGGTAAGAAGATTGTGATAAAGTTGAAGGATGTCTTCTGCTGCCGGAGCTTGGTCCTCCGTGGCCTTCTTGATCCCTTCATCGTTGTTTATCTTCATGGGTTCTTCCCTCTTCAGCTCTATCTTCATTAGCCAAGCATCGTTGTCGCCACTGTTGGAGGAGGGGGACGACATGATGCCTAGCCTTGACAACCCTGACAGAAAACAGCTCGAAACAAGAACAGAGGATAATTGCGTGATACAGGAGTCAAAACCTTCGGGAAATTATATAATGAATTTTTGCCGACCAAAATACGTAATGTGCAAGAAAACGGAGTCCGGAGAGCGCACGAGGTGCCCATGAGGTAGGGGGCGCGCCCAGGGGGTAGGGCGCGCCCTCCACCCTCGTGGAGGCCTCGTGTCCTTCCCGGACTGCTTCTTATTTTTCTATTTTTCTAAATATTCCAAAAAAAAGAAAAATTACCATTACAACTATTTTGGAGTCGGTTTACTTACCGTACCACATACCTATTCCTTTTCGGAGTCTGAAACGTTCTGGAAAGTGTCCCTTATGTATTCCTCCGGGGTTACGGTTTCAATAACATTAGTTTCAACATTTATAGGATTACCTGAGATATAATGTTTGATTCTTTGACCGTTCACCACCTTCGGATTTGTGCCTTCGAAGTTGTTGATTTTTATGGCGCCGGAACGATAGACCTCCTCGATGACGTAAGGACCTTCCCATTTAGAGAGGAGTTTTCCTACAAAAAATCTTAAACGAGAGTTGTATAGCAATACATAATCACCTACATTAAACTCACGCTTTTGTATTCTTTTGTCATGCCATCTTTTAACCTTTTCTTTAAACAATTTGGCATTCTCATAGGCTTGGGTTCTCCATTCATCAAGTGAGCTGATGTCAAATATCCTCTTCTCACCGGCAAGTTTGAAATCATAGTTGAGCTCTTTAATATCCCAATATGCCTTATGTTCTAGTTCGAGAGGTAAGTGGCATGCTTTTCCATAAACCATTTTATAAGGAGACATACCCATAGGATTTTTATATGCAGTTCTATAGGCCCATAATGCATCATCAAGTTTCTTGGACTAATTATTTCTAGATCTATTAACAGTCTTTTGCAAAATTAATTTGAGCTCTCTATTACTCAATTCTGCTTGACCACTAGAGTGTGGATGATAAGGAGATGCAATTCTATGATTAACATCATATTTAGCAAGCATTTTACGGAAAGCACCATGAATAAGATGTGAACCACCATCAGTCATTAAATATCTAGGGACTCCAAACCTCGGAAAAATAACTTCTTTAAGCATCTTAATAGAGGTGTTGTGATCAGCACTACTAGTTGGAATAGCTTCTACCCACTTAGTAACGTAATCAACATCAACTAAAATATGTGTATATCCATTAGAGGCAGGAAACGGTCCCATATAGTCAAAACCCCAAACATCAAACGGTTCAATAACAAGTGAATAATTCATAGGCATTTCTTGATGTCTACTAATATTACCAATTCTTTGACATTCATCACAAGATAAGACAAACTTACGAGCATCCTTGAAGAGAGTAGGCCAATAAAAACCGGATTGCAATACCTTATGCGCAGTTCTGTCTACAGCTTGGTGTCCTCCATAAGCCTCGAAGTGACACTTGCATAGGATCTGTTCCTGTTCATGCTCAGGTACACAACATCTAATAACACCATCCACTCCTTCTTTATAAAGATGTGGGTCATCCCAGAAGTAATGTCTTAAATCGTAGAAAAACTTTTTCTTTTGCTGGTATGTGAAACTAGGTGGTATAAACTTAGCAACAATGTAATTAGCATAATCAGCATACCATGGAGCAGTACGAGAAGGATTTATGACATTTAGTTGTTCATCAGGAAAGCTATCATCAATAGGTAGTGGGTCATCAAGAACATTTTCTAATCTAGACAAGTTGTCTGCAACGGGGTTCTCAGCTCCCTTTCTATCAATAATATGCAAATCAAATTCTTGTAGCAAGAGAACCCATCTAATAAGTCTAGGTTTAGCATCTTTCTTTTCCATAAGATATTTAATAGCAGCATGATCAGTGTGAATACTTACTTTAGAATCAACAATATAAGGTCTAAACTTATCACAAGCAAATACAACTGCTAAGATCTTTTTCAGTAGTAGCATAATTTCTCTAGGCATATTGAATAACATTTAATTTTTTATCAACTCTTTGCCCTAGAACAGCACCTACAACATAATCACTAGCATCACACATAATTTCAAAGGGCAAATTTGAATCAGGTGGATGAATGATAGTTGCAGAAATCAATTCTTAAGTATTTCAAATGCTTCTACACAATCATCATTAAAGACAAATGGTATATCTTTTTGTAATAAATTAGTCAGAGGCCGAGAAAGTTTTGAGAAGTCCTTAATGAACCTCCTATAAAACCCAGCATGACCAAGGAAACATCTTATACCTTTGATGTCCTTGGGACATGGCATCTTTTCAATAGCATCAACTTTAGCTTTATCAACTTCAATACCTCTTTCAGAAATTTTATGCCCCAAGACAATGCCTTCAATAACCATAAAGTGGCACTTCTCCCAATTCAATACAAGGTTAGTTTCTTCACATCTCTGCAAAACACGATCAAGCTTGCTCAAGCAATCATCAGAAGAGGATCCATAAACGGAGAAATCGTCCATGAAAACCTCACAAATCTTTTCACAAAAGTTAGATAATATAGCCATCATGCATCTTTGAAAGGTAGCAGGTGCATTACATAAACCAAAAGGCATACGTCTATAAGCAAAAGTACTGAAAGGGCAAGTAAAAGTAGTCTTTGCTTGATCATCAACTGACACGGGTATTTGAGAGAAACCAGCATAACCATCTAGAAAGCAAAAATGTGTATGTTTGGATAACCTTTCTAGCATTTGATCAATAAAAGGTAAGGGGTAATGATCTTTTTTAGTAGCTTTATTTAATTTGCGGAAATCAATTACCATCCTATAACCTGTAATAATTCTTTGCAGAATCAATTCATCTTTATCATTAGGAACGACAGTAATACCTCCCTTCTTAGGGACACAATGGACAGGACTCACCCACTGACTATCAGCAACGGGATAGATTATACCTGCCTCAAGGAGCTTTAGTATTTCCTTTCTTACCACTTCTTTCATCTTCGGATTCAGCCGTCGTTGGTGATCAATAACTGGTTTGGCATCTTTCTCCAAATTTATTTTGTGTTGACATAGAGTGGGACTAATTCCCTTAAGATCATCAAGAGTATATCCAATAGCAGCACGGTGCTACTTCAGAGTTTTCAATAATTTTTCTTCCTCCTTCTCTGAAAGGTTAGCACTAATAATAATAGGATATATCTTCTTTTCATCAAGATAAGCATATTTAAGAGTATCAGGCAATGGTTTAAGCTCAAACACAGGATCACCCTTGGGTGGAGGAGGATCCCCTAGGATTTCCACAGGAAAGTTGTGTTTCAGAATGGGTCCTTGTTTAAAGAATACTTCATCTATTTCCCTTCTTTCATTCATAAACATATCATTTTCATGGTCTAGTAGATATTGTTCTAAAGGATTAGTAGGAGGTACGGCAATAGAAGCAAGACCAATAATTTCATCTTTTCTAGGCAATTCCTCTTCACGGTGTTGTCTACGAAATTTAGAAAAGTTGAACTCATGAGACATATCATTCAAACCAACAGTAACAACATCCTTCTTGCAATCTATCTTAGCATTAACAGTATTTAAGAAGGGTCTACCAAATATAATAGGACAAAAGCTATCTTGTGGGGAACCAAGAACAAGAAAATCAGCAGGATATTTAGTTTTCCCACACAAGACTTCAACATCTCTAACAATCCCAATTGGTGAAATAGTATCTCTATTGGCAAATTTAATTGTAACATCAATTTCTTCTAACTCAGCAGGTGCAATATCATGCATAATTTCTTTGTATAAGTCAATAGGTATTGCACTAGTACTAGCACCCATATCACACAAGCCATGATAACAATGATCTCCTATTTTAACAGAAATAACAGGCATGCCTACCACATGTCTATGTTTATCTTTAGCACAAGGTTTAGCAATTCTAGTAGTCTCATTACAGAAATAAATAACATGCCCATCAATATTATCAGCCAAGAGATCTTTAACAATAGCAATATTAGGTTCAACTTTAACTTGCTCAGGAGGTGTATAGGTTCTAATATTGCTCTTACGAACCACAGTTGAAGCTTTAGCATGATCCTTTATTCTAACAGGGAAAGGTGGTTTCTCGACATAAGCAGTAGGAACAATAGGATCATTATAAGTGATAGTCTTTTCTTCAACTTTAATAGGTTCAACTACTTTCACTTCTATGGGAGGATGATATTTAAACCACTTCTCCTTAGGGAGATCAACGTGAGCAGCAAAAGATTCACAAAAAGAAGCTACTATCTCAGAGTCAAGTCCATATTTAGTGCTGAATTTACGGAAAACATCGGTCTCCATAAAAGATTAACACAATCAAAGGTGTTATACCTGACTCCTTTCCTTCGTCGAGGTCCCAATCTTTAGAGTTGAGTTTAATTCTTTCCAATAAATCCCATTTGAATTCAATAGTCTTCATCATAAAAGAACCAGTATAAGAAGTATCGAGCATGGTGCGATTGTTGTCAGAAAGCCAAGCATATAAATTTTGAATAATCATTTCTTTTGAGAGCTCATGATTGGGGCATGAATATAACATTGACTTAAGCATCCCCCAAGCTTGAGCGATGCTTTCTCCTTCGCGAGGCCAAAAATTATATATATAATTACGATCACGATGAACAAGATGCATAGGATAAAACCTCTGATGAAATTCCAATTTCAATCGCTTATAGTCCCATGATCCCATATCATCACATAGCCTATAGCATGTCAATGCATCTCCCTTCAAAGATAAAGGGAAGACCTTCTTCTTGATAACATCATCGGGCATACCTGCAAGCTTAAATAATCCACAAACTTCATCCTCATATATTAGGTGCTCATCAGGATGTAATGTTCCATCTCCTGCAAAAGGATTAGCTAGCAGTTTCTCTATCATACCCGAAGGATTTTCAAAGTAGACATTTTCATTTTTAGTAGGTTCAGTAGGTTGAGGAGCAACTCTTTGCTCTACTGGTCGGGGTGAAGATACCCCGAACAAGCCCCTCGGAGGATTACTTTCCATAGTAACAAGTGATAGTAAATTTCAGCACACTATATAAATTTTTCCTTACCAAATTCCACCTACCAAAGGCGCTTCACTCCCCGGCAACGGCGCCATAAAAGAGTCTTGATGACCCACAAGTTTAGGGGATCTATCGTAGTCCTTTTGATAAGTAAGAGTGTCGAACCCAACGAGGAGCAGAAGGAAATGATAAGCGGTTTTGAACAAGGTATTCTCTGCAAGCACTGAAATTATAGGTAACAGATAGTTTTGTGATAAGATAATTTGTAACGGGCAACAAGAAACAAAAGTAAATAAAGTGCAGCAAGGTGGCCCAATCCTTTTTGTAGCAAAGGACAAGCCTGGACAAACTCTTATATAGAGGAAAGCGCTCCCGAGGACACATGGGAAATATCGTCAAGCTAGTTTCATCACGTTCATATGATTCGCGTTAGGTACTTTGATAATTTGATATCTGGGTGGACCGCTGCATGGGTGATGTCCTTACTTGGACAAGCATCCCACTTATGATTAACTCCTATTGCAAGCATCCGCGACTACAAAATAATTATTAAGGTAAACCTAACCATAGCATGAAACATATGGATCCAAATCAGCCCCTTACGAAGCAACGCATAAACTAGGGTTTAAGCTTCTGTCACTCTAGCAACCCATCATCTACTTATTACTTCCCAATGCCTTCCTCTAGGCCCAAATAATGGTGAAGTGTCATGTAGTCGACGTTCACATAACACCACTAGAGGAGAGACAACATACATCTCATCAAAATATCGAACGAATACCAAATTTACATGACTACTAATAGCAAGACTTCTCCCATGTCCTCAGGAACAAACATAACTACTCACAAAGCATATTCATGTTCATAATCAGAGGGGTATTAATATGCATATAGGATCTGAACATATGATCTTCCACCAAATAAACCAACTAGCATCAACTACAAGGAGTAATCAACACTACTAGCAACCTACAGGTACCAATCCCAGACATAGAGACAAGAATTGGATACAAGAGATGAACTAGGGTTTGAGAGGAGATGGTGCTGGTGAAGATGTTGATGGAGATTGGCCCCCTCCCGATGAGAGGAGCGTTGGTCATCACGATGGCGATGATTTCCTCCTCCCAGAGGGAAGTGTCCCCGGCAGAACAGCTCCGCCGGAGCCCTAGATTGCTTCCGCCAAGGTTCTGCCTCGTGGCGGCAGAGTCTCGTCCCGAAAGCTTTCTTATGATTTTTTCTCGGACAAAAGACTTTATATAGTAGAAGATGGGCACCGGAGGGCCACCAGGGGGCCCACGAGGCAGGGGGCGCTCCCGCACCCTCGTGGCCAGGGTGTGGGCCCCCTCTGGTATTTTCTTCGCTCAGTATTTTTTATTATTTCCAAAAAAAACTTCCGTGGAGTTTCAGGACTTTTGGAGTTGTGCAGAATAGGTCTCTAATATTTGCTCCTTTTCCAGCCTAGAATTCCAGCTGCCGGCATTCTCCCTCTTTTTGCAAACCTTGTAAAATAAGAGAGAATAGGCATAAGTATTGTGACATAATTGTAATTATAGCCCATAATGCAATAAATATTGATATAAAATCATGATGCAAAATGGACGTATCACTGGGCATCCCTATTACTTTCATACTCTCCTGCAATGACAAGTGAATAAACACTCATCTTGAGAATAACATATCTAGCATGGAAAAATATTGGCCACCCCCTGCCGTGTCACGAGCGGTACGGGCACACAAAAATGAAATTCATTTTGGAAATTAGAGTTGGCACATTCAAAATTGTTTAGAACGTCATGGAAATACCACATATAGGTAGGTATGGTGGACTCATATGGAAAAACTGGGTTTAAGGATTTTGGATGCACAAGTAGTACTTCTACTTAGTCTTCCAGGGGCTAAAGAGTAAGTAAATATTTGTCTTCTCCCAAGCAAGCTTTGACTTGCTCAACTGTTACCCTATTGTGACTATCTCTTGTCTTCCAAGAATGAAGAAACACTGGTACAGCGGGCGAAATGCACCAAAATTTCGGAGGGGCGAAGCTCCCCGGCTGGTGCCTGGCAAGGGACGCCCGCGGCCGTTGCTACGATCACCAGCCCCCAGTCCAGCCCGCGTGAGGGGATGCTCCACCTGCCCCGTCATCTGGTGCGAGTATCGAGGTCCCTACTTCCGGACCTGACAAGGAGATGGGACAGGCCTACCAAGAGGAGGAATGCCAAGAAGAGGATCCCATCATGGGGTACCCATCAACCACCGTTCCAAAAAGTGCCACCCCAACAAGGGCTTCCACCGACGATCCTGTCTGCGCTAGTACCACCTCACCAATGATAACTATCGAAGGCAACGCGCCGGCAACACAAGCTGTCGGGGGAGGGATTGTTGGGGAACGTAGTAATTTCAAAAATTTCCCTACACACACGCAAGATCATGGTGATGCATATCAACGAGAGGGGAGAGTGTTGTCCACGTACCCTCGTAGACCGACAGCGGAAGCGTTATCACAACGCGGTTGATGTAGTCGAACGTCTTCACGATCCGACCGATCAAGTACCGAACGCACGGCACCTCCGAGTTCTACACACGTTCAGCTCGATGACGTCCCTCAAACTCCGATCCAGCCGAGTATTGAGGGAGAGTTTCGTCAGCACGACGGCGTGGTGACGATGATGATGTTCCACCGACGCAGGGCTTCGCCTAAGCTCCGCAACGGTATTATCGAGGTGTAATGTGGTGGAGGGGGGCACCGCACACGGCTAAGAGATCTCAAGGATCAATTGTTGTGTCTCTAGGGTGCCCCCCTGCCCCCGTATATAAAGGAGCAAGGGGGAGGCAGCCGGCCAAGGGTATAGGCGCGCCAAAGGGGGGAGTCCTACTCCCACCGGGAGTAGGACTCCTCCTTTCCTTGTGGGAGTAGGAGAAGGGAAGGGGGAAGGAGAAAGAAGGAAGGGTGCGCCCCCCTTCCCTAGTCCAATTCGGACCAGACCATGGGGAGGGGTGCGGCCACCTTTTGAGGCCTTTCTCTCCTTTCCCGTATGGCCCATTAAGGCCCAATACGAATTCCCGTAACTCTCCGGTACTCCGAAAAATACCCGAGTCACTCGGAACCTTTCCGAAGTCCGAATATAGTCGTCCAATATATCGATTTTTACGTCTCGACCATTTCGAGACTCCTCGTCATATCCCCGATCTCATCCGGGACTCCGAACTCCTTCGGTACATCAAAACTCAATAAAACTGTCATCGTAACGTTAAGCGTGCGGACCCTACGGGTTCGAGAACTATGTAGACATGACCGAGACATGTCTCCGGTCAATAACCAATAGCGGGACCTGGATGCCCATATTGGCTCCCACATATTCTACGAAGATCTTTATCGGTCAGACCGCATAACAACATACGTTGTTCCCTTTGTCACCGGTATGTTACTTGCCCGAGATTTGATCGTCGGTATCTCGATACCTAGTTCAATCTCGTTACCGGCAAGTCTCTTTACTCGTTCCGAAACACATCATCCCGCAACTAACTCATTAGTCACAATGCTTGCAAGGCTTATAGTGATGTGCATTACCGAGTGGGCCCAGAGATACCTCTCCGACAATTGGAGTGACAAATCCTAATGTCGAAATACGCCAACCCAACAAGTACCTTTGGAGACACCTGTAGAGCACCTTTATAATCACCCATTTACGTTGTGACGTTTGGTAGCACACAAAGTGTTCCTCCGGTAAACGGGAGTTGCATAATCTCATAGTCATAGGAACATGTATAAGTCATGAAGAAAGCAATAGCAACATACTAAACGATCGGGTGCTAAGCTAACGGAATGGGTCAAGTCAATCACATCATTCTCCTAATGAGGTGATCCCGTTAATCAAATGACAACTCATGTCTATGGCTAGGAAACATAACCATCTTTCATTAACGAGCTAGTCAAGTAGAGGCATACTAGTGACACTCTGTTTGTCTATGTATTCACACATGTATTATGTTTCCGGTTAATACAATTCTAGCATGAATAATAAACATTTATCATGATATAAGGAAATATATCATACTTTATTATTGCGTCTAGGGCATATTTCCTTCAGGGATGCCCCCCACAACAAGTACCGATGGCTAATCTTCTGATCATACCACACTTTCCTAGGATTCTTATTTTTCTCGCCTTGAACTTGCGATTTGAACCTAGTTCCTCGCTCTAATCCACATCCCTAATTTCTCCTGAAGAAAGCGAAGTCTTCGAGGCAGTGTCGGATATTGCAAAGGCTGCTGCGGAGGAGGCTACCAACATTGCCACAGCAGAGGGTGCTGAGAAGGTCGTCGGGGATCGCCATGAACCCCCACAGAACTAGAGGAGCCCCACGGCAGCGGGCCTGATCCTGCCAAGATGGATGTGGACGAGGCACCTGTTGTGGACGTCACTCCAGCCCCCGCAAAGCAAACACTTGCAGTCGCCACCTCGCAGAACCCATCAAGTTATACGGGATTGAGCGTTCCTCAACACGGACTTGGAGCCCCCAGCTCGTCTGGGGCCGTGGGACAAAGTTTTTATGAAGAGATTGCGTAGATCTTGGCTTAGAAATCCACAGAAGCCAACGACATTGCCAATGAACACGAAGACTTTGCCTTCTTGCAAGCCATGGCCATCGAGTTCAAGGGCGTCCAGGACAGGTATGGCAAGAGGTGGAAGCAAGCTTAAGCGGAGCGCAAATCTATGGACTCGATTGATCAACAATCGAAGGAGAAAGCTGAAGAGCTATGTACATGGTACAACGACCGACCCCGCGTGCTCCAGAGCCAAGAGGTGAAGCTAGCTTCCACTAGAGAGCAAGCATCAGCCCGAGACAACAAGTTGACGGAGCGCGAAGCGCTGCTCAACGCCAAGCTTAGAGAAGTTGCTGATGAGGCTGCAATTGTTGTCTCCACCAAGGCAGACCTGGAGGACAGGCGGGCAAGTTGAAGGAAGAGCTCACCGTTAGCGGCAAGGAAGTCGAGGCCATCAAGGCGGAGGCGCAGAAAACAACTCTCGTCATAGAGGAGCTGCAGACGCAGCTCTCGTCCAAGGGCCGAGAACTCACCACCGCCAATGACACGGTTCAGGACCTAAAATCCCAACTTGCCGGTGTGGAGAAGAATATTGAATCCCCCAAAGAGTGGGACAGAGTTTTGGCGGAGAAGCTGGCTACCAAGGAAAACCTCCGGAAGGATGTCGAGAACAAGCACGGGGAGTTGCAGAATATGCACTCCCTGTGGACAGAGAAACTGGTTGACACGGCGGAGCACCTCACTTCTCAATTGATACAATTGGACATGAAGAGCTGGAGCTTCACCGCGAATGATCATGTGGTCGCCAGTGCCAGTCTGACCAAGTTCTTCGATGGTCTGATTGAAGCGTTGAAGATGTATAATGATGACAAGAACGCCTCCTTCGCCAATGAGTCCTGGCAGTTCGCCCGCAACATACTCTATGCTGCGCTGCTCAACCTGGTCCATCATGACCCAGGGCTCGACATCTCCAAGCTCTTCAAGAAGCTATCGGCGAACACCGATATCACTGCCGCCGACAAGATCGTCGCCCCTTTCGCCAACAGGGTCCTGAATGTTCCCAGTGTCCAGGGCGATCGTACTGAGTAGGCCCGTCATCGCATCCATTGTCGCGCTGCCATGCGAAAGATACATTCGACCTTATGTTAGGTCGACGCCACTTTTGCAATGTAATATGACTTTAAACGTATGTATGAACGTATACTATCCCTTTGATTTGCTTTGCATTTTGCTTGTATAATTGGGCACCCTACGCATGTGGGAACCTTGCCGGGGCAAACACTAGCCGTGAGCGCTTTGGGAACGGATCCCTAGCAGCCTGCTGGTAGTACTGCCACCGGCAAGCTGCCCTTCGACGTTTTCAATGCAGCTATCTGAACTGTTGAGCGGACTCAAAACAAACATGGGTGCCAATGACCACAGTAGGGTTCCTTCACATGTAGGTTTCTAATAAAACGCCAAGTTAAAACAAAGGGAATCGCAAAAAATAATTAAGGAATATGGAGTTGAAAATTTTCCAACTTAGCTTTTCCTTTCTATTGTCATCTTCGTTGTGAGGGATTGAAGACCCTTCCCCTATTCCCCTGGAAATCTTGCACACGAGGAACTCTTTTATTCATACCTAGAATATGTACAAAGATTCGCTATGTGGTGAGAATTCGGTCGGGGAAATGTGAAGTCGACATCTTGTCACGACATCCTTGCAATGACTCGGGCCTGCCAGCCCTGGCGGATACCCAACGAACTTGCCGCGACCCGCGATGATGCCGGGCACCCAACCCAACAAGGTGGGCACCCGTGATGCTGGATGCAGGCTCGTCGATGACTGGGTTAATCACGCACGCCTTGTTGCCCGGGATGCCTCCCATCTTTGACATTCATTCAGAAGTAGTACAATCACTGCTATTGTAGCAGGAAAATCGTGGCCTCTGCTCGGCCGAATGTGATCACTATGCTGACCACACTCGCCGGTGCGCCGAGGAGGCGGGGGCCGCGCGCCTATGCCACCCGCGCCATTGTTGCTATCTCCTCAGGAGGGCCGAGGCAGATTTCCGCCTCCGGCGTCTCTGCCGTAGCGAGCACAACGACCTCACCTCCTGTGCACTTGCGATTTGCGAGAAACTGGTTGAGAGTAGCAAAGTGAGACTGATTGTTGAATGACTTGGGCTGATTTGCGAGAAACTGGTTGAGAGTAGCAAAGTGAGACTGATTGTTGCCTTGACCTTGATTTCCTTGATTGCCTTGCCCTTGGGTGCGTTCTTGCAAGAGTTGCAGAATCATCTGAGCATTGGCGTTGGTGGCTGCCATGATAGCTTGCCATGCCTCCAGAGGCGGAGGTGGTGGCGGAGGGTTCGTCTGACTCCCTTCATTGCGATCCGGATTCTGACGCGTTGGCGGAGCCATCCTGAAGAGGGTGGCATCCGTTAGCATCTTGATAGACAAATAGACAAGTAGAATCAACGGATAGAAATTGCAACATATAGTCTTCACAATACACATTCGAACGAGGATGAACGAATGAATTCCATAGTAAATCATCACACTTCCATAAATTGAGAAGCCACTTGAAAAGGTATGTATTCAACATATGACTTCGAAGCAACTCGAATACCACAATACAAAAAACAACAAAGTATTGGCTTGCAGAATAAGCCGGAACAAACATATGATAGAGATTTCATCCGAAGTTTTCGTGGTGGGGCCCACACGGGCTCGATCGTACAGCACCATCATGTACAAGGCTGTGCACATGACATACGAAGCGTCCCCGAGTCGGCATAGCCAAGGACTCTTTAAGACACTACGAGACCACTGTAAAACCAACCGTGTACAGGCGGACCACTAGGCGTCGAACCCCAATCTCATATCATGCGTCTGTCGGAAAGATATCCTAAGAGCTACTTGAATTCCCACTTATAAACTCCCGAAACTTTATGGTTATGCAATCTGGTGTTGGGGATACAGGGGACACAAAATATATCACCCAAACTAACAATACCTAGATCCAGCTGTATCCATCCGTCAACACATAACCAAGAAACCTTCGGAAATCGTTTACCTCAACCTTCAAAAAGCATCCGTTATATGAGTTATGGCAATACTCCCGAACTCCCGCCCCAGTACCGGGTGGCGTCGAGGTGATCTCACCAACAACTGTATAAAAGAGATTTCGATGTCGGCGAAACTCAGGTATTCCAGAACTGCAACGATAAAATTGTGACGACAACACCTCGGAGCTCAACTCCCCGGGACACTGCCACAACCCCTAAATGTCAGGAGGCACCAAGAACATTGTTCTCGTCACAAAACCATCGGAACGATTCCAAGATACCCGCGTGATCCTAAAAAAGAATTAGTGAAATTTGAGGAGAGAAGAGTCAAAACTTCTACGTCAGGAGACCTCACCAGAGCGACGAAGGGACTGAGGAGTAAAAAGAATCCTACTCTCCGATATATATATATAACCCTAAGACTCAAAACATTTTTGTTCTAGACTCAACAACGCCAGCGATTCGATCAAGCAGGGGGCTCCTAAGTCGGGGATGGCTCTGATTACCAACTTGTAACGCCCACGATGCGGCTATATCTCCCACGTGTCGAGGCACAACTTAGAGGCATAACCGCATTGTGGTTTTGTCGCAAGAAGGGTCATCTTCACACAATCCCATGTAATGAACAAGAATGGGATAAAGAGTTGGCTTACAATCGCCACTTCACACAATACATAAATATAATTCATACATCATCCAAAATCCACACATAGACCGACTACAGTCAAGATCCAAATGAAAATAAGATAACCCCAAATGCTAGATCCCCGATCGTCCCAACTGGGCTCCACTACTGATCATCAGGAAAAGACACATAGTAACGACCACGTTCCTCATCGAACTCCCACTTGAGGTCGATCCCATCATCTGCACTGGCCTCGTCGGCACCTGCAACTGTTTTGGTAGAATCTGTGAGTCACGAGGACTCAGCAATCTCACACCCGCGAGATCAAGACTATTTAAGCTTATAGGGAAAAGATGGTGTAATGAGGTGGAGCTGCTGCAGACACTAAGCATATCTGGTGGCTAACAAACGCAAATGAGAGCGAGGAGAGAAGCAACGGAACGGTCGTCAACTAGCAATGACCAAGAAGTGATCCTGAACTCCTACTTACGTCATTCATAACTCAAACCGTGTTCACTTCCCGGACTCCACCGAGAAGAGACCATCACGGCTACACACACAGTTGATGTATTTTAACTGGGTCAAGTGACAAGTTCTCTACAACCGGACATTAACAAATTCCCATCTGCCGCATAACCGCGGGCACGGCTTTCGAAAGATAATACCCTGCAGGGGTGTCCTAACTTAGCCCATCATAAGCTCTCACGGTCAACGAAGGATAAACCTTCTCCCGGAAAGACCCGATCAGACTCGGAATCCCGGTTTACAAGACATTTCGACAATGGAAAAACAAGACCAGCAAAGCCGCCCGAATGTGCCGACAAATACCGATAGGAGCTGCACATATCTCGTTCTCAGGGCACACCGGATGAGCAGTCCGTACAACTAAAACCAATCCTCGAGTTTCCCCAAGGTGGCGCTGCAAAGGGCTCTAGTTTGGACCAGCACTCAGAGGAACACTGGCCCGGGGTTTTAAAATAAAGATGACCCTCGGGCTCTAGAAAACCCGGGGAAAAAGGCTTAGGTGGCAAATGGTAAAACCAAGGTTGGGCCTTGCTGGAGGAGTTTTATTCAAGGCGAACTGTCAAGGGAGTCCCATAAATCACCCAACCGCGTAAGGAACGCAAACTCAAGGAACATAATACCGGTATGACAGAAACTAGGGCGGCAAGAGTGGAACAAAACATCAGGCATAAGGCCGAGCCTTGCACCCTTTACCAAATATATAGATGCATTAATTAAATAAGAGATATTGTGATATCCCAACATCTCCATGTTCCAACATGGAACCAACTTCAACTTCACCTGCAACTAGCAACGCTATAAGAAGGGCTGAGCAAGCGGTAACTTAGCCAAACAATGGTTTGCTAGGAAAGGATGGTTAGGGGCTGACATGGCAATATGGGAGGCATGATATATCAAGTGGTAGGAAGCGCAGCATGGCAATAGAGAGAACAACTAGCAAAGCAAAGATAGAAGTGATTTCGAGGGGTGGTCATCTTGCCTGCAAGGTTCTCAGAGTTGTCGAAAGCTTGATCCTCGTAAGCGTACTCAACAGGTTCCTCGTTCACGAACTCGTCTCCCGGCTCTACCCAAACAAGAACACAAGCAAACGGAACCACAATCAACCACGAGAAAATGCACAAGCAACATGATGCAAAACAAGAATGATATGCAAGATATGATATGTGATGCATATGCGTGCTCCGGACGAAACATGATGAACAAGACAGTACCTTGGCAAACCAAGCATGCCACTGGAAAGATGAGATGATTTAGGTCGAAATCGATATAAAGATCACCGGAAACGGATGCACGGTTTGCAAATGGCAAGCAAAACAAGAATGACACGAATCTGCGATTGACAGCATGATAGCACTTAGAATGCAACAAGTAACAATGCTACAGCACTCCAACATAGCAACAAAGCATATGGCAGTAATCTACAGGAGATTCTTGACAAAAGATGAACACTGAGCTACGGCTAGATCACACCACAGCAGGTTCAAACAAGCATGGCAAAAGAACAAAAGATAACAGGTTCACAGACTTGGTGAAATTACTGGACATGGCAGAAAACAGCATCAGTTAGCAACGTTCAGAGCACGAAATCAACATGCTACAGGAAGTTAACATGGAAAAACAAGGCACGGAAGTATTCTACTAAATGCACATAACAAAAGTCCCTTACTGACCATAAGCCAAAAAGGACCAGAAGATATGATGGCAACCATGTAAACATAGCAAGTTTCGTTGTCAGGTTCCAGACTTAGCAGAAAACAGAGCATGGCAGAAACAATAATATGAAGGCATCTTGGTGAGCTTGATGCACTCACCACAAAAGAATAAATGACAAAACAAGCATACCTACAGAAAGATGGCATTTTTAAGAATCTATCCATGGCAAGAACAAAAGCATAGCATGAATGGATCAACTACAACAAGTTTGGCAAAATTGAATAACACGTAAACAATCTCCCAGAAATATTTTATAGCAAAAGTAGAGCAAGATTGAGTCATGCTATGGCACTCCATAATTGCAAACAAGGCCAGGAATGGGTCAATTACAACTATATCTACAAATCATCCTTATTGAACATATCCCAAATATGCGTGGATCTCTCTGTAGCATCAAGTTTACATGGCAACAAAATAACAGCAGACAGACAGAGAAATTACTGTCTCTGAAATCAGAAACATTACGGAGCCTAGTTTGCATGCTTGTGCTAGTCACCACAGAGATCACAAAAATACATGGCATACACCACTGGAAAGATGGCATGGCATAAAACAAAACACATGTAGATCTCATGCCAATAAGGTGCACAGATTAAATGCAACAAAAATAACAAATCTCCAAGTTCTGCTAAGAACCAGCAGATAACAGCAACTAGCACTCTTCCACCAGAGATTAGGGCATCAAGATGGCCTCTAATGAACATGGTGCAATTGAACAAAGTGTAGAGCATCACGAGGCGAACAATTCGATATATTACACGCGTGAAACAGAGCTATATGCAGAGAGTTATGAAGCTATGAACAAGGGCACATGCTGTGAAAATAAAATGACAATATTTCGGGGTCTCGGGAAAGTCAACCTGAGGCTTCGTCCAGATCGGATCGAGATCGAGGCGGCTCGCCGGCGCTGGGGTCGGTGCTGGCCGGAGCGGAGGAGGGAGATGGAGGAGAGGGCGGCGCGGGTCGCTGGAGCTCGGGGGCGGGGCGGCGCGCCGGAGCACGGGGGCGGCGAGGCGCGGCAGCACGCCGACGGGCTCGGGCGGCGGCTGGCGACGACGGCGGCGTAGGGCGGCGCGGCGGCGGCGGAGGGCGGCGTCTGCGTCGGGCGGCCGCGGGAGGAGGCAGGTGGCGGCGAAGCGCGGGCGCAGCGGCGAACGGGCTCGGGGGGGCTCCCCGTGGGCCTGCGGGCCGGCGGCGCGGGGGCGGCGGACGCGCCACGTGGCGGCGCCTGGGTGGCTGGAGGCTTCCTCCGGCGGGGTACGGATGTGTCCGGCGGCGCCGGAGGGCGAGGTTAGGGTTTGGACTGGAGAGGTGCAAATATATAGCTAGAGGGAGCTAGGAGAGTCCAAATGAGGTGCGGTTTTCGCCCACACGATCGTGATCGAACGACCTAGAGCATGGAAGAGACTTTTGTGGGTTTTGGGCTGTTTAGAGAGGGGGTTTTGCTGCAACACACAGAAGGCATCTGCGGTTACCCGGTTAACCGTTGGAGTACCAAACGACCTCCAAATGGAACGAAACTTGACCGGTGGTATACTAAGGCCACTTGACAAGCCTCGGTCCATTCCGAGAACGTTTGACACCCGCTCACGAAAAGAAACAAGAGGGGTGCACCGGAGGAGATGGGAGCGCCGGATTGCAAAACGGACAACGGGGAAAATGCTCGGATGCAAGAGACGAACACGTATGCAAATGCAATGCACATGATGACATGATATGAGATGCATGACATGAACAAAATGCAAAACGAAAGGCAAAACCCGACCACGAAGGGAATATCATAACACATAGCCAAAAATGGCAAGAGTTGGGGTTACAAATATGGAAAGTTACATCCGGGGTGTTACAAGTTTGGACATTGAAGGTTTGGCCATCATGGAGCCCTTCTTCTTGGGCGCCCTGAAAGGTGAAGAAGATGCTGAACTCGATGAAGTCGACGTGCCGCTCGTCTACTTGGTTCTCTCCGGTGCGGTCCCTGCGTGGCACGCCAAAGATGTCATGGAGCCGATGATCTATGGGACGATGTAGTCCCTTTCTGGTTCGGCAAGGGGGTGCACCCGGCGCAAAGAGCATGAACGGCCAGGGACGCAGCAGTTTTTACCCAGGTTCGGGCCGCTAAGAAGTGTAAAACCCAACTCCTGCTTTTGTTGCATTGATTGGGTGTGTGCACGAGTACACGAAGCGCTCTCTCCCGGCAAGGTGCCAAGAGAGCCTGCTACACTGGTACGTATGCGTGGGGTTGCTAAGGGTTCGAACTGCTGTAGAGGATTCCTTGGCCCTCCTTCTATAGCTCTAGGGGTTACCACCGTGGAAAAGGGTCATTACATGATGATTAGATAGGAACTCAACTGTCATACCTAACTCTGCTAGTTAGGACAAAACACATTAAATGCATCGCTAGGTGTCATGAGGAGGATGAATCCCGTCAAGGTTGTTGCACCGCTTACCCAACCACCTCTCTATTACGTTGACACGCCATTAGGATGGGTGTCGATAAGGGTGATTCCTCCTCCAACAGTTGCAACGTGCCCGACAAGGCTCACCAAACCGCCTGTGGGCTTGACACCTGACCGATGGGTGACTACCAGCTCGGTGAGGTGGAGCGCTAGTGGTAGGTGAAGCCTTGCTGGGTCCAGCTCCTGCCGGTCCTTCGTTTTGCGGGTACTACCTTCTCGGCAAGGGCCAAATTCTTGTACTTCATTTATGTAGTTTGTCTTGGTCTATTTGGTGCACTCTTTGACCTCTCAAAGAGCTGCCTCTTAAGCTTGAGTCAGTACCCGTCAAGGCCCATTGCCGAGGATGCTGCCATTGTTTGTACACAAGTCAGGTGTACTAAGGACCCCGCTCTTATTGCACCGACAAGTGCCCCGGGGCCTGGGCCACACACGCACCTGAGACATCGTTCGGCTAGGCCCAAAAACATTCATCGACACATGTGGCGGAGAACAACTACCATAATCCTCTGCCGCAATCTGTAATCATGGCGGTTCCCGCAGACGCACGTCCAATCCGCGCATTAAGCGAACACTACAAGGAAAATGCTTATACATAGAAGTTTACCAGTAGCGTTTGTTTGCGCCCCCACGCTACTGGTAATTACCAGTAGCGCTGGGTACAAAGCGTGCTACTGGTATGGCATATTAGGAGCGTTGGTTTCTCTTGGGAATGCTACTAGTAAGTGTGCCACACCACACCACCAGGTCAGTAAATATTAGCAGCGTCGGTCGTCTACCCAGTGCTACTGTTAAATCCAGACTTGTAGCGCCTGTTCTCAGAAACACGCTACTATTATTTCTTCTATGTGTATACTTTTACCAGTAGCGTGTTTTTCCTCCCGGCGCTATAGCTAGTAGAACTTTAGCAATAGATAGTTTGGCTGGTGATCATAGCTGTAGCGCGCATTGGTAGCCAGCGCTATTGCTATGCTCGCCAGCCAAAATACCTACCACCTTCTCCCCCTCTTCTTCCTCCCCCTTCCTTTCTCCCCCTCCTCTTGCACTTGCTTGTTCCTTTCAATTCTCCCCCTCCTCCCCCTCTTCTTTGCCCCTCCACCACCCCCTCCATTAATTCCCTCCCTCCTCCCTCTTTCTTTCTTTGCCCCTCCACCCACCTCCATTAATTAATGGCCTCCCTCCTCCATCTCTCTTTCTTTGCCATCCACCCATCTCCACTAGCCATCTCTCCATAGCTAGTTAGAGCTATATGTAGGTACCTCTATCTACAACTACTAGCTAATTAAGAAGGTGCTCGATATCCCTCTCGACACATAGGTGAGCAAATAAAAGTGTGCATGCGATAGGACCGAAAGTATATATGCGTGATATGAGAATATACCGAATTGTGTGTGGCATGTGAGTTGCCTATATTGTGTATTTGTTGAAATGTGGGTGACATGAGTTGCCTGTGTTTTGCCAAAATGTCGATTCAATTCCGTTTTGGCGAATACAATAAATTAAAGAGCAATCATCATAATAAAATTCTTTGTAATCCAAAAGAGTGGGCCCATCACTAGTTGAAGTTTTGACCTCTTCAAACCCACTTTTATCAACTTTCTCAACAAGATTTTCACCCTCTGAATTATTGGGACACCTTCTAGCTAAAGTTGACTCTTCTTCAGTCCCTTTATTATCCATCTTAATTTTACTAAACAAAGGATCAATAGAAGAAACACCAATCATTTTAAGATCTTCATCACATTTATGAAAGCAATCACTAGAAAACGGTTTTTCTAAAAATTCTCTTCTAGATCTAAGCATAGCGGTTCTTTTCTTACTATCATCCATAGAGACATAAAGATCCTTAATTGATTCCTCAACCTTAGGCACACAAATTTTCATCTTGAGATTGTCTATATCAAGAGAAATTCTATCAATACTTCTAGACATATCATCAATCTTATTCAGTGTTTCTTCTATTATGGCATTGAAAACTTTTTGCGTATTGACAAATTCTTTAATATTGTTCTCAAGATCAGAGGTGTTCCTATTATTATTATAAGAAGGATTACCATAATTATTAGAGGAATTACTAGGAAAAGGCCTAGGATTAAAATTACCTCTATAAGCATTGTTATTGAAATTGTTTTGCAAGATAAATTCACATCTATGACATCACTATTTTGCTCAATCAAAGTAGACAAAGGCACATCATTAAAATCAATAGGAGCACTTTTATTAGCAACCAATTTCATAAGAGCATCAACATTTTCACTCAAAGAAGAAATTTCTTCAACCGAATTAACTTTTTTACTAGTAGGAGCTCTTTCGGTATGCCATTGCGAATAATTTGCCATAATATTATCAAGCAATATGGTGGCTTCACCCAAAATAATTTCCATAAAAGTACCACCCGCGGCGGAGTCTAAGAGATTACGAGAAACAAAATTCAATCCTGCATAAAAGTTTTGTATGATCATGCAAAGATTTAACCAATGAGTTGGGCAATTCCTTAGCATTTATTTCATCCTTTCCCAAGATTGTGCAACATGGTCATGTCAAGTTGCTTGAAATTCATGATCTGGGTTCTAATGGAAATAATTTTCGCGGGCGGAAAATACTTAGTAATAAAAGAATCCTTGCACTTATCCCAAGAATTGGTACTATTGCGAGGCAAAGAAGAAAACCAAATTTTTGCACGACCTCGCAAAAATACGGGAATAATTTCAACTTCACAATACCATTGTCCACATCTTTTTTCTTTCTCATATCGCATAATTCCACGAATGTGTTAAGATGGGACGCGACATCCTCATTAGGAGTACCGGAAAATTGATCTTTCGTAACAAGATTCAGCAAAGTGGCATTAATATCACAAGACTCCGCACTAGTGGCGGGAGGAGCAATCGGAGTGCTAACAAAATCATTGTTGTTAGTATTGGAGAAATCACACAACTTGTTGTTCTCTTGAGTTATCGTGACTACATAATGAGATTTCACTCAAAAACAGATCTGATGAGAAAACAGCAAACGAGAAAAAGAGGGCGAATAAAACAACAAATGTTTGTGAAGTGGGAGAGAGGAAAATGAGAGGAAAATGGCAAATAATGTAAATTGCAAGAATATGAGATTTATGATTAGGAACCTGGTAGATGTTGATGATGTCTCCCCGGCAACGGCGCCAGAAATTTCTTTTGATGCGGCTTGAACTACATCGGTATTTCCCCAAAGAGGAAGGGATGATGCATCATAGCTACGGTAGGTATTTCCCTCAGTGATGAGACCAAGGTTATTGAACCAGTAGGAGAACCACACAACACCACATAAACAACTCCTGCACACAAACAACAAATACTTGAAACCCGACGTAAGAGAGGGGTTATCAATCCCTCACGGGTAAAAAGATAGGTAAAATTGTAGTAGATTGGATAAATAGATCTCGCGGGAACGCGAGATAAAATAAATAAGAATAAATTGAAGCAAGTTATTTTTGTATTTTTCGATTAATAGATCTAAAAATAAAAGCAAATAAAAATAGATCGCGAAGGCAAATATAATAAAGAAGAGACCCGGGGGCCGTAGATTTCACTAGTGGCTTCTCTCGAGAAAAATAGCATACGACGGGTAAACAAATTACTGTTGGGCAATTGATAGAACTTCAAATACTCATGAAGATATCCAGGTAATGATCATTATATAGGCATCACGTCCAAGATTAGTAGACCGACTCCTGCCTGCATCTACTACTATTACTCCACACACCGACTGCTATCCAGCATGCATCTAGTGTATTAAGTTGATGGAGAAATGGAGTAATGCAATAAGAATGATGACATGATGTAGACAAGATCTATTTATGTAGAAATAGACCCCATCTTGTTATCCTTAATAGCAAATACACATATGTGTCGGTTCCCCTTCTGTCACTGGGATCAAGCACCGTAAGATCGAACCCATCACAAAGCACCTCTTCCCATGGCAAGAAAAATCGTTCTAGTTGGCCTAACTAAACCAAAGATTCAAAGCAGAAGTACGAGGCTATAAGTAATCATGCATATAAGAGATCAAAGAAGATTCAAATAACTTTCATGGATAAAAACATAGATCTAATCATAAACTCAAAGTTCATCGAATCCGAACAAACACACCGCAAAAAGAGTTACATCAAATAGATCTCCAAGAGACCATTGTATTGAGAATCAAAAGAGAGAGAGAGGAAGCCATCTAGCTAATAATTATGGACCCATAGGTCTACAATGAACTACTCACGCATCATCGGAGAGGCACCAATTATGATGATGAACCCCTCTGTGATGGTGTCTAGATTGGATCTGGTGGTTCTGGAACTTGCTGCGGCTTGAATTGATTTTCGTCGACTCCCCTAGGGTTTCTGGAATATTGGGGTACTTATAGAGCAAAGAGGCGGTGGAGGAGGCAACTGAGGTGGGCACAACCCACCAGGGCACGCCTGAGCCCCCAGGCGCGCCCAGGTGGGTTGTGCCCCCCTCGGGGCACCCCTCTGGTACTTATTCGGCTCATCTTGTGTCTTCTAGTCCAGAAAATTCCACAAAACGTTTTGCTGCGTTTAGACTCTGTTTGGTTTTGATTTCCTGCAATGTAAAAAACAAGCATAAAACAACAACTGGCACTTGGCACTATGTCAATAGGTTAGTACCAAAAAATGATATAAAATTATTATAAAATGATTGTAAAACATCCTAGAATGATAATAGAACAGCATGGAACAAAACAATTATAGATACATTGGAGACGTATCAATACACCACGGATGCCAGAACTTGTCTGTCCCGGTCACTTTTGTTCCAAAACTTGTAAAATATTAGTTGATACGGGACGCCTCGGAAACGATCTTTCACGGTGCCAAAGAACTCACAAGGAGCAGCAACAAACTCACTCAAAACTTGTTTCAACAAACTTTGTTTCTCTCAAGTAGCGAGAACAAGAGGAAACACTCTCAGATAAATTGCAGCGGACAACTAGCTTGGTTTACAAGGATGCAACCCAAACCATGAAGCTTGTGAACCTATGAAGAATCACAAGAGGGAACCACAAGGATCCTATATGAATTGAGGACAGGCCCTCCAATCCACACACACGAGCTAACACTCAACGATACTAGTGCTCACAGCACAACACAACCTCACCGGCTATCTACAAACATAAACTCAGAAATCTCATCCCCCTTCACATGGAACAGCTAGGGAGTATTTATACTAGAAGCACCCACTAGTTAGGTGTGAAAACAACTCAAAATGAAGGGTAAATTCGTGAGCCCCAAGCTGTAGTAGGAGCAAACTTGTTGAGCCTCGCGCTGTAATAAATTCCTGGACAGCTTGCTTGGAAACTTGCACAACTTTTGACTCAAGACCTCAAATGATGCACCATTTTTTTGAATGAAAGCTGACTTCAAAGACCATCTTTTCCAACCTCTATAAAGTGCTAGAGACTTCCAGAATTAATTAGGTTTAGGTGGGAAGTTGCAGCTAGAAATCTGATGTGTCATTTCTCCCAAAATAGGCACCGGAAGCTTCCCAACTAAGATAATGGTTTTGCCCTTGTCTTCCTTTGGATGCTCTAATGGTTCAGCATTTGTGCTAGCATTAACCTCACTCTTGGATGCCTTGGTCATGATCTGGTCCACATCATCCTCCCTTCCTTCAAACAAAACCGTCCTCGGTTTTGATGTATTCTTTTTGGGCTTCTTCATTTGTGGAAATTGCTCAACCTTGAGTACTTGATCCACCATAGGTTCCAAGACATGGTTCACTCCTTGATGCATGAAAGAATACTTGTTAGACCTCCCATGGTGAGTAGCATCATGATCAAACTGCCACGGTCTTCCCAAAAGAAGATGACAAGCTTGCATTGGCACCACATGACATACCACTTTGTCCACATAACTTCCCACTGAAAATTGCACCCTAGCACGATGCGTAATCTTCAGCTTACCAACACCATTCAGCCACTTCACATAATATGGCTGGGGCTGCCTCCATGTTGACATCCCAAGAGCATGCACAAGATCACTACTAATGATGTTGTTGTAGCTGCCTCCATCGATGACCACCTTTCAGTTTTTGTCCTTGATCTTAGAAATGGATTGGAACACATTTTGTCGCTGGCCCTTCTCAACAATAGGAGCATCATCATGAGCCACTTTGCGAACCATGAGATTAACACCATCTCCTCCATCTGAACTCAGAGGTGCTCCGGTCTCAAAAGTACAATAATTTGCATCTTTCTTCTTAGATTCAGATTTGTCACTTGAGTCATCGGTGACATATCCATCATTTGTGAGTAAAACCTTCTTCAGATTAGGACAATACTTTTTGAAGTGACCTTTACCCTTGCATGTTTGGCACTAAATATTACTAATGCGAGTGGTTGGAGTATTGGAAGATTCAACCTTTGATGCATTAGCTTCTTTTGTAGTCATCTTGTTGTGTGAGCGAAAATCTGCAGCAACACTTCCGTCTACTTCTCGCTGAACTGAACCTCTCCAAGTGCTTGATGTATAGGTTTGGCTGCGATTTTGGTGACGCTTCAGCTGCTGCTCTACACAAATAGCTTGATGCATAAGTTCTTGCAAATCTTGATATGTAACCATCTCTATCCTTTCTTGCACATCTTCATTCAGTCCATGAAAGAATCTTGACAATGTGGCCTCCTCTGGCTCATTCACCACTGTCCTAATCATCAAAATCTCTATCTCTTTATAGTACTCATCAACACTAGAATTACCTTGGCACAACCATTGGAGTCGATTGTACAAGGTTCTTGTGAAATGTTCAGGAACAAACCGTCTCCGCAACAGATTTTTCATTTGCACCCATGTCTCCGGACGACCTCCCGCACGACACAATTGGTTCCACAAAATCAAAGCATATCCAGTAAACTCAATGGATGCATATCGTACCTTCTTCTCCTCCGTATAGCGGTGGCTGTCAAAAATCTGATCCACACGCATCTCCCACTCCAAATAATCATCGGGCTCGGTTTTCCCATTGAACGATGGTATGGTAAGTTTGAATTTACCAATCCCATCATCTTCATGGTCACGATGAGCACGCCCATCACCTCTTCCTCGCATGGCAAAGCCTTCTTGGCCTTCTCCGCGATGATCATGATGAACACGTCGTGGTCGAGGCTCGTAGTAGTTTCAAGCATCATCGGAGTGGTCGCTCCAATGCTCTCCATGGTGGTCTTGCTGTATGGGGAGTTGTCGATGTCGACCCCGTGCAGCAAGCCCATCTCGTGGTGGCGACGGTGGCGCCCAAGTAGCACCTCGCTGGTCGTAGCGAGCACACCGAGGTGGTGCAGCGTAGTAGCTATGAGCATCACCCGAGTAGACGTGGTTGTGCCCTCCATGCCCCTCGTCAAGGTGGCGTTGGCCCTGATGTTCGGGGATCTGTCGATGTCGACCCCGTGCAGCAAGCCTATCTCGACGGAGTTCCTCGGTGAGGAAGTCGATTCTCCGGCCAAGGTTGGTCTCCACGGCCGATATGCGCCTCTCCACCTTGTTCAACACATACTCTCGTGTATCCTCCAATGCCAACATATAGGCGGGCTGCAAGCTTGGATCATACACGGGAAGTGGCAGCTCCTCCTCCACGAGGTGCCTACCTCCATGCACACCATCAACACTGCTGGATCTCCTCGAACCCATGGAAGCTTCTCAAGAACAAAATCAGCAAGAGAGAAAATAGCACCGCGAACAACCTAAAGCTCTGATGCCAAGATGATACGGGACGCCTCAGAAACGATCTTTCACGGTGCCAAAGAACTCACAAGGAGCAGCAACAAACTCACTCAAAACTTGTTTCAACAAATTTTGTTTCTCTCAAGTGGCAAGAACAAGAGGAAACACTCTCAGATAAATTGTAGCGGACGACTAGCTTGGTTTACAAGGATGCAACCCAAACCAAGAAGCTTGTGAACCTATGAAGAATCACAAGAGGGAACCACAAGGATCCTATATGAATTGAGGACAGGCCCTCCAATCCACACAAACGAGCTAACACTCAACGATACTGGTTCTCATAGCACAACACAACCTCACCGGCTGTCTACAAACATCAACTCAGAAATCTCATCCCCCTTCGCATGGAACAGCAGGGGAGTATTTATACTAGAAGCACCCACTAGTTAGGTGTGAAAACAACTCAAAATGAAGGGTAAATTCGTGAGCCCCAAGCTGTAGCAGGAGCAAACTTGTTGAGCCTCGCGCTGTAATAAATTCCTGGACAGCTTGCATGGAAACTTGCACAACTTTTGACTCAAGACCTCAAATGATGCACCGTTTTTTTTGAATGAAAGCTGACTTCAAAGACCATCTTTTCCAGCCTCTATAAAGTGCTAGAGACTTCCAGAATTAATTAGGTTTAGGTGGGAAGTTGCAGCTGGAAATCTGATGTGTCATTTCTCCCAAAATAGGCATCGGAAGCTTCCCAACTAAGATAATGGTTTTGCCCTTGTCTTCCTTTGGATGCTCTAATGGTTCAGCATTTGTGCTAGCATTAACCTCACTCTTGGATGCCTTGGTCATGATCTGGTCCACATCACTAGTAGGTGAAACAGGTGCCGTAACTTGTGAATGCGTTAAAATATGGTTGACGTCATCTACCCCGGGTGGCGCATCATGTTTACTGGCTCGTGCGTTCGTCGTGTTTGCCTGTGCATCTAAATGTAGAAGGGGAGGAGAGAGAGTGCGAGAGAGAGAGCAGACATGAGACCCACCAGTAAGTGGCTAAACGAAGAGGTATCATGTGCTAGCAAGTCGGTCCCACAAATCCACTGAAAGTAATATAAAAACATGTTATCCATTAAAGATACAACAAACGTTGGTACTATGTTGGCTATTGAAGTGCACCTAGAAGGACCAGGTCGCCTGTTCGATCCTCGTTCTTTTCATTTTAAATTTATATGGGTCCAAATTTGTTCCATGACAGGTGGGTCCCCCGGTGTGTAGTTTGTAGCTTTCTAATTTATGGGTCAAAATTTGTTCCATGGCAGGTGGACCTCGGGTGTGTAGTTTGTAGCTTGTTTGTAATAATTGCAGAAAACATAAGAGTTTTTTCTGCAAAAAATACCATGGTGCGACGGGGAAAGTGCCAAAGAGCGTATGAGAGAGCGGTGACAGAGCTACAGGGAATCAATTGGGGGAGGGGCGGGGTGGGGCAACGGTGTTTGGTGTACTTGTGGGCAAAATGTTAGAAAAAAACTAATCTAAACCCTCCTAAATAAATGCATTAACACATTAATCAAAGGTTGGAGGCATATTCCCCATGGCATTGTAAGTAGCTCCGGCTCTCTGAGAGATGGAGAGGCAACGTCTATGTGCGGGAGAGATGACACAAGAAAGCGAGGTCAATCGAGACATAGATATATAGAGATATAGAGATATAGAGATATAGAGTGAGTGTGGCCTGACTTTCGGCCAAAAGAGAGATATCGTGCAATTGAGCTTTTGGATAGAGTGAGGGCTGTAAGAGAGATCTTGAGAGATTGACCTACATAGACAATGTGCATGAAAGAGTATACATAGTGTGGATCGAGGCCCAGACATGGAGATATAACATTTGTGTGTGAGAGAGAAAGCAAGGTCAATCGATACATAGATAAAGAGAGAGGGATCGAGCGAACGTGGGCTGCCATGTGATCGAAAGAGTGAGATGGGTTGGAGAGTCACCTAGATAGGCAATGTGCATGAGAGAGTATACAATATGTCGATCTAGGCCCTAACAGGGAGATATGTCGTTCGTGTGTAGGAGAAAGCAAGGTCAATTGAGACATACATAAAGAGTGATAGAGATTGAGCGAGTGTGGGCTGCCATGCGGTCGAAAGCATGAGACAGTTTGGAAAGAGTGACCTAGATAGACAATCTATGTGAGAGAGTATGGACTGTGTCGCTCGAGGCGCAAACAGGGAGATATATCATTTGTGTGTGAGCGAAAGCGAGGTTAATCGAGACTTAGATGAAGTGTGAGAGAGAGAGAGAGATATTGAGCGAGTGAGCACCGCCGTGCGGTTGGAAGAGTGAGACGGTCTAGAGAAGGTGACCTAGATAGACAATTTTTGTGCGTGTGCACGAGAGGGGGATCTAGAGAGGGAATGTATGTATCTTGCGAGAGAGGGTGAGAGGGATAGAGAGAGCTCAACATGGAGTGCAATGGCGGGTGTGTGAGAGAAATACATTTGTTGATAGAGTGGGGGAAGGGGGTTGTGTATTTGAGAGATTATAGATTAGAACATGGAGAGAAAGAATGAGTGTCTATCAGAAACCAATATCTCTATAAGGTGCTTAAGAGTGGAAGATTGGTCGATAGAGGAAGTATGTAGTGTGTGTGCCGGGGGGCCTAAACACAACATTTGAATGTAGATAGTAGTAGACTTAATATTGAAGTTTCAGTTCAGTGTACATTGTAAAATTTGAATTGAGGACCATGAATTTGGCTTTTGTAATTATTTGGAATTCGTGACATACTAGGTTTGGAAATTTTGATGCACTGATATTGACTCGATTGTTATGGTTTTTTTGTATGTGTGTGGTCATATGCTTGACTACATCCAAACTTTTCTCACAACCATAGTGTTCACCTTAGACATATGAATTTTCATTCAAAAACTTAGCGTGGGTACCATGAAATGCGAAGTCCACATTAGAACTTGAGATTATTGTGTCACAAACACACTCTAATTCAAAGAACTAATTGTTAATTAAATACTAGTATCTCGTTTAGATGGACTAATTATTTGCAAGGAAAACACATGCATGGTAGCACATACAGATTCGTTTGCTAATGAAAAAAAAAGATTATTTTGCATTCTCAAATGTAGGCACACCAGGTAGACCATGGTCGTGTCATGGTGGTTGCGTGTGTCATACAGACGTTAGCACCCCCGTCCACACAAAAAAAGGACAACGGCCAAAAACTTCGCGCCTCCATGTTTCGTATTGAAATATCTGGCGGCCCGAATTCCAGCCCTGCAAAATCCTGCTTTTCTCCCATCCCCTTCCGCACCTAGAGCACTCAAATCTATAATTCTCTGCCACCCAAGCAAAATTCGTTCGCCCCTCGTCTCGCATCTTAGCGTGGGTACCATGAAATGCGTGTATGATTTGAATGCAGTGGCAGATCTAGGAATTCAAGTTACCAGGGCAAAAACTTTACTTCAAAAATACGAAGGCACTTGTACTCCGGAAATCAACATAACTTGAGAAATGTGAAGCTACATGCACTTTAAAAACTTGAGAAATGTGGATGCACTGTTATTTGCTTGCAGGAGACTAAAAACCCCTATTTTGATTTATCATTTATTAAATCTTGATGCCCTATCACTTTTGATCAGTTTGCATTTGTGCCATCTAACGGGGATTCTGGTGGTATTGCCACCATCTGGAACAACTCACTTTTCTGTGCTGATGTGATTGCTTCTGAAGAATTTTCTTTAGTCACCTGTTTTCGATCTACTCAATCAGCTCAGAGTTGGACCCTAGTTAATGTCTATGGGCTGTGTCAAGATGACCAACGTAATCACTTCATTAATTGGCTCTCTGACTTGGACATCCCTAATAATGAAGATTGGCTCCCTGTGTGAGATTTTAACTTCATTCGTGCACCTGAAAACCGTAATAAACCAGGAGGGAATATATCTGATATAATCACTTTTAATGACATTATTCGATCATAGAGTCTCATTGAACTACCTATGAAAGGCCGATCATATAGCTAGAGTGATATGCAATTTGATCCTTTACTTGAGCAGATCGATTGGTTTTTTACGAGCAATACTTGGACCACTTATTACCCAAAAACTTTAGTCAAACCTCTGGGGGAACCTGTCTCTGATCACACACCATGCGTTGTCACCATTTGAACTGCAATTCTGTAACACCCCGCATGTAACTTTCCACATTTGTAACTCCAACTCTTGCCATTTTTGGCTATGTGTTATGATATTCCCTCCGTGGTCGGTTTTTTTTTCGTTTTGCATTTTGTTCATGTGTATTGCATTTGCATACGTGTTCGTCTCATGCATCCTAACATTTTCCCCGTTGTCCGTTTTGCAATCCGGCGCTCCTATCTCCTCCGGTGCACCCCTCTTGTTTTCTTTCGTGAGCGGGTGTCACACATTCTCGGAATGGACCGAGGCTTGTCTAGTGGCCTTAGTATACCACCCGGAGACCACCGGTCAAGTTTCGTTCCATTTGGAGGTCGTTTGGTCCTCCAACGGTTAACCGGGCATCCGCAAAGTCGATTTGTGTGTTGCAGAAAACCCCCCTCAAAAACCAGCCCAAAACCCACCAAACTCTCTTCCATTCTGTAGGTCGTTCGATCACGATCGTGTGGGCGAAAACCGCACCTCATTTGGAGCCTCCTAGCTCCCTCTACCTATTTATATGTGAGACCCCCGAATTTTTCGCGCAGTCCAAACCCTAGCTCGTTCCCCTCGCGCCGCCGGACATGTCCGCCTCCGGCCGGACGAAAAACCCGCCGCCGCCACGTCAGCACCCGACGGCCTCCACCGCGCCGGCCTGCCCGGCCCGCCGCGGGCCCTCCCGGGCCCGAGCCGCCGCCCGCCTCCGCGCCCCGCGCTGCCGTCCGTCCGCGCCGCCGCCTCGCCGCCTGCCCGCACCGCCGCCGCCGCTGCCCCGCGCCGCGCTCGCCGCGCCGCCCCTCTCCTCCGCCGCCGGCGACCGAGCCCGGCCCTGCTCCTCCTCTCTCCGGCGCCGCGCTCCACCGCCGTCTCCTCCTTCCCTTCCGTCGCCGGCGAGCTCGAGGCTCAGCCCCGTCCCCGATTGGATCTGGACAGAGGGTAGTTGACTTTTTCCCGAAACCCCCCCCCCCAAATATTTTCCAAGTCATGGAATTTTTGCAATAAGTGCCCTTGTTCAACAGTGCATAACTCTCTGTGCATATCTCTGTTTCGCGTGTGTTATATGTCAAATTGTTCGCCTCGTGATGCTCTACATTTTGTTCAATTGCACCATGTTCATTATAGGTCATCTTGATGCCAAAATCTCTGTTGCAAGAGGGCTAGTTGCTGTTATCTGCTGGTTCTTAACAGAACTTGGAGATTTGTCATTTTTGTATCATTTAATCTGTGCATCTTATGGGCATGAGCTCTACATGTGTTTTGTTGTATGCCATGCCATCTTTCCAGTGGTGTATGCCATGTATTTTTGTGACCTCGGTGGTGACTAGCACAAGCATGCAAAGTAGGCTCCATAATGTTTCTGATTTCAGGGACTTGTAATTTCTCCAAGTCCTTGTCTGCTGTTATTTTGTTGCCATGTAAACTTGATGCTACAGAGAGATCCATGCATATTTTGGAGATGTTCAGTAAGGATGTGTTGTAGCTATTGTTGTAATTAATCCATTCCTGCCCTTGTTTGCAATTATGGAGTGCCATAGCATGACTCAATCTTGCTCTACTTTTGCTATAAAATATTTCTGGCAGATTCTTAACATGATATTCATATTTGCCAAGCTTGTTGTAGTTGTTCCATACATGCTATGCTTTTGTTCTTGCCATGGATAGCTTCATAAACATGCCATCTTGCTGTAGGTATACTTTTTCTGTCATGCATTGCCTTGTGGTGAGTGCATCAAGCTCACCAAAATGCCTTCATACTGTTATTTCTGCCATGCTCTGTTTTCTGCAAAGTCTGAAACCTGTTAACGAAACTTGCTATGTTTGCATGGTTGCCATCATATCTTCTGTTCCTTTTTGGTTTATGGTCAGTAAGGGACTTTTGTCATATGCATTTAGTAGAACACAGACATGCCTTGTTTTGCTATGGTTACTTCTTGCAGCATGTTGATTTCGTGCTCTGAACATTGCTACCTGATGCTGTTTGCGAACCGGTTATATTTTGCACTATTGCCATGCTTGTTTGAGCTTGATATTTTGTGATCTAGCCGTAGCTCAGTGTTCATCTTTTGTCAAGCATCTCCTTTAGTTTACTGCCATATGCTTTGTTGCTATGTTGGAGTGATTTAGCATTGTTGCTTGTTGCATTTAAAGTGCTATCTTGCTGTTAATCGCAGATTCGTGTCATTCTTGTTTTGCTTGCCATTTGCAAACCGTGCATCCGTTTTCGGTGATCTTTATATCGATTTCGACCAAAATAATCTCATATTTCCAGTGGCATGCTTGGTTTGCCAAGTTACTGCCTTGTTCATCATTTTCCTTCCGGAGCACGCATATGCATCGCATATCATATCTTGCATATCATACATGTTTCGCATCATGTTGCTTGTGCATTTCTCGTGATTGATTATGGTTCTGTTTGTTTGTGTTCTTGTCTTGGGTAGAGCCGGGAGACGAGTTCTTGAACGAGGAACCTGTTGAGTACGCTTACGAGCATCAAGTTTTCGACAACTCTGAGAACCTTGCAGGCAAGATGACCACCCCTCGAAATCACTTCTATCTTTGCTTTGCTAGCTATTCGCTCTATTGCCATGCTGCGCTACCTATCACTTGCTATATCATGACTCCCATATTTCCATGTCATCCTCTAACCATCCTTTCCTAGCGAACCATTGTTTGGCTAAGTTACCGCTTTTGCTCAGCCCTTCTTATAGCGTTGTTAGTTGCAGGTGAAGTTGAAGTTGGTTCCATGTTGGAACATGGATATGTTGGGATATCACAATATCTCCTATTTAATTAATGCATCTATATATATTTGGTAAAGGGTGGAAGGCTCGGCCTTATGCCTGGTGTTTTGTTCCACTCTTGCCGCCCTTGTTCCTTACACGGTTGGGTGATTTATGGGACCCCCTTGACAGCTCGCCTTGAATAAAACTCCTCCAGCAAGGCCCAACCTTGGTTTTACCATTTTCCACCTAAGCCTTTCCCCCGGGTTTTCGCGAGCCCGAGGGTCATCTTATTTTAACCCCCCCGGGCCAGTGCTCCTTCGAGTGTTGGTCCGAACTGAGTAGACTGCGGGGCCCCCTCTTGGAAACTCGAGGTGTGGTTTTACTCGTAGGATGTCTCATCCGGTGTTGCCCTGAGAACGAGATATGTGTAGCTCCTATCGGGATTTGTCGGCACATCGGGCGGCTTTGCTGGTGTTGTTTTACCATTGTCGAAATGTCTTGTAAACCGGGATTCCGAGACTGATCGGGTCTTTCCGGGAGAAGGTTTATCCTTCGTTGACCGTGAGAGCTTATGATGGGCTAAGTTGGGACACCCCTGCAGGGTATTATATTTCGAAAGCCGTGCCCACGGTTATGAGGCAGATGGGAATTTGTTAATGTCCGGTTGTAGAGAACTTGTCACTTGACCCAATTAAAATACATCAACTGTGTGTGTAGCCGTGATGGTCTCTTCTCGGTGGAGTCCGGGAAGTGAACACGGCCTGAGTTATGTATGACGTAAGTAGGAGTTCAGGATCACTTCTTGGTCATTGCTAGATGACGTCCGCTCCATTGCTTCTCTTATTGCTCTCTTTTGCGTATGTTAGCCACCATATATACTTATTGTCTGCTACAGCTCCACCTCCTTACACCATCCTTTCCTATAAGCTTAAATAGTCTTGATCTCGCGGGCGTGAGATTGCTCAGTCCCCGTGACTCACAGATTCTACCAAAACAGTTGCAGGTGCCGACGATGCCAGTGCAGATGATGGGGTCGATCTCAAGTGGGAGTTCAACGAGGAACGTGGTCGTTACTATGTGTCTTTTCCTGATGATCAGTAGTGGAGCCCAGTTGAGACAATCGGGGATCTAGCATTTGGGGTTGTCTTATTTTCATCTAGATTTTGACCGTAGTCGTTCTATGTGTGTATTTTGGATGATGTATGAATTATATTCATGTATTGTGTGAAGTGGCGATTGTAAGCCAACTCTTTATCCCATTCTTGTTCATTACATGGGATTGTGTGAAGATGACCCTTCTTGCGACAAAACCACTATGCGGTTATGCTTCTAAGTCGTGCCTCGACACGTGGGAGATATAGCCGCATCGTGGGCGTTACAAATTCCTAGGTCCAAAATATTTCGATTTGAGTCTTTCTGGGTGCAGCACCTTGGATTTATGGATGTAGTCTCTGCGTCTTGGGCCAAACCAATTCATTCAGTTAACTCTGCCACAGTCATTAGTCACAAATTCAAAAATTTAAGGCATGATCTCAAAATCTGGAGCAAGGGGGCCATCCAAAACTCCAATAATGCTGTTAATGAAATTGATGCACTTGAGAACAAAAGGCCTCTTTCCCTACATGAACTCAACTTTAGAAGAATTTTAAAGGCGCACATCCTTAGGCTCCTAAAATACTAGCAACTATATTGGAAAGAACGATGTACCATTCACTGTGTTTAATTTGGAGATGAGAATTCAAAAGAAATTCAAGCCATGGCATCTGAAAGGTATAGGAGAAACAACATTCCATCTCTCTCCACTGATGATGGCAATACCGTTGAAGATCATGCTGGTAAGGAATCAATAATTTTCCACACTTACAAAAAGAGATTGGGCTCGTCAACTCCCCATGACATGAAATTTGATCTCTCGAGGATTACTAAAAGATATGATAACTTGGACGAACTTACCTTACTTTTTTCCCATGAGGAAATTGAAGAAGTTGTTCGAGAAATGCCAGCTGAGAGAGCACCTAGTCCGGACGGCTTCACGGGAATATTTTTGAAACGTTGTTGGTCTGTCATCAAAGAAGAATTCTATAAGCTGTGCAACCAATTTTTTGAGGTAATTTGAACCTATAGAGCATTAATGATGGATTCATCACACTAATTCCTAAAATCAGCTCTCCAACATCCATTAATGACTATAGACCCATTACGCTCCTAAATTGTTGTCTAAAAGTTATCACTAAGCTTCTGGCCAACCGGCTTCAAAAAGTCATACTCAGAATAATCCACTCGAACCAATATGGGTTTACCAAAGGGCGCTTGATCCAAGATTGCCTCGCATGGGCGTATGAGTACGCCTACCATTGTCAAGCTTCAAACAAGGAAAATGTGCTGCTGAAATTGGACTTTGCCAAGGCGTTCGATACAATAGAACCTGAAGCTTTGATTGAAGTTATGAGAAGCATGGGGTTTAATGATAAGTGGTTGGGGAGGATTAAATGCATTTTCTCCTCAGGAAAATCATCAGTTCTCCTTAATGGCACGCCTAGACGACAATTCTTCTGTAAATGTGGCGTCCGACAAGGTGATCCCCTCTCGCCACTCATCTTTATCCTTGCCCCAGATCTCCTTCAAGCTGCCATCAATGATGCATTATCACGTAACATACCAGATCATTATTAGACACTAAATCCTTCAATGGGTACTCGCAAAATGCTACCATTAGACCCTCATTAGACACTATATGTTTAGTACTAGGAGCATGTAAAATGTTTGCATCAAATCCTTCATTAGCAACCTGTTCATTAGACACTTCGGTTTCAAGAACAACATGAGCTTGTATGTTTGCACCAGAAACTTGATTAGACACATGAGTTTCAGTCAGTTCGATATTGATCGGGGGAATTACAAAATAAGCAGAAATTGGTTTCATTTTCTTATAGATTTCGTACATACAAGAAATTTTTCCAACACCATCAGGTATAACTATATATTGGCTAGAAATTGAACAGTTGAATTACATATAATCAGGGATGTGATGTACCTGTACGTTGTGCATGCTACTCTTGCAAGCTGTGAATGTCCGTTTGCGCAAGCTCGATGTCATGCCCATGTTGTCGCCGTTGCATCCCGCGCAAGCTGCATCCAGGGTTGGATTTTAATCTTATTGTCCTTCCATTCTCTTGAAGACCAGCAACCAACATCCAATGAGGGCGTGAGGAAGAGCTATGTCAGTCTGTCCAACGGCGGCTAGGTTAGGAGCGAACCAGACTGGAGGCTGCAGCGAACGTATTGGGGATTTTTCCTGCTCTGTCGATCGATAGGGAGGCGTTCGTTTGGGCTGCGAGCCTGCTATTAGGCCTGCCTAGCACTTACGTTATTGGCCAGTCCGAATTGAAACATTTTTCTTCATTTTTTACATTGCCTACTCTTAAGCTGGAACGAACGAAACTAGCCAGGGCCAACCTGGAAAACTCAAACTATGTGCGCACTTTGCAACCACCCGAGGCGGCCGCCCATACCAGCCCCTATGGTGGCGTCGCCCCTATTTGCGTGTATGATTGGTGTAGTGAAATGTATTCTAGTGTCGCTTTTGATTTACCCACAAAATGGTTGAATTGCTTGTGTCTATGAACTGAGTTGGCCAATAATGAGAAGGATGCCAGTCTTTTCATCCTATTGTAGATTGCTTAGATCTCGATATGCCAAATATAATCACATGAACTATACCATAAAAGATAGTGTGATGTGTGTTGCTACAACTAGTCTGACAACCTGTCCTCATATAACATATCAAGGACGTATCCAAGAAATGATGACATGGACTCCTTCGTAGAACCTTGTAAGAGAAAAAGAAGTTGCACTGTGCCTGTACAAAGAGCTAATGTAAGTTCATTTACCTGCTTCTCAGAATTTTAGTTAGCCACTGATTAAAAATTGTTCAATTACCTTGCTTGGCTTAATTTAGTTTTCTACTGATTACATAATGCCATAGCATGTTAATCCTATTACAGATTGCACCTATCTATGTGTTTGTTACTTACTATTTATAGAATTACATGTTTGCCTGAACTTAAATAGCTACTTAAGAACGTAGATAGCTAGTCGTATCTACTTGTAGGGTGCAACGAAATTTATGTGTAATTTACCTTATAATACCCTATTTGTTTAAATGGTTTACTGTTATGACTTCTAGCACTAGTAATGTTTGCATGTTCATCGACCGACTACTGTCAAGTTTATATGAGGGACACCGTCTTTTTAACTTTTATATATATATATATATATACATGTGTGTGTGTGCCATAATCATTTTGCTTACATCAATGAAATTTACAAATGTCTGTGTTGCCGCCAAATTGTACCAACTTGTTACTTTAATACGTTGCCAAAAACTTGTTAGTTTTACTAGCTCATGTGTAATTAAATACATTGCCAAAAGTGGTTAGTTTTACTAGTTTGAGGTTAGTTTCTTATGGCTCTTGCAACAATTTATTTATGATTGCTAACTTGCAAGTTTTCAGGATCCAATTGAAACTCCAATGGCACAACAGGTATGTTTTGGAAAACTTCCTTGCTCAACAGGTTTGCTGTTGTAACTTGTTGCTCTAATCATGTTACCAACTTCAACTTTTCAAGATCCAATTGGGACTCCAATTGCACAATAGGTACATTTTCAAAAACTTATTTGTGTAACTGGTTTGCTGCTGTAACTTGTTGCTCTAATCAAGTTACTGACTACTCAACTTTTCAGGATCCAAGAGAAACTCCAATGCCACAACAGGTGCCTTTTGCAAAACTTGTTTGTTTAACTGCTTTGCTGCTGCAACCGGTTGCTCTAATGATGTCAATAACTTATACTTTCTAGCATCCAATTGAAACTCTTTAATTCCTTGTTTATTTGTTGGCTTGCTGTCCTACCTCCCAGATCAGATGTTTTACTAACTTCAACTTTTTCGAATCCAATCGGAACTGTAGTGGAAAAACAGGTTAGCGCAAGATCAACGAGCAATGTTCCCATGGACGCCTGATCATCCCAGAGCAGTGGCACCGGCCCAACCATGCATCATGAATTGCCAACTGCTGATGCTCTAGAGGCTAAGCTATTGTTAGAAAGAGAGTTTGCTTTTGCACTTAGAGATGAAGTTGACATGTTGAGGAAGCAAATAGCACAATCACAAGCAGTACTCATGAAAACCGTTAAATATTTGGTGGATCTCAAAATGAAGCAAGCTGAAATTGACTGCATTGTTAAGGTCCTAGAGGTAAAATGGAAATTAAAATTCCACTTAGTAAATCATAGGTGAATTATTTTTTCCATCGTTGAATGACCTTTGTGTTGTTTGTTCATGTAATCCATTGAACCATTTGTTTTGGAGATCATGTAATAATTGTTTTTTTGTTTTTTGGTCTGTATTTTTTTAGCCCGAGTCTGTAATAATTGATAATACTGTGAGACATTTCATTTTTTTGTTGAGGTAAAGACATTTCATTTTGTTTGCCATGCCAGACCTAGAAATAAGCCTATCGGGTTGAATGTGCATTCAACGAAAAATGTAGTATAGATGGGCCTTAAGTGGCACACATCTGCAAGGGCCATGATGTTGTATTAGCTTTGCTAAAAATATATGCCCTTCTAGCCAACAAAGAGTACAACAGCCTGGCTTATGTATGTTAGTTGATTTTATTGATCCATATACTCTATAAGTTTTTATATGTTTATCAGTTTTCTATATTATTGGTTGATTGACTTAGTATTTTGAATTTTGAGACATTTCTTTGCTTCTCAAATTCATATCTAAATTGGAGTACACTATATGTTGTGTGTGCCATACATGTTACACTTGAGTTGGACATAAAGTGGTTTCAAATATTCGAATTCACCTTAAACTAGATTCTACCTTCTGAATTCGAGTATCAACATTTGTAAATCATATTCCTATATGAAAGTAGAATACATCTTTGTTGTGCTTTTTAAGATGGGATTTCTATTTCCGTGCCCCTGGTTCCTTAGCACTACTCAGTTTTGTCCCGCCTCCTTAACATACCTCACTTTTCCCTTGTTGTCTTCACCCTAGCCTCACAAATGCCCAAACGGAGAGCTTCCGTTTGGTCAAACTTATTGATCGTTACCTGGGTGGGTTCCTTATGAGTGGGCCTTCGATGAGAGCCCGACGAGTGGTCCCACCTGGACACCTTGGCGCTGCTCAGTGCAGGCTTTAAGTAATTGGGTCGGCTGCTCTGTGCGGGTTTTAAGTGTGAACAGTGTTGAATACTCTTTTGAATTTGCAATCAACTTAAGAAATTCATAAAATATTAAGTTTAAATCCAGTTTAGTTGATTTGAGTTCTTAAATTCATTTTATATTTATTTCTATTTATAGCAAAGTTTTTGAATCTTTCGAATATCCATTTCTCACCAAGCTCATCTGCACCGGGTCATGAACAAATTCATAAAAAAATACAGAGAAAACATAAAAAACCAAAAAAATTATGGTAGATACTTTGATGCATGAGGTGCGATCATTTGTACATATGAGTAGCTCTCAGCAAAAAAAACAAATTTGGTCAAATCAGTACATGAGCAGTGATTTTATTTACAAAACCCAAATTTGTCTTTTCTGCCAAGAGCTACTCAGATGTCCAAATGATATCAAATTTGGAGAGGACCTCATGCAACAAATTATCTACCATGCAAAAAATGGAATTTTTGAAATTTTCTAGTATTTGTTCTTCAGCGTGGCTGCAGATGAGCCCAGGCACCGAATCACTACTCTTTGAATCTTTCAACTATTTTGTGGATACTACATACAATTCTACTTAATTATTCGAAAATGATTTTTGCCAATTGTTTGGACCAAGCTATAACACCGAATTGTTTGGACCAGGCACCGAATCACTGCTCTTTGAAAATGATTTTTGTAGTATAATCAACCGAATATAGCAAAAAAGCTAAATAATTCGAAATCTTTTGGCAATATGGTCTACTTTGTGTAAAAATTGGATAAGTGAACTTTTGCATCTTATTTGGGCTACTTGCTTCACACAAAAAAAACCTCTTTTGGAACTTGAAAAATAGAAAAATATTTTTTTACAACAAAATGTTAGAACCTCCCATGGGCAATCTTGTTTGGCATGCTAAGCCCCATGTTTGTGCCACAAAGGTTCAATTTTCAATCTTATTTGTTGTACTTGCTTGACAAAAAAACATTTTTGGCACTTGAAAAATGTTTTATTTACTTTTATAACAAAATTTTGGAATCTCCCTTTGGCAATCTTGTTTGGCATGGCAAGTCCCATGTTTGTGCCAAATATCGTCACCTAATATGAAAATATGACATGGATATGGCCATGAACTTGGTCATTTGGCTTGAAAGTAATGAACCTTCATAGATAGTACTCCATTTTGTGAACACTTTTTTAAAAATGATCCTTGTATTCCTAGTTTATTATTTTTCCTGGAAACTAGTACACCTAAAAGGACACCCTGCAAAAGGATTGCATTTTGACTACCTTTTCCATTCTCTTTCACTTTTCACTAGTACAACGAGGTGCTATACAAACGGTTTTTAACCCCTTTTCGCGACGGCATTCTGAACCGTCGCCGAGTGAGTGTGTGCGATAGAGGAGTCCTTCCCACACGACCCAGAAACCGTCGTGGATAGGCTCTCCTGGCACACACGCTCGGCAAAATGAAGTCGTGTGTGATGGGTGAGCTGTCAAATAGGATTATACGTACAGTTGTGCTAAAAAAATACAATTATACAGGCCAAATCATTTCCGGTCGGAAGTACATCCCACACAGTCTGTCCAAGCTAAACGTTTCCGTTCGTATGTACATTCCACATGGTCAATCCAAGGAAGAAGTTTCCGTTAGTATGTACATCCCACACAATTAATCCAAGAAGTACATTTTCGTTTGTATATACATCCCACACATTCACTCCAAGGAAAACATTTCCGTTCGCATGTACATCACACACAATTTTCCACATTAAATCATTAGTGATAGCGTTGCCATTGCAGACGATATTAACAATTTCATCGTTTGCGTTATTGAATGCATCACACACGGTGCGTAGAAGAAACTGTGTGGCATAGGCTATCCATCACACACACCTTTTATGTGATAAACGTTTGCGAAGGGTGGCCTAACACAAACAGTTTTCAAGGGGATGTTGTGTGTGCAGTGGAGATTCATCTATCCAACACGGTTTATTCCTAGATACTATGTGCATTGCTTGAGGTCATCGCCCACTGAGTTTTCTCAATAACCGTTTGCAATAGAAAAACCCAATGAGCGGTCTAATTGGCCATTAGCATGCTAATTGACCTGTTATTAATTATCCATTTATTAATCTAATTGAAATTTCACATTAAGCACAAAATATATTTCATTTTTGTATTAAGAAAGCATGATTTCCTAATTGAAATACATCAGAGTACAACATCATATAGCTTTAGCACTCAACTACCCCATTACACAACTGCACCAGCACCAAGTTTCACATGCAACATCTATAACCCTTCAAAATTAGTATCATAGACGGTACTTAGATAGATGAATCTCATCTGGAAAACTGCTGAATCGGAAGGTGAATATTGAGGCTTCATTGATGTTGAAGGTCTTTGCAACTTTAGGCAAGTGCCTGTGGATGATTGACCGTCCATCCTTCGTCCTCTTCTGGAACACTTCAATATTGAACCATGGGTGTTGTATGAATACCTTCCTTGCCTCCTGACCATACAGGTGGTATGAGAGGTAATCATCATTGAACTACTTTGGAAAAGCCTGGAAACAAAGATGTGCATTAATATCTTCTCTAGATTGGAAATGTGGCAAAGGAACAAAAAAGCCAAGGTATAATAGTTAGTACCATCTTGTAGTGAACTTATGTCTTCTTCATTGTGCATACAAAGATCATGTTCTTTTTTGTCGCTAATTTTTTATCCTAACAATCTTTCTAAGTTTTTTGGCTTGTATGATATTCATGGACAACTCATTTCCCCATATGCAAAAAGGGTCGAACAGTGGGGCAAAACCTCTAACAGCATGACCTACATGTGCAAGACCAAATTGTTAAAAACCTAAATATTAGAATGGTTCCTGCAATTGCACAATAATATGCTATTAGACAAAGAACCATGCATGTGCAAACCTCGATTGTAAACCTCAGTGCTTCCCATTGTTTCCCTGCGGCACATATAAGGTAGTTAGTGATCAAGTTAAGTGAGGGTTTGCATGCTATCAGCAAAATATGTTGATGAAAAATAAGCACATTGCAGATTCATCAGATTAATTCAAGCCTCATGGAAAACCCATTTATCAAAACCAAGCATTATTAAGAACTAGGAAATATAGCAATTGTGTATGTTTCTCATGTACTAAGTGCAACCAAATTCGATCTATTCCTCACATGCACAACAATACAAAATTCTACCCACGACAATTGGACATCTCATTGCAGAATTGAACCAAGCAGTTAACTAAACACCACAACAAATGAACCAAACAATAACTGAGCACCACATTGCACAATATAACATACTCCTAATAGAAGTTCAGATAGTTAACCAAACCAAGCATGCTTAACAACTTGGAAATATAGCAATTGTATTTGTTTCTCATGTATTTAATACAACCAAATTCGATTTATTTCTCACATGGTATACAATTACAGAATCCACGCACAACAATTGAACATCACATTGCAGAATTGAACCAAACAGTTAACTAAACACCACAACAAATGAACCAAATGTTAACTGAGCACCACATTGCACAATATATAACATACTAGAAGATCATATAGTTAACCAAACCAAGCATGCTTGACAACTTGGAAATATAGCTATTGTATTTGTTTATCATGTATTTTTTCAAGATAAATATGATTTATTTCACACATGGAAGACAATACAAAATTGCACCTTGAAGAATTGAACATCACATTTGCAGATTTGAACCAAACAGTTAACTAAACACGACAACTAAGTAACCAAACATGTCAGGACCCAGATTCTAAGTCACACCGATCTAGCATGTAACACCTCATATCACTTTGCGGCCTCACGCACGGTATTCCCACGGGTGTCGCCTTACCTGGCCCAGGACTGTTTGCGCCTTTTGGCTCACGTATATGATAGTGTCGCTAGCATCCATATGACAGAGAACCCGGGCCGACATGACTAGTCGTGAACCCAAAGTGGGACTAACTTACGGGGACAGACATACATGAAACAACATCGAGCATGTCGGTCATCAGCGTGTGAATCAGGGCTGTAGCAACTGGGCTAACAGGACTCCGAGAATCCGGGCTGTAGCAGGCTAGCAGGACTCCAGAAGTCACCGCGTGACATTTCCCTGAAGGGACAGACACAGGAACAATGTGAATCACATGCCGGCCAGTCTAAGTGTTCCGGAGCAGTAGTGCGGGGCTAACAGGACTCCGGTAAACCGGGCTGTAGCAGACTACCCTGGCTCAGTGGAAGCACCAGACTACATTTCCCCATAAGAGAGGCTACCAAGGATAAACAACTAGGTTGTCGGATCCCACACATACCAAGCATTTCAATCATACACACAATATGCACGATATGTGCAAATACAACATGGCATCACACCAAGACTCTACGACTCAGAGTATTATTCATTAGGCTCCGAGGAGCCAAGTATTACAAACATGGGTCTCATGACCCAACATACAGAGCATACAAGCATCAAGCGGAAGCATAAACATGTCTGAGTATAGACAACTAAGAATGGAAAAGGCTGAGAAGCCTGACTATCTACAAGACCCTCCCAAGGGTACAAGATCGTAGCTGAGGTAACAAGCTAAACGTCGAATTCCACGCGAAACTACTAGTGAGACTGACGTCTCTCTGCAAAAACATAAATTAAGCAAACGTGAGTACAAATGTACCCAGCAAGACTTACGTCAGAACTATCTACATATGCATCAGTATCAACAAAGGGGTGGTGGAGTTTGACTGCAGCAAGTGAGCTTTGACTCGGTGGCTATCCTGAACTACGACTGCAAGTAACTCTTTTGAGGTGGCGCACACGAGTCCACATATTCACCATATCAATACACCACTATGGATCCGCTCCCGTCTTCCTACGAGAACGCCATCCATAGCACTCACGCTTATCTTGCGCATTTTAAAGTATCCACTTTCACTTGTCTATGAACTTTAAATGGCAACCTAGAAGTCCTTTTTCGCGGACACAGCTATTCGAATAGATGATGTTAACCCTGCAGGGGTGTACTTCTTCACACACGCTCTCGCCACTTACCACCATGTACACGTCGTGTATCTCGGCAACCTTCAAGCGGAAGCCTGGCGAGGGAGTCGGCCGCGACCTGACTAACCACACAAGTCTCTAATCCAGGTCTATCGCCTATTCGGGTTCCATCCGCAAGGAGATCCGGCCGAGGTGTCTCTCACGGCCCCAAACGATGTGAGCAGGGTTCCCAAGCCCACCATCCGGGTGCCACTTGGTACACCGTGCCACTGTGCCTAGTCTGTCCCAAGCCCACCTGTACCGGGTGCCACTTGGTAGACTACAAACACTAGAAACTAGTTGCAACTCCTGGACAGAGATCAGGTTGATTAATAAGTCGAGAGGGGCACTTAAGCATTCCAATGCGTGGTAGTAACTGTTCATGGATCACAAACACAGAACTCAGTTCCTGAGGACGGCTTCAATGAGACAACCCACCATGTACTCCTACATGGCCTCTCATCGATACCTTTACCAAATCGTGTTCACACACTTAGCTCTCAATAGCAGGACATGTTCACAACTCTCCAATTCATCCCTAATGAATCAGACCTGACACAACTCTAAGCAATAGCAGGCATGACAAACAAGCATGAATGAATAGGCACATCAGGGCTCAAACAACTCCTACTCATGCTAGTGGGTTTCATCTATTTACTGTGGCAATGACAGGTCATGCAGATGAAAGGGGTTCAACTACCGCAGCATGTAACAATTGAAGCGTTGTTGTCCAAATGCAGTAAAAGAGAGCAAGAGCGAGAGAGTGGGATTGTATCAGAATGAACAAGGGGGTTTTGCTTGCCTGACACTTCCGAAGATAGTATAGCTCTTCATCAGTGTCATCGATCTCATCGTCGAAAAAACGTCTACTGAGAGGGGACAATTACCGGCAATAGAGAGAAAACACAATCAATGCAATGCAACAATATGATGCATGAATGTCACATGGAAATATGTTGTAGATTAAGCTAAATGCAACTAGCAACAAGTTAAATGAAGTTGGTTTGAACCCTAGGTTCAAATGCAAACTCCACATGTGGTTATTTAAATGCATTTAATTGGTTTAACCAATTCAGCAACTTTAAGTTGCTCCAACATGCATGAAAATGGTACAGATGGATAGATTGGATTTTTCTGATCATTTTTCATATATAACTTATTTCATTTGGAGTTAGAGCTGAATTACCATGAATTTTAGAAGTTTTAACAATTTCTGGAATTTTCCTGAATTATAAATAATCCAGAAAAACACTTATTGCGTCAGGGTGACGTCACTGTGATGTCAGCAGTCAATAGGGCCGGTTCAGGTCAAACCTGACCAGTGGGGTCCACTAGTCAGTGACTCAGTCAACTAACTGAGTTAGTTAGTGCTAATCTAACGCTAACCAGACTGTTAGCAGGGCAGGGCCCACATGTCAGTGACTTATCTAGATATCTAAATTAGTTAACTCTAATTAAGCTAGCGCTAACTAATCAGGGGCTTGGGCCCCCACGTCAGTAACACACGGGGTCAAACCCTGGTCAGCGGGGTCAAACCCGCCGGCGACTCGACGCCGGCGAGGTCAAATGCGGCGGTGCGCTCGGAATTGCTCCCCCGGCGACCAAATCAACGGCGGAGCCCATCTACGAGAAGCTGGAGCTCGCGTGCGTCGAGTGGTAGCAGTGGGAGGTGTTGGGGTGGCCGGAATCATCGTCGGCATCGACCGTGGCGGCTGCCGGAGCTTGGGTGAGCTCGGGGTCGAGGCTACAACGGTCGTGACGATGCGGGGTTGGCACCTATGGCTTCTACAAATGGTCACCGAAGCGTCACCGGCGTCGAGCACGTGCGGCGGTGCGTCTCGGCTCCGGTGGAGGAGGCGGCTAGAGCTCGAAATCGGGCATCCAGTTAGGGGGAAACGAAGCAGGGGCTCACATGGAGTCGGTAGGGAGGCTCAGCAAGCTCGGGGAGGACCAGACGGCGGCGTAATGGCGATGGCGATCCAGCGGCCGTGCACGGAGAAGACGGGTCGATGGCGAGGCAGTAGGGCATCCGGCGGTGCATGGCTCATCGGGGACGAAGAGGAGGTCGTAGCGGAGCTCCCGGACTCGACGGTGGAGCGAGGGGTGGCTGGTGAGCACGTTTGTAGCAAACGGCGGTGACGGCTCCGCTCAGCTTCGGGAGATAGAGAGAGAGAGGCGAGGCAGGGGGAGAGGGGAGCGGTCGAGGGGGTCCAGGGTCCTCCGTGGCGTCGCCTGGTGCATCGAGAAGGAGCCAGGCAGGCTGGGAGGGAGGAGGTGGCCACGGCATGTGGCTGCGTGCGGCAGGCACACGCCCTCGCCTACTGGCGCGAGGAGGAAGGCGACAGGGAGGAGGTGGTGGGCTGGGCTGCAATAGTGCTGGGCCAACTGGGCGCCAGGTAAGCTACATGTACTTTCTCTCTCTCTCCTTTATTTCTGGTTTTCTATTTTATTCCTCTGTTTTGAATTAATAAAAATACTAATTCATTTCCAAAATTCCTGAAATGACTTGTGGGCACATTTGGAAATATTTCCAACAGCCCTCAACCACTTCCGGAATTATTTGGGCATTTTAATTATTTATAGCAATTAAATGCCCAAATTTAAATACTTAATGAGTTCATTCAAAAATCCAAATTGATCTGGAAAAATGTGCACCATTTTTGTCCGAGGTGCTAGACCAATTCAAAAATGATGAACATTTCTAAAGGCCATTTGGGTTCATTGAAAAGATTTAAGTTGAACCTAGTTGAAATTCATTTGCTGCTAGGGTTTATCAGTCCCCATTTCAACTCTCAAACAAATTTTAGACATGATGCAGGGGTGCTGATGCAACTAATTACAATCAAATTACAGGGCTGTGACAACTCACCCCCACTAAACAAGAATCTTGTCCCGAGATTCAAGACGTGAGGTAAGAAGACAGAGGGGACACCAAGCTAACACGATCTTCATGATCCAATTGCCCTTATCGAAGATATTGATTCATTGCATCATCTTGAAATTCACAACCTTGCTTTCGAGATCTTCATCCAGCTATGACGACGGAAGAGACGAAGTCTATAGGATTTGATCTTTATAATGATCGAGCGAGTGACGATCAACTCATAGAATGAGATGAAAGAATGCCTCTTGAGCTAAGACACAAGACACTCATCAGGGGTGAAAGGAGATTGATGGCGATGGCTCGAGTTGGTAGGAAACAATTCCACGCTCGATCACAACGTAGAGAGGAGTCAACTGCCATGATTCCACAACGGGGCACCTTAGGGAAGGTGACTCATAGATTTATTCCTTTAAGTGGAAAAAAGAATTAATTTTTATACAAAGATCATTGAAATTCTTCATACCAGCCTGAGGAAATTCACAATTGATCGTTTGAACCAATTCAAAAGAATGGCATACTAAGACCAGAATGGATGATGTGGACTACCTTGTTGAAGACAACGCAATGAGTGATTTTTGCTTATAATTGGAGATGGATGGGACCCATGGTAAGTCCACTTTGAAGATAAACCTGAGCAGTAATTACCGAGAGGGCAACCCATGGTGAGATGGCACAATGGCGATGCAAGCTGGGGACAAAATGCAATGTTGGGAATGTTCCAACCATCATATCTGCCTGAGATTCTGATCCGATTGGTGACAAGATACTTCTGACCCAGCATGTCTGAAGAAAGGTTGCAACACAAATCGACGAGATGACGTTACGAGATTCTCAGGAGATGAACTACGATAGCAAGCTCCAAAACATGAGCGGGTTCTTCTACTCACATGTGAACACGTTGTCCTAGACAAGCATGACCACATAGTAGTCTTATAATAAAATACTACCAAGTTCAGGTGGGGAACCATCATCGAGGATATCGAAGTCTTGTGCACTTAAATTAGACTTCTTTACCTAGAACAAGTCAATCAGTGGCTTGGTGTGCTACGAAATTCATATGGAGTGGAGGTAATTAATCTACCAAACCATAGTATACTTTGCACATGCATGACTGACTTGGGACGATTCCAAAGGAAGCAAAACTAACTTTCTCAAATTCGCGACGGCAACTTGCATCGAATGCACATGAATGAGAGGAAGTCACTTCTTTCATCCAACATATACTTCATGAACGGGGCATGAAGAAAATGCTTACACAAGTTTCCAACACCAGCTGGATGTTCAACACGAATCATGGCGGAGACAAAATGCTGCTGGTGGGTTCAATAGCAACTCATCGGAATTTCCATATCACTTGACTTCCACCATTCGGTGAACAATGTGATAGTATTGGTCAGACCAAAAGATGTAATGGTGTATGTTCAAGGAATCAACCGCGAGTAAGACAAAATTACGAATATCGTTGGTTCAACTTGATTTAACGATGGCCCACACTCAAATCAAGGTTTGGGCAAGGCGATAGGTTCAACAACTGATCACGAGGACCAATCGATGAAGAAATCATCTTCCTACAACAAACACACAAACACAAGGAGATATCCCTTAGTGATGAGCTAGGTTAGGTAAGCTTTTATCTTCCAACTCTCCAAGTTGTTGTTTAGCTTAACCAACTAGCTCAGGGTATCCAACACAGATTCTTGGAGAAAGGGTGGTTTACAAGAAAACCAACTTGATCACGAGCTCAACATAATAGTCAGGGGACAACCCGGTGATACTTCTGAGAAGATATTCGGAAAATCACGAACCACCGATATGTTATTAAGCTCGAAAACAATCTTGCTTTTTAGGGCAAGAGGATGTGATCAGGAGAGTGATGGATTACACAATCCTAACTCATTGATCGAAGTGTGCACCAGAAATATGGACTAGGAAGCACGATCAATCTTAGAATGATAATTCAATAACCAACACGCTAAGAATGAGTTTATTGTCCATTAACTACCAAGCAATAGGGTTGCTAGGAGTACTGATTTCACACATCATAGTTCACTTGTCGGCATTCCGGTTGCAACAACACGGGGCCAAGAAGTGAATTATTATGGCGAGGAGTATCACTGCGTCAAGAATTCATAAGAGGTGGTGCAATTCCTATGATATTCTCAACATAAAGGGGGTAATACTCGATGGTAGAACAGAACAAAAGCTGGTTTGGCATTTTGATCTGCGGAATACAACTACTTTGACCAGTCCAAGAAATGGATGAGGCACTAGAGTTTGTTTCTCCTGGTCATTCCGGAATAGAATGGCTTGACAGACCACAAGAATAATAGGCATCGATAACACAACTACCGTTGACTATCAACTGATAGATGATGGTCGGAATACAACTGAAGAGGGACAACTCAAAGGAACATATAACTTTCTGAGTTGTAGATGCATAGATTAGTATGTAGAACAAAGCTCAACATATTTCTTCCGAATAACCCATGCAGAAAGGTAGATCTGGCAGAGTCATAATATAGAATGGAGAACTCATCAAGAGCACTCTTGTTATGATATTTTAGTTCAAGGAAGAACTTCTGCCATAAGCAATTCATGGTATATGGAAGAAGGATATACCACAAACCTCGAGGACTATCGCAAAGGTTACTAATATCCTAAAGGAACTAGCAAACACTATCAACAAGAAATAGTAGGGTGAATCTCGGGTTCAAAAACCTAGGAATGGAATACCTACTACTAAATGGCATCACGGGATGCTTCCGAGAATGATGGCCAGAATCATCACACTGGGAATGCAAAACATGGCTAGATTACTAGCTGGTCCTCTAAGACACCTAGGGTCATAATAATAGCTCCAACATATATGTCAAGGCAATGGAGTACCTCAACAGACCGTTTAGTGTGCTTAACCTGGCCCAAAAGGACATCGGAACGGGAAGAAGGGATTTGCAAAGCATCAGACTATTTAGAAACCTGGGATAACTCAGACAGCATAACGGCTGTAAATGCTCAAAAAGATTGGAGACATCCTGCAAAATGGTGGCATAACCACTCAACATCACAATATCGACGTTCTGAGATCAACTGTTAACACACGGAAGTACTAGAAACTGAACTGAGACTAGAATCCATCATACCTATAAGTCTCTGTCATAGTAACTCGTCATCCTGATAGATAGATGAGAAGGCCTAGTTTCTTAACCCCATAGAAAAGACGAGGGTGACTCAGATCAGGAGGAGATAAGGTAAAGGAGTAAAAAGAGCCTTACGTTCCCTTCCACATTCAATTCCCTTATATAACTAAAGCATTTCTAGACACAATTTCGACCAGTTTGGCTTGGTAATCCTACATGCAGTCAGGCTCTGATACCAAAGCTGTCCGGACCCCGATTCTAAGTCACACCGATCTAGCATGTAACACCTCATATCACTTTGCGGCCTCACGCACGGTATTCCCACGGGTGTCGCCTTACCTGGCCCGGGACCGTTTGCGCCTTTTGGCTCACGTATATGATAGTGTCGCTAGCATCCATATGACAGAGAACCCGGGCCGACATGACTAGTCGTGAACCCAAAGTGGCACTAACTTACGGGGACAGGCATACATGAAACAACATCGAGCATGTCGGTCATCAGCGTGTGAATCCGGGCTGTAGCAACTGGGCTAACAGGACTTCAGGAATCCGGGCTGTAGCACGCTAGCAGGACTCCGGAAGTCACCGTGTGACCTTTCCCTAAAGGGATAGACACAGGAATGATGTGAATCACATGCCGGCCAATCTAAGTGTTCTGGAGCAGTAGTGCTGGGCTAACAGGACTCCGGTAAACCGGGCTATAGCAGACTACCCTTGCTCAGTGGAAGCACTAGACTACATTTCCCCATAAGAGAGGCTACCAAGGATAGACAACTAGGTTGTCGGATCCCACACATACCAAGCATTTCAATCATACACACAATATGCTCGATATGTGCAAATACAACATGGCATCACAACAAGACTCTACGACTCAGAGTATTATTCATTAGGCTCCGAGGAGCCAAGTATTAAAACATGGGTCACATGACCCAACATATAGAGCATACAAGCATCAAGCGGAAGCATAAACATGTCTGAGTATAGACAACTAAGAATGGAAAAGGCTGAGAAGCCTGACTATCTACAAGACCCTCCCAAGGGTACAATATCGTAGCTAAGGTAACAAGCTAAACGTCGAAGTCCACGCGGAACTACTAGTGAGACTGACGTCTCTCTGCAAACACATAAATTAAGCAAACGTGAGTACAAATGTACCCAGCAAGACTTACATCAGAACTATCTACATATGCATCAGTATCAACAAAGGGGTGGTGGAGTTTGACTGCAGCAAGCCAACTTTGACTCGGTGGCTATTCTGAACTACGACTGCAAGTAGCTCTTTTGAGGTGGCGCACACGAGTCCACATATTCACCATATCAATACACCACTATGGATCCGCTCCCCTCTTCCTACGAGAACGCCATCCATAGCACTCACGCTTATCTTGTGCATTTTAGAGTATCCACTTGCACTTGTCTATGAACTTTACAGGCAACCTAGAAGTCCTTTTCCGCTGACACGGCTATTCGAATAGATGATGTTAACCCTGCAGGGGTGGACTTCTTCACACACGCTCTCGCCACTTACCACCATGTACAAGTCGTGTATCTCGGCAACCTTCAAGCGGAAGCCTGGCGACGGAGTCGGGCACGACCTGACTAACCGCACAAGTCTCTAGTCCAGGTTTATCGAGATCCGGCCGGGGTGTCGCTCACGGCCCCAAACGATGTGAGCAGGGTTCCCAAGCCCACCATCCGGGTGCCACTTGGTACACCGTGCCACTGTGCCTAGTCTGTCCCAAGGCCACCTGTACCGGGTGCCACTTGGTAGACTACTAACACTACCTACAAACACCAGAAACTAGTTGCAATTCCTGGATAGAGATGAGGTTGATTAATAAGTTGACAGGGGCACTTAAGCATTCCAATGCGTGGTAGTAACTGTTCATGGATCACAAACACAGAACTCAGTTCCTGAGGACGGCTTCAATGAGAAAACCCACCATGTACTCCTACATGGCCTCTAACCGATACCTTTACCAAATTGTGTTCACACACTTAGCTCCGTACAGCAGGACATGTTCACAACTCTCCAATTCATCCCTGATGAATCAGACCTGAAACAACTCTAAGCAATAGCAAGCATGACAAACAAGCATGAATGAGTAGGCACATCAGGGCTCAAACAACGCCTACTCATGCTAGTGGGTTTCATCTATTTACTCTGGCAATGACAGGTCATGCAGAGGAAAGGGTTCAACTACCGCAGCATGTAATAGTTGAAGCGTTGTTGTCCTAATGCAGTAAAAGAGAGCAGGAGCGAGAAAGTGGGATTGTATCGGAATGAACCAAGGGGTTTTGCTTGCCTGACACTTCCGAAGATAGTATAGCTCTTCATCGGTGTCATCGATCTCATCGTCGAAAAAACGTCTACTGAGAGGGGACAATTACCGGCAATAGAGAGAAAACACAATCAATGCAATGCAACAATATGATGCATGAATGTGACATGGAAATATGTTGTAGATTGAGCTAAATGCAACTAGCAACAAGTTAAATGAAGTTGGTTTGAACCCTAGGTTCAAATTCAAACTCCACATGTGGTTATTTAAATGCATTTAATTGGTTTAACCAATTCAGCAACTTTAAGTTGCTCCAACATGCATGAAAATGGTGTAGATGGATAGATTGGATTTTTCTGATCATTTTTCATATATAACTTATTTCATCTGGAGTTACGGTTGAATTACTATGAATTTTAGAAGTTTTAACAATTTCTGGAATTTTCCTGAATTTTAAATAATCTAGAAAAACACTTATTGCGTCAGGGTGACATCACTGTGATGTCAGCAGTCAACAGGGCCGGTCCAGGTCAAACCTGACCAGTGGGGTCCACTAGTCAGTGACTCAGTCAACTAACTGAGTTAGTTAGTGCTAATCTAACGCTAACCAGACTGTTAGCAGGGCGGGGCCCACATGTCAGTGACTTATCTAGATAACTAAATTAGTTAACTCTAATTAAGCTAGCGCTAACTAATCAGGGGCTTGGGCCCCCATGTCAGTAACACACGGGGTCAAACCCTGGTCAGCGGGGCCAAACCCTGGTCAGCCGGGTCAAACCCGCCGGTGACTCGACGCCGGCGACGTCAAATGCGGCGGTGTCGCTCGGAAATGCTCCCCTGACGACCAAATCAACGGCTGGAGCCCATCTATGACAAGCTGGAGCTCTTGCCCGTCGAGTGGTGGCAGTGGGAGGTGTTGGGGTGGCCGGAATCTTCGTCGGCGTCGACCGTGGCGGCTGCCAGAGCTCGGGTGAGCTCGGGGTCGAGGCTACAACGGCCGTGGCGATGCGGGGTTGGCACCTATGGCTTCTACGCGGTGCGGCGAGTACGTTGGACGCATGCCCGGGACCAAATGGTCACCGAAGCGTCACCGGCATGGAGCTCGTGCGGCGGTGCATCTCGGCTACGGTGGAGGAGGCAACTAGAGCTCGAAATCAGGCCTGCAGTTAGGCAGAAACGAAGCAGGGGCTCACATGGAGTCGGTAGGGAGGCTCGGCAAGCTCGGGGAGGACCAGACGGCAGCGTAACGGTGATGGCGATCCGGCGGCCGTGCGCGGAGAAGAAGGGTCGATGGTGAGGCAGCAGGGCGTCCGGCAATGCGTGGCTCGTCAGGGACGAAGAGGAGGTCGTAGCTGAGCTCCCGGACTCGACGGTGGAGCGAGGGGTGGCCGGTGAGCACGGTGGCAGCGAACGGCGGTGACGGCTCCGCTCGGCTTCGGGAGAGAGAGCGAGAGACGCGAGGCAGGGGGAGAGGGGAGCGGTCGAGGGGGTCCAGGGTGCTGCATGGCGTCGCCTGGTGCATCGAGAAGGAGCCAGGCAGGCTGGGAGGGAGGAGGTGGCCACGGCGTGTGGCTGCACGCGGCGGGCACACACCTTCGCCTACTGGCGCGAGGAGGAAGGCGACAGGGAGGAGCTGGTGGGCTGGGCTGCAACAGTGTTGGGCCAACGGGGCGCCAGGTAAGCTACATGTACTTTCTCTCTCTCTCTCCTTTATTTCTAGTTTTCTATTTTATTCCTCTGTTTTGAATTAATAAAAATACTAATTCATTTCCAAAATTCCTGAAATGACTTGTGGGCACATTTGGAAATATTTCCAACAGCCCTCAACCACTTCCAGAATTATTTGGGCATTTTAAATATTTATAGCAATTAAATGCCCAAATTCAAATACTTAATGAGTTCATTCAAAAATCCAAATTGATCTAGAAAAATGTGCACCATTTTTGTCAGAGGTGCTAGACCAATTCAAAAATGATGAACATTTCTAACGGCCATTTTTGGGTTCATTGAAAAGATTTAAGTTGAACCTAGTTGAAATTCATTTGCTGCTAGGGTTTATCAGTCCCCATTTCAACTTTCAATTAAATTTTAGACATGATGCAGGGGTGCTGATGCAACTAATTACAATCAAATTCCAGGGCTGTGACAAAACATTTAATAAGTGAGCACCACATTGCACGACATATAAAACATATACACTAGAGCAACATATTGCATGGTAAAAGTAGATAGGACAATTCACTAGAATTTGTTAAGGAAAGGCAGGAGTAGCACATGCAACGGGTAAACCGAGCATGCTTAACCGGCGTAGCTAGCAAACTGAACATAGGTCCATATAGTGAGCTAATAAGACAAGCTACTCCTTGTCGTTGGAGATATCGATGATGATTGGCTCCTTGGACATGGAAGAGGGCGAGGCCTCCACATCGTGGGTGCCCTCGTTGTAGTGGTGAGTTGCCTGAGCCGCTCCAGGCACCAACCTTGTGGCTCTCGAGTTGAGGTAAGCACGGGCAAGCTGAGAAAGCACCTCGTAGTCTTCGTCGAAGGCACCGACCGTGGCCTCGAGAAAATGCCACGAAGCATCCTTTAAAGGAGCCAACCACGTCGTGGCGTCGGTGCGCGAGGCATCGATGGTGGCCTCGACGGCGAGGTGCTCCACCAAGATCTGGGGGTCGACACGAATCACTACAACACAGCACTACATCTCCGACAGCCAAGTCGGTCGGGAATGCAAGTTCTCCCAACAGACAGTTGGTCGGGAAAGACTATTACCTACCGACATTGTTTGTTGGGGAAAGTACAGACGGGAAAGCCCTTTCCCGTCCGACAGCTTGTTGGCTATGGTGTATCTTTCCCGACCAACATTCTGATGGGCATGTCGTAGGCCTTTCCCGACCAACAGTCCGTTTGGGCTGCCATGGGCCTTCCCGACCGACTATGGGACATGGTATTCTATTCCGACCAACAATCCGTTGAGGTTGCCATGGACTTTCCCCAACCAACGGCAGATGGGAGTTTGCTGTGCCGACCAACAACTTGACATCATTTTGTTTAATACCCACCAATTATTTGGCGTTTGCCTTAACAAAACAATGCCATCAAGTAATATATCTCATTACAACACAATATCAATCAAATTATAGCAACATGCATGTACTCCAAAAATATTAAACCAAAACAAAACAAAATTAGCACATTAATTACTTCTCACAAATGGACGAGGTAACCAATTAAGAGGAAGCATTTATAGTGCGGTGACCGAGGTGCCAAATAGGTTTACACAGAATATCGAGTTCACCGAGACACCATATATGTTTACACAATGATAGCTAATAGATGCATGTCCAGCAATTCATAGTCTGCTCCATTACACAGTGCAACAATTACTCTTAATATATACTAACAACAACAACAACAACAAATTAATTACACAGTGCAACAGCAACAACAATTAATGTGCTAATTTTGTTTTGTTTTGGTTTAACAATGAATTACTCCAACAACAACAACAAAGTCTAACTTTATTAATAGTAATTAATTAAGAGTAATATATGCTAATATATGCTAATTACATAGTGAACTTAGTCTACTTTATTAATAGTAATATATGCTAATATATGCTAACCAATTAAGAGTAATTAATTGTTGAACTTTATTACACAGTGTATATGCTAATATATGCTAAACAATTAGAGGAAACATTGACGAGGTAACCAATTAATTGTTGCATTGTATATGCTAATATATGCTAACCAATTAAGAGTAATAAAGTTCTTGTATATGCTAATATATGCTAACAACAACAACAACAACAACAACAACAACAACAACAACAACAACAACACCAGCAGTAGCAGCAGCAGCAGCAGCAGCAACAACAACAACAATAACAACAAGAACAACAAGAACAACAACAACAACAACAACAACAGCAACAACAGCAACAACAACAACAACAACAACAACAACAACAACAACAACAACAACAACAACAACAACAACAACAACAACAACAACAACAACACCACCACCACCAGCAGCAGCAGGAGCAGCAACAACAACAACAACAACAACAACAACAACAACAACAACAACAACAACAACAACAACAACAACAACAACAACAACAGCAGCAGCAGCAGCAAAAACAACAACAGCAGCAAAAACAACAACAACAACAACAACAACAACAACAACAACAACAACAGCAACAGCACAAGCAGAAGTAGGAGCAGCAACATCAATAGCAGCAGCAACAACAACAACACTAGCACCAGCAACACCACCACCACCACCACCAAGAACAACAGAATAAGAAAACTGATTCACCTCATATATTTCCTTGTGCTCTGGAAAGAATAGCAAAACTTATATAAAGCATAGCTTTGCACTGTTAAGGTCATGACAACCCACTTATGGAAACATGACATCAATGATAACTCCACAATGAAACTGAATTGCAGCATATACAAGAACTTTATTACTCTATAGTAGAATAAATTCAAATTTCTTGCCCTTAATTTCAGAGTACTATGGTTTATTTCATCTTCACAGCAGTTTTAAGTTATTAGGAACACCACAACAGCTCAAATTTCCAATATAGCCTTTATGTCAACCATACATTCTGTTCCACTATAGTAATTCGCAGTAGCAGACTTTTATTTTGTCTATAGTAATTAGCAGTAGCAGACTTTTATTTTGTCTCAGTGGGATCTGAAACAACTTGTTGAAAAAGAGGTTTGTCTGTTTAATGTTCGAGTAAATCTTCTAGTAAATAAAATTCTAAAAGCAATAGCATCACCATATGACAAATAGGTACTCCCTCCGTCCCATAATGTAAGATGTTTTTTGACACTAGGTGTCAAAAAAATTCTTACATTATGGGATAGAGGGAGTACTTTTCTTCTAGAGAATGGTTGAATTAAGTTCATTTCATATCTAACTTTCACTTAATCTACTAACACACTTCACTGAAATTGGTATATTGTGTCATTTAAAGTTCCACTGGCAGATCGTAAACCATCATATTGATAAGACTTAGCCATGTGCATCTGACAAACTTTTATCTAGTATTATATACTAGCTGAACTAAGCTGAAAAAATAAAGTCAAAATCGAAGCATTATATGCCTCGTAATGGATCACAGGAAAAATGTAGTTATTACATTCAAAATCTGAACTAAATAGATCTAAGCAATACTAAGAAAATGTCAAAATCAAGGCCTTGATATGCCTCACAATAGATCAGGAAACAATTTAGTTGTTGTAGTGACTATTGCTACGCAAGCACAATATTATAGGGATATCTATCAACCATGAACACCACCTTCCTGTGTGTGTGTGTGAGAGAGAGAGAGATTGACTGGCCAAGTTTACATGCATATATCTGAATATTAATGACCTTATTTCTGATAGCATAGAATAATTGTATGTGCTACTCTGAATATGAGTGCTTTGTTTCAAGCTTCTCTTGAAGAAGAGAAATGGAGACATGATAATGTTAGGACCGAGGAGGTATGCACATGAATTAATTTTCAAATAGATATCAGCGCTTTAACTAGAATCTCTTGAAGCTTTCCTTCCCCACTAATAAATGAAGCGAGATTTGTCTCTATAATGTTTCAGTTATGACAACCAACAGAAACTATTTGTGCATATAAGTGTTTTAGAAGATACAATATAGTAATGGCAAGTCAGGATATAGGTTCCATTTATTTAATCCATCACTATACATTTAAATTTCCATGGATTGACAATAGTGACCACAATGCACATGCAATACACTAGAAAACACTCACACAAGTATTGTTCGCTTGGTAAGTTTACCTTCTATTATAATACAAGCAATCTCCAGTATATGATGTGTTCAAACCTCCAATGTCGAAACCTACACTACAAAAAAAAGACACATCCGTGACATTTTGGGCCGAACGAATTTTTTCTCCTGTCATGCTTATGACACTTCTATGAGGATAATTGTGACAAAACCCGGTATCATCATAGATGTGGTGGGCTCCTACTTCTATGACAAAAAATCATGACAGAAAATGGGCTTTTCGTCCTGGGCGGGCCAGAGACGCAGCTGCATGACATTCTTTGGGCCGTCGATGACAGAAAAAACCGTGGTAGAAGCGAGGGCGAGGAAAATATCGGGGGAGTTCCTGGTTACGGTGGGTGGTCGGGGGCCGAGCGATGCGCGTTTCTCTCGTACGTAAATGCGTGTGTGCAAGGCGTTGCGCTCTAACTGAACCCGAGCGAGGCGTTGGACTCTAACTAAATCCGAGCGATTTCACTGCAGGATACATGTTACTGAACCCAAGCGATCGATCGATCCCTTGCTGTTAACTGAACCCGAGTGATTCCTTCACTACTGCTACTAACTGAAGCCGATCGATGCTGCCTCTAGATGAATAGTGAGTGTTGTTGGCGGGGGGGTGGATGAACAGTTCCCGGTGGGGGGTTGGATGAACAGGACCCCGTGGTAGTAGAGGTCGTTGCCGCTGGATGAACAGGACCCCGATCGATCGAGCCGGTGGAGGGGTGGATGTACAAGACCCCGGGGAGGGCTGGATGAACATGACGACCCCGTGGAGGGCTGGTTGAATAGTAGCCGGTGGAGGGCTGGATGAACAGTAGCCCGTGGAGGGGTGGTTGAACAGGACCCTGTGGAGAGGGCTGGTTGAATAGTAGCCGGTGGAGGAGTGCGTGGTGGAGGCTGGATGAACAGGAGCCCGTGGATGAACAATCGCAGGTGGAGAATGGAGGAGGTCGACGGTGGATGAATAGTAGCCCGTGGAGGCTGGAGTAGGTCGACGGTGGAGATGAACAGTATCCTGTGGAGTCCCGTTTTGCGGTACGCCACACCCCTCCCGATGAACAGGACCCCTGTTTCGACCGTAGCGCTCCAACACAAGTCTGTTTCCTTCGCTTTGCGGTACGCCACACCCCTCCCGATCAACAGGACCCCGTTTCGACCGTAGGAGGTCCAAGAGAAGTCTGTTTCCTCCATTTTGCGGTACGCCAAACCCCTCCCGATGAACATGATCCCATTTCTACCATGGCCGGTCGAACACAAGGTTGTTTCCTCCGTTCCGCGGTATGCCACGCCTTGTTTCCATCGGTTGTTCCCTCCAAGCCGGTTGGCTCCCGATGAACAGCAGGTGTTCCATTGCCTCCTGATGAACACGACGCATTCCGTTGCCAGCCCATGAACACGACGACGACGCAGTTTCTCCCTTCTAACCCAGCCATGTACACAAGCCCTGGCCGTACGTGTGCGCGGGTAGGCGCTCGAGACCCCGCCCGTATGTACGTACGTGGCCGTATTTACTTTCTTGCACCCTGGCCGCTGTACGTACGTGTACATGCTACGTGTGCGCCTCTACTACGACACATGCGCGCCTCTACTACGACACGTGCCCTTCCTTACACGGCCACGGTTCATCGCTGCATCCTGTAGACAGACCGATCGTATGTATGTACACGTTCGAGACCAGAATGACAACTCTACGTACGCTTCGACCAGGTGGGTCCCGACTTTCAGGCACTTCATTGCGTGCGAAGATGTAGCTTGTGGGTCCCAGCTGTCAGGGGGCGAATCATTATTTTTTTGCCCGTAATATGGACGCACTTCCTTGCATGCGAAGATGTAGCTGGTGGGTCCCAGCAGTAAGGGGGGAAACATTTTTTCACGAAATACGGTGGACCGTCCGGTGGGTCCCTGCTGTCAGGTGGAGGAATCATTATTTTTGCATGTAATAAGGAGGCATTTGCTTGTGTGAGGCCGTGGACCCAGCTGTCAGCCTCTCCACGTATAGTCCACGTCCGATTGATGTCGTTCGTTGACCATGTTGACCACGGCGCGCCGAGAGCACCAGGGCGGTGGACGACGGCGAGGCCTAGGAAGGGAACGACACGGAGACGGGGAAGACTCGGAAGTGGTTGCCCACACGGTGGGGAGTACGAGGGTTTACTGATCCGGCTGCCGTCGCCGGAAAATAATAGGAGGTATTGGTGAGTAGAGGAATGGTCTGGCTAGCAATGGAGTAGAGTGGGGCGGTGTGGCCTGTGCGGCAGCATAGCCGATCATGGGAGGCGGGAGCAGGCAGTCCCACCGACACTGGTTTGGGCAGCTGGAGCAAGAAGAAAAGAGGTTGAAGAAGCACTACAGCCATTGGATGGACATCATACGGTCTCTGCAGCTAGAATCATTTATATTGACTAAGTTGACAAAGCCCTTGGTACGCGTCAACTTAGTTGGCCCACAGGTCAGCCTCTGAAATGGTGCGCCCCAGATGTCAGGGGGAGGAATCATTTTCTGGGAGGCTGAAGCTAGAATATCCGAGATTGAAGAAGAAGCACGACATCAGTTGGATGGACATCCAACGGCCACTGCTGCTAGAACCGTGTGTTGACTATAAGTTGACAAAGCCTTGCATACGCGTCAACTTACTTTTTTTTAGGGGACGCGTCAACTTAGTAGGCCCACAAGTGTGTGGCAGAGAACTTATAGCCCATTTGCGATTTGTAAGAATGTACAACCCATTTTTGAATTCTAATGGAATTTATTACAACCCATTTTACAGTTTGTTAAAAGTACATCCCATTTTCTAGCTAGGACAACGATTAATAATTTCAACCAACCGTTCAAAACAGAATTCAATTAAATTTCCCACATTTTGATGGGATTCGACATATTTTTATCCCAAAATTTCTAGTCATATTAAATACAATTTCGATATAAATTTGTGTTACGTAAAAATCCAACGAAACATTGCGTGCACAACAATTAATGAAATTAAAATTTTCAAAATCCAAAAAAATTATAAAATAATTATGTGTTTGGTGCATTTTTTATAGTTACTGCCCAGTTTTTATAATTACGTCCCTTTTATTGTTTCTTGAAGCCTATTTTCTTGTTAAGCCTAATGCATCCCTCCTTGGAAAGATTTGCAGCCCAACGGGGCGGAGAATAACAAGTTGACCTTGCCTGGGTATTCCTCAGAAAAAAGTATAGCTGGGCTAGCCATTTTTAGCTTGAAAAAAATTAATATCTGGCCTGTGCTAGACGGGCCATAGCCAACCCAGTTAATACCCTGCTCTCCTCTGAACAACAACGAAAACATCGCCCAAGAAAAACTCTGCAGTGCTCACACCTCAAAAACACAAATACTGCTCGAGCTGCTTGGTCCCAGCTGTCGGCCGCTCCTTGTGCAATTCTCTCGTTTATTGACTACATAGGTTGACAATGGTGTGGGACCGTGATGTCAGGAAACCAGGAGGAAGCAAAAAATTTATAGTTGTATATAATAAGGAGGCACTTGCGTACGTGCGGCTATGGCTCTGGTGTGTCCCCACTGTCATCCTCTCCAAGTAAAGTCACCTCCTCATTCGTCATGTCCATTGACCATGTTGACAACGTGAGACGGCGGCGCCACGGCGAGCGCAATAACTCGAAGGACGACATAGAGGGCCTTGCGGGCCCTACGGATGGTGTGATACAGCGCCCGCTGCTCATTCGGGAAGCCAGGATCATAGGGCCACATGTTCGCGACAGCATTGTCGTTCGCTTGTTCACCGGTGCTCGTTGAGGAGACGGAGGTTGCAGCACAGGTCCTCCTGCACTAGTAGCTCTTCCGCCATTAGGGCGTCGAAGTGCGGCCGCACTTCTATGGTGAACACGGCATGAACTGGCTTGGACAGTGGCACCGACTCCTGGTCGGAAGCTACGTCCATCGTCTGATTGTCGACGCTCAGCTCGGCGAGCTCGCCTGCGAGCCAGCATGTCTGGCTGCTGGACCGACCCGCTGCCAAGCACGAGTCTGACAGCCGTGGCCCACCCAGACCGCCTCCCTCGCCAGCGCGCGCTTTCCGCCCGAAACGGTTAGCACCGCCCGCCCCGCTTCCTGGTGCAGGTGATTGCTCCGCCTTCAAACGACACAAGTGCCGTCCGTCCGTCCGTCTGCCGCCCACATTAATGACACGCGGTTGCCGAGGCCGCTACTCCTGCGCCACATGTCCGTCCCTCCGCCGTCCACCATTGCTATATAAACTGTTGCGCAGGCCATAGCCGCAGTCATCCGCCTATGTTCCCTTTATCCTGTCCACAACACTACTGCCCACCATGGCTTCCTCACGCTCTAGCGCTCTTCGGGACGGGTGGACGACGGACCACAGGAGATGGCATCCATTACTACCGACTGGCTGGCCGGCAGGCACCGGGAGGACGACGACGTCCCGATGGATAACATGGTAGTCGATGATCCGGCGCCAACCCCCTCCTCCGTGCTATCCTCGCCGGGGCATTGCACCATGACCATCGGCAAGGCCCATGCCCAATACATGGACACGGTGAGGTAGAAGCGTCAGGAGCAGTTCCCGGAGGCACAGGCCGACGCCGCCTGCAACCACCATCTCCTCCAGGAGCACCTGCAGGCGGAGGAGCAGATCGCCGCGGAGCGGGCACAGTAGGAGGCGCTCCTCGACTCGTACCGCTCTACCCACGAGGGCGGCCTCGAGCGCTAGCGGTATCGCATGTAGGTGGCGGAGGCTGAGGGTGATGAAGCGGGCGAGGCGCTGTTTGGCGAGACCGAGGACGAGGCAGAGGACAATGCCGGCTCCGACGAGTCCCTGCTCTACTGGCGTCGACGAGGCCCTACTCCACCGAGTCCCCGCGGCGCCAACAACGAGGTAGATGACACCGCCGGCTCTGCCGAGGCCCCGCCCCGCCGGCACCGAGGCGGAGGACCTCTCCGGCTTCGGCGAGGCCCTACTCCACCAAGGCCCCGCCCCGCCAACAACGAGGCAGAGGACATCGCCGGCTCAGCCGAGGCGCCACCCTACCGGCAATGAGGGGGAGGATTTCCCCCTCTCCGCCGAGGTGCCGCCTTGCCGGCAACGAGACAGAGGACATCGCTGGCTCCATCGAGGCCCCGCCCCGCTGCCAACGAGGCATCACCACACAGAAAACGAGGAAGAGTACAACACGGTAGGTCGCCACTGCTCGGGTCCAAGTAAGGCCATCGCTGCTACCCTCCGATTGAAGCCAAGCTAGGCGGGTTGACCATTGACGGTCGATTAGCTTCCTGGCTGCGACGTGGAGTCGGAGAGCAATGTTGGAGAAGGACACTGCTTCAGTTACTTGACTGCTGGTGCAGTTGGGTCACTCACAGGTGGGCCCAACAGGCATCTGGGCCACATGTCAGTTACGCAACTGCACGTGCAGTTAAGTCACTGAAGCTCAGTCCGCTGGAGAATAAGCTTCTATTCGGTTCAGCCGGACACAAGTGGGTAGATTCAGTAAATTAATTATACCTCCAGCGCACCCCTTTTTAGTTGAAGAATGTATGAAATTTAATGAAATCCGGCTTGTTTATATGAAATCCGACCTTGTATTAATGAATTTATTTCGATTAGTTCAAATTCTTGTATCACTGGCATTGGATGAACATGCAAAACAATACGTACTAGGATTATTCCGAGGGTGATCACCTCGTTTGCAGCAGTTTCACATGTACTCCATCCGGTCCTTTTTAGTCTGCATACAAGTTTTGTCTGCAGTCAAAGTATCTCTACTTTGACCAATCTTTTAGAAAAAAGTATGAATATTCACAATGTAAAATCAACTGACTTGAAAGAAATCTAATATGCAAAGTGAAAAGGAACAGAGGGAGTACAAAGAGTTTGAGCTGCTTTTTTGCGTTCCTGTACATTGCAATCCAACACACATGCCTGGCAATTCATAGAGAACATTCAAAACAATCGATGATCATGCATCTCAGTGTTTCATATGTCAGAGCCAATATTTACTTCACAACTAAACAATAAAGAAAAATTGATCGATGTTTCTGACAGCAAAGGGCATCCCATTCGAAAATATCAAACGCATCTCTTCTTGGTACCATTAATGAGCAAAATTTGACAAGGTTGTCCCATTCCAAAATATCAAACGCCTGTTGTTTTGCGTACATCAATGAGCAAACTTTGACAAGGTTTTCACATTCCAAAATATCAAATGCCTACTATTGTGGAATGGGCAGGGTTTGCCATCAGTTCAGACACTGACATGGCACCTCGTGCTAAATAAACCAGCTGTTCTTTTTGTGCAGTTCCACCATAATCAACCAAATTCGCGTGTAGCTTGTATGATTTCTCCTTTATATGTTACAACGCATTGAACATATCGGCACCTCCTTTCTTGTGGTGGAAATGCATGATTCGATGTATTCATGAACATTTTGTGCAGTTCCCATTGAAATCAAGCTGAGCACCCCTGGTTGCACAAATACAAATAAGTGATTAGTATAAAGCAAACTATACTATGAATTGACAGTTTAAACATTCACCTACATGGTCCATGTAGAGCACACTTAAAAAAATGGAACTCATCGGAAAGAATCGTGGAACAACATTGTACGTGTGCATCAGAACAAAAAAGATCGAGATTTGTGAGTCCTTGTGAGCTGAATTTAGTTTGGTCTTGTGGGGATTAATGTAACCATCCTTCAACTGCTCCTTCTGATGAGAAGATAGATAGGGCTTCTTCATCCTGGCATAATTAGAACTAGTCACTTCACATACTCCATATTCTTCTTCAGGGGAGGATGATCCTGTTGTCCAAAGACAAGAGGACAACTAAATGCTAGAATCCCTATTTTCTCGAAAAAAAGGAAAGGAAATATTTAAAACAACACAGATGAAGCACTTCTCAAGGATAATACCACTTTCTCATGACAGTATCTAAACAGTAGCACAACACCAATAGAGATGACAAAGCTCAATCATATGGATGAAATCCGTGGGCGAGTAACAACCTTTGTCAGGAGGCTTATTGTGTAGAGCATACAGATCAAGCACTTCTCCGGAACCATCTGTTGTTATCTACTATGGTTGCCATGCTTACTATATACTCCTCGATTAGTTTAATGTCTCCAACATCTTCTTGTGCAGTTCCACTAAAATATATGGTATCTTCAAAGAAGATCCCTGTTTGCACAAGTAGAGATAATTACATATTACATTAAGAGTGGCATCAAATTAGTGGCAAAACAATTTCCCGTTCCAGCCATAGCAATAAATTAAGATGCAAAACTATATCATTACTTGTGTCATCACAGTTCCAGTGCTTCATTACAGCACCGGGAGTTGATTTTTGTTTTTCTTCTGCTTGTTCTTCCCCTTCATCACTTGGTTCAATAACAGATAAGCTTCGCCTTCAATGTAAGATTTGGCATGTCAATTAGGTAGCACAAGTATAGCACTAAACAACGACATTACTTTTCTGACGAAAGTGGCAAAATACAGGCCAAAAGTTGTGCAATATCCTTATCTTACCTCAATGGGATATTACGGTGCACATACATATTGGAAGTTTTGTCTCCATTTGTGAAGTTCACTAAAATCAAGCAACCACTACTAGAAAAAGGTTTACTAGTGGCGCACCAGTTTTGCCTACTAATGGCGCACTACTGGTGCGCCACTAGCACAACGCCACTAGAATATTTTAGTAATGGCGCACCACAGGTGCGCCATTAGTATCCCATAGGTGCGCCATTAGTAACTGGTATACTAATGGCGCACCACATGGAAGTGCGCCATTAGTAACAATTTTTTAAAAAAAATCGTTTTTTCTTAATCTCAGGTCACTATTTCACATATGAGATATCCAACAGATATATATACAACAAGCATCCATATAACAATCATATCCAACACACAAGTTTCATCATATATACATACATAGCCAACACATAGTTCCATCGTTACATATTACAAAAGTTTCACATTGTTCATCCAACACCGTTATCCATCAATTCACAAAAGTTTCACATTGATACAAAATAAAAACACAAATGGAAAAGAAGCACTCCATCCAGGCAAGCTTCCGTGAATTAAATCAAATCTGCGAAATGATAAACAAGAAGTTAGAAGAAGAAGAAGAAGAAGAAGAAGAAGAAGAAGAAGAGAAGAAGAAGAAGAAGACTAGAAGAATACTAGAAGAAGAAGAACACTAGAAGAATACTAGAAGAAGAATAAGAAGAATAAGAAGAAGACTATAAGCTTATTATGTAAACTTGATCATTTTGTGCTAACATAAGTAATTTTGGAGCTAACCTGTAGGAAACTAAGCATATAAGCTCTCTAAGTTAGCATATTAGAGCCAACTTAGGTAAAATGAAGCTAACCTATGTCATTTTGGAAAAGAAGAAGAGTAAGAAGAATAAGAAGAAGACTATAAGCTTATTATGTAAACTTGATCATTTTGTGCTAACATAAGTAATTTTGGAGCTAACCTATAGGAAACTAAGCATATAAGCTCTAAGTTAGCATATTAGAGACAACTTAGGTAAAATGAAGCTAACATATGTCATTTTGGAAAAGAAGAAGAATAAGAAGAAGACTATAAGCTTATTATAGAAACTTGATCATTTTGTGCTAACATAAGTAATTTTGGAGCTAACCTATAGGAAACTAAGCATATTAGAGATAACATAGGTAACTAAGTATATATATATATATATATATATATATATCATTTTGGAGATCTGACATACCTGACATAGTTCAGTTCTCATTGTTCTTCTCCTTCTCCTTCCTCAGCCTGATGCGCCAAGAGCGGCGAGGCGGTGGAGGCAGCTGTGGGATGTAGTCTTCTACCACAATTGGTGTGGTCATGTCGCCCAGCTGTGGGATCGCCGGCACCACCACCGGTGCATGGTCATTGTCAGGCACCACCACCATCGTGAGGCCACCTTCAGGCAGGATGGGCACGACCATTGCTAGGTCATCCTCAGCCACCACCATCTCTTGCCCATGGTCAGCCACCACCATCTCTTGCCCATGGTCAGCCACCACCATCTCTTGCCCTTGGTCAGCCACCACCAGCGCTAGGTCATCCTCAGCCTGATGCCCATCGTCATCCTGCAGCTCCTCATCCCCACTCTGCTCCTCTTCTCCCCCACTCCAGTCCGGATCATCCTTCTTGCTGTCTTTGCTGCTGCCAGAATCGCTGCTGCTTTCGCTAAAGCCAGAATCGCTGTTGCTTTTGCTACAGCCATAATCGCTGTTTCTTTTGCTACAGCCATAATCGCTGCTGCTTTGGCTGTAGCCAGTGTCGCTGCTGCTGCTCCCATTGCCTGTCCAAATGCAACAATGGACGTTAACAATCGATGTGAGACAAAGCCAAATGTAGAGGAATAAGAAGAGGCAGAACGCACTGGCATCTTCGTCGTCAGCGTGGCGCATGCGACACATAGTCGTGTTGAAAACCTTCACGATGAGCATTGTGGCGTCATCGTCGTACCTGAAGAGAAGAAAGTACCCGGTCCACAGGTCGTAGGCACTGTAGAACTTCTCCCAGCCATGGCACAGGTACATGTGGCCCTCCTCGATCACCAACTCCACGTCCCACAGCCTGCGAACCCCGCTGCCGGCCTGTCGGAGCTTCACATTATCTGGCGGATCTTCACCCAGCATGTTCATAAAAGTGTCAGGCAGCCTCTGCAATTTGGGACAAGGAGTGATGTAGCAAACAACAGAGTTATCATAATGAGATGGGTGAAGGGGAGATCTCTCGTTTTATATACCTGCCTTGTGGCTGATACTGAAGTCCCAAGTATGACACTGAAGAACTCGAAAGCATCCAACTCGTACTCCGGTGAGTCAGAGCGGCGGTGGCTGCTTCCCCCCATCTCTGATAAGCAGCAGAAGAGACCAATTAGTACCCTTACAACATCACATTGCAAATAGATGAATTGTGTAGGTATGCATGGATTTAAGATTATTTGTTCAAAGCCAATTTGTCAATGATTAATATGATATCTTAATTTCCACCAAATAATACATTTGTTATACACCACATTTTCTTTTCCTTTGGAAAAGAAAAAAGCACACTGGAGATTTGCCCCCCAAGAAAAGTAATGGTATCAAAATGGGGCTGCTAAACTAATCTGATGTCAGAAATCCTCAATGGAACTGGTATTCCCACAGCACTGTCCTGCTTGTGTTTAGTTGGGATATTTACTATTATAAGCCACAACACTGTCCTGCTTGTGTTTAGTTGTGTAACTACATTCAAGTGAATGTATCTTTTAGTGCAAAGCCACAACTTAGCAATAGATTCAAAGTTAACGATTGGCACCTAGAAAAGCATTTCAACATCTTCACAGATTTTACTAGCTACAATACATTCAAAAAATAAATGATATACAGTTTGTATCTCTTTGCAATGAACACACTCTAGGGGTTTTGCCATCCCCCTTTTCCTTAGATTGTCACAAGTCATGATTTTGTTCTGGGAGAACATCCAAATGAAACCTTATACCCTAGGGGGCAATTTAATACTCCATACTACAGGAAGATACAAAGGTTGCACCCCCCCTAAAATTCACTAGAACATATAGAGATTTATAAGAGCAGGTCCCTTTAGATTCATGCTAGCTAGGCAGGACCTAATTGGGGTAATTTTTTCCAAATAAGAAAGAAGTCTGCCTCTCCATCTAGCTATTTTGGCTAACATTTTATCAATAAAAGCTAGCAGATCTTCTCTGCCAATCTTGTCAAAATGCAAAGGAATTCCTAAAATACTTAATAGGGAAATCCCCAACTATGCATTGGAAAATGTCCACAAATGGAGTGAGATCATTAACTGTCAAGTTAATAGGGATAAGAGTACACTTATGATAGTTAATTGTCATCCCAGCAATTTGTTCAAAACAGGTTAGAATCCATTTCAGGTTCAGAGCAATTCCAGCATCATTTTCCAACAATAAAAGGGTATCATTAGCATATTGTACTCTTATAATAGCACTCTTATAATGGAACTATTCTATGACCAGTTGAAGAGTAATATGCATGTTCAAACAGGAATAATAAAATTACAGTACTCGTAGGAGTAGAATATTTTGTACTTCTAGGATGTTTACTCTGTACAGGATTTTGTACTCCTAGGCCATACTCTGACGAAACTGAATTAAAAAAAAGGGCTCCAGAGATTTCACTTGCACGCACAGATTGTGTACCACGGTCGAGGGGAGGGAGGGAGGGAATGGGGAGGAAGGGTGGAGAGGGAGGAAGGAGGAAGGAGGAGGGGTACCTGGGCGGGCGCGGCTGGTCGCCGGGTGGCGGAGGACGGCAGGGGCAGGCGGGGTGTGGGCACGTCGGGGCTGCGCTCGCCGGCTGCTGCAGGGGCCGGAGGAGGCCCTCGCTCGTCGGAGGGAGGAGGAGAGGAGAGGAGCGCTCGGCCGATCTCGTTCGGGGGCGCGGGGGCGGCGGGGGTGGAGTCCCGCGGGGGTCGGGGCGGCGGCGTCGGGGCAGCGCAAGACCACAGCGGCGGCAGCGTCGCCGACGGCGTGCAGGCGCGGCGGATGGAGGGGGCGGAGCAAGGGGGCGGCGGCGTACGGTTGGGGTCGAGTGGGGGATCTGGCGAGGGAGGGAGGGAGGTCACAGTGCGAGGGAATAGGTGGAGTGCGGGATGTCTATCTAATGGCGCACCTCCCCCAAGTGCGCCATAAGTACGACGATAGCAATGGCGCACCTCACCCTAGTGCGCCATTAGAAATTACTAGCCCGACTGGTCAGGTTATATTCCACCTAACCCTATCTCCATCAGAACACGCCCACTAGCCCGTCTGGTCAGCACGCAACACACACACTAGGAGGTCCTGGGTTCGATTCCCAGGCTCCCCAATTTTTTTTTATGCATTTAAAATGCTGTTTGATATTTATTTGTGTTTAAATATGTTCAAACTTGTTTAAATCATAACAGTCATATTTTTTATAAAAACAGTAATAATTTTTTAAAAAATATCATCAAATTTATTATTTGAAAATATCATCAAATTTATTATTTGAAAATATCATCAAATTTGTTATTTGAAAATATAATCAAGTTTGTTTTTTTTTCAATTTTAGGTGCATTCATTTGTGACGGTGGAGCGGGCCGGGGAGGGTGCGGGGGGTGCTCGGCGGCGGTGGAGCGGGGGAGGGTGCGGTGGGTCGTCGGCGGCGGTGGAGTGGGGGAGGATGCGGGGGGTCGGCGGCGGCGGCCGGTGGAGCGGGGGAGATGGTGCGGGGGGTGCTCGGCGGCGAGGGGGACCAGATCTGGCGAGGTGGGATAGCGATCGAGATGGAGGGGGATCGAGATAGAGTGTCCATGAAATTTAAAAACATTCATGAGTTCAAAAAGTGCCCATGAAAATACAATCGAGAAATGAAGACTACAATTTAAATATAATCGATCTTAGCTAGCTATCTGTTCACAATCTTCTTGCCCTTATTTTTCGTAAATGGAGTTCTTCTCTTGAACGGACGCCCTTTAGGTAGGGTGGTCCTGCTTCTTCTTGTGGTGTATGCTGATACTTCATCGTCGTCATCATGTTCCATCTTCGGGTCACCGTACTTGTCGAAGTCTTGCGCATTGGCGACTCCATCCATTCTGATGATCTTCCTTTTGCCTCTCCTCACGACAACACGACTGGGCTTTGGCGGGTCGGTAATGAAGAAGCATTGGTCCACTTGGGAAGCCAGTACCCATGGCTCATTTTTCGCGGTGTCTGTAATGAAGAAGCATTCCGTAGTATCTGTCCTTGTCGTTACTGGTGTAGGATTCCATCGTTACCCCGGAGTTCTGATAACCATCGCTCTTCATGTCCTTGTCCTCGGTGTAGAATGTGTAGACGTTGATATCGTACGCCTCATACGTCATTAGGTTGTGCTCGGCGCCCTGTGACAAGACGAATATGAGTTGTCAGAACGCGTAGGGCTTGAGCAGCTCCCCGGAGAGCGCCTCCAGCCACGTCTCCTCCACGAGCAGCTCCGGACTCGGCGAGGCAGAGATTGCGGCGCGCGCGGGCGAGGGCGAGGTTGGTGTCGGCCCTGCGGCGCTGCTTCGGCGAGAGTGGGGTGGGGTCAGAGGGGAGGATGGGGAGAGGGAGGCGGCGGGGGCGCGGATTGGGAGCGGACGGAGAGGAACTGGCGCGAGGGAGAGGGACGAAGGGGAACTGGCGAGGGAGAGGGAGGAATTAGCTATAGCATTCATTTGTGACGGTGGAGCAGGCCAGGGAGGGTGCAGGGGGTCATCGGCGGCGGTGGAGCGGGCCGGGGAGGGTGCGGTGGGTCATCGGCGGCGGTGGAGCAGGGGAGCTAGGGTGCGGTGGGTCGTCGGCGGCGGTGGAGCGAGGGAGGGTGCGGTGGGTCGTCGGCGGCGGTGGAGCAGGGAAGGGTGCGGTGGGTCGTCGGCGGCGGTGGAGCGGGGGAGGGTGCGGGTGGTCGGCGGCGGCGCCCGGTGGAGCGGGGTAGAGGGTGCGGGGGGTGCTCGGCGGCGAGGGGGACCGGATCTGGCGAGGTGGGATAGCGATCGAGATGGAGGGGGATCGCTAGTAATGGCGTACTGTTCCCTGGTGCGCCATTAGTAGTTTTGCAAAAAAATAAAAAATAAAAAATATATAGTAGTGGCGCACTATGTGGCTAGTGCGCCATTACTAGTTAGAACTAGTAATGGCGCACTGTGCCCTGGTGCGCCATTAGTATGTTTGGAAAAAAAATTGTTACTAATGGCGCACCTTGTGTCTGGTGCGCCATTAGTGTCTTTCACACTAATGGCGCACCAGCACATGGTGCGCCATTGCTATATAGCAATGGCGCACCACATGTCTGGTGCGCCATTAGTGGCTATTCCATCTATAGCCCTTTTCCTGGTAGTGAACATTACCGTACAAGTAGCACAACATATGAAAGCACACTGCACAATCATGTGAAAGAAGGCTAGTACTGACCTCTCATGATGCGGAATTCAAACAACTCACGAGAAGAAGATCTGAACAAAATTTGCCAACACGGATAGGAAGTAAGAACTCCTCTTGTGCAGTTCCACTAAGATCAAGCAATCAAGCAACATTGTCGGTGTGACATTTTGGTTGAACTCCACGAAACACTCTTAAAACAAAAGTGTTTTGTGCAGTGCAACAAAAGGTCATAATAGCAACGAGGTGAAGTAGATAACCGTGTTTACACAGAGGTGCAAAGGAAACAAGAAGTGGTCAATAACGGTGGATGACACAGAAGCCAACAAAAAGAAGCATCTATCTTATCTAATTGGGAAATAAAGCAAGACAGTAGCATTTCTCAAACGGTGGCATTGATTCATATTAACAAAGAGATTATATTAACAATAAAATTCGTTGAACATGTAATTTGCTTTTAATTGTGGCATTGCATCAATTTTCCAGCGGCATTGTTAGAGGGTGTTTGTTTACAGGGACTTTTTGGTGTAGGGACTAAAAAAAGTCCCTTTCAGTCCCATCTAAACCAAACAGGAGGGACTTTTAGGGACTAAAAGTGGGCATTTGGGACTAAAGAAAGAAGACCCCGAGGGAGAGTCTTTTTGGGACTTTTTCCAATAGTTGCCCCTGCCCCGCATCGCACCATATCTCTATTAGTTCATTACTAGGGTAACTTGGTCTTTTAGCATGTCATTTATTAACCTCTAGTCCATGTATAGTCCTTGGAACCAAGCAGGTAGGGACTAGGGACTTTTTAGTTGGGACTAAAAAAGTCCTAGGACTTTTTAACCAAACAGGGCCTTAGATTAACAATAGCTAAAGAGTTGCACAGGACAATGGACTCACCATCACCATGTGCATCTACTGATGTATGAAGGGGTGATGCACAGTCTGTTGCAACAAAGAACAAACAACCAAGGAGCATATTTGTGTTGGTCCCAGTTTTGTTATCTTTAGACACCTTTCCCTATGTGAGCGCAGCAAATCTAGTCCTGCTCAAACTCTACAGCCTTGTCCCCCAAAACAAAAAGATTAGTTTGTTATAGATGTGTGTACTGCGTTTGTTATTGTTTTCCCTTTTCGACCAACGTAGGTGCTGGATAGCCAGTGTGTAATAGTACTTTCCCCCCTTCCTTTCCTCTTTGAACCACGTCCTAGATTCATGCTATACAACTTTCCGCACTACTTTCCCCCTTCCTTTCTTCTTTTAACCACGTCCTAGATTCATGCTATACAACTTTCCCCCCTTCCTTTCCTTTTCAAACCACATCCTAGATTCATGTTATACAAATTTCCCCACTACTTCTGTAGCGACCCAACCTCAGACGGTCAAGTCTCTGTGCTTAAGTGTCATCCCTGAATCAGTATGCTGACACACACAGTACTCGGGGATTTATAATATAGGTAAATCACATCTATAAAGTAGTGTAAATACTATTACCTCAATCCTAATAGAGGAAGTAACAACAAGATTGTGGATGCCCATCAACACCAACGGCAAAGCTGAGTGTAGAAATCGTAACCCTAACGTATCACTTACTCATCGTAAGATTCCTGCAACATGAGACGTTGTAGCCATGTAGGTCAGTACATTGAATGTACTGGCAAATTCACACCATAGAACAATGCTGAATAATGGCTATCACTACATGCATATTTGTCTGGTGGAGGCTCTAAGTTTAATTTTTGCATAAAGCTATTTTTTCCCTACATCAAAGGAATATATTTTATTCAACTACAAAGTTTGTTGAAAATATTGAGAAGGTTCCTCCAACTCAATCCCAAAATAATAATTATCAACCCAACAAATTAATTAAGTAAAGTGTTGAGATCAAATCAATAATTCAAATAACATATACTCAAAATGTCCATAACCGGGGACATGGCTAACCATGATTAGTTTGTACACACTACAGAGGTTTGCGCACTTTTCCCCACAAGACTCGATCTCCTCCGTTGTATTTCTCGCACTGTAGGATGTTGGAGAAACGGATGACCGAGACACAGTCTTTCCGAAGATGCCCCCTTAACCGATAGACAGGCCGGTACACCCACAGTCCCCTACATCTGCTAGCCCATCATGGAAAGGATTCCCACAACTTACTCAACTATGCTAGAGCCCATAATGGCATGTGGCTGCACATGGAAGTTTCTAGCATGAATAATCTTATGACCCCTTTGAGCCTGGGTGGCGAACCATAGGATGATCACACGGGTACTCTGGGATACTAGGACAACACTAGATTCTCCAGGTGCCCAGACAACCACTGGATGCTCCAGGGTGCCTCAACCAATCCACCCAGACGTGTATTAAAGTAGCCACCTTAAGTTAACCATTAATTAAGAACTCTCACATCCGTCATGAATACACTCAACCAATCCACGTCTACGAGCATAGCATAGCAGTATAAGCATAACGTAGTAGTACCCAGAGGTTGAATGCAAGACAATAGGTTCCTACCTCATCAACTACTTCCCAATATCCACATGTTAAGCAGATCCTACTCATGCAATGTTTGAGGGTTGAAACTAATGCATAAAAACTGGGTAATAAAGGGGTATGATCAAAGTGTTACTTGCCTTGCATTGTTGATGAAGATGATTCGCACTCATAACACCTGATAGTTCTACTTGTCACACTCTGGTCAATCTATCGTGAGCAAGCAATTGCATACATAAGCACTCATACAAAAGAATAAAAGAAAAGGTCTCGGAAAACTTCAAAAACATGCAAATAACACTTGCAACAGAAAACAATTTCTAAAAGTACAAAAATTAGGTGAATTTGGCCTTGTCATAAATTTTAGGTCAAGAGTTTCGATTTGCAAAAAGAATCAATCAAATCGGAGTTATAAAACTCGAGTTATGAACAAAAAAAGTTTGAAATCAAATCTGTTTGAAATCAAATTTTAAATTTTCAAAAACATGTTTGAGTTTTTTTACTGGATAGATGGGATCGTAACGAAGAGGTGGGCATTGGTTTCGTTGGATTTGGACAAACGAGCGAAAAGTAGCGAACGTTTGAAGAACAAGGACTAATCTGTAAATAAAATATTCACAGATGGGTCCCTGGCCGAAATGAAACAGAAAAAGAGAAATCTAACGAACGATCGTTCGCTACAGAGACTAATCTAGCAAAAACCGTTTTCTACAAACCTAAACTAGTGAGCGTTCGCTATATAACTAAACCTAATAATAAACCGATCTAATAAAACTAAACCGAACTAAAAAACCGGATGGACCTAGCGGTTTTTCGTCGAAAACCGGCGGCGACGAACGGCGAGCTCCGGCGACTGCGGGATGCGGCGCGGCAAGGCGGCGGCGCGGCGCGGCGCGAGTGGAGTGCGGCGGCTGCGTGGGCAGAGTGCGGCGGCGACGGCGCAAGCAGCAACAGGCGGCGGCGGGGCTCCGGCGAGATGCGTGCGGCGGCGATGTGGATGCGAGAGGCGAGAGGGGGTCCGGGGCCCGGTATTTAAGGAGAGGAGGACGAGGGTTGGCGTGGGGAAGGGGCAAGAGGAGGCCGGCGGTGTCACGGAGGCGGCGGCGATGTCAGTCACGCTCGGGACTTCGTCTCGAACTCGGAGACGGTGGTGTGCGACTGGGCCGCGGCCTGGCTTGAGCTGGGCTGGCCCAGTTTGGAAAGTTTTTTTAAACAAACTTTTACAGACAAAAAAAATAAACAAACCAAATAAAAAATATACTATAGGCATATAATATATCAAAATTTTCAGAAAAATATTTTCTACAACATGAACAGTTTTATAACATCAAATAAAATCCACAACTTTTTTTAAAGAAAGCAAACAGTGCTACTGTTGCAATAAAACCTCATAAAAATCTTTTTAAACATACCAAAATAAATTGAAATTTATTTCTCTCCAATTTTCTAATGTAGGTAATCATTTTACCCTAATTTCCATATATTTTATTTTTAAAGAAGTCATTTTATCTTCTCTCATGAAAATCATTGAGTTCCTTAGAGTTTCAAAATTGGAAATATTTCCAAATGAAATTCAAATCTTTTTCAAGACCCTTTTCATTTATTTAAATGGAAGAAGTCATGTCATCTTCTCTCAAGGGTTTTGTATTTGAAAAGAATTTGAACTCATGGAGATCAGAAAGCAAAGGTGAAAGTTTGGTAAAGTCATTTTATTCCGTCTCATTTAACTTTCAAAAGGTTTCAAATTTCACTCTATTTCACACAAGCAACCACACCACAATCAAACAATGATTCAAATCTATTTTTTTAATATAACATTCCAAAATTTAGAATTTTGGGATGTTACAACTTCCTCCCATTCCTTTCCTCTTTGAACCACGTCCTAGATTCATGCTATACAACTTTCCCCACTACTTTCCTGTTTGGTCCAACACCAAGATTCGAGTGCAGAAGCAGAAAAAAACCCACATGCAGCTAGAGCAATGCATGTGGAATAAGTAAATTATACCTTATGGTTCTTGGGGTGTGGTTCGGTGGGTGACCGGAGGCCGTTATGCCCACACTATATACGGCGGCGAGGAAGAAGGGGTCAGAGGCCCTCCCGCGCCGCCGCTGGGTGAAAGAGAACAGTTGTGCCGGTAGTGGATTCCCTCCCTTGCCGACGGCAACAGCGTTAAGCCTCCTTCCCTTCCCAGTTGACGGATCCTGCCGGCTCTTTGACCAGCAGTGAGGGTAGAGAGAGAGAGAGGCCAATGAAGTCTTGTTTAGATCTGGAGAGGGTGAGGGAGTGTGAAGAGAGCAACTACAAGCACTGAGGCTCCAACGTGTATATATATAGTGGAGAGAGAGTGTGAAGAGTGCAAACCCTAGAAAACAAGCGCCGAGGCCTAGATCGTATAGCTCCGTATCCATCCATTTTGACTAGTCAAAGAATCCTCATGGCACCGCCCCAGATCATTTTCTCTCTCTGTCATGCAGGGCCTACCTGTCATTGGGTGGAAGAAAGAAGTCGAACAAAATCAAAATTATGCTCAAGTGTAGTTATCGAACCCGAGACCTCAAGTTTGATGAGCGAACAGGCTAACCAGCTACACCACCCTCATGTTATGTTTAATGAGAGGAAAGTAACCTTTTATACATTCCTGCATTCGTGTGACAGGCATGCCTTTTTTTGCGTGGGAGTCATTGGGATTTAAATCATAATCGTGTCATGTGGCTTTGGCGGTAAGGTCTTTTGGGATTTAAAGCAGTGTTGGTAGTATAGAAATAATGCAGCCTTAGTCATCTTACCTCTCTCCACGTAGTATGTTGGGTCCCACCAGTCAAAGGGTGAAACCAAAAAGTAAATAAGGAAAACTAAAAGTGCCAGCAGTGTATCTTACCTCACACATCTCGCTACTACTCGTGAACACTGTCCAATTGATCCCTCTGTTCGCTCACGTACTATTTTAAGTGAATCCTTATTATAACATGCACACAATTTTGGGCACTTGTATTCGACCTAAGTCAGTGTGCCACCGTATCTCGTACTACTCCCTCCATCTAGGTGTAATAAGTCACATTTGAAGGTGCGGCGGGACCAAGGTGCAAGCATATTGGAGGAGAAGGAGAAACTTGACTGGTCCTTCCTCCAATCAAAGCCCTGATTTCTGTCTCTAAACACAACAATTAATCACAACAACTAAGAGATGCCATTTTAGCTACCATGCAGGGCCACGTATTAACTCGCATGTAAGCCGACTTTGATTTCTGGACTGATCAACGCGTAGTTGCGCTCCATGCATTGGGTTTCTGGGGGAGGTAATAAGGCAGAGTAAGGAGCGTTTGGTTACATTGCTAGGCTGGTCATAGTGGTGAGTAACTTGGACTAGTAACATGCATATGGATGGTAACATGCAAGTCTTCATTAATTGAGATATAGATTCATTTTACCTCGGCGTGTGTGTGTGTGTGTGTGTGTGTGTGTGTGCATGTGTGTGTGTGTGTGTGTGTTTAACAACATGTGTGTGTTAGAGAGAGCGACACATCGACCTACTCGTATAGACGAACAACTGCCACGCCCACTCCTGACCAGCCTGGCCCACCCAAAGCCCCTCCATCGCCCACGCGCGCTTCCCGCCCGAAACGGTCAGCGCCGCTCCAAAGAATCCATGCCACATTCATGACCGGGCAGAGCGGATGCGACCTCTCACCGGCACCTGCGTTGAAGGGAGAAGCGGATTCAAGAGTGATGGTTGCTTCGTCCGTCCAACTTACTGCTGGGTCTATGTGATTTGACGGCTGATTGGTCATTATTACTGAGGTGGTACGACTGCTGGATGTCCCACGCTTTTGGCGAAAGGAGGTACTACTAGATTACAATTTTCTCCATTCTTACAGCGGAGAAGTGCGAAAGCAGTGAAAACACGCAGGCTCAAAGATTACATGGCCCATCTCACACTATCACCATATTTTCTGGACACCGTGCGACACCTAACTCTTTACATCGTACTGTACTAGTATAGTACGTACTGTAATTTCTCAGCGAGATAAATTTGTATAATGCTATGAAGCTTCCAGCTTCTGTTTCATGTATCTTGCGTCCAAGGTTGCCCGTTGCAACATTTATTCAAATACAAAGGAGACTAACATCCATGCTATTGCATCTCAATGATTGATAGATCATATCCAATATGTATATGAAAAATTTAGTACAAAGTTGTACTACTACTAAAGTTGACACTTATTTTGGAACAAAGATAACTAAAGGAAAAAAATGATCCATGCAGTCCCTAGCCCTTGAACCGTAAACCCTAACCAGGCTTTAATTTGCTGTCAATGTTGGAGCTTCCGAAGAAATGAAGTTTGCAACCCTTTGACCATCGGATCATTTTGTGCAGTTTCACCAAAATCGGGATGAGCATCCCTGTGGCAAAGAAATTGAAGAAGCGTGATTAGAATAAGACTACTGGGACTAGTTGATCAGACATAAACTCATCACAAATATAGTACGTAGAAGCCAGTAGATGTATGTGCGGGGAAAACAAGTAGAGAAATATCCACATGGAGTGATGTGGGCAGCTGGAGCAGTGGTGCAAGCCGGTTGTAAAGGAAGTTGTACCTGAGGGATGTCGGGACGTAGCTCAACCTAGAGGAGGGCGGCAGGAGGCGGCAACTGCCCACGTCGCGACAGTGAGCAAGGGATGAAGGCAACCTCACAGGCTTTGTGAGAGAGAACGGCAGGGACCCCTGATCGGGATGTGCCGATAGTGGGTTTTCGCCGTCGGCGACGGCGACCGCATCTACACTAAGCCTCCACCCCTTCCCCGGGGGGGCATGATCCACCAGGATGTTAGAGATGTGGCCACAGTCATTTTGTGCGAGAGAGTGTGAAGAGAGCAACCCCAGCAAGCAACCGTGTAGGCTCGTCCTGGCTATGTATATAGTGGAGTGGTTTCCTTTTTTTTCCATATGAACCTATTTATATTGCGTATTTGCCACTGAAGAAAAAAACTTTATTTATAAATGACGCGGCACCATTCATGCGTGGTTCCCGACCCTCCATTATTTATAAGTGAGTAACTACTACTAGATGCATCAAATTATCACGTGGGCTGCATCATCTTACAGAAATGAGCTCCACCGTGTCACGTGTGTGGTTGGGGAAGACGCAGAAGACACAAAGAGTGCTACTAGTACACTACGTGCGTGGGTGCGTGCACCTCTTCTCTTCGAGCATGGTTATTAAAAGTATAGCCCACTACTTTACTACCACGCAGTTATTATATATAGATAAAGAGTATAGGCAGTAATAATGACTAATAAGACATGAAATCACGAGGCCCACCTTTCTCTATGTTTGACGAGGAAGCAGCCATCATTTCAGTCCTTGTTGAATATCCATCCGCTGCAACCTCCGTGAATAAATAAAAATCCGCTTCTACCTCTGTAGCATGGTTAATAATATAGCCATGTCAATCACGACGTAGAAATATCATTCAGTGATACAATAGGGCTGTATCTAAGGCTGGTGATTTTTTTACTTTGTCTCTTTCTCTTTTTGTCTCGTTTACTCATTTTACATAGGAGCATGTGTAGAGGATGGCTATTCCTTTCGATGGGACTTCTTCATGGGGTTTAAGACTAAGGCTGCTCATAGTGGGGAGTAACTTAAACTAGTAACATGCTTTTGTTACTAGTCCATGTTACTACCTTCATAATGGGTAGTAACATATAGATGGTAACATACAAACCTTCATTAATTGAGACATAGACTCATTTTACCTCGGGGTGTGTTATGTTACAGTAACATATTATGTTACCACAAGCATCTCTTCCCTCATTAACTCCATGGCACATAAGTTACTCCCACTATGACTAGCCTAAGCAGCTCTGAATTATGCCCGCTGCCCACCACTCTGAATCGTGCCATCTATGATAGGGAGTAGTCCCATTGCAACAATGAGGTCCACTAGGTCTAGCACGTCCTGTAACAAGAGACTGTCACGCAAAAAATACATCTTGTTGCCTTCTTCCTCGTACAGTATGTACCACTGGTACGTACTACTAGTACTACTACTACTCGTTCTCCTATAAACCTTGTGCTTGACATCTCCAAAATATTAACCTTGCGATTGGCTCTTCGCCACTTCAGGAAGTCGAGCAGTAATGATACTGTAGTATATATCGTTCTGGCTATATGAGACCAAATGAATTGCTGCACGTCCACCGCGTGGGCGAGGGAGAGTGCGTACTATTACGTCCGTTTCAATATTGACTACATACAGAGCAAAATGAGTGAATCTGCACTCTAAAATACCTCTATATACATCAGTGTTTGGAGTATATACTAGTAGTGAATAATGAAATCTACTAGGACATATATTCCAAACAATATGATAATCTCTCTAACCAAGGTAGGGACCAGGAGTAAACGGAGGGAGTAGTAAAAATTTCTCCTTGTCCTGCGAGCCACTGTGTGCGTGGGCGAGGGAGCGGGCGTAAGGCGTAGTAAGCAAGCTTCACCTCGTCCTGCGAGCCACCGTGCCCGTGGGCGGTGGAGACAACGTACTAAGGAAGCTTCTCCTCGTTCTGCGAGTTGACGGGACACATCAAAAGTAATATGCACAAAGCATCCCGAGTGTATAGAGCATTCCCACTAAGGTAGGCCCCACATGGTTTGCCTCTTTTTAAACATAAAGCATCAAGTCGCAATTTGTTTGTTCACCCGTGGTAGACGATCCTCCATCAAGTGGACAACCAGTACACGTGTCAAATTACCACGTGGGCTGCCTTTTCGTACAAAAAAGAGCTCCACCATGTACCCGCGCGGGTGTGGTTGGGAAAGAGACGGGAGTACGTGCGCCGTGCATGCACCTCTTCTCTTCGTGCACGCCCCCACCTACGTGGGGGTGTGTGAGAGAGATACAAACCTAGATAGATGGCGTGTGCGTTCATGAATGTTTTTTGTTTGGGGGGGTGGGTGATTTCGTGAATGTATTTGTGGGAATATGTGTCGATGACATCTCAAACAAAAATTTGACACATGCAATGTGTGTGAAATAGAGACCTATCGATATCATATATAGAGGGGGCGATCCACGAGAAGAGAGGGAGGGGTCATAGATATCGATAGAGTCGAAGAGAGGATCAAGTGGGTGGGTGCGAGATCGATGAAGAGAGCCATCGAAATTGTGTGTGTGAAAGTCAAAGATATAGGACGACTGACCTACCAGAACGTCAGAGGGCACAGGGCAAGTTTATGTGTGGCAGGGAGACATGACTAGAGCGCTCGATGTATCAGTGTGTGGGGGGGGAGGGGGGAGGCAGAGGCCTAACTAGAGAGGTAGGACGACTCGTATATGTGTTGAGAAGGAGAGACCCAGATATGTTATGTCTTCAGGGAGATCAGTCGACATCCATACATAACTGAGGGACAGGAAATACGTTGGGACAGAGAGATAGACAGGAGAGAGAGGGGCAGAGGGAGAGGGGTAGAGTGCTGGATGGGTGATGGAGTTGCTTCTCGAAGATGTTGGGAGAGGCCTACTAGACAAACTAAGGGTAGAACTGCAATATTATCAATAAGAATGGGGATGTGTTTCTATGTGTGCCTGTGCGTGATAGATGTGTTGGGACGCATGCATGGATGATGAAGGGGAACCATGTGTTTGGTAAGCAAACCTAACTAGATCGTTAGTTCAATGGTTGTTTGTCGGAGGAAGGGAGAGACATAACTAATGAGGTAGATCGATCGACGCGTGGGGAAAAACGAGTTATAAGGACCTAGCTAGCTATATGTATAGCGGGAGATCGGTTGGTGTACATCCATTTGTTAGAGGCAAATAAGGCCCAACGAGACTGAGAGACAGAGAGGATGGAGCTAGGAGGTGGTGCGAAAGGCCGAGCTACTAGCTAGATAGGGGAGGAGTGTGCGATTGTGAGATCGATGAAAATAGGGGCGAGAGTTTACACGTGTGTGGGACCGTATGAGAGACACGAGGCATGGACTCATAAAGGAGGAGATGGAAGGTGAGTGTGTATGTTGTAGGCAGACATCGCTGGACAGGTTTATCGATCGGTGTGTGTGTCGGAAAGGAGTTGTGGAGACTGTGGGAGAACGACCTAAAGAAAAAAAAGACTGTGCGCGATGGATAGAATGCTGAGGGAGGGGGAGGGCGTGTGCATGCACGAGTGAAACTTAGTGCTAGCTACAAAGGTTAGAGGATTGTGTGGGTGTAAGAGACTAACAAAGATGATAATTTGATATGAAAGTGGATTCATATATTTGAATAGGAGATCATAGTGTTATAAACATATGCATGCATGAATATAGCGGTGATACGCGTGCTGTGGTTTTGCACATGTTCCACCATAACGTGATAATGCATGGCGTTTGCAACTCACAGCTAAATGTCGAACAATCTAAACCATACTATACATCAAACAATCTCACATTTTATTTGAATTTGTCATAATGTGTGGCGTTTGCAGCTTACAACTAAATATCGAACAATCTAAACAATACTATATATCGAACAATCTCACATTTTATTTGAATTTGTGGTAATGTGTGGCGTTTGCAACTCACATCTAAATACTTGTAGGAGTAGCTGGCGGGGCACCATACATTATGTGATGAACACATTATACCCATGAGACATGGTTTAGATTATGAAGATATAGCTAGAGCTCAAAATGTACTGTGATTTGAAATCAACATAAAGTGGATTCAAAAAATCGAGTTCGAGTTCATATAGAACACATAGTTCATATCTAACTCGACAGTAATCATGTGGTGTGCAGTGAAGATAATACACAAACGATGGTTTAACTTGACAATAATGATGATTGTAAATCTTATTAAAAATAGAGAAACGAATTCAAATGGTTTGACTTCACAACAATCATTATTGCAGATCTTATTCAAATAGAGAAACGAATTCAAATTTATTTCATATTGAAGCGGTAGAATATACGTTTGGAATGCACTAAAACGTTCATTTGAGTAGCAGGTTGCATGCATTATACACGTAGTGAAATATTTTAATTGAACATAACATGAATTCAACGTTTTGAATGGCATTTGTAGTGCAAATTGATTTGTTATAGTACATGGGACTAGACTCTCTTGTGTGGTGCGAATTGATTTCATTTTGTTTTTTCGTCGACGGAAGTGCGAATTGATTTGGTACAGTACACGTTAGGCTTGTCCGGAAATTTCAACCCGCGCCTTGTTACCCCGAAATATTTAAGATACTTCTTTGCCTTGTTGTGCTCCGAAAACTCCCTCCATCTCAACCCGCTCCTTGCTATCCCAAAATTATAACGCGCGCGAAAACTCCCTCCTCCTGCGAAATCCCGACACGTGAAATGCCCGTGATACCCCTGAACCGAAAGTACCGCCTAGCACAAATCGATGGGGGTACTTCCGTAACTTACCCCACATTTCTGACAAGCACGTCCCTAAGCCATGGTTCCCCACTCCCATCACATCAGCCCACCCATTCGTACACCGAGGCCGCGAAAACCCGCGAAGCCCCACACCCTCCTCCGTCCGCCACTCAACCGGAGCCTCTTCCCCGACGATGTCGTCCACAGCAACACCTCAACGTCCCTCATCCACCGTACCGGATGAGGATCCATCATCGATCTCGTCGTCCCGCCGGTTCAGCCACCCCGTCCTCCACCTCCAAGGAGCTGCCCCGACGTTCCCCTCGTCTTTCGCGCCACCTCCATTCCCACACTGCCGTCTTCACCTACACCACCGGAAGAGCAGCATCATCACCGTTTCCTCGGATGAAGCTGAGGCCTAATCGGCGCCACCAAAGAGGTTGTACACTAATCGCCACATTTTCTTCTTGATTCGATCTCACGGTGCTGGCGGCGCCCGGTCCCGATCCAACATGGCGTGGCTCCGTCCACGGGGGCGTCGCCAGCCACTTCCTCCACTGCGTCGCTCCCTCGGCGGCGACGTCCACATTAGTAGGAGCTGCTTCTGCTTTAGCTCTCGCTCGCACTGCTGCTCTGCTCTTGCTCTTGGTCCCCTGTCTGGTCTGCTCTTGCTATTGCTCTTGCTCTTGCTCTTGCTTGCGCTGCTGCTCTCGCTCTTGCTCCTGCTTGCGATGCTGCTCTGATTTGGCTACACTTTAGTCCACTGAATCGACTTTTGGGTCAGTCGATTTTCAGGGGGTGGGGGGCTCGCCGAAGTTAAGGAAGAACCAGCCGCAGCGGGGAGGGGGGCTCGCCAGAGAGGTACCCAACTATCTATCTTAGGGTTCAGGGTGGGGGCGGTGGTCGTCGGCGGTGGTGGGGCGGTGGCGTGGGGATTGCTGGAGAAAAAGCTCGGCACGGGGGGCCAAGAGGGATGGCCGGGGCGGCGGTGGACCAGCGGTGGGGAGTGAATTCGGGGCAGGGGGTGCACCGCTGGCCGCGGCGGCGAGGGGGCGGCGGTTTGGCTGGTGGTGTCAATCGACTGATGCTGCTACATGACCAGCTGCCCCGGCTCTCGCACGCGCTGCTGCTACTGCTTTTCTGCTTCTAGTGCATTCAGTTTCGACAGTAAAATTCAGTTTCCACAGTTAAGTTCAGTTTGACAGTTAAATTCAGTTTTGACAGTTAAGTTCAGAGATGAGCGGCTGATGTATTTTACATATAGCACTTTGTGGTTATGTATTTTACGTCATCTATTGGAGATGCTATTACAATTCCACTCAGGTTAACGTTGCCTCTCTTGTCCTGCTTCAGCCTCGGTGTCGTACAACTCACCGGAGCTGCTCCAACGACGAAACCCTCCATCACAGCGGAGCAGTACCCTGGGCTCCATCTCAAGATGCCTAAGATGTCCTTCCCTTCCTCCGACAGCCAAGTCAGCCAGATCATCCTCACCAACTAACCCAATCACACTGAGATCGACATGGCTTCGCCAAAGAGGTTGTACACTTGTTGCATCTCTCTTTTTACTCTACGTGTTATATATATTGTCCACTGAGCACACGTAGTAACGTGAAATACGGTTAGTTTCTCCTACTATATGACAAGCAGTGAGGTACCAGGCAACTTAGCTATCCGTGATGGACTCTCTTGAACGCCATCATTATTTATCTCTGCGCGTTTGAGCTATGCATTTGTCGACGGGCCTGGGAGTTCAGCTAGTAGGGCAGTGGCCTGGGTCCAAAGTAGCAGAAAAACATTTTTTGAGTGTAGGCTTTTCCTTGCTCAAGCCTGCCTACTAGAATCGCCAGTGCTTGAAAGGAAAAGTGAAGGAAAAACACAGGAATTGGAAAGTTTCCTATGGTACTACTATTCATGCATTTGGTTCAAAGGAATGGAGCAAAGGAAAACTATAGGATTTGTTCCTTTAGTGTCTATTTGAAAGAAAAACAGTAGGAAATTTAATATCCACTTGTCCTCCCTTTCAAATTCCTATTCATGAAGCACAAGACTAAGAGATAGTAGCATAATAGCATTATAACCGTACATTTTCTTGTGGTTTGACTTAATCTCACCATGCTTCTTTGCATCCTGTGATCTTCCAATTCTTGTGAACCAAACACCTAGATTGGCAGAAAACCTGTGTTTTTAAATTCTCGGTTTTGCACGTGCATTCCTATCTTATTACTGTGTATTTCCTATCCCTGTGTTGTTACAATCCTCCAATTCAAACGAGCCCTTACAGAATTACTTCTCTTATAGATAGTTGTCAAAGAAAACCTTGTGTGGTTTGTCCCGCTCTTGCTGCGCTGTCGTCCACCCCAGCTCAGCTGCTCCAATGATAGAAGGGTCCAGCACAGCAGGGATCCGGCCTCCAGACTGTCTTTCGCCGCCTCAGATCTTCTTCCCCGCCGCAGACAGCCATGACAACTGCATTACCATCATCAACCGAGCAGATGACCTCGAGGACTACACGGGTCCGCAAGAGAGGTCGCACTCTTTCATGTCTGCTTACGTTATGCATCGCTTAATATTACATGCTACTTTATCGTCCTGTTCACCGATTAGTCTCTGAGTCAGCTCCAAACAAATAGTCAAACTTGAGTTTTTAAATGGTTGTGTGGTACATATCGGGGCCGCAATCAATAGTATCTATCTACTATCTTGTTAAGCTCTGGTGTCTACTATGAGTTTCATGTTGGGTGGGAAACAAATAGTAAAGAAGCCATTATCTGTATTTTTTAATTGAAGACATTATCTGCCTGCTATCATTTGTTTTGGGTCTATCCACAGGTTGCTACCATCACTCTAGATTTCTGCATGTACTCCTTACATAATCTCACTATGTTTTATTCCTATGCATGTCAGTTATTGTACACAATGGAACTGAACATGCAGAGCAAAAGAGACGAGACTTGCGTGGCAATAAAATTTCATGTAGACATCGGTCCATGGTAGGCGCAAAGGCAGCCTCCCTCCACCAATTTCGGATTGTAATCGAGAGGAAGATATTTGTTCTGAGGGGAATTCAGAAGGAGAAGACCTCTCCTATTTACCCCTTGAGGTCTTCTCTCTAACTTGGCATGCTAATGTTGGTTATATCATGCATATGGTACCTTGCATTGCTTACTTTATACATCAAATATGTCATCTACTTAGTTTAGACATGCTTTGTGTGAATGCCATCTGTTTAGTTTATTCATTGTTTATGTGAATTATGCAACACCATCTTGTTTAGCCGGGCATCATATATGTGTATTTTGCAATGCCATCCTGCTTAGCCAGTCATCTTATATGTGAATTATATCAGGCCATCCTTTTTTCCATTACGTATTACATTTGTCAACAATGTTAGTACATTCAACTATTCTTCATGTGCATCAGCTATTTGACACGGTGATGGAAAATTTTGGAGTGAAAACATGGTCTTCAGAGCAGACTGTGCTATCTGATGAAGCGCATATCTCGCTGGTTACGGATGGCTCCTCAGAGGAGTATTCAGTGATAGATGACTAGTCCTATTCCCCCCCCCCCCGATGTGTACGCTCTAACTTGGCAGGGTTATGTTGCTCATATCGTGCGTATGGTGTCTTGCATTGCTATGTCATTTGATTAGTTTAGACATGCTTTGTGTGAATGCCACATGTTTAGTGTCTAATTACCATATATGTAAATTATGCATTGCCATCTTGTTGCAAGACATTATATATGTGAATTATGCAATGATATCTTGTTGGAAAGGCATTATATATGTGAATTATGCAATGCCATGTTGTTTAGCCAATCATCATGTATGTGAATTATATCATGCTATCATTTTTTGTATTACGTGTTCCATTTGTCGACAACATTTGTATATTCAACTACTCTTCCTGTGCATTAGCCATTTGAAGTGGTGATAGAAGTATCTGGAGTGAAAACAAGGTATTTAGAGCAGACAATGCTACCTGCTGAAGCAGACGTCTTGCTGGTTACAGAGAGCTCCTCAGAGGAGGATTCAGAGACTGATGACCAGTCCTATTTCCTCCCTGAGGTCTATGCTTAAACTTGGCAGGGTTATATTACCCATGTCATGCATGTTGTCTTGCATTGCTCAGTTTTTACATCATGTATGGATTGCCATCTGCTTACTTGATTACTATATAAATCATATATTTGAATTATATCATGACATCAAGTTTACATACATAGCATCTATCTGAATTATGACATGGCAACCCATTTAATAAAGACATCATATAGTTATATCATCTCGTCCTATTTAGTGTTTACAGTCATCATATTTTGAATTATGTCATTCTATCCGTGAATTATATCATGCTATCATGTTTCCATAGGCGGCATGTATGTGAATTATGGCATGCCAACCTATTTAATAAACACATTATATAGTTATATCATGTCATCCTGTTTACATAGTCATCATATTTTGATCTATGTATTTCCATCTTTTTTAGTTAGCCATCATAATGTGAAATTGTGTCATGCTATCCTGTTTAGTTAGCCATCATATATGTGAAATCGTGTCATGCTATCCAGTTTGGTTAGACAACATAAATGTGAATTATTTCATGCCCTCTTTTATTCCCCACTATCCATTGCACCTGTCTATCATACAACATCTGTACATTCAATTACTTTTCTTGTTTATCAGCCATTTGAATTGGAGAGGGTGATGGCAGTATCTAAGGGAGTAACAACACGGTCTTAAGAAAAGATAGTGCTACCAGTTGATGCAGATAGAACCACGGTTGTACTTGCCCAAGAACCAGCCCCACCACACATAACCCAGACTCTCGCAGATTGTACCCCTACCCAGTTGGACAGAGAACCAACTACACCCCTTCTAACCCCAACCCCAGCAGATAGTAACCCAGTTCCAGTTGACACAACACCGTCTCCACCACAGAGCACCCAAACATGAGCAGTTAGTAAGGGAACTGCAGTGCCCAAAGCACGAGGACCACCACTCTGAATCCCGAATTGTTCTCAGGTCAGGTTCTGGAGCTATGGTTCATACTCCTTTGCTCTTGCATCACTGTATTTACTCATACCAACTATTTTCAAATTTGAAGGATGGAATTCAAACTCCAATGGCGCAACAGGTATGTTTTAAACCTGTTTCTTTAACTGGTTTGCTGTTGTACTTGCTCAATGTTGATTTCAATTTCAATTGAATAAACAATTATGTTCTCATGTCATGCACATTACAAGTGTTGTTATTGCTCTATAGTTTTCCACACTTATATTCTGTCTATTCTGCTTTGTCTTGAACAAATATTATTTGAACTGTGTCTCTATCTTGATTTGGCAACAAAAACTAGAATGATATAGACCATAAAGTGACCATGGTACATAGATATATGCTTGTTTCATGTTGTTATCAAAATGAGTTTCATATACAACATGGTAAACCTGTGATGTGTCTGCTTGTTTCTCTTTTAGAATGCGGACAAAATATTGGCGAACAGTACCCCGTTATGCAATGGTAAAGGAAGTAATGCAAATAAGGTTCAAGATAGTGAGACATCCCTGTTGGTCTCCAAGAAAGCTGATAAAAACTACCTTGACGACAATGAGAGAACCCAAAAGTCATGTCTTGATGTAGTGTTCGAGTTACTCGCCACTACTGCTGGCACAAGCTCTTTGAACTCGCAGCCTGAATCAGTTCGTCTTCTTGAGTCTCAACTTCAAGTTGAAAGACATTGATCAGATGTGCTGAAGGACTGAGGAAGTCCCTGCAGAATTCAGATGCATACTTTCTGATGCAACAGAAAGCATTGGAGGATTTAAGCGCCAAACAAGAGTAAGTTAATAAGCTTGTTAAGCATCTTGCCAGCATTATGGGTACCTAGGATATTGTTTCTTGAGCTCTTCTAAAGTGGTTTCAGTTCTGGACTTGTTTTGCTGCGGCGTTTATTTGCACTGGTCGCCAACTTTGACAACCGGTGTATATGATATGCTGCTTTGTTCCCTATATTTGCACTGGTGGCGAACTTTGATGCCCAGTGGATGTAATATGTTTGTAATAGCCGTGATAGCCTAGCATAAGTTGCTTGCTTATTTATTTCCTTGTTGTCTTGTTTATTTGTTTGCTTGTAGTCAGTGCAGTTCTGTTTCCACGGTTTGCTAGTGGCCGCAATAACCTATTCTTTAATACTAGGCCACAATAATCATGGGCTACATATTTACTGTAGTTACCATGGGCCTCCTACGGGTTGTAGAAACAATGGGCCTTCTAAGGGCCATAGAAACAATGGGCCTTCTACGGGCCATAGCATCAATGGGCCTCCTACGGGCCGTAGAAACAATGGGCCTTCCAAGGGCCATAGAAACAATGGGCCTTCTATGGGCCATAGTATCAATGGGTCATATGATCGATAGGCCAAACATGGGCCAATAACAGACCACATTATGGGCTGTAAACGGACTAGATTTGGAATCGTCCGTTCATGGGCCGACAATAACGGGCCGTTGTTAATCGGCCATTTTTGATGATGCTATGAAAACGGCCCAACGGATTAATGGGTCGCAAACGGGCCGATTATAACCACGGGCTGAATTTGGCCCACAAGCAGAAAAGGCCAGTAACGGGCCATAAGTGACCAAATGCTAGAAATGAGCCCAAGAATAAATGGGCCCTGAGAAGGCCGAAAGATAACACGGTTTAATGGCCCAATGGAATAATGGGCCGTTGATGGGTATAAAGCGGTACACTATTCATTGTGGGCCAGATTCACCACGGGCCGTTAATGGGCCAAGAGTTATGATACGTCTCCAACGTATCTATAATTTTTGATTGTTCCATGCTATATTATATTCTGTTTTGCACATTATTGGCATTATTATACACTTCTATATTATTTTTGGGACTAACCTATTAACCGGAGGCCCAGCCCAGAATTGCTCTTTTTTGCCTATTTCAGAGTTTCGCAGAAAAAGAATATCAAATGGAGTCCAAACGGAATGAAACCTTCGGGAACGTGATTTTCGGAATGAACGTGATCCAGAGGACTTGGACCCTACGTCAAGACATCAACCAGGAGGCCACAAGGTAGGGTGGCGCGCCGACCCCCTAGGCGCACCCTCCACCCTCGTGGGCCCCCTGTTGCTCCACCGACGTACTCCTTCCTCCTATATATACCTACGTACCCCCAAACTACCAGATACGGAGCCAAAAACCTAATTCCACTGCCGCAATGTTCTGTACCCGTGAGATCCCATCTTGGGGCCTGTTCCGGAGCTCCGCCGGAGGGGGCATCGATCACGAAGGGCTTCTACATCAACACCATAGCCTCTCCGATGATGTGTGAGTAGTTTACCTCAGAGCTTCGGGTCCATATTTATTAGCTAGATGGCTTCTTCTCTCTTTTTGGATCTCAATACAATGTTCTCCCCCTCTCTCGTGGAGATCTATTCGATGTAATCTTCTTTTTGCGGTGTGTTTGTTGAGACCGATGAATTGTGGGTTTATGATCAAGATTATCTATTAACAATATTTGAATCTTCTCTGATATTTCTTGCAATGGGAGAAGTGCTTAGCTTTGGGTTCAATCTTGCGGTGTCCTTTCCCAGTGACAGTAGCGGCAGCAAGGCACGTATTGTATTGTTGCCATCGAGGATAACAAGATGGGGTTTATATCATATTGCATGAATTTATTCCTCTACATCATGTCATCTTGCTTAAAGCGTTACTCTGTTCTTATGAACTTAATACTCTAGATGCATGCTGATAGCGGTCGATGTGTGGAGTAATAGTAGTAGATGCAGGCAGGAGTCGGTCTACTTGTCTCGGACGTGATGCCTATATACATGATCATACCTAGATATTCTCATAACTATGCTCAATTCTGTCAATTGCTCAACAATAATTTGTTCATCCACCGTAAATACTTATGCTCTTGAGAGAAGACACTAGTGAAACCTATGGCCCCGGGGTCTATTTTCCATCGTATTAATCTTCCAACAGTTAGCTATTTCCGTTGCTTTTATTTTACTTTGCATCTTTATCATAAAAATACCAAAAATATTATCTTATCATTTCCATCAGATCTCACTCTCGTAAGTGACCGTGTAGGGATTGACAACCCCTTATCGCGTTGGTTGCGAGGATTTATTTGTTTGTGTAGGTGCGAGGGACTCGTGTGTGGCCTCCTACTGGATTGATACCTTGGTTCTCAAAAACTGAGGGAAATACTTACGCTACTTTGCTGCATCACCCTTTCCTCTTCAAGGGAAAACCAACGCAGTGCTCAAGAAGTAGCAAGAAGGATTTCTGGCGCCGTTGCCGGGGAGTCTACGCAAAAGTCAACATACCAAGTACCCATCACAAACCCTTATCTTCCGCATTATATTATTTGCCATTTGCCTCTCGTTTTCCTCTCCCCCACTTCACCCTTGCCATTTTATTCGCCCTCTCTGTTTTTCGTTTGCTTTGCCGTTATGGCTAGTCCTCTATCTTCTCCGTTGTCTCCCGAGAATGAAGTTCTAAATTTTAAGCAAAGGGAGGGAGAAAATCTAAAAGACGCTTGGTATAGAATTTGCAATGCTCAAAATAGATCTACCAGGGAGGAATCTACTTCCGTTCTTCCCCGCAATTTTTATGTAGGCGCTACTTCTTGGTATAGATATATCCTTGATACCATTACCGGAGGGAATTTCTTGGGTAGCCATACTCTTGATTCTTATAATGCTATGATAGATTTGTTTGGCTCACCACCTCTTTTGGTTAATGGAACTATGTTAACTTTGGAGCATGTAATGCAAAGACTTGAAATTATTGAAAATAAAGTTGATACCGTAGAGTTAATTGAAAATCTGGATAAAACGATACACAACCAGATTACCCAATATGGATCTAAAGTAGGAGTCACTTTGAAAATATTAAGGAGAAGGAACCCATAGTTAATGAAAGAATAAATCAAGATTCCACTAGAATCGATAAACTTGGGGGTATCATTACCATCTTGGGAACCGCTTTTTCTTTCGTAAAGAATACTCCTATTCCTCCAACTATAATTGCCAAGCCTATGTATGTTCCTAAAAACAAGGGTGAATCCTCTAGTAAGGAAACTGCGGATCTCAAATCTATAAGTATTCATCCCAATCTTTTTGCTATCATTAAGGAACCATTTGCTACAAATGGATTTTTCGATTTTGTGCCTAGGAGTTTGATAATTAATAAAAAGAAATAAACTCCTAAGGGTGATAGATGTCTTATTAAAGAGTTGCCTACCAAAGATTGCAATACCTAGATCTATCCTTGCTTTTATGCCTAGCTAGGGGCGTTAAACGATAGCGCTTGTTGGGAGGCAACCCAATTTTTTTTTTAGTTTTTTTTTTCTTTTTGCTTCTGTTTAGGAATAAATATTTGATCTATCCTCTGGTTAGATGTGTTTTTATGTTTAATTAGTGTTTGTGCCAAGTTAAACCTATAGGATCTTCTTGGATGATAGTTATTTGATCTTGCTGTAAATTCCAGAAACTTTCTGTTCACGAAAATAATTGTTAAAAATCACCAGAACGTGATAAAATATTGATTACAATTGCTGCTGATCAATAAACAAATTGTCTAGGTCTTCCTATTTTCTCTGAATTTTTGAAGTTCCAGAAGTTTGCGTTAGTTATAGATTACTACAGACTGTTCTGTTTTTGACAGATTCTGTTTTCGTCTGTTGTTTGCTTATTTTGATGAATCTATGGCTAGTAAAATAGTTTATAAACCATAGAGAAGTTGGAATACAGTAGGTTTAACACCAATATAAATAAAGAATGAGTTCATTACAGTACCTTAAAGTGGTGTTTTGTTTTCTTTCGCTAACGGAGCTTACGAGATTTTCTGCTGAGTTTTGTGTTGTGAAGTTTTCAAGTTTTGGGTGAAAGATTTGATGGATTATGGAACAAGGAGTGGCAAGATCCTAAGCTTGGGGATGCCCAAGGCACCCCAAGATAATCTAAGGACACCTAAAAGCCACAGCTTGGGGATGCCCCGGAAGGCATCCCCTCTTTCGTCTACTTCCATCGGTAACTTTACTTGGAGCTATATTTTTATTCACCACATGATATGTGTTTTGCTTGGAGCGTCTTGTATTATTTGAGTATTTATTTGTTAGTTTACCACAATCATCCTTTCTGTACACACCTTTTGAGAGAGTCACACTTGATTCGGAATTTATTATAATACTCTATGTGCTTCACTTATATTTTTTGAGCTATATAGTTTTGCTCTAGTGCTTCACTTATATCTTTTAGAGCACGGTGGTGGATTTGTTTTCTAGAAACTATTGATCTCTCATGCTTCACTTATATTATTTTGAGAGTCTTTAAATAGGATGGCAATTTGCTTTAATTAATATCATGAGAAACTTCATGCTTGATAATTGTTTTGAGATATAAAGGCAGTAATATCATAGTTGTGCTAGTTGAGTAATTGTGGAATTCAAAAAATACATGTGTTGGAGTTTGTGATTCCCGTAGCATGCACGTATGGTGAAACGTTATGTAACGAAGTCAGAGCATGAAGTATTTGTTGATTGTCTTCCTTTGTGTGGCGGTCGGGATCGCGCGATGGTTAACTCCTACCAACCCTTCCCCTAGGAGCATGCGTAGTAGTACTTTGCTTCGAGGGCTAATAATTTTTTTGCAATAAGTATATGAGTTCTTTATTACTAATGTGAGTCCATGGATTATACGCACACTTACCTTTCCGCAAATTTCTAGCCTCTTCGGTACCACGCATTGCCCTTTCTCACCTTGAGAGTTGGTGCAAACTTCGCCGGTGCATCCAAACCCCGTGATATGATATTCTCTATCACACATAAACCTCCTTATATATTCCTCAAAACAGCCACCATACCTACCTATCATGGCATTTCCATAGCCATTCCGAGATATAATGCCATGCAACTTTCCACCGTTTCATTCATCATGACATACTCCATTATTGTCATATTGCTTTGCATGATCATGTAGTTGACATTGTATTTGCGTCAAAGCCACCGTTCATAATTCTTTCATACATGTCGCTCTTGATTCATTGCATATCCCGGTACACCGCCGGAGGCATTCATATAGAGTCATATTTTGTTCTAAGTATTGAGTTGTAATTCATGAGTTGTAAGTAAATAAAAGTGTGATGATCATCGTTATTAGAGCATTGTCCCAAGTGAGGAAAGGATGATGGAGACTATGATTCCCCCACAAGTCGGGATGAGACTCCGGACTAAATAATAAAAAAAAGAGGTAAAAAAAGAGAAAAGGCCCAAATAAAAAAAATGATGAGAGAAAAAGAGAGAAGGGACAATGTTACTATCCTTTTACCACACTTGTGCTTCAAAGTAGCACCGTGATCTTCATAATAGAGAGTCTCTCATTTTGTCACTTTCATATACTAGTGGGAAATTTCATTATAGAACTTGGCTTGTATATTCCAATGATGGGCGTCCTCAATTGCCCGAGGTCTTCGTGAGCAAGCAAGTTGGATGCACACCCACTTAGTTTCTTTTTGAGCTTTCATACACTTATAGCTCTAGTGCATCCGTTGCATGGCAATCCCTACTCCTCGCATTAACATCAATTGATGGGCATCTCCATAGCCCGTTGATTAGCCTCGTTGATGTGAGACTTTCTCCTTTTTTGTCTTCCCACATAACCCCTACCATTATACCTTATTCCACCATAGTGCTATATCCATTGCTTGCGCTCACGTATTGCGTAAGAGTTGAAAAGGCTGAAGCACGTTAAAAGTATGAACCAAATGCTTGGCCAAAACCGGGGTTGTACATGATATGAATATTTTGTGTGGGGAAGATGGGGCATAGCCAGACTATATGATTTTGTAGGGATAACTTGCTTTGGCTATGTTATTTTGATAAGACATAATTGCTTAGTTAGTATGCTTGAAGTATTATTGTTTTTATGTCAACATTAAAATTTTATCTTGAATCATATCAAATCTGAACATTAATGCCAAAATAAGAAGAATTATATTGAAATTATGCCAAGTAGCATTCCACATCAAAAATTCTGTTTTTATCATTTACCTACTCGAGGACGAGCAGGAATTAAGCTTGGGGATGCTTGATACGTCTCCAACGTATCTATAATTTTTGATTGTTCCATGCTATATTATATTCTATTTTGGACATTATTGGGCTTTATTATACACTTTTATATTATTTTTGGGACTAACCTATTAACCGGAGGCCAGCCCAGAATTGTTGTTTTTTGCCTATTTTAGTGTTTCGCAGAAAAGAATATCAAACGGAGTCCAAACGGAATGAAACCTTCGGGAACATGATTTTAGGAACGAACGTGATCCAGAGGACTTGGAACCTACGTCAAGACATCAACCAGGAGGCCACGAGGTAGGGGGGCGCGCCTACCCCCCTGGGCGCGCCCTACACCCTCGTGGGCCCCCTATTGCTCCACCGACGTACTCCTTCCTCCTATATATAACTACGTACCCCCAAACTACCAGATACGGAGCCAAAAACCTAATTCCACCGCCGCAACCTTCTGTACCCATGAGATCCCATCTTGGGGCCTATTCCGGAGCTCCGCCGGAGGGGGCATCGATCACGGAGGGCTTCTACATCAACACCATAGCCTCTCCGATCATGTGTGAGTAGTTTACCTCAGACCTTCGGGTCCATAATTATTAGCTAGATGGCTTCTTCTCTCTTTTTGGATCTCAATACAATGTTCTCCCCCTCTCTCATGGAGATCTATTCGATGTAATCTTCTTTTTGCGGTGTGTTTGTTGAGACCGATGAATTGTGGGTTTATGATCAAGTTTTATCTATGAACAATATTTGAATCTTCTCTGAATTCTTTTATGTATGATTGGTTATCTTTGCAAGTCTCTTCGAATTATCAGTTTGGTTTGGCCTAATAGATTGATCTTTCTTGCAATGGGAGAGGTGCTTAGCTTTGGGTTCAATCTTGCGGTGTCCTTTCCCAGTGACAGTAGCGGCAGCAAGGCACATATTGTATTGTTGCCATCGAGGATAACAAGACGGGGTTTATATCATATTGCATGAATTTATCCCTCTACATCATGTCATCTTGCTTAAAGCGTTACTCTGTTCTTATGAACTTAATACTCTAGATGCATGCTGGATAGCGGTCGATGTGTGGAGTAATAGTAGTAGATGCAGGCAGGAGTCGGTCTACTTGTCTCGGATGTGATGCCTATATACATGATCATACCTAGATATTCTCATAACTATGCTCAATTCTGTCAATTGCTCAACAGTAATTTGTTCATCCACCGTAAATACTTATGCTATTGAGAGAACCAACTAGTGAAACCTATGGCCCCCGGGTCTATTTTCCATCATATTAATCTTCCAACACTTAGCTATTTCCATTGCCTTTTAGTTTGCTTTTATTTTACTTTGCATCTTTATCATAAAAATACCAAAAATATTATCTTATCATTTCTATCAGATCTCACTCTCGTAAGTGACCGTGTAGGGATTGACAACCCCTTATCGCGTTGGTTGTGAGGATTTATTTGTTTGTGTAGGTGCGAGGGACTCGTGTGTGGCCTCCTACTGGATTGATACCTTGGTTCTCAAAAACTGAGGGGAATACTTACGCTACTTTGCTGCATCACCCTTTCCTCTTCAAGGGAAAACCAACGCAGTGCTCAAGAGGTAGCAAGTTACAAATGGCCTCATATGGGCCGAAAGACATCGTGGGCCATACATGGGCCGGAAGTTACAACGGGCTGGAATCATATTGGACGGCCCAGATGAAGCTACTGGGCTTAATTCCGATTGGCCGTAATGGGCCGTGAGTTAGCGGGCCGTAAATGGGCTATATACGAACAAACTGTTAACATGCTTTCCGTGGGCCGACCCGTTACCTTTTGACCAAGTCAAACGGGCGGCCTTTTCACCGGAATTGGCCTATGTTGGGCCATGCCATGTGTCGATGTATCATAGGCGCCTCCTGTCCAATGAATGGATGACATCTATGCCAACAGTGAGCCAACACATTTTTCCTCTCGCCAATGAGAATTTTACACGTGGAAAATCCTCATTGGTCCGGGCTGTTAGCGGGTTATCGGATCCAAAACCAGACCCGATAGCTTAACGGCGACCCGTTACGGTGGGTGCCATGTGTCGGTCACCCTTGACGAAAGCACTTCCATGACACGCCATTTATCGTCATGGAAGTGGACACTTCCAATGATAATTTTGGTAATGTCATGGAACACTTCTACGACAGCACATGTATGACTATCTTGATTCTGTCATAAAATCATCATGGATGTACATGCATGACAGAAAACGTGACCTACTGTGACAAACACGTATCATCATAGAAGTGTATTTTTTGTAGTGCTAAACAGTATAGAAACCAGCATGTAACATGTTGTCATAAATTCTGGAAGTTGTAAAATTGATAATTGGGTTCCAATAGATGGAACAAAATTCTAGAGCGACATACAACACGTCAATTAGAGTAAAAAATGCATAATGTAGTGCAAGGTCCATATCATGTACTTCCCCCGTTCCTAAATATAAGTCTTTGTAGAGATTCTCATATGGACTACATGCGGAGCAAAATGAGTGAATCTACACTCTAAACTACATCTATGTACATCCGTATGTAGTTCATATTCAAATCTCTAGAAAGACATGTATTTAGGAACGGAGGGAGTAGTTCACATCAGAAAACAACAAAACAAGTTGTTTCTCAACTTACCATATCAAAGAAATAAGTAATGAGATGTATATTGCATAGGGGAAGAGTTGATATGATGCAATGTACCCATAAGACTCGTGACCAACTATTATTTACAACGTTCAGACAAAATTCTATTGCAGAAATAGTGCAAACCAACTCCAAACTGAAAGAAAAAGAGTGTCATTGACATCCAGGTCAAGGACAAACATATATGTTCGCAATATTAGATTAGTCATCCTCTCCCAAATATTACAGTGAATGGAGGTGTACCGGCTTTTTCTCATCACACCACTTTGTAGCTTCATCTCTCTGTTGCCGAATCAATCTGCGGATGCAAAAAGGATAGGTAAGGAATGATTGTTTGCCAATAATCAAGCAACTACGATCTAGTAAGAAAAACTAAATTAATGGAGGTCTAGGAAAGATGTGTAGTTCTACTGCAAACTGAGTAACTAACGGACAGGAATCCGAGAGAATTCAAGATAGAAGAAGACATGCCTACAGTTGCACATCAAAATTCGAAAAAGCCTGGAAGGACTCACTGATTAGAGGTAGGGGTCGAAGGGCGCAACCGCTGGGAGAAATGCAACACGGCAGGCAGAGCGCAACCACCGGGAGGAACCCCTAGTCACCACGAAGAAGAACTAGACTCTGCCCGGAGCGCGAGGGTAGGGGCGGCGGCGGCTGCAGCAAAATGACATGGCAGCGTGGGTCGTTGGTGCGGCAGGCGGGGGAGGAACGGAACAGTGAGGCAGCCACCAGCGGCAGGCACGTGGGTCAGACAAAAGGGATGGTGGATCTATGTCATGTGGGTGGTCAGCGCTCCGTGCAGAGGACGCGCGCGAGGGGTGCGAGCCATCCATGGCTAGACATGCGCAGATCGACGGGACGGCGCTCGATCTGAGGGAGAGGTGCGAAGGAATAGGATGGGAGCTGCCGCCGCCGCTCAGATTGGGAGAGAAAGAGATAAGGAAGAGAGGGCAGGGAGAGATTAGGTGGGACGTGGGTGAGAAGGCTGAAAAATTCGAATTGCCTTCGCGCGCTAAGTTTCCGAGGCACGCGCGCGCGGATATTTTGGACGGCCTAGTTGGCTACCCATGGTCGGTTGACATTGTTTGCCGATCAACAGTTTGCCAGTAGTGTAATTTTTACAGACCCACAGTTTGATGGTATACGTTCCAACATTCCTGACGACAGTTGGATAGAAGTTTTTTCGACCGACATTCGGTCGGCGAAAGTGAGTTTTGCCAACACACGTCGGTAGGGAATGCGACGTCGTGGTGTAGTGAATGGCAACCATCACGACCTCATCCGCTCATGTGGCTGTGATTTGCTTCTCCGCTGCCAAATGCTACTTGAGCTCCTGGCTATACTGCATGCACCATGGCTTAGGGCGGCGCTTATTTGGGGGAGGGGTCGGTGATTTGGGTGGATGGTTTCACGCCGGCGATCGGGGCATGTGGGATGTGGAAGGAAGAGGAGCATGGGGGTCGGGTGTGGATTACCTGCCTGGATCGATGAGGCTGAGAAGCGTGAAGGAGGTTCGTTAGTGAGGAGGCGGCACTGCAAGAAAGGGGTGGAGGTTTCAACTTGGAAAGGAAGGAGGAAACAGGCGAAATGTGACTTTTGGTAAGGGGGAGGGGGCAAGGAGGTAGATATTTCCGCAGAAGCCAAAAATCTTGGATCGATGCAGCGAAAAAATTGGCGCGCAAAGTGTCATCGGACACGGTCCCATATTCAGCACTGTGTACGATATGTGAACATCACAAACGATTCATATGGCTTAACCCGTGTGTGATGATTTTGAACGTGCAAATTTTGGTTCGAATTTCCCTGGTTACACTGGTCATCCACGTCATTGCATAATCTAGGTACATGAAAGGAGACTACAACACACCCACACTTCCTAATCGGGCAAGTTCAGCAATTAAATAGAGCTAGTTGACCTAAACATTACTCTAACAAATTAAAGGTTTGTGCTCTTAATTAAACAAAACAAATAGTACTACTCTGGATGGTGCTCGTCGATCTCTGCCACCTCCTCCATGTCTAGCTCGCGCCCGACGATCTCCTGGGGAAGGGGCTCCATGGCATCCATCACACTATACTCGGCAAGCATCTCCCATCCACGTCCGCCATTTCTTTGGAAAAGCCCACCGCGAGGTGGGCATGTGTGGCCGTGATCTGTGTTTGGACGGGCTCCGTCGTGGCAAGGTATGCTGCGGAAGAAGGGATGGTTGCTCGAATGCTCTCGGTGATTGCCAACTCTTCGGCCGGTCGGTTGCCGACCTTTGTCAGAGAAGCTTCATTCGATTTGTGCGGTGACCGCCACGAGCTGGGCATGGGCGGCCTTGACATGGTCATGGGTGGCCTCTACCAGGGCTAAGGCCACGGCTGCGGAACGGACAGCTGCTATGCCACTCTCGCTAGTTGCTATCTCTGAGGCAGATGTTGCTGCCGCCACCTGAGAAGCAACATCGACCGTTTGGGCTGCCTTGGCCGCCCGGTCGCAGATTGCGGCCGCGCTCACAAAGCTTGTTAGCACGCGCATGGTGGTTGCGGCTGCGCTCTCGCTGGAGTGGGCCGCTGAAGTTGCCCTCACGAAGTGGATCGACGTCCCCATCTTTCACTGGCGACGATTGAACAGTGAAATGATATCTGTGGATCGAGCTAGTGTGCTTGACACACCTTGACACCCATAACTTGTAAAGTCATATATGTGTCCATGGGTTGATGCTTATGTCTCATGCAAGAAACGGGGATGAATTTCAAACACCACGGCACCGTGGCTCTTCGGCAAACGTTCAGGTACATGCTTTTGTAATTCTAGTAAATCCAAAAATCGTCTGAAATTCATGAACCTTGGCATGCTATCATGGAATGGCATCAACATAAATCCAAAAATATTGTCCCATTTGGGGCAGGTTATGGTACAAGCTTCTCACAAACCAAACCTTCTCACGAGAAGCCTCATGGTTCCGGTAGGGAAACGTGTCGCCTTTGTGGACAAACGAAGTCGTCGCCTCTTCTTGCTTTCAATTTTTCTGGTGTCAACATAGAACAACAGGAGTGTCGTGTCAAATTTTGGAATTTTCCGGGGTTCGTTTGGACATTTTTATATGTCAACTGAGTTTTCAAGGCATTTATGTGCATGATTCAAAATTGAACTACATGCACATGCTCCAGTGCATAAAAACGGGTTGAAAAATCAAATGTGTGTCCTTCGTTGCAAGCTTAGGTCACATGCAAGAAATTAGAATGAATGTCAAACACCTTGACACTGTCGCTTGGCCGCTAACATTGAGATACATGGTTTTAAAATTCTAGTAAATCAAAAACTCATCTGAAATTCATGAAACTTGACATAATATCATGGAACGGCATCAAGATGCCATGGTAAAATATTGTCCCATTTGGGGAAGGTTTGGGTATAAGCTTCGCTCAAACCAGAGCTTCTCACAACAAGCCTGATGGTTTCGGTAGGGAGTGTGCCACCTTTGTGGACAAAACGATATCTGTTGCCTCTTCTTGATATCAATTTTTTTCTAGTGTCAACATAGAACAATAGGAGTGTTGTGTCAATTTCTGGAATTTTTCGGGGTTCACTTGGACATTTTTATACATTAACTGAGTTTTCTATGCATTTATCTGCATAATTCATATTTGAACTACATGCACATACTCGAGTGCATATAAATGGGTTCAAAATTCAAATGTGTGTCCTTGGTCGCAGGCTTAGGTCACATGCAAGAAATGAGAATGAATATCAAACACCTTGACAATGTCGCTTGGCCGCTCACATTGAGATACATGGTTTTGAAATTCTAGTAAATCAAAACTCGTTTGAAATTCATGAAACTTGACATGATATCATCGAACGGCATCAACATGCCGTGGTAAAAATATTGTCCCATTTGGGGCAATTTTGGGGTATAAGCTTCTCACAAACCAGAGCTTCTCACAATAAGCCTGATGGTTTCGGTCGGAAACGTTTCACCTTTCTGGACGAAACGATATCCATTGCCTCTTCTTGATTTCAATTTTTTTTCTAGTGTTAACATAGAACAACAAGAGTGTTGTGTTAAATTTTGGAATTTTTTGGGGTTCGTTTGGACATTTTTATACATTAACTGGGTTTTCTATGCATTTATGTGCATAATTCAAATTTGAACTACAGGCACATGCTCCAGTGCATATAAATGGGTTCAAAATTCAAATGTGTGTCCTTGGTTGCATGCTGAAGTCCCATGCAAGAAATGGGAATGAATGTCAAACACCTTGCCACCGTTGCTCGACTGCTAACATTGAGATACATGGTTTTTAAATTCTAGTAAATCATAAAGGCGTCTGAAATTTATGAAACTTGACATGCTATCATGGAACGGCATCAACATGCCATGGTAAAAATATTGTCCCATCTAGGTCAGGTTGGGGTATAAGATTCTCAAAAACCAGAGCTTTTCACAACAAGCCTCGTGGTTACAGTAGGGAACGTTTCACCTTTCTGGACGAAACGATATCCATTGCCTCTTCTTGATTTCAATTTTCTTTGGAGTGTCAACATAGAACAATAGGAGTGTTGTGTTAAATTTTGGACTTTTTCGGGGTTTGTTTGGACATTTTTATACATTAACTGAGTTTTCTATGTATTTATGTGCATAATTCCATTTTGAACTACACGCACATGCTCCAGTGCATATCAATTGGCTGAAAATCAAATTTGTTTCCTTGGTTGCATGCTTAGGTCCCATGCAAGAAATGGGAACGAATGTCAAACACCTTGCCACCGTCGCTCGGCTGCAAACATTGAGGTACATGGTTTTCAAATTCTAGTAAATCCCAAACTCGTCTGAAATTCATGAAACTTGGCAGGCTTTCATGGAACGGCATCATCACGCCGTGTTAAAAAATTGTCCCATTCGGGGCAGGTTTGGGTATAAGCTTCTCACATAATAGAGCTTCTAACAACAAGCCTCATGGTTCCTATAGGGAATGTGCCTCCTTGGTGGATGAAACGATATTCGTTGCCTCTTGTTGTTTTCAATTTTTTTTCCTAGTGGCAACATAGAGCAACAAAAGTGTCGTGTTAAAGTTTGCAATTTCGGGGTTTGTTTGGACATTTTTATACATTAACTGAGTTTTCTAGGCATTTTATATGCATAATTCAAATTAGAACTACATGCACATGCTCCAGTGCATAAAAATGGGTTGACATATCAAATGTGTGTCCTTGGGTGCATGCTTAGGTCACATGCAAGAAATGGGAATGAATTTCAAACACCAAGGCACTGTTGATTGCCAGCAAAACATTGAGATACTTTGTTTTTAAATTCTAGTAAATCCAAAAACTCGTCTGAAATTCATAAAACTTGGCATCTATCATGGAATGCCACCTGACTTGCTGTGGTATTTTTCGTGTCCATTTTGAGAGAAGGCGCACTCGAATAACAGTCAACAAAGGCATTTTAAAACAAATAGCTGCCACTTTAAAATCTCAAACATTTTGTATGACTTAAATCGTTTGCGTCCTGTTAACCATTCACGTGATGCCACGCGTCACTCTTTTAATGGCTAGGAGGTGCCGGGTGGACAACTGCTTGACTGAACAGGAGGCATGTGAGCGCAGGCTCACCGCGAGGCGTGCAAGCTGTCCTCCAATTCGCAGGCTCACCGGGAAGCTGTGAGTTGTACGCCGGGCAGGCTCACTTGGAAGCGAGCCCTTTGACTTCCATGGCCGCCCACCTTGCTCGCATCCTCTCCATCAATTGCACCCGAGCCACAGTTTAATACGGGCGGCCTTACTGTTTGCCTCCCATTCCCCTCCAGCGGACCTCCATCAATGCCATGGCGCAGAAGGATCATCTGCCACTAGTCTTCCAGTTTGGAGAAGTCGACTCCGAGCCGGAGGAGATAGGAAATAAGGAGGAATGGGGCCTCATGGACATGGCCCTGAACGAGCTGGCCGCGGTGATTGCTGCCCCCGCGCCCGCGCCAGCGACCATCCCTGTAGCATTGACGGGCTGGTCGCTGCTACCTCTTGAGCATGCGTTGGTTTTCCCTTGAAGAGGAAAGGGTGATGCAACAAAGTAGCGTAAGTATTTCCCTCAGTTTTTGAGAACCAAGGTATCAATCCAGTAGGAGACTACACGCAAGTCGCCCAGTACCTGCACAAACAATCAAGAACCTTGCAACCCCATTCGATAAAGGGGTTGTCAATCCCTCCAAGGCCACTTGCAAAAGTGAGATCTGATAAATATAATAAGATAAATATTTTTGGTATTTTTGTTGTATAGATTGGAAAGTAAAGATTGCAAAATAAATTAAATAGTAAACTAGAATTGTAGATCGTAAACTTATATGATGGAAAATAGACCCGGGGTCCATAGGTTTCACTAGTGGCTTCTCTCATGATAGCATATATTACGGTGGGTGAACAAATTACTGCCGAGCAATTGATAGAAAAGCGCATAGTTATGAGAATATCTATGCATGATCATGAACATAGGCATCACGTCCATGTCAAGTAGACTGAAACGATTCTGCATCTACTACTATTACTCCACACATTGACCGCTATCCAGCATGCATCTAGAGTATTAAGTTCATAAGAACAGACTAACGCATTAGGCAAGATGACATGATGTAAAGGGATAAAATCAAGCAATATGATATAAACCCCATCTTTTTATCCTCGAGGGCAACAATACAATACGTGCCTTGTTGCCCCTGCTGTCACTGGGAAAGGACACCGCAAGATTGAACCCAAAGCTAAGCACTTCTCCCATTGCAAGAAAGATCAATCTAGTAAGCCAAACTAAACTGATAATTCGAAGCGACTTGCAAAGATATCAAATCATGCATATAAGAATTCAGGGAAGAATCAAATATTGTTCATAGATAATCTTGATCATACCCACAATTCATAGGACCTCAGCAAACACACCGCAAAAAGTATTACATCGAATAGATCTCCAAGACCACCGAGGAGAACTTTGTATTGAGAACCAAAGAGAGAGAAGAAGCCATCTAGCTAATAACTATGGACCCGAAGGTCTGTGGTAAACTACTCACACATCATCGGAGAGGCTATGGTGTTGATGTAGAAGCCCTCCGTGATCGATTCCCCCTATGGGGAGCACCGGAAAAGGCCCCAAGATGGGATCTCACGGGTACAGAAGGTTGCGGTGGTGGAAAAGTGGTTTCGTGGCTCCCCTGGATGTTTTCAGGGTATAAGAGTACATATAGGCGAAGGAAGTAGGTCGGTGGAGCTACGAGGGGCCCACGAGGGTCGGGTGCGCGCCTACCCCCCCCCCCCCCCCCGGACGCGCCCTCCTGCCCCATGGCCGCCTCGTTGCGTCTCTGACTTCCACTCCAAGTCTCCTGGATTGCGTTTGTTACAAGAAAGATCCTCGCGAAGGTTTCATTCCGTTTGGATTCCATTTGATATTCCTTTTCTGTGAAACACTGAAATAGGCAAAAAATCAGCAACTGGCACTGGGCCTCCGGTTAATAAGTTAGTCCCAAAAATAATATAAAAGGGCATACTAAAGCCCATTAAACATCCAAAACAAATAGCATGGAACAATAAAAAATTATAGATACGTTGGAGACGTATCAGCATCCCCAAGCTTAATTCCTGCTCGGCCTCGAGTAGGTAAATGATAAAAACAGATTTTTTAATGTGGAATGCTACCTAGCGTAATTTTCGATGTAATTTTCTTTATTGTGGCACGAATATTTAGATCCATAAGATTCAAAATAAAAGTTTAATATTGACATAAAAACAAGAATACTTCAAGCATACTAATAAAGCAATCATGTCTTCTCAAAATAGCATGGCCAAAGAAAGTTATCCCTACAAAATCATATAGTCTGGCTATGCTCTATCTTCATCACACAAAATATTTAAATCATGCACAACCCCGATGACAAGCCAAGCAATTGTTTCATACTTTTGATGTTCTCAAACTTTTTCAATCTTCACGCAATACATGAGCGTGAGCCATGGACATAGCACTATAGGTGGAATAGAATGGTGCTTGTGGAGAAGACCAAAAGGAGAAGATATTCTCAGATCAACTATGCGTATCAACGAGCTATGGAGATGCCCATCAATAGATATCAATGTGAGTAAGTAGGGATTGCCATGCAACAGATGCACTAGAGCTATAAGTATATGAAAGCTCAACAAAAGAAACTAAGTGGGTGTGCATCCAACATGCTTGCTCACGAAGACCTAGGGAAATTTGAGGAAGCCCATCATTGGAATATACAAGCCAGGTTCTATAATGTAAAATTCCCACTAGTATAAAAGTGACAACATAGGAGACTCTCTATCATGAAGATCATGGTGCTACTTTGAAGCACAAGTGTGGTAAAATGATAGTCGCATTGTCCCGTCTCTCTTTTTCTCTCATTTTTTTATTTTTTTATTTTTTTATTTGGGCCTTTCTCTCTTTTTATGGCCTCTTTTTTTCCGGAGTCTCATCCCGACTTGTGGGGGAATCATAGTCTCCATCATCCTTTCCTCACTGAGACAATGCTCTAATAATGATGATCATCACACTTTTATTTACTTACAACTCAAGAATTACAACTCAATAATTAGAACAAAATATGACTCTATGTGAATCCCTCCGGCGGTGTATTGGGATGTGCAATGAATCAAGAGTGACATGTATGAAAATCATGAACGGTGGCTTTGCCACAAATATAATGTCAACTACATTATCATGCAAAGCAATATGACAACGATGGAGCGTGTCATAATAAATGGAACGGTAGAAAGTTGCATGGCAATATATCTCGGAATGGCTATGGAAATGCCATAATAGGTAGGTACGGTGGCTGTTTTGAGGAAGGTATATGGTAGGTGTATGATACCGGCGAAAGGTGCGCGGTATTAGAGAGGCTAGCAATGATGGAAGGGTGAGAGTGCGTATATTCCATGGACTCAACATTAGTCAAAAATTACTCACATACTTATTGCAAAAATCTATTAGTTATCGAAACGAAGTACTATGCGCATGCTCCTAGCGGGATAGATTGGTAGGAAAAGACCATCGCTCGTCCCCGACCGCCACTCATAAGGAAGACAATCAACAAATAAATCATGCTCCGACTTCATCATATAACGGCTCACCATACGTGCATGCTACGGGAATCACAAACTTTAACACAAGTATCTCTCAAATTCACAACTACTCCACTAGCATGACTCTAATATCACCATCTTCATAGCTCAAAACAATCATAAGGAATCCAACTTCTCATAGTATTCGATGCACTTTATATGATAGTTTTTATTATACCCATCTTGGATGCTCATCATATTAGGACGAATTTTATAGCCAAAGCAAATTACCATGTTGTTCTGAAAGACTCAAAATAATATAAGTGAAGCATGAGAGATAAATAATTTCTATAAAATAAAACCACCACCGTGCTCTAAAAAGATATAAGTGAACCACTAGAGCAAAATTATATAGCTCAAAAGATATAAGTGAAGCACATAGAGTATTCTAATAAATTCCAATTTAGGTGTATCTCTCCAAAAGGTGTGTACAGGAAGAATGATTGTGGTAAACTAAAAATCAGAGACTCAAATCATACAAGACGCTCCAAGCAAAACACATATCATGTGGTGAATAGAAATATAGCCTCAAGTAAAGTTACCGATAGACGAAGACAAAAGAGGGGATGCCTTCCAGGGCATCCCCAAGCTTAGGCTTTTGGTTGTCCTTGAATTTTACCTTGGTGTTCCTTGGGCATCCCCAATCTTAGGCTCTTGCCACTCCTTATTCCAAAATCCATCAAATCTTTACCCAAAAACTTGAAAACTTCACAACACAAAACTTAAACAGAAAACCTCATGAGCTCCGTTAGTGTAAGAAAACAAACCACCACTTTAAGGTACCGTAATGAACTCATTATTTATTTATATTTTTTTTAAACCTACTGTGTTCCAACTTCTCTGTGGTTCATACCCCCCGATACTAGCCATAGATTCATCAAAATAAGCAAACAACACACGCAAAACAGAATCTGTCAAAAACAGAATAGTCTGTAGTAATCTGTATAAAATGAATACTTCTGGAACTCCAAAAATTCTGAAATAAATTGGTGGTCGTGAGGAATTTGTCTATTAATAATCCTAAAAAATAATCAACCTAAAAGAACTCTCCAGTAAAAAAATGGCAGCTAATCTCGTGAGCGCTAAAGTTTTTGTTTTTTACAGCAAGATCGCAAAGACTTCACCCAAGTCTTCCCAAAGGTTCTACTTGGCACAAACACTAATTAAAACATAAAATCACATATAAACAGAATCTAGATGAATTATTTATTACTAAACAGTAACAAAAAACAAGGAACGAAAATAAAATTGGGTTGCCTCCCAACAAGCGCTATCGTTTAACGCCCCTAGCTAGGCATAAAAACAAGAATAGATCTAGGTGTTATCATCTTTGGTATGCAATCCATATGTGACTCTCATAATAGATTCATAAGGTAATTTTATTTTCTTTCTAGGAAAGTGTTCCATGCCTTTCCTTAACGGAAATTGGAATCTAATATTTCCTTCTTTCATGTCAATAATTGCACCGATCGTTCTAAGGAAAGGTCTACCAAGAATAATAGGACATGTAGGATTGCAATCTATATCAAGAACAATGAAATCTACGGGCACTTAATTCCTATTTGCAACAATAAGAACATCATTAATCCTTCCCATAGGTTTCTCAATGGTGGAATCCGCAAGATGCAAATTTAGAGAACAATCATCAAATTCACGGAAACCTAACACATCACACAAAGTTTTGGGAATCGTGGAAACACTAGCACCCAAATCACATAAAGCATATCATTCATGATCTTTAATCTTAATTTTAATAGTAGGTTCCTACTCATCATAAAGTTTTCTAGGGATAGAAACTTCTAATTCAAGCTTTTCTTCATAAGATTGCATTAAAGCATCAACGATATGTTTAGTAAAGGCCTTATTTTGATCATAAGCATGAGGAGAATCTAACACGGATTGCAACAAGGAAATACAATCTATCAAAGATCAGTTATCATAATTAATTTCTTGAAATCCAAAATAGTGGGTTCATTGCTATGTAAAGTTTTGACCTCTTCAATCCCACTTTTATTAACTTTCGCATCAAGATCTAAAAACTCTGAATCATTGTGACGCCTTTTAACTAAAGTTGACTCATCTCCAGTCCCATCTTTATCAAGATTCATATTGGAAAACAAATATTTAGTAGGAGACACATCAATCACTTTTAGATCTTCATCATTATTATCATGAAAATTTGGAGAACATGCTTTCACAAAGCAATCCTTTTTAGCACGCATCCTAGCGATTCTTTCTTTGCACTCATCAACGGAAATTTTCATGGCTTTGAGAGACTCATTGATATCACTCTTAGGTGGAATAGATCTAAGTTTCAAAGAATCAACATCAAGAGAAATTCTATCCACGTTCCTAGCCAACTCATCAATCTTCGGCAATTTTTCTTCAAGAAAAGCATTGAAATTCTTTTGCGAAATCATAAATTCTTTAACACTAGTCTCAAAATCAGAGGGAACCTTATTAAAATTTCCATAAGAGTTGTTGTAGGAATTACCATAATTATTAGAGGAATTACTAGGGGACGGCCTAGAATTAAAGTTTCCTCTATACAACTTATTACCAAAGTTGTTCCTACCAACAAAATTCACATCCAAGGATTCATTATTATTCTCAATCAAAGCGGACAAAGGCACATCATTAGGATCAGAAGAAACGCTCGTATTAGAAAACAATTTCATCAGTTCATCCATCTTTCCACTCAAAACATTAATCTCTTCTATCGCATGAACCTTTTTACTAGTGGATCTTTCGGTATGCCATTGAGAATAATTAACCATAATATTATCTAGGAGTTTAGTAGCTTCTCCTAAAGTGATTTCCATAAAAGTGCCTCCCGCGGCCGAATCTAAAAGATTTCTAGAAGCAAAATTCAATCCGGCATAATTTTTTTGTATAATCATCCATAAAGTCAAACCATGTGTAGGGCAATTACGTATCATTAATTTCATCCTCTCCCCAGCTTGTGCAACATGCTCATGATCAAGTTGCTTAAAATTCATAATATCGTTTCTAAGAGAGATGATCTTAGCGGGAGGAAAATACTTAGAGATAAAAGCATCTTTGCACTTATTCCATGAATCAATACTATTTTTAGGCAAAGAAGAAAACCAAGTTTTAGCACGATCCCTAAGCGAAAACGGAAATAGCTTAAATTTATCAATATCATTATCCATATCTGTCTTCTTTTGCATATCACACAAATCAACAAAGTTGTTTAGATGGGTTGCGGCATCTTCACTAGGAAGGCCAGAAAATTGATCTTTCATGACAAGATTAAGCAAAGCAGCATTAATTTCACAAGATTCAGCATCGGTAATAGGAGCAATCGGAGTGCTAATAAAATCATTATTGTTGGTATTGGAAAAGTCACATAATTTAGTATTATATTGAGCCATCGTGACAAACAATCAATCCAACACACAAGCACAGAAGAAGCAAGAGAAAAGAAGCGGACGGAAAAGGGTGAATAAAACGGCAAATGTGAAGTGGGGGAGAGGAAAACGAGAGGCAAATGGCAAATAATGTAATGCAAGGGAGAAGAGTTTATGATGGCTACTTGGTATGTCTTGACTTGAGCGTAGATTTCCCTGGCAACGGCGCCAGAAATCCTTCTTGCTACCTCTTGAGCATGCGTTGGTTTTTCCTTGAAGAGGAAAGGGTGATGCAACAAAGTAGCGTAAGTATTTCCCTTAGTTTTTGAGAACCAAGGTATCGATCCAGTAGGAGACTACACGCAAGTCGCTTAGTACCTGCACAAACAATCAAGAACCTTGCAACGAACGCGATAAAGGGGTTGTCAATCCCATTACGGCCACTTGCAAAAGTGAGATCTGATAAAGATAATAAGATAAATATTTTTGGTATTTTTTTGTATAAATTGGAAAGTAAAGATTGCCAAATAAAATAAATAGTAAACTAGAATTGCAGATCAGAAACTTATATGATGGAAAATAGACCCGGGGGCCATAGGTTTCACTAGTCTTCTTTCATGATAGCATATATTACGGTGGGTGAACAAATTACTGCCGAGCAATTGATAGAAAAGCACATAGTTATGAGAAAATCTAGGCATGATCATGAACATAGGCATCACGTCCGTGTCAAGTAGACCGAAACGATTCTGCATCTACTACTATTACTCCACACATCGACCGCTATCCAGCATGCATCTAGAGTATTAAGTTCATAAGGACAGAGTAACACATTAGGCAAGATGACATGATGTAGAGGGATAAACTCAAGCAATATGATATAAACCCCATCTTTTTATCCTCGATGGCAACAATCGAATACGTGCCTTGCTGCCCCTGCTGTCACTGGGATCGACCACCGCAAGATTCAACCCAAAGCTAAGCACTTCTCCCATTGCAAGACAGATCAATCTAGTATGCCAAACTAAACCAATAATTCGAAGAGACTTGCAAAGATATCAAATCATGCATATAAGCATTCAGAGAAGAATCAAATACTGTTCATAAGTAATCTTGATCATAAACCCACAATTCATCGGATCTCGGCAAAAACACCGCAAAAAGTATTACATTGAATAGATCTCCAAGAACATCAAGGAGAACTTTGTATTGAGAACCAAAGAGAGAGAAGAAGCCATCTAGCTAATAACTATGGACCCGAAGGTCTATGGTAAACTACTCACACATCATCGGAGAGGCTATGGCGTTGATGTAGAAGCCCTCCGTGATCTATTCCCCCTCCTGCGGAGCATCGGAAAATGCCCCAAGATGGGATCTCACGGGTACAGAAGGTTGCGGCGGTGGAAAATTGGTTTCGTGGCTCCCATGGATGTTTTCAGGGTATAAGTGTATATATATAGGCGAATGAAGTAGGTTGATGGAGCTACGAGGGGCCACTACAAGAAATATGTCAACTTGTGACCCTCACTATTGGCCGCTGGAAGGTCATTGTTTTTCATTTGTGACCTTTTTTGACAAAAAACAGAAGGTCAAAAGATGGCGGTCGTAAACTAAAATTAACGACCTTCTATAAAAGGTCGTTGGTTCTTTGACCAAATTTTTGGTCACTAGCAGCCTCCCCAGGACACGTAGGATCCAGCGTGGCAAGATGACGTGGATAAGAATCAGCCCGGTCCAATTTGGTGTTTATATGGGCCAAGCCCATTAATTCAGCCCATTTATATATATTTTTCCTGTGAATTTTTTGTCAGCTTCATGGGCCAAGCCCAACAATTCGGCCTTTTAATTTTCTGGGCCATGGCCCTTTTCCAGACCATTTCGTTAAGCCTTTTTGTTCATGTTTTCCAAAAATAAACAATGTACCGGTCCACTATTATTTGGGCCATAGCCTTTTTAGAGCCCATATATTATTTGGTCCAATAGAATATTTGGTCTTTTTATTCACTGATTTCCAGTTTACACATTTGAACAGCAAACACTCAATAATTCTCTTGATTAAATGATTAAATTCAGAAATCATTCAGCCAACTACACACAACATCACATACATGTTCGCATGCCCAACATCAACTAAACTTAGCAGATACAAGCAAAAACAGATACACAAGCACATACAAGTGCTTACAAGCAAAAACAGATACACAAGCACCAAAACATGGTGCAACATCAACTAAAACTGTGTTGCGCATCTCCATGCCTCTTCTGATCTTCCGTCACAGCAACAACAGCCTAAACAACATTAGATCCTAATCCAGATCACCAAAAAGAAACATTATTAAATGTTTAGAGACAATGCCATCAACATGAGGCGGTAATCCAACTTAACACGTTGTCAACATATTTTACATATGCAAATAACTAAGCTTATACTGTATAAGTTTAAGATCCAAATGCAATATGAAATTGAATTGCCAAATAGTAGCATGGTACATTGGTACAAGTGCAGGTCGTCAATGAACCCTTGAGCAAATGAAAATCTCAAGGCCAATTGCACAGAAACTAGAGCTTGTGGTAGCCAGAAAAGGCATGCGCACAAGCTGCACCAATTAAGAGGGGTGCAGGATTCTAAATGAGTACAGCGCCAAGCTGCTCCTAACAATCTCAACACTTGTATTTTTGCTTGTTGTAATCTAAACTATATGTCACCACAAGTTCTATGATGCATCCAAACTTGTGAAATCCGTGCATAGATTCAAGTATGATACTAAGTGAGCAGGTAGAATCACCCAAGCATGGAGGCAAGTGTCTCACCTGCGGCAACTGACCAGGAGCAAAGTTGAGCACGACCGAGGCAGGAGCAGCTGGAGTAGCACGGCCGGCCTTGAGGTTCGGGGCATCCACAGCCTGCCTGGCATCGGGTGCCCAGAGCGAGGGGAGGGAGCATCGGGGCGTGCCTGCATGATGAAGGAAAGCAGCATCAGAGAGATAAAGACTAAAGGACATGTGGTAGCAAAAGGAATATCAAACTGCTGTCATAACTTGACTGTGAAGTTAAGGAACCTCTTTACTCTTTACTTTGCAGAGAAGGGAGCATGTAGGTTCATGATAACTAATGTACTAGTAGAGAAGTGGTAAATTAGAAGTTCTCTGCACAATGAATGGGCAGATCCATCCTTGAACCCACTCTAATGTCTCGGAAAGATTAATCTCAAACAGCAACCAAATTCCAGAGTGCTCAGGCCCAAATTCTACAAGACGTCTAAAGTACAGTAATATACAGTACATCATAGCAAACCGACTTGACGAGTTTAGTTTAACAACCCTCTAAACAATTCAGCAATAAGAGCATACAACTACAGCAAAACAGAGCATAATTCAGTTCTAATATGCACGACTGAAACTACTCCAATTTTGGTTTTAATATGTATACAGCACACATCATTGACCACGGAGCATACGGCCACAGCAAAACAAGGGAGCAATTCAGGGCAAGGAATACTACAGTTGCTTGAGACATGTGCTACTCGCTCGAAAGTAATCGGCAACCAACGAGTCAATAAAAGTGTGCAAGTAGGTCATTCTACCCAATGAGATTAATACACTACAATATCTATCTAAGACAAGATCGCCACCGACATTAAACTGTACTATATTTCTGGACAGCAAACTAAATAGACGGCTGCTCTCAAACCATAAATCAAAACGAAGCAAACAAGTACTCTACAGAAACCTTAGAACATGCTTTACAACTCATATGTAGAGGCCAACTTGAAATTATGAGCATAACAAACTCGTTTTTTAGTTAAAAGCTCGCTGCTCAAAACTGTCAGGTAGTGCAGTTTTTTAACTGAACCAAATTCGGTTTACGGAACAGCCAGAGAAATCCAATTCTACGGGAGACATGATCATATTCCTAATCCCATCAGGATTGTATAGGGAAATTCTAAGCAGCGTACATAGCTTTGTCTTATGTAATTAGAATTGTTGAGATGCAAGAAAGGGCAAAATAATCCACACTAACAGTCCAACTAATCAGCCCCATTGCTAACAAAACCTACAGGGACTAGGTTGCTCCAGTGTTATTGAGATAACTAAAATAACACAAGGAGTAGAGAGACAACAGACCGGGTGTTGGCCGACGGCCAGCAGCAGCCCGTGCTCCAACGACAGCGGCAGCCACGACAACGCAAGGAACAGGGGAACAACAGGAACTAGACAACAACTTACACAGAGTCATTTGTTTGCCGACTAGAATGAAAACAGCCAACAACTCACAGCGAGGCATTTGTTATTATACTACAGGAACACAAGATGCAATAACTAAATCAGACGAAGACCAAACTATATAAGTTGTGTCAGTCACAACAGATGAAGAGAGGAAAAAGAGAGGGGATTTGGGCAGTGCGGATCGAATCAACCTTGCTCGCCGCCGGTGAGCTTGACCTGGACGCCCTTGTTGACGAACTTGGCCAGGTCGAGCATCGTCTCGTTGCGCCCCGCCTGAGCAGAAACAAACAACAACACAAGACTCGCATCAAACAAACAGAATCAGCAAAACCATGGGGCCAGACGAACAATTATCACAAAGAACAAGATACCATGAGATGAATGATGGCACTCAAATTCTAATCTCACATAGATAAAATTCATTGCCATAGTAAATTAGTAACAGTACATCTTCACTTGGGTAAATATAGTAAGTCAAGTTCGTTCTCATAAGCAAGTATTATCAGGTTACCCTTAACATGGCTGCTTAACTTATACTTAAATGTGAACAAACAGTACATATCAGAATCATGGATTTGATTTAAAGTGACAGCGCCCAGGATAATTGAACAGACAGGGATTTTTCCCCTTGAGAAAAATACAAGCAAGAACAACTTAGGAATCGAGGCCAAGTTTAAAATAAAATGCATACAGTACATCATAGATGTCATCGATGTTTTGTAGTATAAGATTGTTTGTTTCCTGTATCATCTCCATCCATTACAAGTAAGATTAATCTCTAGGTAGCAAGATTCAATCACCTAATTACTTGCCTCTCCTTTCTCCTAAGACTAACAAATCGAGCCGAATCGAGGAGCAACCGCGTGCTGGAACGGGCAATGGTATCCAGATTGCACAACAAGATATCCCCAAATGTAGGAACTGGCACTCTAACTGTGCGTGGCCTTTCCTCCTTTGGTGAGAACCTTCTGTTGGTGGAAACGAGGGCAGAAAAGCAGGGATCGGGGAGAGGAGGAACGGACCTAGAAGGTGAGGATGGAGGGCGTCTCGGCGTGGACGCAGCGGGTGACCCAGGGCTGTGCCAGCGCGCGCGCCCGGCGCGTGAGGTCGTAGTGGGAGGCCGCCCACACCGGATGGCCACCCGGCGCACCCCTCCACCGCCTCCCCCCTTGTCGGCCTCCGCGTCCTCGCCCTCGTCATCCTCCGCGAGCGGGAGGAGGGTGCAGCCGGCCCCCGCAGCGACAACCTGCAGGAACAGCGCGCGGCGACAACCCAGCCCCTTATTTCCATTCCACGGCGACCGGTGATGAGAAAAGTCGGTGGTGCCGCCCCATGGCGCGCCGCTCGTGTTGCTCCTGTGGATGCGCGGTGGCGAAGATGGGCGGCAAAGGTAAGGGAGAGGGAGGGGAGGGGAGGGTGCAGACCGGCGGCGAGCGGAGAGGGAGGCGGATCTGGATCTGGAGCAGCGGTGGGAGGCGGCTGCAAGGGATAGCGCTAGGGTTCGCATGCGGGGCTTCGTGGGGTGAGAGGGTGAGGGAGTATTTTTGTTTGAGACAAAGATGGGGTGAGGGAGAAAGGGCTGTCGTCGGATCCGGGAGCATCTGACGGCATTGGAGGCACGATCCGCGTGACATGCCTATGCACCAATCAGAATCCAGTACACGTTATGGCCATCTAAATTGGTCGTAATCGACTAAAAATAAGGTGTTGAATCATATAAACAGTTTTATGATATGAGAAATTCAAAAAAAAATAAAAACATTCTCATTGTGTCAGCAAATCTGACGTACCTTTTAGGAAAACTAACAAACTTGGAATTGGAATAAGACAAATATCTTTAAAAAGTGTTATGAGAAATGAGTTTTTAGGAAAAAATTATTTTCTATTTTCGGAATGACAAAATTCTTTTTTTGAGAAGAATCTACCAAATATTTGTTTCAAAATTGCACCACACCATTTACAAAACTATAAGACATCATTTTATGTACAGTTGACCAAATCTTAACATGTAAAATGTTTTCGATCCACCTCTCATGAAAAAGACAAGTTATGTTTCAAAAAAGAATCTACCTGAGCATTCTTTTGTTTTTATTCTATCTTTTCACATGAAAAATTAAAAAAAAATGATCTCATATTGTGCACAAGGGTGCATCTTGGAATTCCAAACAATGTTGCCTAAGGGAGTTTTCATTTTCTTTGCACGAAAAATTCATTTTCCATTTTTTTGAGTGCCCGAAATGAGTTTTTTTTGTGAAGGACCTACCATATATTTGTTGCAAAATTGGACCGAATCAATTTTCTAAAATACTAGGCCATATTTAATTGACAATTGACCAAATGGTTGGGTGTCAAAAGTTTTGATCCACCTTTGGTGAAAAAGACAAATTTCCGCCGATTCAGTTGGAAGCGTGTCAAATTTGAACTGCAGCCGCCTCATAGTTTGCTCTATATTTTTCCAAAATCATTTCTAGGTACATAAGTATATATTTAATCAAATAAACACCAAAAAATTCCAAGATTCAACCACTATCTAGGAACGGTCAAGCCCGCCGTTTTGACTGCATTTTGAAACGGGCATAGAAAATTCAAAAAAAATCAAAAAATTGAGAAACCTTCGCATTGTGTCATTATATGTGACCAAGTTTCCAGGAAAAATAATAAACTTGTAATATGGCAATTATTTTAAAAAAGTGTTCTTAGAAATGAGCTATCATGCGTGAAGATTCATGGCTTTCAAGCCAAATGATCAATCTTATGGCCACATTCATGGCATAGTTTGTTCAAATGATCTCAAATTGTGCACAAGGGTGCATCTTGGAATTCCAAACAATGTTGCCTAAGAGAGTTTTCATTTTCTTTGCACGGAAACTTCATTTTCCATTTTTTGAGTGCCCGAAATGAGTTTTTTTGTGAAGGACCTACCATATATTTGTTGCAAAATTTGACCGAATCAATTTTCTAAAATACTAGGCCATGTTTAATGCACAATTGATCAAATGATTGGGTGTCAAATGTTTTGATCCACCTCTGGTGAAAAAGACAAATTTCCGCCGATTCAGTTGGAAGCGGGTCAAATTTGAACTGCAGCTGCCTCATAGTTTGCTCTATATTTTTTCCAAAAACCATTTCTAGGTACATAAGTATCTATTTAATTAGAGAAACACCAAAAAAAATCCAAGATTCAACCACTAGCTAGGAACGGTCAAGCCTGCCGTTTTGACCGCATTTCGAAACGGGCATAAAAAATTCAAAAGAAAATCAAAAAATTGGAAAACCTTCGCATTGTGTCATTATATGTGACCAAGTTTCCAGGAAAAATAATAAACTTGTAATACGGCAATTATTTTTAAAAAGTGTTATCAGAAATGAGCTATCATGCGTGAAGATTCATGGCTTTCAAGCCAAATGATCAATCTTATGGCCACATTCATGGCATAGTTTGTTCAAATGATCTCAAATTGTGCACAAGGGTGCATCTTGGAATTCCAAACAATGTTGCCTAAGAGAGTTTTCATTTTCTTTGCACGGAAACTTCATTTTCCATTTTTTGAGTGCCCGAAATGAGTTTTTTTGTGAAGGACCTACCATATATTTGTTGCCAAATTTGACCGAATCAATTTTCTAGAATACTAGGCCATGTTTAATGCACAATTGATCAAATGATTGGGTGTCAAATGTTTTGATCCACCTCTGGTGAAAAAACAAATTTTCGCCGATTTAGTTGGAAGCGGGTCAAATTTGAACTGCAGCTGCCTCATAGTTTGCTCTATATTTTTTCCAAAAACCATTTCTAGGTACATAAGTATCTATTTAATCAGAGAAACACCAAAAAAATTCCAAGATTCAACCACTAGCTAGGAACGGTCAAGCCCGCCGTTTTGACCGCATTTCGAAACGGGCATAAAAATTCAAAAGAAAATCAAAAAATTGGAAAACCTTCGCATTGTGTCATTATATGTGACCAAGTTTCCAGGAAAAATAATAAACTTGTAAGACGGCAATTATTTTTAAAAAGTGTTATCAGAAATGAGCTATCATGCGTGAAGATTCATGGCTTTCAAGCCAATGATCAATCTTATGGCCACATTCATGCCATAGTTTGTTCAAATGATCTCAAATTGTGCACAAGGGTGCATCTTGGAATTCCAAACAATGTTGCCTAAGGGAGTTTTCATTTTGTTTGCACGGAAAATTCATTTTCCATTTTTCGAGTGCCCGAAATGAGTTTTTTTGTGAAGGACCTACCATATATTTGTTGCAAAATTGGACCAAATCAATTTTATAAAATACTAGGCCATGTTTAATGCACAATTGAAAAAATGGTTGGGTGTCAAAAGTTTTGATCCACCTCTGGTGAAAAAGACAAATTACCACCGATTCAGTTGGAAGCGGGTCAAATTTGAACTGCAGCCGCCTCATAGTTTGCTCTTTATTATTTCCAAAAATCATTTCTAGGTACATAAGTATCTATTTAAGCATAAATACATGGTTTGGTAGCGATACATCGAGGTTTGCATGGTGGCCCAGGGCTCCAACTCCAAAGCGCGTAAACTCGCATGCCCGCCGCGTGGTCACCGCGTGACCTTGGCGTTGGCATGAGTTCTGGGAGGCCCAGGCATGTCTAGTGGGTTGGGCACTCCCAGGTAGGTGCTAGGAAGAAAATTACAACAGAAGAATCTCACGAGGAGACCGACCTATGCTCAAAGATGAATTAGCAGCCAAGTGTTTAATTAGCGGTATGGGAAATGCACATTGCCAATGGGCGTGAATTTTGGCTGAGGATGATCATCTACTAAGAAGACTGTCTTCACAAAGTTTCAGCTCAAAAGGAGGATCCTAGGTGGTACTTGCTTTGCAAAGTACTACACTGGACAAAAATATGAATGTTGAAGCTGGGCTCAAAATAATGAATGGATTGAGCTGAAATTTGGTGGAGGATGGTTATTTGGGCATAGGAAACCACTATAGAAAATTGATACCATTTGGACATGCCAAAGTGGTACTTCCTTCACACTACTCTTCTCTGGACAATAACTTGGGAAAATTAGCGAGAGAAATTGGATAAATGAAATGAGCTCAAATTTGGTGTAGCTAAGTTACATAGGTATGGTCATGCGCTGGTAAAATTTCAGATCATTTGGGTAAGCCTAGCTAGTACTTACTTCACAAAGCTTCTCTCGAGGTAGAAACTTTGGAAATTGAACCTGGGCTCACATAAATGATTTAACTGAGCTGCAATTTGGAGGAGGGTGATAATTTTGGCATATGAAGGAACTGTATAAATTTCATGTCATTTGGATATATAAAAAGGTACTTCCTTCACAATGCTTCTAGGTGGACAAAAACTTTGGAAATGTGCCAAGGAAGATTTACTGGGCAAATGGAGCTGAATTTTATCATGAGGCAATGATTTGGATAGGAAAGAGTGCCCAAAATTTTTGAGGGCAATCAAGAATATATAAATAGCACTTCCTTCATAAAGTGCTCTTGTGAACAGAATAGGAAAATAAATATTGTTGAATTAGTTTTGAACTAGGCAAGGAAGGATTTTTACATATTTGACGAAGATATGACCCAAAGAATTTATGAGATTTTTTTGGGAATTTTGGGAGTGACAGAAATACAGGTTGCTTCACAACCTAGGGCAAAAATTGACACATGGACATGACACATAGGCAAAACTGATGAGGTGGCGCCTAGTCATAGCAATAAGTACTAATGCATCCACGTTCACAACCTCATGACCATTTATATTAGTCGTCATTAGGTAGAAATAAGGTCATGGACCACTCTTGTCTGCTTTATGACCATTTGGTGTAAGGCAATTCAGGGTTTGAGCCCTTCCAAGCGAAATGGCCGTGGATTTACGACCAATTCAGCTAGGGTCACTAAGAGAAGGTCACTAGTTGACATATTTCATGTAGTGGGCCCACGAGGGTGGTTGGCGCGCCTACCCCCCTGGGCGCGCCCTCCTACCTCGTGGCCGCCTCGTTGCGTCTCTGACTTCCACTCCAAGTCTCCTGGATTACGTTTGTTCCAAGAAAGATCCTCGCGGAGGTTTCATTCCGTTTGGATTCCGTTTGATATTCCTTTTCTGCAAAACAATGAAATAGGCAAAAAAACAGCAACTAGCACTGGGCCTCCGGTTAATAGGTTAGTCCCAAAAATAATATAAAAGGGCATATTAAAGCCCATTAAACATCCAAAACAGATAATATAATAACATGGAACAATCAAAAATTATAGATACGTTGGAGAGGTATCACTCACCGAGCACTATTGCAGAGCTGGAAGCCGCAAGCATCATCGAGGTCTCCACGGACCCACGTGAGCTCGTGTACATGCCAGCGCTAGCGCCCATGCCCTTGCGCGCACCTACACCCACCGCGGCGCCGGTCCCGTGCGTATGCCTGCACCCGCCGTGCCCGCGCCCCCCTCAGCGGCATGGGCCGCCGCCGTCGACCGCTACCTCGCAGCACTGCAAGTTGCCGTCCTCCCGCGCCCTGCCCGTCAATCGCGTGATGAAATGATGTTTGATTTCCAAGTGAAGAACATTATGTGCCGCCTTGAAGATTTCAACAACGGCGTCCCGGAGGACCACAACGACAAAGCCGGCGAGGGACGCTGCCTCCCCCACGCCGGAGTTAGTTTTTTTGGGTTTAATACTGTATCTCGATCATATGAATATAAATTCGAGTGTGACTAAATGAAAGATATGGTTTGAACGAACTTGCGTTTTTCTCTCTGAATGTACATACTTATCAAACGATTTTCTTGAAAACGTCAATGGTTTTTAAATACAAAACAATCATCGCAAACGTTTTAGATAGAACACCCATATGCAAAATGATAGCTTCCCCAGGAAGCCAAGGGAAAATGTGCCGAGCAGGATTTTCTGCAGCTCTTCATCGCAAACGTTTTCGATAGAACACCTGTATGCAAAGTGAGAGCTATGATCTTCCCAAGTAAGCCAAGGGAAATTCTCCGCGAAGGGTTTGTGCATCTCTTCAACGCAAACGGTTTAGATTGAATACGGTATGCAAAGCGAGACTTCGGCACTAAGCTAAGAGAAAATCTGGCATGCAGGATTTGTACATCCCTTCAACGCAAACGGTTTGTTCGGATGACCCGTGTGCAACCACGTACAAACAATTTGGTAAGATTTGCATCTGTCATATTGGGTATATTGCCATTTGTGAAACTGGAAAGATTGACATTTCTTGATCTAGTAAAATTGCCCTTTGTCAACCTTGTAACACTGCCATTTGTCAAAATATGCAGCTAAAAATCACTAGCACTATCTAATTTTTGAAACTAAAATTCAATAATTAAGCAGTCATTCTTTATACAAACTGTTCAACTCGATAGCTGGACCGACCAAACTTTTCCCCAATTGTTGCCAACCACGTACTGAAAGAGCTAGTTCAACTATATATACTAGCTAATTTTAAGTACGTTGTGTAGTTCCACCACATCTATAGTCAGATGAACTGAACAAAATAACCCCAAAACACTACTATTATGAAGGGGCTTGGTACTACTTCTGGCAGCCTCTCCTCTGCCGAGCACGCTGAGTAAGAGGCAGAGGAGGAGTCTACCGACGAGCTGGACAACTGCAATACGGTGTCTGCCGCTGCTGCACCTTCAGCGACGCTCACCTCGAACGCCCTCTACTGCTCCAGGCGACCCCTCTCGAAGCGGCGGGACTCCTCGTAGATCTCCTAATTCCTCGCTCTACGGTGGCATGCGTTGCGGCCACGATGGTGTAAAGGCTCTTTGCGTGCTCGACGAGGCACTCCTCCTCCTCCCGCAGGAACTCGATTTAGCATGCAAGGTCACTGACGCACATGCGGTCCTCCACCTCCACCTCCTGCTTTCGGACGGCGATGGCGGAGCGGGTGACGACCCAGGCATCAACGGTGGGCTAGCGGCCATGGCGGCCAACGATGGGGTGGCTGCCATGACCACCACCTCCCGCCTTCGGGCCGCGGTGGCGGAGTGGGTGATGGCCATGGTGGCCGGCAATGAGGTGGCGGCCACCTCCCGCCTTCGGGCTGCGGCGGTGGAGCGGGCGATGGCCCTGGCTTTTGACGGTGGTGTGGGGGCCACGGCGGCAGATGGTGGGGTGGCGGCAACGGCAGCCGACAACAGCTGCCGACGAGCAGCAGCGGTGGAGTGTGTGGTGGGTATTTCTCGAACACCCAACAGGGACGCCACGAGCACTACACTACGCCGGGGGCTGCGCCACCGCCGCGGTGTAGCCTCCCAGCTGGAGCTATCCTCTGATGATGGCGGAGTGGCTGAGCGATGATGACGGACCGGTGCCATTGGCGATTGAGGGAGAAGCAGACAAGATAAGCTATAAGGAGGGAGGGGAAAATGCAACGCAGTACTCACCGGTCGTGAGGGTTTATATAGCAGGCCAGTAAGCACTGGGATTTTGGGGGATTTCACCGAGTCAGGCTGGAAGCTTGCGCACGAACGTGCGCGGTTGCGCGGGAACAGGCTCAGCCACTTGGAGCCATCGTTTGGCCAAAAGAACACCCCCGCGCGCTGCTCAAGCTTGCGCTGTAAGCCGTCTGTGGCAGCGGGGTGACAAGACGTGCAAGAGGAGGACGAAGGAAACGTACACATACGGTTAATAAAAAAACGTTTGCGATTAAATTACCTACTACCCCCGTCCTAGTTTATAAGTCGTCTATGTATTTTTGTGCCAAATGTGGACTAGAGATTTAACTAATAAAATACGAATGCATGTCGCGAAAGATTATATTGTTGGATTTGTTTTTGAACATAGTTTCCAATAATATAATTTTTAGAACATGCATTAACATTTTGTTCGTTAAATTTAAGGTCAAAATATGGCACAGAATATAAAGGGGACTAATAGACCAAGACGGAGGTAGTAGCACACAGCCGTTCTGTACGAAGCATCACAACTGTCGACTGAGTTGTAGACGACCATTCCCTGCGTGTTCAACTGCTCTATGCGTGTGGTTGCTCGCGGCTGAGGATGCTGCAGTGCTTTCTGCTCACGTCCCGCCGTGCGCGCTCTGCTCTCGCATCCCTTCGGGCGCTCTGCCCTCGTCCCTCCACGCGCACTGCCAGTGTTTGGGGCCGGCGCATGATCACGTACATTCGTGCTACCATTTTACATGCGGTTGCGCCGGGCGCGGCGCCACGATGCAGTTACCTGCTGCAAAAAATGCATGCGGACGCGCCGAGAATCTAGGCCGCCCGGCCCCCATTAATCCATGCGGCCATTTACCTTCATCTCTCGCGCCACACGACACAATAAGCACACCCATGACAACACATACAGAGAGGACAGCCAGCGGTTCCAACGGCGCTCCCCGTGGCTCCAATGGCGCTCCCAGCGGCCAATGATGAAAACGAGGGGCAGTTCACCACGCATCACGTAGTGGACACCCACGTGTGGGGGAAGGCCCTCTCAGTGGTGTACACGAACGAGCCGGTCTCGGTGGAGAGCTCCATCCAAACTATGGAGCAGTTGCTTGCTGAGCACAAGTACCAAGCGGTGTGCCGGGCATGATCAGAAGGTAGTCGTCGCCCAGGTGTGTGTGTGACATGACATCTTCGTCTACCATTGCCACCTGGCCACAAGGCCTTGTGAGCATTTCTCCAGGTTTATCAACAGCTCGGACTACAGTTTCACTATGGTGGACACCACTAACGATCTAAAAGCGCTCAAGGTTTCGGGCTTGACCTACAAGAATCTTGTCAACATCCATGACCACTACAAGTTTTGGGGCTGCGACAATAACAAATAGAACTCCCTAGTTGACCTCGCCTCGGCCATCATCGACCCCTACTACATGAAGGTGAAGGATGAGTGCAAGAAGAACAAGAACGCCTGGCACAGTGGCTGGCATCAGAGACTGGATGAAGAACACGTCAAGTATGCGGCCAAGGACACGTACACAAGCTACGAGATGTACAGGCGGATCATTGACATGAGGAAGTGTCTTCCTCCTGCCCCAGACAAGGAATCGATCCACAGAGCAGTGGTCGAAGCATCACAAGAAGTAGATGACTAGATGATCGTTTCTCCTAGTTTAGAATGCATGCAATTGTGTGAATGATCTGTATAGTCAGTTATGTAATTCGTTGTTATTCTTCTGTAGACCGAGCAACTCACACGGCTTATTAGCAGCAATCGTCTATGTTATTATTGGTCTTAGCACACATATTTTTATTACGGACTTGTTTGCCGCGTATCACACACATCTTGTTCAGGCGAACTATTTCTGTTGTCTTGGCTCATCGCAAATGGTTCATCCAAGTGAACTGTATGCCCTCCATTGCACACACCTTGATCTGGCTGACCATTTCTATTGTGTTGCCTAATCACACACAGTTCATCCTAGTGAACTGTATACCATATATCCCACACATCCTCATCTGGCTGCCCGCTTCCGTTGTTCAGCCTCATCAGAAATAGTTCTGCTGGATTACCCGTTTGCCACACATCGCACACGCAACTCTAATCTGAATAATGTTTGATGTCAACGCCATCGCAAACATTTTGTATCTTTTTTATGGTTTTATTACATCATCGTTTGTGATTAATGCATCACACACAGTTTCGTCGAAGGGTCTCTCACTGGACTGTCGCGTTTCGACCAACCTGCAGTAGTGTTTGCAAAATGGGATCAATATTGTCAACATGGCTATTCATTGAAAATGGTGGAATCTTTCAACTTTTTTGTGAATACTACATATAATGCTAACTAAGTAACTTAAAATGATTTTTTTCTTTTGTTGTAACCAAACTATAACACACTTGTAGTTCAATTTTGAATTACTTTTGGTAAATGTCCAGAAATTCATTTAATCAATGGAGTATAGCAACATAGCTCAAAAACTCAAAATCTTTTGGCGGTAGGCCTCCAATATGGTCCATTTCATGTGAAAATTGCAAAGGTTCAATTTTCAATCTTATTTGTGGCACTACTGCAGGATGCTGCTAACGCGACACTACGATCAGAGACCCTTCGACAAAACTGTGTGCGATGCAATAATCGCAAACGATGGTGTAAAAAACCCGTGAAAAAGGTGCAAAACGTATGCGATGATGGATGCGTCAAACACGGTTCAGATTTTAGTTGCGTGTGCAATGCAGGGCATACAGTTTAGTTCAACTAACTGTTTGCGATGAGAAGGAACAAAAGAAATGGGCAGCCAGATGAAGGTGTCTGCGATATACAGCATACGGTTCACTCAGATGAACTGTTTGTGATTAGGCAACACAAAAGAAACGGTCAGCCAGATCCAGGTGTGTGCGATATACGACATGCGATTCACTCGGATGAACTGGTTGTGTTGAGACAGAATAGAAACGGTTCAATATAACAAATACCTTAAATATTGCAAGGTTCAAATTCAAAGATTACAATGCCCAAATTCATACATTGCAAGCCTTGTCATTTCTGGAAAGGGAGCAGCCGCTGAAAAGTCATGTATGGGTTTGACACAATGACTTCCAATTACTCTGTCATATGCTCTTCCCATACGAAGTTTAGCTTTTTTGGAGCCTCTTCCATTATGCAGTACCTGCTGGCTCTGATCAACATACCATTCATCTTTCCTAATTAAATGCATGTTCAACCTCAGTACCCTCAACACCCTTGCTCTGGCAAGAAAGAACCTGGCGAGTGTAATCTCCGGTAAGGTCCCTCGGTAGGAGTTCAAACTAATATTTTAGAGATGCAGATCTAGGCATTCGATGTGATTGCCGTTATAAACATTATTCACCTCCGGGCCTATTATTATCTACAAAAGAAGAGAACGTGTTAGTGCCTACATGCAGTTTTGAACACTACTACACTCCTATTTGGTTTGCAGGATTTGTAAAATGCACCAACGTGCCATCTTTGATCTGACTTGATTAACATGGGCATTAGATTACAATCTAGAAACATGTAGCCTTCTTAACAAGAGGTTGGATTGCATGAAAAATTCCCTAAGAAAACTAGTACATATGAATCCAAAGGAGAAATGCTTATGGATTGTAACCATATGAATCAAGCAACCAATATGGGGTGGGGGTGTATGTCCTAAAATCCTCCAAAATTCCTTCAGAAATCGTACTACATTGTCATTGTAAACTTGGGAAAAGGTGCAAAAAATTGAACTCCCTTATGGTTAACATTTAACAGGAAAGGAACATCACCTCGATATACAACTTCTTCAGGCACGGAAAGCATCTCAGGCAACTTACAACTTGGTCCAGGTTGGGGCCGACAGATTCTAGTGCCAAGACCTTCACTGTGCCCAGAATCTGTGTGAAGCTTTGCTGGATGACAAATGAACATACATCTTCAAAATTATAAATAATGTTGATATCAAGAAGGAGAGGTATAAGGCGACTGTTGTACCTGAAAGTAGTAGTATTTGACAGACGAGTAGCCCACCGCTGTCAATTTCGGCGCAGAAATGACATTGATTCTTGTTGGACCTCGTTGATCAACTACAAGTAATCTCTCAAGTGATGGTGTGTCCTCAATGACCATATTGTGGTCCACCTTTTGTGATCTGTCGTTGCAGCACCAGCAACACACATAAATAATCCGGAGAGTCCTGGAGGTGTTGTGCAAGGTACTCGACCATTTCATCGCCTGAAGACGAAGGAACTCGAGTGCAATACAGCCGCGGAGCAGGCGCTCCATGTCATCCTTTGGGATGCAGACGGTGACGAGCTCGAGGTGCTTCAGTGGTGGTAGAAAAAGAGTGAGCGCGTCATTAGGGGGGAATGGCAGTTCATGAACTTGGCGAGGTGTAGCGTGGGCGTGAAGCGGAGCATGGACGTTGGCAGCAAGCGCACATGCCCATCATTAAAACTGAGTTCTCGAGATGATCTATGGCGGGGGATCGGAACCACTCGTCAAGCTTGGCTCGGTCCTTGCCATTGGAACAGAACTTGCCCGTGATAAGGCCTTTGATTGGGCCATGGTGAATGCCGAGGATCTGGGAGAACGCATGCAAGATTTAGCGATAACCATGGCAGAGCTCGTGGGCGTCGAGGAGGTCCGGAGGGGTGAGGAGCCATACGGGGCGCCACCGCCGGGAGAGGGCAGCTGTCCTCGCCCGATATTTGATTGGGAGGAGGGATATGATGACTCTCAACATATCATGGGGGAGGTTGTTGATGAAGTCTAGGCCTGCTAGTGTCGCTTGCGGTTCTTTCTCGACCCGCCTCCACTTGTTGACAGCCTCGTTCTCCACCTCGTCGGCGGCGACGGAAACCTCTGTCTCCATATTCACGCCATGCTCCGGTGCCTCAGCAGCCCCGGCTTCACCACTCCCTCCGATGGGGCGCTTCGGCGGCATCCTCGTACACTGACAGCTTTGAGGAGTCAGAGCACCGTCGAGGATGCGGGCGGAGAGAGAGGATTGTGTGTGTGGCGAGGATGGGGGGGTGCGGCCGCTCGGCCGCGCCATTAATACAGACTATTGGGAGCGATGCCGGCGACGGTCCAAGGCTGTCTCGCTTCCCGGTGAGAACGACTGCTTAATCTCTATGAATGAAATCTATGCTTAATTACTGAATTTTAGTTGCAAAAATTAGATAGTGGTATTGATTTTTAGCTCCATATTTTGACAAATCGCAGTGTCTCTTTGCTTAGCGCCGAAGTCTGGCTTTAATTTGCGTACCATAATCTGAACTGTTTGCGTTGAAGAGATGCACAGATCCTATGTTGAACAGCTTGCACGCTTCCCAGTGAGCCTGCGCACCGTACTGCGCTCGCACGCCTCCCGTTCAGTCAAGCAGCTGTCCTATAGCCATTAAAACCAAGACACGTGGGGTCACATGAATGGTTAAAAGAACGCACATGGTTTGAATTATACAAACATTTGAGATATTAAAGTGGCAGTTATTTTTTCAAAATGCCTTTGTTGGCTGTTATTCGAGTGCGCCTTCTCTCAAAATGGACATGAAAAATACCACATCATGTCGGGTTCCATTCCATAATAGCATGCCAAGTTTCATGAATTTCAGACGAGTTTTGGATTTACTAGAATTTAAAAGCCAGGTATCTCAACGTTTTGCTGGCAATCAACAGTCCCCTGGTGTTTGAAATTCATTCCCGTTTCTTGCATGGGACCTAAGCTTGCACCCAGGGACATATATTTTATTTTTCAACCAATTTATATGCACTGGAGCATGTGCATGTATTTCAAATTTGAATTATGCACACAAAATGCTTAAAAAACCTAGTTAATGTATAAAAATGACCAAACGAACCCCGAAAATACCAAAACTTAACAGAACACTCCTGTTGTTCTATGTTGGCACTAGAAAATTTTGGAAAGCAATAAGAGGCAACGGATATCGTTTCGTCCCCAAAGCTGGCATGTTCCATACCGAAACCATCAGGCTTGTTGTGAGAAGCTCTGGTTTGTGTGAAGCTTATACCCAAACCTGCCCCAAATGGCTCAAAAAATTTACCACGGCATGTCGGGTGCCGCTCCATGATACCATGCCAAGTTTCATGAATTTCAGACGAGTTTTGGATTTACTAGAATTTAAAAATCAGGTATCTCAATGTTTTGCCGGCAATCAACAGTGCTCGGGTGTTTGAAATTCATTCCCATTTCTTGCATGGGACTTAAGCATGAACTCAAGGACACATATTTGATTTTTCAACCAATTTATATGCACTGAAGCATGTGCATGTATTTCAAATTTGAATTATGCACATAAAATGCCTAGAAAACCCAGTTAATGTATAAAAATGTCCAAACGAACCTCGAAAAATTGCAAAACTTAACACAACACTCCTATTATTCTGTGTTGACACTAGAAATTTTTTGAAAGCAATAAGAGGCAACGAATATCGTTTCGTCCCCAAAGGTGGCACGTTCTGTACCGAAACCATCAGGCTTGTTGTGAGAAGCTCTAGTTTGTGAGAAGCTTATACCCAAACCTGCCCCAAATGGAATTTTTTTTACCATGACATGTTGATGCCGCTCCATGATACCATGCCAAGTTACATGAATTTCAGACGAGTTCTGGATTTACTAGAATTTAAAAACCAGGTATCTCAACGTTTTGCCGGTAAGCAAAAGTGCCCTGGTGTTTGAAATTCAATCCCATTTCTTGCATGGGACCTAAGCATGCACCCAAGGACACATATTTGATTATTTCAACCAATTTATATGCACTGGAGCATGTGCATGTATTTCAAATTTGAATTATGCACATAAAATGCTTAGAAAACCTAGTTTATGTATAAAAATGTGGAAAGGAACCCAAAAAAATTCCAAAACTTAACACAACGCTCCTGTTGTTCTACGTTGACACTAGAAATGTTTTGAAAGCAATAAGTGGCAACGGATATCGTTTCGTCCCCAAAGGTAGCATGTTCCGTACCGAAACCATCAATCTTGTTGTGAGAAGCACTTGTTTGTGAGAGGCTTATACCGAAACCTGCCCCAAATGGGACAATTTTTTACCACGGCATGTTGAAGCCGCTCCATGATACCATGCCAAGATTCATGAATTTCAGATAAGTTCTAGATTTACTAGAATTTAAAAACCAGGTATCTCAACGTTTTCTCGGCAATCAACAGTGCCCTCATGTTTGAAATTAATTCCCATTTCTTGCATGGGATCTAAGCATGCACCCAAGGACAAAGATTTGATTTTTCAAACCAATTTATATGCACAGGAGCATGTGCATGTATTTCAAATGTGAATTATGCACATAAAATGCCTAGAAAACCCAGTTAATGTATAAAAATGTCCAAACGAAACCCAAAAAATTCCAAAACTTAACACAACACTCATGTTGTTCTATGTTGACACTAGAATTTTTTTGAAAGAAATAAGAGGCAACACATATCGTTTCGTCCCCAAAGTTGGCATGTTCCGTACCGAAACCATCAGGCTTGTTGTGAGAAGCTCTGGTTTGTGAGAAGCTCTGGTTTGTGAGAAGCTTATACCCAAACTTGCCTCAAATGGGACAAATTTTTTACCACAGCATGTTGATGCCGCTCCATGATACCATGCCAAGTTTCATGAATTTCAGATGAGTTTTGCATTTACTAGAATTTAAAAACCAGGTATCTCAATGTTTTGCCGGCAATCAACAGTGCCCTGATGTTTGAAATTCATTCCAATTTCTTGCAGGGGACCAAAGCATGCACCCAAGGACACATATTTGATTTTTCAACCAATTTATATGCACCGGAGCATGTGCATGTAGTTTAATTTTGAATTGTGCACCTGAACTGGCTAGAAAACCTGTTTAATGTATAAATTGTCCAAACGAACCCTGAATAATTCCAAAACTTAACACAACACTCCTATTGTTCTGTGTTGACACTAGAATTTTTTTGAAAGCAATAAGAGGCAACGGATATCGTTTCGTCCCCAAAGGTGGCACGTTCCGTATCGAAACCATCAGGCTTGTTGTGAGAAGCTCTGGTTTGTGAGAAGCTTATACCCAAACCTACCCCAAATGGGACAAATTTTTTACCACGACACATTGATGCGGCTCCATAATACCATGCCAAGTTTCATGAATTTCAGACGAGTTCTGGATTTACTAGAATTTAAAAACAAGGTATCTCAATGTTTTGCCGGCAATCAACAGTGCCCTGGTGTTTGAAATTCATTCCCATTTTTTGCATGGGACCTAAGCATGCACCCAAGGACACATATTTGATTTTTCAACCAATTTATATGCACCGAAGCATGTGCATGTAGTTTAATTTTTAATTGTGCACCTGAAATGGCTAGAAAACCAGTTTAATGTATAAAATGTCCAAACGAACACTGAATAATTCCAATTCTTTTACGACACACATAGAGTTGCATGTTCACTGCAGATAAAAGGTCTAGCAATTAAAACACCCTCCATTGTCGATGTGACCCCATTATGTAATTCAAATCAAGACGAAAAATCAAGTAGATCCCACACAATTTATTATCACCAACCGTGTGAGATGTAGTACAAAATATCCTGGAGCACCGTCGGTGTATAGTACGCCTATGGCTTACGCGAGAAGGTGCGTCGGCTACAGTCCACAGTCGGCTTGTCAAGCAGACTAGCTCGATCCCCAAATACTCCCGCCTCTGCATCCCTCACAATCTCGAAAATAATACTGCCTCGTAATCTCGAAAATATCTACTGCCTGGAAGGTTTTAATGTTTGATAGCACATGATTAGTATGTGCAGACCATGTGCGATGTCTGTTACTCCTGCTCTGATTTAGTCCCTTGATTCAAATTTTCAGTATCCCCGGCATTTTACTCCCGCCTCTGCATCCCTCGCAATCTCAAAAATATCTGCTCGCCCTTGATACAAATTTTTAGTAGCCCAGCCTTGTTACTCGCGCCTAGTAAAATTTTCAGTTGCCGTAGTATTTCATCAAACACTACCTTGCCCCCCCGCCCCCTCCACACACACCACACGCTCCCCAAAATCTCCGCTCACACAGACACACACAACCCTCAAAACCATTGGTAGGTCGCCGCCATTGCCGGCGCCTCCATCCTCAACCTCTGCCTATGTGCCGGGGAGCTCGAGGAGCCAATGGCCAACAAGAGGTTTATCGCGGCCTTTTCGCCCGACATCGGCGAGGTGGCCGCCGAGGTGTCCCCGTCGTCCTCCGCGGGCTCGATCCATCGTCGCCGGTCCCCCGATCCGCCCGCCGCCGCGCCCCTACGCCGATTCGAGTACTTCCCCGTCCTCCCTCGGAGCCGGCAGCCGACGAGGTCCCGCCTCAGGGTCCGGCAGCGGTGGGGGGCGGGGGGGGGGACGTGGGTCGCCGAGATTACAGATCGGGAGACCTACACCCGCCGGTGGCTCGGTAGCTTCCACACGGCCCAGCTCGCGGCCATGGAGTACGACCGCTGACAGGTCCGCTACCACGGCGCGGCGGCTAGGCTCAATTTCCCTTTGGCACTTGTCTGGTCTACCTCGTTCCGACGGTGCCAGGGGTGGTGAGCTCGGCTATGGCGAGGGAGGACAGTGAGGTATGGGAGCGCCGACGAGGCCTACATGCAAGAGCTCCGCTGGCAGCACTCGGACCTCGTGGAGGCAGAGCGGGGTATCTTTGTCGGCGCGGAGGGCGGCGAGGTTATCACGCTCTCCTTTGATGCTGAGGTCGAAGGCGGCGAGGACAGCGGCACGGAGGGCGGCGAGGTAGTCGCGCTCTCCTCCGATGACGAGGTCGAAGGCGGCGGCGACGACGGCGTAGAGGGCATCTAGGTGGGCCCCAAGGATGAGGAGATCGACGTCGACGAGTGGAGGAGTGCCTTCCCCAACGACCCCGATGACGGCACCGGCCCAGACCCTCTCGCGGCACACCGTACATGACGAGGAAGGATTGGCTCGATCTCTATTTCGAACGAATGTAGTTTAGCTTAGTTTAAATTTATGTTTTATGTTCGGTTATGCAAAACTATCTATGTTTATGTTTGAATGTATGCTACTTTCGGTTGAACCTGCTTTGAACTTGATCAAATTGAAGCTTACAACGTTAAGTTTAGGGGATCGACTAGAAAAGGCCAAAACTTGCTGGAGTATATATATATATATATATATATATCCACTAAGGGTTTTAGTCCTTTAACTTTTAAAGGATCGGCTAGAGATGGCCTTATGACTTGTTTATTTCGTATCTTCACAATGTGATACTCTATATGTGCAACTATTTGCGGTGCAGTTCAATTTCATCAATAACAGTTTCAACAATACCACTATGAATTTTGATATTTGGTTGCTGCTAAGGATATTGCAGTTAACATGCCTTTCATTTTTTTAGCAATAACTAGTGTACTTTAGACCTGCACACTATGAGTTTGAATGAGTATTTGCTTGTTTTTAAATGTTATGCCTGATGCAGTCAACACACCTTTCCACTTCTTGTTTTGCTTAACTAGCGTGCTTAAGCCTGCACACAGAAGCTATCATTTGTAGATTATGTTGTCTACCATGGATATATTTAGTTGATGTTTAGCCTGTTGTGCTTAACATGCCTTTACATGTACTCATGCAGGACAATATTGAGAACAGTGCTGTTTTCCATCGAGGTTAGTTTCATCAAATTGCTTATATGTACTCATTGTTTAGGATATCGGTAGCTGGTACCATATAGCCTGGGGCTTAATCGTCGGATCAGACATTTCACTGAATATATCTGTAACCCATTTATCAGTAGGTCAACTAGGGCCATATTTAATATATATGAGGCTACATAGCAACATGCATTGTACTAAATGACTAAATATGCAATCCCAGGCTACATAGCAACAAGGAAGAGTGTTACCTTAATGTTTTGATGATGTCTAGATATACATGTAATAAAATCTTATATAATGGGATGGAGGGAGTGTTGTACTACATCATTTTTCAATTGTTGTTTAGCTTCTAATATTAACTTGGTGCTTTTAGGTAAATATATCATTGCCAAAGTTCCACACTTCGACCTTTTCTGGGGCAATGAGATATTCATGAACCAGCATCAAGTGAGGAAACTAATAAAGATTGTTGTTAAAATGGGTCCAAAGACGTCAATCGAACTATTTTTTTACACTTTATGCAAGACAATAGTGAACTGCGGGATGGTAAGTAAGAACCACGTAGCCTTCTTTTTACTGCCCGTAATGAGTTGTGTTAGATGACAATGTATGAATCTTTTTTATTTTGCTGTGGATCCTGAAGCAGTTTGCTCAAGATTACCTCTCAAACTACATGATTGGCGGCCGGCCATCACAAGGGGTTGGACTAGTGTCCTGCATGCCTTCTGCATCCAGGAGAGCCCAATAGGGCCATTCCGCTTTGAGTGAGTCTTGGATTAAGGGGTCCTCGGGTGTCTGGGCCGTGTATTATGGGCCAGACTGATGGGCTGTGAAGATACAAAGTAGAAGGCCTTCCCCGTGTCCGGATGGGACTCCTTTGCATGGATGGAAAGATTGGCATCCAGATGTATAATTTCCTTCCTGTGTAAACCGACTCTATACAACCCTAGGCCCCTTCGGTGTCTATATAAACCGGAGGGTTTAGTCCGTAGAGACAATCAAAATTCATATAGGCTAGACATCTAGGGCTTAGCCATTACGATCTCGAGGTAGATCAACTCTTGTAACCCCTATACTCATCAATGTCAATCAAGTAGGAAGTAGGGTTTTACCTCCATTAAGAGGGCCCGAACCTGGGTAAACTTCGTGTCCCCTTTGTCTCCTATTATCTTCGATCCTCAGACGCACAGTTCCGGACGCCCTACCCGAGATCGGCCGGTATTGACACCGACATTGGTGCTTTCATTGAGAGTTCCTTTGTGTCGTCGATGGAAGGATCGATGGATCGCCTTGTCATTAATGACAGCATCACCTCTGGAAGGTCCCTAGCTCCAGGATAGGTCCTCCAGCTTGGTGGTTTCACCATGGGCGCCCGCTTGGCCGTTAAGCGAAAGGCAGCCCCCGCAATCGCCAAACATCACCTCTGCATCAGCCTCGAACACTCTGAAAAGATGGATCCGGCAGATGTCTCGTCCTTGAACGAACTGCTAGATTGCATCGCCGCCCTGGGGGTTGCCACAGATAATGATCGGATTGGGCTTTAACCTGATCAAATGGAAATCAAGTCCCCGCCGATCGCCCATCTGGTAGCGGTCGTGGAGGAGCAAGCCGAGAATACTTCTCCCCCTAAGTTAAGAACAAGCTATGTTAGGATTTCCGTGCCCTGCATGAGGGATACATGTCTTCGGGAAGAGACCGTATGTCCTCCGAACATAGAATCAGGCGTCAGTCTCCAGGACCCTCCGGATCCAGTACTAGTGACCTCGAAGATTCTTCAAACTCCGGATGCAATGGCGGGTCAGGGTTCGGATTTTAGCCCGCCCACCCACCACAAGCAATATTCCCCAAGCAATTCAGGTCCTCCAAACGTATGTAACCTAATGTATGTACAACAGCAACCTCAGGAAACGGTCCATCACTTCTGGTCCAGGTTCCTCCTTGTTAAAAACAAGATTAAAAATTGATGTGACGATGACGCGGTTTCAGTTTTCTGCCGCAACTATACGGATGAGGAAATCCTCAATGCCCTCAACCGCCGCCACATACGGCACTTTGCAGATTTGGCACACATAGTATAGAAGTTTTGTGCAATGGAAAGCGCCTGGAAAGCCTAGACAACCCGATGGGATCCTCCTGCCTTTAACCAGCCCACCGGATGGGCAAAAAGGTTGCACCCTTACGGGGCACCCGATCATCATCTCATTGACAAGAGAATCAAATCCTTCACATGACATAGAACTGTCCTTGACGAATTGCTCGACAAGCCCTGTCAGATACACACTATGCCGAATACCGAACCAACACATAGCCTTCGGGCATGTTGGGTGCTCCGGCAAGTGGCCTAGAGCGGCGAAGCCATCCTCACCAACATTACCCAGGAGACGCACCCGGACGGCGATCTCAATGTCTTTACGGTCTTCAAAACCTTTTCTTCAAATAATTGGCGCAAAAGGGCGCTCCGCGACCTCACCGAAGTCAACCAAGTAGCCGCAATAAATCCTTGGAATGATATGGCCATAACTTTCATCGCTGACTACGAGCTGATACGTCTCCGTCGTATCTACTTTTCGAAACACTTTTGCCCTTGTTTTGGACTCTAACTTGCATGATTTGAATGGAACTAACCCGGACTGATGCTGTTTTCAGCAAAATTGCCATGGTGTTATTTATGTGTAGAAACAAAAGTTCTCGGAATGACCTGAAACTCCACGGAACTTATTTTTGGAAAATATTAAAAATATTGGCAAAAGAATCAAGGCCAGGGTGCCCACACCCTGTCCACGAGGGTGGGGGCGCGCCCCCTGCCTCGTGGGCCCCCTGGAGCTCCACCGACCTCAACTCCAACTCCATATATTCGTGTTCGGGGAGAAAAAAATCAAAGAGAAAGATTCATCACGTTTTACAATACGGAGCCGCCGCCAAGCCCTAAACTCTCTCGGGAGGGCTGATCTTGAGTCCGTTCGGGGCTCCGGAGAGGGGAATCCGTCGCCGTCATCATCATCAACCATCCTCCATCACGAATTTCATGATGCTCACCGCCGTGCGTGAGTAATTCCATCGTAGGCTTGCTGGACGGTGATGGCTTGGATGAGATTTATCATGTAATCGAGTTAGTTTTGTTAGGGTTTGATCCCTAGTATCCACTATGTTCTGAGATTGATGTTGCTATGACTTTGCTATGCTTAATTCTTATCACTAGGGCCCGAGTGCGATGATTTCAGATCTGAACCTATTATGTTTTCATGAATATATGTGATTTCTTGATCCTATCTTGCAAGCCTATAGTCACCCTACTGTGTGTTATGATCCGGCAACCCCGAAGTGACAATAATCGGGACCACTCCCGGTGATGACCGTAGTTTGAGGAGTTCATGTATTCACTATGTGTTAATGCTTTAGTCCGGTACTCTATTAAAAGGAGGCCTTAATATCCCTTAGTTTCCATTAGGACCCCGCTGCCACGGGAGGGTAGGACAAAAGATGTCATGCAAGTTCTTTTCCATAAGCACGTATGACTATATTCGGAATACATGCCTACATTACATTGATGAATTGGAGCTAGTTCTGTGTCACCCTATGTTATGATTGTTACATGATGAACCACATCCGGCATAATTCTCCATCACCGATCCAATGCCTACGAGCTTTTCACATATTGTTCTTTGCTTATTTACTTTTCCGTTGCTACTATTACAATTACAACAAAACCCAAAAATATTACTTTTGCTACCGTTACCGTTACTTCCATACTACTTTGCTACTAAATACTTTGATGCAGATACTAAGTTATCCAGGTGTGGTTGAATTGACAAGTCAACTGCTAATACTTGAGAATATTCTTTGGCTCCCCTTGTGTCGAATCAATAAATTTGGGTTGAATACTCTACCCTCGAAAACTGTTGCGATCCCCTATACTTGTGGGTTATCACGAGCCAAGGGCCAGATCAGTCCGAGCACCAGCCGCCTTGGTCCTAAATCCCATTGTGGATGGCTTTTGGCTCACTAAAGTGCTGATGGACGGCGGCAACGGGCTGAACCTCACCTACACAGATACGCTCCAAAAAAATGCAAATGGACAAGAGTCGCATTGAGCAAAGCTGCACCACCTTCCAAGGCATTATCCCTAGTCGAGAAGCACGAAGCTCGGGGAAAATTATGCTTGACGTGGTGTTCGGCATGCCGGAGAACTACAAGTCCGAAGAGTTGCTCTTCCACTTGGCACTTTTCAATAGTGGATATCACGCCCTGTTGGGGCGAGACACATTCACACGCTTTCAAGCCATACCCCATTACGTGTACATGAAGCTCAAAATGCCAGGGCCGAATGGAGTTATCACTATCACTAGTGATCACGATATAGCACTCGGCGCCGAAAACAAAACTGCATCCTTGGCCCTCGAGGCACTATCCGAGGCCCTTGCGGCTGAGGAGCTAACCACCATGCGCTCCACAGCGGGCAAAGACAATGTAATCATCGACAAAGGCCCAAATCCACTTCTTTCAAGCCAGCAGACAAAATAGTCAAATTTCAAGTAAAACCAACGGATCCTAACAAAATAGCAGCCATTGGAGCACAGCGGGATCCAACGATCTACACCGCTCTAAGAGCGTTCCTGCGTGAAAATTGGAATATCTTCGCCTGGTACCCTTCGGAAATGCCCGGGATCCCACGCAGACTGGCCGAACATAGCCTCAATATCATAAAGGGGTTCAAACCAGTCAAGCAGACACTGCGGTGATTTTTCGAACCCAAACGACAAGCTATGGGGGAGAAGCTAGCCAAACTACTTGAGGCCGAATTCATCAGAGAAATCAAGCATCCAGACTGGCTAGCCAACCTGGTCATGGTGCAAAAGAAGGATAAATCCTGGCGCCTTTGTGTCGATTTTAAAGACCTCAATAAGGCTTGCCCTAAGGACCCTTTCCCACTGCCCCGCATTGACCAAATCATCGACGCGACCGCAGGACACGACTCATTATGTTTCCTTGACGCATACTTCGGATACCATCAAATTAAAATGAAGGAGTCCGACCAGGCCGCAACGGCATTCATTACACCCTATGGGCCTTTCTGCTTCAACACTATGCCCTTTGGGCTCAAAAATGCTGGCAGCACTTACCAACGCATGATTCAAACATGTCTGGAAAAGAAAATTGGCAAGACAGTGGAGGCATACGTAGATGATGTCGTCATCAAGACTAAACATGTCAAATCATTGGTGGACGATCTACGTCTCACATTTGACAACCTCTGAATATATGACATACGGCTCAATCCAGAAAAATGTGTCTTCGGCGTTCCAGCCGGAAAACTACTCAGGTTCATCATCTTCAATAGAGGAATCGAAGCGAACCCAGCCAAAATCCGAGACTTGTCACAATTGGCAACGCTAACAAACTTAAAGCAAGTCCAAAAACTAGCTGGGTGCGTGGCAGCCTTGAGCCGCTTTATCTCCAGATTAGGAGAAAAGGAGCTGCCACTTTATCGACTACTCCGACATACCGACCACTTTGAATGGATGGATGCGGCTACATCCGGATTGGAAGAAATAAAAACTTTGCTAGCAAGCACCCCAATCCTTGACGCACCAAGTGTTGCCGAACCTATGTTGCTCTACATATCTGCGACTCGCCAGGTGGTGAGTGCAGTACTCGTCGTCGAACGACATAAATTCCCACTCCAGAAACTAGTGTACTACATATCGGCTGTTCTCACACCATGCAAAACTCGATACCCACACTATCAAAAGATAGCGTATGCGGTCTTCATGGCATCGCAAAAGCTGCGGCACTTCTTTCAAGAGTGTTCGATCACGGTGGCTTCTGAAGTACCACTCAATGACATCATAAATAATCGGGACGCCACCGGCCGCATTGCTAAATGGGCCATCAAGCTCTTACCATTTGAAATAACATACAAGCCACGCCGAGCTATTAAATCTCAGGTGTTGGCCGACTTTGTCGCCGAATGGACAGAAGCCGAATTCCTTAAAGAGTACAACACATACTCCAACTGGGTGATGTACTTCGACGGCTCTAAAATGTTAGCCAGATTGGGAGCTGGCGTCATCCTAACATCCCCTAGAGGGGACACAGTCCGTTACGTGTTACAAATCATGTATGAGGACTCCAACAACGCGGCCGAATATGAGGCACTACTGCATGGTCTCTAAATGGATGTTTCTATGGGCATACAACGCCTCCAGGTGCGTGGGGATTCGAACCTTGCAATATCCCAAAGAAATGGAGAATTTGATGCAAAAGATCCAAATATGGCGGCATATCGTAACGTCTTCTCAAAATATCTGCTCAGTTTGAGGGGCTCGGGTTTCATCACATTGCTCGAGACAGTAATCAAGCAGCAGACATCCTTGCTCGAATGGGCGCTTAACGCGACCCCGTCCCACCTAACACCTTTGTGGAAAGGCTCTTCAAGCCATCCGTAGTATGGCAGGACGGGAGCGGCAATACTAATCCGGAGCCGATCATACCCCCGGATGCCGAACACAACTCTAATATTATCGAGGCTTCGGGCACCGAAACGACACCTTCCGCCCATGTGATCATGGCTATCATTGCTCCATGGACCGAACCCTTCCTAGCCTACCTTAATAGGCGGGAGCTCCCTGATGACCAGAATGAGGCCCGTCGCATAGTTCAATGCTCGAAAGCCTACAAAGTTCATGAAGGAGAACTCTACAAGAAATGTACTACTGGAGCTCTTCAAAGATGTATCTCCGAAGAGGAGGGACGACAGCTCCTAGCCGAAATACATGCTGGTCTCGGTGGCCATCACGCCGCAGCCCGGGCCCTCGTAAGTAAGCCCGGGCCATCTCCGAAGAGGATGCACAGGCCCTTGTATAGCACTGTGTCAGATGCCAGCTGTTCGCCAATCAAAGTCATATGCCGCCCCACCGCCCTAAAAGCAATCCCCATTACTTGGCCTTTTGTGGTCTAGGGGCTTGATATGGTTGGACCCCTTAAAGGGGGAAGCCACAAGAAGAAATATTTGCTAGTTATGGTGGATAAATTCACTAAGTGGATAGAGGCCAAACCAGTAAAAACAGCTAAAGCTGGGCCAGTGATCGACTTTATATCTGGCGTTGTACACCATTATGGTGTCCCGCACAGCATCATTACTGACAATGGCTCTAACTTTACAGTAATTGAGGTAAAAAACTGGTGTGCTAACCTGGGCATTAAGCTTGATTAAGCCTCCGTATATCACCCTCAAACAAACGGTCAGGTCGAACGGGCTAATGGCCTGATAATGAGAGGCATTAAACCGAGACTAGTGCGATCCCTACGGGAGTAAGATAAACACTAGGTTGAGGAACTTGATTCCGTACTCTGGGGATTGTGCACCACGCCCAATCCCACGACCGGATACACCCCCTTTTTATTGGTGTACGGCGCAGAGGCTGTCTTGCCCTGTGACATTGTTCATGGCTCACCTTGAGTGCGCATGTATGAAGAAAGACAAGCCAAGCTTGATCAGCAGGACGACCTAGATGGCCTGGAGGAGGAGCGCGATGTTGCAAAAGCCCGTTCCGCATTCTATCAACAACAGGCTCGGAGATACCAAAGCAGAGAAGTGCCGACCAAAACTTATTATGTCGATGAACTCCTTTTACGCCTCCCAGAGAAGAAGAAGGTCAAGCTCAAACCAAAATGGGAGGGCCCCTTCATTATAGATGAAGTTCTCATAGGAGGAGCCTACCGGCTTCGTAATGCATCGGATAATTGCCTCGAGCCAAATCCATGGAACGCTGCTCGGCTCCAAAGATTCTACGCATAAGTTCGGCCATACTTCTTTTTCGTTCCTTTTTCCCCTCTTCATTTATTTGTTTTCTCGTTTTTGTACGATTTCTGACACGTGTTCGGATAAGCAGAACACTTGAGGGGTACACATCCTTAAATGTATACACCCCACCATAAGCTGGGGGCTTCTTTAACTAGGAACTTATTATTATTCCGAGCCTGGAGCTCATAATATACGCGTCGTTCGCTCATAGACATCTTTTTTTGCCATTATATGCACCTCTACTAAAGATTTTGCCAAGCTGGGTTGCCTTGCTCCTGTGCTTATGCCCTACGTTCCCGATTGTTCAGCTAAAGCGTAAAGGGAGCACATCTGCGATTGTTACAACCAGGTCATCCAAACATGTACCTCAGACGGGTGAACCGAAATCTAGCGTTCTTAAGAGAATAATTGGTCGAAAATCAAAATGACAGATTGTTACATTACTGTAACTGCTCTCACACTTCAGGACACCTTTTTCCGCATTGCAGACCCACGCCACAGCACACATAATGACAACATGCCAACCCAAGGAAAGGAACCCTTAACGGAACTATTTTCCTTGGAAGATGTTTCTTACATATGTAATATAACATACATCCTGAACTAAAATATTTTGTCTGTTCTAGCACAATGACTGGGTTGCCTGGTTTCTGGACATAGTGAATGCTTCTTTTCACTTCGAGTAGTATCCGGAAACACTCCACCATTTTTTTTGGGTTCGGAGGTTAAAGCTAAAATCCGGCGATGATATTTTTTTACATGTTTGGATAAAGGTACATGTTGATTTTTTTGTGAATGAAAGGTACATGTTGATTAATACATTAAAATCATAAACCTATTCCTTATCTATTCCATCTATAAGACTGTCTAATCTATAGTCTTCCTGCGAATACTTCGCAGCTACCATTACTTGGTCATACACCAAATGCACTGGAATTTCTTTCCCGTCTGGTTCCTATGGTCCCATTCGGGCCATATGATTTGGATCCAGTTTGGTCAAACGTGTATTCACCATGGCCCAGGCTTCTCGTGCGCCTTCATGGCAGGCGGATGTCTTCCATAGCTCGAACCGGCGCCGGGCACCTTTGAACAGGTTTGCCAGGCCCTCCATACTTTCTGTGGGGTATCAGATGGCCATAAAGCCTGCACCATGCTTTTCACGGCTTTTCGGGCTTGAGCATGTACCACGGATAGTTCCTTCAGCACGTCGCCTTGGAATCCGGATACTTCTTCTTGAAGGAAATATGCCCTAGAGGCAATAATAAAGTTATTATTTATTTCCTTATATCATGATAAATGTTTATTATTCATGCTAGAATTGTATTAACCGAAAACATAATACATGTGTGAATACATAGACAAACAGAGTGTCACCAGTATGCCTCTACTTGACTAGCTCGTTGATCAAAGATGGTTATGTTTCCTAGCCATAGACATGAGTTGTCATTTGATTAACGGGATCACATCATTAGGAGAATGATGTGATTGACTTGACCCATTCCGTTAGCTTAGCACTCGATCGTTTAGTATGTTGCTATTGCTTTCTTCATGACTTATACATGTTCCTATGACTATGAGATTATGCAACTCCCGTTTACCGGAGGAACACTTTGTGTGCTACCAAATGTCACAACGTAACTGGGTGATTATAAAGGTGCTCTACAGGTGTCTCCAAAGGTACTTGTTGGGTTGACGTATTTCGAGATTAGGATTTGTCACTCCGATTGTTGGAGAGGTATCTCTGGGCCCACTCAGTAATACACATCACTATAAGCCTTGCAAGCATTGTGACTAATGAGTTAGTTGCGGGATGATGTATTACGGAACGAGTAAAGAGACTTGCCGGTAACGAGATTGAACTAGGTATCGAGATACCGACGATCGAATCTCGGGCAAGTAACATACCGATGACAAAGGGAACAATGTATGTTGTTATGCGGCCTGACCGATAAAGATCTTCGTAGAATATGTGGGAACCAATATGAGCATCCAGGTTCCGCTATTGGTTATTGACCGGAGAGGTGTCTCGGTCATGTCTACATAGTTCTCGAACTCGTAGGGTCCGCATGCTTAACGTTACGATGACAGTTATATTATGAGTTTATATGTTTTGATGAACCTAAGATTGTTCGGAGTCCCGGATGTGATCACGGACATGACGAGGAGTCTCGAAATGGTCGAGACATAAAGATTGATATATTGGAAGCCTATGTTTGGACATCGGAAGTGTTCCGGGTGAAATCGGGATTTTTCCGGAGTACCGGGAGGTTACCGGAACCCCCCGGTAACTTAATGGGCCTTAGTGGGCCTAGGTGGAAGAGAGGAGAGGAGGCCAGGGCAGGGCCGCGCGCCCCTCCCCCCAGTCCAAATAGGACAAGGAGAGGGGGGCGGCGCCCCCCTTCCTTCCTCCCCTCCACCTTTTCCCCCTTTCTCTCCTAGTCCAACATGGAGAGGGGGGAGTCCTACTCCCGGTAGGAGTAGGACTCCTCCTGGCGCGCCTCTCCCCTAGGCCGGCCGAACCCCCCCTTTCTCCTTTATATACGGGGGCAGGGGGGCACCTCTAGACACACAATTGATCATTGATCTCTTAGCCGTGTGCGGTGCCCCCCTCCACCATATTACACCTCGATAATATCGTAGCGGTGCTTAGGCGAAGCCCTGCGTCGGTAGAACATCAACATTGTCACCACGCCGTCGTGCTGACGAAACTCTCCCTCAACACTCGGCTGGATCGGAGTTCGAGGGACGTCATCGAGCTGAACGTGTGCTGAACTCGGAGGTGCCGTGCGTTCGGTACTTGATCGGTCGGATCGTGAAGACGTACGACTACATCAACCGCGTTGTGTTAAACGCTTCCGCTATTGGTCTACGAGGGTACGTGGACAACACTCTCCCCTCTCGTTGCTATGCATCACCATGATCTTGCGTGTGCGTAGAATTTTTTTGAAATTACTACGTTTCCCAACAGTGGCATCCGAGCCTGGTTTTATGCGTTGATGTTATATGCACGAGTAGAACACAAGTGAGTTGTGGGCGATATAATTCATACTGCTTACCAGCATGTCATATTTTGGTTCAGCGGTATTGTGAGATGAAGCGGCCTGGACCGACATTACGCGTACGCTTATGCGAGACTGGTTTCACCGTTGTGAGCACTCGTTGCTTAAAGGTGATTGGCGGGTGTCTGTCTCTCTCACTTTAGTTGAACCGAGTATGGCTACGCCCGGTCCTTGCGAAGGTTAAAACATCACCAACTTGACAAACTATCGTTGTGGTTTTGATGCGTAGGTAAGAACGGTTCTTGCTAAGCCCGTATCAGCCACGTAAAACTTGCAACAACAAAGTAGAGGACATCTAACTTGTTTTTGCAGGGCATGTTGTGATGTGATATGGTCAAGACGTGATGCTATATTTTATTGTATGAGATGATCATGTTTTGTAACCGAGTTATCGGCAACTGGCAGGAGCCATATGGTTGTCGCTTTATTGTATGCAATGCAATCGCCATGTAATTGTTTTACTTTATCACTAAGCGTTAGCGATAGTCGTAAAAGCAATAGTTGGCGAGACGACAACGATGCTACGATGGAGATCAAGGTGTCGCGCCGGTGACGATGGTGATCATGACGGTGCTTCGGAGATGGAGATCACAAGCACAAGATGATGATGGCCATATCATATCACTTATATTGATTGCATGTGATGTTTATCTTTTATGCATCTTATCTTGCTTTGATTGACGGTAGCATTATAAGATGATCTCTCACTAAAATTTCAAGATAAAAGTGTTCTCCCTGAGTATGCACCGTTGCCAAAGTTCGTCGTGCCCAGACACCACGTGATGCTCGGGTGTGATGAGCTCTACGTCCATCTACAACGGGTGCAAGCCAGTTTTGCACACGCAGAATACTCAGGTTAAACCTGGCGAGCCTAGCATATGCAGATATGGCCTCGGAACACTGAGACCGAAAGGTCGAGCGTGAATCATATAGTAGACATGATCAACATAGTGATGTTCACCATTGAAAACTACTCCATTTCACGTGATGATCGGTTATGGTTTAGTTGATTTGGATCACGTAATCACTTAGATGATTAGAGGGATGTCTATCTAAGTGGGAGTTCTTAAGTAATATGATTAATAGAACTTAAATTTGTCATGAACTTAGTACCTGATAGTATCTTGCTTGTCTATGTTAATTGTAGATAGATGGCCCGTGCTGTTGTTCCGTTGAATTTTAATGTGTTCCTTGAGAAAGCAAAGTTGAAAGATGATGGTAGCAATTACACGGACTGGGTCCGTAACTTGAGGATTATCCTCATTGCTGCACAGAAGAATTACGTCCTGGAAGCACCGCTGGGTGCCAGGCCTGCTGCAAGAGCAACACCAGAAGTTATGAACGTCTGGCAGAGCAAAGCTAATGACTACTCGATAGTTCAGTGTGCCATGCTTTACGGCTTAGAGCCGGGTCTTCAACGACGTTTTGAACATCATGGAGCATATGAGATGTTCCAGGAGTTGAAGTTAATATTTCAAGCAAATGCCCGGATTGAGAGATATGAAGTCTCCAATAAGTTCTACAGCTGCAAGATGGAAGAGAATAGTTCTGTCAGTGAGCATATACTCAAAATCTCTGGGTATAATAATCACTTGATTCAACTGGGAGTTAATCTTCCGGATGATAGCGTCATTGACAGAATTCTTCAATCACTGCCACCAAGCTACAAGAGCTTCGTGATGTACTATAACATGCAAGGGATGAACAAGACAATTTCCGAGCTCTTCGCAATGCTAAAGGCAGCGGAGGTAGAAATCAAAAAGGAGCATCAAGTGTTGATGGTCAATAAGACCACTAGTTTCAAGAAAAAGGGCAAAGGGAAGAAGAAGGGGAACTTCAAGAAGAACAACAAGCAAGTTGCTGTTCAGGAGAAGAAACCCAAATCTGGACGTAAGCCTGAGACTGAGTGCTTCTACTGCAAGCAAACTGGTCACTGGAAGCGGAACTGCCCCAAGTATTTGGCGGATAAGAAGGATGGCAAGGTGAACAAAGGTATATGTGATATACATGTTATTGATGTGTACCTTACCAGAGCTCGCAGTAGCACCTGGGTATTTGATACTGGTTCTGTTGCTAATATTTGCAACTCGAAACAGGGACTACGGATTAAGCGAACACTAGCAAAGGACGAGGTGACCATGCGCGTGGGAAATGGTTCCAAAGTCGATGTGATCGCCGTCGGCACGCTACCTCTACATCTACCTTCGGGATTAGTATTAGACCTAAATAATTGTTATTTGGTGCCAGCGTTGAGCATGAACATTATATCTAGATCTTGTTTGATGCGAGACGGTTATTCATTTAAATCAGAGAATAATGGTTGTTCTATTTATATGAGTAATATCTTTTATGGTCATGCACCCTTGAAGAGTGGTCTATTTTTAATGAATCTCGGTAGTAGTGACACACATATTCATAATGTCGAAGCCAAAAGATGCAGAGTTGATAATGATAGCGCAACTTATTTGTGGCACTGCCGTTTAGGTCATATCGATGTAAAGCGCATGAAGAAACTCCATAATGATGGACTTTTGGAATCACTTGATTATGAATCACTTGGTACTTGCGAACCGTGTCTCATGGGCAAGATGACTAAAACACCGTTCTCCGGAACTATGGAGAGAGCAACTGATTTGTTGGAAATCATACATACAGATGTATGTGGTCCGATGAATATTGAGGCTCGTGGCGGATATCGTTATTTTCTCACCTTCACAGATGATTTGAGTAGATATGGGTATATCTACTTAATGAAACATAAGTCTGAAACATTTGAAAAGTTCAAAGAATTTCAGAGCGAAGTTGAAAATCATCGTAACAAGAAAATAAAATTTCTACGATTAGATCGTGGAGGAGAATATTTGAGTTACGAGTTTGGCCTACATTTGAAACAATGCAGAATAGTTTCACAACTCACGCCACCCAGAACACCACAACGTAATGGTGTGTCCGAACGTCGTAATCGTACTTTACTAGATATGGTGCGATCTATGATGTCTTTTACTGAATTACCGCTATCGTTTTGGGGTTATTCTTTAGAGACGGCGGCATTCACTCTAAATAGGGCACCATCGAAATCCGTTGAGACGACGCCTTATGAACTATGGTTTGGCAAGAAACCAAAGTTGTCGTTTCTTAAAGTTTGGGGTTGCGATGCTTATGTGAAGAAACTTCAACCTGATAAGCTCGAACCTAAATCGGAGAAATGTGTCTTCATAGGATACCCAAAGGAGACTGTTGGGTATACCTTCTATCACAGATCCGAAGGCAAGACATTCGTTGCTAAGAATGGATCCTTTCTAGAGAAGGAGTTTCTTTCGAAAGAAGTGAGTGGGAGGAAAGTAGAACTTCATGAGGTAATTGTACCTGCTCCCTTATTGGAAAGTAGATCATCACAGAAACTAGTTTCTGCGACACCTACGCCAATTAGTGGGGAAGTTAATGATAATGATCATGAAACTTCAGATCAAGTTATTACTGAACCTCGTAGGTCAACCAGATTAAGATCCGCACCAGAGTGGTACGGTAATCCTGTTCTGGAGGTTATGTTACTAGACCATGACGAACCTACGAACTATGAAGAAGCGATGGTGAGCCCAGATTCCGCAAAATGGCTTGAAGCCATGAAATCCGAGATGGGATCCATGTATGAGAACAAAGTATGGACTTTGGTTGACTTGCCCGATGATCGGCAAGCCATTGAAAATAAATGGATCTTCAAGAAGAAGACTGACGCTGACGGTAATGTTACTGTCTATAAAGCTCGACTTGTTGCGACAGGTTTTCGACAAGTTCAAGGGATTGACTACGACGAGACTTTCTCACCCGTAGCGATGCTCAAGTCTGTCCGAATCATGTTAGCAATTGCCGCATTTTATGATTACGAAATTTGGCAAATGGATGTCAAAACTGCATTCCTGAATGGATTTCTGGAGGAAGAGTTGTATATGATGCAACCAGAAGGTTTTGTCGATCCAAAGGGAGCTAACAAAGTGTGCAAGCTCCAGCGATCCATTTATGGACTGGTGCAAGCCTCTCGGAGTTGGAATAAATGCTTTGATAGTGTGATCAAAGCATTTGGTTTTATACAGACTTTTGGAGAAGCCTACATTTACAAGAAAGTGAGTGGGAGCTCAGTAGCATTTCTGATATTATATGTGGATGACATATTGCTAATTGGAAATGATGTAGAATTTCTAAATAGCATAAAGGGATACTTGAATAAGAGTTTTTCAATGAAAGACCTCGGCGAAGCTGCATATATATTAGGCATCAAGATCTATAGAGATAGATCAAGATGCTTAATTGGACTTTCACAAAGCACATACCTTGACAAAGTTTTGAAGAAGTTCAAAATGGATCAAGCAAAGAAAGGGTTCTTGCCTGTACTACAAGGTGTGAGATTGAGTAAGACTCAATGCCCGACCACTGCAGAAGATAGAGAGAAGATGAAAGATGTTCCCTATGCTTCAGCCATAGGCTCTATCATGTATGCAATGCTGTGTACCAGACCTGATGTGTGCCTTGCTATAAGTTTAGCAGGGAGGTACCAAAGTAATCCAGGAGTGGATCACTGGACAGCGGTCAAGAACATCCTGAAATACCTGAAAAGGACTAAGGATATGTTTCTCGTTTATGGAGGTGACAAAGAGCTCATCGTAAATGGTTACATTGATGCAAGCTTTGACACTGATTCGGACGATTCTAAATCGCAAACCGGATACGTGTTTACATTGAACGGTGGAGCTGTCAGTTGGTGCAGTTCTAAACAAAGTGTCGTAGCGGGATCTACGTGTGAAGCGGAGTACATAGCTGCTTCGGAAGCAGCAAATGAAGGAGTTCATATCCGATCTAGGTGTCATACCTAGTGCATCGGGACCAATGAAAATCTTTTGTGACAATACTGGTGCAATTGCCTTAGCAAAGGAATCCAGATTTCACAAGAGAACCAAGCACATCAAAAGACGCTTCAACTCCATCCGGGATTTAGTCCAGGTGGGAGACATAGAAATTTGCAAGATACATACGGATCTGAATGTTGCAGACCCGTTGACTAAGCCTCTTCCACGACCAAAACATGATTAGCACCAAGACTCCATGGGTGTAAGAATCATTACTGTGTAATCTAGATTATTGACTCTAGTGCAAGTGGGAGACTGAAGGAAATATGCCCTAGAGGCAATAATAAAGTTATTATTTATTTCCTTATATCATGATAAATGTTTATTATTCATGCTAGAATTGTATTAACCGGAAACATAATACATGTGTGAATACATAGACAAACAGAGTGTCACTAGTATGCCTCTACTTGACTAGCTCGTTGATCAAAGATGGTTATGTTTCCTAGCCATAGACATGAGTTGTCATTTGATTAACGGGATCACATCATTAGGAGAATGATGTGATTGACTTGACCCATTCCGTTAGCTTAGCACTCGATCGTTTAGTATGTTGCTATTGCTTTCTTCATGACTTATACATGTTCCTATGACTATGAGATTATGCAACTCCCGTTTACCGGAGGAACATTTTGTGTGCTACCAAACGTCACAACGTAACTGGGTGATTATAAAGGTGCTCTACAGGTGTCTCCAAAGGTACTTGTTGGGTTGGCGTATTTCGAGATTAGGATTTGTCACTCCGATTGTCGGAGAGGTATCTCTGGGCCCACTCAGTAATACACATCACTATAAGCCTTGCAAGCATTGTGACTAATGATTTAGTTGCGGGATAATGTATTACGGAACGAGTAAAGAGACTTGCCGGTAACGAGATTGAACTAGGTATCGAGATACCGACGATCGAATCTCGGGCAAGTAACATACCGATGACAAAGGGAACAACGTATGTTGTTATGCGGTCTGACCGATAAAGATCTTCGTAGAATATGTGGGAACCAATATGAGCATCCAGGTTCCGCTATTGGTTAGTGACCGGAGAGGTGTCTCGGTCATGTCTACATAGTTCT